>NC_090437.1:45107063-46429659 GCF_031143425.1 Pleurodeles waltl
ATGCTGGAGCAAGGGAGGATCCTGCAGCCGAGGTCTGGAAGAGGAGGCGCTGAGAACAGAGATCCCTGCATTTAGACAGGCCACCAGGCTAGTCCCCTAGAACCATGGCAGACCGCTGAATGAGCCTATTTTTTTTAGAAGAATACAATAAGATAATAGATTTTTATTAGTTGAATCCATTTTGGTTCCAGAGAGTCGATTAGACCTGTGAGCTGAACAAAAGACAGAGTGATGGTGCACTGACGCAATGTCATATTAAAGGATCAAGCACCCCCTAACGTACTGGGATGTGCACCCCTATCTTCAATTTGATAGGGGTCTGGATTCACTAGCGGTTCTCGACTGGATTCCTTGATAAGCTTTAAGTGCCTTCAAGGCTCATTTGTCACTATCTTTCTCTGGCATGGGTTGTCATGGGATTCCTAACACTTGGAACTCTGTCGCAGGAGGGACATAGAGCATCTTTGGCCGGGGGGTGGGCACTGTGCTACCAAGGGATCTGCCAAAAGGAGTTTGGTGCTTCCTAGTCTCCCTGCTTTACTTAGGCGTGGAAGGAATGGATTTGCACTTGGATCTCAGCCTTTATCTTAATAAGGGCAGGGTCCCTCTGAGGTGTGCCCTGGGGCAGCCACTCAGGCTCCAGTTTCTCTGGCAGAGGGAGTCCCTAGGATTGCGCATCACTGAGGGGCCTACAGCTGAGCACCAGGAGAGCGCTTTGGGTTGGTTTTGGACCAGGCATGAAAACAAATAAGAAAAACTGAAACACAAATGTCGAGAGGTTTTGGATTTTAAAAACGTTCCTGTCACTTGCCAGGATTTTGTTTTATTTCTCTGCATACCCATTTCCCGTACGAATCGGCTATAATATTTTTCTAAATGTTATAAACAAAATCTGTGGATTGACAGGTTCCAGTTTGTGTTTCAGTCCTTTGATGGCTCTTAGCCTGTGAGCTACCAGTGGGATCGGCCGATTTCTTTATTTTGCTAATTTTTGCAAGTACCTTTAATGGCGTGTTGAGCTGCTCCTAAAAATCGCTGTGCTTGTTAAGTCAAGTGAATGCAGTGGTATTAATATTAAAGAATGCCCTGCCTTTTCTCATGCTTATTTTCGTACTTATTGCATCCTATCGATTGAACAACTGATTCGTGTATTTTTTAAGTCTGTGTAGTAATTTAGCCTCTGAAACAATTAAACACAAAACATTGTCTTGTATTGCTAAATGGGATAATGGAGGATATATCAGCAGTGAACTGCACAGCAAATGATCAGGAACCTGAACTCAAATCCCGGCTCACCCGTTTGACCAGTGTGTTCCACAGCAAATCTGTTGCCTTCTCTGCGTCTCATGTTCAATGATTGACACATTTCGGAGCGCATTTCATTCAGGTCAGGATGTGTGTGATACACAAACCTCACTTTAAAAAAAAAAGACAATAATGTCAATCAATTTATAATATTTTCTAAAATATGTCAAACTGGTTTGGTATTTTTAGTTCACTAAATACGTCATTGACAGAACACAAGAAGTTCATGAATATTTGTACCTTCAGGTTAAACATCACTTTTAATACGCGTGTTTGTAAGCTTTGAAATATGACCTAATGTACCCCATTGGAAAAAAGTGTTAAATAACCTAACATTTTTTATAGTCTACTTCATCTGTACGAGAGGTCTGCTGTTTAATTTACATTGCAAATATTTTGATGGCTCAGCTCATACTTTGCGTTTTTGGGGCAATTCAGGTCACTGCCTTGGCACCCCTATTAATCGACTCGTGTGTCCACCTACATTATAGTCATGACGCCCTTCACCTACTGATTTTGAATTATTGCCATTACACATAGACAGAATATCGGAAACAAAAGTATTGTGGGACAAAATAGTGTGTCAAAATATTGTGGGCAAACATATTGTAAAGGTAAGTTTATATAGGTAAGGAAATTTTACTATATATAACTCCACATATATGTACCTTGATGCAATATCTTCAAGTCATGTAGCTGTGAAGTTAAGATTAGTAAATCTATACTTACCTATTTACACTTACCTTCTCGCTATCTTGTCCTCAATATGTTTGACCCAATATTCAGTCCACATGATACTTTAGTTTCGGATATTCTGTCAGTGATCCTTTCCACAGAAACGCACATGTGGAACTGGAGGCTTCACACAGCAACGCTTCACAACAGGGAAAGCACTTTGAGCCTGACAGTGGGTATGGAAAGCACTATTTATATATCAGAACAATAAATAAAAACATACACAGCCTGCTGATGTGCTGTTTGAAGCTAGATTTAATTTGTGCTATCTCTGTTGTGCACATCACTCAGAGAAGTGTGCACACGGGTGTTACGTTGCCAGACACACAAAGAAAATTAATTTGAACGAACATTGGTCCTAGGCATTTCTCACATCTCTCCACAAAATAAGCGAAAGAAGGGGTTGAACATAGTGCATTTCTCATCCTTAGGTCTGTCTAATACACTGGATCTGAACACGACAGTCAGGGACGGCTTTAGGACGGTGCAGCTGCACCTGGAGCTGACCTCATGGTGGGGACACTGTCTTTAAAAATAACTTATCGGTTTAAAAGCACCTAGCTGAGTTCCTTGTGTATCCAGACGTTTTACAGCAACAACAAAAGTCAAAATATGTCAAGTGAATATTGTTCCTGCTGGAGAGAGATCGGAGCTTTGTCTAGTGACAGGTTGGACTCATCATAAAGTAGAGCAGAAGGTTAATGTGCCTGCTGCAAAGAACGTGCACCATGCAGATCACAGAACGGAGTGTGAGTGAACTCAAGACATCACGCAAGCTAATGCGTTTAAGTAATTTGTTACCTATCATTTTCACTCTGCTGCAAACTTCCTCCCAAGGTCAAACAATATCTGAAAAAATATTTTTAAAGATTATAGATTGACTAATGTATCATGGGCTGTTACTACGTAAATGAAGTTGTGATAGCAGGACCTGTACAAAATTGTTTATTTCAAAATATGTTTCTAATATGAATGAAAGATAATCAACTTCTGTCCTAAAAGATGCTTGGAAATCTCATTACGTACATAAGTGAATGCAAAGCTTACATAGCTCACAGGTGGAACCAAACCCATGATCATACCTTCATACTCTGATTGAATTAATGGTCAAACATCTGTTTTTTGGCAAACCAAGGAAACCTACAGTATGGATTCTAAACACAGTTTCAGCAATTAAATACACAAATGTTTGGATTGTCTTCTGTCTGAAATGTTCATCTAGCAGATCAGGCTGCCATGAAATACTAAGCTTATCTTCTTCATCCATCTCACCCCGGTTTCTATAAATCTGGTGTCATCTAGGCCCAGCAAACTGTACAGTATTACCTTTTCTATCACATTTGTAATGCTCTTCAGTGGTGGACTTCGAGCACAAGGAAGTCCTGGAGAAATATGTTCAGACCAGCCCCATAGTGCATTGAGTGAGTGTAGAGAATGAGTCCGACTGACTTCAGGACAATTTGTTGGAATGAGCATGTGGGGATGTAATTATATACCTGTTTTAAAACATTGTGTGGATTCCCTCAGGGCTGTTTGACAGGATTATAGCTGATCACTTTTATGACCATCAAAAATACAAAACGGACGGGGGAAATGCTTGCAATAATTCTAATCACTCTTTTGCCCCCCATGCCACCTCACTTTGGAGTCAGTCATATGCAAACAAGTCTTGACTCTGCGGCAGTAGGAACAGTCCAGCTCCAACTACTGGGTCAGGTCCTCCCTGTACCAGAAGCAAACCAAGACTGATTTCACCCTTATTGGGTGCTGCAGTTTGGGGTAGCTTAGTCCTAGTAGCACCACAGTGAGCAAGGGACCCATCTCTGGGCATACTCTTGCCACTTAGGGTGTCTCATCAAACAAACAAAAGGTGATGGGAGGAATACTTGCAATAAGTCTAACCACTGACAATTGCTAGGGGTACCACTCCAATTCATCATTCTTTTGCCATCCATGCCACATCAATATGGAGAAAATCAGTCTCAGCCTGCTCCAATAGGAACAGTCCAGTCCAAACAGCCATGCCAGGTCCCCTCTGAATCAGAACGCAAGGAAACCAAGGCTGGTTTCAACCTGAAGGATTGGTCCAAACTGAAGTGGCATGGGGGGGGCAAAAGAATGCTTGGTTGGAAAACTACCCAGAGCGACTGCTAGTGGTTAGGCAGCGTGCAAGCATTGCTCCCCTCACCTTTTGTGTGTTTAACCTTTATTACCACCCACCTCTATAGCCAGCCCCTGCTCTTTTTCCTACTATCTTAGGCCTGGTGTTACTCCTGAATCGCTATTTTGCTCTTTAGACCAGAGTTACAGCTGTATTCTAGGGGTGTGGGTAATTCACGTAATTTCCTTTTGCATAATTATGTGAAATTTTTGAGAAACACAAAATGCAACCAGGATGCAAGGAAAAACGTTGTGCTAAAAAATAGTGCAAAAAACACACACGCTGTGAAACAGAGCTGCTTGCGTTCCATTTGTTCAGGTTCTGCCAGTGCTTCTGCAATAGGATTGTTACCCGAATGTACTCAAAGTATGCCATGTAGTGTAATCGCGTAATTATGCTCAAATCGTGTTCGCTTAATTTTGGGTATTTCACGCAACTCT
The DNA here is from genome assembly GCF_031143425.1 of Pleurodeles waltl. Taxonomy (NCBI): domain Eukaryota; kingdom Metazoa; phylum Chordata; class Amphibia; order Caudata; family Salamandridae; genus Pleurodeles; species Pleurodeles waltl. The sequence continues at coordinate 45,111,705 of NC_090437.1, forward strand.
ATTAAAGAGAAATTACGTGAAAGTTTGCTTAAATGGCATTGCTTCAAATGCCAGAAATTTTGCATAACTGAAATTTAACAGACCCACAATATACCAAAATATAAAATAAATAAAATAGCAACCAAAAACGAACTTGTTTTGTTGTCTGGGGGAATACCGGTGGAGTGCTCGGTTTATTTTGATGAGAATCGCATAAGTCTTGACCTACCGTTGTTTTGCGATGTACTGCCCTCACTGTCAGGGGCGGTAGGATGCTTGCCTCTGCCTCTCGAGATCTGCTGATTTCTTGCCCTGCCTGTTAGTGTGCCGTTCCTAAAAGTAGATAGCGAGCATTGATCCATTCGAAATAAATGTAACGGTATCTCCCTCATTTCTATTCTGCGCGCCTCCATTAAGCCATCCTTCCCCCACATGCCCTTGACTCGCGCGCTGCATCCGTCTCCTCAAGGTAGCATCGTTGTCAACCGTTGGAATCTCAGACTGAAAGGGTAATTTGTACCAGGTGGAATTGTGCACACGTGCAATAGCTTAAGAGATTCGGAAAGTGTCTCCTTGAGTGGGTGGTTTATGCAGAAATGTGGCATTATCCTAACACCTGTTATGTGTATTGAAGCTTACCTGCAGCCAATTATTTAACAACATGCCGGTACTCGTAATGTATATTTGTTTAACTCTAAGGCAGCTATCTCTGCGGCACTGCTGGTGAATGTACAAATATTGTCACAGATTAATTTAATATAATGCTCATCCCTTGCTCTAATGTTTTTCCTGCATAATTGATGCGTTATACCTGCCTCCAAAATAAAGATGCCCGTTGTAAATATCAAGTTTTCTTTTACTTGTATCGGGTAGTAATTATACCTTAAGTCTGAAACAAAAACAGGATTCTGATCTTTAATATAGTCCATCGCAAAGATGGAGAAGCGGAGATGCTTGCCCAGGCCTGGCTCTGTCTAAGGTACCACGTTGTTGCTGCTGAATGAATTTATATATCACAAAGCTGCCCTACCCTGCTTTTGTGATATTTTCTTGATGAAGCAGGTAATGCCAGCTGCCACTGGCTGGCCCATATACTGCTGCTGTCTCAAAATATGCCCACGGACATTGTTTACCTTTTGAACGTGTTCCTTAAGCACAAGAGAAGGGTCCCACAAAGGCCCCACGTGACAGTAGGGACACAGGCTCCACAAAAGCGTCCAATCGGCTTGCTGAGAAAAAATATTGTGAAAATAAAGTTCTAAATCAAAATTCTCATAAAGTTAATTTTTGACTTCGATATCTTTACAAGTGATTTATACTGATCCACTGTATTCTGTGATCTAGGATCAACAGGTCAGGCTGCTCTTTGCTATTAGGGTGGTTTTGTTATTTCTAGTTGAAGTATTTTCTTTGGCAGCCTAGTGTAGGTAGAACACTTCCGGTCTGTAAATTAGTAAACAGGTCTCTGGACATAGACATCAACGCCCATTTTATTAGTGTAAAAAGCCATTTAGTTGGACAGGCTTGCTCATCATAATATAATAATATAATATTAACATAACTGGAACTTTGAATGAACAACTTTTCATCTTTACCCTTTAGCACTCCCCCGTCTTCCATTCTCACTTAATTCCCCCACTTTTATCTCCATTCACCCAGCATTCACTTCCATTCTACCACATGTCCCCCTTTTGCTTTCGTCTCCTGTCTGAATCGGGCATCCCCCACTCTGTCTTCCTTCACCTTCTTCTTTTTCCCCCCGGAAGGGTGGCCAGGCCCGCATCTGACTCTCCCCCATCTACTGCCACCCAGCACAAACGCTTCCCCACCAGCAAACCCACCGTAACACCACAATACCTTTAAACAGGCTCACACCACCATAGCTACTCCCCCCACAAATTAGTCAGCAACAAACGCAGTTCCAACATGTAATGCGCATTCCCCATTTCCGACAGATGCTCTCTGTCATCCCTGAATAGCACCCGTTCGTCCTCCTTAATCCCTTTGTGTGTCAGCACCTTAATGGCATGTGCCCCACAGAAAACCCAGATAGCCCGATTAAGCTTTGTCCAGGCCCTTCCAATAGCCCTGTGTTTCAGAGCTCCTCAACATTTCCTCCTCGGCACAAACTCCATCCACACCAAACAAGTCCGATGCATGTTTTGCCTCAGCAATGCCAAAACCCGCTGCATGTGTTGCAGTAGGATGAGCCCAGATAAGCGACTAAGGGCCAGATGTAGGTAGGTTTCCGTTTGCGAGGTGCAAATTGCGAGTCCCAGCGACTCGCAATTTGCACCTCGCAAAAGGAAATGCAGAAAGGTGTGTCAGACACCTTCTGCAACTCGCGATGGGGTCGCAAAGACCCACCTCATAAATATTTATGAGGTGGGTCACAGTTTGCGACTCCATAGCGAGTCTAGGCACTCACGGGGATGGTGGCCTGCTGGGGACAGCAGACCACCATGTCCGTGACTGCTTTTCAATAAAGCAGTTTTTTTCTTTCTTTTTGCAGCCCGTTTTCCTTAAAGGAAAACGAGCTGCAAATAGAAAAAATACCGAAACCTTTTAGTTTCGTTTTTTTCAGAGTAGGCAGTGGTCCGTAGGACCACTGCCTACTCTGAAAAAATATTATTGTGAGCATTCACAAAGGGGAAGGGGTCCCATAGGGACCCCTTCCCGTTTGCGAATGAGTTACCATCCACTTCAAGTGGATGGTAACTGCGAGTTGATTTGCGAACGCTTTCGCGGTCACAAATCAACTCTACATCGCGGTGCGACTCGCAAATAGGAAGGGAACACCCCTTCCTATTTGCGAGTCTGAAACACATTTTGCGAGCCAGTACCGACTCGCAATATGTGTTTCTGCATTGTGTGAGGGCATTAGCACCTCGCAAACTGCGTTTTTCGCCGTTTGCGAGGCGCTAATGCCTTCCTACATCTGGCCCTAAATCATTTTCCCCAAGGTGCAATACCAATACATCAGGACAACCCCATGTCGGCAGGATTGATGTTATAAAAGGAAGCAAATTGCCCCACCTCATTCCGCTCTTTCCCCACCACAACACCTTGTGTCTGCTACTTGGAAGTCCCAGAGATCGTCCATGGGCTTGCTTTTCTGCATATCTCACCACCCAGTGAATAAACGAGTGTCTGACCAGCCATGTGACCGCTTTAGGTTTCTCCGGGCCGTGCACACAACCTGGAAGGATAAAAAGATGTCAATGTGAGACAATATCCAGCCCCCTCCTCAAAACCCAACACCTGAAGAGACCCACCCCCGCCTGGCACAAACTGCCCTGTCTACGGAGAAGACTCCACATCAGGTCCTCACATATCTCTCACAACATTTTGACCTCCACCTCCCAATGTACCTGATTTGGTCCCAGTCCCAACCTAAGTGAGCTGCCTCGGTTGCCGCACCAATCCTGAAAGAGTGAGTACTAAAATTACCCGCCTGCCTCCCAGAACACCTCAAAGCCATTCTCAAAACAGCCAACAACTGGAAAGCCGTATGCCTCTACCATTCTCATGACAAAAAACACTCCCCCTTCTCCTGCCCTGTGCTGCTTGAAACTGTCCCTTTCCAGCACTGGATATACTGCCCTCTCCCCCACTTTATCCAACCATTTCCATTTTCCCGCCCCAACTGATCCATTTTGGACCGCCTCAACCAGATACCCAAGCGCTCACCCTGCCTCTTCATGTCCCCCTCCCGTACTCCACAAGCTTTTCCCACACCCAACTATTCAGACACACGGAAAGCCCCAAGAAACATCCATATCATACACAAAAAGAAAAGAGCCACCTCACATGCATCCACACAACAAACCAGCAGTACATGTAACATTTTTAAGAGCAGGTCAAATGTAATAGCTTCATGCACCACACTACCTAACCCTGATCTTGTCCTCCCCCAACCTTTCAGCATTCTCCCCAAGATGTCATCCTTCGCCAGATCCCAGCCAAAAAACAACTTCCCATAAAAAGACACTCCTGCCAACTTGCTCCCAATCATGGCAGGGGATAAACCCCTCTGAATCAGAAATATTACAAAACGCAACACTTGAGCTTCAAGCGCTCCCTGCTCCTGCCTCCAGAACTGCCCTTCAAAAACCTCAAAGTCCTGAAATTCCAATCATGCTAGGCAATAACTCCTTAGAATGGATTCCGCTAGCGGCATCTCCACCAATCTCATGACCATCACGCCCCCAGTGACAAATGTCTGCCAGGACCACTGTCTTGTGCTCTCCTGCGCCTGGTGCCAATGTGTGGAAACGCTGCCACTGCGAATGAGGCAGGGAATCTGCAATAGAATTGTTGACCCCATGAATATGCGCAGCCTTAAATATGATCTTCGAAGTCAAACAACGAAACATAAACCTACTCAAAAGCCGCAGGACCCTGAGATCCCTGGCTCCCTGTCTGTTCACCAAGTCAACCACTGTCAAATTGTCCACATGGAACATTATCGTCCTGTTGGCCAGTTTGTTGCCCCACATAACCAAAGCCACCAGCAGTGCGAAGAATTCCAAGAACGCAATGGTTCTGCCCTGATTCAACCATTGTGCAGGCCATGGTTCCACACACCATGCCCATCCCAAAAAAGGCTAAAACCAGAGGCCCCAGCCGCGTCCAAAATAATCTGCACCTGCCATTTAGTGTCTTTCTCCCAAAAGGCATGGAAACCCTGTTGAACTGTGTCAGAACTAGGTCCCAAACCTGGATGTCCTCCCTCAAACCTACAGTCAGCTGAATCCTGTGATGAGGGAGGGATACACCCGACATAGCTAGCCCCATTCGCCTGCAGAATGTCCTACCTCATCAGACCACCTAGCATGCAAAGTTGAGGAAACCCAGGAGTTGTTGTGCCATGCGCAATTCTATCTGCTGTCTCAACCGGATCTGCCATAAAAAGTGTAAAATGTCCTCAACCTATGCAGCAGGCAAATACTCCATGAAGGCCACTGTGTCCAGCTCAATGCCCAAAAAAGTCAACACACAGCTAGGGCCCTCCATTTTTTCTGGGGCCAGGGGCACCCCCAAGTTCAGCACCAAACTCTCAAAGCACTGCAATGCCTTTCCACATGAACCAGAGCATGGTGAACCCACAAAAAGGAAATCGTTCAAGTAGTTTGACACCGTCCGATGTCCACTCACAAGCACAAAAACCCACTGTAAGAAGGTACTGAATGCCTCAAACAGTGCGCAAGAAGTTACGCACCCCATGGGCAGCACTCTGTCTACGTAAATGGCCCCTCCCAACTGCATCCCCAGAAAAGAGAAGTCCTCAGGCTGAATAGGGAGCAGCCGAAAAGTTGCCTTGATGTCGCACTTATCCAACTCAGCGCCCCTGCCACAGCCCCATATGAGCCGAATGGCATTGTCTACAGAGGCGTACACTTCCCGTGTATCCTCCGGCGCAATGAAGTCATTTACCGATGCCCCTTCTGGCCATGACGAGTGGTGTATCAGTCAGAAATCCTCCTTGTTCTTCTTGGGGACCACACCCAAAGGTGAAATCATCAGGTTGTCCATAGGCCACCCGTAAAAGGGGTCCACAATTCTGCCCTGTGGTACTTCTTTGCTCAATTTAGTGGCTACCACATCCGGCATGGCTTTCGCCGGCTGCAAATTTTCCGCCCATCTCCTTGTCCGCGGCCCCTGGTATCCTACCTGAAACCCTTGCCTGAAAACCCATTCCAATTTGAGCGCCATGTCCGTATCTGGGTACATGCGCAACCAGGGCAGTAACGTACCCAACTTAATTGGAGTAGGCACATTTTGGCCCAGGAGTGCCTTGCCCTCCTCTGCCCCTGGTAGATCTCCACTGTTTCGCTGGACTGGCAAGGGAAAAACATTGCATGACTGGGTGCCTCCCCCACATTTGGGACACTCATGTTTAAATTTGCATGGGTGTCTGGAGCAAAACCCCTTGTTGAAGTTCCAACATGCTTCTGAGTTAGCTCTGGGGCCCTTTGTGCCGGACCTGTCCCTCCTTGAGCTGGACGCTGCTGAAAAGGCTTATTAACCCCTGGAAGAACACTAACTGTGTGGGTGGATGCTGCAGAATGCAAAGAGGCCATCCACTACATCCATAGCTCAGAGTCTACATCTTCCGATGGCTTTTCAGGATTAACACTCACTCTGGCCCTGAACTCTTCGTCATAAGAAAGCATAAAGCCCACCAGAGACCAGGGAAGATTTTTTTTTCAAAATAAGAGGGTGGGAAACGGCCAGACCCCCACCCCCAAATAAATGAGGCCAACGTTGTTCTGCCCACCAGTGGGCAGATGGGGCAATTACCCCCGATCCACACCCTGGGGTGGCAGAAAGTCTACTAGATGGCATGGAATTAAAAAAAAAAAATAGTGGGGTGGTGGCTACCAAACAGTATGGGCCTGGTTATGCCCCCACCCCAACTGAAGGGGGTAACAGTCTTTCAGCTCTTCCCCCGTACACTAAAACATCTTATCCCATGGCAAGAGGACATTTGAATATTTTGGGTTCTGGTTTTACATTTGGGCCGTGAGAGCTTGGTAACTCTCAAAATTGTCCCACTTGGATTGGTGAGGGCTGCACTTTTTTTACTTTGGGATGCTGCCATGTAGAAAAATCCACAAGACCCAGACACATCTGAAAACGAAACATCTGATTGATTCCAGGGTGGTGTGCTTCACATATACCCTGCACCATTTTCATACCCACAATGGCCTGCAAACCTCCAAATTTGCTGGAAATCACACATTTTTCCCACGTTTTTGTGATGGAACCTTCCGGAATCTGCAGGGATGCACAAAATTCCTACCACCCAACATTGTCTTATCTATACCGATAAAAATTCTGCTGCACTTGTCAGATTAAAACTGTTTTTTTTTCAAACTGCCATTTTGGACACACTTTGGTTCCCCTCAATTTCGACATGTTTTTGGCTCTTCCCTGTCACAGGCACTTGGCCCACCTACACAAGTGAGGTATCATTTTTACTGGGAGACAGAGAGGAATATTGTCTGGTAGGAAATTTGTCCCGTTGCTGTGATTCCACTCAGAAATGTGGGAAAAAGTGATTTTTTAGCTAAATTTAGCTAAATTTGAAGTTTGCTGAGGATTCTGGGTAAGAAAACATTGGGGGATCCACGCAAGTCATACCTCCCTGGACTCCTTCGGGTGTCTAGTTTTCAGAAATGTTTGGGTTTGGTAGGTTTCCCTAGATGGCTGCTGAGCCCAGGACCCAAAACGCAGGTGCCCCCCCCCCCAAAAAAAATAGGTAGTTTTGTATTTGATAATTTTGCTGTGTCCAGATAGTGTTTTGGGGCATTTCCTTTCGCTAGGCCTACCCACACAAGTGAGGTACCATTTTTATTGGGAGACTTGGGGGAATGCTGGGTGGAAGGAAATTTGAGGCTCTTCTCAGATTCCAGAGCTTTCTGTCACCGAAATGAGATGAAAAAGTGTTTTTTTTGGCCACATTTTGAGGTTTGCAAAGGATTCTGGGTAACAGAACCTGGTCAGGGCCCCACAAGTCACCCCATATTGGATTCCCCTAGGTGTTTCGTTTTTACAAATGCAAAGGTTTGCTAGGTTTCCCTAGGTGCCGGCTGAGCTAGAGGCCACAATCTACAGCTAGGCACTTTGCAAAAAACATGTCAGATTTCAATGTTAAAATGTGATGTGTCATTGTTGTTTTTCCTGTCGCAAGCATTAGGCCTACCCACGCAAGTGAGGTACCATTGTTATCGGGAGACTTGGGGGAACACAGAATGGCAAAACAAGTGTAATTGCCCCTTGTCTTTCTCTAAATGTTTTCCTTCCAAATGTAAGACAGTGTGTAAAAAAGACGTCTGTTTGAGAAAAGCCCTGTAATTCACACGCTAGTATGGGCACCCCGGAATTCAGAAATGTGCAAATAACCACTGCTTCTCATCACCTTATCGTGTGCCCATTTTTTAAATACAAAGGTTTTCTTGATACCTATTTTTCACTTTTTATGTTTCAGCAAATTTTTGCTGTATACCCGGTACAGAATGAAAACCCATTGCAAGGTGCAGCTCATTTATTGTCTCTGAGTACCTAGGGTTCTTGATGAACCTACAAGCCCTATATATCCCCGCAACCAGAAGAGTCCAGCAGATGTAACGGTATATTGCTTTAAAAAATCTGGCATCGCAGGAAAAAGTTACAGAGTAAAATGTGGAGAAAAATGGCTGTTTTTTCACATCAATTTCAATATTTATTTGTTTCAGCTGTTATTTTCTGTAGGAAACACTTGTAGGATCTACACAAATTACCCCTTGCTGAATTCAGCATTTTGTCTACTTTTCAGAAATGCTTAGCTTTCTGGGATCCAGCATTGGTTTCACACCCATTTCTGTCACTAAGTGGAAGGAGGCTGAAAGCACAAAAAATTGTTAAAATGGGGTTTGTCCCAGTAAAATGCTAAGATTGTATTGAAAAATTGGATTTTCTGATTCAAGTCCTCCTGTTCCTGAAAGCTGGGAAGATGGTGATTTTAGCACCACAAACCCTTTGTTGATGCCATTTTCAGGGGAAAAACCACAAACCTTCTGTAGCCCTTTTTTCCCATTTAAAAAAAAACACAAAGTTGTTGCTGTATTTTGGCTGATTTATTGTTCTCCTTCAGGGGAACCCACAAAGTCTGGGTACCTCTAAACTCCCTAGGATGTTGGAAAAAACTAGACACCAGGGATTGGGTGGGTAGCTTATGTGGACAAAAAGTTATGAAGGCCTAACCGCGAACTGCCCCAAATAACCAAAAAAGGCTTGGCCCCTGAGGAAAAGGCCCAGTAGTGAAGGGGTTAATAAAGCTGATGAGACTGAGGCCTGTTGAGGAGGTTTTATTTTAGCAGCAGAGAAGAAATACAGAGCTAGACTGGATTTCTTACTATCTATGAAACCAGTACCCACAGGCAGGGGCAATCGGAACTCCTGTAAGTCCATTATCCCTACGTTCGTTGCTGCTGGGCTGTCAATGCACACAAGTGTGTTTCCCATTGGACTAACCTTCTATGAAGCCCGGTGTGAGATAGCAAACACTTCCCCCATCCAGAGCCTACCCAAAGCGTTGCTCGGGGCAAGCACCCTCCCTGCTCAGTCCAGCCCAGTAGGCCTGAAATCCAGCAGTGCCAACAGAAGACTGACTGCCCGACGACCAGAGAAGAAATGCCTCCACCTGGGGGCCTCCTCTTCAATTCCTTTTCCGGGGAGCATAAGAGGTGCTGGTATTGTACAAAGCGCACGTACACAGAAGCTAATTTTCAGCTCAACATTGCACTGGTATCGGATACCTCAGGGGCCAGCATTACACGGTGATACCATGGACACCTGTTCAAAGATTCATCAGAAACCAGGACATGCAATCCATTTCTAGTCAAGGTTAAAGGAGGCATGTGATACCCCTGTCCTCCACAGTCACGTTAATATCTCAAGGGCCTACTAGCAATTAATAACAGTCAAACGATAACCAGGTGTCCTGACAGCTGATAGATCCCTTGAAGGAAGCAGGTCTGCATTCTATTTATCTCTTATTGCCACAGCACGCGGCAGCATGCAAAGGGCATGCTTCGAGAACATTCTATGAAGATACACCTGTTCATGGGGACATAATGAGCCAGGGATTATGTTTGCCTGGAAATGTTTTAGGAAATATGTTTCTCTTTGTTTCTGTTTTACTCTTCAGGAGCCTTTGACTACAAAGGAGTAGCCATTCCGTTTGAAATTCACTTTCTCAATTAGAGATTCCTTTGTCATGGGATTTGCTAGTTGGAAAATTAATCCACCCACAAGGTCGTTTTTAAATTTCATATGGTATTGAATTGCAGTACACGATTCGGGACTTATTTTGTGCGAAATAACTGCATTTGAAATCCAGCTTTGCATTTAGAAAATGTCACAGCCTGGAAAGGAAGAGAAAGAAGGAGCTGGAGAGAGACAGAGGATGCCCGTGGTACGGACTCGCAGAACAAGAGAACGAGAAAAAGAGAGAAAGGCCAGAAACAGGAGGAAGTGAAAAGCTGGCGAAAGAGACTAAAGCAACAGAATAAACACTCACACAAACACACATTACACAGCTGCAGTCGCCACTGCGTAATTACAGATAGGACCAGGTTTCCACAGGAAGTGGATTATTTGGTTTGCTAATAACTCTGGTGTCCTTTGATGGATCTTCACAAAACTTTCCGGAAAAAAACAAGTTGATCCACCTCAGTTCCTTCCTGGAAAGTTTCAGTGTGATCTGTACAGGCCAAGCAAAATAGTGGGCCCCCAACTGCTTTTTCGGCATGTAATTTCCCATTGAAACAGTAGACACAGCTACAGTCTAATTTGGCAGAATGCTAGACCCTAATCCAGAAAGTGTGATTTTTGTGATTTGGTGTATATCTGTTCAGCAGTTAAAAAAAAAATAAGGTTAAAAATGTATAGACATTGAATGCCTACTGCAGAGCACTCCAGTACTGTGGGGAAGTGCTAGAGCAACACTCTTAGGGTCAATCTGAAAATATGTTTTTTACAGTGCAGCAGTATTAAGGTACTACTATGGTGTTCAGTGTGGTCCCCATGTAATTCACTGTAGTATCATGGTACCTGCATGAGTTATAGGTACTTCAGTTAACCTATAACTAGTGAATCTCAATGTTTTTTTTGTTGAGTTTAAAATATAATGTTTTAACTGACATTTTCACCCAACTATAATGCTATTGTAATCTTTGTTTTTTTAGTTAATTTCTCAAGTTTTTTTTAATGTAAAGTAAGATATTTTAGCCATACCCAACTGTAACATATATATTTGTATGCAGACACTTCCAAGAAGTATAAGTACTAAAAGAAAGTAAGAAAGTCTTAATGTTTAATATGAACCTGACCACTGAGCTGGTTATATATATAAATATATATGTGCATAGCAGTGAAAATAAAAGTGGCCCAATAACATATGCTATCCAATCCAACTTTACTAATAAAGGAACTTTCATACATTATCAGAGTGCCAATGTTGCATTTAAGTTTATTACCACCGTGCAGCAACTTTCTTTTTTTCTCACAGATTGCACGTAATAATTACTTTACTTGCAGAGACAACTCTTCTAACTCTCTGCCCCTCGTTACGATTCTGGTGGTCTTGGGACTGCCAGATTCGCGGTGGGGATTGGACCGCATCCAAAGCAGCAGTCCGGCCTCCACATTACAACCCTGACGGACGAACCTCCGGCACTGCCAGGTTGCCACCAGTCGACAGCCTGGCAGGGCTGGCAGTCTTAATACACCAGGGCAGTGCTACATGCAGTGCTACCCTGTGGATTACGAGTCCCCTCTCCACCGGCTTTTGCATTGCGGTCCCACCGCCACGCAAAGGCTGGGGAAGACTGGGTGCCGGGGGCCCCATGGGGGCTGCTGCACTGCCCATGCACTTGGTATGGGCAGTGCAGAGGCCCCCAGGGACAACCCCGTCACACTTTTCACTGCCCGAATTACAGGCAGTGAAAAGCGCTATTGATTACGAGCCAGCATCAATGTTGTGGTGAGTTTTCTGCTGGGCCATTAGGCGGAAATGCTGTTTCTACCATTTTCAAAAATGACGAAGAGACATATATAGAAATGAAACAAATAATAATGGGTTTTAGATGTACTGCCATTTTGTATTGAGACTTGCATTTGGCGAATTCTTGCTAATTGCAAATTGTGAGTTGCAATACAAAATCCAGAGCAGTGTCCTCTACAATGGTAGCGATTTACAGTGGGTTGTAAAGGGAACTGCCTCATCAGTATTCATGAGGCAGGTCGCAATTTATGACCCATTGTGAAGGGCTTCAATCAAAGGGCTGGAGGTCTGCTGGGGTCAGCAGACCACTATGTGTGTGATTGCTTTTTTAATAAAGCATTTTTGAAGATTGGACCACTGCCTGCTCTTAAAAATGTTTGCACCCCAATTGCAAAGGGAAGGGGTCCGTTGGGGACCCCTTCCCATTTGGGAAAGGGTTAACTTGAAGTTGGCGGTAATTGCAATTGTTTTGCTACCGCATTTCCAGTTGTACAATAATCATACATGTGGCTGCATTGTGAAGGGCTACAATCAAAGGGTTGGATTGCTTTTTTAATAAAGCATTTTGTTTGTAATGCCGTCCACTTTCCTAACAAAACTGAAAAGTTTTCTTTTCACTTTTGAAGAGTAGGCAGTGCTCTTAAAAAATGTTTACACTCCATTTGAGAATGGGTTACCACCAACTTGAAGTTGGTGGTAATTGCAATTGTTTTGCGTTTGCATTCCCAGTCGTACAATAATCATATATGTGGCTGCGAGTCGCTATTAGGAAGGGATGCCCTTTGCACCCCCGTCCTAATAGCGAGTCGCAAACCCATTTTGCGAGTCTGTAATAGGTTACTGACTTGCAAGATTGGGATGGTACATGCCAAACAGTTGAGTTCAACTTCTTTCACTCTTCTCTTTTATTCTTTGGTTGTGATTTACAACATTTAGTAATTTGTCCCTTTTTCCACAACCTCAGCACTTGGCTAATAGTGCAGGACATGACTTATCATTCGCTTAACCACCGCACCAAAAACACTTTCCCTTTAAAGCTTTTCTGATATAAAATTGTGGAAGCGCTTTGCAGCCGGGGACGCAGTGAGGGCAGGAGCCCTTTAAATTTCTTTCGCGCTCCCGCCGTCGCGGGAAGCGCTTTGCAGCCGGGGACGCAGTGAGGGCAGGAGCCCTTTAAATTTCTTTCGCGCTACCGCCGTCGCGGGAAGCGCTTTGCAGCCGGGGACGCAGTGAGGGCAGGAGCCCTTTAAATTTCTTTCACGCTCCCGCTGCGCGGGACGAGCGCGGGCAAAGCCCGGGCCAAGGGCGGGCCCGTCCTTGCCCGTCATTGCCAGGAAGAGGCTGGGCTGGGCCCCCCCTCTTTCATCTGCTTTCCGAGGGTCCTAGCTTATAAAGGAAAGAGAAATACTAACCGGAATTGAGAAGACAAAGGTACTATTGTCCATTTTGACCCGGCCAGTGGCTTCTTTGGGAAACCTTGGGATTCGCCTCCAGCCTCGGTGGGGCACCAAGTGTAGGAATATCCCAGGAGCTACCATACGCGGGACAAACAAGTGACAATTTATCCTTTTATCCTTTATCTCTTCCTTCTTTTATCTTCTTTCTTTTTTAAATTCTAACTTATACTCAAACAGATTGCTACCTGTCGGAAAAGTGTTCTCTATACATTTTACTTTCTGCCAATTCGTTTAATTATCTTAGATGAGGTGGTGCTATTTTGGTGCACACAATTAATTAAGTATAACTTACCTTATATATAAATACCCCATTTTCCTCATATCGGATTTAGAGTGACATCACATAAAATATGGGGAAAAGGAAGCACTCAAAATTGAGTCACCCCCCAAGCTTAAAAGACAGTACCTCTATTTTAAAATACATTTCAGGGGCCATGGGTATGATTGATGAACAAATTGCTAATGTAGAGGGGAAAATTCTGACATCCAAAGAACATAACACCCAATCTCCAACGGATGTGGTGATAACTGATGATTCTACAAGGTGTAATAATGAAGCACTGAACAGAGATGCAACAGATAAAAATGGATGCATTCAAAATATCTCAGATTCAATTCTCTCATTAGATGATCTATCACATGTAGCTAAACGCCAAAGGAAGCCGGCGCCAGAGAAGGCAGACAACACCCCTAAAAAATCTCTTAAGAATGATTCGGTACCCACACTCGATAGAAAGCCCCTAAGGAAGTCATCTCGGAAGAAACTTCCAATTAAACCAGTAGATACGACTAGATCCCTCCTAGCCAACCTCTGTGACCTAGTAAATAGCATGAAATCATCATTCCGGGCTAAACTGGATTCCCTGTTGGAACGCTTAAAAGTAGTGGAGTGCAGGGTCGAGGCAGGCATGGGATTTGTAAAGTCCTTACACCCAGAGGCCTTACACGACCTAAAACAAAACCCAAGCCTAATATTGCCAAATTGGAATTTCGAGTGAAATTCCCAATCCATACCCCTAGATAAGGTTAATGACCCACACTCATTCCCAAAGCTCTTGACTAAACCACAGGTACCATTCATATCAGCAAGTACTAGCCATATACACTCTACTCACAAGCCTCTAACCAGTATACAATCATTCCCACCAGTACCAACTACTAATCATAAACAAGTTTCCACATTGCCCAATACTCCCTCACTAACTAGGACAAATATGCCCCAAACAGACAAAGGAAGGTCTCATTTTATTGAAACAAGACCCCTGAACTCTACATACATACCTAGTGACCATTTACATCTTCCTCCGGAGGCAACTCCATACGTTGTGGTCCTGACAAATGTTCCCCCTATAGGTGACCAACACCGGGAAACGTGGCCGGCATTGAGGAATAAGGCCCTGAATTGGATAGGAACACGTTTGGGTCCTGGGGGTTTGGGGGTCCTATTTAACGATATAAAAATGGTAAGAAGAGTCAAGTGGATAGGAAACAGGGAAAAAGTAGTGGAAGGAGACTGTGTGGTTCTTTCATTCAAGACCCCAGACTTGGTGCATAGTATCATCCACAAATTAGGTGCTAGACAAGCCACTTGCCAAGGAATTTCACTGCTACCCTTGGGTTTCTTTTATCCAAGATCTCCGGGGCGCAATGTTAGGAATCTACAACCCGTAAATGAACAAGTACCAAATACCCTGGACCACAATCCTCTTAGTAATAGATTTCAACCTCTTACAACGCTAGAAGATTTGGATTGACTAAACAGGAACAGGATAGATTTTCCATATGATCCTGCCCTGGATGTAAATAAAGAAAGGTCTACCGAGAATAGGGGAGATGTATTTCGCGAGAAGGTACTTGATAGGAACATCATAGACATCCGTTTGAATCAGGGAAACCAACTCCCCCCAATAATCTATACTCAAGATGATGTACCACCCTTACCATCTATAGAGTAGGCGCACCCCCAACCCTATCAATATATGGGAACAACTATACTGTACTGGAATGTGGCAGGCCTAACTAATAAGATCAATAACGAGCTTTGGGTGAATTTCACTGGGGATTTTCCTTGTATCTGTCTTCAGGAGACTTGGACATTAAATCCAGTCCACATAAATGGGTAGAAGACATTCCATACACCAGATGTACAGGCTAATCACGGCAGGCCAAAGGGAGGCCTATGCACATATATCTCAAACAAGGCTTGGCTACGTAACCCAAAAATGCAAATCACAAAAACCTATTATCAAATGATTGAATGCAATTTGGATCAGAACACGCACCTAGTACTCATCAACTTCTATAATAATGCAACGCATAGAGAAGTCCCCAAAATTTTAACAGAGATGGGTGAGGACCTAGAGGAAATATGTGCGAGCAACAGACGTGAGACTCTTATTATATGGGGGGGCGACTTTAATGTACATCTTTGCAAGGAACCCACAGGAAAGGTGTGTGGTTGGGATACCGAAGACATCGGCGTAGGACCGCACTTTTCACATACCATTCAAGGAGAGGCAATGAATTCAGTGACCCAAAAACATAATTTGTCTCTTGTAAATGAATTACTTCCCAAAGAACTACAGCTTAAACCAACTTTTAATGGAAGGGGCGCAAATACAGTTATTGACTATATTTTAATGTCAACACATTTTGTTCACCATTTTACTAATTACATAATCCACGACATCGCAATAAGCGACCATTTCCCTCAAAGCCTGGAACTCTCATTAATCCCTGCCACACAGGCCAAAGCCAGAGAGGCAACGATGGTAAATGATATTGTACTAGCCCCGGGTAATGGTTATATACTGAGATGGACTCAGACTGACCCTCATGCATTATTAAAAGATATATTACGTGAACATACCCAAGTGTTCCTTGATTGCCTTAGTGATGACACAGCCCCAGGACAATGTCTAAGTGCTTTCCAACAGATAACCTACGCCGTAAAAAAAGCCCTCACGTCTAGGACAGGAGGGGCAGGGGGCAAGAAAAGGGAAACCGGCTGGTTTGACTACGATTGTACGAAAGCGCACACAAGACTAAAAAAAGCCCTAAGTGCCCCCATAAGATGTCAGACCGAAATACGTACCTGCAGACTGGCATACAAGACAGCCATAAAAAAGAGGAAACTCGCTTTGAGAGGGAAGTTATGGGACAATCTACACAGAGCTAGTCTAACGAAAGACAATGCCCTCTTCTGGAAAATAATAAATACTCCCGTTCTAGGGGACAATAATACCCCTAGAATGGAAATTGCAATCTCGGAAGAGGACTGGATCACGTACTTTTCTAAGATATACTGTCAACCCAATGACAGAGTTCCTCTGGACCTTCTAAAAGTCCCAGACCCTGAGGACGATCGACACCTAGCAGTATCACCTCAGTTTACCTTAGAGGAGGTAGTAGAAGCTATAAACACAAGCAAAGCCGGGAAAGCGCCAGGGCCCGATGGTGTTCCAATTGACCTATATAAAGCCAACACCGACTTATGGGGCCCTCTATTGACGCAGGTACTGAGGGCCATTTGCACACAAGGTCCACCATCAACATGGCGCCATTCTATCATCATACCCACATACAAAAAGGGGGATCGCCTTAACCCAGCCTGTTATAGGCCAATTTCTCTCCTCGATACATCAGCCAAACTAGCGGGGAGAATAATCCTAAATAGACTCCAAATATGGTTGGAAGAAAATAACATTCTATCCCCAGTGCAGTATGGCTTCCGCACAGGACTAGGTACAGTGGAACAGGCTCTAAACTTAACTATCCTAGTGGGGAAGTATACGAAGACCAGAGAGGGTAATTTGCACCTGGCCTTTATAGATTTGTCCTCAGCATTTGACTGTGTTTTGCATGAAAAGTTATGGGATATTCTAATAACCATGGGGGTCAAACTAACGATAGTCCATTTCATAAGAGATCTGTATACTGGGTGCAGAGCAAGTGTAAGGTACGGGATGAGAGGGGAATGCACCAAGTCTTTTGGCATATACAGAGGGGTGCGTCAAGGCTGCGTTCTCGCACCACTTCTATTTTCATTATACATAAACAATCTAGAAAGTGAATTGATAAGCAATTGTAAAGACCTTCCACAAATAGGCAATCGCCCCGTCCCTGCACTCCTTTACGCAGATGATACAGTACTCATGGCCAGGACACCACTAGCACTCCAGAAACTCCTAACCACTTGCATAAATTACATGACAGCCCTGGGCCTCGCAGTCAACCGTTCGAAAACGTTCATAATGAACTGTGGCAGGAAACTGAGCAAGTCCTATAAAATCACTATTCACGAGGACAAGGTGAAGATAGCTCCCACCTTCTCATATTTGGGCATAATGTTCGATAAACAGGCCACCTGGGCACACTGCGTTAAAACAAAAAAGACCAGATTATTAAAACAACGGCGGCCTTGAAGATTTTTTCCAAAAAACTAGGGGGGATCTCCCCGTCAAACATGGTAAAAACCTACAAGGCCAAATGTATCCCGGCGGCTACTTATGGTGCATGTATCTGGGGGTATACGAACTGCCATGCGATTCAGTTGGTGGAAAATGACTTCCTGAGATACCTGCTAATGGCACCAAATAGCACGTCATCATATATTAGCCATTCGGAACTAGGGGTCCACTTTGTAACTGATCTAATTAAGATACAGCCTCTATTATTATGGCAAAAAAGTGTGGACCTCTGAGCATACCGGATTAAACCAGGCCATACTATCCGACTGCATGAATCTAACACACTCGCTTAGAGTTCCCTGGCTAAGATATATTATGACCTTTTTTAAAAATATGGGCTGCGAAGCATATTACCAAAACCCACAATCACTGGAAAAAATAACCAGGAGAGATTTGAGGGCTCTGACTTTGAAGCACTTGGATGAACAGAGATGGGAAGTGGAATCAAAAAAATCTACAGTAATGTCTAACCAACTAATTCTGTTGACGGATGCAATCCAGCCCTACTTAGTAAGCGTGGCAAATCCCGGACATCGATTTGTCCTTACAAGATTCCGCTTAAATATCTTCCATCGGCTAGTAACCTTTCCGATTATGTGCGACTGGAGTACAGTTTTAAGAGTATGTCCATGTGATGCAAAAGCTCCCCAATCTACAATGCATGTGGTCCTCTTTTGTAAATTTTATGATATTCCAAGAAAACGTATTTTATTGCCTTTTTTAAGATCGACTAATTTGCGTCAGTGCTGCGACGCGTATTTTACCTTACAGATTTTATCCTCTATTGAAATGTGTGGAATTTTAGCAAACTTTTTATGTATAGTACTCTCTGTAAGGAAGTCTATGGGCGTACTGAACTAATTTTATTTGAAAAATTTGGAATTTCCGGTAAACTCCTCACTCTCCAGAAAATACTGTAATTGAACTCGATTTTGCACTGATGTAAATTTATCAAGTTTTATATACCTGTCCTTGAATGAATTAACGATGTGTTTTATTATCTTCCCTATTTATTTATAATTTTTCTTATACATATTTATCAATGTATTATTACTTGATACTTTTATGGCCTGTTGAAAGCCGAATAAAGTCTGTTTGATGATGAGGATGATATAAAATTGTGAAGAATAAGCATTTTCTTTTTTTCTGTGCTTCTGGAAAGACCTACATAAACATTATCTGTGCGACCACTAGGTGATTTGCCCAAAATATATGCTTTAGCCATGTATGCTAAGTTACTGTCTTTCTTTATAACTTCCACTCAAGCAAGGGAGTGCTCAATCTGTTTTGCTATGGACACTACTTCATCCAACTTTGGATCATCCTTTTGCCATAGCTCATCTTAATCCTACTAATTTTTATTTTTTTTCAATAATACACTCTAAAATAAATTGATCATGTATGCATTCTTATAGAGCACTACCAATTTATGTAGGTTAGTAATATACTTTTCCACAGACTCCTGTGACTTTTGTACTTTTTCCCAATGTGGTACTGTTCTAAGATGGTTGTCACTTTCAGGAGGTAATGAGTGTCTAGTTTTTTTAGGTGCACCTCAAATTCATTGAGATCATTAGCTTCACATTGTTTCTAGGTCTGGGAGATGTTCAGAAACTTCTGGGCCCTCAGGTCTCAAGCAGTGAAGACGAAGAAGAGATGTCTTCCTTTCTGCACTCAAGGAAGTTCCACACACTCGGACATAATGAAAAATAAATCTTTCTTCCACTTGGGCCATCTAATTTCCGGTTCTCTCCAAGAGAACAGAATATAATAGAAGTGGAGTAATATTTTGCATTTTCACACTAAATTCTGAATAACTATAACTGTAAAATGAACCACAGGTTAAATTCACAGCCTTACAGTTAATTTACCCAAGTGTTGTCACCATTTGTCACTGTTATTATTCACCAATTGATACATTGTAAAAGGTGTTCAAGCTTATGCAAGTGAGTGGGACACTTTTTGAAATTCTTATGGCACACTGCAAAGGTGTGCGCATCACTGTTATTTCCAAACAAAATTGGGACACATTAAGAGGAGACTCAAATAGGTGAGTCCGTCACCGTTATTTATGTAAAACTAATTTAACTGCTGGTTCAACAGACATACTATAGAAAGGTGTGCTTGTCACCGTTGTCTGAGTGAGAAATAAAGTAACCTAGGGGCATATTTATAATGCCCTAGCACCACCTTGCGACACATTAACGCCATTGTTTTTTAAGTTAATGTGGCCCAACAAGGCTGAAATCCCCGCACCTTATTTACAGGATCGCGCAATGCATACATTGTGCCACTCTGTAACCCTTTGCACTACATTATGCCTGCACCAGTACATATTGTACACAAAGGGGGTGTTCCCCCTTTAGGGGAGATGGAAAAATGGCGTAAGGAAAACTCATAGATTTTTACGGCATTTTTAACGCCTGCTCAAGAGCAGGCGTTAAAAGGGGCCTTCCATTCTTTAGAATGGAGCCCTATGTACTCTCCAGGAGTAGCGCCAATATTTTGGCACTACTCCTGCAGAGTACATCGATAGCATCATGAAAAATGACGCTATTGCCCCCTACTCTGTGCCATGGTGTGCTGTATTACAAATACGGCGCACACATGGTGGCGGTAGGGGGTGCTAAGGGGCGCACTCGGTGCAGCACCACTTTCCATAAGTCTGCCCCCAAGTTCGCAGTTTTAGACCGAGTGTGAACATGTGCGTATCACTGTTGTACATCAACTTTTTTTCAGTAATTACTGTATATAAGGTTAATAAAACCACTGATAAATTGACATGCTGCACAAGGTGTGCATGCCACTGTTGTCTGAGTGAGAAATTATTCTGGTTCAACAGACACGCTATAGAAAGGTGTGCGTGTCACCGTTTTCCGTATTTTGGGCAATCTGTAAGTCCAGTATGTAATGTTAATAAAACCGCTGATAAACTGATAAACTGTACAAGGTGTGCAGGTCACTGTTGCCTGAGTGAGAAATAATGGCAGTTCAACAGATACACTATAGCAAGGTGTGTGTGTCACTGTTGTCCAAGTTTTGAGTGCTGTGCGTACAGAGAAAGAAAACAGCTGTTTCCTTTCCTTGTGGCGTTGCTGGCTGATGGTTATGTTAGAAACAAATGTGGTGCACATGTTGACAAATACGCTGCAGCGTAACAGAACGTCGTGTGTGGAGAGGCATGCCCCAGCACGAGGGCACTGGGGAAGGAGCGCGGTCCTGGCAAAAACAGCTTACTCTCTGGGAAAAAGGTGTGTGATACAACTGCCACACACTCGGGTACGTTGAGGTAACAGCAGCACAAGTGTACTGTCTGTTTGAAGAGAGGCTCGAGCATGTGTAGAAAGGAAAATCTTAAAATCTCAGCAAGGCCTCAAAGTCATAGCACGCTTCCCTTTTTACACACACACACTACCTGAAATCACAGAGAGTGAAGATTCAGAGTAGTTGATATGTTTCCTCCTGCATGAGATTCAAGTTGTATACCACAAAATTCCGTCCCTTCTTCAATGTAGAGTCAGTAAATAAGCAGCTCTTCGCCAATGTGAAGAAGCTGGTCGAGGCAGTAATAGTTTGAAGATAGATTACTTTCTTGGTTAAAAGTCCAAGGAAATGTCCTATCCATGAGTTAAGCCAGGGGTAACTGACTCCCTCTCACATCCTAAGGTCCCTTAACATTCAGTTACCTCATGGAATCTCAGAAATACCTTAAATCCTACACTCTATGCAGAACTAAGAAACCACAAGTGGCCACTCCTGTTTTAAGCACCCACAGCAAAGGTACAAAGAGGTGTGCACATGGCTATCAACAGTCAAACTAAACAGTGATTAAGAAAGAGACAAAAAACTGCCCCCAAAGGACCCATTGCACTTTGGACAACAGAGGCTGTGGTCTCACTCTTCACCCCCACCAACAACTAAGTGACAGTGCTCAGGAAGACTAATCAGAAGCCTCTATCAGCTAGAGGACCTATACGAATTACTAAATAGAGTAGTGTTTTCTCTTGCTCCTCTTCTGGGTCTAGATCTCCTCCCAAAAGTTTCAGGAATGTAAGCAATATACTTATTCTGCATGTGAAAACAACCTTACCTCCATCTTACATAGATGGAGTGGCCAATGCCTTCCAAAATGCAATCACAGGCCTCCTTTATTTGTGTTCACTTATATACTGAATGCATGCATAGGACACACATACACACTGGCATAACACGAGCTGGGATGTTAGCACTAGGCCCTGGGTTACAGCATAACCACTTACATTTACACGAGTGGCACAGAAGGCCTGTGTTCTAGTATCACAGATAACAAGGTCTGGTCACAACTTCTGATTCACAAAACGGAGTATGTTGCCCCCACCACTGTATATGCTAAACCCTTGACTGGTATGAACAAAAAAATGAAAGCATGTTTGGTTTACCACTCCAGGTCCAAGACATCACTCCTGTCTAGGAATGTGTCTCGGCCTTAGCACACATACTAGATCAGTGTAAGGCTGTGTCAAAAATAAGAAAACAGGATGACAGATCCTCTCACTCCGGCTCTATGGTCAAAGGAATACAACTGTACACCATACATGCTGACATTCCTGTCCCATCAGTCAGCTATTTGTGAAGTTATTTATCGTTCATTTTATTTATTTTTGTTATTTATAATTCACATTCAGCGTTTTTGGCATCTTCTACCTCTATGTGATTCAATGGGAGCTACATTAATGAATGTGTCTCTCATTTGGACTCAATGCCTTTGTTGGTTTGCAAATAATATAATTTAGAAAACGTTATTATTTTTTTATATAAAGAATCCACTGCATAATTTGTTTTGTTACTGATTTTAGATTAATGTTTGTTAAAAATCTACACACGCCTTCATCCTGTAACGTGAAGCGAAGCTTACCGTAGTTCCTTACCATACTTCATTTCATGTGCAACTAATCGGCCTGATTTCTTTAGCTCGTATGAAAGTCTGTGCAGAATATGACATATTAAAGGGATAAAATGATGTTACAATGAGTTTGGATTGTGATTCAACACACGAGCTTCGTAACGATGAGAACATCAAAGAACAAGTGTGAAACATTGCAAAAGGAACTGCCAGGGCGACGACAATGAATCCCACAATGCACCACAACTAATTCATGTTGAACGGAGTCAGGACTTTGCAAATTATGGTCAAATAATGAAAAACGAAGATAGACTTTCATGTAGGTCGGTTAACTCAGTTTAGAGGGTGACAATCTTTTGGTTCTCTGACTTGGAGTCAAGTCTGCACGATTATTGAGGTACATCATGTGCTGAGGATCGGAGGACATGTGGTGAAAGCAACGGGGCATGCATTGCAATTAGTGAGAAGTTATTTAGAGCAGACACAAATAAGGTAGTTTGCAATGATGACAAGACATGCCAATCAAATGTCAGTGGGTATGTCCGAAGAAATGTTGAAGGTATTTTCATACAAGTGTCAAGTTATGCTTTGTGCAGGCAAGTCATGTTCTTCACTTGATACACAGCAGACTAAGGGGCATATTTAAGTAAAGTAGCGCAGCACCTAGTGCAGGGACACTTTCCTTGCACCCTTTAGCGCCCCACTCACCGCCACCATGTATGCGCCGTATCTAAGATACGGTGCACCATGGCGCAGGGTAAGGGGCAATAGTCTAGTTTTTATTTATGTTATTGATGTACTCTGCAGAAGCGCCAAAATATTGCTGCAACTCCTGCATAGTACATAAGGGCCCATTATAAATAATGGAAGCCCCCTTTTAACACCTGCTCTGAGCCAGATTAGCGTCATTGTATTGTTACGCTAATGTGGCCCAACCAGGCCAAAATCCTCACACCATATTTACAAAGTGGCACAATGCATGCATTGTGCCCTTTACTTTGTAAATATGGTGTGATGGAATGACACATAGATCCCCACCCCAACCCCCATCATCACCACCACCCACACCACAGGGATACTACTGGAGGGGGGAGCCCATCACAGGTAAGTTTATGTGTCTGTGTGTGGTGTGCCACAGGGGTCCTCTTACATGGGGCCCCTGCCTGGCACTGGGTATGTTGGCCTTGTCCTGTGGACACTTGTGCGTGAGAAATTGACACTAGGCTGACTAGAAGCAGATATTTCACCGCTAATCATCCTACCATCATTTTTGACCTACTAGCGCCATTTCCCCTAACGCCATCCATCTCGGGCTAGTGTCTTTTTTCAAGACGCTAACCATTCTTTAGTGCCATTGTGCATCTTTTAAAAATAATATGGTGCATGGATGGCGTTAGGGAATGGCGTTAGCTTGCGTTAATAAAAATGACGCACAACTGCGCTAGTGCATTTGTGCATCATTTATCATAAATATGGGCCTAAATGCAGGAGAACATGAACAGGGAGTTCAAGCAGCTGCTCGGGCTCCCTAAGGTGCTCTTGCTACAAGATTTTTTTTCCCCAAAACTACTCACAATTGTGCAAGCAGGAGTAATTGCTTAATTATTAATAATTTCATGTTGAAGAGTAAAGCAGGATAACCGAAATTACTCTGATTACTCTGGCATCATTGAAATGATGCCTGGGCGTAATTTAGATGACAGATTTGCAGTGGAACCGTTCCTGTTTAGTACTCAGAAATAAGCTTTGTTTAAGATTGATTTGTGCTGACTGGAAAGTAGAATAAATTCAATATCTTCTGTAAAACTCTGGTAAGGTCTGATGACATCCATTTGATATTAAATATGAATGGTTTTATTTGATGTACATTTTTAATGAGGGAGTCTTCACATAAAGTTGTATATTGTTGCTTTTTAGTAAATATCGTTACTAGACTCCACCGTTAGGATTCTCAGTGGTTCCATATACATGTTAAACGGAGTGGATGCCAGGCCAGAACCCTGAAGGTTGCTGCAAATGTATTGAAGATGGTTGGAGGAGGTGGTCCCCAACTTTACTTGTTTATACTTTGTTAGAAATTATTAGAACCAGTTCCTTACACTCTGTGCATGTTTCCAAGATGTGAATGAGCCTCTCGCAGTCAAATGTATCCAAGGCAGCAGAAAGGTTGAGATGGATCATTTATCGTTGTCAAATAATCCGTGCCACAACCATTCCAGAAGCCATGTTTATGGGGTACTAGTGGTATACCATTTTCAATGAAGGTGATGAGTTCATAGGCAACACATATTTCTATAATCTTTTCAAGAAAAGTTTGTGACAGGCCAATCGTTGTTAAGCTGGTTTTGGCCACAATGAGGTTTTTAGGTGAGTGGTGGTCTCATCTGTTTTTAGCAAATCTAGGAAATAAGTATTTTGGTGATAAACTGACACACCTTAATTACCAAATATAAAATGATTTTTGTGATGATTGTGGTTTGGGTGATATTGTTTTCATCAAAAGTAAGTTTTAGCAATTTATCAACCTTAGGTGTTCGGTATAGATGAGTAAAAGACTGGACAGCTTTGTTGATGGTGGATCTTAGTTTGTTGTGGTCATAATGTGGTTGACAATCAATTACGGCAAAAATATTGCTGATAAAAAAAATTGAAACTCTTGACTTATTCTTCGCATTGAACAGGACATTCCATTGGTTGTCGTTTGTCGCTGAATTTCTCAGTTTGAAAGAGTTTGACTGTTGAAGATGTGGGCATCTTTGTTTACATAAACCTGACCTTAGCAAGAATGATATGATTGGTGTTGTTTCCTTCTCGTTTTTAAGATTGACAGGAGTTTAAGAGATGTGTTTGCCCTCCGAATTATTTCTATATCATGGAGTTTTTGTTCCTGAGAAGGACATTGGATAACCCGGGGGTATACTAAATATGAACAGATTTTTTAAGTTTGAGAGGTGCTATTTTGTAAATGGCATATAGAACCTCACTGATATGGATTTTTCTTTCAAAGGAGATTAAACATATGTCTCCGCTGTTGCACTTCAGGAAAGCAGGTAACAGATGTTTCAGTTTGTACGTGCTACCTCATATCAATAGATCTGTAATCCCAAACTGTTTTTGGTCAATTTGATTGCTTTAAGCAGACCTAGGAGCCTAGAGTGTCTATTTAAGTGTGCACCAAATTAATAAAGAAAAGTAAAGAAAAGTAAAACTATGTCTAAATTCTATGTCTAGAGTGAAGTGTTGACTTGAATGTGTCCATGGATTGCATATCAGGCTGGCTTCATAGCATGCACCAGGATGACATTTGTGACAAAATAGAAACCTATTTTTAGAGTATTTTTTATTGGTAAGCAGAGTCGCTTTGACATTTTTGAGCAAGTGTACATAGATTGGGATAATGACGCTGTCTGACTTCTTCAATTCAGAAGGATTGAGGCTTTTTATGTTAACTAGGTTGGTGATTATTGGATAAATTATTTGGCGGATCAGATTGCTTTGTGGATTGTGGGTGCTGCAGGGTTTGAAATCTTCAAACTCTGCATGAATATACACTCCTCTTCTTTCATGCATTTGAAGAAGGATACTGATAGACCTCGGAAGAATCCACAGTTTTAGTAAATTAGGTAACCAAAAATGTTCTATCATCTCTGCCAACTATGATGAATCCTTCCAATACTACAAAAACTCACGGAATTCCCGTTATCCCCTTTAGAGTAATGTCCTGTAGAGATTATTGTATCATCGAATCTTAACAAAGTTCTCTCCAAACTGCAGAGAGACCTGAACCACGTGGTCCAGCTCATATTTGGACTTCAACACACACTGCATTAACAAGCCTCCAATGTAATCTTGATACCCTGTGCACCCTCCATAAACCTTTGCACAGCTGCACCCTAAGAGAGAGGACATTGGACTGGAAAATGTATGCAGTTCTGAATAGGTCCAAAGATTTCCTTGTTCTGCATCACCTTTGATGGTCTTAGAAGACTAACTCTCTCTCTTCTCACTCTTCCAATCAAAAGAATGACCCTGCAGTCGGATGTGTTGGCCACTCGCTCATAACAATGAGCTTGACTAAATGTGCGTGATCCTGATGTGCCTTATGAGGGCAATTTCATCTCCACATACTGTATTCCCTCCAGTCAATGCTTTAAGTGCACATTTGCAAAGATGCTCTTACAGCTTCTCCATATCCCGGTCTGGAAGACTAGTTGTCCATATAATTGACAAGCAAAGCCTATCCGGGCAAGCTTGACCAATCAGTGAATTTTCATTTGTCAGCCATTGCACTTTGAAACCACTGAAATGTGACATAAAGTACTATGCAATTCACCAACATGAAACAAATAAAAAAGAGCTAGCAATGCTATTCAGCCGTTTTTACTGGGCGCTTCAGAAACGGAACAAAATGCCTTTACAGGACTCACTCAGAAGTGACAAGGTAGATGCCTATGCTGCTTTGTCGCTGGAAGTTGGTTTTATATTGATTTGTTTAAATAAACAAACAGTGAACGGACCTTTAGAAAAGCTTTACCTAATCCAATACATCAGGCTTTATTGTGCTAATGCTTGACAAACACAGGTATTCCAATATTCTATTTGCATGTGTTAGCAAATCAAAATACGCATTTCCAAACTAACAGATTTTTTGCAAACCGGAGTAGCAAAAAAATCGAAATGAGCTGCACAGTTTCATACAGTTTTGAAAGAACAAATGCGTCCGTGTGATCACGTCACCTTTTGCTTTCTTGAAAGCAGTCATATATTAGCAGGCAGATGTGGGGCTTGGCGGAGTTTTAGCTTTGAAAATAACATTATGACTTCACCCCACCCTCAGTTCGCATGCGGTGTTTTGAGTACCAGTGATTGTTCCCCAAATAGACACAATACATTATTAAAAACGTACTCTGTGTTACCCATTACCATTGCTAGAAGACAAGAAATGATGGACTGCTCACTTTTACTTACTTTTAATGATCTTGATTGTTGCAGGCGATTAGGTGAGTTTGGCTGTACTTAAGTCTATTGCTGTTAACAGAGAAAGAGCACACCGTGTTGTTGAGGAGGAAACTACAGTTTTTGTCTTTCCTTAGTCAGTTGACCGTGTGTGCTCATATCAGATTGTGTGGCTTCCTCAGGGATAACCACTTGGTCGTTGGATGCAGCTTCGAGAGGGTTCCACGCAGCAGGCATTAGTGCATATGCTTTCTTCCACTGTCCACATGGTGGCCACTGTCATCTCTTTGGGTTCACCAGTGCAGCAGTAATAACATTGATAAGGATTCAAATTGTAGATTACTTTGAACAAGTAGGCACTTGCCTAAAGAACAGGCATAAATGATGGCAGTTTTATTTTAGCGCTGGTTTTGGAAGCATGGATTTAGATTGCATGACGTTTTACAGGAGGAGAGCAAATGCGTGCACATGTAAGTTGTCCCCATTATCGAATGGAGAGAAAGTAGTGAATGTGTTGGTAGTTAGTAAGGAATGTTTGGATAACATAGGTGGTCTTGAGGTGAAAGTTAAGCATTGTGACCTTAAAATCACAAAGCAAAGTGCCTATTAAGGATTACCATGTTGAAAAGTCTTGTGGTGTGTTGGCAATTGAATGGCATGATTTTTTTTTATGATTTGGGGTTGTTTACTCAGAAGTTGTGGATGATTCTATTGAATGTTGGTGTGATGAATACCAAGGTTGCATGTTCTTAATTCCACTCATGCCTCTTTAATCCACCACCGGAAAGTCCCAGCCCCTGTATCTCACTCTTGCGGGTTCCTGCTTTCCCCATTTTTCAAAGTTGTAATTTCTTTCTCTTCTTCCTTCTGTATTATGTGTGTTTTTCTCTCTTGTTCTGGGTCAAAGTCTGATGAGCAAAAAACAGTGCCAGTCCACAAAGAGTAGTGCCTTTGGGCCCCACCTGCAATCACTTAATAAAATTAACCACTGAAGGTGAACACATTGACATACACAGGATAAGGACAAACTGCTCAAAGAATATTGGAGGAGGAAAGATGTTCAGATATGAGAGTTGAATGCCAGATCATGTTGCTAGAGGATGGGTCATGATTGAGAGGGGCATGCTGCCTTTCAATTGTTGTATTCTAAACTGCCAGTCTGGAACAACCACTCATGATACTGATCACAATCCTGTCTCTAAACAGCATTTTCAGAGCGACTGCCCTCTTAACTTGTGTTTGATATTGCTCCTGAATTGAAACTCCATACTGAGAAAAAGTCTAAGGGCCTGATACTCCATCCAACAGGGCGGCATAGGACATTACCTCCACCATTGTGATGGACAATTGTCTGTCAAATTTAGAGATGACTACATGCCTAGTGATCATCTTTGTTTCTTGGAAGGAACCGTCTCCATTGCAGTTGTCCTTAAGGTGCAAAAAGTTTGACAGCCGTCCTCCAAACTTGTAACCTTTTTGTGTTTTTTTTTAAATTCAAAAACAAACTCACAAAAAACAAGAAACGAATGAAGTACAAACCTTTGGAAGTTTTCTCCCAGGGTGTGGACGTCATTGTGTTTTTTCTGTCCTTCACTTCCAGGTATTTTCTTGGCTGTGGTAGACACATATAAAGGGCATTATACTGCCCCCCTAAATGGAGTGGATTGTGTTATGCCTTCCCTCTAACGGCCCTTACTCCATTGGGCTGGTAAAGGAAGCTTTCTATTTATGGAGCCAACAGGGCATCCTTCACAGAAACCTTAGGATCCACCTGTGCCTAACTGAGGTGGGCTGACCGAGAGTTTTGTGGACACGTTACTACATTGCGTTTGTGAGAGAATACCTTGTCTGCCAAACTCTAGATCATACCCGAAGCCTTGCAATCCCAATGTTTCAAGACAACTTTCTCCCCCAATGTTCAAGCCTTTACTATTTAAAGCTGTCTCTCCCATTCACTGTTCATTATGTTGGCCGTACTTTTTTTGTTACGCACCTCATTTTAGAGTCCAGAAAATTAAATAGCATTAGCCTCTTTAAACATCCTTATTACTTGTGCCGTCAGTTTAAATAGTGCTTGGTTCTCGTTTTAAGAAACGTACTAAAGGTATCTATTCGAATGTCGTTTACAAGCTTTTATTATTGCTATGTATCATTGTTACTCTGTATTTTAATGGTATAAATTGTTAGACCGAATAAACAAATATATAGTGCTTTATTATTAATAAGACCATTACATTTTACTAAAACTCTCATACTATACGGTATGTTGTGGTATAGTACCAGCATTTATCTAGGTCTTCCTACCCCTGAGGAGGCCCTTGCTTAGTGTACGGGTAGCACATTATTCCAATAAATAGGAGACTTTGTCATACACCAGGAATTACAGTTTGTCACACACGTTTTGATGTTTGTAAATAATTCATCATATTATATTTCTTGCAGTGAGTTTCACATGGATGCTACAAACTGACTGCAATTCATGTCCTGCGGCTTTTACAAGCTAATATATCGACCTCATGCACTCTGTCATGCAGCATTTCCTGAAGAAGCTTAGGAACTCAGCAATTCATGCATTTATTTAAGAGATAGTTCAGTGGTTTTGCAGGCCATTAAGCAATTTGGTTATACAATGAACATACATAAGTTATAACGTCTGTAATAATAATTCACAAATTACCCAGAGTGTTGCTGAAGAATGCTATGAAAAAACGATTTCTCTCAATGAGGCACAATTATTGCTAAAATCCATTTAGTTCTGCTACTGAGTAATTATTCTGATTGTGACCATTTCAGCTATGGTTGGCATTTTCCATTTGTTGCCTATTAATGGATTCTGACCGTCATATTTCTTCTGTTGTTTTGGTGGTATTGGAGGTGCTGGTGCATGTGTGTTGCATTGTACTTTCCACAACTTCCACACAGAAACATCGTTTCTGTCATTGTCAAAGGCTATTGATTAGGTTTTGATTCTTGCGAAATTAGCAAGGGAAAAGAAAAGTCTTCATCATCCACCTAAAGTCCAGGGATTGTCAATGGTGCCTGGTCTTGCCAGCAACAAGTCACAGCGTTTTGCATCTTGCATAGAAAAACGAGTACCACCTGTAACCTTTTATTGTAACGTGGTAGAATTAGGTGACCTCCTCTCAGGATCATAGTATATTGCATAGAGAGTTGTGTTTCAGCTTTAATCGTAGGGAAGCTGGACTTTTGCTATATGTGTACTCTAGAAAATCTTGAAAGTAGATCTGTCAGTGACAGGAAACAAATGGAGGGTTTTAAGGTAAGGGAGATGCTGCCCAGCAGGTTGAAGTGTGGGAGTAATCTTGCTGCTCCGTTCTGAATTAACTGTAGGGATCTCTGAACAGTAAGTGAGAACCCATGGTACAGACCTTTTGCATAATGTAGTTATGATATAATGAAGGAGGTGGTTGCCTGTATCTTTTGTCTGAATCCATATGCAGGAAGACACAGTGTAGTATTTGCGTTGAATGAAATAAACTTCTAGTCGATTGGTTAACCTGATGGGCAGTGCACATAGCCAGTCTCAGGGAGGTGATTGTTGGTAGCGAAATAATGTTCCATCTACCCTTCAGGCAAGAAGAGATCCAGTCAACAATGCTTCCTTCAGTACCTAGTTCTTTTAGTCTGTGTGCATGATGTTAAAGGCTGAGCATAGGTCCAATAATAGTAATGCTGACACCCCATTTCTTTCTTCAGTGGTTTCCAGATCGTCTTAGATGGAGATAACAGTAGACTTTGTACATCTACCTAGTCAAAAGCTTGTTTGTTGGTCAGATGGTAGCATGTTCCCATTGAAGAAGATGGAAGTCAGGTAAAAGCTGCTCTTTCTGTCACTTCCAAGAAAGGATTCATTTTAGATTAGCCTGTGGCTGCTTGTTGATACTCTCTCAAGGGTGTTTTTGCTGGAAACATGCTTGTGGTTAAGAACTTGTTTATAATGTTTATTGCAGATATTGCAACCGGTGTTGCTAGTAGGATATTCTTGAAGGTTTGTGATTGGCATGGTTCCAGTGGTGAGTAGACCAGTCTCCTGGCCTTGCCTAAGTAATACAATTCGGAAAGTGACAACTGTGTGAAAGATGTTAATGTACAGGATTTTCCTTTGTGTTTGGAGTTATCCCTCTAGCCTTGGATTTGGACTGAGAGCTCGATGGTTTGTTGATAAGACTCAGTTCCAGGGTTTTCGCTATGTTAATAAAGAGAACTGCCATTAAGTAAAAGAAATCAGGTGACTGAAGAGCTGTCACAGAGTTTCATTGAGACTTTCAGGACTCCTTGAGTATTTTATGGAGCTCCCTAGTGACACATTAGATCGACTCTTTTGGCATTGAGTTATTTTTGCTTCTTTGATGATGGATGTAAGTCATGATGAGCCTTTGAACATGGATTTTATCTAGTGGGTTTCTTGATTTGTGCCATCAGACGTGAATAGCAGGACGCTGTGTGTGTTTCTTTAAAAATGTCATTGATTCCCAGCATCTTTCATTTTCATTTTGGGCATAGAAAGAGTCTGAATGCAAAGACTAGGTGAAACAGAATGCGAGCCCTGGCGGCCTAGGGGTTTTATGTGAAATCTAGATGCAGTAATATGTCACTTTTATAAATTCTTTTCCTTCTCTGATTTCGCCCTGTCTGTTTTCATCTCTTTCGCTTCTTTCACTCGGTCCTGCTTCCTCTCTCTAGCTCCGGGTCAGTCCCATGATGAAAAATGAGTCCTAGTCTTCAAGACTGAGCTTCGGTGCACACCACCTGCACAAATTATGCTCGCTGTAAATTGTGTATGCGCAGTGTTGGGCACACTTTATAAAATGCACACTTTATTGCACAGTATTTTGAATTGGAGTTTTCTTCTATTTCGAAGCACTGTAGCTTTACTTGTTATTCAACGGTATCTGGGTAGCTTCTGCCAAAGCATTATCAGCTGAACATGGCCGCCAAGACTGACAGTCTGATTGCAGATAGAATTCAGTGCAGGATCGTTAACTCTCTGGGCTATTTTACCAGTGTGTCTCATATCTTATTGCATTCCCCGTGTTTCTAATTGCTCGATTACAGCACACATGCTGCGCCAGGCCCCGAATAATTAGATTGGTTCTGGGCACTGTTCAGATTAAGTACTGGATTTGCCGGGAATATCTGTTTAACTTTTTTGCTCAGGTACAAGAAAAATGTTTTGCAGTATTGTTTGTGTTGCCAGGAATTCTATTTTCTTCAGCTTCTTCTCTAAAGCCTGGGGGAGTTATATTTGGAGTTTTTTGCACTGTGCTAAGGACCCAGACCACACAGGCACAGTATATTACTTCTGCTTCTATTCCTGCTATGCAATTCTGAATTATACTAACTTCAGTATTCAGATTACTTAACAAATCGGATGAAAAATTCTAATGTCAATGCTCTTAAAATGGCCGACAACTTCTGAGGCGATTTCCCAATAGAAAACTATGGTGGTGATTATGACATTGTCGGTGAGTGATAAAGTGGTGGCAATACCGCCAACAGTCTGGCTGTAAATACTGCCAAATTATGACCATGGCAGTGATAACTCCCATAGACAGCCAATCTATCACACCATCCGCCAGGGTGTTAACACCACTGACCACGGCGGTAGCCATCAACAGCCAGGCAGAAGCCAAAGTACCGCCCACCATATTATGACATAGTAAACCGCTAGGATTTCGAGGGTGGTACCAATGCCATCCAAAGCCTTGTAGAAACAGAACACAGAACACGAAAGACTCACCAACAGGTACACAGAGGACTCCGCCACCGCCATGGAACCAGAACTTCAAGTCTTCCTGATGCTATTCTACGCCATGGCCCTCATGGAACACCAACGCCGATGAAGACGACGCCAGTGAGTACAGCCACCTAGCAAACAAGGGAGGGAGGGAGGAAAAGGAGAGTGACACACACGCACAACATACACCATTCACACACACACACCATACACAGAACCACCAGCAGAGTTAAACCAATGTCACAGGACACACGTTAAAATAAAACAAGGACATCTATGAGAATCAGCCAACACTGTAATTTGATGCCAACAGCCACCATATTGTCCATTCGATTCCAAATGCAGGTGGCAATGTTCAGAATGGGCCAATGGCCATTCCACAGTACAAAAGGGCCACATGTCCACAGGGCCAGTCCAAGGCCCAACTTGACTCCTGACAACTTCCAGAATCCACTGTTCAGGGGCATCATGTTGGAAATGGGCTGGCATCTCAGGGGGAAAGGAGGAAGGGTGGGGAGGCACCTCAGCTGAAGTGGGGAACTTGCCCACTGTTTCTGGAGGGGGCTACATGCCCATTTATCTTTGTTGGGGAGTGCAAGGCCACAGTCTCTGAAGTGGGGAACTTGCCCACTGGTTCTGGAGGGGGATCCATGCCCATTTGTCTTTGCTGGGGAGTGCAAGGCCACAGTCTCCGAAGTGGGGCACTTGCCCACTGGTTCTGGAGGTGGCTTCTTGTACAACAGTCCTTGGAGGTTGGTCTACATTCCCTCTGCTGTAGGTGAGGGCTGCTGTGCCTGTGCTGGAGGTGGAGGCTCCTTGCCCTCTGCTGGAAGTGGGGGCTCCCTGCCTTCTGCTGGAGGTGAGGGCTGCTGTGCCTCAGCTGGAGTTGGGATCTCCTTGCCCTCTGCTGGTGGAGTGGGCCTCTTGCCTTTCATTGGTGGTTGAGTGGGAACCTTCACTTTCATTGGTGGTTGAGTGGGGACCTTCACTTTCATTGGTGGTTGAGTTGGTACTTTCCCTTTCTTTGCTGGTGGAGGGGGATCCTTGGCAATCTTTGCTGGTGGAGGTGGATCCATGTGTCCCCACTTGTGACGGGTCCTTTTGGCCTTTGACATGTCACTTGTGTCTTTGCCTCCAGGACTAGGAGGTGCCTCCATTGTCCCCGTCTTCTGTCCCTTGCTTTTAATCACTCTAGTCCTTCCTTTCTGAGCCGGAGGTCTTCTCTCAGTAGGAGTGGCAGCCGTCACACTCTGGGGCCCCTTTGTGCCAGCAGCTGATGATTTGATGGAAGCAGTGGCAGACTGTTTGGCTGAGGTGCTGGGCTGGGTCACTGGGACCCTGCTCTTATGGGCAGGACAGGGGGCTGGTGGGATGGAAAAGGTCAAGACATGCAAGGAAAAGCTTCTTAGGGGCGTTGGGGTGGGATGTGGGAGGAGGGATGGGAGTGGAGATTGATGGAGTGGTTGTCAGAGGCGTACGTATGCTGGACTTGGGTGCAGGTGCATGGACAGTGTGTGATGTGGATGGCTGTTGGGTCTCTGAGTGCGTGTGTTTGTGTCTCTTAGGGGGCAGACAGGGTGGGAAAGGACAAAGGGGACACGTGGATGGATGTTGTGGAGTTGTCTGCAAGTGAGAGGTGTGTGCTGCATGATGTGGTGATGGTAGTGGTGGCTGTTGATGCAGTGCATGCAGGTGTGAGTGCGGATGAGACTGTGAGGGAGGAGGAGGATGGAGAGACAGTGGAGGCAGTGGATGTGGTTGTGTGTGTTCAAGTGTCTGTTGTATGTGTGAGTGCTCGTGGCCTGAAGTGTGCTGCCTGTGTTTTACTGTGATACTCTTGTGTGATGTTTTGTGTGAATGCTTGTCTGTATCTGTGCCTGGCATAGATTGGGATTGAGGAGACTGGGACTGAGAAGTGGCAGTTGGAGTGTGGGGCGGCAGGAACAGGGACACTGACTGCCATCAGAGAGGAGGCCAGAGCCTGAAATTATCTCTCTAGGGCCGCCAACCCACCGTTGATGCCCTCCAGGTATGTATTGCTGCATCTGGGATGCCAGCCCCTGGATGGCATTCACAATGGTTGACTGCCATACAGAGTTGGGTCTCAGGAGGTCAATAGCCTCCTCACTGAGGGCAGCAGGGCTCACTGGGGCAGGGCCTGAGGTTCCTAGGGCGAAGGAGATGCCCACCCTCCTGGGTGAGTGTGCATGGGCAACTCGGTGGAGAGCTACTGGGAGGGCAGTGCTGGTACAGGGGGTGGTGACTGTATCTGTAGCTGGGGTGGTTCCAGAGGTGTCCGCCACCACCAGGGAGCTTCCATCAGAGGAGGAATCAGAGTCAGTGTTGTTGCCTCCTGTCTCCGCCGTAGTGGTCCTCTCTCCATCCGTCCCACTGGTCCCCTCGGCATCAGTGGACTCTGCCTCCTGGGTCCTGTGGGATGCAGCTCCCTCAATCGCCGGTGCCCCTGGTCCTCCGCCAGATGATGCTAATGCACTCATGGACAGGATGACAGAAAATAATAGGGGGTGGAGAGAAAAAGGGAGAACTGGGTCAATTACAGCAACAACACCACGGTTGGCATACACATTACCATCACACACAGGGATCAGGATCGAGCACTATGCATCGCACTGGCATTACATTGGCTAAGTGCCACAGCAAGATGAGAGCCAACCACCACCAACTGCACCCCGTCGGGACCCACTGAGCCCTGTCTGACAAGGAATGCTACCTATCTATGTTACCAGATTTTGCTATACACCCATTTACCTGGAGCTGGATCATGCAGCAATGGCTGAGCTGGCATTAAGGGGCATCCACTAACTGAAACCCACCACTAGGATCCCATGCCACC
The DNA here is from genome assembly GCF_031143425.1 of Pleurodeles waltl. NCBI lineage: Eukaryota > Metazoa > Chordata > Amphibia > Caudata > Salamandridae > Pleurodeles > Pleurodeles waltl. The sequence goes on from NC_090437.1 coordinate 45,147,611, forward strand.
CAAAAATAATTTTTGTCACGCTCACTGTACTCACCCCTTTGTGGCTGCTGTGCTGCCCTCAAACGCCCATCCATCTCTGGTTAGGCCACCACCAGTATGCAGGCCATCAGCAGGGGTCAGGTTCTGACGGGTACCCCGCCCTCATTGGGAGGCCATCTCCAGCGAGGCCTCCGCGGTCTTCCAGGCCCAGTGTCTCAGGTCCTCCCACTTTTTCCTACAGTGGGTGCTCCGCCTGCTATAGACCCCCAGGGTCTGCACGTCCTTGGGGATGGCACAACACAATCCCTTCTTCTTCTGGGTGCTGACCTGCAGAGGTAATACAGACAGGAAGACACCATTAACCATACAATCCAGCCTGCCACACATATGGCCCACAAATACCATTTCCTTCTCTATTGGCACACACATCACCTGGAGCACTGCATGTACACTACCACCAGACATACCCCGACCCAAATTACACACTGCTAGCACACACATCTCCATGCAACCTTGTCACGTGCATCATGCCCATGATGTACTCACCTGTTGATTTGGAGGCCCATACAGCTGTCCATAGAGGGGTAGGACCCCAAGCACCAGGCGCTCTAACTCCTCCCAAGTGAAGGCAGGGGCCCTTTCCCCTGTCAAATGGGCCGTGGCAGGATCCAGACACAGGTCACAGCAGCACATGCAGTGAAAGTGTTGTGCTGTAGAAAGTCAAGAATCAAGTGAGGTTTCAAACAGAAAATGGCGGTCACGTCCATGGCGGTGTACACCGCCACCGGTGATCCTCATTGGACACTGTACTCCACAGAGCCCCATTTCAGCCAATGAGGAATAGCACGTGGTGCAAGACCGCCTTTCGCCTTGATGCCCAACGCCGGCGGAGTTACATCACTTCCACCAGTCCATATTTACAGGACAGGCGGTCGCCATTTTATGGTGGTGGACAACATTCAGAAATTGGAAACTGTGTCATTGATATAAATTGCACATACATTGCCATTCACATTGTCCGATTACATACATACCCTATGTACATTGCGGTGGTGGTTCTATTGTTCAGATTGTGACAACCTACTCACTCTGGTGTCCCTTAGATACCTACCACTGTGGAGGAATAGGAGGAGGAGACAAGACCCGGTGTACAGACACCTTGTGGACTTGGCTACACTGGAGGACAGGCACATAATACTGACCTATAGACTGGACAGAGCCACAATCACAGAGCTGTGTACTCAATTGAAGCCTGATCTGATATCAGCAATCCGTCATCCCACTAGGATCCCCCCTCTTGTGCAAGTTCTATCAGTGGTCAATTACCTGGCAACTGGTTCTTTCCAAGTGACAGTGGGCTTGGCAGCAGGAATGTCACAGCCAGTGTCCACAGTAGTGCTGGCAAGGGTTGTGTTTGCCTTGGTCAAACACATGTGCAGCTACATCGCTTTCTTCCAAGTGGAAGATTTGGCCACTGTGAAGGCTGGATTCTATGCAATGGGACATAGATCAAATATTATTGGGGCAATTGACAGAACACATATTGCATTGTGCCCCTCCCCCCAACCGGCACAATGAACAGATATTCAGGAATCAGAAGAGTTTCCACTCATTCAATTTGCAAACAGTGTGCCTGGCTGACCAGTACATCTCCCATGTCACTGCCAAGTATCCTGGGTCGGTGCATGACACCTTCATCCTGAGGAATAGCAGCATCCAAAATGTGATGGCACAACTACAGAGCCACAGGGTGTGGCTAATAGGTGAGCTAGAGTCCCTATCCACTGTATGTCAGTGTATGCCTTCACCAGTCATCCCCCATACCATTGTGTAAGGCTAATGTTTGTCCCTCAATACTTACAGGTGACTTTGGCTACCCAAACCTATCATGGCTCCTAACCACTGTGAGGAATGCCAGGACAGGGGCTGAGAATTGGTATAGCGATGTGCATGGGTGATCCAGGCGGATCATAGAACATACCTTCGACCTCCTGAAGGCCAGGTTCAGATGCCTCCATCTGACAGGTGGATCCATGTGCTACTTTCCTGAGAAGGTTTTCTAGATAGTTGTAGCATGCTGCATGTTTCACAACCTGGCCCTCAGATGACATGTGCCTTATCTGCAGGAGGAGGAGATTGGAAATGGCCCTGTGGTAGCAGTGGACCCTGAGGACAGTGAGGATGAGGAAACAGAGGATGAGGATGTGGACAACAGAACATCAGTTATATGTCAGTACTTCCAAGGACACACAGGTGAGACAGTGGAACTGACCATTCCTCTGATTATTTATCCTTTCAGCGTGGCTGTAGCATGATGGCAGTCAATTCCTTTGCATCTCAACTGACTGTCACCCATGCCCTCTCATTTTGCAGATGTTGGTGTTATAGCAACTGTGTACTGATGTGATGACTACAGACAGCTACAGGTCATTATGTGTATGCTATCACAGAGTTCAGGTCATTTGCACAAAATGTAATTGTTACCATAATTGCACATTTTATTCACATAAAGTACTATCACTCAAGTTGTGTTCAAGGGTGTTTATTGTAGTGAAATTTATAGACGGAATAGTGCAATGGAATGGGGTGATGGTAGAGAAAAGTCCAGGGTATTGATCCCGTTTGTAGTATAGGTCCAGTGTCCAATGGGCTATAGGAAGTGGAGCAAAGGCAGTTCAAAGTGGACAAGGTGACAGAGTGGGACACAAGGGGGATATTCAGGAGAGTCTAACTTCCTGGTGGTGGTCTTGGCAAGTGTCTCTGGCATCTGTCTGGGTCGCAGGGACCGTTTGCGGGTTGTTTCACCTTCTGTAGGGGGAGGGGTGCTGGTGGCATATGGGTCCTGTGGCAGGGCCTCCTGTCCACTAGCTGCAGCAGATGTGGTGGGCTGTTCAGTTGACTGGCTAGTGGAAGGGGCCGCTGGTTTGCTGTATATTCCCTCATTATGTTGGCCATGTCAGCCAACACCCCTGCTATGGAGACCATGGTGGTGTTGAGGGCCTTCAAATCTTTCCTGATCTCCTGATGGTGTACCTCCTGCAGCCACTCATTCTCCTGCATAATGTTAAGAATCTTACCCATCTTTTCCTGGGATTGTTGGCAAGCCCCCAGGACATTAGTGAGGGCCTCCAGGACAGTCGGTTCCCTGAGCCTGTCCTCCTCCTGGCACACAGCTGTCCTCCCAGTGTCCCTGCCCCCCTGTGCCTGTGTCCCCTGAACGGTGTGTCCACTGCCCCTGACCCCAGGACCCTGATTGTCTTGGCTGTGAGGTGAGGACTGGGGTCCCTGTACAGGTGGGCACACTGCTGATTGAAGTGTCCTGGGGACAGAGGTGTGGGGATGTTGGGTGGGTGCTGTGGTGTTGGATACTGAGGGAGGAGGCTCTATGGTGGACTGGGAGTGGGCTGAGATTACCGACTGACCAGTGGTCCCTGATGGGCCAAGAAGTTCATCCAGATCCAGATATCGAGAGTTGCTGTCATCACTGGGGGCATCGTCTGTTGGGGGACTGGATAGCCGTGGCACCTCCTCACCTCTGGGATTAGCTGGGGCAACTGTAGGGATGTAAGTAATGTATTATGCTTCATGTCTGTGACATATTCTACATCCCAAGCTCCCCGTTGCTGTTGCCCTACCACCTTTGTTTGTGTATGGTGATGTATTGTGGGATTGTTAGTTCTCCATGCTGTGCATGCATAGGTTGTGGGTGTACATGCAGGGCTGGGAGAGCTGTATATGCATTGGGTATGGCATGCAGAGCTTGGCATTGGGGTTAGTCATATGTGTAAGTGCACTGTGTGGGATGGAGTGGAGTGATGGGAGTCAAGGTGAGGGGTAGAGATGGCATGCAGGTATGGGGGAGTGATAGGTCATAAATGTTGACTCACCAGTATTCAGTCCTCCGGATACTCCAGTGAGCCCCTCAGGATACAGTATTGCCAAGACTGTCAGCTGTGGGAGAGGAGGTGAGGGGTCCACGCCAGTTTTCTGGATGGCGAGCTGGTGCCTTGCTGCCATGGAACGTACCTTCCCCTGTGGGTCGTTCCACCCCTTCCTGATGTAGTCCCTTGTCCTTGGATGCTGTCCCACAGCATTCACCCGGTCCACAATTCTCCGCCATAGCTCCAGCTTCCTTGCAATGGATATTTGCTGTACCTGTGCTCCAAACAGCTGTGGCTCTACCCAGACTATTTCCTCCACCATGACCCGCAACTCCTCATCTGTGAAATGGGGGTGCCTTTGTGGGGACATGGGTATTGTGTGGTTGGTGTTGCGCAGTGCGTGTTGAATAATGTGGTGGGGTGTGGGGTGCATGACAGATGGCTGGCTGTTAGTGGTGTGTGTAGTTGTGTCTGTGACTTGCGTGTCTGTCTCGTGGCTATTTTTCATGTTCGTAAAGGGTTGTGGGTAATGTGGGTGTGTTTTTTATAGTGCTGTTCGTGGGTGGGTGTGATGTGTGTATTAGTGTCAGGTGTGTGTTTTTGGTATTGGCCAATGTTGTGTTGTTTTGTATTTGGGTGGCCATTCTGACCGCGCCGGTGTGTACCCCCTATGGTTTACCGTCGTTGAATGTCCACCGTGGTGATTATTGGTCATAATGTGGAGGGTGTTGTTTTTTTGGCGTGACGGTGTGGGTGTTCGTACTGACAGTTTAACACTTACCATTGATCTGGCGGATGTGTGTTTGTGGCAGTATTCTGTTGATTTACTGTGTGTGTGTGTGTCATAATTTATCGCCAATGTCATAATGACCACCTATGTCTGGTTCAGACTAATGCGGGCCGCAGTGGAATGTGGCAAGGGATGCAACTGCGATTCCGCAACCACATTCTCCCTACCTGATTTCCTTCACCATCCTGAGCCCGGAGTGAGTTATTAGAAATTCACACAATGCAAAAGAAGTTTATCGAGGCTACCAACATGGACGTGCTCAGAATATAAACGTTGGGCATCTTAAGCTCAATGTGTTTGATAGCAGAAGGACAAAAATAACAGGTAAAGCCATAAAATGTATTGTGTTTCTCATTTGTTTGTATCATTGATTAAACCTGCAATCAGTGACACTGCTCCAAGCTTCAGCACACATACATCATCAAAAGACGCTCTTGTTAATATTTTCAATATTCACTAGCTCCAGAAATTTAATTTATGCTGGTGTAGACTTGCATAATTGCTGAAATTTGAAGGCATGATTATTATATGAAATAGTGGAAATTACCCATTATGCCGCGTAACATAATTGTTTGTTCTGGTAAAGGCCTTATTGGGGAAAATGGGTGCATCAATTACCACTGCAATTGGTTGTGTGTAAAATGTCACTTTATTGACACAGATGCACATAACAATAACATAACCTAGGTCTTTGCCTTGCAAAACTACCACCTCGTTCAAAATTGAGTAAAACCTATCTCTCCTGCGTTTCCCCTTAAATTACCCTCTCTCCTCCAGTCTTTCTCCTTGTTGCTCTATACTCTTATCTATTTTTAAAAGTATCTTTCAGTTTTGTAAGCCTGTTAACCTTTAATTGACATAACTTGGAACCCAACCTTTAAACTTTCTGCCTCGTCCAGGTGTGCTCCTACCTACCCCTTCCTTTCCAGCCTGCACTGCCACTAACCACAACCAAAAACATGTGGAAACCAAAATTACATGCACTCCAACCGCCGTGCACCTGCTTCAAGCGCCACCCCCAACTACAAGGAAACCCCTGCACACCAGTCACAAACAAAGGAGCCCCAGGTAACATACTAAAATCTCTTGAACCAAAACCCCCCCAAAATGTTGTGTTAATATATGGGGGGGAGGGGAGGGGGAGGGAAAAAATCCTCTTGCCTAAATGACCAGCCACTGTGTCACCATTAGCAAAGTGGTGTCAGACTCACAAAATGTCCGGCTATATACTCCAGCCCACCTATGTACCTTAAAAAAAAACAACCTAGCCCAAGCAGTTCTCGGACTGGACCACTCCCCAATCTCCTTGGGGGCCCCCCAAGACCCCATCGTGAAAGCACGAGGAGGCTGTGAATGAACTGAGCAGAAGCAGCTGTTGTCTGCGTTACACATGATTTTGCATTTTTTAATGCAAAATATGTCCTTATGCGAAACATGGACACAAGGACACAAAATTGTGCAAGATGCCAAAACTGACATTTTGCCTGAAAGCGTGTAATCCTGTGTATTGTTTTAGGCTTTTAGGATACATTTCAATAATGGAAATTATGGGAATTTGGCCCAGGTGTAATATTCACACTCCCCCAAGATTACATACACATTTGTGAAAGATATGTGAGCAAGCACGCAAAGCTGCACTGACATATTTATGGCAATACACATTATGAAATTCTCTGATAACATAACATAACTCTTGTCTTTAGTGTCAAATGGCTGATACAGGTCAAGCTAACAACCCAAACCACTACTGATAAAATACTGCTGTTATGGTGAGCCTTGTGTGTGCCCCATGAGTTATGAATTTCTAAATGAGTGCACGAGAGACTGATTGTCCGTATTGTGATAGCTGAGGACACGAAGTATTGTCTATTGATCATTTGTGCTCCAAGTAGGCAAACAACGAAATTAGCTTTCTTTTGTTAACCGCCCATGGATCAACAGAAGAGATCTCTATGTGTACCTGCAATGCAAGAATCTGGATAAGGTGTACCTGGTGTCCTCCTTCAATTAAATTACGTTTTGAACTTGACTGTGTGAATCTGTAAATGAAGGACGCTTAGTGGCACCCCCTAGAGGAACAGATCAGCCTCCAAAACTGGTGCACCAGGTATCATGTAGAAACAATCAACACTAATTCCTATCTGGTAGAAAACTTGCCATCATAGGAAGCTTCTGAAGCAGAAGTCGTAGCATGCAAGCCTGGAAGTTAATAATTCGGACAAAAAAATGAAACAAGCCAGGAGCCAAATATTTTCATGATGTTCACCAAAAATGTGGAAAGTATATTTTGCCTGTCATTGTGAAGCATGTCATTCTCCTAACTATAAGAAATACCTGCCCCTCTTCTTGCTCATTCACATTCTCAGTTTATCACTGACTAGAATTATTCCATATTCTCATACACAGTACTGTGTTGATAACCAGATTGGTTTACTTTGTATAATTGCTAATGCATACAGACCCACATACTCACATCTATGGGCATGAAAGTCTCAATCATATCACAATGACAATGGTGGCAGTGAGTAACTCTAATCTCACTTGCACCCAACGGCTTACTTCGGCCCTGCTGATCCCACCTCAGCACCCATTTTGTCATAACTGATTGGCTCAGTTATTTGTGCTTCCTTCTACTCACTCGCAAAGGACTGTTTCGAATGGCTCCAAAGAAATAGAACAGTGTTTCTTATGATTTGTAAATTGTGATGATTGTGGTGGGGAATATCAAAGACAGACTATCCAAGGGTCTCATTATTGTGGCCAGAATATCAAGGGACAAAATATCAAAGGAAAATATTGGATGCAGCAGTGGCAATATCTTACTGTGACATTGTGTTTTTTTAAGGACAGCCTTGATTTTACCTCTGTGGTTTGATCACGTAGAGCTAAACAGCCATCAAAGTCAAGTGAAAAAAGAAGATGCTGAAGGACCGGGCAAAAGGAAATGGCAGATATGCTACTCAAGTACCTATTCACCATACACATCTATTGTGTGTAATAGTGCATACAGGAAACAGATGAAAATGCATACTCAGTGTGAGGACTGGTGATTAGTATTCTCCATAATAGGCATGTTTGTGGCTTTCAGAGCAATGGATTCCCAACCTCATCCTTTCTTCATTTTATGTGTTACCCATTGCACCTATATAGCAGGGCATATCAACAGAGCCCATCACTGGCCCATTCTGCACTGGTTTGCCTAGTCAATTGTATCTAAGCCACATTACTGCACCCTTCTCATGTGAGCTGTGCCAGGGTGCTTTATCGCTCTGTCTGCTTTAGTGCATCTGTTCGCAACTGCCATGTTTCCATCCTTGACCTAATAATAGGTTGCAACTTTCTCTTGGGTAGGTATGTGATCTGCTTCATTGTTTGAAGTTCTGAGAATTATTCTATGCTCCTGTTGAAGTCATTCACTTCAGCACACACATTTGGTGCACTGTAATGAGGGTTTCTACAAGGCATGTCCATGGGCGTACACTGCGTAGGTATGGGCATGCAAAACATTGCTGAGGTGGCATTGATTGATACCTCTGCAGATGCATCATAGTCCTCTTCTTCAAGGCACAGGATAAAAATTTTGACATTTGCTGTGTGTAAGGGTATGCAAACACGTGTGCACATGCACATGTGCACAAACACATCCATCCTTCCTTGCTGTTGGATAATTTTAAAAGTTGCCACTCCTTACTCAAGTTATGTGATAAAGTAGCAGATTTTCAGAAATGTAATTTCATTTTCAAACAGTGAACTGTTAATTGTCTAATAAAATGAAAGTCTCTGTTAGGCCATTTGCTTTCCTCGCCCTGTCATTCCACTGCAAAACCTATGAACCAGTTAAATATCCACTGTGATCCATGCTGGTCTTGATAATATTATTGTTAATCTTCACCTGTTTAGAGACATAGGGGCTCATTACGAGCCTGGCGGTCATGAGACCGCCATCCACGCGGTGAGGGTCAGACTGCCTCAATCCAGGCGGCCCGTCTGCCACATTACGACCCTAGTGGTCTGACTGCCAGAGGACCGCCGTCTCCGCCAGGAACATGGTTCCCGATGTTGTGGTCAGCCACATCGGCTCTGCAGTCAGGACCGCTGTGCTGATAACAACTCAACTTCCCTACCGCCTTTTCATGGTGGGGACCCAACCATGAAAAGGCTGGTGGAAAGGCTGTGCAGGAGCCACGGGGAGCCCCTGCACTGCCCATGACCATGGCATGGACAGTGCAGAGGCCACCCGGCACAGCACCCTGCCCAGCATCCTTACGGGAGCCAAGACCAATACTGTAGCACTGTTCCCACTGGTCAGCCTGGCAGGAATATCGTAATACAGTGTTCCCGCCGATCAACCCAACGGGAACATTGTAATACAATGGGGGGGATGCCGCTGGCATGATGGCAGCGTCCTCCATGGGAGATTGGCAGTTGGCTTGTCCAAACTCCAAACTCATCATGAGAACCATAGTTCTCCTTTACACTATTTACTGTAGCACTGGTTTAAATGTTCTCGTGCTAGAGTAGTGAATTGAGTCTATATTGGGCCTTGCAGATATGAGTCATTGATAGAACTGTGTAACAAAACCGGATCAGTTTAGAAGCGTTGTGATTGGAAATATGGACACTTAGGGCCGTATTTATACTTTTTGGCGCACAACTGCGCCAACGCAGTTGTGCGTCAAAAAATGTAACGCCTGCTAACGCCATTCCAAAGCGCCATGCGGGTGCCGTATTTATGGAATGACGTTAGCCGGCGGAGCTGCCTGGTGTGCGTAAAAAAAAATGACTTACACCAGGCAGCGCCGGCGTAGGGGAAAATGGAGCTTGGGCGCCAAAAAATGGGGCAAGTCAGGCTGAGGCAAAATCTTCGCCTCAACCCGATTAGCGCCATTTTGTTTTACTCCCAACCCCCATTGAAATGACTCCTGTCTTAGCAAAGACAGGAGTCATGCCCCCTTGCCCAATGGCCATGCCCAGGGGACTTCTGTCCCCTGGGCATGGTCATTGGGCATAGTGGCATGTAGGGGGGCACAAATCAGGCCCCCCCATGCCACAATTTTTTTTTTAAAAAAATACTTACCTGAACTTACCTTAAGTTCCCTGGGATGGGTCCCTCCATCCTTGGGTGTCCTCCTGGGGTGGGCAAGGGTGGCAGGGGGTGTCCCTGGGGGCATGGGAGGGCACCTCTGGGCTCCTTCCGAGCCCACAGGTCCCTTAACGCCTGCCCTGACCAGGCGTTAAAAAATGATGCTAAAACGGCTGGACGTCATTTTTTTTTACCCGCCCACTCCCGGGCGTCATTTTTGCCCGGGAGTGTAAATACGGCGCACATGCCTCGGAGTCATTTTTTAGACGGGAACGCCTACCTTGCATATCATTAACGCAAGGTAGGTGTCCACGCTAAAAAATGACGCAAACTCCAAGATCTTTGGCGCTAGACGGGTCTAACGCCAAAGTATAAATATGGAGTTAGTTTTGCGTCGGAATTGCGTTAAAAAAAAACGACGCAATTCCGGCGCAAACAGAGTATAAATATGCCCCTTAAAGTTAATGTACAGTTTTTATATGGAGAGCAGATATATACAGTTAGCCCTGTAAAATACATAGATAGTCCTTGGTGCAGTGGCTGTGTGGCACCTTGTTCCTCATTCTGGTGGATTTGATATGTTTCTGTGCAGATAACCCACATCACTATCTGACGATCAACATGATCTTGTTGTTCCCAAGCTGAGCACTATATTCTCTCAAAATGAATGACTCACATAAAGTGGACCTCTTTTTATCATGGCTGATTACGATCCCCATATTCAGACCTTGACGTGCGTAACCATTGCTGGTAGCCAACTGATCGTTATGGGGTACAGTGTCATTACTGGACTCCCACTTTTTTCCTAAATGTGAAAGGCATGTTTGAGTAGGGTGCATCACTGACAGAATATTGAAAACACAAATATTGTTTGGACAGAATATTGTATCAAAAATATTGAGGACCAAAATATTGAGGAAGGTAAGTGCAAAGAGGTAAGTATAGATCTATCATTCTTAACTCCACATCTAAATAGAGTGAAAATAATATATCGTCAAGGTACATATATGTGGAACTATGAAAAGTAAATGTTTACTTACCTATAGAAACTTACCTTCATGATATTTGTTCTCCTCAATATTTTTGAAACTGTATTTTGTTAATGTTATTTGAATTTTCGATCAGGAGGGCTTGTGATACACACCACTTTGGGGGTGCCCTGTGTCTTTATACCTCCAGGCCTGCAGGGTGCTGCAGATGAATAGCTAAAGTGCCTGAAGGCTTCTTATTCCTTGTCATTTCTCTTCTCCCTCCACTTCCCTCCCTCAATCATTGTGTACCAGGCACTGTATGTTGTTCCAAATGTCCATCCATCTCAACAGAAGAGGAAGGCTACTTAGTGTTCACCTTTGTTGGCTCACGCTGACCCCAGCTGGTCAGTCCATAACCTGGGAGAAGGAATACCTGAACAAAAGAATGTGGCAAAGGCATGGCTAGCACCAGATGAGTGGTTTGTCTAGACTGTGCATCCCATGTCCAGGTCTGGCAAGAAGAGCTGAGTCCCAGTAGCAGCCACTGTGTGAATGAAGGACTTTGTGAGACTTATAAATAGGCCCAGTGGTCATCTGGGATGGCTGTCATTGACCTGGAACTAGAGTTGCTCCCCATGTTATGGGACAATGGTTTTCATATGACTTAAATTCAACATAAAGAAGATATACTTGCCATTGACTGGATACCTCTAAATATTAAAATGTGGGTTTACATCTGAATAACACAAAAGGATGAGGGACGCAGTACCGAACAACGCAAACACTCACCCCAAGTCACAGATCTAGGTGTAATCCATTGTTCTTTTTTGCTCACCATGCCACCCCAGTTTGGACCCAGACATATGCAGATCAGTCTTGACCCTGTTCCTCATGGGAATAGTCCAGCCCTAACTGCCAAGCCAGGTCCTCCCTGGACTGGAAACAAGCATCCTGGGACCGTTTTCAGGGTATCACGCTTCATCAGCCAGGCTAACTTGAATCCAGTGACACAGTGAGCATGGGACCCTCGTAACGTAACAACACTTACTGGCTATTTTTAATTGAGTGTTATTTCTGTGCTTGGGTTTCCAGAATTTTCTATACAGCACCAACCTTCAAGAATAAGCCTTGAATGTTTAGCTTACTCTCAACTAATGTAAAAACCTGAGCTTTCAGTAGAAATTGGTTCCTGTGTTTCCATGGACAACATGCAATATTTGTTACAAGGACAGACCCTAAGCTTCTGAGTACCATAAACCAGAGAAAACATGCCTGACATGCCATTTTCAGATGGCAACCTATTTTGACGCACAGTGCACTGAATGGCATGGCAGTGATTTGCCCACGGACGCACAGTATGAGCAGTTAGGGCCATATTTAAGGAAAGTTACATGTAGCGCCACTTTTCTTGCGGCTCTTCTTGCCCCCTACTGCCACCATGTGTGCGCTGTATTTAAAATACGGGACACCATGACACAGTGTAGGGGGCAATAGCATCAGAATTTCTGACGCTATTGATATACTGTTTAGGGTTAGCTCCAAAATGTTGTCGCTAACCCTGAACAGTACATAGGGGCCCATTGAACACAATAGCATGGCCCCTTCTAACGCCTCCCCTGAGCAGGCGTTAAAAATGCAGAAAAAATGACACAAAGAAATCTTTTAGATTTCTTTGCACCATTTTTTCAGCCCTCCTAAGGAGGGAATGTCCCCTTGCATAAATTATGCCTGATGCCGGCTTAATGTGGAGCAAGGGGATACAAAGTGGATACAAAGTGGTGCAATGCATGCATTGCGTCACTTTCTAAATATGGTGCAGCGTTTTTGGCCATCCAATGCCACATTAGCATAAAATAATGACGCTAATGTGTTGATGTTAGATCACCCCAGGCCTTCTTAAACTGGGACTTGGTGCCGCTGGAAGTCAAACACTGGTCTGTGTTGTCCAGAGTGGATAACGTATCCTCCGGATCAGGTGTGTTTGACAATGAAAGATAGTGGTCTGTCAAGCCAGAGCAAGGCCAGCTTGGCATTCAAAGTACCCCAGCACAGATCAGGGCCTGCTTGGTGGCAGCTGGACTGATCTTAAATGATTCATTCCAGTAATGATCGAGGACTCCATTAACTTAATAGCAGGGCACTACAGTGTATCCTGCAAGATTGGTACTCCAAGGCTAAATGAAAATTACAGTTACTTCGAATAATGTGCACTTAAGCACTCTGCTGCAAATTAATGAAATACTTATCTATCCTCTGAGCTAATTTGCAGCCACTGTTCAGCCACTAGCTTCACTTTCGTTTTCTGAAATATTTGAAGGCACTGCACAATATACTGGAGCAGGGGAATGCATTGAAACTTTTCATTAATCAGCTGAGCTGCTTAAAATTGCAAACATGAAGCATGACAAAGCTCAATTTAGACCTTTGAATGAATAAATATGATTCGAATCATGATGCTCCTCTTCCATTGATACGTTCTTGTTAGAGAGACGTGAAACGGGTTTGTTAGTTTGTATGTCCGGCTTTTGTTGTGAATTTGCTTTTAGACAGGTTCAATTTTCAGTCCATATGTCATCTCTTGCCTGCGATACTGATGGTATTTCAAAAGTAATTAATTAATGAAACAATTAATTAATTAATCAGTAATTAATTAGATGTTTAAAGTAAGCATATAACAATGTGGGCATAAGGCAAACCTATTAGTTAAATTATGCTAGAAAAATAAAATTAAGTTCTATTATTCATTTAAAATCAAAGGTGTATCTACGAAATCCTGGAGAAACGTGTGATGAAAAAAATATAGGCTTGGGAATCCTAGGCAGCAGTATCCCGACGAATCTAGAAGCAAATTATCATGCCCAGATTGTCAAATTAGGCTTCACTAAGGCACGAATTCACTTAATAATAGGGCTAGGAATCTGCCTCCCTGTGGAACAAACCCCATGTTCCCTCCATGTTTACACCCATCGCTCTTCACTTCGCTCTCCTTCTCAAGGTGCCCTCTGAATTAATGTCTTTCTCCGCGCCTGCCTCTTTACCATGGTCCTCACCCTCCGCCTCCTTTAAATAAGTACCTTTTAGGACTGGACCTGATTCCCATTCCTTTGAACCCTGCCCATCTGCCCCCGTTCTGTCCTCCTGCTTACTTATTGTCTCTCTCTGAGTCATAATACTTTCCTTTGCAGCCCTGCCGAAAAACGCCAATCTTTTCTAGTAGGCTCTCCCAATGGAGTACAATAAATGATATGGAAAACACTTTACCACTGGTCAACCATTTGTATGGCCTCGTTTTTCTTAATAATATATTACGGATGATAATTATTTTACTATTTGTGTTATTTTAGGAATAGTCAGAGGTTCCCGGACCTTTTCGGAACGTTGTTTTTTGTGCTGAACCCAGCTGTCAATACTTGGTCCTTTTCATTCTTTTGATGATTTCCATCAGGTTTTTCAACAGTTTCAAGTCTCTGACATGCCTTTTTGTTAAATTGGAGATTTGTCATTCTGGGTTTTGTCAAAGAGGGGTTTCGCCACTTTAGTCATTGGTCAAACAAGTATACGTACAAATGAAAAATCCTGAAGTCAAATGGTAGTAAGAAGGCTGATCGCCTAGGTGGGCTTAAATTAAAAGATGGTGACCAAGAGAAACAATGTGCTCTTTGAGGCCAATACATACTTTTGCTTTTAGGCAACATTTTGTTTGTTAGGTTGGCGAGGGTCTGGCAGCTTTTCCAATTATGAAGTTTTGCCAAAAGGACAACAAACTAAACAAGCATTGCCAAAGCCAAAAGGCTGATAGTCAATGCCAGTCCTACTGGCTTTGCTAATGCTTGTTTGATTTTGTGATAGTTGAGTTGTGCATGTACCATTCTCGATTGTGTAGATTTCAACTCTTCTTGTCTATCAGGGAACACTGAACTCCTCATAGCTATGAAGTATAATTTACATTTTTCTGTCTAAAGACATAAATGTATTCTCCAGTTTGTTTGTGATGGTTGCGATGAAGTAACCATGTTAACCCTCGAGTTGAAAGATGATGGCAACAAAGTATCACTTTCTGTTTACTGGAACTAAAATGGCGTCCTTAAGGTGAATCAAGGACCATGCTTAGAAAATGTACCTTATTAATTATTAATCTAAAAATAATAGAACAGTCAGTGTTTTCTCTTCTAATAATTAAATCAAGCGATTGCCTCCTAGACAAACAAATACAACAATTGGAGAACCTTAAGATGTTTCTTCTTCTTCGAGGCATGTTGAACTTGGCTAGAGGTGTCTTATGAACATTAAAACAGCTTCAAAAATTCAGATGTAATGTCAGACTCCGACAGTAAAAATATCCCTCCTGAATCTTATAGTTTACAGTTATTTTAATAGACTTTGCAATGAGCAGGTACAGTCCGAAATGACACAAAGCCATAAAACAAATTTAATGTGAAAACTCCACATAACTTATTACAAGTAATGAGAAAACAAAGAGTACAGATTCACATCACACCAGAACGTTTAACTAATAGCAGTACCAACATATGACTCCTTTAAGAAGATATTGAAGCATCCAGTGTATTCTTTAAAATCTGCAAATGTTCCGTAAAATAGCAATTTCAGAATATTTTAATATCATTATCAGACTATTTTGTCTTCCCCCTGCTGTAGGAATATGAACACCTATGACCCACCATGATGATACTATTTTCTGAAAAACTCAATAGAATCAGCACTGTTGTCAAACCTTTTGACATGGCTTGGACTTTCAGTCTAACTGGTACAAATAAGAATACATGTATGCTGTAGTATAGGCGTATTTCTGTAATGCAAATTTTCATTTGTTTGAACAGACAACGTAATCCTTGGTCATTGTTAATAACTGGATGCATATCTCACTTCATTAGTTGTAGTTAGGTAGCACAAGAGCATTAACTCTTTAGGATTGCTTAGGAATGTCTGACACTAAAGCGACTTAAACATACACTATGTGAGAAAGGCAAATGATACACATAGGAATGTTTGAGGCTAGCTAAATATATTGTTTTTGTTAATATACTTGATGATAATGTATGTGAATGTTTATCTTTTGGTGATGTAATTTTTTTTAATTGTAACATTTTATTTTGAAAATGCAATAATTGTAAGAATCATAATAACAATGATCATAATGATAGCTAGAAATTGGGTTTCTGGTTGACTGGTGTATGAGCCCTGGTCAAGCTCTACCCATGATCCTAGTCAGGGTAAAGCACAAGCAGACCCTAGATTAACCTGTGCTTACCATCTGGTAGCTTGGCACAGAGCAGTCAGGCTTAGCTTAAGAGCAATGAATAAAGGATAGAGCTTACGTTAATAAATAAAACAAGACCAAAACAACAAAAATCCAATAAGTAGAACTGGAGATATTGAATTTCAAAGTTTATAATTAAAAAAAGCACAAAGAAGCAAAAAGTACTATTGGAGATATCTGGTCCCACCAGACCCGAACAAAGCCACAAGTTCAGGCCAACTACAATGGAGCACGGGCCAGCTACAGGGACCCAGTTAGGTCAGCTGAACAAGGTACCTTAAATCCTGGATGTGGAGCATTCTGTGGATGCACGATAAAGATGCGTCACGCAGTCGAAGCGATGCGTCAGTTCTGAGATGCAGCAAGGCTGCGGTGAGAGGTCCTCTTGTGACAACCTAGCAAATTCCATCAACAGTGCTTGAAATGTGAAGGCCAGTGTCCAGGATGAGCTGCGGAGCTGAGACCACGCGTCCATTCCAATAAGTGGTGGAGCTGTGATGTGGACTTTCGGTGTTGTCGTCAATGCTGCTATCGACAGGGAGCAGCACCGGAGAAAGCGTTGTGCAGCAATGGTTCGGAAGTCAATGTGTCAGTCCCAAGAAGTGGGTTGCTGCAGCAATGGAAGTCTTTTGCAATGAGTCCAATCTATGCAGCAATGCATTGGTTCTGCTCGAAGGTGCATTACTTAGCTGGGAGGATGCATCAGTTCCGCTGGCAAGCACCTTAGGTCCACTTCCAAGGGTCCAGTACTGGGGGGCACTGCTTGGCGGTCTAGATACACAGATGGCAGAGCCCACGTGCAGAAGCAGGGTGGTTGGAAGTCTTTTATGTCCCTGAGACTTCATATCAGGAGGACAACCAACTAACCCTTGGAGTCACTCTGGGTTCTGGGGTCAAAAGAGATTCAGGTCCAGTACTTATCACCCAGGCAAGAGGGCAGCAGGCACAAGGCCAGCACAGCAAAACAGGAGTCCAGCAGAGTGACAGTCCTTCAGCATCACAGCAGTCCTTCTTCCTGGTTGAGTATCTGTAGGTCCAGATATGTATTGAAGTGGTAGTGTCTGAGATCCAGTACATATACCCAGTGCTGACTTTGAGGTGGCGGAGACCTCAAAGACATTCCTTTGAAGTGCACAGATGTTGTCCGTTCCTGCCCTGGCTCCAAACTCACTACAAGGGGGTATGAAGTCCTTTGTGTGGGGACAGGACACAGCCTATTCAGGTGTAAGTAGGGCTGGATCCATCTCCTCCCTTCCATCCTGACAGTAATGGCCCATTAAGCCATACCTAACCTCCCATTGTGTGTGGGTGTCTAAGGAGAATATACAAAGGGCAACTGTCAACTACATCCAGTCATTTGACCGGAGACAGGCAGCAGGCACCAAATGGCTAAGGCAAGAAAATGAAAATTTTCTAAAGTTGCATTTTCAGAATTGCAATTTAGAATCTGACCTCGCCATAAGTTATGATTTTAAATTGTGATTCCAGATACAGCAAACCTGAACCATTTATCTCTTCCCATTTGGAAATTACACTTATACAGTGTAATAAGACAACTCAAAAGTTATTCTATGGGAGATAAAGGATTTGTAGTAGTGAAAAATGAATTTAAAGGTTTTTCACTACTAGGACATGCAAAACTTAAAAGTACATGTCCAACTTTTTAAATACACTGCACCCTGCCCTTTGGCTGACTAGGCCTGCCTTGAGGGTGACTGATATGTATTTGAAAGGAAGGTTTGGCCCTGGCAAAAGGTTTACTTTGCCAGGTCGA
The DNA here is from genome assembly GCF_031143425.1 of Pleurodeles waltl. Classification (NCBI taxonomy): domain Eukaryota; kingdom Metazoa; phylum Chordata; class Amphibia; order Caudata; family Salamandridae; genus Pleurodeles; species Pleurodeles waltl. The sequence goes on from NC_090437.1 coordinate 45,165,367, forward strand.
AATGGCAGTTTACTATTGCACACTCTGGCTGTACAATGGTAGGCTTGAGACATTAAAAAAAAAAACTACTTAAGTGGGTGGCACAAGCAGGCCTGCAGGTCTACTAGTAGCATTTAATGTACATGCCCTGCGCACACGTAATACACTTTACAAGGGATTTATAAGCAAATTAAATAAGCCAATTTGGGATAAGCCAATATTACCATGTTTAGAGGAGAGAGCACAAGCGCACTTTAGGACTGGTTAGCAATAATATAGTGCACAAAATCCTAAAGCCAAAAAAACTGAATTCAGCAAAAATAGGAGGAGGAAGGCAAAATGTTTGGGAGAGACCCTGCAGAAAGGGTCAGGTCTAACGATAATAATAATAATAATAATAATAGGCTTTGTAAAAAGGGAAAGTGGACTGTCAGTCTATTGATGTACCTAAACCAGGTCAGGATTTCTGCTTTTGATCTCCAGTATCACAATCGTGTCTTGAGTCATTGATCCAGTTGCAGGCAGGATAGATAAATAATGTCTGTTGATGACATTGGTTTAGTACTGTTAAACTGGAACTGTTACACAAAGTTACCTTGTTTAATTAGTTAGATAGAGAGGCAAGCCGAGACAGGAGATAATACATTACCACAATTAACATCAGCCTGGTCTGCAACTCTTTCATGGCGAAGATGGTAGAAACAGACGAGAATCCATGCTTACCCCAGATGGAATAGTCCCAATTCCTTGAACTCTCTGAGTTTGGAATTCTTTAATTTTCACAGGTTTACTTGTCACAGCTATTTATGGATGACATATTCTGATGCCTTTGTTCTAATTTGGCCCCAATGGAATTCTGGGATTCCCGCCTTTCTGAGCTTAGGCTGCTCCTTTCTAACAAACAAGGGTATTTTCAATGTGTGTGTCACCTGCTTGGACTAGCACTTGTTTCACTGGACTCTGCTCCCCATGGATATTTACAGGTTCACCTCTGTCCCTGCCTGATCCTACCATTTCATGCTTTTGCACTTCATTGACCCACCCTGTTATGCTATACAACCCATCATAAGCTTTCATCCCTTCTCCTCTGTCCAGTTGCTTTGCATCTATCTTTATTAAACACATTTCTTCAGCCTCCTCTTGAACTGCCACTCACTTCGCCTTAAAATCTAGCTGCTGATGCAGTCCATGGCATTGCAACTACTCCAATAAAATCATGATTTTGGATGCACTGCAGCGGTTGTTCAACCCTCTTCTCTACACTTTTTAAGATCGTGTTCTATGCATGCAAGGAGTGCAACCCCAAATTGTGCAATGATTACTATACCTGTCCCATAAACACATTGTGAGTGCATCCCATTTATTTCTCAGTGTGACTCCCGATGTGTACTGCATTTGTCCAGACATGGGTCTCATCCTTTTGTGTTCAAGCTTCCTTCTGCATGACCCAGCATAGGAATAAGAATATTCCTCATTTCTGTACTAAATAAACAGAAAAGAGAGTTGGCTAGTCACATTGCTGAAGCACTAATTCCTTTAGATCTTTTGGGGACATTCATGGCTATCAATCACACTATTTTAATAAGAAGACATCAGAGACACTTTTATCAATTGTATTGCTTATTTTCAGATGGTCAGGTCACAGGCAGCACCATTACGTTTCTGCCTTTCACAAGCCAGACCCCTAAATTGTGGGATACCAACATGGTCGGCTTTGTCCCACTTTATTTGATCTGTGAGCTGTACCCTTTGCTAATAATGCTTTTGCTCCTAATTTTGTGGATGATAGCTATATACTGGTTACGGATAGATTGAGCATAGATGAGCATTTCAGCTCATCTATTCCACGTAACTGTCTATATGAGGTCAAACACTGGGACTGGAACAATCACTTGTATCACAACCTAGAAAAGGAAGTGGTCACAGTGGTTTATAGACGGCAGGGCATTCAGGCCGGACACTATAGGTCAGTCATTACGGGCAGATGATGTAGCCTAGTATTGATTAAAGAATGCTGGGCTACATGGAAGACTCAGAACCTTTCTTAGTACCGCAATTTCGAGACCCAATTTAATGTATTTTGCAGTTTAAATCATGAAAATAATGTTCTCATTTATGGCATGCCCTTTTGGGTAAAGACAGTACTTGCTGATTTTCACTGTAATCCGCACTAGGTCAAATAATGTGTTTGGCATTACCAGTATATCTGATAACAGGTCTTCAGCATATCTACATTCCTGCCTCAACTTTAATGCTTAGAATTTCATTCCTATCTGGGAATTCGCCCATCATTAAAAACCCTTAATTTTACATTGATAGGCCTTTTTTAGATTTGTTGCCAATATGGGCTTGAATGGTGATTCTTTGGGATAGAATTATTTCCCAGTTTAATAGGTAGGATGGAGATATGAGAGACCAGTTTAAGACCATAGCATCATGTTAGAAATTTTGGGACAAGTTATCAATACACATGCGGTGACTGGGGATTAGTTATCCGAGAACATGTGACAATACCTTCATGTAATTGTCCTCCAAACTTTGGAGGCAAATTATGTGGGGCCTTGGATTAGTATATGCAAAAAAAGTCAACCGTCATGATGGTACCGGGTGGATGTTTTTGAGATGTTATACTGATATTCTCTTTCTATATTTTGTTGGCTCTGTTTCATTATATCAATATGTCATTCAGTTTGCTCTTTTCTAAAGATCTTAATTATTATTTTGATCAGTACTTTTTTTGCTCTTTGCTTCCTATTCTTTTCCTTTATTGAGCTCTGTTTGCTCTTGATGTTTTTCTTTGCCTCAGTTTTGATTTGTAAAAATGATTTGTAGTATGCATAAAGGGCATGTACCTAGGAAAAGGACTTGTTTGTACATTTGGCTCATTAGGTTATGTAGGATGATGCATCAAAAATGTTTTGAAGATAAAAAAACTTTAATTGGTTGACAGTCATGCTCAAGGTGCATTTTAAGCTTTAAGTACAGTCCATTGCACAGCTCACTGAATCACAGATGGAGTTGGGGCTATATTTCTCAGACCTAACTTCCTATCTCAGATGCCATCTTGGAATCTACAGTAAGTCATGTATTGCTTCTCATGTGGCATAAGCACAAAAGAGAGAACAAAAGGCACCACCTATGGAACATAGTTGCATCCCAAATTTATTAGTAGCAGACCATAAGGAGTTCAATCTGTCAAATGTTTCTTAAAGTACCATCCAAAATAGGAGCACTCTCAATATGTGTTCAAACACATGACGTCAATATTTATAAAACAAATAAAAGAATAATTCACCTTTATACAGTCAGTAGATGATGCTGAAAGTTTGTATCTCATATTTAACCAGTACAATATTCTTCTTCCATTATTGTGCAAGGCCTAAAGAGCTATGCCAGGTCCAAAATCTTAAAATGTAACATTAACTGGTGTAGCATCCATTAATTAAATAAAAATAACTTGATTCAGTCTGAACCCCCGACCCCCCCCCACTCCCCCCAATTCTCATAATCTAAAAGGCTTACCCAAGACCACTTCTACTTCATACATAATTGGCCTGCACATTGTTGATATTTTTTTTATATGATGAATACCATAGTTAGAGTCTGGGACAATTCCAGTATCATCTATCTGTATAAAGAGGGTGCAGTATTCACCTTGTCAGCTTCTGCCTTCTTGAGTGCAATTGAGTCTTCTTCAGTTCTGGTGCATGCTTTGCCTGTAGGACATGGGAAATTCTTCAAGTGTCATAGCTCTACCTGTGTCAAAAATATGGGTGCTAGAGATTTTTCCACTGATAACTTGCAGTTAGTCAGCACACTGTGAAAATTCCATATCTGCACTTCTGAAGGAAGTTCACAAACTGTTGAGGCTAGGAGTTATTGAGCAAGTCTTGGAGTTTTGAAGAATAAAGAATGAAGTCAGTGATTTTGGTTTGCTGTCACACTGGTAATTATACAACATGATGCTTAAAACTCATGTAATAGTTGTGAGCCTGATTTTACTGCTAGAACAGTTCAAACCGAAACCAGCAACTCATACCAAATGTTTAAATGACAAAATCATATCTTTTAGCATTCAGCCTTTTCTTTCTGATCTGGGAGACAATTTAAGTTGACGAAGCCCATTCTGGTGACCTTTTTAGTAAAGGTTTTCCTCTTCAACAAATATCCACAAGCTTTATTAGACACCATTGATGGGGCTGTAGGCTATTGTTTGGTAAATTTGTCAGAAGATTAAATGTAACAGTATGACATCATCATGTCACATTGTGCGGTGCCTCTTGCAATAAAAGGGATTCAGGTGGTGGGGCTCTTCATGCATAATTTGTCGTTGTCTGCTGTGGTAAGGAAGATTTCCTCCTGCAGTTCTCTCTCGTCTTCTTTTGAAATGTAGTATTACTATGAATGGTGCATATTCCTGATAGGGATTAATAAGTAGCAGTCTATAATTACACCCCTATGGAATACCAAGGCACTCAGTCAGGTCTTACAAATTGTATGTGTTGATTGATATTGGGTTTGAGCCTTATGCTGGTTATCCAGGCACACATACACTAAAATATAGAGGTCGGAGTTCCATTTGAACTTAAAGAATTAATATTTTTTGCACAGTGCAGATGTATACCATGGATTTTTGGTGCTTGTCAATTTCCTACATGATTTGTTATTAAGAGTCAACAGTGCCTGATTTATCTATGATTCATTTTATGTATTGTACATTGCAAATGTAGATATATCTAGGAGTGTTGGTAATGGCCCTGTCTGCATGGTCACCACCAAACCTTTTGCTTTTTCCCCTCTACTTATTGCTGAATTTGCTTTTGTTGGGCTTAGGACTCTATGCACTTTACCACTGCTAACTAGTGCTTATGGGTTTGTGCTCTGTCATCTAAACATGGTAACATTGGCTCATACCCAATTGGCATATTTAATTTACTTATAAGTCCCTAGTAAAGTGCACTACATGTGCCCCAGGCTTGTGAATTAAATGTTACTGTTGAGCCTATAGCACTGATTAGACCACCCATATAAGTAACCCCTTAACCATGTCTCTAGCCTGCCAGTTCAGAGCTTGTGTGTGCAGGTTCAAATTGCCATGTTGACCTGGCAAATTAAACCTCTTACAAGGCCTAAATTGTCCTTTTTGATTCATATACGCCATTCCTAAGGTAGGTCTTAGACAGCAAATGGGCAGGGTGCAGGGTATTTAAAAAGTACGTACATGTACTTTTATGTTTTACATGTCCTGGTAGTGAAAAACTAATACATTTGTGGCCTATCTCTCCCATGGGATAACATTGGGATCACCTTAATACATTCACAATCTGGAAGAAATAAATTTGCCAGGTTTGGTGTCTCTGGTCTCACAATTTAAAATCACAATTTATGGTGAAATCGGATTTTAAAATACAGTTCAAAAATTCCACTTGTAGAAATTGGAGTTTTTTTACTTTAGCCATTTGGTACCTATTGCTTTTCTTCAATACACATCTGTGGCAGGGTGCCATCTGGGCTTGTGCGTTTCCTTTAGATAGCTACACACAAAGGGAAGCTTAGGTGTGACTGATGAGCCATCCACAGCCTGATGCATCATCCTGAGCAAAATGGAAGGGAAACGCTGCTACTTACACTTGAATGGGCAGTGTCCCTCCCCACACCAAGGACTGCGTACTCCCCTGTAGTGAGTCAGGAGCCAGGTCAGGAAGGGAGGACATCTGTGCACTTCAAAGACCTTTCTTTGACGTGTCCCCCATTACAAAGGCACAAGTGTGTATAAGTACTGGACCTCTGACACAAGCAAATGAGTACACTCCTGGACCTGTGGATAATCAGGACTGCTGTGCTGCTGCAAGGACTGCCATTCTACTGAGTTGCTACTCTGCTGGATCCATGCTTTGCTGAGCAACCTGCTGCCCTCTTGCCTGAGAGTGAGATGACTGAACCTACAACTCTACAAGCCAGAACCCAAAGTGACTCCAAGGGCCAGTTTTCTATTTTCTAAAGATCAGGGACACATAGACTTGAAATCATACTGCTGCAGCACCTGGATTTTGCTTGCTGAAAGTCTTGCCCTGCCAAGTGGTACCAACCTTGTCCTGTAAAGTGATGCTTCAACCAAAACCCACGCATCCTCATTGGACCAACGCATCTTCCCCTTTGCGTGAAATGGAACCAGCACCTCCTCGTCATTGATGGGAGTGGGCCTGGTGCATTGCCCTCAGATCTGGCGCTTCAACTTGTGAATCAACGTATTGCATACTATGGGAGCAGCAGCTGCGTATTGCATTCAGAACCAACATGTTGCACTCGGAACTGTCACATCACCACTGTTACATGGAGGAAATCAATGCATCTCATCCACTGCGTGGCTCAGCACTGACGCATCTAGTCAGCTGCTCTCTGCTTCTTTGACGCCACTGACGCATCCCGGATCAATGTACTTTTTTCAGCAGGCCCAAGTGGGTCCCTTTATCTGGCCTGTGTGCCATTGTGGTCAGCCTGAACCTTTGACTTTTCCCTGCTCCAGCGCGACCAGATATCCCATTTAAGTGCTTATTGCTTCTAAGCGCTATTTTATTTTTATTCTTTAAAAATGTATATCTCGACTTGTATTTATTGGGTTTTTGTCATTCTGGTCTTGTTTTATTTATTAAATTAAGCTCTATTTTTATCACCGGGTCTGGATTATTTTGTGTGATGTTTTCATTGGTTTAATGTTTGAAGTGTTGCACAAACACTGTACACATTGCCTCTTGAGTTAAGCCTGACTGCTGAATGCCAGACTACCAGATGGGGAGCACAGGCTAAGCTAGGATGGGGTTGTGACTTACCCTGACTAGGACTGTGGTTCCTGCTTGGACAGAGTGCATACTTCTGCCAACCAGAAACCCAATTTCTAACAAAGATATATTTATTAATATACGCCTCTATTCATGACAGATTGCCAAATCTTAATTGAATGCATTTATTTGAATATTTACGCACACAGTTGAACAGATTTGTGATACTCAACAAAGGAATGAATAGCCTGTTTTTTTAATGTTGCAAATAGGATATTAGTTTGTGTGGTATACGTCTAATATTTTTTTTCTCTGATGTTTGCTAGAATAGTAGGCATACTATACTGTTTATAATGATAAAATATACATATTTAAGTAACAGATTTTGATAACGTATTTGAAGTAACCAACAAATGTGTGCTGAGTATGTTCCATGCATTTCCTTCCAAAAACATCAAAAAGTCAAAGGTTTTTATGGGACTTCTAAAGGTTGTGCTTTGTACTCTACTAGTATTTGTTTTTTATCAGTTCCATGAAAAGTATCACACATTATGGCTCATGCCTTTTTAGACTAAGGTGACACAGTTTCTAACAAGCCTTTACACATATAAAATATAAATGCAGAGTAATTACACTGATTTTCATGAGGCTTCAGCATAAATTATATGCTTGTGGTCTATATTTATTTATCTTGTTTAATTAAGCATAACCTTAATCTCATGAATCAGTAAGTTTGTGAGGCCTTCCATGTAACAACATTGTCCACAGTAATACTGTGCAGATCAATTGTTTGAAAGGGTTTCTTTATTTGGGGTTGACAAGTTGGGGGTCATGTTCTGTTGCAAAATATAATCTTATATCTCTTTGCATGATGCATATATATTCTTAAAATATTCCAAGGAAAGTATTCTAATTTTGACTGATAGCCTATTGTGAAGATTGTTTTTGAGTCCAATTTTCCTAGCTCCCATTTTGTTTTCCTGTAAATAAAGGTGAATCCAGTGCATGGCCTCGGGTGTAAGTGTATATTGATTTTTTTTCGTTATTGCTTTGTTTCTAATAGTTTTTCTAGGACTCCTCAAACATTCAAGCTTAACCTTTTGTCATTGTGTGACGTTCATCTGTCAAATGCATAAACACTTATTTTACATCTGTGTGCTCTCATGGGAGGCATGAGGCATGCTGTTTAGTTGTTAAAATACATCTTCTCAATGTTTCTGCTATGAACAAATGTTAGCAATACATAGTTTTGCATGAGATAAAGGAAAAAATTATGTTGGCACCTTGTCACATTAAATAAACAAGTGGGCTACCACAACACCGTTGTCAGAGTATCATCTGACATTAATATTGTAGCTTAAAAGTCATTTACAAACATTTCACCCCTTCGGAGCTAGTAATATAAAATCTATACACAAGGGGACGATACCTTGCTGCTCTTTGGCTGAGGTGAAGAAGTGCTCTCCAAGGGCTTGGATAGAGCTTGCCTCCTGTTCCCTGAAGTCTCAGGACCAAAAAGACTTCATCTCTTCAAGAAAGACTCCTTGTAAAGCAAAATTCGACGCACAGCCTGCAGAAACGATGCACAGCCTGCACCACAGTGAAAATGTCACCGGACGTTGAACCGGAACGACGCAGCCTAAATTTGCAACGAGAAGATCAACGCAGCTCCAGCGTAGTGACCGGAAATTCTACCCACATGCCCACTGGATCGATGCACGGCCGAGCTGGAACGACGCAGCCTGACTTCCAGAGAGGAATCGACGCAGCGCCTGCTGTAGAAAAGTCAACGCAATGCCCGCCGGATCGACACAGCTCCTGTGACTTCGTTCTGCCAGCGCAGGAAATCCACGCACCGTTCCCAGGGCGTCTGAAAACCCTGCAACCCGAAGAGGATCCATGACTGAGTGCCGGAAATCGATGCACAGCCGTCCCTGCATGAAAACTAAACGACGCATCACCGTGTGCGGCCTGAGAAATTGACGCAGGCCTCTTTGTTTCCACGCTTCTCCTCCTCTGCGGTTCTTTGCATAGATTTTTCACGCGGACCAGGTACTTTTGCTTGAAAGAGACTTTGCTTTTCAAAGACTTAAAAGACTTGATATCACTTTTCAATGATATCTCAACATTTACTTATTGCATTTTGTATCATTTTGATCTGCATATATCCAGATAAATATTATATATTTTTCTAAACACTGTGTGGTGTATTTTTGTGGTGCTATATTGTGGTATTGCATGATTTATCGCACAAATACTTTACACATTGCCTTCTAAGTTAAGACTGACTGCTCAGTGCCAAGCTGCCAGAGGGTGGGCACAGGATAATTTGGATTGTGTGGGACCTACCCTGACTAGAGTGAGGGTCCTTGCTTGGACAGGGAGTAACCTGACTGCCAACCAAAAACCCCATTTCTTACAACGATATTTAGAGCACAATATTTATGTCCTCTGTTGTTTGTGTGTACGAAGTTCTGACATATCTGGAATTGAGGACTCTGGTTTGCCTTGGACTTCAACCAATCTTTAAGATAAGAGAAGGTGGCATTGTCTGTTTCTAAAAAGATAGCAATATTTAAAAGTTTCCCATTTCTCATCAGAGTTCTTCCAAATATCTTTGCCAGCTTTACAGTATTTAGGGAATACCAGGGTGAAATGAAGCAGGGCTGTGCCTGGACTCTTTCTCCTGCTGTAATCCCCTCTACACCTTCCACTACTGACAGACTACATACAGCCTCAGCCCTGCCGCTGTAATTCGTAAGAGGCCTTTTTTTAGAAGGGCAGATGATGGTCTTTTAGAATTGTAAAAATAGAAACGAAATAACGTTTTGTTTTGAAGACAGTAATCCCAGGACTACCAGTAATATCAGTAGAGAGGCCATAAAAGTTAACATGAACTATCAACAACCATCTTTGAGTTTTAAAAGTTTAAGATGTTTTACGCTGTTTTAACATAAAATAAACGTAATTAATTTAAAAAGCCGGACTTGTAGATAAAATAGATTTTTTGTGGTTAAGCATATATAGATAGGCATTGAAGTCTTTGGCAAGGAGGTTATTGAAAAGGTTGGCTGTTTTGCCAGATGGAACGTGTGCAAACCTTTTTAGTAACCACTTATACCTTTCGCTAATATCCTGAATAATATTTGAATAGACAACATTTTGGAAAAAGTAATAAACTATCCATGTCTAGTGGGTACATAAAACTTACATTGCAGCTCGAAATACTATGTAGCATTTTTTATGTTTTGTTATTATTCATGGCGTACCAAGGTGGATTTATTGGCAGCATTGATTCAGCTGTAAACATGCACTTGTGGGTGTCGCTTTGAGGTTGGCCCAAGTCGCAATTGCTAACCTCTGCGTTGCTGCTTACAGGAACCACGGATTCTTTTTTCATCATTGTATTTAGTGAATTAGACTACTGTATTTTTAAAGTAATTGTTCTTTTAGCTTCTCCTAGATGTAAGGACCTTATTTCAATAAACAGTAGCATGGCCAACATCAGGGACCAAGGATTATGCGGTGCATCGCCTAGTGGTATCTTCAGGAAACACTGAATGGGTGACTTCAATTTTACAACCTCTTTGATTCTGGTGAAATTAGGTGACTTCTTAATTGTGCTCTTGCGAAAAGGATATTGTAAAACCATTGACAGGAGACCCTTAACATTCATACATTCATTCACTACTTGTTACCTGGACCTCTTACTTCACTGCTATTGCTTGTCTCAAGCCCTTTGACCCTTGTTCATGCTACACAAATCGACAAATATAAATATATCAATACAATTATGGGGGGAGAAAATTAGGTCAGTGAACACTGCTACTTTTTACAGCAGATTCTGGGTGCATAGTTGTAAATGGCCTGCTGTCTTGTCTTTATCCATTTTTACACTTCCTATGATAGAGTCTGATGGTGTCCTGGCTGCAGGTGTGCTTCACGTTATTCCCTCTGGGTATAGGGAACCTTCTCTTGCTGCACCTTTGTGATCAGGGGACATCAGATTTCTGTCTTCTGCAACATTGGAACTAGCCCTGTAAAACAAAGCGTGATGTTCATGTCCTTCCATCTAGAAGCCATTCATGTGAGGATGCAATGGGCGAGTCAAATGAAATTATGCCTGTGTCTGTAGTGATGGCGTGTTCTCATGCAAAAAAGACTTTGTGCTGGCTGGTAGTAGCTTTTGCATTGAGACATGGGAAATGCCTTCCTCGCATTTTTAGGTCATGATTTTGAGAGGTTAGTCCACCAGTCCCTAATGCTGATACCCTTACGACCAATATGATACATCAGTCTTCTGTTGCACCAGGATCAACTGACAAAAAAGTTGAGGGGTCATTTAAAGGGGCATATGGTGCTATGAACTTTAATTTACACCGTTCACATACACAAAACAATCACTCCATATTGACTTCCAGGCATTGCTTGACATTTTTCAACAGGGTGGAGAGGGTACCCACTTCTTAGGTGACATGGAACAGCAAGTTCACATCCTATCAGATTTGATTTTTTACAGTGTATGTTTATCGGAATAAGCTGCAGGCACTTCACTGCATGTCAGCATATTTGGCTTCACCCTTGGAAAGGGGATGCCACTCAGCTTTCTACATTTCTCTTTTTTTTAAGTGATTACTTGACAAACTGCTACATGGGATGGTTAGAAGAAATGTAGAGGCCCACAAGGACTTGTTTCCTTTTTGTTCAGTGCTTGAGAGGGTGATTCTTTAATTTCCCCCATAGTTCCTTTTGAAGCTGTAACTTAAAGAAAGCAACCCTTCCGAGGAGGGAGAAGGGACAGTGGTAGGGTGGCCTAACCCTATGAAAAAAACAATGTCATCAACTGTCTTTTAGAAACCCCACTTCCCTCCCCTTAACAAGAACATGACTTTGATGCCAGTCAAGACATTCCAGTGGGAGTTCAGCAGAAATTCTTCCTCTATCAATGACAGTATCTGAGAAGAATGGGCTTTGTAGACAATTCAAAGACATGCATTTATTCCTAAAGGTCTGCTTCTTCATCATCCGCTAAAAAGATCTCAGCAGTTCTTATGGACATTCAGAACTTGTTATTGAAGGGAGAAGTGGAAGGTCTTCTTAGGGGAAGTCTTCAAAGGCCATCATTGGATTCTAGTTTAAATACAGAAGGTGTCAGGAGAATTCAGACCCATGTTAAGTGCACAACCGTTGAACACATGTGTCCTAGCCGGGTTTTTTAGGATGTTAGCTGTGCGTTCCTCTTGCCCCAGATTCAACCCAAAGATTAAAGGGCAGAGATTTGCTTGACAGACACTTACCCTCAGCTTCCGATTCTTCCATCCCACAGAAAACTCTTTAGAGTCGCGCGCAAACTCCCATCATCAGTCTGTAGCGCCTTCCTTTGTAGTCGAGGAAAATAGGTTTTACTCCGGTACTGGCGCCGCTGGTTGCAGAGAAGCTAACTCTCGTTTTTTCATATCAGCATTGCTGTCTGACACTTGCCTCTTCTGTTTCACAGGTGAAAGCAGACATGAAGCTGGTGACCGCAACTCTGGCTTGTCCTGGGTGTCAACCGAACACGGCCAAGACCTCCCTCTTTGCAGAGTCTTCTGTTCATCAAACCTATTTCGTAACAGACGTAGGACGTGGTTTTGTCTTTAGACAGAGCCCTACGTTGGCAGAAATGATTGAAAGAATTCCTCTCCGGTTTCGACTCGGCAGTGGTTGGGACCTCGGGGTCACGCGACAGTCACAAAAGCTGTGACACCATGGCCTAGAGTGCATCCCAATCCACTATTACATAATTTTATGAACTACTGGTCTCCAGCAACAGGGGAGTATGAGCAAATAATCCCCTTCTCTTAAGCTCTCAGAGAACAGCTAGCCTGGTGGTTAGAGCCAAAAGATTTTGTTGAAATGAGTTACCGCCCCTTGCTCATTACCAGTCAATCTGACCACAGATGTCGGTAACTTGGTCTGGGAAACAGTCCTTTTAGACTAGGAGGAATGGCGATATCAAGAAATTCCTTAAACTTCAAACTGGGGAGAACTGACAGCCATTCACAGAACTCTGCTTCACTTTGCTTCGCTGCTGGAGGGGAAACGAGTGTTAGTTTGTGCCAGCAATCAGGTGGCGAGAAGTCATGTCAGCAACCACGGAGGGACTCGTTCTCGGTCACTCAACAGGATAACCAGAGAGATGTATTTACAGCGGGAAGTGCATTAGTAGGATCTGCTAGCGGCCTACCTTCCAGATACTGAGAATATGATTGATGGCAGATTGCGTTGTTTTTTTTACTGTCAGTGACTGTCTGTCTTATCCATATAAAAAAAAAGAGGGGGTAGATCCTGTAAAGCCTAAGGGAATGTTCAAGGTAAGAATCATGTGTATACAAAGGAGACCTCCATTTACTATTGGTTATTTTCTTTACCAAATACGCTAAAAAACGGATAAATCCAGTGTTTATCACAAGGTTCATATCTGAGCCATATATTTCAAAGCACTTGTTGCCATGTACACCCACAAACCTCAAGTTGCAATATATAGTTTTAGAGAAGACAAACAACACATTCATAAATGCAAAACCAAAAATAATAATTATTAACAGTAAACAAACATTTAAAAGGTGTTTTTTTTAGTAGAAGCAATCTTTATTCGATCCTTTCAAGAAGATGATAAAAGATACACAAATAACAATTTACACAACATACTACAAATAAATACACGAATTAAAAGTGCATATTATAAAACACTCGTAGTACTGATAAAACAACAGAACATTCCATCAATATCTAAAAACAAATTGAAAAAGCCAATTCATAAAATACTGTAAAAGGCAGGACCCATGAGTTACAATAAAAAAAAAAATCCTCTGGCCTGTAATATATTTCAGAAAACAGCCAACTGAATAACAAGTATCGTGTTCCTTAAGTTGCTGAAGAAAAAACGAAGCAGCTTTACATTTTGTGAACCTTTACCTGCGCAGCAAAGGCAGAATAAATCGCCTGGCATTAAGACAAATAGAAATTACAAAAAAGCACAAAGTGCAACAATGATTCGGGCGAGTGCTCCTCACATGGATAAGTACACATTTCGGCAGATGAATATTGCCTGAAGGGAAAACATAACAGCCATCGGATCCTGCCTTATCTAAATCTGGCCAAAAGAGCACACTCATACAGCTTGTTTTGTCCAGGAAAAGCAATTCAAGAGCTACCCATACAAAGTAGATTTAGCAAATTGTGTCAGTTCAATAGAATCCCAAACATTTGCTGTGAGACAGGAGGTTAATTTGAAAAGGGTCCACTTCCCTCTGAGCTTTCAGTCCCTTACTTTCCACTGTGCCTAAGGAAGTGCCATTCTTTTTTTTTTTTTAAGGAGTTGGGAAGGCTCCTGGCCACCTCTCACACTTCAAATTTCAATAACATGTTTTGATCTCAAAAGGTTTGGGAAAGTCTTTTTAAGAGATCATCATCCGGGCCACATCCTTTTCACAATGCATGGACACATGTTTGTCTCATCCAGACATTTTTCGACAGATCATATTGAAAGGAGGTATTCCCACAAAACATCTGCTCGCTATCTGGTAGAATACTCTTCTTCTAATCTTTTGTTCAGCTCAAATGAGCGACTGTCCTTGGAAAGTGGATGAAAGTGGATGAAAAGCCTTTCCTTTGACCTCGGGTTTCCTTCATGGTTCCCCCATTTCCTCTCTTCCCAAGGGTGTCAGCAAAGATCAAAGATTAGACAGTCTTGATAATTCTGATTGCACCATGGTGACTGTTGGAAATGGCCCTTTCCGAAGGATTATCCCCAAACATTGTTGCCTTTCTCCTCCTATTTTACTGATGCTCCTTTGTTGGCTTTACCATAAACCAAGGGCCTGTAAATTAAATGTTACTACTGGGCCTGCAGAGCAGATTTTGCCACCCACAGAAGTAGCCTTTCAAACGTGTCTCAGGCCTGCCACTGCAGTGCATGCATGTGCAGTTTACTGCCACATTGACTTGGCAAGTCAAACTACTTGCCAAGGCTTAAACTTCGTTTTTACTACAGCTAAGGTACCCTACGTTAGGCTCTAGCTAGCCCCATGGGCAGGGTGCTGTGTATGTAAAAGATAGGACATATACTTTTATGTGTTACATGTCCTAGTAGTGACAAACAGCCTATTTCATTTTCACTATTGTAAGTGCTGCTCCTCTCATAGATTTGCATTGGGAATTCCCTTATATATGTAAGTGGTAATTTCTGATCTGTGCGGAGTAGCGTGGTCATGTTTGGTGTGATTGGAATGGTAGCAAGAAATCCTGCTTATTGGTGTAGGTGGATTTTTCATTACTGTTGTAGAATATCACTTTTAAAAAAGTGGGCATTTCACTGTGCTTATGACTTGTGTTTTGCAGCCTGACTCCAATCCACGTCTAGGGTAGAGTGACAGCTGGGCTTTGTGCATATCTTCCAGACAGCCATCGCACAGGGAGGGTGGAGGTATAACAGGATTACATCTGAATACTGAATGGTCTTCCTGGGCTGAGAAAGAAGGAGGCGGGGCACACTTACATTTGTATAGGCTGTGTTCTGCCCTCACACAAAGGGCTCATTTACCAGATACTGCTATCTGGAGCCAGGGCTGGGCTGAAAGAGGGTTTTGTGCACTTCTAAGGTTCTTTTGAAGTTCCCCCTTGATCGGACACATTTTGAGTACAAGTACAGGGTCTCTGACCCCATGTTCTTAGACATTGCAAGGACTTGTAACCAGATGCTGTTGGCTCCACAGACTGCAGACTGCAAGAAGGAACTGTTCTGCTGCCAGAAGGAACCACCATTGGACTGACTTGTTTGTTATGCTGACTTATGGTCTGATAGGCCACAGGAAGGTCTGTCACTTATCTTCAAGGACCCTGACATGCTGACCTACTGCTGGTTCCCTGCTTTTGCGCTCCCAAAGCTGTTCTCCAGGGGCAGGTTGTCTGCGTTCTCCCACCCCTCTTCATTTGGAAGCCAAGGGATTCTCCTTGTGTTGTTCCCAACCTGTGCCAAGGTGAAGTGTGTGGAGAGCACTTTGTTTTTCTGCTGCCTTTTCTGATGTCAAAAGAGTAGCCTGAAGTGAGCACTGCACATGACCTGCAGGAACCGTGTGGTGGGCATTAGTGTATTCCCCCAGTGAGGAGTGGCCAGGGTGAAGGAGGAGTACCGTGGTAGCTGCAGGTGGTAAGCACGGACAAAGCGCACATGACCTGGTATCCCCAGGGCACAGCATGGATCCTCTTCAGTGTCATGACGTTCTGGGGTGGCCAGCATGTGCAGACTCCAGCGTCCACTTTGGGTAAGTGGCCCGCATTGGTCTCCTCTATCAAGGGAGCCCCTCAGTGCAGGAAAAGAAGTGGTGAGCTGTGAAGTGGGGGCAGCCATCCCACGAAGAGTAGACTGCTCTCAAGACCCGCAGGGGCTCACCTCGGCAAAAGGTATTTTGTTTCCTGAGACAGCTGTGCAGCACGCTTGTGGGCAGCTTCCGTGGGGCCGTCTTTAGGACGAGGGACCTGGCTGGTCTCTGGTGAGGCCCTAGAGCCAGGAGGCTCATTTGGAGTACCGTAATTCCATTAGAGGGAGAGCCCACAGTGCCAGAGCAGCCTTTGATGATTCCATATGCGGAAGATGTAGTGAGGTCTCCTCGCCGACATGTGTGGTGTGTGTGCCCTCTCATGCTTGTGCATACCTTTGGGGGCATTCACAAATCAGCTGGCAGGATGGGAAGAAATCCTCGACTGAGATACCGATCTTGCTTATTCTGCCTTGCATTACTGTACTCACTGTAGTATGTGTGCAGGGGTTCCAGTAAACTACGGGCGGTGCTCACATTACTGCCTAACAGATAATAGAGGTGGAAGAGCACATGATCTATGTATTTGTGATGGTTATTTGGGTAATTCAGGTATTACTGATGAAGTGTGATGCCATTGTGGTGCTTTATGTACTATAGGGATGTTTGGTGATTCATGTGCTTTTTCTCCGTAACCCAACTGCTACATTTCATGATCTAATATTATGGTATACGTTGTTTTTTCCCTGTGAGGATAACAAGCATATTTCATTATCTGCTTTGTATGCACAGGGATGCTGTTTTTCATGATGTATGCAATTTACATGTTTTGCACTAACTGCAGTGGTTTGACAAATGCCTATTGGGTACAATGATTTATGATTTATGTCATGTTTGGTCTATGATTTATATACAATACAGTATATTTTTATTAGAGCCTCCGGTTTTATGGTATTTCTTTTTTTAACATTTCTATTTGTATTTACCCATAATTATATTTAGGTCATTTTGTTTGTATTTATCTATATTTCTTTTGTGTTTTGTGAACAGATGAGATGAAAACATGTATATTTCCACATTTATTTAACAGAATAACTTCCACTCATACTTTGATGCCTGTCAGGTTTTAGCACATTACATAGCCACAAATAAATTAAAATAATAAACCCACATAAAAGCAATTAGCATAATAGCACAGATACATGTTGTGATATACAGTAATTTAAGCAAATATCATTGTGTTTTGGCACTCCACATGCAGCCAATATGCACAGGCATTGGCCTGAAAGTCATTAACCTCAGCATGGAGAGTCACTCAAAAGAAGCCAAATTATCTGTATTTTTCCTCTTTTAAAAATAAATACAGAAAGGAAACCTAATGTTTTCTGTCTGTTTAATCTGTAAAATTCAGTAAGAACGGAAAACAGGGAGCCCTAATTTGATATAACTTTGTGTGGAGCCTCTAGTGTAATGTATTTATTGTTTCACTGGTGTGTGTATGTTGGCTAATACTTTACACATTGCTTCTGGGATAAGCCTGACTGCTCTGGCCAAGCTACCAAGGGGGTGAGAAGGGGTACCTTGACTAGAGTGGTGGGATCTGCCTGGCTTAGGTGCATACCCTAGCCAACCATAAATGCCATTTCGAACAGTGGTGTCACCGCCTTTGGTTTCCCCTGTTATAACACTTGTCAGTGGTAAATCCTTGGGCCCTTCCAATCCATCTATCTGCTCTCTTTTTCTGAGCCTTTCACAAGCAGCCCTGAGGAGGTTTCAGGTGATGGCATGGAGAGAGAATGGTAGACCTTTAGGGAAAAGTGTGGTCATATGAAGTTGCTATAGATATTCAGAAATCTAGGCTTACAGCAGCAGTTCAGGTACCTAAAAGGCACTGAGAATATTTGTCTAGGTGGTGCATTTCAAGAAATGTGCATGTCAGAATTTGTGTTGCTTTCAGAATACTAGACTTTTGTAAGAGATGGGTTTTATTTAGACCTGCCTCTTTTTCATCGAAGGGTAAACTGGAACCAAACAGAGCATTCAGAGAGATGTGGTCAAAGCTCCCTCAAACTGAAGCTTCAGCAAGTCGACTATTGAGGAGTTTTGAAAAGTGCAAGCCAGTGGTTCATTCCTCCTTTCCGTCATAGGACTTACCATTAGTATTATTAGCACTATAAAGCACCCTTTTAGACTTTCTAGTCAATTTTCTTTTAATTTCCAACATTTTGTTTGGACAGCTGTTACATCAGCTGTCAAGACTGCGGGCTTGGGCGCTTTACATTGTAGGCCCCCCTTGTATTTGTTTTTAATTTACATAAGGTGATATTAAAACTAGATCATTCTTTCTGCAAGGATGTTTTATTATGTAAATTCCATTTAGAACAGTATTGTTTTTTTCCAATCCCACTTTTTCTGGAAAAGAGCCTTTGCATTCTCTAGATGTACAAGAGCTCTGTTGTGTATGTGGGGAGAACTGCCTCTTTTCCTTTATCTGATTAATTCTTTTGCTTCTTTTGGAACTTCGGCTCAGGTGTAACACTGTTGGTAGGTGTTTATTTTTGACCATCAGAAAATCCAGTAGGAAAGCTTATGCAGCACACAAATCCAATTACTGAAAGGAATCTAGGTGGGATCGACAAGGGGAGTGCCTGCATCATGAGCAGGAGTCACAGGGTTTCTTTAAAGGATATGTATATGAACTGTTTACTACGGGTTATTTTCATTTCTCTGAGCTCCAGGCATCCTCGTCACAACTCTCTTGACCTTCATCCCCCTTCTGGTGCATTGATGGCTGGTTAACGTTACAGGAAGTGCAAATGGTGATGGGATACTTTATCACGTGTAGAGGAAGATTAGTTATTTTAAGAAAAAGAGAGGTTTTTTTCCTTTTGATAGATACTTAAAACAAGAGACGGTATAAGTGACAGATTCCTGTCTTGGGGAACAGGACACTCAAGCTGTAAGGGCAGAAATTATTGAAGATTACCAGTGAGTATCAGGCCATTATCTTCCACGGTAGTAGAGGAACACTGTTGTAATTGCCCAAATCAATAGCACTCATGTTATCGAGCTTAGAAGGATGAAAGGCTGACACATACTTGACAGAACTTGAAACTGGACCTGTTGGTCTCAAAGTATGGGTGCTGTCATAACCTGAATGGCGAGACCACTGGTAATCTGGATAAATGATATGGCGCAGGTAGGTAGCAATAATTGGAGATGCACAACTTGGCATACAGTTTGGGTGAATACCCCGTGCAGTCATTCCCCCATTTATTTACAGCCTCTGGCCACGCCTGGCAAGAGGATGTACTCTTGCATATCTGGTGGAAAATAAATGACAAGACGTCATGCCGCCAAGAGCTGCATCGCTCTTTACATCCCTCCCCAACTTGGTGTGAATGTTCAGTCAGTCGTGCAACATACAAAGTCACTTAGTCTCTGATTTGGTGGTCAATTGGGCCGGAGAGTATACCGCTGGTGACCAGAGCGGATCACCTCTCCCTGGGTAGCAGGAGGGCTGTCTGACTAATGTTCTGTACCCTGTTCAGGGTTAGGGTCAGGGGTGTCAGTTCTCTTGATTCTTGTTCGTCCTGTGGTGATTCCCAGTTAGTGTAATTGAGGTAGGAAGTAGCTCCTGGGGGTTCAGTGAAGGTTGGCTTCTGGAACCATGAGATGTTCCGGGTCACTTTCTCAAGTCCCTTCTGTCCCGTGACCATGGTGCCAGCCATGCTAATGACCATCCATATCTCAGTTTCATAAGGTGTTGTGAATTTCCAGTGAGGCCTCCTGTCCTTAATGACCACCTAATCGCAGAGATGTAGGTGCCATGTTGCTGCACGTCTTCTCTTACTTGCTCCATCATTTGTCTCTTGTCTTCCTGCCTGTGTCTCTTCCAGCAGAACGGAAGTGGACAGCATACTGGATAGGTTGGAGGAGTGTCACGTCTTTCCCCCTTCAACATGAGCGACAACAGTGGGCTTTGTTCAACATGCGCATGAAGCAGTTGACTTCACTATTCTCCTGTGGCCACTGTGGGGTGATTCGCCGATATTGTATGCCTAATTTGATCAGCAGGTCCTGGAATTCTGCTCCTTGGAAGGGCGGCCCATTGTCGGTTTTAATCTCTTCAGGGAGTCCGAACATTGTGAATACCTTCTCAAAGGTAGGTGAGACATTGCTGAAGGCAGAGGAATCAATGACTTAGACATTTTGATACTTCAAGTACCCATATATCAGGACCAAAGATCTCCTTCCATCTGGAAAGCTCCCAAAATCAAGACTGACTTTGGACTAAGGTGTGGTGTACTGTTCTTCTGTCATGACTGGTGCTGGCATTTCAGGTGTACTTATTAGTTGGCACTGCAGTTTCAAGGCAGGGAAATCGCACCTTTTCTCACATGTGTGACCTCACCTTTGCTGTGCCCTGGTGTCCCCCATGGGCTAGCTCTGTCACTTGTTGTTGGAGGCTGTTGGGGATCACCAGCTGGTGTCCTCACAGTATGTGACCCAAGATGGTCTCACACTGAGTTTATTGAGAACCCTTCAAAATGTTGTCAGTCTTTCTTTATCCAGGCTTCTCCGGTCATTGGCATTTTTGAGGAAGTCTTGCCAGGAGCCCCTAGCTAGAGCACATCTCACTTTCGCCAGTACAGCATCATCAGCAGTGGCATCCAAAATTTCCTTCAGGTCGAGTGTTCTGGGACAAACTCTGTGGACCAACACTTGTACAAATTCCTCAGCCGCCTCATCAGCGGTCGTGTTCTCTTCAGCAGGTTGTAGTGGGTGTCGGGACAAGACATCTACTGGGTTCTTTACGCTGGGGCAAAATATTACCTCCATGTGGTTGTGTTAAAGTTGGATGGCCCAGCATTCTATCTGTGGGGGAGGATGTGGTGCAGTACCCTTAAACAACGGAATGAAAGGTTGGTGGTCGGTGACCACTCTGAAAGGCCTTCTACAGAGGTAGAAGTAAAAATGTCCACAGGCCTATTTTTTAGCTAGGGAACTCTCTGAATCTGTGTGTAGCCCTTCCTAGTCTGTGTGAGAGCTTTGCTTGCAAAAGCAAGTAGCGCCCTCCTGCTAAGCTCTACTTCTTGTGTCAAAACAGCTCCCAGGCCTACGGGGCTGGCAGCCACTATGAGCTCCGTCTCCTTCTTCTTCGGGTCATCAGACTCCAATGTGGTGTTGCACAGCAGAGCTTCTTTGAGTGCTTGAAAATACCTTTCTTCTGTGCGCCCCTACGACCAGGGAGCATCGGCGTTGGTTAGGGCCCGGATCAGCTCATCCAGCGTGGCTAGATTTGTTATGAATTTTCCACAGTAGGTGGTCATTCTTAAGAAGCTCTGCACTTCAGTTACTGTTCTTGGTGCTGGTGTCTGCTTTATTGCCTAGAATTTCCGTGGGTCAACTTGTGCACCTTCTTGGCTGGAAACGTACCTGAAGAATTCGATGGACATCTGAATGAATTAGCATTTCTCCTTGTGAAGTGTTAGGCCATGCTCTGTCGGGCGCTTAAGAGTGGCCCTCAGATGTTGTTGGTGTTCTTCTGCAGTGATGAAGTGGATGAGGATGTCATCACTTACATTCATGGCACCCTGAAGTCCTGATAGTGTCTACTGTATGGCATCCTGGAATACTTCAGCTGCGGAGAAGATAGCAAAGCTTAGACATTTATATAGCCTCACTCCTAGGTACCTTCTCTCCTCTGAGAGGCACAACTGATGGTATTCTGCATTTAGGTCTAACTTGGAAAACCAGCAGGAGCCATTTAGGTCAGCAATTATGTCGTCTATGGTGGGCGTTATGTGTCTCTCCCTGTTGATTGGTTGGGCAGACGCATGTCGATTCTTAGCTGTATCTTCCCCGACTGTTTTGGCTTCTCTGTGATCACAATGGCGGATACCCACGGGGTTAGCGCTGACACCTTCTCTGTCACTTCTTAGCTCTCCAGCTGGTCCAGTTCTTGCTTCACCAGTTGACGGAGGTGAAAAAGGATGCGCTGGTGTCGTAGGGAGGTGGGCTTTACTGAATTGTCAATGTGCACTTTGATTTATGGGGCCTTCAGAAACCCTAGGCTAACAAACAGTTATGGGAATTCGCTCAGTAGTTCTTCTATCTGGAATGCTTTCACGCTTTTGGCAAACAACACTAGCCCTAGATCTTCTGCTGAGTGGCTGCCAAGAAGGGTGTCAGCTTCCCTGTCAATAATGAGGAACGTGGCTTGAATCTCTTTCACTGGATTTGATGCTTATTATCATATGTCCCTTCAGTGGCAAAGGTGTGAGGCTCCCATATGTGAAGATATTTTATGGGGGGAGTCAGTGCTGAGCACGGTTGAAGGTGCTGGTATTGCTACACGCCTATTATGTTGACCAAGGCACTGGTGTCTCCAAGGGCTTTTACCCCCATCCCCACTACTTCAATTACACAGGTTGGCCGGGGTCTCCGGTGACACTTTAGGTAATCTGCGAACAGGATAAAGAGGATTTTTTCTTCATCAGGAGATGAGTTTTCAGGGTGTAATTTGACACATAATGCCTTGACAGTTTTTCACCGCTCTTGTGGGTGTATGCCTTCCTCTTGCTCCTCCTCCTCAGGTTTCTCCTCTGCAGGCAGTCACAAAGTGGTTTGTTTTCTCACAGTTGGACCAAATCCGTTCTTCTGCTGGGCAGTCTTTCGGGGCATGTTCTTCTCACCCACAATATGTGCAGCGCCACCCTTGCTTTGAGGGAGTGCACATCCTGGGTCTCCCATTTTTATTTTGTGTCTGTACCACATCAATGTGTTCTTTATTTATTGTAGGGGCCTTTTCAGGTGCTCGTGTTATGGCCATGTCCATTTTGGTGACCATTGTGGTCGAGAGGTCGTGCGACCGCACCATTATCAGGATATCATCCAGGCTAATGTTCGGATGTCTCAGAATGAGGCCTCCGAGCGTTTTGTTGCAGCACCTCTGGATAATCTGCGCTAGTATTTCTTTGGGTTGGTCACCCACCATGCCAGTGCTGGCAAGCTATCTGAGCTG
This sequence comes from Pleurodeles waltl, assembly GCF_031143425.1. NCBI lineage: Eukaryota > Metazoa > Chordata > Amphibia > Caudata > Salamandridae > Pleurodeles > Pleurodeles waltl. The sequence continues at coordinate 45,188,451 of NC_090437.1, forward strand.
AGAGTTGAATTGATCAATTGATTCCTCCTTTTTTTGGCACCCCTGGTGGAGCTTAAATGGCTCAAAGTCTGGATTCAGTTGTAGGTCAAAATGAGCGTTGAGCACCCTCACTGCAGTGTCGTAGACATCAATAGTGCTGTTGTTTGGGAGGTGTCTGAAAAGTTTGTATATTTTGTCTCCCCCCCAAATGTAGGATAAGTGACCTTTTCATCAATAGGGCCATTGTTTGAGAGGTGTCTGAAGACATTGTATATTTTGTCTCCCCCGAAAAAGTAAGAGAAGCGACCTTTTCACTGCTCCTTTGTGTTCACAAGTGCGATTAAATAATTTTACAGCCTCTCCACCCATATCTTCCAACGTGGGGATGCTGCAGTGAGGTCCACCAGTTCACTGAATGGTGGAGTGCCCCTATCGTTTTATGCTTGCATGGGGCTTACCAGTGGTGATGGGTCATCTGCCAAGGCTGACAAGCGTGAGGATCACTAGTAGTACCTGTATGGCATGCTCTGCAAGAGGCATATTTATACTTTTTGATCCAAAAATGTGCTAACGCAGTTTTGCATAAAAAAGTTTTGCTCTGGCTTGCACCATTCTACAGCGCCAGCCGGGTGCCATATTTAAAGAATAGCGCAAGCCGGCATTAAGCTTGGGCTAGGGTCCAAAAAAAAAAAGATGCAAGCCGGTGGGGGGAGTGGGGGGTGGGGGACGGGGGGGCAGTATGGGACAGAAAATGTCAGTAGGCTGGTTAACGGCGTAAATGATACCGGCAATCAGCCTAGCATCATTTCCTGATGTACAACCACCCAAAAATGAGTGAAGACAGGAGTCATGTCCACCACCTCAATGGCCAGCACAGAGGACCAGTGTCTCCTAGGTATGACCATTACACCCAGTGCCAGGCGGCGTAGCCCAGGTATGAGCCCCCAATGGCACTTTCAATAAATATTTAAAAATACTTACCTTACTCGCCCATCCTATGGTTTCCCTCTGGTGTGGAAGGGGGTATGCCTGGGGCTTGGGCTGGGAGCTTGTGGGCCCATTCCATGGTGTTTGGACATGGAAATGGGTCCACAGATAACTTAACGCCTGGTCTGACCCAGGTGTTAAATAATGACATTAAGCAAGCTTAGCGTAATTATTTGGGTCCCCCTCCCACCCGTGCATCATTTTTGCACGGAGGATAAATATGGTTCTAAGGGCTCAGCATCATTTGTTTGGATGGGAACGCCTAACTTGCATCTCATTGACACAAGGTAGGTTCATGCATCCAAAAAATGACGACAACGCTAATATTTGGCATCAAAATATAAATATGGAGTTAAGTTGGTGACATTTTCACGTAAACAAATATGATGCTGAAATGGCACAAACAAATTTTAAATATGCCCCTAAGTGTCTGGCCATAATGCTGTTGAGCTGACCAAATGCACGTCATCCTAGTGGGCCCCCTCTTGTCTTCCGGACCTGTGCTGCAAACAGATAGAGATCACATGGAACATTACCTGAGAAGGTTCCAGATTGACCACTTGGATGTGCCCGGCAGCAGTAGGCCTTGACAGCATGCAGGAGTATCCAGAAGGCAGGTTGTGCATGGACGCGTGCAGGGCTTGCCAGGCAGGAGAGTCTATCTGCAGTGTGGTAACTGACGTGTGCCAAACATGTTAAAATGATGTGCAGATCAAATGCCCAGGGTCATGAAGAATGTTTGCAGCCGAACTATTAATCAGGTAGGCCCGATGGAGGTGGATGACTGAGGATGGCATTGCATATTCGTCTTAGCCCCACAGCCGCTCTGATTAACGTGAAGGAGCATGGCTTCAGGGCCGGCCGCGGAGGCAGTCAGCAGGCCGCGGTGTGGCAGGCACAAGATCCCGCTGTCAGGGCGCCATGCCGGCCACGCACTGGAGGATGCAGCGACGTCAGAAGCAGAACCCAGTGGCAGGTAGGCACTGCCAATGTCAATGCCTGAGCCAGCGAGTGCAGGATGCAGGGCGAAGAGCTCCGCACTCTGGGCACCCAGCTTCCAGTCAGGCTGGCTCGGGCCGCACACAGGGTTTTCGACTTCCTTTGAGGCGGGGCACCGGGGCAAGGGACCCTCGCCGCCAATGTCGTGGCCTGGATGGCGAGGCCACAGGTAAATGATAAGGCGCAGGTAGGCAGCAATAATTGGAGACGCACACCTTAATTTACAGCTCGGATTGAAGACCCTGTGCGGTCATTGCCCCGTTTATTTATAGCCACTGGCCATGCCTGGCCAGAGGATGTGTTCTGTGCATATCCGCGGGCAAAGAAATGACACGAGGTCGCTCCACCAAGAGCTGCGCGGCTCATTACAGCCGCTGTTCTGAAGAGCTGCTGCTTTCTCTGCAAGAAACAAAATACCATTTTACAAAGCAGAAACTCAGCTGTTTGGGGTTGTGTATCATTGCAAGCATTTCACTGCTGTAATTGATTTGGAATGCTACACACAATATAATTTTATAGCGACAGGTATATAGTACTGCAGAAAATAATAGATACCAGAAACATGCTCTGCTTATCTGCCCGATATGGTTTTCTTCTTGAAGCAAAAGAAAATTGCTCTTTTTCCTCTAGGGCCCGAAGCCTGATTTTGGATTCTGAGTTTACTGCTGCCGTTATTTTTAGAAAGTGAAATCCAGATCCGCACTGCATCAGCATTAAAATAAGCCCTATCCAGCGGTTTTGAACATTTCTACAATCAAGCACTGTTTACTGAGCAAGTCAGTGCACAGATGAGTCCTTACCATTTAAAATTCTGCTTTTCAATTCTGGATTCAGGTAAAAAGATTTACAAGCCAAGGCATGCGTTAAAATTTTAGATACATTTTAAAACAAGGCTTCCAATATTTAAGCAATTAATCAGTATGTATTTGGTGCTCTTTTGTTGTTTGTTAATATGACATTGCTAACTTCACCACCAGCTGCAGAATCTTTGAGGCGGATGCAAGGAGTGTAACCAGCCTAGTTCTATTCATTGGGTATCAAAATGGTTTTTACCCTGTTGAAAGGCTTCATTTCAACATGATAATCCAGTCTTGCAGCACTTACATGCCACAACCATAGAACTGCCGGATACGCTGACCAGAATTTGAAAACCAAAAACCGTAATATTCCGCCAACATAGAAGTAGAATTACAATTTTGCCTTGTCCTAGGGGCACAGAATGACTTAGCTGACAGCGCTCACCAACAAAGAAACCACAAACAAAGACATATTACGGGGAATAAATGCAACTTTTACACACACATTTGTTTATGCCAACTAAATTGCTTTCTGTCAGGGTCCAAGGACGGACAGGCCTTTCATTCTCAGGGTATTTCCCCAGTATGCTGGGGCTCTTGGAGGCCAGTCCGGTGCCTCTGTCACTTTCCCCAGCTCCCTAGGGAAACCTGCAGCAGGCCTGGGGAGACTTAAGGAGAGAGAGAAGGCAAAGGGGGAAGGAGAAAGGCAGAAAGAAAGCGGGCAGAGAGGGAGAAGGGGAACGACAGAAAGAGAGAGAGATGAATGGAGGGAGAGAGAGAAACAGAGGGAGAGAGAGAGAATGAGAATGAATTGATGTGAAGAGAGAGAGAAATGGTACAAGGAAACGAATGTAGCAGGGCTGGCTTGAGTACTTTTGCTTATGCCAGGGCTGCTTATGGCTCCATGACCTGCTACCTAACTCTGCACTGGACTGCATGAAAACTTGGCTTCTTCTGTGTTCAGTCAACACCCCTCTCTGAAAACTAGGATATGTGTGAAGTGTACTGACAAACCAGGATAGTCCATGTAAATTCCGGATCGGCTTCCTGCTCGCCCTACTGAATTTATTTGTGACATCTACATAGTCTTCGTAGGGCGCAGTCCGAATCACTCACTTATTACAGATTTGTGTATTACGTAGTGTGCCACCTGCACCATTCTGAGCCTTGTAGCCAGTTCACTTTGACTGTGGAGCACCCTTTATGTTCATTGTGTCTGACTGGGAAAGGCAGGAACTGACTGCTTCTATATGAGTCTGTGCTCCGAAGAACATGACACACATTGTGCCTCTCTCAATATCCTCTAAAATACCCCTGACATTCTGGGTACTGGAGGGGAGGTAAGGACCACTGGTTGATGTAGGCAGTCCTATTCCAGGGGAAGCCCCTGTCTGGGCAGTGGTACTTTCAGGAGAACCTATGCACATTTGTAAATTCCTCCTTGTGAATGTTTTATGATTGCAACCACATGTTTGGCTGCACCCAGCATCATGGGATGTCATGAGATCCGCTCAAGGGCCAAGCACAGGGCACTTCTCTATATCTCGTAAGGGGTGCACATCCTGTATGTTATTATTGACCTCCTTCTTCATGGCCTGCATCAGTATTGTGGACTTCCCATATACGTAAAGAGGTTCAATCAATTGAATAAGCCCATGCCTCTGGTGATGAGACAAAGTATGCTTCACAGCAAGAATAGATATGCATTTAATTATGTGGAAAGGTCTTTATGGTCCTTTCTGTAATACCCACCTGTGTTCCCTGCAGAGCAATGACACAGATGGCCATTTAGAAATGGGATGCAGACATGATAATCAGTCAGCAACCTCCCTTATCACAACTTCACCCGCCTACTAGTTTTGCATCCTCAGAAGCCAACAGTAACTATCTAAAACCATGGTCTCCTCCCTTGTCCCTCGGCTCTCCCAGTCATATGACGCCTTGTTGTGCCTAACCTTAATGCACAGGATAGCCTCCATTTATCATGCTCACTGTTACAACACACCCGAAGTGCCCACCCAAGGCTTTCGGGCATACTGCATACTTTGATCCCTTAAGGGATCTAATACACATAGCATTAGAAATAAAAGGCTCAGTGGAGGCCTTGCTGTCAGATATGGCCCTCCATCAATTTTCTGCTGGCGTCCACATAGGAAACAGAATGCGAAGACTACCTGTGACCTGGCTCATTCATAATCATAAGCAGGGCCCTGGGCAACTGGGCATCAGTCAGGTGCTTTTTTCAGTGGGTATGGTTATTCTGCTGCATGCAGATGCTGAATATTTATTAACAAGTTTAGTATATCTTCTTAATAATCATTTCTGGTGCTGAGAGATTTTGGGGCCTGGTATATCAAGGGTTGGGTGCCACAACAGTCTCATACATTCGGCCTGAGTTTCTGTTAGTTTCTGTAATATCTTTCATACAGTTTCTTGCAATGACATTGACAGTTTACATTTAAATAAAAAATAGTTATAATACGCAGCAAATGGATAAAAATATAGTTGCTGCACTCGCATGGTTTTCGTTTTTAGGCTCCGTATGCAAGGCTTGGTGCAATTCACGTATTATTAATGTTCTACATTTTGTTTTATTTGTATCTCTACATATAATACTTGTGACTATGTATACTACAAACACAAACACACACACACCCAGCCCTCAACTGTGATTGGGTTGTTGGTTGAGTGGGGTGAAACCTTACTTAAGCAACCACTACAATCCTTGTCCGGGTGAAGAATAAAAAGTCAATAAATTAACCTGTGCTTGACCCTCTTGGTGCTTGGCACAGACACAGTCAGTCTTAACTTGGAGGCAATAGAAAAACAGAGTAAAATATAATAAATTATTTGACAGCAAAACAATAAAAATCCAATCGGTAGAACTGGAGATATGCAATTTTAACATGTTAATGAGAAGTATAGCACCTAAAGCCACAAAGCACCACTTGCAGCTATCTAATCGCGCAAGAGTGGATGAAAGTCACAAGTTCAGTACGACTCCAATGGAGTGTGGGTCCTAATATGCGGACGAGGTTAGTACCCCTGAAAAAGTTACCTTCCAATGTGTAGGGTTAAGAGTCCAGTTTGTGGTGGAGGAGACCATGAGGAGCAGGAAGAGGGTCTCGGATGGTCGTCGCTGTAGTGCGAAGAGCAGGCCAGGCGTCGTGGATGTTTGTCGCTTTGTAGCAAAGATCCATGTCAGGCATCGCAGGCAGTCGTTACTGGAGATTTGCATTGGCGGTCGCTGTGGACTGTCAAAGCTGTAGCACAGAGTGCAGATATTGGGTTGCGGGTGATCACTGGTGGTTGCAGTATCACAAAGAGTCGGGTTCACCAGAGCTTCATAGTAGCAGTTGGTGCAGGTGGCGAGATCTTGGTGCAAATCGGACCATTTGATTTAGCAAAGAACCCAAAAATTCACGAATTCATATTTTTCTCAAGGAGGTACACAACTGATGCCACACCAATGGTCCAGGACCTAGGAGCACTTCTTAGGGGCCAGGAACTCACTCCAGAAGAGGCCAGCAGGCCTCAAGCAGATCCAGTTGCAGCAAGTCAGGTGGGCAGTTGCAGAGAGGCCTATGGAGCATGCTGTGTCTCTGTAGTTAATAACAGAAGGTCAGTCAGCTGACCTTTGAAGTCACTTCAAACTGGGAAGTATGATGCAGGTGCAGTCTTCTTTCTCTGCAGAGCAGGCCTCAAGCAGAATGGCAGCAGGACAGTCCTTCTTCTGTAGTATTTAGAGGTCCAGACATGTACTGAAGGGTGGGTCCGAGGGTCTTATTTTTGTTTATGATACCCCCTTTGAAGTGGGAGAAGCTTCTGGAGATTTTTCCTACACAGAAGTGCTTGGAATTTTATGCCTTCCTGCCCTGGTCTGTCTGGGGGCACAATAGGCTAGTGTGATGTTCTATGTGAGTTTGCTGAGACAGTGCTTTTGAAGTGCAAGTGTGGAAGGTTACAACTTCGTCCCCTCCATCAAATCAGGATGGCACATCCCTGCCAACAACCAGGCCTTCTATTATGATACTGTCTGGAAGGAATACAGAAAGGCCAGCTACCTATTACATCTAGTCATGTGACCCAGTATACAAGCTGCATGCACCAAATGGTTAGGACAAGAAAAGGCCAACTCTCTAAAAGTGCATTTTCAGAATTGTGACTTAAGATGTGATTTAAACATTATAGAAGGGTTTAAATTATGATTCCTCTGACACCAAATATGAAATTCGTACCTGCTCCCAAACAAAAGTTATCACTTATTAAATCTAATGCATGTACCCAATGCTATCCTATGGGAGAGGTAAGCATCGCAGTAGTGAAAAACACATTTAGGAGTTTTTCACTACCAGGAAATGTAAAACTTAAAATAGATGTTCAACTTTTTCAATAGAATGTATCCTGTCCTATGGGCTGTTTAGGTCTTACCATGGGGGTGACATATGCAATAAAAGAGGAGTTTTAGGCCTGGCAAAGGGGGTTATATTGCCAAGTCGAATTGGCAGTGTAAAATTGCATACAGGCTGCAATGGCAGGCCTGAGACCTGTATTAAAAGGCTATCTAATTATGTGGCACAACAAGTGCTGAAGACCGACCTAGTAGCATTTAATATACCAGCCCTGGGTATCGGGTATATCTTTTTAATAGGGAAGTATAAATAAATTAAATATGCCAATCAGGTGTAAGCCAGTGTTGCCATATTTTAGGAAGTTAAGCATAAGCAATTTAGCACTGGTTAGCTGTGGCAAAGTGCACAGAGTCCTAAGGCCAACAAAAAGAAATTCAGTAATAATAGGAGGGAAGTAGTCAATAAGTTTATGGGGAAAACCACCACAAGGTTGATAAATCTAACATCTACCAATACCACTTCTTCAATTGCTTTGTGCTGCTGACCTTACATTTCCCTCCTATGTAAGGGCTATGCTTCTGGTAAAAAAGATGTACTAAAGGTGATGTACTTTGTTATGTTCCTAGGCACTCGCATGGCACAAAGCGACACCCAGCATTACCCCGATGTATTTATCATCATAAAAGGTGGGAAGCACAGAGAACATTGCACAGCATGACATGGGCACTCACACAACCTTTAGTGATTACCCTCATTGTAGTTTAGCAAAATCAAGTATGTGGTGAAAAACAAAAATGCCCTACTTTTGCACCACAACTATTTTTTAACACATTATTTTAAAGCAAAATGGCACTAAAAGTTGGAGGTAAGAGATATGGCAAATATTGACTGATCAGATTTTTACACTAAATATATAATTGGGTACAGAGAAAGATACTCGCATTAGTGTCACTAGACGGTATTATGAAAGCATATACGTGAGAAAATGGTGCAACATATGCACCTATAGAGTAAGAACAATGGGCTAAAAAAGGAGTGCAACATAAGACGAGACTGCACATACTCGAAAGTGTGACCAAAAATATGAGCATTCTGTAACTGCTGCAGGGAGCCCCGGCTTTGTAGACAAAATTGAGTGACACATACTTTTATCTTCACAATAAAAAATAAGGAACACTGTGTTCATTGTTTGACGTTTTAGAATAATTGATATTTGTCCTTTCAGCAAATATGCAGAGTAAGTACTACTGCGGGTTCACTCGCGCGTTGTAGATAATCTCACACTGGTTAAAAGCGGTTGTAACGCTGCACTAGAGCAGTCTACATCTGCAGGTCTACATACACATAAAAGAAGACTCTTTTTCTATTATTAGATTTTTTTTTAAATGTGATCATTTGAGTTTCTGAGATGGTATAGAAGTTGGTATTGGTAAATTCCTATGTAATGGCGCCAGTGATGTTAACACTTCCACTTCTGATATCAACAGTAAAGCCATTACTGAGATCATGAGCAGCTCAAAGACAGTATTATGGGAATAGTTAATCCCACCTGACGCATTTAGTGTTCTTTCTGTTTGTATGATATTAAAATTCACAGCTGAAGAAGGCGGAGGTTAATGTTAATGTTGTTTGCTTCGATTTGGTGTAATTTTATGCAGTCGTTTAAAAATTAGTTTAAAACCCTAAGATAAAAGAAGTTGTGATATTTTGGCATTCGAATCATTAAGCTGATCCATAAACAAAAATGTAATAAAAGTTGTTCCGAGTGTTTTATTGATGAAGGGCGTCGGGCGCCTTGCACGTATTTTCATGTTGTTTAGGGTGGACTGAGAATGTTAATCACCCCAGTAAGTTTTTTTAGTATGTTTAGCAAGCCTGTGTATCCAGTGAGTCTGACCATTGCCTAGAGGGTTGTGATGAATTACCTCTTAAGAGAAGTTTGGAAAATAGTGCTAACCGATTAAATTTACAGCACAGTTTACCAATTATACTGGCTACAAAGTGACATATTTTACGCACATTTCTGACCGAAATCTTACAAAATATTGCAGTAGTGTGTAAAGCACCATGATCAAGGCAGTGTTGCTCTAGCACACAAGCACTATCACCACTCGAACATTCACAATTCCTATGTAATCTTCTCTGGTTTAGTATTTTAAGTGCCCCAGTGTCAGTGGGTTATTGGTAGAGAGGGCTGAAAGCCGACTTCAAGCAACAACCACCATTTTGTCAAGATGAAGCACAAAACTCACTAAATAAACCTGTGTGCACACTCTAGTAGCTTGACAGAAAAGCAGGCAGGCCTAACTTAGAGGCAATGTGCATTTATGCAGCACTCAGACATCAATAAAGTGAAAACAGAACACAAGATAATCCCAAACCAATATACCAAAATGGAGTAAATTTTAATAAATAAAAAGAGATCAGCATGACAAAAATCCAAGAACCGGAGATGTTGAATTTTAAAGTTTTGAGAGAAGAAACCACCAAGAAGCGCAAAGCGTCATTAGTCGTAATCTTGTCGTGCTGGACAGGGGGGGAAGTCACAAGTTCAGACTAACCGCGACGGAGCAAGGGTCAGGTACAGGGACAAGGCTAATCCTGCTAAAGAGTTACCTTCTCAAGTCCGGCACGAAGAGTTTTGGGGAAGGCCACGAGTAGGAGGCTTTCTATGTGAAGAGCATGTCAAGCGTCACAGACGGTCATTGGTGTAATTCGAAGAGCTGGTTGTCGCTGGAGTTTTGGGTTGGGTCATTGTTGCAGATGGTCACCGTCAGCATAATCTGTAGGTCTTGCATTGAAGATCATCATGGGTAGTCAGTGTCAGTGTGAACAGCAGGTCCCTCTAGAGCTTCATGTTGATGGTTGTTGTGGGCTGCCTATTATTGGTGTGAACAGTTCACTTCATGGTCGTGATGATCCTAAACTTCAGGATTTTCCTCTTTTCCTAAGGGAGAGTTCACAGTGGTGCCAGTCATGGTGTCAGGACCTGGCAGGCTCCTCTCTGGGATCAAGACTTGCACCAGCAAAGGCCAGTAGCAGGGCTCAGGCAGGTTAAATTCGCTCAGGCAGATTCAGTTGGTGCTGCTCAGCAGGGCAGTTGCAGGGAGGCCTCTTGAAGCTTGTTGTGCCCCTGTAGCTCACACAGGAGGTCAGCCAACTGACCCTTGGCATCACTCTGGGTAGCCTGGGACCAAGGCAAACAGGTCAGTCTTCCTTCGTCAGACTGCAAGGCAGTCCTTACAGCAGCAGGCTATACCTTCTGGTAGCAGAACAGTCCTTCTTCTGAATCTTCCACAGGTCCAGGAATGTTCTGATGAGAGGTTCTGAAGGTCCCATTTATACCTGTTGCCAGGATTTGTATGTGGAATTTCCTGACCTAGCCCCAAAAATTGTTATTTTCAGTTCTTCCCCTTCTCTTGGCCCTGGCTCCATCCTTTCTATGGTGAAAAAGGCAGGGCAGGCTATGTGCCACATTCCTTTGTGTGTGCTGAAGGCGGAGCCCTTTGAAATGTAATCAGGTCAAGTGGCAGCTCCGCCCCAGCCATCTGTCGGTAAGACCCTGCCCTCTCACTCCTAAGTCAATGTTTAAGGGCTGATGCACAACTTTTTCTGTGCCCCCCCCCTACCGGCAACTAACAACACCATGGTTGCACCATATTTATGATACGTGCACCATAACGGTCATCAGCACAATAGTGTCAACATTTTTGACACTATTTATGGCGCTTTGCTACACTAGCATCAAGAATTTTGATGCTAGTGTAGCAAAGTGCAAGAAGGCCCATAGGTTTCTATTGAAGCGTCATTTTAACACCTGCTCTGAGCAGGCATTAAAAATGATGCCAAAAATGGCACAGTGAAATCTGTTAAATTTCACTGCGCCATTTTTGTGGTCCTCTTAGCCCCGGAACACCCCCTTGCATACATTATGCCTGGCACCGACATAATGCGGCACAGGGGTTTTCAAAGTGGCACAATGCATGCATTGCTCCACTTTGTAAATGTGGCCATGGAAAAAGTCACTTTAGCACTGCCTTAGTATAAAAAAAATGACACTATGGCGTTGCTAAGGTGGCACTCTTAAAAATGCACCCTAGTTTCCTTTGTCTTACTGTCTGATAGAAATACACAAACCCCAACAGCAGAGCCATTCACAGTCATGTGACCCAGAACACTGGCAGAAAAGCACATTCATTGGGACAAGAAAACAACAACTTTCTAAAAGTGGCATGTTCAAAGCTGTAATTTAAAATTCAAATTCACCATTAAAGAACATTTTAAATGTTAAATTACAATTCATTTGAGTATAAACAGCATATCTATATCTGATCTCAATATGAAGTCAGCACTTATTAAATGTAATAAGAGTAACCTAGTGCTAGTCATTAGGAGAGATATGCTTTACAACAGTGAAAAATGACTTTAGGAGCTTTTCACTGTTAGGACATGGAAAACTTAAGCACACATATCCTACTTTTGAAATACCGTGCATCTTGCCCTAGGGGTGGTTAGGCTCCACCTCAGGGGTGACCTATCATTATTAAAAAAGGAATGTTTAGGCCTGGTAATAGGGTTTATCTTGTCAGATCGGCATGGCAGTTTAAAACTGCACTACAGGCTGCAGTGCAAGGCCTGATACACATTTTACAGGCTCCTTTAGTGGGCGGTGCGAGTGTTGCAGCCCACTTGTAGCATTCATTTGCCCTGGGTACACGTAGCACCATATACAAGTACTTACAAGTACATTAAATGTACCAATTAGGTGTAGAGCAATTGTACTATGTTTAGAAGGCGAATACAAGCACTTTACAACTGGTTAACAGGAAATAAAGTGCTCACAGTCCTAAAAGGCAGCAAAACAGGTTCACCGAAGTGAGGAGGTGAAAGCGTAAACTATTGGACAATACTGCACCAAGGATGTTAGGTCTAGCACCCAGTACGTAAACACTTTTCCTAGACCAGAATGTATAATGTCTTAGCATGTGAAACACCATCCCTAGGCCAGTATCCAAAATGTTGCAGTATTTAAAGCACCATGCCGCGGATAGTATCCAAAATAACTTAGTATGTGCTTCATCATCTGTATGTCAGTATGCATAATGACTTGTTGTCATGTAAAGTAAGAAACCATGCCAACCATGGCACAGCCACAGTACCTAAACCACCATCCTCAGGTCAATATCCTAAATGGCCCCGTACCTAAGACACTTCTGCAGGCCAGTATAAACAGTGTCCCCGTATTATAATGCATCCAATACTCAGTATGTAGTTTACACAATTTTTCACTATGCAAAGTTCTAGACGCAAGTGCCTTCTATATAAAATATTGAATATTGAGTTTTTCGCATCAACCTGCACAAATACCATCTCCAGAATGCTGACTGACACTATATTATGAAGGTAAGTATATACAGGTAAGTAAAGATTTACTATTATTAACTCCACATCAGAAGACTTTGAACATACATATTTTCAATGTATGTAAATAAGGATTGAAGGATAGTAACTCCACTCCCTGGGAGATTCAGGGTAAAGGGCACTGTAGGTGAGTTTGATAAAGGCCCCTGCTTTTCTTACGAGGGACTCGAATAAGAGGTGGACTAAGGGTAGTTAAACTGAGAGGTAGCCTTTGGTTCAACTATACCCAATTTTGGAATATAAAACCCCTTTAAGTTTGCTCTTTTCAATTGTATGTCTCTCCTGATATATAACTCAAATCTCAGAGCTGGGAGGGAAATACTTCTCTACACACAGATCTTTTCAGCAGATACATTGCCTGCCTAGTCTATTCCACCATGGTAGGAAACTGTAACCTATGTCCTTATTCGCATAGTTCTGAGGTGGGTGAGTGAATCACATAGTTCTTCAGTGGGCGAGTTAACCTCCTGAGCTTGCTTTTGAAATTAACCAGTTGGTTTAAAAATGGATGTCTGTAGTATCTGCATGGATAAACAGTTTTTTGAATAGGAGTAGAACTTGTGGTTTGAAGGCTACATGGATCTTTGGAATAAGTATATTAGCCCACTGCCCTTTCTCAAAAATGACCAGTGCCTTGCAGATCAATGTTATATTGCCTTTAAATTTTAGACTGGTCTTCTGGCAGTTTTCTTTATATCTTTGTTCTTCTCTCATCTGCCCATTTTTTCAAACTCTGGTAGTTATTTCTTTGCAGGCTCGCCTCTAAGCTCATTTTCTAGTTTATTATTCACTCTTTTATTACCCCGTTCTATTTTGCCCGTTGTTTGTGTTTATCCTTCTGGCCTTCTTTGTCACTTTCTTGCTCTGTTCTCGTTTACCAAAAATGTTCTTTATTTCTTCTGTTACATCTGCATTTTTTCTCCCTCCATGCTTTCATGGCTGCCTGTGAAATGACCAGTGAAACAGAATTATGCTCAAGTAGTAACTGCATTTAAGCTTGTGAAGATCTCTGTACAAAGCGCACAGGCCTTAGCAGTGAAAGAGAGGCCAGTCTAGTGCAGTGGTATATCAGCCTAAGTTCCCGTCCCTCTTGTACATTCCTCCAAGAGCATTGGAGCTTCAGCTATGGGAGAGTCCCTCATCCAAGGCTGGAGCTTTGTATCTGAAAGAGTGAGGACTGCAGACAGTGACATAGGGAGCGGGAACATCCAGTCTTTCCTGGTTGCTTGCAGGGTTGAGCAAGCAGCCCCTCCAGCTGACAGCCTACTGAGAAATTCCCTGGTAGGCTATTGACTCGAAAACAGCAGCTCTAGGAAACACCAGTGTGTGAGGGAAATACACTCCACAGTGAGTAGATGACCGATTGGGGCCAGGGGGCATTGATTTTGGCACAGGGTGAGGTCAGGGAAGGTGTTGGTCCTCCAATCTCATTAAGGCCCATATTTATACTTTTTCAGCCCCGCATTTGCGTCGGTTTTTGACGAAAAATCGGTGCAAACACAAAATACAATTGTTTTTTGTAAGTTTGCGCCGATTTTGCGTCAAAAAACGACGCAAATGCAGTGCTAAAAAAGTATAAAAATGGGACTTAGGGGCAGATGTAGGAAGGATTCCTTTTGCGAGTTGCAAATTGCGAGTCCCAGAGACTTGCAATTTGCAACTCCCAAAAGGAAATGCAGAAAGGTGTCTCAGACACCTTCTGCGACTTGCTATGGGGTCGCAAAGACCCACCTCATAAATATTTATGAGGTGGGACGCAGTTTGCGACCCCATAGCAAGTCTAGGCACTCACGGGGATGGTGGCCTGCTGGAGACAGCAGACCACCATGTCCGTGACTGCTTTTGAATAAAGCAGTTTTTTTTTTCTTTTTGCAGCCCGTTTTCCTTAAAGGAAAACGAGCTGCAAATAGAAAAAATACCGAAACCTTTTTGTTTCGGTTTTTTTCAGAGTAGGCAGTGGTCCATAGGACCACTGCCTGCTCTGAAAAAATATTTTTGTTTGCATTCACAAAGGGGAAGGGGTCCCATGGGGACCTCTTCCCATTTGCGAATGAGTTACCATCCACTTCAAGTGGATGGTAACTGTGAGTTGATTTGCGACCGCTTGCGCGGTCACAAATCAACTCTACATCGCGATGCGGTCGCAAATAGGAAGGGCACACCCCTTCCTATTTGCGAGTCGGAAACACATTTTGCAAGTCGGTACCGACTCGCAAAATGTGTTTCTGCATCGCGTGAGGCCTTTGGCCCTATGTACTTTTGTGATCTGGGATTGCACAGCTACACCCAATAATATGAAGCCTAAGCTCATGTGGCTTGATGCCCTTCAGAACGTTCAAACATTATCAATGAGCCTGTGATGCCTGATCAGTTTCAAGGCACTGTACACCATACATTGGACTATGAGCAGTAAGATATATGAAGTTTTCCACCAAACGTAGATCAATGTGTATTCCGTAAATTGCAGCTCTTATTCTAGACGATGGTGGCCAGGGTTCGAAAACTAGAAAACAAGACATTCCACAAACATTGAAGTAGGACTACAAATTTGCATCGACCAAGGGGCATAGTATGACTTATTTGGCATTTTTCACCAACACTGAAAACACATTCAATGAAGCACTATGGGGGCAATAAATGTAATGTTTACACTCAGTATCAACTTCGTCAACTACATTGCTTTCTGCTGCAGACTGCTCACTGCTCCTGGAGCAGCGTAATTAAAGGTTCGACCCCTATTACTAACCATATGTTACTCAATATGCTATTATGTTAGTCTGTGTGTTAACGGATAGCAGCATAACAGTATAATTAGGCCGCACTCATAAAATCAAAGTATAGCCAAAGAGTTCCTTATAATATAGCTGTAACTATATTAGAGGTTTATAACCCTTAGCCTGACAAAAGTCTTTTAAGTCTTTCGCATATTTCGAATGTAATGTTCTTCTCGAACTGTTCTCATGGCTTCTCTCAATATCAGGTGTCTTATCCACTTCCTTAGTTAGAAAAACTTTTTTTTCATGTAGAGAATTGTTTTATTGGGGAGTACCAATTGAAACTTGGTGATGGCAATGCAGTGCGTGGGTATGGGAAACTGCCTCCTGCACCAAGCAGACTGGATCATTGATGCTTTCCATTGTCTTGTATCTGTGGGTTGCTTTGTTCGGTGATGTAAATGTAGGGAGATTTCCTACTCCCAGAAGATGGTGTGTCCTGATTGGCCCATACGGAAGGAGTTGGTGAGGAGAAGTTTCCAGAATCTTCCTTTTCATACTAATTGTGTGTGTGTTTTTTAATATAGTTTAGCATAACCTGACCTGACTTCGCTGAAGGAAAATCTTTCCCGAACTCTACTGATTTCCCTTTGCCCATGGTGTTGAGCTTCATGCCTGAAGCTGTGCTCTTATTTTATCTCCAAACCTTAACTTGGTTGAACAGATGCTGACGCTTTCCTCTTAGAATTTCCTCTTGCCACTTTTGATGCCTTTTTTTGCTTAGGGAAGTTGTTCCAATTCATCTTTTTTGTGATCATTATAGAGCCTTACGGCAACAATATACAGTCCCCTTTTTTTAAGGAACATGGTTTTGAGCAAGTTACACCAGCTCTGACTTGTCTACAATTGCTGACAAGTCCTCTAATATGTTTTAATATAGCAAGTTTTTTTGATAGGGGCTCTAAGGATCAGGAAGAGGTTACCTGGCTGAAATGACGATTTATGTTATGTGCACATGATTTGGAGCTGCATTTGTATTTTAATGTATGTATTTTGGTTTTAAGTTTTTTTGTATGATAACATATTTTATTGGTTATGTATTTGTCCTGTGTGCTTGTATGGTTTTTATTAACCGAATCAAGTTTTTTTGACTGACTGAGCTTAGGGAAGTTCCTTAATAGAACGAATCTGCTTCCTGTTTTGTACCTTTTTACATTATTATATTTTGCATCTTCTTCTTCATAACATACAATTTAAGAATGAATGGTCAAACCGATATATATGCATATTTGGTACATTGGTTTACTAGTTGATTGATCTGTAACTTCTTGGTTTGGGCACCATCCTCTCTGTCGTTTCTGTGGAACCAAATTGGTTTCACTAAAATGGAAATCTTCTGTTGATGCTTGTTCTCTCATAAACTTCCAGTTGATAAGCAAAGGTCCATACAACCAGTGGTATAGCTTGATAGATAACTACTCTAGAGTTTTAAGTACACGAAAGTGCCCGGGATCGCCCCTTTATTGGACAAATGAAAACCTATCTCCCTTTGTGTTTAATCAATGCCCGTTAAAAACAAGGACTTGTGCAGAATTAACAGAAATTTGTAGGGAGCGATGGGGAACACCAGAAGCTGTCCATCAGATCTGAGCGTATGGTCACTCGCAGCTGGGTCAGCTGTACCTTTCGGCCAACAGAAAGCGGTAAAATGAGTGACTTATTATTACTCAGGTAATAATGTTTGAAAAACACACTCTTTTATATAAAGGGCTCATGATAATTTAAAATGTTCAAATAAGACTGGTTGAACCAAACTACAAGCTCTTTGTATTCTGCTAGTTAATCTTGATACATAAAAGAAGAAAACGTTTTAACCCGACTCCAAATGTACGAGTCTGGGGATGCTTGGTAATTATGTTAAGGCTCAGTAAATACTCTTACATCTGATACTCCATTTTAAAATTGCTATCAAATGAAGCTACAATTAATACACTCAATGCCACATTAAAGTAAGCAGTGGTGTAACAAACCTTGAGGGGACCCCCCGGATAGTACATGGAGCCCCCCGCTCCCTTCCACCGAGAACCCAGTAAGGAGTTTTAGGGCCAGGCGCCTGCCACGGTGAGGGCCCCCCCCAGAACTCAGGAGCCCCCGCTCCACAGGGGCTGCGGGGGCTAATGTTACAACACTGAAAGTACGTTAAATGTAGCGAATCAGGCCGTCAGGAGTATAATCAAAAGTACTAGGACTGATTCATTGAGCTATTACCAGGCATTAAGTGAGACTTTCAGTTGGAAAAGTCATAACGTTCGAGCCGTAAAAGACCACAGGTTAGTAATGTATGCGCCCAAGCAAGACCGTATTTATTCTGCATGTAATGCGTCTGTATACTATGTATGCCTAACGTTTGACTTACATTTGCATAGTGCCCATACCCAGAGGAGGATCCGAGGAGTGCCCAGTGAAAATAGCCTTGTAAATTATGTAACAAGTAACCCTTGGATTATTCACAAAAGTTTGCACTTTGAATTGCATCCTAGTGGGTGAGGGTTACCTGCTGAAAAGAAGAGTAGAAAATGCAACTGCATGCCAAGTTATGCAGGATGCCTGAAATAAGGGATGTCGCACGCGGTAAAGGTTATTGCATTGCAGCTAAACAACAGTTGTGTTATTTTATGTCACGCTATGTTATGCCATGACGTCATTTTATGTCATGTCAAGTTATTTCATGTCAGATCATGTTATGTTATATTACGTTGTATAGCATGTATTATGACCAAGTCCCTCTTGGCACATAGACTAGGGGTGCTGCAAAGTATCAGCCACGATTTACAGAAGTGCTTGCAGAAAGAGGTACATTTTCACGCCACGCCTGGGTCTTTCAAAAAATGGCCAACCAAATAAAGCGGTCTCTTAGGAGAATATTTCTTGTTGTGCTTTTTAATGTAAATGGGAATGTCGCCGTAGAGTGCTCTCTGCTCCAGGCATAAGACCTTGAACTGAACTCTGTTTGATAGGTAGCCAGTGCAATTTATGCAAAATGGGCCGGGCATGAGATAATCTCAGGCATCCTGTGACTAAACAGGCAGCAGCATTTTGTACGACGTGGAGTTTGTTCATGAGTACCTCTGGTATCTTCAAGCACATGACATTTGATTAATCTAAGCGAGAACTGTGTGCTGCCTTCGAGGGCAAGATAATGAGAGTTTTTATCAAGGATCCTTAGATGGGGGGTCGAGATAGGGACCATTGCCAACACTCATTTGGGGGATGTGAGCTGGGAGTCAATCTTATTACCTAAACGTTTATCTGTGGAGGCCGTTTTAGGGGTGGTGCCCAATTCTGTTGACCAACTGGAATCTTGGCAAAGGTCAAACAGTCATTGACAATGAGAAACTCAGTCATCTCTGAACTAAGTTTTAGCTTATTTCTGTCCATCGCGTTCCAGATAAAATGCGAGTTCTGTTGGAAATTGGCATGGAGAGAAGCATCGTTATTATCCATTTGAAGTAAGATCAGGGTGTCATTGGCATATATAAGGGCCCTGACACCCAACTCTGCAAGAGCATTAGCAGGCAGCCCAACACTGAGGTTAAAGAGATGAGACAATAAAGCAGACACTTGGAGAATCCCAAGTTGGCCCCTTACTCTCTGGGATATACCAGAGGTCATTATGACAGCCTGTGATCTGTTTTTGAAAAGATAGCAACACCTTGCCATCAAAGGCACTTGCCTCAATATCGTGTCTACTGTTACAAAGTAACTGACTAATCCATTAAGATCAGCACACTAATATGGCCCACTTCTACGTCCTAACTTAGTTTATTCAAAATGGAGACCAGAACCATCAAACTACTATGTGCTGGACGAAAGCCAGCTTGCATCTCATTGAAACTATTATATGCTTGCAAAGAAAATTAGCCACACAATTTTCCACCACCTGTACGCCAAGGGGCAAAAATGAAACTGGGTGAAAAGTTGTTTAGAACTACAAGATTAGATCCTGGGTTCTAAGAGAGCACATAAAAGTTGTCTGATAATAGAAGCAAGGAATTTGCGCATAAGCATCGAGGGGCATCCAGATTTCACGACTCTCATTAGATCATTAAGATCTGACAGCATGCATATCGTAGAGAAAAGTGAATCTGAGCCAACTTTAAGTGTGCAGGGTTGGGTATAATAACTTATATCACTCTCCCTTCTTATCTAATCCTCCCATCAAGAACCAATGATCAAGCTGTTCACAAAGTTCAAATGATGGAGAAACACGTGAAGAGATATTCTAAGTGCCAACCAAGTTCTTTGTCACCTGGGAAATATTCTTTTGGATTTTCTGTGATTGAATAATCTCATTGGAGTAAAAGGCTCGATTCATCAACCGCATAAGAGATTTTTAACGGCTAAATCCTGCCTTGCATTTAGTTAAATCTGAAGCCAAGAGATATTCTTCAGTGGTGTTGAAGGTGGCTAAGATTTAATTTGACTAGCCTTAATGCTGCAGTTCTAGGGTCACTGGGGCTGCCCATAGTTCCGTTCTGTTTACCAAGAGGAACAAGCTGGTTAATAGCATTTGTCACCCAGCTGTGAAAGGACACCTCATGAGCATCCACCATAAGGTTAAAAGGCCTCTACTGTAAAAAGAAAATAAAATTCCAGAATTTTCTAGGCCTGCATGGTTTATGCATTGCTCACATTATGTATGAATATGGAGCGTCGAAAATATAAAGATGACTTCTTTTTATGTAAGGTTTAATACCACACGTGTGCCATTTCTCTATGTAGAAGGCAGTCAGTAATGTATGTGAATACCATAAATGTGAGTGTACTGTATGATAACATGCGTAATAAAAGCATGTACACAGACACCCAAACCCTAGCGAACTTTTCTTATTCCTGAGATTGTATGGATTACAAAACACATTCAGAATAAAAAATGTTTGATCCATTCTTCATTTACCTTTTCAGTCCCATGGAAACAAGGTTTACAGTCACGGAAATCAATTCTCCAAGACAGAAGATCACAAATTAATCAATAGATTTGGTTCCCTGGAAACAGATTCAAAGCACATCTCATTTTTTGATTGATCAATGAATGGTGAGATTTTAAAAGTACATGGTTACCAACTTGAAAACACTCATGGCACTTCCAGGGTGAACAAAATGTTCGAGGCCTAACTTTCAAGAATCTAGTACTGACTTTCACTCTGTTTAAAAAATGTTCCTAACTTGCATACAATGAAACTGAAAACAAGAAGTTGTATTGTATAGGATCAGACATTTTCACCCAATTGCTGCCTCCAGAATTAAAACTCAGCTCATCTGACTCTTAGGTAAGCACTTTAGGAAACAGACCACAAGGCACCCCTTCTTCCTCCTTTTGGCGTTAAGGCGGCATTTTTGCTGTGCCACATTTACAAAGTGGTGCAATGTATGCATTGCGCCACTTTGTAACCCCTTGTGCCACATTATGCCTGCTCCAGGCATAATGTATGCAAGGGGGGCGTTCCGACGGCAGGAGGCCTGCAAAAATGGCTCTGTGAAATTTACAAGATTTCACTGCGGCCTGCTCAAAGCAGGCATTAAAACGACACACCAGTAGTAACCTATTAGCCTCCTTGCACTTTGTTGTACTACCGTCAAGATTTTTGACGCTAGTGAGCAAAGTGCAACAATAGCATCAACAATTCTGACGCTTAGGCCTAATGAATTTATGATGCACCACTTTTTTGTTAATATGCCCCTTAGGGCCTTACTTAAGGTCTGACGGATGGGATGCTCCACAAATGTGGGGGATATCCTGTTTGCGGTTTTGCAAGTGCATCATTTATAGAATGTAATATCTGTTGTACTTAGATAGATAACTAAGCCCTCCAAAAACCCTAAATCAGGCCCTTAACAAACTGTGTAAAATGACCTCACAGCCACAGTTGTGGCAACACAGTTACCAGTTCCTTTCTAAGACTGAATGCAAAATTCTTTTTATGCAGATGAAGTGTAGGAAAATAAGGCTTTGTTTTGTTGTTGTTGAATAGTAATTCTCATTGGAGCACAGTGTGGCTGCAGTGACTCATGCTGCACTGGGCAGCATCCTCAGACACCCTGCAGCCAATCCGTAAAACGGTCTGAGATGAAATAAGTCAATCATTAAATATTAATTTCACAAACTGGTTGAATATTAACCAGGAGAGATTCAGGGGCCTTCCGTGGTTTTTGTATAAATTACTTTCTACTTCTAGCCACCATGTTCGGACTAACATGCCAAATCGTTTGCAGTCTTTCCTTTAAATACCTGAAATATGACGTTGTCCTTTATCTGAACCCTGGGTCATGCTGTTTTTGCACCAGGCATTGTCTTTATCATATGACAATCCTGCCTAGTTCATGCTGGCTGTACAGAAAAACCATCCTCTTCTGCTTCCACTTTTATCAGGTTTGTGAAAGTGTGGTTAGGGGGCGTAAATGGTCTGAATATATGTGCCTACTTCTGCAACCCTTGTTTTCTTTACAGATATGACTGTAACTAGATTGTTCAGTCAAGACTCACTTCAGCAAGTGATAGCAGGTTTGAAATTAGTGTGCGAAATTTGCGTAATTTCCTTTTGCGTAACTACGTGAAACATTGAAAAATGACACATACAAATCCGTCATTTAGTGATGCATTTTAGTGCAAAATACATCTTGCATCCATTTCTTAATAAAATAACACATTTCCCTCAAATAAACTCACAAAAACACAAGTGCTACAACCACCAGCCACTCCTATTGTGGTTATTCGCATCCTCCTTAGTGCTCCCGCAATAGATTTTGCACCTAAACGGTCTGAAACTCAGAAACAATGTGTCACACTTATAACTCACTAAATTCAATCTCCTATCAGAGTTATACCTTTTGAAATAGAATAGAGGATGTGTGTGCATGGTAAGTGCATTTGGCAGCTGCATAATGTATATAGAATTTGTCAGAAATATTTTAATTTGTTATGAAAATGTATTTGCTGTTGTTAACTCTATTTGCGGAGCACGCATTTTGAAAATGGTATCTTGGCTCCCTGTGTTGAAATACCACTAGCAAATATAGGGAATCGATTATATGGTGCAATAGAGAGTTAACATCAAGCACAGTGTAGTTTATTGCTGACACGTTAAAATACTGTAGACAGCTTTTACTGATAACAATTTATTATACCAAGATACAAAATGATGTGATATGGACAGTACTGGAGGCAAATTCCAACAAAACTGCGTAAATCCAACCAGAAACTTTTAGTGCATTCTAAGTTCGAGATAAAATCCTAACAATTTTATAGCGATTCTGTCCTAATGTGCTACAATGAGAATAATATTGACATCACAGATTTTACAACTTTCATGAGTTCATGCTTGAGAAACTCTTCCAGCTCAGGAATTTCTTTGAATTTTGGTACTCAGATTTTAATAATGATACAAGTGCCAGAATGGAAAGAAAAACAACTGGACTAGAGAAGCTTCTCCTTCCTGGAACCAGGAAACGTGAGAGCTCTGGTTTCAATTCGTATCCTTTGATGACAGGAGTTTTATATCTCAACTATTCTCGAAAATGCAGCTGACATGCTTCACAGGTCATCAACGGGGACAGTGACTAGGTCCAAAGAGACACTTGCCACTGCCCCTGCTGTTCATCAAAGTGAAAATCAAAGCATGGGATCTCTTGATGCAGCATCTGCTGCAGGTTTTCTGAGAGTACCATGCATAAGGGTATGTGTCTAATGAACAGCCAAGTGTATACAGCCTGCTCATTTCACAAGGCACCCATGACACCCTTGACATCCTCTGGGCCCACTGCTTCCTTCTGGTAACCTGAGATTTGGGCTGAGGGTACAATTGGGACCATTAATCCTAAAAAATGTATAAAATATTTCCAAAATAGCACAACCACACTCAGCCAATGGGACACAGCCCAAGTAATAGGGGTGAATGGGGGATATGGCATCATTTAAATAAGGGGCATCATAGGCGCTCATAGTGCACTGCAGACATGCCACACTCACACACTTGTATTTTCAGGCCTGCAAACCAGATTTTATCACTACGGTTCTCACCAACTGGCATGCAACGTCCTCCTGGCAACAGAGCGGCTTATATCCTCAAGATAAGCTCCTTGAAGGCTTTAGGCTGCATGTCCTCGCTTCTTATCCTCTCCTTGTCTTCTGTACAGTACAGTACTGTGGCCTCTTCCTCTGGTTCAGGTCGCAGCAGAAGGGCTTCCACCAGAGTATTGAGATTGCTTCCATTTTGGGGGGAAATGGAGGCCTCAAGGGTATAATTTTAGTCAGTAATGTGCAGCACCGTATCTTCAAAAGTCCAGACAAATTAGACCTATTGGTTCAATGAGGCTGGCATTTATTTAAAACTAGTTGTCCTGCAGGAGTTCGGTGACAATTAAATCGAGGAGTCGGGATCAAAAAGCCAGTTTCTAGACTTTCATGAAAGAGGGGAAGAGCAGAAACCATCTGGCCAATGAAATGTGCATTGCCACAGAGTCACTGTAAACTCCCTGAATGGATGCACTGTTCCTCAGCAGAGCACAAAAGGAGCATTCATTGGGCACATCACTAGCTAAAGCTGTAGGTTGAGCCTTACACAAGTGGTAAGCTGTCTTCAGTCAAATCACAAAGCAGGTTTTTGAGGCGGGGCTCTGAAATATATTACAGCCAGAAACTGCACAATAGTAAAACTACTATTGTGCCTGCTGAATTTTATATCCGCTGTTGTTCCAGTGAAGGTGGCTTCTGCTTACCCTATTATTAATTCCAAACACAGTCTCCATGAGTGTCACATGTACAGTGAAACACAAAAACTCGGTTATGTTCTGGATGATGTCTCAGAGCCAATTTCTAGGACCAGGGACCTTAGCTTTCAGACACCGTGCCAGAATAGTATGCAATTTGGAACAAATAGCGCACTTTTAGGTGTCATCTACGTAGACCTGCAGAGTGGAGCTTTGCATGTACATTCAGACTGAACAACTAACTCTGTTGATTTGCATGAACGTTTCCCTCTCTAATAAAGTAGTTCACACCGTGAGTCACAGACTCAGCTGAATTCACTCCTGAATTGAACAACCAACACTGGATAGCCAGTCCTTCTTACTTTCAGTTTTCAGGTTTGGAGAAAGACATATCAGTGATTCTGAGAGTATGAGGTGTGCCTTGGCAACAGCAGGGCCAGCTTTAGTGTAGTGCGACCGGTGTGGCTGCACTGTGTGTTGACCTGGAGGGGGGAGGGACTGACCTCAAGGGGGGGGGGGGGTGATGTGTTTAGCAATAACCTATAATTTAAAATGAACTACCGCAGAGTTTTTCGTGCATCCAGCTTTTAGGCAGTAATAAAAATGTCAAGAGAACTCCTGTGATTAATGTTCCTGCTAGACAGAAATAGAGATCAGAGTTTTGTCTAGTGGCAGTTTTGACTTGCCATAAAGTAGCACAGAGGGTCAATATGCCAGCTGCAAAGTACAGATCTATATTTTATGTCGATAGGTGAGTGGATTGGAAAAGCCAACATTTGCCAGTGCTTTAAAACAAATGAAATGAAATGAATGAGAGGCCATGGAGTGACGAGGGGTACATTTGCCCGGTAGTAGTGAGGGAATCCGAAGAGGAGGTCATGGGGGTGCACCAAAAAATATTGTTGCACCACGTGCCACCAAAACTAAAACTGGTCCTGAGCAATAGATCTAACATATCTACAGTATCAAGGCATCTGTCAAATAGGGGGTATTTTCCTGTAGGCTCTATCATGCCTGAACCATTCCCCTTATTAAAGGTCCAATGCAGTTTCCAGCGTCTCGGTAAACTTCAATAATTTCTTAGTGAATCTAGATTATTTGAAACAGAATCATTTGTGGAGTGCTGCCTCAGACTGAATGGTCTACTGTACTGATTACCGGTCTGACTTACTTACTCATCATAGCAACAGAGCGGACATGGATATTGGAGAAGAATTGATTGGAGGTAACGGCCTCACATGTGCCTTGCTTGTTCTTTATTTATACAAAACCATTGATAGAGTTGACTACAGCATCCTACTTCACTGCCTGAAGGACTCTGTGAGTTTTAATGGTTATTTTTGATGGTGAACTTTTCTTCATGTTGAAAGTATACGCATATCAAATTCAGGTTTTATCCGAGGTGCCTTGTTATGAATGCCATACAGGATTCCACAGACTATTGAACAAACAGAACATTGATTACAAGATCCTGGGCTTACCATAAATGTAAATTCACCAAAATGCTAGAGGTAGCGGAAGTGACATCACACGCCCTTTGACCTGCAATTTCACACTCACGCATTGTTACACATACACCCATTTACACTCACACATATACTCTCTTCACATGAACACATACACATCTGCAAGCACGCACAAAACATACATTTTAAAGCACGTTTTTTAACTAACCTCAGCTGACAGTAAAGGCTATATTCCAGCTAATTGTACTCCATTTATTATTACTTTAACAGTGAATAATGAAATAGTATTCACTATTTGTGTGATAAAAATGTTGAGAGAAAACAGTGTGGATCCCCAACCGACATCCATAAGGACGAGCTGCTGCTGTGTTCCTGGCAGTGATTTTGCCAACTCTGAGGCCAAGGGTCGCAAAGACAGTGCCATGACCCGCAAAGGGGAAGCCAGGGGTCACAACAGCGACCACTGGCAACCCCTAAATGACGTACATGGGGCTTACCCCAAAACACTCTACATAGCCAGACACCACATACTACTTCTCGCTTGCATTCTAATACTACCAGCCAATCAGGCCCACACTTTTGGGGAATTGCAAATAAATGGACGAATTGCCCAAAATATGTTGGTACAAGCTAAACACATGCTTGTGTGATATTTAAAAGCAATGCCTGGCATTTTCATTCAACACTTTGGAATAATTTAATCTATCGCACTAAAACCTGCAAAATTAACCACTTTTACATAGACTTTGTGCTAACTGCGATCTGATAATTTAAAGTCTGGCTCTGCTTTATGCTTTTTAAGATGCAGTATGTAGGGTTGGATAATATGTACTTCAGAAATCTCAGGCAATCTTCAACCTATGCTGCTGCGGTTTTGGATCATTGCTAATATAGTATCTGCACTGGTTGTCTGTGCAAATGACGATTCATAGTTGCACTTTTGCTCTTATTTTGTATAGACTTTGTTATAATCTAAGCAAAATTTACGTATTTTTTTACTAGCTCAGATCTTGGACTTTACATTATGTGTAATGGATACCTCTTATTTTTATATGTTTTAATCAATAATTCGATGTCCTGGGTTTTTTGTGAATGAATGTAATTTATGACCTTTGCAAAGTATTTGTTGTAGATTTTTGTTGTACTGTTGTTATGGTGCTTACAAGGCTGGACTGGCCGAAATGGACATCACTTTTAAAAGCACTTCTGAGTTTCTTGTATATTCAGCAGTTTTCAAGCAACAATACAAGTGCCAAGATAACTCTGCTGATTACTGTACCTGCGAGGTCAGGTTTTATCTAGTGGCAGTTTTGATTCATCAATGATAGCGCAGAGGGTTAAAATGCCTGCTGCCAAGAATGTGTACTATGCAAATCACAGGACAGTATGTTATGTTCATAGCTCAGTGGGATATTCCTTTTGCCACAGAACTCTTTTTGTTACTGTGCGGTTCACAAGTTGCAATCATAATCTAGCATAGTGCGCTATTTACTGCCATCAAAGAGCTGCATGCAAACTGTATGGTACAGGTTAGAAAGTTATGTTTTTTCCTAGTATTTGATTATCCTAATTTCGCTAAAAAGGGTTTGCTTGAGTAGAAATATATTCTTAACCACTGTGTTAAGTTCTGAATCCTGAGTTTGTGTTTCCCCAGACCAAGCACTCGTACAAAATGTCTACCAGTATGGAGGATGTGAATCCTACTCCTTGTAGTCCCCTTTATCAACACTTTCTATACATTGATTTACACTTGAATGATTCAATGTCTCTGTATTTGTGTGTGATGTAATGTGCTCCAACACCATCTGCTGGTAAGAGAGGCGCTATAAAACAAATGAAATACATCTGAGAGAGGAGCTATGGAGAGATGAGAGGCATTGTTAGAGGGTGATGGTGAGGGAATCATTGAAGAACCCCAATGAAGATTGCTGTACCCTAGTGCACTGCACGGTCAGACTTTACTATGCTTTAAAAACTAATACAATTGAATATACAATGAAAATGTGTTGTAGAATGCACCATATTTGCCATTTTTCCCAAATTGTCTTGACGGCGGAGAAGCCCCCCAAATACCATTGTAGTGGCCAGGCTTGTTTCCTATGCACTCTATAGGGATTGGTCTGACAAAATATGCCAGGGCTGCTTTGGGTTCCCAGTCCAGCCATGCACAAGTGGAATAAACATAATTGTTGTAGCTTTTGTTGCAAATGATGATGCAAAATTGCATCCGTACAGAAGGGAAACTTGTTGACAACAATGCAATCATGGTAATCTGGCACTGAGTATTAAAACAAAACAATTTTTCATTCCATGAAGTATTGTGATATGAAGTGAGAAACAGACAAATTTATCCTGGGACTAATTTAACATTCTATAAGATGATTAGGACAGCCGTGGAACCTGTATTACAATTGACACAATTTCCTTTTTTTAAGGTATTTATGAGCCGACATTTCTTGTACAACTGCAGTGAACCTACCCTGGATGTGAAGATTGCCTTTTGTCAGGTGTGTGTTCCATACAGGTAAAACAAGGTACAGTATTTATACTTGTCCTTCTAATTTTGCTTCAATGTGTTGCATTTTTGCATGGCAAAAATGAGCAAAACTTTAAAACGCTTCAGCTTCTGCATTCCGCTCCATGAGGAAAGCATGGTTGGGTGTGGGCGGGGCAGGTGGAGGCTTTCCTTCTAGCAGCCGACATGCTGAATGGTGAAAGTAATGGAGACAGCATGGGTGTCAAAATGGAAGTGCTTGAACAAAACGCTTTGAGCGCCTGAGAAGTCAAAGATAGAATTCTGTGAGCTGAACTTCTGTTGATTTGTCAATGCTAAGATCACTGTGTATGGTTATTGCTAAACCTCAAAATCAGAAAACAAAACAAGATAAAATGCAATTTTAGCTAGCTAATAGAAGCCCTAATGTTTGAGGATATCACTTAGAATACTAAAACAATCTTGTTGATCATTACTCAATCAATATTCAAATACACAAAAAGTGAATTCCACAAACAAACTAAAAATCTGTTGATTTTAGATTCATTGCTACGGCTGCTGGGCATGTTTTGTCACTTTGGAAATGTAAACATGTTGGAGCATGCTTTGAGTTGGAGATCTTTCAGTTTGGATCCCATGCCTGAGAATGCCCTTGATCAGAACTGCATTATACCAACAAAGGTCCCGAGGGATAATTTTGTCAATAACTAAGTGCAATGATTCACTGGTACTCCAAAATAATACACAGTACTTACAGCTATGTACCTGACACATTGTTAAAGAGTACAGATGAAAACCAGTTACAATTGTTTCTTATCAACAACTTTCTTTGGTTTCGCATTTGTTAAATCACCAAAAAGCTACCATGGGTGTATCTGTCGACGTTTTAACCCGAACATTATTTCACAGGTCTTATCAGGACCAAACAAGTCATCTGACTATGCATTATGAAGAAATAGAAATGGTCCTAGGTCCGGAGTATCAGTAATTCATTACACTTGGTTATTGAGAAGGGAATTCCACAGGACCTTTGTTGATATATCATGATGCTTACCCCGGTTGAGTTGGGTTACAGGGATTATCCTTATTCACAAGCATAATATAACTGGATTAATGATGTGTATGTTGAGTAATAGCCTTCTACATCTCAAACGATCATCTGATGTTGATCCTTCCATAGCCGTTTTAGTTTTGTACGCCGTTAATCATCCAAGTACCATTTATGGCTGGAGCAGAATTTGCATATTTCTTTGACAACTGCATCACTTGGATCGCACTAAATCAACACTAGATCTGGTCAGCATACAAAGTTCCTCACTGTCAACATTGCCTGCTATAAGGTGTAATATTCGCAGAGCTGTTTTTTAGTGTTTAAATACTTGAATGTGACATATTTGCTGAAATCATTACATTAAAGTTAAAACAAATCTTATAACGTAGCTAAAACTAAAAAAAACGTTTGTTCTCGTTAAGCTTCTGTATGGCTCAACATACGAAAATACCCTCTATACCCTCCACAAAAGAAGGTACACATCCGTTTGTGGTTCTGCCATTATTAAAAAGGCTAGCAGATATTTTTTTCATCAGTGTTTACCAAAAAAGACGACATTTCTTAGATTACACTTAGATATACAAATAAATATTCTATTTGTTAGTATCTTGAAATTCCCTGGAAAGGTACACCCTCCTCATTTTTATGTTGTGTGTTAGTACATGTAGAGCCTCTGAAGGTGTTACACTACACATGCTAAATGAACTTTTGAAAACAATAGTCTAAGATCTGGGTGGAATAATATTATAATAAGATGTGATATGTAGGCCAGTGCATATAAACAAGAGTGTCAGGGGCACAAGAAGGCTGAAAGACAAAATATCAGGTACAATATGCTGGGGATTTGTGAGCATGTTTTGAACACAGATTATATAGTCCCCTGAGCAACACACAGATTGACCAGTGGTGACCATGCATCACACGCTACATTGGAAATTCCTGAGAGATAATGCACATTTAGGGCACTACATAAGAAGCACATCTGTGATAATTTTTTAATATCTGAAATATTGTTCTGCCCTTCCACTCTTATGTATAAATCACTGGCAGAATATAATTGTCTTCACACAAAGCAAGTGTGTGGTCTTAATACCGCAGACTCACTTACTAGCTGGTCTCCTTTTACATCACAGGTATCAAAAGCTATTCAACCTCACCCACGATTCTTAGCAGCGTACTCTTCACTCGTGTCTTCTCCTCATCCCACTAGGTGGATACCCTAAGCTGGACTCAACCACAGTCGGGAGTTCTCAATATGTTTTCTTACTAGATAGAAGCAGGGGTCACGTTTGGTCTCTAAAAATGTCTCAGGGTATACCCCAAATATTTTTCCCTTATTCACGATGTTCCCTGGGCATAGAAAAAGAGATATGTCTGGATGTCTCCTGCAAGTAATGTTTCACACATCATCCTGCTTCTGCCTACGTTTCAGCCCCTGTATTTGCTTGAATGGGTCATCGACTTTCTTCAGGAACAGGAGATCCCTAGCTAATCAGTTTAGATTTTTTCCATGCAATAAAGTCGAGGTGTACCTATTTATTGCGAAAGGAACAATGCTGGAATAAGGCCCTGTTAGGAATAAGGGTGGCACTCCTCCCTTGACACGTGTAATTACAGGGAATTGCCACCTCCTCAAGGGTAATTACTTCCACAAAGAATTTTCTCTTGTCGTTCAGTGCAGAGATGATTTTTGTACTGCTTTTTGGAGCAAATAGCAGTGCAAAATTTTCTTACTTTGGTGCAAATTATGTGGGCAATTTCAAAATTAATGTATACCACGATCATTTATATGAAATTATCCCTAGTGCTTGACCGTCAAGCAGTTAATTAATCAATTATATCCATTTACTAGTGAAATACTCAAAGACTAGTCCAGCGGATTATTAAAAGTGTAAAACTAATTTTGATGCATTACTCAGAAAAGAGAAAATCCAGAATATTCTGAAACAATGATCCATGAAATATAACAAATGAATGATGAACATGCATTTATAGCCATCAAGGATGTGGTGTGTGCCAAATAGCTGTATAGGCCAAACCAGGACTGCTTTGGGTCTATCATAAGTGGTCAGGTAGGTAATCATGTAGGGTGTGAGGATTACCTGCCCTATCAGAATTGTTAGATCCACTGTAAATCTGTGCATTTTATCCACAGGTTTTAGGTTTTAGGTTTGAAACCCAGCTAAAATCTGTAGATTAAACACTGGATAGCAATGAAAAATAAGTAAGTAAAAATAAGTAATCAAGATGGAAATGCCAATCTCTCACTAATACTATAATGTATTTGAAGGCCTTTAGGGTCCTACTTGCATCTCCCATTACCTACCGCCTGGAGTTACACATGCGTCTAGTATCGGGGGTAGATTTAATGGGGGGGTTACACCAGGACGCTCTTAATCATGCTCGTTATTTTTCGTAGCGATAATAGCCCCTTTAACACCATTTTCAATCCTCAGACTGTGAGCTACACATAAGAAGTCTCTGGGGTACTTTTAGTGATCCTCCTAAGTCTGACGTTAAAAAATAAATTGTTTTTGCTTGGGTTGGGGTGGCGCTGTCATTTTCAGTATTTTTCTAATGGCTCAGACTCGCCTGTGGAAACACCCCTGCATTACTGGCCCTGACTTTGCAGTTCAGGTTCACCTCTCCACTCACCCCTTTTTTAAATGGTGCAAAACACTTTTTAAACAATTAAGGAACATTGTAATGTTTAGTGCCAAAACAATGGATTTCTGAATAAGAAGTAATATCTTTGCCAACATCATATTGCTTCGCATAGCCCTGGAGTAGTAATGAGAAGCAGACGTGTTTGTTTCCAGAGTTTGGTTTACCACCTCCTAAATACCAAGCACAACAGTGATGAACTGCACATAAAGGTTCTTGAATTTCCAAGGCTCTGCCACCATGCTTGGCCCTTTTGAAAGGTCATTGCTTAATGTGCAGATGCTCACAAAAGATTCCTTATAGGTGTTTACTGAAAATACATTGTTCTGGATCCTTTGCGGCTGTATGGCTTTTGGTCAGTGAAGTAGATTTTGAATTTCGTTCAAACATCAACTGAAGTGATTTTAGGGGTGATCAATCAATCAATCAAAAAATGTATTTAGCGCGCTACTCACCGCAAGGGTCTCAAGGCGCTGAGGGGGGGACCAAAACAGGGGGGGATGCTGTTTTACTGTTCAAGAAGTCATGTCTTGAGGTGCTTTCTGAAGGTCAGGAGTTCCTGGGTCTTGCGTAGGTTGGTGGGGAGGGAGTTCCAGTTCTTGGGGGCGAGGTAGAAGAAGAATCTGCCTCCGGAAGAGGTGCGTTGGATGCCCTGGACTGTGGCGAGGGCGAGGTCAGTAGAGCGGGGAGACGAGTGGGAGTGTGGAAGTTCACTCTTTCGTTGAGGTAGGCTGGTCCAGTGTTGTGGAAGAATTTGTGAGCGTGGATGAGGACTTTGAAGATGATCCCTCTGCAGATGGGTACAGTGAAGGGATCTGAGGTGGGCGGAGATGTGTTCATGGCGTGGGTGGTTCAGGATGAGACGTGCGGCTGCGTTCTGGATCCGGTGGAGTTTCTCCTGAAGCTTGACTGTGGTGCCAGCGTAGAGGGCGTTTACGTAGTTTAGTCTGCTGATGATGAGTGCCTGGGTGACGGTCTTCTTGGTTTCTATGGGCATCCATTTGAAGGGTCTTAGCAGCATGCGGAGGGTGTTGAAACAGGAGGAAGTGATAGAGTTGATTTGCTGGGCCATGGAGAGAGATGAGTCTAAGATGATGCCGAGATTGCATGCGTGGGTGGAGGGTGTTGGGGGTGGTCCTAGGGTGGTGGGCCACAAGGAGTCATCCCATACAGTCTTGTTGGGGCCGAAAATGATGATTTCAGTTTTGTTGGAGTTGAGTTTGAGGTGGCTTGCTGTCATCCATTTGGCAGTGTTGAGGAGTCCGGTGTGGAGGTTAGTCTTGGCGGTGGTGGGGTTCCTGGTGAGGGAGATGACGAGCTGGGTGTCGTCTGCATAGGATATGATGGTGATTCCATGAGAGCGGAGGATGTTGGCGAGCGGGCCATGTAAATGTTGAAAAGGGTAGGGCTGAGGGAGGACCCTTGGGGGACCCCGCAGATGATCTTGGTTGCTGGGGACTGGAAGGGAGGGAGGCTAACTTTCTGGGTTCTTTCGGCAAGGAAGGAGGTGAGCCAGTCAAAGGCCTTGTGTCGGATTCCTGCGTCATAGAGGCGTGTACGGAATATTTGGTGGCAAACAGTGTCGAAGGCTGTGGAGAGGTCCAGGAGGATGAGTGCGACAGTCTCGCCCTTGTCGACTCTGGTTCTGATGTCATCAGTGCAGGCGATGAGGGCGGTCTCTGTGCTGTGGTTCTTGCGAAATCCAGACTGGGAGGTGTTGAGTGCGTTGTTTTCTTCTAGGAAGTGAGACAGGCTGGCGTTCACTAGCTTCTCAGCGACCTTGGCGGCGAAGGGGAGAAGAGAAATGGGGTGGTAGTTTGTGAGGTCATCCGGGTCTGCTTTCAGTTCTTTTAGGAGTTCGGTTACGTCGGCATGCTTCCTGGAGTCTGGGAAGGTGGCAGCGTCAAAGGAGCTGTTGATTACGGCGCGAAGCTGGGGAGCAATGGTTGGGCTGGCCTTGTTGAAGATGTGGTGTGGGCAGGGGTCTGTGGGGGAGCCTGAGTGGATGGAGTTCATGGTTTTTTCGGGTCCTTCATCATTGGTAGGGGCCCAGGTGTGCAGTTGGTTGGAGTGGGGGTGTGTGTTGTTTTTGGTCGTGTCGGTGGTGGTGATGGTGGGTGCAGGTGGTGTGAAGCTGTTGTGTATGTCTAAAATGTTGAGGTGAAAGTGGTTGGAGAGGGAGTTGCAAAGGTTGTGTTTGTGAGTGGGGTCGATGTTGCAGCATTTGGATTTGGTGAGCTCTTTGATGATGGTAAAGAGTTCCTTGCTGTTATGTGAGTTACTATCTATGCGTTCTTTGTAGTAAGCCCTTTTGGTGGTTCGGATGAATTGGTGATGTTTGTGTATGGTGGTTTTGAGGGTGGAGAAGTTGGTCATAGAGGGTTCTTGGTGCCAAGCTTTCTCGGTTTTGCGGCATTCACGCTTGGAGTCTTGGAGTTCAGTGATGAACCAGGGGGCGGTCTTCATGTTGCGAGTGGTGTTGTTTCTTCTCAGAGGGGGGGGTGAGTCTGCGCAAGTTGTAATCCATTGTGTGAGGTTATGGGCAGCGATGTTGGGGTTGTTGGTGGAGGGGGAGTTCGTGCGAGCTTGGCGTTCCGGTGTTCTGTGGGGATCTTGTCCCACATACGGTAGGGTGTGGTGTGTTGTCGGTCGTGGATGGGGGATTGATATGTTCTTGCTTGTGGAATTTTAGACATAGGGGGTCATTCTAACTTTGGCGGGCGGCGGAGGCCGCCCGCCAAAGTTCCCCCACCAGAATCCCGCTGTGCGGTCAAATGACCGCCGCGGTAATTCTGGCTTTCCCGCTGGGTGGGTGGGCGACCGCCAAAAGGCCGCCCGCCCGCCCAGCGGGAAAGCACCAGCAACGAGGATGCCGGCTCCGAATGGAGCCGGCGGAGTTGCTGGTGTGCGACGGGTGCAGTTGCACCCGTCGCGATTTTCAGTGTCTGCCACGCAGACACTGAAAATCAATGTGGGGCCCTGTTAGGGGGCCCCACGACACCCGTTCCCGCCAGCCAGGTTCTGGCGGTGAAAACTGCCAGAACCAGGCTGGCGGGAAGGGGGTCGGAATCCCCATGGCGGCGCTGCTTGCAGCGCCGCCGTGGAGGATTCCCTGGGGCAGCGGGAAGCCGGCGGGAAACCGCCGGCTTCCCTTTTCTGACCTCGGCTTTACCGCCGCGGTCAGAATGCCCCCGGAAGCACCGCCAGCCTGTTGGCGGTGCTTCCGTTGCCCTCCACCCTGGCGGTCATAGACCGCCAGGGTTGGAATGAGGGCCATAGTCTGATTCCTGGTTCAGTATCCTTTGGAGCCTGCCAGTGAGATTCTTGGGAAGGCCCTTGCAAATTATGTTGCTGTAATCCAGGCATATCAAGAACAGAGCTGTTTTCAGCTCCACGCTGTGGTAAGTTTGGGGTTAATGAAGACATTTTTAGAGGAGAGATGGAGTTTGACACTCTTGACTACCGCATTGACTGTAGGAGCAAATAAAAGTTTGGAGTGAAAGAGTTTCCCTACGTTCCTGCCTTCCGGAAAGGCTGCAGGAGGTGTCAAAGATCACCGTTTTTCCTCTGTGTAGA
Organism: Pleurodeles waltl; assembly: GCF_031143425.1. Lineage (NCBI taxonomy): Eukaryota > Metazoa > Chordata > Amphibia > Caudata > Salamandridae > Pleurodeles > Pleurodeles waltl. The sequence goes on from NC_090437.1 coordinate 45,223,717, forward strand.
GAAATCTCTCCTTCCTCTGGTAGAATACAAGATTCAGATATAGAGAGATGTTAGTTGAGTTGCCTGGTTTGTTTTGTCTGCAAGTAGATTCGGATATTACAAACATAGCCTTGGTAGTTCTCATGGTACTGATTTAGTATTGGACCGAAAGGCTGGATGTAGACATTGAACAAAAGGCATGGGAGGGGTGATGCTTGGGGTACAAGACGTGCAGTTAATTTGGCAGAATCCGAAATACATTGTCACTAACTTCTTGGTCCAGCCCACATGAGTATTTTGGTGTCACTGTTTTTCTGTTGGCTGTTTAAGTGTATTGTCGGGCCTCCATTAGAATGGGTGTGCCATTGTTTTACAGGCTGCAGGTGGCCCAGTAGCACTGGTGAGCGAGGCTTTGAGCATCTGAAAAGTGGATGCTACAGAAAAGAAAACAATCCTTTATTTCTACAGCATCCGTTTTTTCATTTTCCACATTGTTTTCCCTGTGCTCTCACCACCCAAAAGCAGGAATGTAAACCTTAGTAACTTTGCTAACGCTTGATGCCTATTTACTTTCACAGCTGGTAGTACTGGTGCAGACTGTGATCAAGCAAAGCTTAAATAATTTCTAGTGCTAAAACTAGCGGAAATACACTTTGCGCCAACTTTAAGAATTATCGCTAGATTCGTAGTGACTCCCTATATTTTAAATAAAGAAGTTTATTTCTGATTAAAACTTAATGTGGCTTGATACAATAATATTCCTGACTTCATGTAATTATTGTTTGAAGAGCGTCAAAGTGCAGAGTAATTAATTTGCTGCTCGACTGGTTGCTTTAGCTTTCTTTTCGGTCTATCTTTTCTAAATTCCTTTTAAACATCTCACTTTAAAATATCTTGCCTTTACATGACATGAAGGTTGCCTGGACCACCATGCTGCTGTGTAATGCATCTCGCATAATACAATCATTTTAATTGCATACGAAGCGACTGGAGCAATCGTGAACGTTCATTATCCAAATGACAGCGGCAATGAACATTTTTTATACTGAAATAATTGATGTTCTGCCATTCTTTGATGAAAAATAACTGCTACTGGAGCCAGTTTTGTATCCAGTTGCAACTGCATCATGATTTACGGGGCCTCTGCTCTCAGCTTTGCTCATAAAACCAGTTTACTATAGCAGAATATTCTCAGAACCATTCACAGGTATATGAACATATGTAGTATATATCTGCTAAATCCTTGATATCCGACATTTATCGTTTTTTTCTGTCTGGAATTGCTTCCCGAGGGAACATACCCCTGTTAGGCGCTGGATTTATACTTTTACTCCTTTACACTGGGTTATTTTATGGGGATTCCATTGTCAGAGGACTGGCAAGAGATCCCAAAACCGTGCACCTATAAATCTGCCAGGTACAGGTTTTGTCTGCAAGGCCCCAACATGGGGACATATTTACAAGAAAGTGGCTCATCATAGGTGACGTGCCACTCTTTTTGCACCCTCCCTGCACCCCCCTAGTGACACCATGTGTGCGCCGTAATTACAATACGGCGCACCTTGACGCACATTAGACCAATAGCATCAAAAGTTTTGATGCTATTGTGGCGCTTTGGTGGATTAGTGGCAAAAATAATGGCGCCAATCCACCAAAGTCAAGGGAGGCCCATTGAATACAATGGGAGTGTCGCACTAACAGCATTAAAAATGACACTAAAAAATCTGGTACATTTTGCTGCACTATTTTTTCTGGGCCTCCCAATGGCGGAACGTACTCCTTGCATATAATATGCCTGGCACAGGCATAATGTGATGCAAGGCATTACATAGTGGCGCAGTGCTTGCATTGTGCCACGTTGTTAATATGGTGTGATGAAAATGCCTCCTTAAGGCCACATTAGTGTAAAAAAATGATGCTAATGTGACGTAAGGAGGCGCAAGGGACTTGTAAATATGTCCCCATGGGCTCCTCACTGGTGAGACAGAGCTCCATGTGCCATCCGATGTTGGAAGGCACACCTCGAGGCATCCGCTGAAAATATGACAAGCAGAGTGAGATATTGAGCTGTTCAAGGCCAGCGGAAATGCAGATTGGATCATATCTAGAACACATGTTTCTGGAACTTTTAGAAGTCGCCTCCTATGGTCTGTACTTAGATGTGGTCAACAACTACAACGCTACCTTCCCTATTTTAATTCACCTGGGCAGTAAGCACCTAAAATTTCTAACATAGGGGGTCATTCTAACCCTGGCGGTCCGCGACCGCCAGGGCTAAAATGACGGAAGCACCGCCAACAGGCTGGCGGTGCTTCCCTGCCCATTCCGACCGCGGCTGTAAAGCCGCGGTCGGAAAACCGGGTCCGGTGGTTTCCCGCCGGATTAGCCCCGGCTGGGCTAATCCTCCATGGCGGCGCTGCAAGCAGCGCCGCCATGGGGATTCCGAACCCCTTCCCGCCAGCCTGTTTCTGGCGGTTTTCACCGCCAGAAACAGGATGGCGGGAACGGGTGTCCTGGGGCCCCTGGGGGCCCCAGTATGCTTTTCACTGTCCGCTTAGCAGACAGTGAAAAGCGCGACAGGTGCAACTGCACCCGTCGCACACCTGCAACACCGCCGGCTCCATTCGGAGCTGATAGAGCGTTCCGTACTAATAATTTACCTGTGATTGGACGCTCTTTAGGCCGATGAATCTTTTGGCTAAGTGGGACTCTCCGCACTCTTAATCAGTCAGTTTATCAAATCAATAATCAATAACGAACATAAGCAATACCCTGATCAACATAACACTTAATCAATTAATCCGGAATACATTTCGGCGAACCCTGACCTTTCAGTCAGGAATAACCACACCAGTTTATTCAAAGTTAGTGAATTTATTTCCCCATATTAACAAAGCTAGCACAATATAGATGTGTCTCAACACCAAATGATAAACATAAATGAACATTAATAGCTGTCCATAACGGCGGAACAAGTGCAATCTATGCAGCATTTGAATAACAAGGCATTCGATAATAGCAATGCAAATCACTAATAGTATAATCTGTAATGAACTAATTGCATACATTTAGTCAGCATAACAAGGTCTCAAATTGCATCGTGCAGCAAAAGGATCCTCATCTAACCTCAAATTAGCATCGGCATGTGGGACTTCATGCAAAAACAATTTAGCAACATTAATTTGGAAAAACTCCTAACTAGGGTTCTTACCAAAAATCAGCAGTTGGTTACCTAAAAGAAACACAATGCAATTGTACAATTTCCTTTCATATTTACCAATTACGATCAGCATTCAAGGAAGTCTTCGTCTCACAGGTACCGTTTCTCGATCGGCATGGAACGGGGCAAAGGGGCAGGGGTGGACGGGGCAATTGCCTCACGGCGGCAAAGTAAAACTACTTCTTCATGCAAAGGGATCAAAGTTAAAGTCTCTAGGGCAAGAATCATTAAAGTCTCTTTCTCTCGATTAGAGAAAGCATCAAAGTCTCTTTCAAAATGGCGTCGCAGCAAAATGGGCCATAATAGCTGCAATGTCCTGCAAAATGGCAGGATGTCCAATAATGGCTACTTTCTTCTCGTGCACCTGGTTTAAATAGACAACAGTTCGAATCCAGTAGGGTCTTCCATTGGAGGGTTCATAGGTTAGCTTCAAATTGTCCAATCAAAAACGACAGTTCTCAAGCTTTTACTTAAGCATACATTATCCTTGGAGACGGGTACGCAAGTTGCAACATTTTATACCAATTAACTCACTTTCAGAGCTTCCATTGTCCGCACCTGCAGATCGACCTTGGAGCAAAGAGAAAAATGCCAAGCTGGCACGAAACTTTAAGATAAGCATGTGAACGATCTCAGTGGAAAAGTACAGCTTCAAGCAAAAATACACGTTTATTAGCACATTGGAAAAATACGAGCATCTAAATCGTGAGACCAGGCGACTAGGCCAAAGCCTCCACTAAAGTTATGCTAAGCTAAAGCATTTCAAACAAGCAAATCGAGGTATACATTTACGATTATGTCGGATTAGTGCAATTCTAATACAACACGTTATATAAAGCACGCTTATAAATGTTGGCAAACTACTCTGAGGGCACATTTTGTACCCGTACAATCTTTATTAGTTCGGTTAAAGTCACACATGATTATTTCACACTACGTTTAAGCGCTAATAAATGTAAAACCTTCATTTCAGCTTCATCAATCCCTCCTCTGATGACTACTTGTCATCACACCAAATCATGCCCACAAATTTTATTCCATTAAAATTCTGTCAGTTCTCTTTTCCTTTTAATTCCCCTTGTTTTCGCTTTGTATTCTTCTGCCATTCTTTTCATCATTTTCTCTTCCTTCCTTCTTTTAATTCTTTCCAAAATCATTATTATTCCCCTTTTTATTCCCCAAATTCCAAAAATGCAAAACAGTACTATTAAAATTCCCTGTATTATTTTTAGTAATATTCCATTCCAAATTCCCCCAATCCAATGTCCCACTGAAGCGAGTCCTTTTCCAACCTTCTCCCACACTCCTGGTTCTTTCAATTCCTTCAAATCTCCACTCTCTTTTGTTAGATTAGCAAGCATAGTTTTAATTTTCACACTGTTATCGGGAATATACGTACAACAGTGTCGCGCACCAAGCATTTTGCAAACACCGCCATCCTTTGCTAAAAGAATGTCTAAAGCAAGCCTATTTTGAAGAGTCATAGCTCTTTCCGCTGCAAGTTCAGCATCTATCAGGATTATAGCACCTGAAAACTTTGTCAACATGTTATCCACTATAGTAGACAACTTTCTTATTTTGATGGAGTTCAACACAACTCCCAACGAAGGAATCATGGCTCCAAATATATCTCCTACCACAGCAGCTGCGGTCTCTCTTTTCTGGATACGATGGGATCCAGATGTCTTTTGAATCATCGATAGGTCATCCAGTTGATAAACCTTTGGGAACACTATACCCAAATAACATCTCCCCCACCATCCCTTTGGAAGACGATAATAGGCATTATACCCACAAATGTAATATACACCTGGAATGACAGGGTCAAGTCCGTTCATCATGAATGTCCATTTGGCCTTAAAGATAAACGTATGTTTACATTCACTCGCTCCTACGAAAATGTTGTCATAATAAGATTCACCTCGATATATACAAAATTTCCCTACATGCCAAGCATCTAAAGCTATTCTCCCTTGTGTCTTTATTGCGGCAAAATCATCATTATCTACTGAAGTCCTCTTATGTAACTCTTTTTCTAATTTTGCATTCATTTGTGCCCTTCTATCATCTGTGCGATCTAAAAAGCTTATTTCTACTGCAGAGAGCGAGCAGGTAAGGTTTTCCCTATGAGCGTGAGCCGTTTCAAAAGGTTGCATTGGCTCGAAAAATTCCCTCATTATTTTAGCATCCCAATCTTTAGCAATCTGGCTTAGCTGCGCTATTATAGGAACATATGCAAAGGTAACATCATAATTCGAGTAAAAATACTGTATGTTAGTTTGACCATAAAACCTAGACATTACTATACTACATGTAATCCCGTATGTAAGAGGCATGTGGTGATAAGTCACCCCTTCCTTAACTGATGTCGGTATCTGTGTACATACATAACAATCTTTCGCATCCATAGTCTCAACATATTCTGTTAGCAAGCGATAGAAAACATTATACAAAAGCTCCTTCTTATCATGCAAGAGTCTCTCGTCTATTTCTAGTCTTTTCAATGCGGTTAGTTCAGTGACAGTAACAGGAGCAAAAGTAGAAGCATCGATTTTCTCATTCTCACCCTTTCCATGCATTGCAAGCACTATTGCCATTATTATTAGTACGCATGCAATTACCAAGCCTATACACACATATTTACAATATTTCTTTCTACTGTTTTGCGTCATGATCTGTATAGAATCAGAGAGCTAGAAGCACCTATAAAGAAACTATTTAGCAATGCAGTTACAAAGCTGAACGAGCGCAATGTTCACACAGTCTTCTTCAAGAGGCCAGTCACTTATCGGTTAGCAGCATTTGTCTCAATTCGGCAATAACTCAGTCTTTATCAGTTCAGCAAGTGTCTCATCCGGTTTAGCAATGTCTCAGCTGGTTGTTTGTATCACGTTAGATTGTAGCAAGCAATGTCATTTATCACCCTTTCAATCTACAGAGTCCATAAAACTTTTCTTTTCTATTGGTATCTCTTCTTCGTTCTCGAGGCTTAGAGATACAAATTCGTCAGTCCAATCGTCATTGACTACATATGCCCATTCTGGACCGGAATATCTCCTGTTTGGTATCCTTTTCCTTTTGAATTTTGCTTCTCTTTTCGATTCTGCCTCACTGGTACTTTCCTCTTTGGCCAAGTTTTTTCCTTCACTTGAGGTTGGTACCACGACAGACACTTCTTTTCTTTTCTCTTTCACTTTTGGCCTTTCTTCGTCGTTCAAACTTTCTCTAGTTCTTTGTTTTACTGGTGATATACTTAGTCTCCTCTTTGCACCGTGTCCATTTGATGGACCTGCGATCTTTTCTGTGGAAGCTTGAACTTTTTCGTTCTGTTCTGCCTTGTCCCCTCCTTCTGGGGAACCAATCACGTTCTCTTTTTCTTTTTCTGTATCGTCTGCTTCTGGGAAAGCCCTCCTCTGATCAGGCTCTCCTGCTTTTTCACCTTCTTCGAGCCCTTCGCCACCGTTACTTTCGTCAGGCTCTTTATCGCTTTCAGCTGCTTCAGGTTCTTTGTCACCTTCAGCTGCTTCAGGCTCTTTGCTACCCTCAGCTGCTTCAGGCTCTTTGTCACCTTCAGCTGCTTCGTCGCTGTCTGAACTTTCTCCTTGGTCTTCCCCAAGTGAGTCTGTTGCTTCGTCCTCAGAGAATGTTTCTCTCTCTCCTGTTTCTGCCTGTTCGTTTTCAGTTCGGTTTTGCTCTGTCTCAGCACTCAGCACTGTTTTATAAGGCACTGGCAGTTTCAGCGCTTCAACTTCCTCATCTGTGGGACACAACACTTTCTTTATGTGACTGGCGTGAATCCAGTTGGGAACTCCCGCACACTTCACAGCGGTAGTTGTCGTCAGGATCACTTGGAAAGGGCCTTTCCAACGGGGTTCCAGACACGACTTTCTCACGTGCTTCTTTACCACGACCCAGTCACCCGCTTTCAGTGCGTGTCCTGGACCTTGGATCGGTGGCAAGGTGGTCGCTTCCACCTGGTGAGAGAAAGAGCGAACCACGTCAGCCAGACCTTTGCAGTAGTCTAACACCATATCATCTGTAATATTCAAAAGCGCGTTTGCGGGAACTGCAGGAAGTCTCATAGCCCTGCCCATGAGAATTTCGTGCGGAGACAATCCAGTCTTTCTATCAGGGGTGTTTCTCATTGACATTAACACCAAAGGCAATGCGTCAGGTCATTTCAAATTTGTCGATGCACATATTTTCGCCATTCTCGATTTCAGTGTGCCATTCATCTGCTCCACCAATCCTGAATCCTCAGGGCGATAGCTACAATGCAGTTTTTGCTCAATGTTCAGCGCTTCGCAAAGTAACTTTATCACCTCGTTATTGAAGTGACTTCCCCTATCTGATTCTAAAGAGATCGGGAATCCGAAACGTGGTATTAGCTCCCTCAACTATAGCTTTGCAACTGTAAGGCTGTCATTTCTACGTGTGGGGTATGCCTCAATCCAATGACTAAAAATGCACACAATCACCAACACATACTTCAAACCTCCATGCACAGGCATCTCAATGAAGTCCATCTGCATTCCACTAAACGGGCCACTGGCTCTGCCAATGTGGCTCGCGTTCACAACCGTTCCCTTCCCTGGGTTCATCTGCTGGCAAGTGACACATCGATGGCAAACTGCTTCTGCAGCTTGACGAAATCTGGGGTTAAACCAATCAGTTTTGAACAATCTTATCATGGCATCTCTCCCTAGGTGAGCCTGCCCATGATAGAACCGCGCAAGCTGTGACAAGAGACTATTTGGCAAAACAAATTTTCCCTCATTTGAAACCCATAACTCATCTGGTCTCTTTATACATTGTGATTTAATCCAGGAATCTCTTTTGTCCTCCCTGACGTTATTCTGAAATGCTTTTAGTTCATCTATTGTATCTACAACTTTCAAGGCAAATGCTTCAGCTGGTTCGAGTTCTGGTTCACTTATCGAATTCCATTCATCCTTGAGTAATATACAGTTCAAGGCACAAAATCTTGCGACTTGGTCCGCATATGCATTTCCCAGAGAGACATAGGCCCTCATTCTGACCTTGGCGGGCGGCGGAGGCCGCCCGCCAAAGTCCCGCCGTCAGGTTACCGTTCCGCGGTCGAAAGACCGCGGCGGTAATTCTGACTTTCCTGCTGGGCTGGCGGGCGGTCGCCTTCAGACCGCCAGCCAGCCCAGCGGGAAAGAGGCTTCCACGATGAAGCCGGCTCGGAATCGAGCCGGCGGAGTGGAAGCTGTGCGACGGGTGCAGTTGCACCCGTCGCGTATTTCACTGTCTGCGCAGCAGACAGTGAAATACATGTAGGGGCCCTCTTACGGGGGCCCCTGCAATGCCCATGCCAGTGGCATGGGCACTGCAGGGGCCCCCAGGGGCCCCACGACCCCCCCTACCGCCATCCGGATCTCGGCGGTCCGACCGCCGGGATCTGGATGGCGGTAGGGGGGGTCGGAATCCCCGCGGCGGTGCAGCAAGCTGCGCCGCCGCGGAGGATTCAATGGGGCGGCGGTACACTGGCGGGACCCCGCCAGTGGTGCCGGTCCGACCGCGGCTTTACCGCCGCGGTCGGAATCCCCATTGGAGCACCGCCGGCCTGTCGGCGGTGCTCCCGCGGTCCTCCGCCCTGGCGGTCAAAGACCGCCAGGGTCAGAATGACCACCATAATCCTGTCCTTTTGTATGAGCGCTACACTTTACCACTGCAACTTCGGCTGGCATTTGAATAGCATGTAACAATTCCCTTATTCTCTCCCCATTTTTCACTGGTGATCCTGAAGAGGTCAAGAAACCTCTTTGTGACCATAATTGGCCAAAGTCATGCACAATTCCAAACCCGTACTGACTATCAGTGTAAATGGTGACTTTCATCAATGCAGACAGTTGACATGCTCTTGTAAGGGCTACAAGTTCTGCTACTTGTGCAGAATAGACTCCTTGGAGCCAGGCCGCTTCCAAGACACCTGTTACAGTACATACAGCATATCCTGCTTTCAAAATTCCCATCCCATCTCTTAGACATGACCCATCAACGAAAACAATTTGGTCATTTTCATCAAGCTTAGTATCCTTAATGTCAGGTCGAGGTTTTGTGCAAAATTCAGTCACCTGAAGGCAGTCATGCTCGACGTCTTCAGCGTTCTCAATTTCAGCATTTTCACCAGGAAGCAAGGTTGCTGGATTCAACGCAGTGCACCTTTTCAGCTGCACATTCGGTGAGCCCAGAATTACCGTTTCATACCTTGTGAGTCTTGCTCCAGTCATGTGTTGCGTTCGGGAGCGGGTCAAAAGTATTTCAACTGAGTGGGGGACCATGACTGTTACTGGATGTCCCATCACTATTCCTTCACTCTGAGTGAGGCTGATACCAACTGCTGCTACGGCGCGCAAACACCCTGGAAGTGCTGCTGTGACCGGATCCAAAGTAGCTGAAAAATACGCTACTGGTCTGTTTATGCCACCATGGGCTTGAGTCAAGACAGACAGAGAACATGCATCACGTTCATGACAAAACAATGTGAAAGGCTTCGTGTAATCAGGCATACCTAAAGCTGGAGCCCTGCACATGCATTCTTTCAATTCAATAAAAGCATCCATCTCATCTCCTTTCAGCTCAATTTGATCCAAAGCATCCTTCTGGGTCAGTTTCAGTAAAGGCTTTGCTAGAGTTGAGAAGTTGGGAATCCACTGACGACAGTAGCCCACCATTCCCAAAAACTTCCTCACCTCCCTCCTTGTCTTGGGTGGACTCATTTGAAGTACACTTGTAATTCTTTCCTTCATTATTCTCCGTGACCCTTTCTCTATTTGGTGACCCAAGTATTTCACTTTCTTCTGACAGAACTGCAATTTGGAAGGAGACACCTTGTGTCCATTCCTTCCCAAATGGTTCAACAGAGCAATGGTATCGGCTGTGCAGCCACTTTCTGTCTTTGATGCAACCAGTAAGTCATCAATGTACTGTACTAGGGTTGACTCGAATGGCAATTCTAATGCTTCCAAATCTTTCTTTAGAATCTGATTGAAGATTGACGGTGACTCAGAGAACCCTTGAGGAATTCGACACCAACTGTACACTCTGTCTAGGAATTTGAAACAAAAGAGAAATTGGCTGTCCTCATGAAGAGGCACCGAAAAGAATGCTTGGGACAGGTCGATGACTGAGAACCACTCAGCATCGCAAGGGACTTGAAACATTATCACAGCTGGATTTGGTACGACAGGGCAACACTTGACTATGATGTCATTTATTTTCCTCAAGTCCTGCACTAGTCGGACCTTTCCACTTGGCTTTATTAGTCCCATGATTGGTGAATTACATGGACTGCTCAACACTTCTTTCAGTACTCCCTGCTTTACAAATTCGTCAATGAGTTGGGCAACTTTCATGAGGGTGTCTTGTGCCATGTGGTATTGTGGGGTCTGGGGAAAGATTGCATTGGGTTTTACAGTCACTTTCACTGGTTCCACTCCTTTCATCAATCCCACCTCTTTCCCTGTCATATCCCACACTTCTTTTCCGACTGTTTCCCGTAATTCAGCTGGAATATCTTCTTCAGTTATCATCGGGAAAAGACAAATCAGAGGATATTCTTCATCGACAGTTTCCATCTCATCCCCCTCTACACTGTCCTCTTCTTCCCCATCACTGCTCGTCTGAATTTTTATTCCCTCGTTCGAACACATAATCGAACAACCCTATTTGCACAACAAGTCTCTCCCTAACAGTGCTATCGGGCTTGAGTCACATACCACAAACTGATGCACCCCTTGATAGTTACCGATGCTGACTGGTACCGGATCTGTTATTGGGTTCGTCAGGTGCCTGTTTGCTACTCCTACCACTTGAACTGTCCTCCCTGAGAGTGGCAAATTTGGTACTTCACTGCTCTTAACAGTTGAACGTGTGGCTCCTGTGTCAACCAAGAATGAAACACGATGACCCATTACTCTTCCCTCTACGTACGGACCCTTTTGATCAACTTCCAAGGATGCTGCAAGCACACAATCTCCTTCTTCTTCTGAACTTTCACTCTCCCATACATTGTTTATTCCACTCTCACTGTGTAGTGGGAACTGTTGTACGGTGCCATTTGTACTCATTACCTGACCCGAGACCTGTGGAGGAACCATCACTTGCTGCTGACTCATTGGTGCTAAAGGTATTTGCATTTGCTGATTAGGTACCATGGGTAACTGCTGTTGCATTGGCTGCATTTGCGGCATCTGCATACGGGGCATCTGCATCTGCTGTGGCTGCATAGGTTGTAATCCTTGCAACTGATTTACGGTCTGAAAATTTGGGTTTGGACCTCTCATTTTCGGTCCCCTCATTGTCTGGAATGCATTGACATCATTGTTTTGCTGACCAACACCTGTACCTGCACCTTCCTGCACCACCATCGGGCACTCGCGTTTCCAATGTCCGACAATTCCGCACACGTGACACGGCATCACCTTCTTCATTGCCTGCACACCATTCACAACAGTGTTCAAATCCGGACCATTATTCTCAAAACCTCCTCTGCCTCTGCCTCTGGCCTGTGGCTGAAACATCATATTTCCCTGCAACTGCGGCTGCGGTTGCGGTACCTGCTGTTGGAACCCTTGCAACCCTTGCAAACCTTGCAGACCTGTCTGAGCTGCTTTAAGTTGCATCATCATCACCTTCTCTTTCAACCTTTTCTGTTTCACTTCAATTTCGTCGCTACAGTATTTCGCATAATTCAACACCTCATCAATCGGTTTCGACTGCCAACAAATCAAATGCGACTTTATCATCTGACTTATCTCTGGTCTCAGCCCTTCCACAAATCTAAACACAAAATGAAGCATGTCCTTCGCCTCTATTGTTTCCGTGCCACTGTAGTTCTTGAACGCCTTCAACAACCTCTCATAGTAACTATGAATCGATTCTTTAGCCTCTTGGGCAGTTCGATCGATCTTCTGCAAATCCACATTTTTCGCGGCAACCTTTGTCTTCAAATGCTCAATCACCTTATAGTACAGGCTCATCACCATGGGTGATGGTACACCCGTATCCCTGTCTCTCTCTGGTTCACTTGTCGGCCAACCTACAGCTCTTTTGCAATCCTCCCACAAATCTGCCGGAACCACAATCTCAAAGAGGGTGTTCAGGTCTTCCCAAAGACATTTTGCAAGCTTCACAAACCTGTCAGTCTGTTGGTACCATTCAATCGGCTTCTCTCTCAGTTTAGGAAAGTCATCCGTAAAAGACTGAATGTCGCTTCTGTGCCATGGTACATGTATTAATTTCCCCCCTGCAGTCTCCCTCATTGGTAGCATAGTTACTGCCTCGCTACTCTGTGGTCTTTTCTCATTGTGCTCTGTAGCACTGTCTCTCCTCTTTTCCTTTCTCTTTACCCACCTGCTTTCCCATTTGTCTAAGCATCTCCACACTTGTGCACTCTGCAGCAGTTCTCTAAGGTGTGCCTTCATGCCTGCTGACCTCATATGTTCAAAGTCTGTGGTCCCAAAATCCAATCTGTAGCTCCTGCTCAAGTGTTTCATCTTGTCTATCTCCACCCCGTTCTTGTCTGCTATTTCTTGCAACCTTCTATGTACCTTGTCCACTTCCCTCGTAATCCTGGGACATAGATACCTCAGCTCTTCTTCCGAATAGGACTCTAACCTATTCACACCCATAGTCCCTTCCACCAATTCTTGTGCTTCCATGCTTAACCTGACCCTATTCAGATAATCTTCTCCCTTCCCACTGTCTGAGCTTTGTGTGGAATTCAGACTGTTAAACCACTGTGTCAGCTGTTGCGCATTCAACCCCATCAGTGTAGCATTCACATCGACTGCCATTGATGGTTGCGGCAACTTTTCAGTGTTCGATGACAGCGGTATCACCAGTGGGGGACTCGACCTCACCAGGGTTGACTGAGCACATATGGGACTAAACTCCATCAAGGACCCAGATCCAGTTGGCTGAGCCGCTATCGGAGTTATCCCTGGAGTGTTTTCTATGCACCTCCTTTCTGTTCCATTCTGCAGCATTGATCCTTGACTGCTCATACCTAAGTTAGGCTGACTGTACAAAGGTACCGGTGGACCTACAGTAATGGGTAGTGATATCGCATCTGGGTTCTGTCCATTTCCCATGTTCTGAGACATGTTCATTCCCAAACTATGGGTCATCATTGCCGGCATGCCCATTTGGCTCCCCGTCATCTGAGCATGTGCGTTTCCCCCTTGCACCTGCTTTTGAGGCATCAAAAACTGAGTTGATTCAGCTTGTGCCAATGTTGGGTTGTGACCATTTTGTTCTCCCATTGCGGCTGGATCTAGAATCATTCCTGCACTGTTGTCACTGCTGTAGTACCTTGGGACCTGCGGCTGATAATTTTCTGCTGGTTTCAGTATGGGCACATCTGGATATATTCTCCTAACCTGCTGTATCTGCGGGGTGAACAGTAAACTCGGGTCCTTAGATCCCGATGATGCTCCTGAACTCTGAGTTTCACCGTTCTGTACCGATGCCGGAGGGGCAGAACTGGTACTTGGACCTTGTCCACTCTCTGCATAAGGTGGTGGACGGTCGTTCAGCAATTGCATTATTAACTCCTCATCCTCTAACTCCTCTTCTCTTCTCAACTTTTCCTCGTCCTCTCTATCCTTGGAACACCTCCTGTTTGTCTTACAGGTAGCTTTCTTACCTGTCTCCTCTTCTTCCTTAGTAATTGCGGGAAACAATTTTATCCCCTGCAATACATCTGACCTCCACACCTTCTGTGCATTATCCCACCTAGCGTCCGCTAGTGTCTTTTCTACTTTCCTTATCCTTGTCTCGAACTTATTCTGCTGTTGCTGTCTAGCCATCAGTTCCCAAATCGCTAGAGCCTCAAACTGTGCTGGCCTTGGAGGTACCTTCATGTCGTACATCGCGAATCTCAAATTCTCTAGAACCCTTATATTGAATGTCCCATGGATCGGGAACGCTACGCTCCCATGTTTCTCTGTCAATTTGTGCCATTGCTTTAGCCAAAGGCACGGAGCTACCCCCTTTTCCTCCATTACAATGTAAGCTGGTGTGCCTTCGGGTGGCGTTTCCTCTCCTACGCTCGCTTTAATGTAAGACTCCCCCTTCATCGCACTCCTTAATGCTTTAAAAAATTTCATTTTCTCGTCTTTTATTTCACAAAGTTTGTAATCAATAGGTGACTTTAATTCCCGGAATACTCTTCGCTTGCCTTTCCCCTTCCAATCGAGCCCCACGGACTGCGTCCAATCCGTGCGCGACCCTTCTCTGCAACCAACCTATCCCAGCGCGGCTCCTAGTGACGTCACACTCACACACACTGCGGCTGACAAAGCCTCGCGGCTAATCCTCCTTCACTCAGCTCCTCTCGTAACAACTTCTTGCATGTATCGCGAGCTACAAAAAAAATATAAAACAGATCTGTTGGTTTACTACAGGAAGGGTAACACAATCGCTTCAGGACCTTAGGGATTTTTCACTAGCCTCGGCAGTTATTCCATCTTTCTCGGTCCCCACGTTCGCAAGCAAATCTGACCCGCAGAATGCTCACAACTTGACAATGATCTATTCTAGTGCACTTAGAATTTTGTCAAAGCCCGAAGTCGAAGTTCCTTTCATTCCCTTAACACACGTACCGACTCGTTGACCACGCCCGATCAACCTACTAAACCGCCCAGACCACAACATAAAACAACATACTCCGGAGTCTCTTGACCTCGCAGGGCCCGTCTCAACAACAACAACCACGTGGACCTTTTTATGCACAAAGCGCCACACGCACATGAAGTTCGACGACTTCCCTACTCTCACACTCGGAGTCGCACCTCCGCTATTTCTATGAAGTTCGACGACTTCCCTACTCCTACACTCGGAGTCGCACCTCCGCTATCCTCTAAAAAGAAAAATTCCTCGCAACCTTTTCACACAATCTGCGGCAATAAGCTATGCAAGCGCAAAACCCTAACTTCACTCATACCATCACTAGTACCGCCAACGCTGATCTCACACCTCCGTTCTCTCCATTCGCAAGCTCCGAGATCCCGGGAAAGTCGCGGTGGACCTAGCCCATCATCATTTTCTCAATCAGTTTTATCCAAGAAAAATCTAATTTAACTTCTCGAGTGGGGTCTCAAAAGGCGTAACCGTTAATTCAACACCATGTACTTTAAGAGTACAGGGTCCCAAAAGACGAAACCGTCCTCTGCTACCATCTACTGATAGAGCGTTCCGTACTAATAATTTACCTGTGATTGGACGCTCTTTAGGCCGATGAATCTTTTGGCTAAGTGGGACTCTCCGCACTCTTAATCAGTCAGTTTATCAAATCAATAATCAATAACGAACATAAGCAATACCCTGATCAACATAACACTTAATCAATTAATCCGGAATACATTTCGGCGAACCCTGACCTTTCAGTCAGGAATAACCACACCAGTTTATTCAAAGTTAGTGAATTTATTTCCCTATATTAACAAAGCTAGCACAATATAGATGTGTCTCAACACCAAATGATAAACATAAATGAACATTAATAGCTGTCCATAACGGCGGAACAAGTGCAATCTATGCAGCATTTGAATAACAAGGCATTCGATAATAGCAATGCAAATCACAAATAGTATAATCTGTAATGAACTAATTGCATACATTTAGTCAGCATAACAAGGTCTCAAATTGCATCGTGCAGCAAAAGGATCCTCATCTAACCTCAAATTAGCATCGGCATGTGGGACTTCATGCAAAAACAATTTAGCAACATTAATTTGGAAAAACTCCTAACTAGGGTTCTTACCAAAAATCAGCAGTTGGTTACCTAAAAGAAACACAATGCAATTGTACAATTTCCTTTCATATTTACCAATTACGATCAGCATTCAAGGAAGTCTTCGTCTCACAGGTACCGTTTCTCGATCGGCATGGAACGGGGCAAAGGGGCAGGGGTGGACGGGGCAATTGCCTCACGGCGGCAAAGTAAAACTACTTCTTCATGCAAAGGGATCAAAGTTAAAGTCTCTAGGGCAAGAATCATTAAAGTCTCTTTCTCTCGATTAGAGAAAGCATCAAAGTCTCTTTCAAAATGGCGTCGCAGCAAAATGGGCCATAATAGCTGCAATGTCCTGCAAAATGGCGGGATGTCCAATAATGGCTACTTTCTTCTCGTGCACCTGGTTTAAATAGACAACAGTTCGAATCCAGTAGGGTCTTCCATTGGAGGGTTCATAGGTTAGCTTCAAATTGTCCAATCAAAAACTACAGTTCTCAAGCTTTTACTTAAGCATACATTATCCTTGGAGACGGGTACGCAAGTTGCAACATTTTATACCAATTAACTCACTTTCAGAGCTTCCATTGTCCGCACCTGCAGATCGACCTTGGAGCAAAGAGAAAAATGCCAAGCTGGCACGAAACTTTAAGATAAGCATGTGAACGATCTCAGTGGAAAAGTACAGCTTCAAGCAAAAATACACGTTTATTAGCACATTGGAAAAATACGAGCATCTAAATCGTGAGACCAGGCGACTAGGCCAAAGCCTCCACTAAAGTTATGCTAAGCTAAAGCATTTCAAACAAGCAAATCGTGGTATACGTTTACGATTATGTCGGATTAGTGCAATTCTAATACAACACGTTATATAAAGCACGCTTATAAATGTTGGCAAACTACTCTGAGGGCACATTTTGTCCCCGTACAATCTTTATTAGTTCGGTTAAAGTCACACATGATTATTTCACACTACGTTTAAGCGCTAATAAATGTAAAACCTTCATTTCAGCTTCATCAGAGCCGGCTTCTGTGTTGCAGGCCCTTTTCCGCTGGGCCGGCGGGCGCTCCCTTTGCGGGCGCCCGCCGGCCCAGCGGGAAAGTCAGAATGGCCCCCCGCGGTCTTTTGACCGCGGGGCGGCCAATTGGCGGTTCCCGCTTGAATGAGCCCCATAGTTTTTCCTCTATTTCTGTCAGAAAACAACTAGAATTCAGACCTCTTTACGTGTTTATGTTCGGACATCTTTTCCTGTAAGTTAAACCATTGGCCACTTCTAGCACTTATGTATTTTTTTTTATCTAAAAAAGGAACACTTTACATCATTTGAATTTTCAAGTGTTCTGCTTTAGTCAGTTACAACATCAAAGCATCCCAGTAATCTGTAAGCCTGAAATGTATTCTCCATGCTCCGCTTCCATCATAAACAACAGAAAAAATGCATTTTTAACACTCTTTTTCAGAAGGTAACGTTGAGACTTTCCATAAATCTGTAAATCTGGACATATTTTAGGATCCTCGCCAGATAATTATAGGGATGATTTTGCCTTTCACACTGTAGCTTTATTATTAATCATAGGTTCCGGTCCCATTTCCAGAGCTCTTGCATTCGACTACCTTCATCATTTATTCTCTGTAGGTAATTTCTGGGTGAATTGAATAATTACAAATACCTGGACCTTGATAGTATTTTTTATCTGTTGATCTGCTCCGTGAGATTGTTTGCCCACAAAGTCTCTCAACAAACAGGGACTGCCAATGGAATTTAGCTGCCAAACACTCTTTGGAAGTCCACAAACCTCTGAAACCTGAAACATTCATCCACTAAGGGATCACAGAAACTTGGTTCTCCTGATTCTCTCCCTTAATGACCAAAAAACTGCTCGCACAACACCACAACGCTATCTGTAAAAATAGAACTACAAGCAAAGGAGAGGGAGTGGCTATTCTCTGCCATAAATCTCTATACATAACGGGATATAAGGTGCTGGAAACAATTATTTTGAATCCATGTCTATTTGCTCACAAACAATGCAAATACATCTGAAATACATCTATCAAAGTGGATACAGCTTATAGGGCTGCAGGATACAGTTCCTCAATCCCTGAATAATTCATGATTTTCACACTTTTTCTGCAATCACTAGCCAGCAAAGTTCAAATCATGGGTGATTTTAATATTTGGCTTGATTCAGTAACTACACGCTGCCAAGCAGCATGCTTCATAGAAAACACGAACGACCTAGGATTTAAATAAGTGGGTTTGTTGCCTTCTCACAAGTCTGGTCACACACTTGGTTTGATTTTGGTATGGCATCTTCCTGTACCAAACAGTACCAGCACCCAATATCTTCATCAGATCACTCTCTAATTCCTGCAAAAATTCAGTTTTCTAACTACCAACCTATACAAACCTGCCCTGTTCACGTAGTAAATGCCCGTGTTTAGGCTAAGAGTAAAACTAGCCACACTGACTGCCATCTAACCTATGCTGCAATTCAGGAAGGTCAACTTTTCATCAAGCATCCACTGAATTGTCCAGTCAACTATTTAATAACATTTCTAAATATTAGAAATGCTTACCCATATTCGTTGGAGATACATAAAATCAGAAAGCATATGATTTAATGTTGAACTGACAGAACTGGAAAGAATAGGTCGTAAGCTTCAAAACATGTGAAGGAAATCCAAATCAGCTGCAGACAAGATCAAATGCAAAATACATAGGAGAGATTATAACAGAGCTATCGAAAGAGTCGGGAAGAGTTTCTGCGCCCATCATTTGGTGTCATTTACCAATCCTACAGGTGAGCTCTTCAAGATACTTGGAGAAATGTACTCTCCACATACCCACATATCTCATCAATCAATCCCACACATTTAACCCAGCTATGCGGCAAAATCATCACACTCTATAAAGGGAAAATATCCCAAATCCATGACAAAATAAACTGTAGTACTCAATATTCATTTCCTACCTCCAGTTCCCCTCAGTCTTAATTCATTATCCTGTAATTTAAAACCCTTGAACCTGGACTACGTTTGAAAGTCAGCTGTTGAAATAAGAGCTTTATGCATCCTCTTCTACACTTGTGCAGTGTATTAAAGAGTTTTTCCAATCAGTGGTTCCCCAAGTTACAGAAGTCTTCACTGCTTCAGTTCCACAAGAAAAAATACATGCAATGCTAAAAGCAAACACCATCCCCCACTAAGAAAACCTAAGGAGACCCTGCTATGCTGTCCAATTGCTAATCTCTAGTAGCAATCTCCAATTTGCCATTCATAAGCAAAGTATTGAAAAAGGAAATTATCAAACAACTTTGCAATCATCTGTAAGCAAACAATCTACTATATGACCACTAATCGGGGATTGGGCAGAAAGACAATCAATGCTAATAAACATATGTGAAACATCTTAACATTCTTAGTCACCAACCATTCAGCAGCACTGATCCTCTTCGAATGCTCAGCTGCCAATGACACTGTGGTTCACCGAACTTTGCTGAACAGATTGAAAGACTGTATAGGCCTGTCTGCTATGACCTTGGAATGAATCAAATCACTCCTACCTGGCAGAATTGTTTCTTCGGAATCCATGTGGAAACCAGTACACTGTAAAGTCCTTCAAGGATCCACACTTTCATCTTTGCTCTTTAATGCATACATATACCCCAGGCCACTTCATTCAGTCATGCCAATTTCATTCTAGCTCTATGTGGATGATTCACAATCTTCCTCTAACTAAATGAAAAGTCACCCAACCAAATAAATTTGCAGCCTGTGAGAAACATATTGGGCCTTATTTAGAGCTCGGCAGATGGACTACACTGTCACAAACGTGATGGATATCCCCATAGAATATAATAGGATCATAATACAGCAGATGGGATATCCGTCACTTTCGTGGTGCTGTATTCCCGTCTGCCAAGGTCTAAATCAGGCCCATCATCTTTTGGACAAAGGAGAGTTTCTTATGCCTGAAAGTATATATAATTGAGGTGTTCATTTTCAATAACCAACCAAAATGCAGTACAATCTATTGTTTATCAGGCCAAACACAGTGGACAAACCCCATTCCTATTAGTCAGTACGACAAATCTGGGAATGATCTTCGATCAGGAAATGTCTTTCAACTCCAAGTTAAACTCCGAGGTTCAAAGCACTAGCCATCAAATGTCCGTGCTGAGAGCCATCACACCTTTCTTATTTCCCTAACAAGGGCTTTGGCATTTCCTAAATTAGACTATTCTAGAGGCATCAGTGCAGGTCTGAAAAAATGACCAATTCAAAACCTGAAAATGGCACAAAATCAAACCGCAAGAATCTGCCTTCACCTCTAAACCTCCACTGGCTCCCGCAACTCCTAGAATAAAGTTCAAGATACTATTATGCAGAAAGTCCAAATAAATCTGCTCCCAACTCACTTCAACTATTGGCTACCTTGTACCAAGAAGGAATCAGTTTAACTAGTGCCTCTCAGCTCATTCAATATATGCCAAAAAGACTGAAATAGAACCAAATTTCAGATCGCTGAGAAGTTATCAGCTGGATAAGGAGTCAACTCTGTGCGGTCATCAAGGGCCAAAGGCTGCATGACGTAACTATTCTGGTACCTTCTTTCCGTCGCAACACTGAGTGAGTCTCCACCACTTCCAACTGATGTCTCCTCGGCGTCCAAGAACACGTCTTACTGCACTCTGCAGCCGAAAACATGCGTTTAAGACATGTAATGCACAACATACCGGTTGCTGCTATTCAACAGAAAACTTCACTCAACGTCTTTCGGAAAGTTGCATGAATTTACTTTGATACGGCTTTAAAGCATCATAAAATACCTGCACACATTTTCTCAAGGCTTGCTAAAAATTTGTATGTAAAATAGAAAGCCAACATTTTCTGCTAATACGGCGACGCTCTCTCCCTCTTTTCTCTATTTCGCACCGTCTATCCTAGTGCCGTGCTACCCTCGGGTGTGAGCGGAGATCTACCAATCAAAAACATATAAATGAATACATTATTTTTATGTCAGTCCTTTTTCACTTTTTCTTTGAGTGAAAGGGCACGTGGGTTTGTTGTTGGTATTTTGTGATCTGTTGTATAAAGCCGGTGAGATATCTCATCCAGCAAGTGACTTCAGCACTTTTATGCAACCCTAGCAGATTCACGATGGGCGGAGTCGAGAAAGCCTATCAATCTCGATAATAACGCAGGAACTTTGATCACTTATGAAATGAGTTTGCCTTTTCTAAAAGAGCCGTGTTTTCATGAAACAACTTCAACGTTTCACATGGCTTCAGGATGTGTCTCTCCTGTGCGATGTGATGTCACTTCCTCTGGTGTTAATTGGTGTATTTGGTGTTGTGTTACAAATGAGCAGTGATTTGGTCTAGACTCCCGAGTCCCATTCGTTTTCACACACCCCTAGAATTTTAAACTGGCTAAACCTCTTCACCTATAAGTGGATTTAATATTTATGGTCTAGTGAATTATTACGTTGCATAATACTTCCATTTGTCGTCGCAAAGTCACACTTTTTTCACTGTTGCATAGTGGGAGGACTCTGGCTTACATTCAGCAATCTTGTTGATCTGTAAACAACTGGAGAATAAGTACAACCATTGCAACATGTCAGGTGACTGTGCGAAATCTTTTGCATTGTCTACCCAGGCGAAAACAATATGATCACTAGCATTGAATTGTATTGCAGCATTTGTATAGCACTTACTAACGCTATGTGGGGCGCTGAGGTGCGTACCCACACCGATTGGAACATACGCCAAGTAGGTTGTGTGGTTTGGAAAGTGTTGTTTTTGCTAGGAACCAATAAGAGAAGTCTTGTCAGGCATGATGACCACAAAGGTGCTTTTATCATGTTATGGGATGCAGCGCCTAGGGGTCTGATGTGTGAGGGTATAAGAGAGACAGATACACTTGTATATTCATGGGTGTGTGAAATTTCCATAATTTGCCTTTGTGCTATTATGTGAAATCGCAGCAAAATTATGTGAAATTAAACATAACCACACACATTGTAAATCCATCTTTAGCACTATATTCCAGCACAAATGCGTTCATTCAACAATTATTGGCACAAAGACACATCCATTGGCAGAGAAACAAGGCAAAGAAACTAAAGCACCACAAACAACAGCCGCTCGCATTTTGTTGTTCCCATACATTTGCAGTACATTTTTACTGCAAATGGTGTGTTCACAGTAATTTTCTTACCGCAAATGGAGTTTAATTGTGAGATATAGCATAGTAGTGTAATTTTAGGAGCTCCTGCAACAAGCACAAAGAAAAATTCCTAGAACAATACAAACTATGCCAGTGTAATTTTCATTTTGCCCACGCCCAAATCATAGTGAGGACAAAACAGCATAGCCACATGGGCAGTGGGACGTTGTGTGCCCGCTCTCCAAAACTGGAGGTAATCATAGAAGGCCCAGTAATCCATACAGTGACCATGGCCAGACAGAGATGCTGTTAAATGAGTAAAGGGATACCAAAAGGGCAAGAATGGGAATTGGTGACAAAAGCAGTAGTCACGCTTCATTTTATTTTTCCTAATTATTTATTACTGTTTACTGATGAACAAATACACCTCATGAAGGTTGAAGGGTGAAGAAGCGCAATCAAGGCTCTCAACCTGAAGAGAAGCGGTACAAACTCTAAAAGGCCCAGGTCCTACTCACTCCTGCTGGGCTAAAGGAAGCCACAATTTGAGCAGTGGTTCACTCCCAAAGCCCCTCTAAGGCTCTCGAAGGTAGGCAAACCCTTCTTGGGTCGTAGTTCAATCTCCAGCTAGAGGGACATCTTACACATGCGAGGGTGAAAGATGAAGGCTTGGGAAGTTGCTGCCCTGACAGTAGAAGAGCAGATTGGCTTGTGTTGTGTTACTCTGCTGTCCTCACCCCTCAATGGGTGCCAAATTATTTTTGCGAATCCAAGTGACTCTTATTCCTTCTAGTTTACACAATGAGACATCCTCCTGACTTTCTAGAATTCCTTCCCAGAACAGCTGCTACTTTCATTATTAGTAGTGAATGACATTTCAGCACAAAAAAGGCTCAATGTAGTAAAAGGTGACTTACTCTGCTTCCATTTATGGCTAGGACACCAATTTTATGGCACCAGTTTAGCAATTATCAAATATAAACATCTTTGCCCAGCTCTGCTCTGTGGGCCTTGTGAAAAGTGTGAAATATTGTTTTAGTCCTGCTCTTTAGTGCAAAGCCTTTTCATGAAATAGTCTGCTGGTGTAAATGATGGTGCAAAATAGACTAAAGTCATTGTAAAGTATGTAATCTGGCTCCAGCATGTGTGTACAGATCAAACGTCTGCAGCAATAACTTGCATGGACGGATATTGCTTAAGTAGCGTACGGCAAACATAAAACTAGCACGAAGAACAAGTGGTCAAGAATGGAGTAAAAGGAACCCCCACACCAGCCTTCAAGGAATGACAGTCGGTCAGTAGAGCTCACTAGGCCACCACAAAATATTGGCCAGTTAAGACGTAATCCCTGGTGGTTAATGTACTATTCGAACCTAGACAAGATAATTAGTTTCATCACTTCAAACCCTCGACCCTCCCCCTCGTTCTTGAGATACGGACTCTGCTCCCTCCACCAATATTGCCTAAACATTTACTTGTCTGTTCAGTGCTAGTCCCTTGTTCCCAATAACTTTAGCGCTGGTGGCGCCCTGCGCGACAGTATTTGTTGGAGCCCCCCCAATGGGCCACCACTGCCAGGATTGGCTTCACTCTCCCCCCCCCCTTTAACAGTGCCCCTAAAAACTCGATCTCTCTCCAAGCAGAACATGAATCACCAGAGTAATCTTGATATTTTTATTGTTGTCTGAAAATTGCTGGAGCAAGGAACGCTGCAGCAAGTGCTTTTAAATCGTAAAATACTTGCAAACAGGGCGCCACCACGCGAAGTCAACACCCGGTGCGGTGGCACCGGTCGTACCGCCCTAAGGCTGGTCCTGCCACTAACTGGTACATGAATTAAGCACTCAGCGTCTTCATGATGAGCCATCCAGTACCGCAGAGTACATTAAAAAAATGTTTAGTAGGAAAAATGGAGTGTGGGAGAAGGGTAGTATGTGCAGCTCAAAAACCAGGAGCTGCCCAGTCACGCACAGCAATGTTTTAACCACTTGAAGAATGTGACAGAGCGAAATTAAACCATATTGATTGGTAAAAAAGCTCAGTGCTGCTGCGAAGGGTCAAGTGCACTGGACTGTGTGCACTTGTGAAGGATTTAGACGAACTATTGCTGGCAATCCCACAAGAGAGACAGTGATTGTGAAACACCGAGTACCTGTCATCAGCGGAAACGGAGGCTCAAGCGGACAGGACATGCAGTTTCTGTGACGTTTTCCTCTTCTCGGAATAACCTGAGGTTATTTCCAGTCTGTCAGGGAGACCATATGCGTCTCTTTCCATCTTGTAGTTCGGTCTGGGTGTTTGATCTCAGCTGAGATCAGGTATTCGTTCTTCTGTGAGTGAAATCAAACTGAAGGATTGGGTGGCCTTGGGTCAGTCGCCGTTCCTCATATGCCATTTTCCGACGTGGCAACAGAGTCTTATGAGATCTCACCTTCTCTTGTCAAAAACAGGCTTCGCTGCATTCGTCTTTATTGGATTCATGAAATAAAAGCATTTCCACCTCTTCTACTTTGTACTGAAACACACCTTTCATGCTGAATGTTTTTGATGGCATGCATGCTTTTGAATGATTTCTTCTCTAAGTGCCTAACTATTTTCTTTAAACACGGTGGTGGAAGAAGAATTAAGGAAAGATAACAAATAAAATGGCATTTCATGAGTATCAATTTCTTATTCAGGAATTGGTGCAGAGTCCTGAAGCAATAGTTTCGCTAATCCCTCATTTTTACGAATTTCTAAAATGAGGAAAGTAAGCCTGAGGAAAACAGGCTGGCGAACTTTCATTTCAGAGAAAGGTTTAAGTGACAAAATACCTTATCCATGGAAATATAACGTTCACTGAAAGGGTAAATGTTCGTTTAAAAAAAATGGGCGAGTAGTATTTCTCTTATGTCTCCTGTCACCCGGAACTTAAAAAAGAAAGAAGAGGGCAGTGTGAAAAAGAGGTGTGAAGGTATTGAAGGGAATTGAAGATGTGGGGTTGATGGATGGAGGAACGTGAGAAAAGGCAAGGGAGGGGTGAATGAATTGGGAGGGGGCAACAGGGGGTGCCACACATTAAAGAGGAGGACCGGGGCTGTAGGAGAGGATTAAAAGTGCCAAAAACATCCTGAAGAAAATCATTTTTTATCAAGAGAGGTTTGCCCCAAGTTTGGTTTCGTAAACAAAGTCTTCAAGATTGGCTGGATGACCATATTTCATCAGAACCACTTTTGAAACATTGGTTTTTCATGAGAAGCACATTCAACCAAAGTTTCAGCACTTATAGATTTCATTTCAACAGCACAGGGTGATGACCTCGATACAATACAGACAGAATTTCAAAATTAAGTGTATGGGCTCTGATACCTCCCACTGTGTTGCAGGATAAAACAGAATGATAAATACAGCTATCAGTTGCAAAGCATTCTGAGATGGTGTGCATTTTTTGTCAACATGAGAAAAGCTAGGTTATGAAACTTCGATGTTGCTTGTGTGGTAGCATTCCTTGTACTGTTCTGAAATTGTAATGAATTTTTGCACCATTAATATCTATGCCAAATATAGGATCAATTTGTACTTATAAGCAGTGCTTAATTTGAGCCAGTGGTTGCTGGTGGGGGCCACCAGACCTCATTTTTGTAGACTGGCACCTATTTTTCCTCATCAGACATTTCTCAAGAGCAAGAGAGGAAAAAGCACTCACACAGACTGGAAAGGAGGAGGAAGAGAAAAAGAGAAAAATCATCACCAAGAAACCTGCAAGATCCTGCAAGAGTGAGATGAAGGGGCGGGGAGTCTCTGGTAGTGAACTAAAGAGGCCTGCGGTGGATTCAGGCAGCTTTGGTAATCAGTATGCTGATTGCGGACTTCTAGGCACAGCTTTGGCCACTGCCACTTATTCATTGTTGAATTAAGCACTGCTTACAGAGTTCTGATTGAATAACATTGTTGGGTTTAAAGCACATTCAGTGGGCAAACATTGTGAAAGATATAGTGTCACGACGTCAGTAAGCCTAGGGAGCGGAGGGCAATGGGGTAGGTTTGGTAGGACGGGGTATGAGGACGGTGGAGTGAGGGTGGAGAGGAGGACTCTGGAAAAGGGATAGAGGGGGGACAGGTAAAAGGGATACTGGCCATAACCAATAAACAGAATCAGACTAACAGTGATGCCAATAGCAAGCCAACAATTTCCAGTTTCCAACTGTGAGACAATACTGCTTTTAGAGTTGGCCAGTAAAGGTCACCTAATATCAACGTGTAAATAAATGCACGTTACTTTACGCATCCTATTAATTTCCTATGGAGTTCTATGTATTGAGATGGGGTGTTGGATTTGTCAATGATAGCATGCCAGAGTGTCAGAAAGTTGAATTATGATTATAAGGTGAGTATCCCATATCTGCTAAGAAGTTGCTGCTAGGCTTGTTCTCCCAGTAGGCGTTCCTGATAAAGATATAATAAGCAGGAGCGACGAAGAGTCCTGTGTAGAGAAAGTGCTGCTGAGGATCTAAAGAAAAGAAAGAAATAGCAAAATCGAGATCAATTGTTCATTTAGGAATTGTTCCTGTCCCGCTGTAAAAATGCAATTTTTGCAAAGTTGTTGCAATCTGTTGTGAATACGTGCATAGTGTTTCATGGGTTTGACTGCAAAACTAGCCTATTTAAACAGCTGGAGTGCTTGTTTATGCTTCAAAGTCCATTAACTGATTATTGGAAAGGGAAACAACTGATTGTGAAGTATTCAGTGATCATTAAACAATTTGGCAACGCAAAGTGTGGATTGGAATAAATGAATTCCTACACCCACAAAATAAGACATGTCCTGTGAATTCTGCTCTTTGCAAAGCAATGTAAGTTCCCACCTGACCCCTTTCCCAACATAGAATGAACATTAAGCTATAGGGAGTTGTGTCCCTCCAGGGCCCCTCAAAGGCAAAAGGGAAACTCAGTAGTTACTCCATGACAGCACACCATCTTCTTTCCCTGCTGCAGGAAGTATGTCCTGGGACTTCTGAGTGTATGTGACCCCCTGGACATCACTGGTAAGCGGCATCTGAGCAGGATGCTCACAGTCTTGCACTGTAGTGGCAACATCCCCACTGCAGTGCAGAGGCTGGTTCTGCCCCCAATGTCCTCTTTTTAAACATTTGACACCTTTATGGCTCATTTATGTGAGAAGTTGAAATAATATCTGTGAAGCTGCGATGTCCTGGACTTCAAAAGCTCGACCACCCTCATAATCATACTCAAAAGGTCAGGGATGAGACTGGTGTGCAAAGAGGGTGGTATAGCCATCTCCTAGTAATCATTTCAAAGAGGGCACACATTAAATGGGGAAAGGGACTGAAATCATCCATCACCCACTAAAAGGCAAAAAGGGCTCAGTAATTGTATGGAAGTTAACATTCCTCACATTTCTGCTCATCTAATTTGCTTTTGTCTACAGATTGGATGCAAATTAAGTGGACCTGAAGTCCACATCTAGCTAGCCAACGATCTGTGTGTTTTGCCCTTACCATCTCTCCAGCTAGCCATCTCTGCGTGCCTGATTGTATGTTGATTCACTGTGTGTGCATTGTGTAGGATCCAATGTGAGCCTGTATGTGTTTGGCTTTGTGTAAAGTGCTGTGCGTTGTTCACAGTACATGGCTATATATCTGTCTGTCAGATGGCCTGTCTGCAAAGAACCCCATAGGTATTTGTGCATGGATGTCTGTATGTTCGCAGGTCTATGAAGGGTTGTCTGTAGGTGTGTTCGCCCGCATGTCAAGGTAAGTGTTCTGCAGTTTGCACATGTGCATTATCTTTGTGGATTTATGTGTGAATGTGTGTTTATGTTAATTGTCTGTGTGCCCATGTTCTTTATTGAAGATAAATCTATTGACTTTGTCAATGCTGGTTTGGAGGTGTGCTTAACCTTTACTACTCATTTCTTGGATTATATATATATATATGTATATATATATAATTATATATATATATATATATATATATATATATATATAATTTTATATATATATATATGTATATATATATATATATATATGTGGAATTCAGGAAAGTAAACTTGTACATACCTATATTTACACTTACACTGTCAGTAATTCTGTCCTCAATATTTTGTCTGTGATATTCTGAGAGCACAATATTGCCGAGTTGATAGTACTGGGGCATATCAAATAATATCAAATGATCAGCAAAGAGACATTTGATGATCCAGCCAAATCAAGAATTTCATTGGTTTTGTTTTTTAATCTTAAAGTTGTTGATATTAGGTCTGTATAAGAAGTTAGGTTATTAATTGAGAGCGGAGAGAGCCCCACTTAAATAATGAACACAATGTTAGTCAAGGTGAACCACAACAGTCACTAAATAAACCTGTGCTGATCCCTCTGGTAGCTTTGCTCAAAAGCAGTCAGGCTAAATGTAGAGGCAATGTGTTAAGTCTTCATTCATTACTCAAAGAGTAATAAAGTGAAAATAAAACACAAAGCTAAAATCCCAGAAGATATAAATATCAATAAAAAGTGGCATAAAAATGACAAAACTCCAATTAGCAGAACTGAGATCATGATTCTTCTAGTTGTAGGTGAAAATAGCAGCAAAAAACACAAAGCGCCACTCGTGGTTATCTGGTGGGGCTGGACTGGATCAAAGTCACAGGTTCAAGCCAAACATGATGAAGCATGGGTTGGATACAGGAGCCAGGGTCATTCCAGTAAAGAGTTTACCTTCTCTGAGTCTAAGTCCATGCAAGGAGTCTCAGCTTGAGCTTCGCATTGGTGGGGGCAGCAAGGACATCATTATCAGCGCAAGGAGCAGGGCACTTCAGGAGCTTCACGTTGGTGAAAGATGCTGGCAGTTGCTGTTTGGCACAAAGAGCGGGCTGCTGTCAGATCTTCATGTTGGCAAAATATACCACAACCATTGCTGATGGAAGGAGCCCACTCACAGCCACAAAGAGCCCCAAACTTCTAAATTTTCACCTGTAGTTGAGGTCTTGAGTTGTAGGAGTACACTCTGATGCCAGCCAAGTGTCTAGGACACAGGAGCATCTCTTGGAGATCAGGACTCACTCCAGCAAAGAGCAGCAGCGGGCGCAGGCAGGTCCAGTAATTGCCAGTTAGCTGGTCAGTTGCTTACAAGGCCCCTGGAAGGTTATTTTATCCCTGGAGTTCAAACAGGAGGCCAGCCAACTCAACCTTTCAGTCACCTCTGGTGATTGTAGGTTTGAGGCAAGCAGGCCCAGTCTCCCATCCCCAGACAGCAGGGCACTCCTCCTTCTGAATCTTCCATGGGTCCAGGAGTGTCCTGATGAGGAGTTTTAAGTTATGGGTGTTCTACTGCCATCACTCTCAATGGATGCTCCAAGTTGATTTCAAGTGAGCCTTTTGGACCAGGTTGCGGCCAGCGGGCTGACACACACAGCTGTTCAACTTACCTCATAGCAACCAACCCACCCCAATAATTTTCTGGACTCTTCCTCCTGTTGGGGGTGGTGCTTTGGCAGAAGACACCTTTGACATTTTCCATACTGCTTTACCCTCTTTTTCCCAGAATCCTCTCACAAGGATTTCTGGAATACATCCTCCTTTTCCGAGATGGCCACCTTACCATTGCTATGAGGTGTTTCCCAATCCAGTAGGACTGATCTGAGTCTCCTTGCCTAGCAAAACTGCTTGCTCTCTGTTGGTGCGTGTCCTGAATCCTAATTAGTTTTGGAATTTCCTGGTTCTCCAGCCATTTAGTTCCAGCACCTGTAATTTATTTTATATCCTAAAATCTCCTGCTCCTTGGAGTCGTGCCTCCTGTCCTTGGGCTGCTACTGTTACCTGAAACCTTGCTGTCAGCTAGGACGTTTTTTGCCATCAGAATTTTTGCTCCTTCCAGGGCATATTCTGAAAGGCACCATTCGCTTAGGCACCTTCATGTGTCAGCGGCATTTTGGCTGCTGGAAGGAGTCACTCTTACCTCTCCCAGACCAAGCCTGTAAAGATCTGAGCTTCTCAACCTCCCCACAGTCAGAGGTTACTCACTAGGCATCCGGCTCATGAGAGAGGGGGTCATCCTTATTCCTAGTGCTAACTTGTGAATGGAGGATGCCCCTTTTATCTAATCTTCCCACTTTCCTGGGTATGGCTCCCAGCTGTCTATGGTTACAAAGGCAGGCAGGCTGGCCTTCGAGTGAGCTGCATGTGGATTGGTAGTGGGCAGGCAGCTGCAGAAAATAGGAAAGGGATGGGCACAGTCCTCATGCTAACTTTTGAAGCAATGGGAGGTCTGAGTACAACTCCCCTACCCCCAGGCCATCCTGCTCAGGAGAAGAACATCCTAACCCTCACCCAAGGCCCTTTTATCCCAATGTGTGGAACGAATACACATCACAATACAGGAGATCTGGACTCTGGCAGAAAGGCACATTTGCTATAGTAGAAAACTGCATTCTAAAAGTTATGTTTTCATAATAGTAGCTTCAGTCACACTTTACCATTAACGAGGATATTAAAATACAATTCTAATAAATAGAAGAAGCATTTGTCTATCTGTTCTCATCTGGAGTTATCACTTATTTAGTGTTGCCATAGAGAACAAGCATTTGCAATGCAATGGGTCTCGCGTTTGCTCGAGTTAGCGCTATTAGCGTTGTAAATTCTTAACTGGACTTTTCTTGCCACATAAATTGAAAATGAAAAGTAAAACAGTTGACATAAGCGAGCTGATTCAAAGCGCCATGGCCGCCATGAGCATGAGCGCAAAGGAGAGACACAAAATGAAAACATGGCTCAGCAGTTAAAAAAAATACCATTGAATGAAGAATTGCATCGAGCCGCGAGGAGAAAGGATCGCGGCTTGGATTAAAGGGAAAATTGACACCAGACGGGAGGAGTGAGGCGGAGCCATCACACACTGGAGGAAGTATGACGTAGTGTGATGGCCAACAACAATATTCTCTTAGTGAATGCTCCTTGGACTGGAACTTGGTGTGCAAAGGAGGAACATTTACCACAATGCACTAATAAAAGTGAAGCATTTAAGACAAGCACAACAAAGAACGAGTGGCAAGAGTGGGCGTGACTTAAACCTTTATACTGAAAACAGCATGTCTCGCAGAGAAGGAGCATTTCCTGCCTGTGCTCGACCTAAAAACGACTTTAGGAGTTTTTGCACTGGCAGGACATGCAAAACTTAAATACACATGTCCCACTTTCTACATACTAAAAACCCTGCAGGTGCCTTCAGGGCCTGACTTTTAAGTTTTAAAAGGGAAGGTTTAGACCTGACAAAAGGTGCATCAGCCCTTGAAGCACAAAATTACACAGCGGAAAGCATTCCTTGCACTGAGTGGCAGCAGTAAATTCCAGACACCCAATGTCACTCCGAAATTGCTGTTTTCAGGCGAAATTTGACTCGTTGTAATTGTCTAGTTCATAAAACAGTTCAGCAGACAAATCTTGTGATCTGTGGGCGGAAGTGGATTCACTTTTATTAACTACACTTATTAAACAATAGACTTCCACTTAAAGGTGCAGGTACATTTTGTGCACACTAGTTAACAGTCTGTGCGCCACTGATCACTGTGCTTCAAACTTGCATACAGCATGGAATGTGGCCCCAGATTTCTTTAAAAAACTATGAGGTAAACCATTTCTATCTTTACTATGTACTCTAGTGAAAACGCCCTCGACAAAATAAGTGATTTGAGGGTTATGTCTTGACTTTATGAAATTAAACCTAATAACATTAGGTTGATCCAAACATCTGTGGTTATGTTTAAGAAATCTGTTTCGTCTGATTGAGTGAATCTAGAAGCCAGGGTACGTTAAATAGTGCACAACTGGTGCAGTGTAAACTTACACCGTAATTTGCTGCAACGAGTGCGAAAATACAACATTTGTACTCGGTAAACTCTTTAAAAGTATATTTTTTGCCAGCTTATGAAAATCTAATTTTTGCTTGAGGTCATTGGTGTAAATGTCCAGCCCTGCAAATTACCACGCATTTGCGGCTCGAATAACACACTTTAATGCTGTCAGCATCACTGCACTAAAATGCTAGGTCTCGCTATAGCAGCAAGCTAGATCCTATGCGCGACAAGGGTCTTCCGCTGATTGAGTCACAGGAGTGGTGGTTCACTTCTTAGCGGCCTGTGCAGTGAGCCAGACCCAGGTCGAGGAGAGGTACGTTTGTATGTAGATCTTAGCCTGGGTCCAGGAGTTACGTACTTTAAGGAAATTACAATTGTGACATTATTTTAATGGCTCCATCATCCGGCGCTGTTCGTGTTCTAGCCCTCAGTGCTGCAGCCTGTGTCAAGAGTACAGAGAGAAGCAAGTCTGCGTACTGCTGCTTAGAGCACTGTGACATGGCCTCCATTTCGAGGGAGGCCAGTCATGAGTCCATGCCTCAGCATCCCACCGGGACCCACTCTGACAGGGAGACATTCTCTGAAGGGAGCAGCACTGGCAACCCAGACTGCGAGGCTGGCTCAGACCGAACTAATTTGGAACTAGGGGGGCACATGTACGAATATTAAGTTTTGCGACTCGCAAATTGTGAGTCTTAGCGACTTGCAATTTGCAAGTCGCAGAACCTGATGTACAACATTGTCAATGACACTGTTTGCGATTCTTAATGTGGTATCAAATGACCTACCTCATAAATATTCATGAGGTAGGTTGCAATTTGTGACCCCATTGGGAATGGCCGCCATCACAGGGATGGTGGCCTTCAAGGGACAGTAGACTACCATGTCTTTGACTGCTTCTAAATAAAGCAGTCTTTTTTTTAAATGCAGCCCGTTTTCCTCAAAGAAAAATGGGATGCATTTCAAAAACAAAATTGAAAAGTTTTCTTTTCATTTTTTCAGAGCAGGCAGTGTCCATGGGACCACTGCCTGCTCTGAAAAAATATTTTAGCTACCATTCACAAAGGGGAATGGATCCGGTGGGGACCCCTTCCCGTTTGCGAATGGGTTAGCACCAATTTAAAATTGGTGCTAACTGTGATTGTTTTGTGACCGCATTCACGGTCACAAAACAATCCTACATCGCAGTGCGACTCGCAATTAGGAAGGGAATGCACCTTCCTAATTGCGACTTGCAAAACCTTTATGCGATTCGATAAATATATAACTGAATCGCAAAAAAGGGTCTGTACATCGCAAAATGCTTTTTTTTCGTCGCAAACGGCCCGATTCTGAGAATCGGGCCGTTTGCAAAGAGTAAAAAACTTTGTACATGTGGCCCTAGTTTCCTTAGCACAAGTCATCCGAGCACTGGATCTGAATTCTTTTTAAACCTCCCACCCGCAGCATTTTTTCTAGGAAAAAACATACACCATACACTCTCACAATGTTTCAAGAAAGTAAGGCACAGACAGAGAGTCAAAGTAATGGTGCCACCTTATGTTGATGAAATTGCAGTAAATCTGACCTAAACTAATCACTAAGCTAAGAGAAAAATCCGATTGTGGCTTTACAGTACAAACGTAATAGAAATACTATGTTTAGGGCAGCATTGCAGTTTTAAAGAAACGCAAGAGTAAAACCATTTTTAAATGTTTGCTTTACGTCTTATAAGACGTTCTTTTAACAGGCCTGTTTTTTTCAACTTGCCAGCCTGCTTCTCGGGGGTTTCATTTTGCCCCCGAGGAAGTGTCACTGGAAATGTCACACACTGGGCAGTAGAATGTCACTCATAAATACACTGAAACTGTCACACATACACGGTCTGAAAACTTGACCACTACTAATGTCTTTCTAGTACTGAGTGGCAGGTACAACTGGTTGTCAGTGCTCATTTTATTTTTCCAGTGGTAAAATGGTGCAACATTTCAAAGCAGAATTTTTGCACTTAGAAATCTGGTTTTGGAGTGTCTCAGCAGTTGTATTACATTTGTAAAATTGTAGTTCTGCTAAGTTTTGTAAATTTAACAAGCATGTCCTACTAATGGTTTTAATTTCTGTTGTGGTCGCTATTATTGCATGCATTTTATCTTATTGGTCGTTCGGGGTGGAGACTAATTTTCAAGCACTGACACATAAAGTGGGGCAAGAAATATTTACACAAATAAATGACTTTGCAATTCTGCGGAAACTGATTCATTGTGCTGAATTTGTGCCTTTCTCTTCTTTTTGTTGTGAATCACAGGGATTCGGGAAACAAGTGGATGTGTCATATATCGCCAAACATTACAACATGAGCAAAAGCAAAGTTGACAACCAGTTCTACAGCGTGGAAGTGGGTGACTCGACCTTCACAGTCCTCAAGCGCTACCAGAACCTAAAGCCCATTGGCTCGGGAGCTCAGGGTATAGTTTGGTGAGTGTGGCTTGCACTACTTTGACTGTATTGGGGCATCGATTGGGAGCATCGATTGTTTGGGAGAACCTGCTTCCCCACTCAACTACGGTCAATGTTGTCCTTCTCCTGGACCACTTGAGCGCAACGGTATTGATGTTGTATAAACGAGATAGCGCAGTTTTGCACTGAAGTTGTGCATCACCTGTTGAGTGTGAAAAAAGGTATATGCACTGCCTGACAAGGGAAAAAAGGTGTATGCCCTGAGTGGCCAGTACAAAAATGATGTTTTGCAATGGTCGGTGAGTCTAAATGTCAGTGCAAGCAAATTTGATTATAAAACTACACCAGCGTTAGTGCGATCTATGTAAAACAAACATTTTTGTGCAACCTTTCAACACTGGTGCAAAGTGTGTAATCTGCCTGATAAACCCATTTGCATTGGATTTTTACAGATTCTTTATCATTTTCCTGCATCATAAATTGTTGTCAAATTTACAAGGCACAGAACTGAAAAAAAATCTGTTTAACTTTACCGTCTATTGTGAGTGTGTGAGTTAGCAATTGTACTGGTGATACAAGAATGAAAAGTTTATGAACTACCGGTTGCCTCTGTAATTCTGGGGATCCATCTAGTGCTTAATTTGAGCTGGTGGTTGGTTGTGAGACCCTCATTTTTGGGGATTAGCACTTATTTCTGTAATCTGATCTACTGGGACAAGGCCCTGCTCTTTAATTTAGCAAGACGCACAGGGCTAGTGAGTGCTTGAACCAAAAGCACATTTTAGGAGTAGGTGAGATAACAGCAGCATAACTCAGTTCCATCAAAACACATCAAAGTGATACAGGCCTGCAAGTGTGCCTCTTCTATACTGGTAGGATGAAGATTCTGCAGTTGTGCTCTCTAGGTGTTTGGCCTTTTCTACTACAGGATGTAGGCAGTGCTTAATTTGTAAAAGATTAAGTACCGACTCCCAAAGTTTTGTTAAGACACCTGTGGCAGGCACTTTCGAGAGTCGGGGTGTTGAATACCAAGGCTTCATAGTCTTATTCCACCTGATGCTTCTTCAATACACCACCCCACACTCCCTGCCTCTAATCTCATTCTTGCAGGTACTTTTTCATCCTTACGTCCTCCCTTTGTGACAGATTTTCTGAATTACTCCTCCTCTTTCTTTCTTCCTTTTGTGTTTTTTACTCTCTAGCAGCGGATCAATGTCTGTTCAGGAAAAATAAGCGTTGTCCCTAACAATAAGTGCCGGTGGGGCCTACCGGCAACCACCAACTTAAATAAAGCACTGTAGCAGTCATTAGCTCATGTGCATGAGGGGCTCATTTTCCTTGTTGCATTAGTGCACTTGCCACCCTTTTGCATTCTTTATGGCTTTTTTCCCCACACACATTTTTTATCTGCAGAACCTTACCAGTCAGGTCGGTTTCCAAGGTTGTTGTCAGGTTCTCTCCACAGAAAAATAGTTTGCCTTGTAGCCTCTGCTTGAGCCCTATCAGAAAAGAGCCTTGAACATGTCACTAGAGAAACAGTGTTCAGTTATTTGCCCTTTTCTCAAGTAATCCTGTAAATTTCACTTAACATGTAATGTTAAGAATGTTTGTAGCTCACACTATCATAGATTTGAGGACATTTTGGATACAGCATCAGAATGGATCACTGTAATCAAAGTTAACAAACGTGGAAAGACTGAAGGCTAAGGTGGCTTTACCAAGGTCTTTCACCACATGTTTCACCAGAGAGCACTCAACTCACTGAGCCAAGGGCTGGCTAAGGCAGGGGAATCTGCTGTGCGAGTACTTCAAGCATGGCCAGCTTATGATCTAAATAGTATCGCCTTCAGTGCTTTGTGGAAGTCCACATGATGCAGCAGAGAGTGAGTTAACATTTTCACTTTATTAGTGTCGAGTGCAAATCGTTCTGTCCCTGTTGTTATCTCTATATGGGCTTGTAACCACTCCCATGCCTGGCCCATCACTTTGGTTGGTTCGTGGGGTTGCCTTTTACAATTTGCTTCATTTCATTAGTCAAAGGCATGCATATGTCTTGCCTTTTCCGGTCTTTAGCCCTCCTCGAGCGCACCGGCCAACTACTGAAAACATGTGATGCTCCGTGTTTTCAGCCTGGTTTCTAGACTACCTTGTTACATGGATATATACACTATTGTGGTTTACTTGGATAATTGCACGTTTGCTCTTACGTTTCACTGCAGCCGACTTCTGTTCCCTTTTGTGTGTTTGCTTTGCGCTCATGGCGGATGTCAGCTCGCTTATGGGAAACTGTTTTACTTTTCAGTTTATGTGGCAAGAAAAGTACGGTTAGGAGTTTACAACGCTAAAAGCTTTAACTCGAGGAAAAGCGAGACCCATTGCATTGCAAATGCTTGTTTACTGTGCAATCCCTAGCCAACCATTTATAACACGGTTGCAACTATTCTACTTTTAAAGACTGTCTTTAAAAGACTGTGTTTTGTTTAGGTTTGTACTGACATGCATATCTTCACGTTATGAGACTCATTGTGCAAACAGCCAAACCCTGCCTATTTGCAATAAATACATGCAGAGGCCCAAAGATTCACATCACCTTTACTTTCAGTATCCAAGTCTCACTGGCTGTTTTCATTCCTGCTTTCTCTCTTTGTAACTGTTTCCCTATCGTTGTCTCTCTCTTTTTCGCCCCTTATTTCCTTTGTATCTTGGTTAAATCTGATGCCGAAAAGTAAATACAAGTCTAAATAATGAGCACCAGTGCTCACCACCTGCAAGCAATCTGTGCGAATCAAGAACTGAATGCAAAGGTGTGCACTGTAAACATACAGCAGCAGGGGAAATTCTGTTCAAGCTGAATAAGAAAGATTGCAGCATCCACCTTAAATCTTACCATTGGTCCATTCTGGTTTAACTTTTGATTGGGTGCTGCTAGATAGCGCTCTGCGCGGTCTTGAGGCCACCTGTGGTTTGAACAGGATTTTCGTTGAAACGATTGCAGAGCTGATGTGGGTACGTCACTTTTTGCACCGACACAAGCCATCTATTTTGCTTTTGTTTACAAAACACAAATTAGGTCATAATCGTATAGATCTAGCAAACAACCATAAAAGAAGTTGCTATAAATCATTATTTGATAATCCGCACTTAATTTGTGGGCAGTGTCTTCACCTATTTAATAGGACCAGAACTCTTTGCCACCTCCTGCAGTGTTCTGGTCTGGCTGCAATGCTGCTGGAATTCACAGAGCAGAAGACTGTTTATCAGCTATTTTGATATTTCCACAGGGGTCCAAGGAAATAGAAAATGTACAGCCAATGCAGCTATCCTTGTGTTGTATTGGTAGTCCTTGTTTGACCGACCATAACGGCAATAAAGGATGGAGGGTGATTCACGCTTTTGGAAAGTGTGAATGTTGCTCTATGGCCTGGCCACGCGTGAAGCTAACAGGACAACTATTAGAGTTGTTCAGGGGCTCTAGCTAGTAGTAGCACTGCAGCTTCTGCCAGCTAATGACATGATTAACAAGCATTTGCAATGCGATGGGCCTCTCGTTTACTTGAGTTGGAGCTATTACCTTTGTGAACTCCTAACTGGACTTTTCTTGCCACATAAACTGAAAAGCAAAACAGTTTCACATAAGGGAGCCGACGGCCGCCGTGAGCACAAAGCAAACACACAAAAGGAAATAGACGTTTGTTAGCAGTGAAACGTATTAGCAAAAGTGCAATTATCCATGTAACAATGTAGTCCAGAAACCATGCTGAAAACACGGAACCTTGCATGTTTTCTGTAATTGGCTGGTGCGCTCAAGGCGGGCTAAACACCTGAAAAGGATTGACATTTGCAAGCCTTTCACCAATAAAGTAAAGCGAATTGTAAAAGGCAAGCCCATGAACCAATGAAAGTGATGGGCCTGACATGAGTGTGGTTACAAGCCCGAAGAGGGATAATAACAGGGACAGAGCGCTTTGCGCTCAACCCTAAAAATAGAGGAAGGTTAGCCATTTCTTTCCGGCCCCTTGCTAAGTCTTTCACAATTGATGCCTTCAAAAGTATTTGTAACACAGAAACATGATATTACTCAGTAACACTAAGGGTAATGCTAATAGGAGTGTGGATTCAGATAAGATGGATCGTTTGTGGAACTTCATATTCTCCAAACATAGGTTGAAGTTTGAGATCAGGATGCAGCTTAGCGAGGCAATTTGACCTACATGACTGCTGTAACTCAGACCAGTTCTCACATGCATGAGAAGTCCATGAATGAACAAAGTGCAAGCGAAAGTTGATCAAACATACAGATACTCACAATAAGTATAGTAGCAGCACCTCCCTTAAAGGAGCAAATATTTTTTCTATAAACTCACCACTTGAGCAATGGCATTAGCCTGACAAAAAAATCACTGGTGACTGGAAAACCAGCATTATAGTTGTAATGGATGACTTGACTTATGTTTGGGCGATGGAGTTGAAAGTAAGAAACTGAAAGTTGTTTTGCATCTTCAATGTTAATCCCAAATGTATTCTAGTGATTTAATGCAAGAAATGAACAGGGGCGACTTCTCCTCCGGACGTGTCGCCCCCTGCTCAGAGTCAGGCAGTGACAAATATAAAATAACAAAATACTTTTATTAGCATTTTATTTCTCACTGTCTCTCTGACAGCCTGTCTCTCTGATAGCCATGGCGGGCGGGCTGGCCCATAGGGAGGAGGAGTGGTGGCCGCTGTAGAATGCACTTGTCAGTTTTGCTGGCTGTCTTAGGATGGCCAAACCGACATGCACACTTACGTTTCTCCACCCCAGCTGTGTTACACTGCCAGATGGAGAAATAGCATTGGCTCCCCGTGCCTGAACGAGCATCAGACCAGCCCACTAAGGGCAATCCAGGCATAGCTCTCACGCTTGGTATAGCATGAGAGCAGAGTCTGGATTGGGAGCCTGTACTTTTGTGTCCCAATGACTGCTGCTGGGAGGACAAGGAACACCAAGGCAGCCGGCGCAAGTACCGGAGCAGCAGGTATTTATAAAAAATTATCCCCTGCTTCCACTTTTGATTGCCGGCAGCCATCACTAGGAATGAACTCAGCAGAAAGCTTGTTCAAGGTTGGCTATAAGCGTAATTGGCAAGCTGAAGGAGAACATGGTATATTCAATGTCTTCTGAGATTACATTTTAACACGTGCCAGCATTAAATCCTTCATGGCCTAAAGACAACACTTCAAACACTAGCCACGCCCAATTGAAGAACCCTATAGATATAGTAAGAGTAACATGTTCTTTATATAGAACTTGACAGCACTCTTGTGTCATTTTTCTACACACTGAAATTAACAAGTTATACAATTATTCATTGTAAGGGTATTCATATGTTACATGTTAGGCTACTTTAATTGTATAAAATGCAATGGAATATTTAATGGTCCCCTTTGAAATATGGGCTCTACCATCATAAAGACAGGCCCCAAACCACTCTTCCTCTCCAGAGTTTTACCCTTGCCCAGCCACTAGGATTAAGAACCAGTAAATGAAACATAAATACAATATGAAAAGAAACACATTATATAATATGGGAAATATAGTTTTTTATATCATAAACCACAAGATGAAAGCCTTGGCATAAACCAAAAGGTTTTGTGCCATGACAGTGATGTTTTTTGTCAATAAGGGAAATGTTATTAAAAACAGTCCTTGATATGCCTCACTATACTGTTTGATTATCTGTAGAAGACAGAAGAAAAAATATTATGTGATTCAGAACAAATAGTTGTAGAAAAAAAACAAGCTCTAGTCTATGTTCACTCGATCAATCAATCAATGAGTGATTTGTATAGTGCTACTTATCACCCATGGGGTCTCAAGGTGCGGTCGTAAGGGTGCAGATCAATCCAAGAGCCAGTTCTTAAGGTCCTTCTTTAACTGACTTAGCAAGCGGGCCTGTGTGAGGTGGGAAGGTAGCGTGCTCCAGGTCTGCTCTGTGAGGTAGGAGAAGGATCTGCCTCCAAGTGTGCTCTTCCTGATTCTAGAGGTGGCGGCAAGGGCAAGTTGAGAAGATTGTAGTTGTCTGGTGGGGGTGTAGAAAGATAGTACTTGGTTGAAGCAGGACGGTCCGATATTATGCAGGGCCTTATACACGTGTGTCAGGAACTTGAAGGTGATGCGTTTGTTGAAGGGGAGCCAGTACAGGTCTCTAAGGTAGGAGGATATGTGGCTGCGGCGGGGGAAGTCTAGGATGAGTCTGGCTGCTAGATTCTGAATTCTCCAGAGTGTTTCTTGGAGCTACTTTGTGATTCCACTATAGAAAGTGTTGCCGTAGTCGAGTCTGCTGCTGACAAGTGCGTGGGTGACCTACCTTGCCTCGGTGGGGATCCACTTCTGACTTCTGTGTAGAAGTCTGAGATTGTTGTGCTGCTGCCTGTAAAGATCAGCTAAGAATGGGCTATCGTAAATAGAATGGTCAGGTTTATCTTTGCTTGCATGAATAGGGTGACAGTTTGGTTCTCACTAAATGCCCTATAAAGTAAGGTAAAAAACATACTGTTATAAAATGTTTAATTACGAATTTAATTGTAAAAATGTGTTTGTTGTTTTATATCAGTTCTTACCCCCACTCAACAAAATTTAAATCTTGAAATTAAAATCCTCATATCAGTAAATGAAAATGATAAGAAGCAATGTAAAAATGTTTTGTTTCTCTGGAAACAAATTAGTCATCTGCTGATGCTCAATATTGCACCTTGGGAACAGCGTGAAGTTCTTATAGATTTTCTTTAAAGTTGCTCGTAAGAGTAATTAAATTAGCTCAGAACGCTATCAAAAACTGTCTAAAAGTGTGGTGACAGATATTTAGCAGTTAACTGAAAATGGAACGCATTATTCTTTTGTGTCATTGTGTACCTGGCTAAGAGAACATTGCTTTTGTTCCGTGTCACATGCAAAATAGCTCCTGATTTCTGGTCTTGAAAAATGTGGCTATGATACACCTTTATAGTTTGCAAATTAACTGAGGTTTCCGTCCGACTCATTCCCCTTCCTTGCAAAGCCATTCCTGACATTTGGGGCAATTTGTGCTAAAACCTTCATAAGTAGATATTCGGTCAATTTTGCTTCTGTTCTTTACACACTTTGGGGATTGGAAAGGTACCCAAAGTGTGTGATTTACCCTGGAGTGGCATGGAGAAGTAGCAAAAAATGGCCGAAATTGTTCGGTTTCTATTTTGCAAAAAATGTAGCAAATTGCTGTGTACGAAAGTGTATGTTCTTTCTGAATATTGTATAGACAAACGACTTTCTGACGTTACCCTCTATCCAGCTGTCAAAAATACCGCAGATTTTTCAATTTTGTTAGTGGTGGTCTCGTTTCATAGGGGACAAAGAGGTAAGAACTTCATGGGTAAACATTTTTCTATATATATTTCTAAAGCTAGAAACAAAATCTGAATTCAAGAGGGACTCGTTCCTGCAGATTTCTCAAACGATTTGTTAAACTAAATCATATTGCAAGTAAGTTTTTTAGGCTCAAAACAAACCTGATACTTTATTTGTGTGCCATACAAATGATAAATAGACACTGAAACCCTATTAGTTATTGTTTGTGCACCGCATATTTATATATATATATATATATATATATATATATATATATATATATATATATATATATATATATATATATAAATATATATATATATATATTTATATATATATATATATATATATATATATATAGATATAGATATAGATATAGATATATATCTTTTGTTTCAAGAAAAACAAAGTAGGGACGTTAACCAGTGACATACATTTTCATAGCTGATGTTGGATGAAACTCACGGTTATGGTATATACATATAATATGGTCAATGTTCATTTGCAGAGGACTAGTGGAGAATTAAACAATTATTGCCAGTATCTCATGGAGTCAGAATTTACTATCGTTTAGTACAAGACAAACTCCCCCCAACCCCCCCCCCAACTATTTACCTAGATAGGTTGGCTCTAGATACTTGGGTTGCCCAATAGTTCAGAAATAACTCTTTTCTATGGCAGATTGTGTGAATCTGCAAGTTTTCCTTCTTTAGTGTATGTTGTTTGCAGTTGGAACTGTTCTAGCATCGTGTCCCACTCCATGGCTATTGGTCGCTTGCGTAGTCCCCTATCCTCTTCTCTGTGCAGTGCTGTACTTTCTACCAACCCCCATCGGCACATTTCCTTCCCGCCACTGTAGTACTAAAGGAGGGGCTAGTGATTTCCAGCGCCGCATTATCTGCCTTTAGCCAATAGTACTGCCAAGCCTACAAAACAAACTTCTGTGCGGCCACCTTTTGGTCTTGGGTAAAGCCCCAGTATACGTTGTTCCAGTCTATCCCAGTATAAGTGCTCTGTTAGGGACTTACGTGAGTCTCTAATCCCTTCCCAATAGGGTAACAACTGACAACGTGTCCATATCATGTGCATTAGATCTGCATCTTCAGTGTAGCATTGGAGGTAGATGTATGGCTCTGTGGAGAGGAGGGCGTGAATCTTAGAGGGTGTCAATAGGCTCTATGAAAAATCGTACATTAAATAAACTTAAACAGTGAATTATGGGGAATGTGGGCGTCATATTCTAGGAGGAATCGCCATTCTTTGTTGTGTAGCAGACGGGCAATTTCTGCCTCCCACGTGCCTCGCAATAAGGACAGTAAAATCTGGATGTGGGAGCGAATGCCTCTATATAGCCATCTAACTATATGCCTGCCTGTGCCCATCTCATGTATTGCTTGTACTAAAGCGTGTGTTTGGGGTTCTTCCCCCGACCGAGTCCAGTGTGTCTTGATGTAATGCAATATAGCAGCGTGCTAGGAAGAGGGTTCCTGTGAGAGCAAGCATTTGTATGAACTCTGTATGTGTGGTTAGTAGTCCTTACTCAAATAAACCCCCCACTGTTGATACTCCCCTTTATTCCCATTGTCGGAGTGTGGCTGATCAAAGCACCCCTGCAGGTTCAGGAAGGACGCGTAGCGGGCCTTATGGGTATATGGGGTCGTATCTTGTGTAATTGGAAGTGCCGAGCACCAATACGTTAGTGGGTTATACAGTAACAGTGGCATCTGAAGAGGTTGGTGTACCTTCCCGGGTAGTAACAGAGAGTGTAGATAGCCATTACATTTCTGAGCTGGTGTATAGCCTATTTACTGCATCATATTGCAAGTAAGCAGGATAAAGATTTGAATTTCTATGTTTTTCCACCTAACATAAATTTACAAGAATTATATACTGTTGTATTTTTTGGATTATTCTTGTTAAAGGGAGGTATATTTTTTTCCAGTTTTTCAAAAGTGTATGTCACTGCGACATGCAGTACATTTTTATTGTGTTCTTAATAGTCATCAATTCACGGAGAACATCTAAGGAATAAAAACATGGGTGTAAAAGAAAGCTGTGCATGTTTGAAATGTACTCAAGAATCTGAGTTATGGTTATAGATTATTCGTACCACTCCAGGTTTTGGTTTGCCCATATCCATAGGTTATTCTGAGGCCTTTTTTATAGTGTGTTTTTTATGCAAGCCAATTTACAGCCAAATGCCAAAAATATAGAGAAATGTAAAATATAATTTTGTATGCATGAGTGAAGTATGGTAGGACTTTTGCTATTGGCTGCAACTTCGTGAATTGTCTGTCACTTAAATATGAGGAATTTTTGTTTTTTCACCCATACTTTGTCATTTGCAGGTCTATATCGTTATGAAATACATTACGGCCACATCACCCAGGATTCCACTGCCTCTCTAGTTTTTAGAAAAGGCCAGGGTGGGCAGGGTTAATTGGGTGCTAGCTGACCACAGATCCGAATACTGCAGGCTGATCAGGCAGAGAGTGAGAGGGAGATGGTTGTTTGTAGGTCTAGCCTTAACATTTACAGGGCATCTTGGGTAAGTAAATGTGCCCTGGATTCTCCTAGGTCTCTACATTTCAGAAATGCCCATGTTTGCCAGAGATCTCTGAATGCCTGACAGTCCCAACCCCTAATACTGAAGAAATCCCTATTTGAAACTGAGAGGAAATTGGATGCTTTTAGGTATCATTTTGATTTTTACATGGCATTCTGTGCAAGAACATGTGCTGCAATACACACAAGTCACGTCGTTCTGGATTCCTCTTGGCATCTGGTCGTCAGAA
Source organism: Pleurodeles waltl (assembly GCF_031143425.1). NCBI lineage: Eukaryota > Metazoa > Chordata > Amphibia > Caudata > Salamandridae > Pleurodeles > Pleurodeles waltl. Next base: position 45,268,292 of record NC_090437.1, read on the forward strand.
ATGCTTATGTTTCATACAGTTTCCTGGGTACAAGCCAACCCTGACACCAAATGTGACAGCCACCCTTCCACTCCCATGGAAAATGAGAGGACATTGGGATTTTTTAATTGTGGTTTTGACATATGACTCAGTAGAGGAGGTAAACCACCAATTCTCCCCCCCCCCCACCCCCCCCCCCCATATGGGCCGAATGACTGGTGTCTGAGTGTGGGGACATGCAGCCCAATGCCAGTACAGGCTGCACCCCCACCCAGTTATTAAAAAATAATAATTCCATGGTTTTTAGTAGACTTTCCTTCCACCTGGGTTGAATTGATTGGGATAAACATTTTAATATTCCCCCAAGAAGGGCAGAAATACTTCCAGGGAATGGGGTCCATCTAATGCCAGGACGGGCCTGCTGTTTTTTTCACAATTTTTCCCTGGTGGATGTTTTGTCCTGATGGATAATATCTAAGGTCTAGGGATATGGGTGCAGCCCAATGGCAGGACAGGATGACCCACATTCCTTTATTTAAAAGAAATGTCTGGTGCCTCCAGGGCTGTTTGCCTTTCTTAGGTCCAGGCAGTTTAGGGTTAAACCACCCAATGTCCCTTCCAAGGAATAGAAAGATTATCTGAGCCCTGTGGGTAGAGTGATGCGGGCCTGTGCCAGGGCATGCTGGTCCTTTCCATTGATTTTTACATATATGATACCTGATGTTTAGTGAGCTTTCGGCCACCCCTGGGAAAGGGGGCACAATGGGGATAAACCACCCACTCTTTCCCACCAAGAGAACAGAAAGACTGTGTGGGCTCTCGGTTGAGGGTGATAGCTCAGGCTAGTGAGGCTGCTCCTCCTTGGTAGCATCCCTTTTAGTCTAGTGATATGAAGTCCTGCTTAGGAATCACCCCCTGCAGCTGCCTCAGAACTGGAATCCATTAGGGAGAGACACCGCAGGGAAAGATCCAACCTTCCTAAGGGTCCTCCTCGCCTGCAAATCAGCAGTCAGTGCATTTTATTTGAGCTCCCATGAATCAATAAAACAGAAAGCGGCCAGAGCATTTATCTTTGGCTGCTTTCAGCTATCAGTTTATTGATGTCAGCATGCATGGCTCACTGATCATCATAACAACGCCTTTAGCTGCAGGTGATGCTTATCCCTGAAAAGCGCTAGAGGGATGCTTTAGCCTGAGTGCTAGGAATTGACCTCTACATCCTCCTCACTGTAAAGGTAGTGCAGGGTGTAGATGTCACATCCCATGCACTAAAGAGGCAAAACATGTTAAAGTATATGTGGACCAAATAGCTTGCATCTTTATTCTGGGCTTAGCCAACGTTTGGTCCATCAACAGTAATGATGGGCTAGTGTTCATCACTGAGACGCTAGGGCCCTTTTGCCAGTGATTAGATGCCCCCCTATTTTATTTTGTAGAGCTGGATCCCAGTGAATTAAAAATACATTGAGGCTTCATAATAAGTGAGTTGGAAGAAGCAGGTGCAGAAATCTGCCTGGGTGAATACCATTACTGTACAGTAATATCATCTCAAGTTTTTTACCAGAAGTTGGATGCAGAAATGGTCTTTGTCATAAGCTTATCTTTCAGTGATTCTATTTCTGCGCTGTTCTGTCTTTGTACATTTCTCCACGCATTATTTGGAGGTAAGAGCATGTAAAAATCTTAGGTGCAAAAGCTGATTGTGCAGAACACGTGATTCGTGACACGTGATAAGGTGACCATCTCACACATGACATCATGGGCTCTGTTTCCAGTCCTGAACCTTTCACCTAAAAATCATTGATTTAAGGTGAGTTAGTCTAATTAGTTTAGTGGAATAAAAATAGGAAAACACTCTGAATGCACTAGGCTAAAGGATATAGAGGATATAAAAGGATATAAAAGCCTAGGAATGGAAGCATTGTCTGTAATGACTTGAAGGGAAATTTCCAGCTTAATGTGATTTGAAGTCATGTGCATACACTCTTGGCACTCTTGGCACTCAATGTCTTTGTTATCGTGGCAGTCAGAATGAGCTATTGGTGCGGAAAAGAGAGGATACTGTGATCCTGTATCAGGCGGCTCCAGATGATCATTCATCCCCGAGCCTGAATTGTATTATTCAGGATTTGCCATTGCCTTAAAGTAATCACTCAAAATGGAACAATATCTTGATCAGACGGTTAATGTTCCTCCAAAAACCTCATATAGCCCCTTGAGGATGACAACAAAATTTACAATTTAAACAATACTATTTGGTGCAGAAGTAAGGTTAAGGCGAGTGGCTTACCCAGTGTGCCCTGGGTCTTAATACAAGGAAGAAAATAGGTCACCTAGCCCCTTTTTGAACAATAAAATGCAACAGTAATCAGGGTTCACTGTGCCCCTCAGGCCTTTGGACCTCAGTGACACAGCAAATGCACCAATGAATGCCATGCCCCTGGTTGAGGCGGATTTAACACCTATGAATATTCAATGACTGACTACTAGTTTTTTGTTTGCGACACAAGAAAGCTCTGTCCCACAAGGAGAACCCACGCCCAATACACGTCCAACAACCTGGATGGTTTGCCTGCCTTTAGCAGATATAAATTTCAAATCACTTCCCCACTGGAAGTGGGTCCTAAGAAAATTTACGGATACCCACAAATTCTCAAATGGTAGACAATCTACAACTTTCCTAGGCACCCCTCCTTAAAGCACACATGGGAACAGAATTTGACCCCACCCCTCCTCCAAAGCAACGTAATATTACACCATTGAGGGGTAACACTACAAATTGCTCAATGGATTTACTAATGAATAACACTACATTTAAGCTGAACGTAGAAAGATGAATGGTTTTGTAAATTTGGACTAGAGTATTTATTATCCTGAGCATACTTAACTCCACTTTAGCTTTCCCTATGTTTCATTTTTGGTGTCAATTTTCCTCTATTTTAGTCTTTAATCTGTCTGTAGAAGTTTGGAAAGTCCAAGGTCCCACTGCTAAAATTGCAGATGCGACAACATTGTGTGGGTTTTAAAAGAACAGTAATAACAACAGTAAATCCAGCACTCCTGCTCAGATGGTAAAATTCTGCTTTATACATTGTCATACTTTCAGATCAGATTATCACTGCAATTAATTGACAAAATGTCCCACAGAAAAGTGGTCTTCGGCTTAAAGAGGTCTCTGAATCTCTTAATCTCAATTATTTTTAATTATTTTGCACGAGGAGTGTCAGCATTATATCGGCTATCCAAACTGGAGACGCATTTTGTTGCCTCAGGTCTGATCCTTTGAGCTTGGCGCTGACACAAATGTCGGTCTTGATGTCATTGTCAGAAGTGAATTACATCTAGCATTCAATTGGGAAATGAACCACTTGTTCTATTGCAGACCATCAGTTGCTCATTAAAAACGGGAGTATGTCCGATTTAGGTGCAGGTGAAATTTTGTTTACGCTGCTGTATTCTTACTCGGTTTCTACGATTTTACTTTACACTTGTTACACGAAATGCATGCCATTACGCCACATCACGTAATTGAGATGTCATTTAGGTAAAAATCCTATTGCAGGAGCACAGGAGCAACAACAAAAAACAGAAGATGTTTTGTGGGATTTTGCGCTTTATTTGTAGAGTGATGGGCATCCGTGCAATCAAAAAGGACGCAATGATGCATGTTGTGCTTAGAAAATAATAGTGGACTGCCATTTCCCATAGTGAGGCACAATTTTGTAATTTTTTTTTAGCATTTTAGGTATTTTCTGCAATTGAAATTTCACAAATTTAGCTTGGACCTAGTCAGAATAACAGAAACAAAAGATCGTCTGGCATAACTATTGTTGCCTAAATATCGTTCACAAAAAAATTGCTTACTTGGGTGTGGATTTTCTGTTATTTTTATTATCTACTGCAAAGAGATATCAGTTTTCCAAACGGTATTTTGGATACCGTGCCTTAGTCACATATACATGATATGAGGAAGTTGTTGGCATCCCCTCGCAGTATTCTGTCTGGTCTCCAATGCAACAGGCACAACAACGCTGTTTAGGGTTAGCTTTATTCTCACTTGACAGGCTAATATTAATTCCAATCATGCACTTAATATTATTCTTGCAGAAACAACAGATGATGCTATACTTGCATTAACGTATTTTTGGTTCAGAAATTAAGATTACTATTAAAATATTTTTGGGAATTCCTGTTCCAAAATCCTGTTTTATTCCCTAGGTGTTACACCGTACCGTACTGTTTTACACAGACTTTCAGATGCGCAGTTCTTAAAGGCAAACTTGGAGTGTTCACTGACGATGGATTGCATCATGAAGTAGTGCTTCTCGATTTTTTTTGGTGACTTTTAAGGACATAATACAATTTTCAGGAAATGTATTTGACAGATTCTCAACTGAAAATTTAATGCAAGGTGCACACCACCTTCAAAAGTCATGCGAGATACCGATAGGAGAAGTTTGAGAGAAAAATGTCTGTCATGGTTTTACTGTTTTACAATAGGTCACACAAAAGTGTCTTCCCACGAAGTGTAGTGAAATGTATGGAACTGATATGAAATTCTAAAAATTCACAAGATTTCACCCATGTAAATTTCGTTTGGCAAATGTAATGATAACTCCCAAAATATGCATTATTCTGCTAATTTAAGTTTGTTAGCAAACATGTTCCCTTGGAAAGGGCAAAAAGTGAGGAATGGCTCCTCAGGTGGAAACACACCTCCAATCTCAGAGTAAAAACAAGTGGTTTATTAAATCCTGTTTAGTCCACGGTCTTTGGTCAGATGTCAAGCTCTCCTTACTTGAGATTCACGGTGGAACCGTATTGCATGTTATCGCATAGACGCCAAAGATGCACTGCATGTGCAAATGCATCTGCCTAACGGTTTCTTATTTTCTCAAAATATTAACAATTTGTTGCCTTAATTAATAGAATGGTTAAATCCACTTATCCAAGGAGAATAAAAGAAAAAATGCAGCAACCATTCTGTAGAAAAGAACTTGCTTACTTTCGCTCCAATTTTCAATGTTGCCAAGCCATTTAAAGATATATGAGATAGTTGGGGGCAGGTTTATGAAAGTGGCGCTGCACCGAGTGCAGCGCCACTTTCCCTGCGCCCCTTAACACCCCCCTCCCGCCACCATGTGTGCGCCGTATTTAAAATACGGCGCACCATGGCCCAGGATAGCGGCAAATAGCATCATTTTTCAAGACGCTATTGATATACTCTGCAGGAGTAGCGCCAAAATGTTGGCGCTACTCCTGCAGAGTACATACGGCCCCATTCTAAAGAATGGAAACCCCCTTTTAACGCTTGCTCTTGAGCAGGTGTTAAAAGTGCAGTAAAAAATGGTGCAGGGAACTCTCACAGATTTCCTTACGCCTTTTTTCCATCTCCTTTAACGTGTGAACTCCCCCTTTGCATACATTATACCTGGCGCAGGCATAATGTAGCGCAAAGGGTAACAGAGTGGCTCAATGCATACATTATGGCACTTTGTAAATAAGACGTGGGATTTCGGCCTCATTGGGCCACATTAACGTAAAAAACAATGACGCTATTGTGGCACAAGGTTGCGCTAGGGCATTATAAATATGCCCTTTAGTCTTTACGCAGACAATGAAATGGAGAAATACATTTATAGCCCGCATATAGCTCGGCACTGCATGCCATTTCCATGATGCATCTTCTTTGCTTCTGTAAAAGTCTCAGCAGCACATTATGTCCCTTCGAGAAAGGACCTGACTAAGGATTGTTTTTATAAACAGACTTTATTAAGTTTTCTGAAGTATCCCGGACATATCGAACAGAAAGATACCGATAACATGATGAAAAATGAAACAAAAAGTGATAACATAAAAAAAGCCACATATGAATCTTGTTAGAAATGGGGTTTCTAGTTGGCTAGGGTATGCACCTCAGCCAGGCAGAACCCACCCACTCTAGTCAGGGTAAGGGAGTTACACGTCTAAGATAACCCCTGCTCATTCCCTTGGTAGTTTGGCACAAGCAGTCAGGCCTATACCAGAGGCAATGTGTAAAGCGTTTGCACAATACATACAACACACGTGATGCAATAACCTCACCAGAAAGGAAACACAACACCAAGTTATGAAAATATACTCTATTGTACACAACGCAATGATTAGACCAAACATCACATATCAGTAATATCCTGCTACCTTAGCAGTTGTCAGAACGTTACACATTAGTTACTCTGCAAAATAGCAGTAGTCACATATAACACACCAGTTACTCAGTATTCTGCAACATAAGTAGTAGTCAGGAAACACTTTATAACACCAAAACACTTGTCATAAGAATATCATAAACTCCCATAGTAGGAACATTATAAACTATATGGCAAGTCATAAAACATATTAGTATGTTATGCCCATAATAGGAACATGTTCATACATATATCAACACATCAAACACAGGTAGGCAATATATGTATTCATTAAGTCTGTAGAAAGAACTTTAGAATAAGTATATGGTTCCTGTTAGGGAGTACCTGTGGTAATGATGAAGGCACCTCCAGTGCCTAGAAGACGAAAAAAATGCCCCCCCCCCCGGCACTCCTCCGCGCAAAACGGGGGCCTCCGATACGCTTGGGGCTAGAGGAGGGCAGCACGCAACTCTTCTGTACTGTGGACGGGCCCCTCTGGGGGCCCGTGATCACTGAGGGCCTCCCCTGGGCCTCAACCGGCCCTCACGAGGGGGGCCAACGTCCTCTGGATAATGTGGGGGTGCACCATGCAGCCCCTCCGACTTGTAATGGGGCCCTCCTGGGGCCTGCGATCTCTTGGGGTCCCCCCCCCGGGCCTGCACTGGCCACCAAAGCTGACACTGGCCCCACAGGGCCACAAAGGGAGACCGGCAGCGCCGGGGGACCTCAAGCGGGGTTCCCGCCCCACCTGCGGCCTCTACCAACAGGTCCGGAGTTTCGTGGGGGCAAGGGGAGCCTCATGTGAGGCTTCCTTTCCCCCCTGCCCGGCAGAAGGAACCAACAGGGGCCTGGTGAGGCGAGGGAGCCTCAGATGAGGCTTCCGTCCCTGCCCACCAGCACCAGCAGCACTCTGCAGCCCTTCCGGCCGTCGGAAAGGGCTGGCACCAATGTAGGCGCCTGCCTCTGCTCCGGGGGCACTCCACGGATCGCACTTCACCCCCGGGGCATGACAGAAGCGCTCTTGCTCCAATTTCTTGCTCAGTTAGATCTTCTTGTGCCCCGGGGGCACGAAGGACAGGGCAACTCTGGCGCTGGAGAACACACAGCCCGGGTCGCGGCGGTGATTTGATCCTGGCACCATAAATAAGCGCCTTTTAAGGTGCCAATAACAGGAAAGGGGAAGCGCTTTCAAGCACTGAAGAAATCCCCAAAGAAGCGCTTTCCACAGCGCTTAACTCAATAAAGTGAAGCACCTTTTGTGCTTGAAAGTGGATGCAGGGGTTAGGGGCCACAGCACCCTGTCCCTGGGGAGCAGAGTTTTAGGAAAAGGCCCACAGGTGGAGGGGCCCAGCAAAACAGGCCAGCACAAAGAGGATGCAGCAAGTGGCAAGTCCTTTACAGTGACCAAGCAGGTCACAGGTCAGCACAGCAGCAGCAGCAGACCATGGTGGTTCCTGGTAAGTCCTTCCAGCATTTCTGTGTCCAGTTCCAAAATGATTCCAAGAGTCTCCAAATTGTGGGGACATTTCCCCTGTACTTATACTCAGTCCTTACAATATTTTGCAATGGTAGGAAGAGGAGGTTCCACCCCGTTACAACTGGTTCTGGGAGTGCCCCCTCTCTCCTTTAGCACAGGCTCCAGACATCAGTGGGGGGTTAACGACCCTATTGTGTGAGGCCAGGTCACATCCTTTACAAATGTAGGTGTGCCCCGCCTCTCCCTTCTCTCAGCCCAGGAAGACTATTCAGTATGCAGATGCACCTCTGTGACACCTCCACCCTCCCTGTTACAGGCTGTCTGAAAAGTATGCACAAAGCCCCAACTGTCAATCTGCCCAGACGTGGATTGGAGTCAAGCTGCAAAACACCAGAGTCATAAGCACAGATAAATATGCACTTTCTAGAAGTGGCATTTCTGTAATAGTAATAAGAAATACACCTACACTTGTAAGCAGCATTTATTATCACCATCACAACCATACCAAACACGCCTACGCTACCCCTCATAAATCAGACAATACCCCTTACACATAAGGCAGGGCATTTCTAATGCAATCCCATGAGAAGGCAGCACTCACAGCAGTGAGACACCAAGTTAGGCTGTTTGTCACTACCAGGACAGGCCATGCAACCTGGCACATGTCCTGCCTTCTACATACATGGCACCCTGCCCATAGGGCTAGCTAGGGCATACCTTATGGGTGACTTACATGTAGCAAAAGGGGAGTTCTGGGCCTGGAAAGTAAATTTAGATGCCAGGTCCCTGTGGCAGAAAACTGTGCACGCAAGCCCTGCGCTAGCAGGTCTGAGACAGGTTTGAAAGTCTACTTCAGTGGGCGGAGCAAGCAGCGCTGCAGGCCTATTTAATTTACAGACCCTGGGTATAGATATACCACTGTACAAGGGACTTACAGGTAAATTAAATATGCCAATTAGGTATAAGCCAATCATACCAACTTTAGATGGGAGAGCACCTGCACTTTAGCACTGGTCAGCAGTGATAAAGTGCTCAGAGTCCTAGAGCCAACAGCGAGAGGTCAGAAAAACCAGGAGGAAGGAGGCAAAAAGACTGGGAATGACCCGCATAAGGAAAAAAAGTCCAACAAATCTCACCCACCCACCCAGCCCCAATGTCCACTTCTTGAAGTCAATTCAATAAAGAGTGCAAGGCTATATGATATATCAGGGGTTGGACATCTCATAGGTTCTAGTCTTGCCATCCAAGCAAGATATATACATTTGGACAGGCTCTTGTGTGATCTTCCGTAATCTGCCCACCTCTGCGAAATCTTGGGGTGCTTCTGGGGGATCCCCCTACCTGAAACTCAGATCTCTCCACCCCCATGCAATAATCTAAACTGCATTTCCACACTGCTAGGGAGGGGGCACAGTCCATGTTTTTGTTATATCCTGTTTAGATGTGGTCTCTACCAAGAATAATACGGCTCTCTTGTATCTGTTGCCACTCAGACCAACCGTGATATGAAAAAGGGTCATTGTGGGATCTAGCAGGATGGTCCAGATAGCACCTCATCCAGGAAGATGGTGATTCCCTTCCAGAAGCAATCTAACTCAGTACAGCTCCATACGGTATGGAGGAAGGTACCGTCTTCATATTGCCTACATAAGCATTGTAGGAATGCTACAATGCCCATCCGCCTTAAACGGTGTCATGTGTTTTATGCCCTATGTAGATATTTTATGCCCTATGTAGATATTTTAGTTGGATATGGCATAGGTGGCCCAAAATGACTGCCTTGCGGGGGCCCACAGTGCGTCTGACCAGTCATCATCGTCTCATGAGTTAAAATCTGCCTCCCAGGAACTCCGAAGGGCTGAAAGGGTGTGTGCTATGTAGCACTAGAGAGCGATAAATCAGAGATATTTTGTGGACCTCCAGGGGGACCGAAAGGAATTTACCCTCCAATGAGTTGTATTTGGGGAGTGTGTTTATGTGTTTAATGTAGGGTGTAATGGTATGTCGAAGTTCTAGGTATTGGTGAAATTGGCTATGATGTAACTGAAAATCTTGCTGGAGGGCTTGAAAAAATTTCAGCACTGTGTCGTGCATGACATTACCCAAGGTTGAGATACCTATGAGATCCCACTTTCCAAAACCCTCCAGATGGGCCATCTGAGGCAGAGCTGTGACATAGTAGCATCCCCTCCACCAATCTACCCCACTATCCCATGTGTCGGTAGGGTGGTGTGCCACAACCGAAGGACAACACAAGTCGCCGGTGGGAGAGAGGCTGTCTTTGCCTTCCCATAGAGGTAGTCCAACAAGTGGGTATTGCCAATCACCCATTTTCTGGCCACATAAGCTAGATTGCTGTGGTGGTCATACCACCAGTCATTTATGATCAACAGATGTGAGGCTGAGTAGTAGAAGTGCATATCGGCAGTCAGAATTCCCCCCTGATAAGTGGATTGAAAGCATGTGGGTAACATGATTCAGGATGCGTCACTGTTCCAGAGGAACCACCAGGGGAGGGGACATCTCAGCTTCTATAAGCTCTTTGTCAAGGCGAGTCCAGGCATCACCGGAGAGGGTCTTGAGGGGACAGAGCATCTACAAAGCCAATAATTTTGTCTATGGGTAGTGTTTCAGGTTGAGTGTATAGCACCTGTAAATACGTTCCATGGCAATAAACGCCTTCTAAAGGGCGGCCTTTCAAGGCCCAAGCATATTCCCATGACCACCGAAGAATGATCTCACCTCAATATCTGAAACCTCAAAATCTGCAATCCTATGTAAGTATACAAATGGGACAAAGAAATAATCTAATCTGGAGTGGGAATTGTGTTTATTGTTTGTGAGAGATAAGTGTAGCCTCTCCCCGATGGATTGTATGGTCTCCAAACGTCGACTCACCCAAGGCAATCAAGATAACAGAGAGCTTGGATGCATAGGGCTCAGATGTGTCCCCCCCGTGTGCGGCACCTGTCAACCTCAGCATGCATAACATCGTTCCAGTCCCCATCCAGCGCCTATAGGCCATGAGAAAAGTCCCTCCATAGGAGCACTACCCCACTGACAAAGGACTGTCCCAGGGACAGGGGCATAAAACAACCAAGGGTGACAGTCTCACCATGAAGCATACTTGTGACCACAGTATATCTTCCCAGATGGTCCATCCAGAGTCCAGTCTGTTAGTAGGGCAAGGGCCTCTGTATAAGGACACATGTACCTCGGGACCTGCATGTAAACCCCGAATGGAAGACCTGGTTGTACCCATATCGGGCCAGACAGGGAGCTCAATTACCCAGAAGATGAGTCTCCTGGAGCATGAAAATATGGATGCCTGATCTTTTGGCATATTTCCAAAGCGCCCCACATTTGACCTTATTAAGGATTCCACAGACATTCCAGAACGCAACACAAACATGTCCTAGTGATCCATTCTGGCTCTCTGTACCCATGGTGGTTTAAGGCATGTAACATGTGTGATTGGACATGAACGGGTAATGTGGTGGATGATGTGACACTTCCAAAAGACAAAACACAGCTAAAAGAAACTTTTGCCCACAACTTCCCCCACCCACATACTTCATGAACCAGAAAGCATCTGTTGCGGATGGCAATAGCATGAAGCCCCAACCGGGAGCTCCAGTAGTCACGTCCAAGGGATCCCAACACCAGATAATGGGAATTTACCAGTGGCTGTCACTAGTGTTAGAAGGCGGTTACTGTTTTGCCCTAACTGCATGACCTGCAACAGAAAGCATGCATAAACAAGATACAATGTTATCCAGGCTCAATGCCGGGGGAGGTCATCACACCTCCAGGGGCTCCCAACATCGCAATTTGATGTATCTTTGTCTCTCCTGATGCTGCTGCAGGAGGAGTGGGATCTGCCTCTCTGCCTTTACTTAGATTTCCTGGGTTGATCCTTAGTTCCGCTCTGCGATGAGTCTGAATCAAGACGCTGAGGTGTATGAGGCCTTCGGGTCACCTTTTCATCAGTTCTTCTGGGGTATCAAAGAAGTAGGTTTGAGATTCAAAGACCGCACATAAGTGAGCACAATACACCAGCATGTATTTCAGTTTAAATTCACATAGTTATTGCTTGGCCGCCATGCAGGACTGGTGTTGTTGTACCAGCTTCGATTAGTCGGGGAGATCATGATGGTGGAGGCCTGAAAGATGATCCTGTCCTGTCCGGCAACAGAGTGAATTGGAGGATCACGCCCTTGTCCATATGGTTTAGGATTCTGGCATTTACAAGCTGTGGGTGTGTTCTGAGCAGGGGTTTCCTCACCATGGTACTGTGAACCCTCTTGAAGCCTCTGCAGAGACCACAGAGAGCAGCCATTGCATCAGGGAGGGATCTGTGACTGATTCTCACAGCCCTCAGGGAACCCCATGAATCATAAGTTATTGTGGAATGCTCTTCCCTCAGCATCCTCAACATGCCAGGCTAACTATTTGGTGACCTTTTCCAACGTGGTTACTTTCTTCCCTAAGGTGATTACTGAGTCTTCCATGCTTAATACTCTTGCATCTGCCTATGTTATCAATTTGATTACATTGTGGAGATCTTGCGGGAGTAGTGTGATGTCTGATCCAACGTTTCTTATTTTGGCATCTAGCATATCACAGGATTGTGTAATGGCTGCCAAGAGTGGTGCACTATCAGGGGGTGAGGGTGGCTGATTGCCGAGAACGGGTGGCCAGGGCGGACCATTGAGTTGAGTATATTTATCCATAATACTCTGTTTTGCGCCCACTGTGTTTTTGTCCTTAGTCATGGGTAGTGTGTTGTTGCTGAGCTACACCAACCTTCACGTCAAGGCGTGACCCACCAGACATCTTGGAGGACAACTGGGGCAGCACGTGCAGTCGGCCCCCGGTCATCAGGAGCAGAACACTCCAAGCGGCAGGGCAGAGGCCCCAGGCAGGTGCTGGCAGACCGCTTAGGGGCACATGGAAAGAAACCAGGGTTGAGAGCTCCCCCAAAGAAGCCCTGCAGTCAAACCCCTCACTGAGGGAAATTAGCTAAATCCCACTGGGCGCGATGGATGGGCAAACAGATAGATTCAACAATGCCACCAGTCCTGTGCAGGCACATGTCTTGGTGATCAAGGCATGTGCCTGCACAAGACTGGTGGCACCATTGTATCTGTTTGCTCATCCATGGGGCCCAGCGGGATGTAGATGACTCCTCCCCAGATGGCAGTCACACAGCAGCAGTAGGTATCAAAGACTCACAGCCAGTGTCCTCCTGGTTGTTTATGTACAGCACTGGAATCATTCTATATGAGGCCCATGTGGAAGTGTAAGGTTCACAGGCACGCCGCCCCTGTACCAAGATGTGCAAAAACCTACTGGGTGTCCACAGCATGCAGCACTGGCTGTGACCCACGGAGGCCATCGGGCAGCCGCGCAAGCATTGCATCCTACAGGGCCCCTCAGGGCATGAGCGCCCATTGCAGCAGAGCATCGCCGATCATGGAGGGGGAGCCTCACCTTCTAGGCCCCGCAGTGGCCTATGCTGGTGCAATGTGCCACCTACTCGATGATGTGGGTCTCTACCCTGTGAGTGTGCCAGTTGTCTCTTCTCGAGCTTTGATGCAGGTGGATCGGCCCTCCCTGTGGTGCTGTGTGTTAAGGAGGTTCTCAATGCCAGGTGACCCTGCATGTCTCTCTCGGCACCATGTCACTGCCAGGCTCCCCTGCTGTATGATAAGCAGACTCGCAACAGCAACTCGCAACAGCAATAGGCCATGTGCGCTGCTTTCAATGCTGTGTCACTGCATGACCACCAGGCCGGGGCCCCATGGCTGGTGATGCAGGGCCTGTCGTGCTGCGTGCCATTTCTCCACAGGACGACCCTGTGCTAGTACCGGATCCTCAATGCCTCAGAGATATAGCAGGGGGCTGTCAGGGTGGAGTGCAGGAGGGTGATGCCAGATTTGTTAGTGACCACTGGGGAGCTCAGTTATAGAGCAGCCGCCATGATCTGGTTTCAAGCCACGCCCCTCTGACTAGGGATTTTAAGCTTGTCAAGAGATCTAGGGTATGCATAGTACATTGATGCTCCCCAGTACTTCTTTGGGTATTCTGGGCAAAAAAACATTATTAAGGTTGGACTGTTTCCAACTAAGTTTAGCTACATATTGACATTGAATTCCTTGACACCAGTACTAAACGTTGATGTCCAGAAGCTCACAAAGGTATGTATAAAAATGCACCTCTGCATTTTCTATTGCACTCTCTCCATCATCAGCATATCTACCCACTTGGCTTGCCAAAACATGATTTGAACCAAACTTCTCCCTGACACATGGCACCCAGCACTTCTCACATAAGAGACACTTTACCCTGCACCCTCTAATTATCACATGCTAGGAAGCCAGGGAATTCATAGAAAGAGCCAAACCAGGGGGCTTCCGGATATTTAACCAACTACATAATACATCATAGAAAAGAAAACATTGAAAAAAATCATGATTTCTCTCCCAAACTGCCCATGTAGGGGCTATAACTGTCACTCATAAACACAACTAACGAAAAACTGCATATATATGCTGCATCATTTGTCCATCTGGCTGCCATTATTTCCAGCCTATAAACATAATCTCATTCTGTGCGTAATAACACAATAATTTCTATAACACTTTCAGTTCATCAACGTTTTTTTTGCATTTTTATTTATTGCAACTGAAATTAAATACAGAGGTTACATGAAAGCATTACTTAAAATTTGATGTGTTCGAGGCTGATGAATGACACTTAAGTTATAATAACATTATTGTGATTGCTTGAAATGCTAAACATTAGAGTCGTGGGAGTGTTAATTAGTCAGGGCTTAATTTAGAGTTTGTTTGTGAATGTTTGATTTGTTCCACATTCCGTCCATCATCTGCTCTTTTTGCATTTGTTGTCCTAAGTGGGAAGGGTATGCCCAGGTGTAGGTCCTCTGCTAGCTATGCCCCCAGATTCAAGCTATCCTGGCTGAGGAGGAGTGATACTCCGAAACCAGTCCCAGGATGCTTGTTTCTGGTCCAGGGAGGACCTGGCCTGGCAGTTCGGGCTGGATGGTTCCCAAGGGGAGAGGGTCAAGGCTGATTTACATACAGCTGGGTCCAAACTGGAATGGCATGACATGCAAAAAAAATGATGGAAGAAACCTAGATCTGTGACTAGGGGTAAATGTTTGATTTGTTCACACCACATTCTGTCCACCATCTGTTATTTTTGCCCTAATTTAGAGTTTGGCAGACATGTACTCCACAAACATGAGACATATACTGTACACCCTCTTATGTGTGCAGTGTATTCTAATGCACTTATAATAAATTGGACAGGATATACTTGTAACGGAATATCAGCCTGCCAAACTCAAAATTAGGCCCTCATTCTATTCAGTGGAAATCGATAGGGTCAAGGTTGCATGGAAGTTTGCGACAGCTCAAGCTTAACATTTGTCTCTGCACCCTTTTAAATCTTTAATTCGTCTGTCCATGGACTGTCCTCTGTGGTAATGTGCCAAAATAGATTACTATTTTTTGTTATACTCTGCAACGTATTTGTTTATGTTAATGTTAGTGATGTGTTAAGCTTCCAGGTTCTTCCAAAAAAGGAGGTGCCTTATTTACAAAAAAGTAACTTAACTGCAAAGTCCAGCCTTTTTCTGCCTACTAAATGCCAGTTTAGCAGTATACCACACTCTCTGCCCTGGTTCCACCTCATGCCTCTTTATTCTACCACCTAGCACTTCCTGTGTCTTGATCTGACTCTTGCAGGTTCTTTTTCATTTCTTCTTTCTTCCTTTGTCACTATGTTTCGATCGTTCTTTCCTTCTTCTTTCTCCCCTTTCTGCCTTTCTTTCTCTTACTCTGGATCAAAGTCTGCCCACCGCCAGCAGCTATCAGCACAAATTAAGCTCTTCTTTCAAGCTTCTGAAATGTTCCTCTTCATACAGCAGCTACTGTTCCTCTAATGGTATTTGTAGTTGAACTCAATTTCCTTCCCAGCTAATCTCTGATTATGGCCATTTTCTATCTTAAACAGCCTCATAGTTCATATCTATTTCAGTCTAGGTCTAGATAAAGTTGTAATGTGATCGGCATTTTCTTTGACTTTTTGTAGCAAAGATTGTAACGTCTGGTAAATTAAATCTGAAAATTACACTCATTTGAAGGCGATTTAGTTCTACCCAGAAAGCTTTTTTTCTTTTTGTGGGAGAATTTATCCTCAAAAATTTGTTTTTTTCACACAGTTGGCGACGTTTCCAAAAACAAATCATTTCATTAGCGA
Organism: Pleurodeles waltl; assembly: GCF_031143425.1. Taxonomy (NCBI): domain Eukaryota; kingdom Metazoa; phylum Chordata; class Amphibia; order Caudata; family Salamandridae; genus Pleurodeles; species Pleurodeles waltl. Next base: position 45,284,201 of record NC_090437.1, read on the forward strand.
ACGCACAGAGGCCCATCTGTGTAGTCTTTTATTTAAGCAGTTTTAGGTCAGTGTGAGTGGACTCAGATGACACATCAGTTTCATATACTCCCAGGGAAGGCAGTTGAGTTATTTTATTTTGAGTCCTGCACTTCACATTCCTAACTGGATCTGACCCAAAATCCAAAAATATAGCATCTTTTTGCCCAGTATGCCGTGTTTTGTTCCCATTTGGATCCTCAATGTAAAATGAGCTAACTCATTTTCGAACCGTCCGTAGTTCCCTGTAAATACTTTATTCACAACCATCATAGGCGAGAGCCTATTACATGTCTCCCCTTCTACTAGCCGCTGCCACTGTTTTCAGTAAATCATATCATTAGGCCTTGAGGTAGCCCCATATTTAATTATTCATTTATTTTCTTAATTGTTTTGTAAAGTTGAAGCTTGCGACATGTTACAACATAGCGCTGAAACACATCTACAACACAATGGGTGGAGGAGCTCATTTATTTCCTGCATTCATCCTATTGAGTAACAGTGCATCATACCTCCCCATGCATCGTGTGAGTAATGCAATGGCTCCTACATGCAAAGTAATATCTTATACTGCTCTGCAACTTTCTCCTGATTTCCTGGAAGTGGCATTCTTGCCAATGGGTGATCATTTGCATGCAAAATGTATGCCTGTCCTGAAAGCATTCTTTTATTTTTTCCTCCATGTACACTATAGCCCAATCGCACACAGGAAAACCAATATGTAAAGTCTATAGCATGATAAAGCATAATAAAAACAGGTAGATGCATAAGCTTCATACCATTTCCCACACACCAAGTATTCTTAGAATTCTGATAGAAAAGTACGACTTGTAGAGTGAAGCACAGGAACTTGAGGGCAGGTTGTTTCAATAGTCCAGTCTGCTGAGTACTTGTAAGCCTATAAGAGTATAGGTTGCGCAGAAAGGATGTGTGGGTATTTCTTGCTTGTACTGTATTTGGGATCTCACTTCTGTGGCTGTGTTGATTATGACATATTCCATGTTCATGAGGGGGCTGAAGAATATTGCAAGATTTCTGGTAGAGTGTGTGAAGATACGGATCTCAGGGGAAAGCAGAAAGGGTCGTTTAGAGGGAAAAGTGCTGTTGAGGTGGGAAAGTACAATATAGAACCTCAACTTTAGAGACGTTCAGTACGAGATGGTGAGAGTGGGATGTACTGAAGAATGAAGGCTGACTGCAAGAGCAGATAAGGAGAGAATGGTTTGGGTATCATTGGCATAACAAGGTAAGATAACACACATTCGAAGATAATGTTTACAAGGGCGGTAGTGTAAAGTGAGAATAAAAAATGGCTCAGGAAAGCTCATGTAGGATAAGCACAGGGAGTGGTTTTGGTGTGGATATCTTGAAGTCCAAGGCAACTGAGAAAAAATGACCAGAAAGGTAAGTGGTAAGCAATTTATTTGCTAGCCTTGTGATTGCTGATGAGTTGAGTGATGATGGTAGGGAGGGATAGTCTATTTTGTTGAGACAGCTGATAAGTCTACACATATGAGGATAGAAGAAATGTAATCAGCAGTGGTGATAAATATGAGTAGATAGTGTCATGAGAAATTTTCCACTACATTAAAAAAAAAGTTTGCTTTTTTCAGAGCTTTGCTGTGCATGACAATGGAGAGGAGAAGACTAAGGGCCCAATTTAGAGTTTGGCAAGGGGTTACTCCATCACAAATGTGACGGATAGCCCGTCCACCATATTATCATTTCCATAGGCCATAATGGAATTGTAATACAGCGGATGGGATACCCATCACGCTTGTGACGGGCTAACCTCCTCCGCCAAATTCTAAATCAGTTGTAGACCGCGATGTGGCTATTTGCATGTTATACAGGATTACAATGTGGGTGCAAATCAGTGGTGGGTGCACCCAACGTGGACAGCAGGTGAAACATGCTGCAAATCATGGGAGGACCTAATACAAAAAATAGAATTGACCAAGGTCCACTAGAGAATGTTTACTTTCACAGGGTTCACAGGAGCCCCTTGAAGGCGAGGGACCCTTGGCAATTGCCGACAATTGTGAGAATGCAACATTTTATTCTTTCTTGAAGGCAGTTAGCTACTCATCTCCCAGCAAGGGTTGCAGTTTTCATGCTGATGAATGCTTGCATGCATCCGTCCATGTCTGAATAATTTTTAAATTGATTTCTTTTCAGTTTCTCTGTAATGAACACCTGACAACAAAACAACAGGTATTAGCTCGAGCATACGCTAGGGTGCTAAGACATTACTATATGATAACCAAACACATAAAATAAAGGCAACTTGTTTTGTTTTAGATTCAAAACAAGGAATCTCTGGAATCCAAAGTCTGGAACAACTTGGAAATTTCTAAAGGAGGTGCTTTATGATTCCTTCTGGACATCAACAACTAGTGTTGATAAGCAATAAAAACACTAAATTGAAACCAAAAATGAACTGACAGATCAATGGAATTAAATGAAAATTCTGGACCACAATTGACTTGAACTTATCAAAGTAGTGATACTTCATTCACTTTTCTGAGTGATGAAAAGAGACTTTTAATTGCCTTGAAAAAGCCATGGGGTTACCATTTTTGAGCGAAACACATGTTGGCTATGTTTCAAAACAAAAAGTATTATTTGCTCAATTGAATGAATCTGAAGTCTATATATTCAATTCTAAAGACAGCTCAGAGAGTGCTTGGTCACATTTCATACATTTTTGTTTTAGCTCTAGATGTGTGTCAAGCATGACTTTATTCATACATTGTATTGTTCATTACAAGGATGTTCTTTTATCGATTAAAGTATGTTTACTGGAAGGTGATACTATTATAAACCCCAGATTCCATAGCAGCCCACCTTTTAGCATACTCCTCCCCATTGGACTATTTTAACAAATATTAATTGATGAAGATTTGTCAAATGTAAATTTGGGGAACATTTAGAGAAAACACATCTAGTTTTCTATAGAACTACACATCTCAAGTTGAGGAAAGTCCAAACACCCTCTATTTTCCTGACTGTGTCTTGGGGTCTCAGTAAAGGGATTAGAACACAGAGAAAAGAGTGTCCATATTCTCAGGGGCATAGCTATCATTAGAGCAACAGGTGCAGTATTAGTCCTGGAGCCAATTGATGTGAGGCGCACCTACACTCCAGTTACGGCGGTATTTGCTAGTAAACATAGGGGTGGGATGACAGTTTCTTTGCATATGTTAGGTTTTTTGCATACTCTGTGTAATGAAGTGATCCCAGTCCTTCACTTGGACAGCCAGTAAGCTGATTGCATTGATATCAAGATGTTTAGAAGGAGCAACCGCCGCCCTGGTTTCCTCCATAAAAAACTGACATTTATTTTCAACTGTTCTCCAACCCTGTTTGAAAAAAAGGCTAAATTTATAAACTGACACTAACCACTCTAGTTCGCACTGCCAACTCAACGGTATACCTCCTTTTTGTAATTGCGACTGGGGCTCTAATCCAAAATATCCACCCCTCACAATAGGTTCATTAGTAAATGAAGTTTAATTAAGCTTGGATCTTTATCATGATCACTGGCAGTGCTGAGGATGCACTTCAGGTCAAGAGCAGCTCCTCCTTGAGAGCGGCAGAGCGGCGCCCTGCTGAAAAAATGCCCCAGAGCAGCTGAAAAATAAAAAGGTAATAAGATTTATTTATTAACATTTTATTTTTTAGCAACCTGTCCTAAGCTGATTGTCAAGACGGGCGGGGTAATTGCTGTTAAGGGAGCTGCAAACTATGTTTGTGCATTATGTCTTGCGACGGCCAGAGAGCCATGCCCATTTTAAAGTTCTCTAACCCAGCTGTCTTAAAACAGCTGGGTTAGAGAAATCGTAGGCCATCAGTGGTCTTAAGAGCGCTGAGAGAGGCTCCTCCCTCCAATCCTGATGTTTCTCTTATGTAGTTTAACAGCATGAGAGCAGCATCAAGATTGAGTAGTGCAGTTTCCTGGGTCTGGGGCTTCGAGGACAGAAGACACAGGAGCAAAGAGGACGCCAAGGCAAGTCAGGAAGGTAAGTGCCTTTTTATTATTATATTAATGGCACCCGTATTTTGCCCCTCCCTACTACTCTAAATATATGGCAGCTGTGACTGCTTCGGGTCGTGTCCCCTATGAACGTGCTGCCCTGCAGAAGTGAGATTCCGTCACTGCCCTTCGCACGAGACATACTCCATTCCTCAGAAACACTGCCCCTCTGCACGACAAGAGTTTAATCGCACCATGCATTACGGTTATAGCGCTGAGTTGCTCCTTTACAATGGCAGTGCAACGTAAGATGCAGATTGATAGCGCACTTTTGAATAGCCCGTAACTCTTCAGTACAATAATCACCCCAAAGGGGACTGCAGCATGCATTCGCCCACTTTAATTTCATCAATATAATTCGTCCTGGCAGCACATTGAGTTCAAATTACAATGTTAAATGGTGCCTTTCAGAGGGGATCCATTCTGAACATACATCAAAACCTTCATTTCCTTGGCTATATATCTTTAGTGCAGTTAATCCCAATGTTTGATCGACCGTCATTAAATTAATTTCGAAATTTGGGCTATTGGCTGCTCCCTTCGTTTGAAGTGGCTAGATGATGGGCCTAGTGCATGTGAAGTTAGTCGCCTAATAATCATAATGTGTACTGCCAGGGTCACTGAGTTCTGGTGCACAAGCACCTGCCCCAAGTGGTCCCTCCACTTAGCATTGTTTTAACAGTCTTCCTATTCTGCAGTACATTTCTACTTGAAGTAAGACAATTTATTTCCAAACTCAGTAATATACAAATAGAACTGATCACACACCTCGAAATGTTATGGAGAGAACTTCATCAAAATAGGAGCATAGAGGAATATACATATGCATAGTGCCTGATTCACAAAAGTAAATATATGCATGCATATTTCCTCATGTGTATTTTTCCTAATACATCTGCATGTAACTCTCCACTTTTTTTGCACAATCTCCATTTCCGAGCTTATTACACTAAGGTGTAAACGTACATGTCTCCTCCTCCTCAAATCCGTGGGTCGAGCCTCCAACAACAACATTTACGAGTGTAAAATTACTACTAGTAATTATGATGGACATCTAACCTACTTTGGAAGAGATCGCCCCAGGAAAAGTATAGGGATAGTTATTAATGTTGATTAATCTTTGAAACAATTTTTAAAATAATTTTAATATATAATCTAAATGGAAATGAATGTAAAATATTAATTGTTAATCTTAAAGTAAGACAATTGCATCAAATTATTCTGTATTAAATATTAAGTGCATTAAAATATATAAATTGTATTTATATATTTTTAACAACAATTTAAACATATCCACTCTCACTAACATTTTCTATTTACTACTTATTACATTTTATGAAAAGTTAATTTTCTTTTAGTTATCTAACAAACGTTTAAATGTTTATTTTTTTTGCATTGTGAATTCTACATTTTATGATAAGTATATATTAAACATAATTATATCTAATTTTGTATCATGAAAAAGCATATATAGTTCAAATGTCAAACTATTTTAATTTTTATAACATTAGTTCCTGTGGGGTGATATTTTTTCCCTGCCACGATTATTTTCTATAGGAGTATATTAGGGCACCAGAGGTTGGCTATGTGTGGGGCGTGACTTACTCGAAGGCTGGTCTGGTGTTTAAGCCCGTTTTGATACGTTCAGGGCTGGAATAACTTTAGAAGTGTATTTTATAAACAACAATTGTCTTACTCTGTTGTGGGTCTGTTATTGTATGAGCATGTTACTTGTTAAACACCTCCGTAAATCCCTTTAATTTGATAGTAATTATTACTCATGTTCCCTACACTCATCCGCTCCACATCTACTACTAAGACATGTAGCTATGTGTGCGGAGATCTCCCACACTGTGGCGGCAGAGCCCTCCACATAGAAAAAGGAGCAGGTCCTTGCAGCCTCAGAAGGTGCAGATCTATCTGTAAAATTTATGCTGTTTTTCAAATGCTAGTGATCATTACATGGACTTTTGCAAAATTCTCTTGCCAATATCACAAATGAGATACTGAACATGAGGGTACACTTCACACTCAAAAGCCATGCAAGGCACAATCAGGAGATTGGTTTGAGTAGAAAGTGTGTGCCTATAGACATTTCCTGCTTAAACCAGTCTACTAATTATAAAAAATCACACGAAATTACACCAAAGTCATGTAACAAACGTGTGAATGTCTTGCATTGCACATGTGTAAAAAATCACCTGGGTATTTCCAACATTCAGTTCAGGATTAGGGCAGTTTAATCACATCGAGAATTTATACCCCCTTTTCTCCTGAATTTCCCATGTTAGCATTCATTTATACCCTCCGAATAGCTGAAGATATTATATTTTATTTTTGCTGCATTTGCATTTGCATTCAGGAAAGGTTTGATTTCAAATTACAGAATAGAAGAGGATTAGCTACTGATTGGAGGCACTCAACATTGAATAATTTTGCAAAGTTAAGCACAAAATGGATGCCCATTTTTTATTCCACACAAATCCTGACTAGGTATTTGCACAGTGGTCCTTGGAAGTACAGGGAATCTATGGTTGATCTACCACTTTTCCCTTAAAATGTGCCGGAGAGCAATTCCACTTTTGCACAATTTCAAATGGAGGCCATTTTACTTACAATAGGTGTGCAGCTGCCAATAAAACCTAATTTTACTGCACTTCAGTAACACAGGCACAGTTTGAAGCATCACGCCATGCTACCATTCGTATGCAAGGTTCTCTAAGACTTTTGACTGTAACATTTACTCATTCCCCAGATTTGTGATCCTCAAAAAGCACTTAGAGGCAAAAAGGCTGTCAGTGAACGATCATAAGATAGAACTAGCTTGACTGAAAGATGGCAGATTTACACTTGCCATCTTGTAATCAGAGGACAATTAATTTGGTGATAATCTGGAAAACACACAATGCATCGCAAGGTACTCAGTCTGTATGTATGCATATATATATATATACATATATATATATATATATATATGTTCGATGGCATGTGTAGCTGCAGATACACATGCTATGCATAGGTCTGCCATCTAGTGTTGGGCTCAGAGTGTTACAAGTTGTTTTTCTTCAAAGAAGTGTTTTCGAGTCACGGGATCGAGTGACTCCTCCTTTTCGGCTCCATTGCGCATGGGCATCGACTCCATGTTAGATTGTTTTCTTTCCGCCATCGGGTTCGGACATGTTTCCTTTCGCTCCGATAGTTCAATTTGGAAAACCTTGAAAACGCTTCTTTTCTCGCCGGTATTGTTTCGATCGCGTTACACCTTCGATCGACACTTCAGTACCATCGGAACAAAACACTACTCGCTCTTCGGGGCACGCACGCCCAACTCGGGCCTGGTCGGGTCAACCAAGTGGAAGCCTCATGGATCGGACTCCATTCCGATTCTGTCCTTGGTGCCATACTAAATTACCCTATACAGACCAACACCTCGTCTGTAATCCCTGCATTTCCCCCGACCATCGGGAAGAAAATTGCGAGGCCTGCAGATCCTTTTGGTTGAAAAAGACACTCCGGGACAGAAGAGCACGGAGACTCGAGATAGCGTCAAAAAGCTCCGAAGATCTCAACATCGAAGAGGAAGAAATCATGCAGAACGCAGTCTCCGTTTCAGGATTCGACTTCGACCAGGATTCTGAGGAGGACAGACCGGTCACGGCAGGACAGCACGTGAGTACGCCTGCCCCTGTACCATCTAAGCACAAACATAAGGCTTTGGGGACGCCACTGCCGGAAGGCCATGGCTCGACCCGAAAGAAGACGCTCAGTGACAAACCCACCAGTTCGGTACAGAAAAAGGCCACCCCTTCGAAGCTATCGGACTCGAGCCGAAGCTCCATATCCGAACAGAGCAAACACCACTCTTCCGAGGCCAAATCTCTAAAATGATTTTTGGATCTGAGACCATCCTCAACCCCATCTTTTTCCATACCAAAGAAGCCAGCTTTGGAGCCGAAAAGACCTAGTTATACTGAGGAGCATGGACTTTCAAAAACCCTTAGAGAAAGCCATTAATCTACTGAGGAGGACTCACAAATGCAACCACTCATGGAAGTAATGGATGAAAGGCAAGTCAAGATTCAAATCCATAAATAAACTGGCAGAATTTTAACTGCACCTCCTCCAAAACCAAAGAGGAAATTAGCCTTTCAGGAGGAATTGGACACTACACAGCCACCAGCTAAGGTGCCAAAAACAAAGGAGAGACCCCCACCTCCTCAATTGTCTCCTCCTCAGTCTCCTCCTCACTCTCCGCATCTACATATCTCTCCTCCTACCAGTCCTACACCTATGCAGTCACCATCACACTCACTTGATTCGCAGCAGGACAATGTGGATCCATGGGATCTTTATGATTCAGACCCCATTCTGGACAATAATCCAGATTGCTATCCCTCTAAGCCTTCACCACCAGAGGATAGTACAGGCTACACTCAAGTGATAGCTAGGGCGGCAGCTTATCATAATGTCACCAGGCACACTGAGCCATTAGAGGATGATTTCTTATTTAATACACTCTCCTCCATGCATGCAACATATCAGTCACTCCCTATGCTCCCCGGCATGCTAAAACATGCTGACCAAATATTTAGCGAGCATGTAAAGGCAAGAATAATGACTCCTAGAGTAGAGAAGAAATCTAAGACACCTACTTCCGATCCTGTCTATATTACCCAGCAACTACCTCCAGACTCCGTAGTGGTAAGCGCTGCCAGGAAGAGGGCAAACTCGCAGTCATCAGCTGACGCACCCCCACCAGACAAAGAGAGTAGGAAGTTTGATGCCGCAGGGAAGAGCAGCCAACCAATGGAGAATACCCGACTCACAGGCGCTGTTGGCTAGATATGACAGGGCCCATTGGGACGAGATGAAAGATATAATCCAGCATCTCCCCAAAGAACAGCAAAAGAAAGCACAGCAGATAGTGGAGGAAGGGCAAGCCATCACTAACAATCAGATTAGGTCGGCCCTAGACTCAGCAGATATAGCGGCAAGAATCATCAACACTGCTGTAACCATAAGGAGGTATGCATGGCCTAGGTCCTCAGGATTCAAACCTGAAATCCAACAGGCAGTGCTGAATATGCCATTCAACAAGAAACAGCTTTTTGGCCCAGAGGTCGACACTGCTATAGAAAAAATGCAGAAGGATTCAGACACCGCAAAAGCCATGGGTGCACTATACACCACACAATACAGGGGATCCTTTTGCAAAGACCAGTTTAGAGGTGGATTTAGAGCCCAAACTGCGGAGGTATCCACATCACAGCCAAAGCCGGCCTACCAACCTCAATACCAACGAGGTGGTTTCAAAAGCACTTATACAGGCCAGTACCCCAGAGGCAGGGGAAAATATCAAACACCAAAACAAGTCTCACAACAAAGTAAACAGTGACTTGTGCCATTCCTTTCCAATCCAAACCTCCCCTGTGGGAGGAAGACTGCAAAAGTTCCACAACAATTGGCTAAACGTTACCACAGACAACTGGGTATTATCAATTATCCGCAATGGCTATTGCCTAGAATTGATACAAACTCCACAGAACATTCCACCAAAACCACACAAGCTATCCACAGACCATATCACTCTGTTACAGGAAGAAGTCAAATCTCTATTACTCAAACAAGCAATAGAAGCCATGCCACAAAATCAAGTAGGGACGGGAGTTTACTCACTGTATTTCCTCATTCCCAAAAAGGATGGCACCCTAAGGCCAATATTAGATCTCAGAAACCTCATTCTTTACATCCTGTCAGTAGGCTTTCATAAGGTAACCCTACAGGATGTTATCCCACTACTTAACCAACACAATTTCATGGCAACATTAGACCTCAAAGATGCGTATTTTCATATACCCATCCATCCTGCGCACAGAAAATATCTCAGGTTTGTCATTCAAGGAAAGCACTATCAGTTCAAGGTGTTACCCTTTGGAATAAAAACAGCTCCAAGGGTGTTCGCAAAGTGCCTAGCGGTAGACGCAGCCTACCTAAGAAGACAAAACATACATGTCTTTCCATATATAAACGATTGGCTAATAAAATCAAACAGTCATACACAGTGTCAAAACCAAGTGCATTATGTAATACAAACCCTGCACACGCTAGGGGTCTCAATAAATTACCAAAAGTCACAACTACAGCCTGCGCAAATACAACAATACTCAAGTCCAAATACGCTGAGAAGACAAGCATTTCAGAATATAATTGCACAAATACAGACAGGTCAACAGTACACTGTCAAATTTGTCATGAAAATATTAGGTATAATGGCATCATGGATTGCAATTGTTCAACATACAAGACTAAACATGCGGCCCTTGCAACAGTGCCTTGCACAACAATGGTCACAAGCACAGGGACAACTTCAATATCTAGTGTTGATAGACTGCCAAACATACATGTCCCTTCAGTGGTGGAATTCCACAAATCTAAACAAAGGGCAGCCATTTCAGGACCCTGTGCCTCAGACCATAATTACAAAAGATGCATCAGTGATTGGCTGGGGAGCTCACCTAAACAATCACAGCATTCAAGGACAATGGGATGCCCAACACAAACAGCTACACATAAATCACTTAGAGTTGTTAGGTGTCTTCCTAGCACTCAAAGCTTTTCAGCCTCTCCTTATTCACAAGAATGTCCTGATCAAAACAGACAACATGACCACCATGTATTTACCTAAACAAACAAGGATGGACACATTCGTCCCAACTCTCCCTCCTAACTCAAAAAAATTGGAAATGGGCAATACACAACCAAATTCACCTGGTAGCACAATACATTCCAGGTATACACAACCAATTAGCAGATGTTCTCAGCAGAAATCATCAACAGACACACGAGTGGGAGATTCACCCTCAAGTACTTCAAAAATACTTTCAGCAATGGGGAACACCAGACATAGGGGGTCATTCTGACCCCGGCGGGCGGCGGGCGCCGCCCGAAGACCGCACCGCTGAAAATCATTATGGGGCCCTGTTAGGGGGCCCCACGACAACCGTTCCCGCCATCCTGTTCCTGGCGGTTTTGACCACCAGGACCAGGATGGCGGGAAGGGGGTCGGAATCCCCATGGCGGTGCTGCGAGCAGCGCCGCCATGGAGGATTCTTTGGGGCAGGGGTAAACCGGCAGGAAACCGCCGATTGCCCTTTTGTGACCGCGGCTTTACCGCCGCGGTCAGAATTGCCCATGAAGCACCGCCAGCCTGTTGGCGGTGCTTCCGCGGCACTTGCCACCAACGAAAACACAAAATGCCAAAACTTCGCATCTAGATACCCACATCCCCTATCCAAGGGCTATGCTCTATGGATCAATTGGCCAGGGATATTTTCTTACGCTTTTCCCCCTCTCTCACTCATATAATTTCCAGTCAACAAATTGCATCAAAACACACTCAATCTGATACTCATAGCGCCAACGAGGGCACATCAGCCATGGTACACAACACTACTAGACCTGTCAGTAGTACCACACTCCAAACTCCCAAACTCCCAAACAGACCAGACCTGTTAACACAAAGGTCAGATCAGGCACCCAAATCCCAACATGCTCAATCTAGCGATTTGGCTCCTGAGGTCATAGAATTTGGGTATTTACAACTACCAACTGAATGTATGGAAGTAATTAAGCAAGCAAGAAAACCCACTACTAGACAATGCTATGCGAACAAATGGAAAAGATTTGTATATTACTGTCAACCTAAACAAATTGCCCCTCTTTCAGCATCAATACAAGATATTGTATGCTATTTACTTCATTTACAAAAATCGAATTTAGCATTCTCTTCTATAAAAATACATCTCACCAAAATTTCCGTATATTTGCAAAATATGCAGCACAGCTCTATATTTAGAGTACCTGTAATCAAAGCCTTCTTGGAAGGCTTAAAACGCATAATTTCACCCAGAACACCTCCAGTTCCTTCGCGGAATTTAAACATAGTGCTTATGCCACTTATGGGCCCAAAAAAGACAACTCTTAGTTGCTCCTAAAGTGCATTCCACAAGGAAGAAAGGTGCTAAAAATGGCCTTCTTAGGAAATATACCAATGGCTGAAATATGTAAGAAAGCTACTTGGTCAACATCACATACATTTACTAAACACTATTGTGTAGATGTTTTAGCAGCACAGCAAGCCACAGTAGGTCAAGCTGTACTAAGAACATTATTTCAAACAACTTCAACTCCTACAGGCTAACCACCACTTTTATGGGAGGAATAACTGTTTATAGTTTATGCATAACATGTGTATCTGCAGCTACACATGCCATTGAACAGAAAATGTCACTTACCCATTGTACATCTGTTTGTGGCATGTTCCGCTGCATATTCACATGCACCCTCCCACCTCCCCGGAAGCCTGTAGTCGTTTAAGTTAAACAACACTTGTACATATGTACATATATATATATATATTCCATTAGCATGGACATCGCTTTTCTTTATACTCTATCACTCCTACCTTACCCTCTGCGGGAAAACAATCTAACATGGAGTCGATGCCCATGTGCAATGGAGCCGAAGAGGAGGAGTCACTCGATCCCGTGACTCGAAAACACTTCTTCGAAGAAAAACAACTTGTAACACTCCGAGCCCAACACTAGATGGCAGACGTATGCATAGTATGTGAATCTGCAGCAGAACATGCCACGAACAGATGTACACTGGGTAAGTGACATTTTCCATATATATATATATATATATGTATATATATATATATATATATATATATTGATGCACATGTATTTATATATATGCATGTATGTTACATTTATATATTATGGACTGAATGATGTACCTCTATACATTGAATGGCTACAAAACTAGCATAAGCACCTTGCACTGCACCCTGTGTTTGCCAGATTGTCACTCAATTTTTTGCCATTGAAGGGACGTACATGATTGACCAAGTAAATTACATTGTGTTTGCTTGTCCAAGTTAATGATTTAGTCAAAGGCTGTGAATTGGCTTTGAGAGAGCCCACCCACTGTTCTCTTACAATACTTCAGCTTACTCACAACAAGTGCAATGAACAGCGATTAGCCGCATGGAATGGAAGGCTGATGCCAGCTGGTCCTTCTAATATACTGAATTGGTACTAGCTTCTTTTTTAAACCCTATGCAGGAGGTGGTGTAAGCTTCACTATAGGGATGTCATCTACTGAGTTTTATGATATTCTGTGATTCCTCTAGTTGACAGATGATTTTGTGTATGCTCTGTGCTGGCTGACACTTCAATCAACACTGGCAATTGAGTCACCTCTGCTGTAGTTTTTATAGCCAGTGAACAAGATGCATTGCCCCATGTAAATTAGGAGGGCCTTATAGTGATGCAGCATTGAAAATCAAGTAGTTACATTGCTGGCCCACGCTGTTCTTGCAACTTAAGATTTGTTGACTGCCCCCGACATTGACAATAAATTGGAATCTTGAGGAGAAGCAAGTTGAGAATGTGTCTTAAGAGTCCCTTCTATGCTCTGCATGCCAGCACTTCATGAGCTGCATTCTAATGCTGCCCCCTGTGGAAGATAGTTGTAACTGCGGCTTGAGATCCACCAGCAGTGGAAAATAATGGAGAAATGTTTCAAAACAGGGGCATCAGTCTCTGCCCTATATATGAGGAGGAGTATGCATTCCATTTTCTTACAAATAAAGACTAATGGACTTCAGCTTCACATAACATTACGAACATGAATGGAGTCCTGTCCTTCCAAGACCTGGTTGTTACAGGATTTAATCTCAGTACAGCAAGCTTCCCTATTGGACCCCTCTTATCCAAACAGCAAAGGCATCTGAGGTCAACAAGATAAAATTGGAAGCTGGTAAGGTAAAAGAAGGGGCCTTACTTATTTATTTTGTATTAATTTTATTTATATATGAAGTGCACACATCCCAGCTCTAGAACCAAACGGCCATTCCTAGATTTAGGGTGTTGCCATAATCCATTCTGCTTGGAATGAGCGCTGACTGACTGTCCTATGCCAAGCTTGAGAGATCCATCTGAATAGCTTCATCAGCATGTGTAAGAGAACAACACACCTTCTGCACACTGAGTTTACCTGGTCATGCATAGAAAGAGAGTCGTATAACACGACTCATAAATTCTTGTCGGCCCTCATAGGCAATGGAGCCGCCACCAGTGAGGCATTCCACCAGGTGTCATTCCAGAATTTGTCCAACCCTCCAAACAACAGGACTTCAGTTTTTTCTGTGTTCAACTTCAAACAATGTGAATGCATCCAATTTGCCACATCCGAAAGCCAGCCCAGGAGATTCTTACAAATTTGAGGCTGGTTGTGGTCAGCTGGGTGGCATCTCCATAGGAAAATGCATTGAAGCCCCAAAATTTTATAATGTTTGCCAAGAAAGCGAGATAGAGATTAAACAAAGACAGGCTTAGAGATGACCCTTGTGGGATACCAAAGTTCAGCTGCAACAGGGTGGATTTAAGCAGAGCAAAATAAACAGAATAAGATTTGTAAGACAGAAATGTTCCAAACCATTTGAAAGTGATGGAATACAAGTCTACTTCATGGAGCCCACAAACTAGCTGGAAGTGAGAGACTATCAAACACAGGGAACAGATCTAATAAGATCAGGGCAGCAGCCTCACCCTGATCCACCTCCAATGTAATTCTGCCAACCACCACCTGCAGGGTGGACTCCTTGTATTTATTGGCTCTAAAGCCCATTTGGGAAGTGTCCAGAATGTTATCAGCTTCCATAAAGTCTGTTAGCTGAGTATTAATTATCCTTTTCAACACCTTTGCCAAATAAGGCAGGAGGGAGAAAGGACGATAATTGGAAAAACCAATAGCCTCTGCTCCAACCTTTTTCAATAGAGGCAGCACAAGAGCAGATTTCCAGCAAGATGAAAGTCAGCCTTTTTGAAAGATAGCCTAAACAACTAGGTAATACAAGGGCTTAAAAATTGGGCAAGACTAGAGAAGATAAAATGGGGACAGGGGTCCAAAGGTGATCCTGACTTCACCTCCATCAGGGTCTATTCCACTTTTTCCTTATTATTTGTGTTCCCCTAGGGAATAGCACAGATGGCAAAATATTCAAAACTACAGATACACTGCCTGGAAATTAATTTAGCTCCCAATGGTTTGACAGTTACCCCAGTGTGTCAGAGATTAATCCTGGCACAAATTACCCAAATTACCAGTATTAAAGGTGGAAAACAAAGCTTAGACTTCTAGAGTATACTCAATTTTTCTTTCAACAAACCACTTGCTATCCAGACAAATCAGCTGTTAGGCAAATTCAGACAAAATACTTGAAAGTATCTGCCCCTTTTGTGTATATACAGTTTTCATGCAGAAGTTGAAAATGCACATCAAACATTAAAAAAGAAATGGCAGTGGGGCGAGATATACTGGCGCAGTGTGAGCAAGTCTACAATACCTTTTAACCAAGGTCGAATTCCCTCAAAAAGGTTAAGCCAAAAAATATTAAAGAGCTGAATGAATGCACCTAGATACCACATCATCTATGCTCCTCCTCCAACCTTCCTTCATTGTTATCCATTCCTCCATCAGTTATCCTCCCTGTTTTTGTAGGTCCATTTGTATTCCTTTATTTCTAGTCTTCGTTTGGATTATGGACTTTGCAGTTTTATACCATACAGCTGATTTTTCCAACATCATCATATCCACTATTTTGCATCAGGAGTCCCTGCCAGGGAATTATTTTTAGAAATCTGGTCTTTAGTTGGCAGAGGTTTGCACTCTGTCCAAGGAGGGACCACAGTGCTAATAAAGGCAAGTAAGAGACACGCTAAAGGTTTACCTATGTGCACCCTCTGGTAGCTTGACATAGCAGTCAGACTACACAAAAGAGTGTAAAGTATTTGTGCACACACACTGTAACACAGTAAAAACACTGCCAATAGTTATCTGAGTCAAACAAGACCAAAACAACAAAAATCCAACATACACCAGTCAAGTTATGAATTTTCAATGATTAATCATAATGCAGCTCTTAGTAGACGGTAGTTCCAGCCGGAACTATCTGATTGCCCTGGACCAGGGCAAATTCAAAAGTGCAGTCCAACCATGATGGAGCGTTGGTCAGGTACATGAGTCATGCAGATCTGCTGACAGTATGGTTGTTGCCTCGATGCTTGGGGATGATGTGTTGATCCAGAGGAGGGCTTGTAGATGATGCATCTGTTCCTGGCAGGGCAACGTCATTGCTATGTTGATGTTCAGAAGCGATGAGTGCTGGTTCCAATGCATCAGTGCTAAGTCGGCCAAGCTGAGGCTGTGTTGTCAGTCGGGGTAGTTGCATCACACAGTAAGTCAGCAGTGTGCACAGCTTTGGTGCAAGCAACTGCAAAGCGGTGTTTCTGCAGAGGGATGCGTTGGTTTCAAGTGGCCCACTGGTGTTATGGTGTAGTGTAGCCATTTTTAATGTAGCTTTATGCGCGTTAGCTTAACGTATTAGGCCTCTGTGCACTTTGCCCTAGATGCATTTTATTCAACCTCGCACTGTTATTTTACAATAACCAGTTTCACGGTCTTGTTTTTATTTCATTCTATCACACTGTTTAGCTTACTTCAGCACTGTGTTCTCAAACAATACATTCTTGCTCGCTCTGTGCTTCAGTCAAGGCTACAGTCTGGTACATTGCCAGTAAACGTGGTAGAAGTTTAGTCTCTAGTGTTCGTAGAAAGTACACATCCTTACGTAAGGACATTTCTTAGAACATCTGCGCGTTAGTTATAAAAACACTTTCTAGTCCTAGTGCACGTTATAGGGAGATTCCGACCAGGAACTTACAACTAGACGCTGACTGCCCAGTTGCAGATGCTGATGCAGATTACAAGCCTTTGCTCAGGTATGAGGGTTGATGTCCTCCCGGGGGAACCTGAAAGGCAGGCTTAGAGCTTCACATGCTATACTCAGAATATAATTTAGAGAGAACATAATCTAGTTGCACTATGATAGCCTTATTCTTGTGCTTCACTCTCCTCGTTACTATTTTAATCCTACTGTGTTGTATAGTTCTGGTTATTGCAGCTCAAGCTTTGCTATCTAAAATGCAGTTGTTTTATTAAACCAATCTTTAAAACTTAAACTGCAATTGTCATTTATATATGAGACCTTACTGTGTATGAGAGAGCCAGTTGTGACCTGAGTGACCACGACTTCCCTGGGAAGTACTAAGATGTCATGCGCTCGGCTGCCCAATTGTCTCTTCCCTTCGGGAGAGATGAGGCACTGCTAGTTAGCCGGAGCGAAACCGGATTTGGGGTGACAAGGGTCCTTCACCGTTGGGCAGATTAGGCCCCCACACTGTGAACGATCTTGCCGCCCAAAAATCTAGTAGTCTCATTAGGATAATGAGAGCCTACGCGACAATGGCAGCAGTTCTTGTGTGGCAAAAAACAACTGATGATGGACAGAATGTGGAACAAATCAAACATTCACCCCCAGTCACAGATATGGGTTTAATCCATCAGCTTTTTTGCTCGCTATGCCATTCCAGTTTGGACCCAGCCATATGCAAATCAGTCTTGACCTTGCTTCCCATGGTGTTAGCAATGTGGTCTTTGGTTAGTAGTCAGGCTACCCCCTGTCCAAGCAAGGACCCTTACTCTAGTCAGGGTAAAGGAGAATCACCCTCAGTCAACCCCCACTCACCCCCTTGGTAGCTTGGCACAAGCAGACAGGCTTCACTTCAGAAGCAATGTGTAAAGTATTTGTACCAACACACACAATAACCCAGTGAAAAGACTACAAAATGACACAACACAGATTTAGAAAAATAGATAATATTTATCTAAACAAAACAAGACCGAAATGACAAAATTCCAACATACACAAGTCACGTTATGATTTTAAAAAGCAAAAGAGTATTAAATCCCTTAGAAAACAGTGAGAACATTGTTAGTCTACAAAAGTACCTGGGTAGCATCAAAATAAAGCTGCACGGGCGAGTGTGCGCCAGAAAAGGCCAGCGATTTGTTGATTTCTCACCCGCAAGCGAGAACGTGCTGCGTTTCTCCTCCAGTCGGGTCGGCGGGCGTTGTTTCTTCTCTCCCGCAAGAGAGAGATGCATTGATCCGGACGGGCACTCCAGGTCCGGGCAAGCTTTGCATTGATTTTCCACACCCAGCGATGTTGCGTCAAAATTCGGTCGCACAATGTCACGAAATCATGCTGCGTGGGGGCTTGTGCCGTTAACAGAAGCTGCTGCGGGTGTTGTGCCTTGTTTCTCTAGTCACGTTGCGTCGATCTTCCAGCCGTGATGCAGGTGGAGCTTTGATGATAGCCACGAGGCCGGCGGTGTGTCGTTTTTGAGCCGCGAGGCGGGTGATGCTTGAAAGCTTCCCCGTACGGCAATCTTTGTGTGGATTTCTGTCCTTTTCCACCAGCTTCACATTTCAAGCGCCCAGAGACAGGTTGGGGCACCACTTGGCAGGCAGGACTCTCAGCAGAATGCCCAGGTGCTGGCAAACAGAAGTCTTTGATGTCCCTGAGACTTCAACAACAGGAGGCAAGTTCAGTTCAAGCCCTTGGAGATTCTTCACCAGTGGGAAGTCACTCTAAAGTCAGTCTTTGTCCTCTCTCAGGCAGAAGCAGCTACTGCAGGCCAACCCAGCAAAGCACAGTCACAGGCAAAGCTCTCCCAGCTTCCACCTCTTCTCCTTGGCGGAGGTTCCTCTTGGTTCCAGAACTAATCTGATTTTCAGGGGTTTGGGGTGCTCTTCTTATACCCCTTTCTGCCTTTGAAGTAGGCCTACTTCAAAGAGAAGTCTCTGTTATTTTCAAGATCCGGCCTTGCCCAGGCCTGGCCCCAGACACCCACCAGGGGGTTGGAGACTGCATTGTGTGAGGGCAGGCACAGCCCTTTCAGGTGTAAGTGACCACTCCTATCCTCCCCTCAGCCCAAATGGCTCATCAGGATATGCCGGCTACATCCCATCTCCCTTTGTGTCACTGTCTAGCGGACAGGTGCAAACAGCGCAACTGTCAATCTGACCCAGACAGGGAATCCACAAACAAGCAGAGTCACAGAATGGTTTGAGCAAGAAAATGCTCACTTTCTAAAAGTGGCATTTTCAAACACACAATCTAAAAACCAACTTCACTAAAAGATATTTTTTTTAATTGTGAGTTCCGAGACCCTAAACTCTAAATGTCTATCTGCTTCCGAAGGGAATCTGTTCTTTAACAATATTGAAAGGCAGCCCTCATGTTAATCTATGTGAGGGATAGGTCTTGCAGCAGTGAAAAACTAATTTAGCAGTATTTCACTGTCAGGATATGTAAAACACATAAGTACATGTCCCACCTTTAACATACACCTCACCCTGCCCATGGGGCTGCCTAAGGCCTACCTTAGGGGTGCCTTAGATGTATAAAAAGGGAAGGTTTACGCCTGGCAAGTGGGTACACTTGCCAAGTCGAATTGGCAGTTTAAAACTGCACTCACAGACAACTGCAGTGGCAGGTCTGATCCATGTTTACAGGACTATTTATGTGGGGGACACAACCAGTGCTGCAGGCCCACAAGTAGCATTTGATTTAAAGGCCCTAGGCACTTTTAGTGCACATAACTAGGGATTTACTAGTAAATCAAATCTGTCAATCATGGGTAAGCCAATGTACACATATAATTTATATGGGGAACACTTACACTTTAGCACTGGTCAGCAGTGGTAAAGTGTCCAGACCAAACAAAATAGCAAAAACAGAGTCCAGCACACAGAAACAACCTGGGAAGTAGAGGCAGATGAGACCATGCCAATGATGGCAAGTCTAAAACATGGGAATAGTCCAGCCGGAACTGCCAAGCCGGGCTCTCTCTAGACCAGAAACTAGTATCCTGGGACTGGTTTCGGGGTATCACCCCTCATCAGCCAGACTAGCTTGAATCTGATGGCATAGTGAGCACAGGACCCACATCTGGGCATACGCTTCCCACTTAGGTCTTGTGTTGCATAACCACACTCACCTTCAAAGGCCCAAGCCTGGATTTGGCATCACTTTGCAGAGCAGGACTCACAGCAGAGGAGCTCAGGTGCTGGTAGCAAGATGCAGGTGACCTCTTTGATATCCCTGAGACTTCAGAAAAAGGAGGCAATCTAAGCCAGGCTTGTGGAGAAACTTTAAATTGCAGGATGTAGGAAGTTAGATTCAGTCCTCTCACATCCAGGCAAAAACAGCAGAGCAACCAGCAAAATGGCAATCCTTCCTGACAGCCCAGTGGTTCTTCTTCCTGGTAGAATGTTCTCAGTCCAGAAGCATTCCAAGTATATGGTGTCAGAGGGCCAGTAGTTATACCCAAATGTGCCTTTGAAGATGGGGACACTTCAAAGAGTGGTTTTGAAGTACACCAGTTCCCTTTAAGCCCAGTCTTGTCTGCCAGGAGATCTGTGTTTCAGTCCTTGGTGTGCGGTCAGGGCACTACCTTTTGAAGAGTAAGCAAAAGACCCTCTACCCTTGCAGCCCAGGAAGACTCATCAGTATGCGGATGGAATGCAGAGGCAGTTGAGTGTTCTGTCTTTTATGGCTGTCTGGATGGAATGCATAATGTAGCTGTCACCTAACCTTACACTGACCAGACATAGATTGGAGGCAGGCTGAGGCACTGAATAAAGTAAGAAAATGCCAGCTTTCTAAAAGTGGCATTTTGAGACCTGCATTATAAAAAACACCTTTACCAAAAGATGTATTTTTAAATTGTAAGTCCAGAGACACCAAAATAAAGTTTTCTATCTTTTTCCAATTGGTAATTATGCTTAAAAGATGTTTATGGGTGTTTAAGGCAATCCCTAACTAGCCTATGGGAGAGATCGTTCTTGCAATAGTAAAAAAAAATGGGTTTTTCACTACCTGGACATGTTCAACTTAAAAGTACATGTCCAACTTTTTAACTACATTGTACCCTGCCCTTGGGACTAACCAGGGCCTACAGGGGTGACTTACATGTAAAAAAAAGGAAGGCTTGAGCCTGGCAAGTGGGTACACTTGCCAGGTTGAAATGGCAATTTAAACCGCACACAGAGGCTCTGTAATGGCAGGCCTGAGACATGCTTGAAAGGTTACTGTAGTGAGTGGCACAACCAGTGCTAGAGGCCCTGTATTAGCATTTGACTTACTGGCCCTGGGCACAGATAGTGCACTTTACTAGGGACTTACTAGTAAATCAAATATACCAATCATGGAAA
Organism: Pleurodeles waltl; assembly: GCF_031143425.1. Classification (NCBI taxonomy): domain Eukaryota; kingdom Metazoa; phylum Chordata; class Amphibia; order Caudata; family Salamandridae; genus Pleurodeles; species Pleurodeles waltl. The sequence goes on from NC_090437.1 coordinate 45,305,442, forward strand.
AGCCGACGTTACCATGTTTTAGGGGAGAGAGCACATGCACTTTCGCACTGTATAGCAGCAAATAATAGGAAGGATGGAAGAAGACAGCAATAGGAGCACACAAACCAACAACAATAGGCTATAAAATTCAATTTTGGGATCCTGGATATACTACTTGTCATATAATTTTAAACTCCTTGTAACATTCCCTTTTGGTAGCAATATTATGTCATTGCAGTTTTGAGCTTCTGGCATTAGTCTATGCTTTTATGCAAGCATCAGTTCATTGCAGAACTGTCTACGTGCTCAGGTCTTACTGTGCACAGTGCCCAGCTGTCATCTAATAATATCTCTCTGTCTTCCTAAGAATAAATAACTTTCGAACCAGCTACTGCAGTCCAAGCATAAGGGAAATATTATAGAATAAATTGATCACTTTGTTATTTAATTATAAGTAAAGATTTGTAACAATAAATACTAGGCGTCCTGTAGAGAAGAGAGAAGTGACTCTACACTCACATGTAAAGGCAAGATACTTTCTGATGGGCCTTGTTGTAACCGAGCTTTACCTAACTTTAGTGCATTAACAACACTGACAAACAACACCTTGCGCCGAAAGGTGAATTCGTTGTCTTGGTTGTGTAATCAGTAAAATGGGTCAGTGAGACAAGTGCTTGATGCTTACACCTTAAATAATGAAATATAAGCAGCATCAATTCAGACTCTCATTTTTCAGAGGTCGGTAAGTTGACTATTACTATAATAGGTAATAATAACAATTGTTTGCAGCACTTAAAATTGGCAAGACTGCAATATTAATTATGATATGAAGTTCACTGTTAGTGATGATGAGGTGACGAAAGCATCTTCTAACCTTCAAAATTTGTAAAATCACTGCTGTGGTGTTAGGTATTTTCTAAAACCTTGTGACGCTCAATATTCCAGTAAATTGCATATGCTGTGAGTCTCTTTTTGCCCCAGGTACGTTATGCAGAAGGCAGAACTCTCTCAGAAACAGACGTTTAGATGGCTAGAGAGACATCCAGTTGATTTCCTCTGCTCCTTAATTTCAGAGCTTTGGATACTGTTCTTCTGCAGTGCTTAATTTGTGCCCGTGGTTGTTAGTGCCCACTCACCTTTGAAGACTGGGACAATTACGTCAATTTAAATATAAATGAAGATTTTTCTCTCTGAACTATTTACAAAGGCATGCTGTTTGGAAATCGTCTGAGGTTGTCATGGTTACACTGTGTGGTGTTCTTCTACCTAGGTGCCAGCACTTATGTTTTATTTTTAATTTTTATTTTTTACCAGTTAAGCATGGCTCTTCTGCTTTAGTGTTGCACATCAAGATGGTCTTTGAAAATATATATATATATATATATGTATATATATATATATGTATATATATATATACAGGTGCAGCAGATTTTGCCTTGGTATCTGTAGCAGTGATATTTGCCTAAGAACCGACTTGGAGATCCCAGCTCCCCACTATGAGCTGGAATCAGACTGTTTCAGGGGTGTACAGGATGAATGAGGCCAGGTGGTCAAGCTGTGTAGGATAACCCAGACATAAGCCAGAGAGGACTATTGACTCGGACCTAGTTGTGAAGACATCTCAAATTCTGGAGCTCAGCAGTCCTTATCTGTACACCTTAAATATAAATCCCACTTCCATCCAATACACTACTGATGTGCCATATAAGTGGGCTATCACATTGCTTCCAACAGCACATGCTACCAAGGCACACTATGAACAAAGATCCAGAGATCAGGAAAACAAGCCAAACTATCTGAATCGCCAGGCGGTAGGCATATTAATTTGTAAGAGATAGTAAAATGCCTTCATGCAGACCTCCTAGACACCAAAGTCACATTCTGGCTGGTTATTAAACATATTTTCACATGATCCCCCAGAATCCAGTTTGTGATGGAAATCCCATAATTATGTTCTGAGGCATCCACACAGCTGACAGTGCTACAAGACCAGTGGCAGACTGTGGGTACAAAGTTTCCACCAACATATTATCACCGCTCTAGCGAACTATGCAAATACTGACTGATGACCATATTATGATGACCTGAGGAAGGTTTACTGGTGCTTTTAGCAGGTGAGACTTGCTCTGTGATGTGCATTGCTGAGTATGAATTGTGCTATGGAAAGGTATTTGAGCTAATTGTAGTAAGGAATATCCCCTATCGGTCAATGTAACTTAATCCCACTCTCTGAAGTTATAATCTGATGCATCATGTGTACCTTTAGGACCTTCACCGCACAAAAACAACATTTTTGAGATATTTCTTTCACCATTTTCCTATGGCTGATTGAAAAGATACATTTGATGCTGCAAATAAGATATAACTTCAGCCCAGTATTGTCATATTTAAAATACCTGATTTTTTTATTAAAGCATACACCATTTCGAGTAATGTGGAAAAACCATGCCCCATGTCTCAGAAAACATGGATAAACTGCAGGTCCAAAGGTGTGCAGCCTTCTACATGACATGATATGTAATTTTGAGGACTAGTTTGGTTCTAGGAGGCAGCCAGAGTAGAGTCACTTGGATAGTATTCATGCCTCAAAAGCCCTTATTTTGGGTCGGGGAATTTTACCTGGACAAAATAACTCTGTTTGATATACCCTAAGTCACAATTGCAAGTGTATCCGGGCCAGGAATGTAAACTCCACTCCCAGTGATTCTAGGTCCAGAGACACTTGTGATAGTTGCTGCAGGGCGGGGGCCATGGGCAGCAGCATTGTCTAGCACCCACCCAACCTCTGCAGAGGTCTGGGTGGTGAGGGCACACAAAACGTTTCACGGATAGGCACAAGGATGCCCTGCATCGGGCACCCCACCGCTATTCTGGCTGCCACTTTCCACCTCCTGAGCTCAGGCAGTAAATGCTGGCATTTATTTGGCAAAATTAGGAAAAACTGCTTGGCAAAGCAGCCAGTAACGCCTCGTCTGAGCAGTTATTCATCATTTCAGGGAAATACTTGTTGTGACTTTGGTGCAAAAATACCAGCCAATAATGTATCTACTTGTCCCCCATATAACCTATGCTAATGGGAATGCAGCAATTTAGAACACTACGGGGTATATTTATACTTGTTTTACACAGAATTTGCATAATTTTTTTTCTTACGCACATTTGGTGTAAAAAAACCTCTATATTTATACTTTGGCGCTAGACCCGTCTAGTGCCAAATTTATGGAGTTAAAGTCCGTTTTTGGACGTGGAAACCTACTTTGCGTCAATGAGATGCAAAGTAGGCGTTCCCGTGCAAAAAATTACTCTATGGCCTTAGCGCCATATTTATCCCTGCATGCTAAAATCAAGCATGGGAGGGAGGATGGGTCAAAAAATGGTGCCAAGCTTGCTTTGCACCATTTTTTAATGCCTGGGTCAGAGCAGGCGTTAGGGGACCTGCAGGCCCATTTCCATGGTGGAACACAATGGAATAACCCACAGGTGCTCACCCCAGGCCCCAGGGACACCCTCACCCACAGCCACACCAGAGGGACAGTGGAGGACGGGGGACCCCATCCCAGGTAAGTATAGGTAAGTACCCATAAGTATTTATTCATTTTTTAAGTGCCATTGGGGGCCCTGAAATGGGCCCCCCTACATGGCGCTGGGTGAAATGATCATGCCCAGGGGGCCCTGGTCCCCTGTGCTGGCCATTGGGGTGTGGGCATGACTCCTGCCTTTTCTAAAACAGGAGTCATGTGGTATGGATGGTTTTGCATCAGAAAATGACTCTAGGCAGGTTAGAGTCATTTTTTTTTACTCTAACCTGCCTAACGTCATTTTTTGGTGCAAAACCCCCTTCTTCCATACCGTCAGCCCCATCCAACTAACGTCAATTTTTTTACGCTAGCCTACCCTTTGCACCGGCTTGCACCTTTCCATAAATATTGTGCCCGGCTGATGCACAGAAATAGTGCAAGCTGGTGCTAAACTTTTTGGTGCAAAACTGTGTTAGTGAAGTTTTGCACCAAAAAGTATAAATCAGGGCCTACATATCCTGCTAAGGCGTACATGCAGTCCAAAACCATGCACTTCTAAAAGAGAACTAATTCACATATTATGAGAATATTTATTGGAAAAAGGGTACTGAAAAAATATTTGCACAAATTATTCCTACACACAGTGTGGCCATTACCGATATGTGTTCTGTCATGAGCTTAAAATAGACAAGCCTTTGCAAAGCCAACAGCTCTTACCTATGCAAGACCTATTGGCTATTCCAATGCTTTTTAGCCATGTTTCAAATATCCGATAGTAAAGATACAAGGCTTTATGACAGAGCCAGCGTTGGCTGCATTATAGCATTTTCTTTTTACTTGCAGCTATGCTGCACTGAAGCCAGCGCTGCTCTATAATCTATACTACAATGTCCCTGTAGCGCTATGGTGTGGGGGCTGCTTTCGATGCAGCCCCCTGTTCAAAACTGGCAAGCATTTATTTAAAAGTTAATTGACATTAAAGAAAGCAAGTAACTAGGATGTCCTGCAAAGTTAACCTTTGGGCCACCTTCATTTTTAAAATTCTGCAACAAACGCGCAAAATGTGAAAAAGTCTCTGCGAAAACTCAAAAAAAGTATTTTATTCACATGCAGAACTGTTTCATCTTCGTAGTAGTAGTACATAAGACTAAATCAGTTCATGTATTTTTTTAAAGAATAGTTTTCAAACATGAATTTCCACCCACCCTGACAATACCAATAGTAAACTAAGTGGCAAGTCAGTTATGTGCAACTTTTGGATGCCCTGGTTTGCTATTATACATAGACAACATTTTAGTAAAATCAAATGTTGGCGAAGTTTTCGTACAGCGAACATCCTGAAGGCGCGTATTTCAAGATCCTATTATATGTAATAAGAAAGAACAAACGTTGGCAAATTTCCCCTATGAAAAATCTCTTGTCTTTGTCAATGTTTTCCTTTTTACACATGTTGCAGATGACTATAATAAAAATGTGAAATAACAGAAAGAGTTGCTGACTTGGGGAATCTGGTTTGAGTCATGGCAGCGTCTCAACATCCTGTGATCCTGGCCAAATAATGTAATCTCACCAGTGCCATAAAAAAGTGTCTTTGTGCAATATAACTGGTGCTCCTATAAAGCTCTGAAATACTTTATAGAACTTTTAAGTGCTTTTTATAAAAGTTGCCCATACTTTGAAAAAAAGGTGATCAATACACTTTTAAGGTGTGCCAGTGTCCGACGTGAGGAAAAGAGGAAGCCTATGAGGGAAGAAGCTTGTGAGGGCTGAGAGGAAGGGTGAAGAAGCGCGGCGGTGGAGGAGGTGGCGCTTGCACTGTGCCACGGGGAGCACTGGGACAGCAGACGGTCTCTAGGTAGCAGGGAGATATCAGCCGTAGCAAAATAGCAAATAGTAAAATATTGCAGTTATCGCTATTCAGTGAGTTTCCTAGACCTTTTGACCCCTGTGCCACTTCACCTGCTGCACCATTCAAATCATGGCCCTAGTGCCTGCAAGGTGACTCCACTTGCGATCGGTGTTCAGTGGGTTTCCTAGAGTTTTTGGCCCCTGTGCCACTGCACCTGCTGCACCATTCAAATCACAGCCTTAGGGCCTGCAAGTGACTGCTTGTGAGCTAGTAAAATATAGCAATAATCAGTGTTCAGTGGGTTACCTAGAGCTTTTGGCCCCTGTGTCCCTCCACCTGCTGCACTATTCAAAACAATGGCCCTAGTGCCTGCAAGGTGACATCACTTGTGACTGCTTGATTAGTAGTAAAATCTAATAATAATTGGTGTTCCGTGGGTTGCCTAGACCTTTTGGCCTCTGTGCCACTGCTCCCGCTGCACCATTAAAAATCTTGGCCCTAGCGCCTGCAAGGTAACTGCACTTGTGACTGCTTGTTTAATAGTAAAAGATAGCAATAACTGGTGTTCACTGGGTTACCTAGAGCTTTTGGCCCCTGTGCCAGTGCACCTGCTGCACTATTCAAATCCTGGCCCTGAAGCCTGCAAGGTAACTAAACTTGTGACTGCTTATTTAGTAGTAAAACACAGCAATATTTGGTCTTCTGTGGGTTACCTAGAGCTTTTGCCCCCCTCCCACTGCACCCGTTGTACCATTCAAATCATGGCCCTAGTGCCTACAATTTAAGTGCACTTGTGACTGCTCGTTTAGTAGTAAAATATAGCAATAATCAGTGTTCAATGGGCTTCTCAAAGTTTTTGACCCCTGTGTCACTTCACCTGTTGCACCATTCAAATCATGGCCCAAGTACCTGTAAGGCAACTCCACTTGTGACTGTTTGATTAGTAGTAAAAGACAGCAATAATCGGTGTTCAGTGGGTTTCCTACAGCTTTTGGTCCCTGTGCCACTGCACCTGCTGCACCGTTGAAATCATGGCCCTAGGGCATGCAAGGTAATTGCACTCGTGACTGCTTATTTGCTAGTAAAACATAGCAATTATTAGTTTTCAGTGGGTTTCCTAGGGCTTTTTGGCCCCTGTGTGACTGCACCTCTTGCACCATTCAAATCATGGCCCTAGTGCCTCCAAGGTAACTGCACTTGAGACTGCTTGTTTAGAAGTATAATATAGACACAGTTACAGAGGGGTTCATAATTATTGTGTAGCTAAACATAAGCATAAAGGTTTTCAAAAACATTGTCTTAAAACTTATTCAGCTTCCCAAAACGAGTTGCCACAGATGTCATAAATAAAGCATATGCTTTAAACTCCAAAGTGAAAAATGAGCATTGTTAAATTGTGTTACAATGTGGCTGGCTCTTTCCTGTGAAAAGATCTTATCCTGTGCTTGACAATGAATGGGCCATAAACAGCGCAAGGTGTCTAGTAGTTTTCAAACATGATTTTTGAAAAGTTCATACATCCAGCCATCCTGACAATGCAAATAGTGAACTTCATGCACCACAAGTTAAAGGCAAACGTTTTGTGCAGCTGAAGAATGAGATATCTTTTTAGATAAGGTATCTTTTGAGATGGCTATATGTAAAATAAAGTTTAAAAAAGTACAAGCAGGCTCCAGGGAGAAAGTACACTCTATTATTTTTTCCTGTAAACACTCTCACTTTGAAGTCCACCAAAAGCAAAATAATCAACATGCTCCCCTGAGGACACAGCTTGACATTTGACCTTGGTCTTTGAATGCCCAACCAAAGTGACAAGATAAGATTTACAGGCCTGTTTATTAGAGAAAATTAGTTTCTGGTAGTACACTGTAAACATGACTTTAGCGTGGGCAGGTATGAAATCATGCTGGGCAGACTTAAACAAATAAATCGAGCAAATACAAACCCAGAAAGCGTGAGTTACAAACCACAATGCCAATGGCAAGCAACAGGCAGAATTAATTTCCAGGTCAACTTTTTGAAATTCCCCAAAATGTCTTTCGCAAACCCTGTGCTTTTCTGGTAGGATGCAACCGAAAAAATTACCCACAGAATACACTGATAATGAAGTGACAGTAATAGAGGTAAAGGTTTGCCTAAGTGAACAACACTGGTAGTGTTCAGACCCCCTCAATATAGAGGGAGGTGCTGAGAGTACAGTGGAAAGTGTGATGGAACAAAGATGGCAGTTTTCCTGTTAAGGTTACATTGTAACTGAACGTTTTAAGCTTATTGAAGATAGCAAGTAAGACCTACAAAAAACAGTCTGCAATCCCGACAGAGAGACTTCACGTACAAGATCAGCAGCCTTTCTTAAAACACACTGACAGCAGTCCTTCAGAAACACATTTCATTTTCATAAAGTAAAGTACAGTTTATTCATTTTGTGCACACAAAAGATACACACACTGCATCCTGCAGGCACTGTTATCACCAGAAGACCCTCGTATACACATTGTAGAAGTAACTGACTCCACATCATTTATAGCAAGGATTATTACCTATGATAAGTTAAAGATTGAAAAATTGTGAAAAAACAATAGCACTACCTGGACACGTTGGCTAGATTGGGGCATTTTAACTAACAAGGCTGTCAAGAATGAATGAGGCAAACACTATTATTTTCCATTGTACAATACTGGAAAAACATAAATTGTTTTTGCATGTTCAGTGTATCCCAGGGATTTATTTCTCTACTTTTATTTTATTTCAGTTTATTTGCTTACCATGTGGGCAATGGTAGGGAATATGTTCCAAGAGCCATAAGGCTTGGAGATCGATGAGGCAAGAATATGTTATAGAGTAGAAATGGATTCCGCAAGGTATAGGCTGACATTCGAATATTTTTGTCTCCCCACTCTTGAAAGCAATAGAGCAGGGGTAATGACAGCCTACTGTGCTTCTTGAGGAAAGTTAATTCTATAGCTTTTTGAATCTTCCTTGCTGGCTGCGCTAACAGTTATTCCCATGGAGCTGCCATCGTAGATTACTCTGATGCAACTCATTCCATTCTTCTCTACATTTCTTGTCCTTGGATATGTCTTCACTTGCATCTCTCTAAAGTATCAATGGATGCATTTGCAATCCCTTTGTGCTGCGGTGAATGTGAGACCCTGAAGCATGTTGAATATATCAATTTTAAAGAAGAAAAACTCAAAATTCATAATATTTTTAGTTTCAGTGAGCACAGAACATTAGAACTACTTGAGGAAAAGGAATGATTGTGAATGACACAACATTGGTGATTTTAGTTACTTAGGAGAAAGAAGGGAAACAGTTTGAGAAAGTTAATACACATGAAATCCACACAGGATTTATCATGGATGTCAGGGCAGCTCTAGAAACACCTCCATTTAAACATTGACAAAGTAGTCAAATTGGCAGTAATATTTGACAATCAAAGCAAGGCAGATATGTTCTCTGCAGATCAGCAAATCAAGGATTTGTTGTAGAACAGATTCCACAGGATATTACTGATGAAGTCATTACGGAATATGTTACTGGGTGAAAGAGATATGATCAAACTGAAACACAAGAAGCTTTAAATTTAGAGGTTGGAACACATAACTGAACCCAACCAAAACCAGTGGCGCTGCATTGATGTGACCCCTACTGAGAAGGGCACAATATAGTGCTCAATGTTAGTACAAAAACATTTAATTTAGTTATTAGGTACGATATTTAACATAAGGCCAATGGTTCATTTCACATTCAATTTTATCAAAAAAGGATGCATTTAGATATGTAATTGAATCTATTTAGCAAACCTTAATTTAAATTAAGAAAAGGATAAGGTATTAATTTTAAGTGTATTCATTTTACATCTTTAAATATATTTTAATTTAAATTATGAGTGAAGGATAGGGTTAGGGTTAGAATGTGGATTAGGTTATGGATAATTTTATGGATAATTATTTAACTTAATACATTTAAATTCTATAGAGTTAATGGCTTGGATTAGAATTATTGTTGGGTGAAGGATAACTATTTAATTTGAATTACATTAAAGTTATTACATGTTATTATTTATCTTAAATTATCCTAAATCAATTTAAAGTAATTCAAAGTTAGAGTAAGAGTTAGAAGTAGTATTGGGATGAGGTTAAGGGAAAGTATTCATTTTAATTTATTTATATTTAGATTATTTGATAGGTAGGGCTAGTACCAGAGTTAGGTTAAGCAATAACTACTCAATTAATTTTAATGTAATTAAAATGAACAAGTGATAGGTTAAAGGTAGTCATAGGCCAGGGTGTTACATGATGGTTAGTAATTACATTTAATCAAATATCATTTTTCTAAGGCTAGACATAGAATTATGTTGAAAACAAGCACATTAAATCCTACATTTAAATGTAAATTAACTGAAATTATTTTACTTCAGTTAAAAATATATATATATAAGACTGGGGTCGAACTACAGGTGAAATACACTTAAAACTACAATATACTTGAAATAATAGGCAATATGTTTGCATAATAGAGAAGTAGCTCATGCATGCATACTATGAATGTTAAAGTAAAAATGTAACAGTGTGTGTACATTAGTTAAACCCCTTCCTGAAAATGGTCATTTCTTCACTTTGAGAAAACCCAGGGAACCAACTGAAATGCGTCAGGAGGCACCTTTGATCACCATGCATACTTTTGCATTTTAATATACACTTCGGAGATTGATTCATTGTTTATTAATGTTTTTCTACAGAATATAAAGTGTTTTTTATCAAACATCCCATCCTGAAGATGGCAAGCTGAGACAGTGGTTGTCGCATTTGTTTTTCTATATATATTTCTAGTTTTTGTAGAGCACTGCTTACACGCCTGTGTAGTTCTAGTGTGGGAAACAAAAAGTAAGATAAGATCAGCAACACCGCAAATGAACAAATCAACCAGTAGATCTAATAAGAGTGATGAGAATAGCCTCTTCTCTTGTAGAGAGATACAAAATATCAATACTGTGAGATTTGCAGAACACAGAGTTATAGTTACTTTTAGCAGATGAGGTAACTAGCCACTCTATCAACCTGAAGAGCAACAGAGCAGTGCCAAATATAGTCAAGAAAAGGTGACTGCAAGATATAACTAAATAAATGGATTCCCATCTCAGCCACTAATCAGTGACCAAAGGGGCAGCGCTTTTCTCACCTATGCCTATTCTTATTTTCTCCACTGACAATACCCCCTACCTTTGTCTTCACTAAACCTAAACGTTTTCTAATTTGCAAGTTGCACATTGATAACACTTCTATAAGATATTTCCTTTTACATTTGGTGGCCAGGGACCAAAAAGATAATTGACAAATTACATTTTAATTTGATATTTTGTCTGTGAGGCGATAGGAGGATAGGAGAATCACTTGAGTGAGTGATATATAAGGTGCACCAATGTGATGTAGAAAAGGCAAGCCAAAGAGACATTAAGGAACAAAAAGGCTAGATGACAGAGCTCTGCGGAACAGTATTGTGAAAGACAGCAGGTAATAAAGAAAAAGCAGTTTAGCTTTTCTAAGCTCCAAAACCATGTTTGCATGGTCTTTGACACTTAGGCCCAGATTTATGCTTGCTTTGCCCTGAATTTGCCCCATTTTTTTTTACACAGATTTGGCACAAAACTAACTCCACATTTATACTTTTGGAGTTAAAGTAATTTTTTGCTAGAGGGAAAGTACATTGCGTCAATGAGATGCAAGGTAGGCGTTCCCACGCAAAAAATGACAATATGGCCTAAGCGCCATATTTATCCGCCATACTATAACCAAGCACGGGGGAAGGGGAGCTTAAATAATGGTGCTAAGCTTGCTTAGCGCCATTATTTAATGCCTGGGTAAGGGCAAGCGTTAGAGGACCTGTGAGTTTATTTCCATGGTCAGAGACAATGGAATGGGCCCACAGGTGCCCTTCCTTAGCCCCAGGGACTCCCCCGCCCACACCAGAGGGACGCTAGAGGATGGGGGAACCCCATCCCAGGTAAGGTAAGTACAGGTAAGTTTTCTTTTTTTTAAATAAAAAGTGCCATAGGGGGCCTAACATGGGCCCCCCTACATGGCACAGGGGCCAATGGCCATGCCTAGGGGACATATGTTCTCCTGGGCATGGCCCTTGGGGTGGTGGGCATGACTCCTGTCTTTACTAAGACAGGAGTCATTTCCATGGGAGTTTAACATCAAAAAATGACGCTAGTCTGGTGAGAGGCATTTTCATGCCTCTGCCCCTATTAGCGTCATCCTTTGACACACAACCTCTTGTTCCCCCTACGGCTCCCAAACCGGCTAGCATCCTTTTTGATGCCGCTAGCCGGGCCTTACTGCCGGCTACTGTCATTCCATAAATATGACGCCCGGCCGGCGTCTTGGAATGGCGGTAGCCGGCGGTAATATGCCCCTTAGTACTCAGTGTGCAGCAATATATACGGTTACTGGTGTTTAAATGTGTACAGAAGATGATACTGCCCTCACCTACATAGGGGAAGAACTGGCATTGGATTCACTAGGCTACACACATTTTGAACGTCCCAGTAAAGTATGGGTGTGAAAGGTGTAGGATGTTCGAAATGTGCAGATTTAAATGAAATTTCAGGAGAATTATGTGATATGACACATGATCACATAAAATGCAAATACGTCATTTAGCACTACATTTTAGCAGAAAATTCTTCCTTGTCAATTTTTGATGCAAGCACACATTTCATACTAAGAAATAGCGTGAAAAACACAATAGTCAAGAACAACAGCATTCATGTTGTGGTTGTTCATGATATTGCAGTGCTTCTGTGGTATAATTGTGACATGAACTGCGACGTGGTGTAAGGCAGTAAATTTGGGGATTTCGGATAACTAGCCATAACATGAAATTCACAAATTTATACAAAATAAACTGGCATAACTTACATTGTGCCTGAGACTATAGGTGATTTTTAACCATCCAAAATGCTGAGAGGTAGTGCAGAATCCCTTAAAGACTTTTGCTTCCTGATTACTGTTGACAAAGAAATAATATTAATTTGGACAACCACCAAATTTAAATAAAGGCATATATAGCAACAAAGGGCAGCTCGTAGGTAGTGATGTGAAGGTTGAGAGTAGACAGTAAAATACTGTGATATATATAGAATATCCAGCCATAGGTGATGTTTTGTATTAAGTGAACATCAATTAACAACACCTTTGAAGCGTTTGGGAACCCTTGAAGGGTTAGGGCTGCCCTCTGCTCTTAAGGGGCCTGCGTTACACCCCATAGTGACTCTATAATTATGGTTAAGTTGCATTTATCATTCATAAGACCCTTTGCTTTGCTAATAATTTTGGCACTGTTTAATGAATCTGTGCAAAATGTGGCACACAGTTGCACTTTCAGCTAAGTTTCAGTATGGCTAGTTTGCTGCAGATCCTTCAGGGGAGTCGTGATGAATTCTTCAGGCTGGAATAAAAAAGAAGGGCAGTCTGTACCCAGACCAACGGACATAGAGTTGAAATAATACTGATCATTAAGGAATCCAAACAATTCACTGAAAACCCTTTATTAAAATAGAGCTATGCTTAGGTTCTCACGTCACCATAAAGCAGTGCTTCCAAGCTTTTTAGAACCGCAACCCACTTTTTACATTTTCAAATTTCAAGACCCACCTAGCTTTGATGGACATGAAGCAAGGACAATCCTTTAATGTAATAACAGCAATGCTTGTAAACGTCACAGCCTTAACCACACCCTGCAATATAGGACTGTAGGCAAGAAACGGATATGCCCATAAAAGTGGCAGGTGGGGAACCACACTGTTATCTAGAGCAGACACGTTGCAGAGAAGGGCACTGGCCCGCGGTATCCGTTCACTAAAATAACAAGACTTCTGAAAAATCTTGGGGATGATCCCAGTGATTTTAGCAAATTTGAGAAAACCCATGCCCACAAGAATAGAGGGTAATGCCCCATATTCATGTTTGTGATAAAATGAAGCACAGTGGTGTATTTTGGACTCCATATATTTATATTTTGCAGTTTTACGTATCGTGAACACCGCCCCAAGGGCATATGAGTGTGTCACATGAGCACCAGATTGCATCACAAAGGGGTTTATTTAATTTTAAGCCTGGGAGATTAAGTGATTTGTCCAGAATCCAAGGATAGTGAGCCAACGCTTTGACTCAAATCTGGTTCCCTAGATCCAAAGTCAGAAGCTTTGGCCATTAAACCACATTCATATTTCTCAATTTGTATGTGTAAGTCATACAAAAGTGGGATGGTTGTGTATGACCACGTATAGAGAGCTCATTTTCTTTTAAAATCTCTTTGTGAAGTTAAAAGAAGGCAGCAATAAATTCACCCGGAGTCTTGCTTGGGAATACTTGCAAGAGTTTGGACTTACGGACACTGTTCAGCACCTTTGTACTGGTGCACAACAAGGCTGATCATCTTAAATATTACTTGAATGTAGACCAGGACCTTCAGGACCCACCAGAAATTGGCTCACGACCCACCAGTGCGTTCTATCCCACAGTATGTAAAACATTGACATAGTCGATTAAAAAATTGAAATTTTCAAACAAGTACTGCACTTGAATGGATGTTATGGTTTATGGTTTAAGCTTGAAAATCACTGGCATTTTCTAGTTATGGAGAGGAACATAATGATAACTAAATCACTTCCAAATGGGCTGCTCACATACGATTTCACAGATGACATCTCACGTGACTTTATCAATGGAACACTGGTGATAACAGGTACCCCCTCACCATTGGCTTTCTCAATATAGCTGGAGAATTTCATTGGGTTTGAGGATTTAGATTGCATCTATACCTTGCTTCAACATATGTTTTTTAACTTAAGAATAGGAAACAAATAATATAAATTACACAAATCAAAAAGGAACAAAATATCACACAAGAGATACCATTGCAAAACTGAGCATTCATGTTAACACACAAAGGGGCATATGTACAAAAGGTTTCTTATGGTTGCAAGAGACCCGATTTGCAGAATTGGGCTATTTATGACCGCAACAAAGGTTTTTAAAATGTACAAAAGCCAAATTGTGATATGGTAACCTGTTACCGACTAGAAGTTTGGTTTAGTGTTTTGGTATCTGGAAGGGGAATGTTTTGCAGTGAGTGCAGTGTTATGTATGAATGTTTAGCAACAGAATTACATTCATACTTTACCGACCCCTCAGAGGGGTTATCCATTAGCAAATAGGAAGGGATCCCCATGGGATTCCTTCCCCCTTTGTGAATGTTGATTCAACTGTTTTAAGAGCAAACACTGCCTGCTCTTTAAAAATAAAATACTGCAATGATTCTTTTTTTTTTTTAATGCATCCCATTTTCTTTAAGGAAAACTTGCTGCATTTTTAAAAAATGCTTTATTAAAAAGCAATCACAGACATGGTGGTCTGCTTACCCCACCAGGCCACCACCACTATGATTGCTGCTATTCATAATGGATCGCAAACTGCGACTTACCTCATTAATATTCATGAAGTAGATTGATTTGTGACCCACTAGAGCGAGTTCCTAATTGCTATTCACAGAGAATCACAATCAGGAAATCGCTATGCATAAAATCTCTACATATGGTCCAATATGTTGTGTTTAGGATCACTATATAGTATATGTCATACTGTTTGTAATTATATTAGATAATACATTATTTACATATTTAGGTATTTGGCTACACGCACAACAAAAATAGAACCAAACAATTTATATCACTTGAACCAATATACAAAACAATTTATCACACAAGAAGCATCATTACAACACTGGCGTCCTTGCTGCATACAGTACTATCTGTTTGTTTGTGAATGCTGTGCTGTGTAAATTAAATGCTCGTGAAATAAAAATAGTTCCCCAGCAATGCAAATTACATGACTCAATAAGCTAAACAACGTATCACACAATAACAATCATTGAATAGTGGATGTCTATGTTGATCACAATACATTCTGTTTGCAATCACAAAATGATTGTGAATGTTGTGCTGTTACTAATTAAAAGGAGAGCACGGCACACAACGACCCTCTTTGCCTCTGCTAGCAAGTCCTAAAATGCTGTATGGATCACTAGCTGATCGCGATGACTGGAAAAGTGCAGTATAAATGATGAATCCTGCGGGAATAAGAAGAAAATTCAAGCCCAGTAAAATTGAGTGCCAAAGTTATTGTGGTTAAAAGATGTGGGGCTGGGAAATTTGCTATGTCTCCAAGCTTAAAACTAGGGTATGTCGGTGCTTTAAAACTTGGATATCTTGCAACCCAAAATCCTATCAACCTTGATCAAACGGCTTCATCTCCAGGGAGACAGACCTTGCTACTGAAGGAGCAGACAGTCTGGCCCGGCAGTGGAAGTTAGGGTGGAAGTCCTCAAACACGAAATGCATAGTTCAGTGCTATTGACATCTTTGAGCTTCTGTATCCGGGAGCGTGGTACCAGAGCATTGTGGCTCGAACCTGGTAAAATATAGTGCCCTAAAATTGTTTACACTATTATCACCCAATTAATGATAGAAAATCTACACTGAATAGAACAATATTTTTGAAAGGAATGTTCATTCCTACAATATTTATGTCAGACAATATTTTTGTTACTAATATTTAGACATACAATCCAGTCCAAGCATTCTAGCCAGCTAGCTGCTGGACTTCTGCTCAGCAAGGCAAGGGACACCATGTGTGATTGGTTCTGGGACAATTATTCTGGCACCCAGGACAAAACGATTTGTGGGTCTATGCATATGCCACACAAATGCTAAAGGATTCCAGGAAAAACATGTTTAAGGGTGCCAAAAAGTGAAAAAAATAAACAACCTTTGTTTGAAAAGTATGTGAACATTATCACCAGACAGTCACGACTCAGCTCGCTCCACTTGTAACTGTATTTTGTGTGGTCTTAATTTGATCTCGGATAAAGGCTAGAGAAAACTCTGTAATGTTCTCTGTAAGTCTGTGGATGTCTTGGGCTGGCCTGGGGCTCCTACACAGGCATTCTCAGCAGTGGGGCAGGCTGTCAATGTTCTAACAAGGCATTATGGGGGTTATTACAACTTTGGAGGAGGTGTTAATCCGTCCCAAAAGTGACTGTAAAGTGACGGATATACCACCAGCCGTATTACGAGTTCCATAGGATATAATGGACTCGTAATACGGCTGGTGGTATATCCGTCACTTTACCGCCAAATTTGGGACAGATTAACACCTCCTCCAAAGTTGTAATAACCCCCTATGTGTCTTCCTTTCCTTGAGGAAGTGGGCAGCATAGGAGTCCATTATTCAAAGAAGGACCACGCAGGTCTTGTTCAGTGTAGCTCTTCCAAGTACTGGAGGGCTCAAGCTTAAATGTCAGATCTTTGGTAGTTGTTATTGAATGAGAGTTTTTGAAGAAATCTTTTCTGTAGGGGCAAATGGCCATGACTGACTGCAGATTTTTCAAAGCCCACCATCCTTCTTATTTGTGGATGAGGTCTTGTGCTTGCGTTTTTTTATTCCACTGTACAATTCCTTTATATGCTGGTTGTCCTCATTTCCAATTCACTGTTGTCAGTGAATGACATCCCTTTCCATGCCTTTCTAAATCTTCTGTCTCTGCATTTGCTGCATCAGTGGTAATGTTAGCAAGGTTTGTAAGGCACTTCTCAAATTGTATAAACTCCATAATGGCCCTCCTAAACTACTGCTATAGGGGAGGTGCTTAATGATTTATGATGGTGAGGACAAGAGAAATGCTGATGTTTATTTGCTGCCCAATAAAAAGGCAAGTTGTAGAAGATAATAGGTAGAATGGTGACCAAACAGATTACTGGAAGAATAGCAATCTGGTAGGCCACACTTCCCACCAACTAGAATAAGTATATGCATTAAAGCTTATACTTATAAACTGATGGCAGTAAGAGATGCTATAGGCAGTCCACAGCAGTCGAGGGAGGACAACCCATTCTCAGCGTTGGTCAAGATATACCCACCTACTAACTCTTTAGGTTGCCCTCCAAGCAAGGTTTATATCCCTAACCCAATTTAACTTTGCAGACAAAATATTTTTAAAAACATAGATTTTCCTTCTTTCAGATTTGACCAAGTTTTTTCGCCTAAGCCTAGTTAGAAAGGCAAAAGCAAATGGTATACCCCATGTCCCAAAAAACCTATATCAGCCATTGTTTTGCTAAGTACTTTCTATTGTGGCCAAATACATTACTATGCTTCCAAAAAATAACTGTGTGGGTTGAGAAAACACATCAGCCACTATTTTTTATAAACGGTGAGAATCGTTTCATTCTGTGCCTTCTCTCCTCTGTGTTCTTGGATCAGAAAGAAACAATAGTGTAGTCCTGCATGGTGAATAATCCCACTTTCTGAACATCTGTGGTAGTCGCGATTGCTACAGGTTCTTTCTATTAGACACCAGTCCGTAGGCAGTGTTTGATTGACTGCTTGCATCATGCAAGTCCCTCTGGTGAGATTCAGAACATTGGAATATCCAATGTTACCTTATGGAGCTGTCATCAGCTTTAATGTTCAGCTGTTTGTAACAGATGGTTTATGACAGAAAGCTCCTGTTCAGCACGCATGTTTCCTATTTGCCTTTATAGCTTTCAAACTTTGTCAGGTTAAGAGAATGTTCAAATAAGAGAAGTTAGTTTAACAGAAAAAAACTAACATAACATTATCATTTAAAAAAGACCCCAAAAAGAGAAAGACTGAACAGCAGCACTAGCCTGTCCTTAAGGGCAGATGGGTCACACACCTACCTTTTGGCCAACATAAAGAGTGCCTGTCTGGCTGAGGAAAGGTCAGCCTGGCAGACACTCTTTATTTTCAAGTCAGGAAGCCAGGAGTTAGATATGCGCTAAATGTGCAGGTGCCTGACTGCCTGAGCTAAACTTACCCGGGCTGAAGATGTCACAGATCCTGTGGGTGTGATTTCTTCAGCCCGTAAAGCATTTGGAGGACCTCCCCCTTATGACAAGGGGGAGCGTCACTGATAGCCTCAAACCTGGGCTCCTCACTGACACTTCATCATTGGGTCGGATGGGGTCATCAGGTCTCACTACCCCATTCCCTCTGTGAGGAACTAGGGACTTAAGCCTCCTCTCATTGACGGGGCTGATCCAAGGTCCACCAGTGCGTGGAGGTCAAAGTTTGGTGCATACATGTGAGCCTCTATGTATGAATGTATGTGTATCTGTGAGTCGTGCTGTGAATGTGTGTGTGTGTGTGTGTGTGTGCTTGTAAATAGGGGGTGTATTTGTGCATGCTTGTAAATTCATGGGTGTGTGAGTGAGTGTGCATGTAGATGAATGAGTGTATATATATATATGTGTGTGTGTGTGTGTGTGTGTCTGCAGCTCACTTGCAATCCTCCTGCTTGAACTAATGGGCACCACTGTTGACAGATAATTCACACGTATATGATGCTTGTTTACATGAAGGCTCTTATTACATGTTTGTTGGATTTAGGTGTGTTAAAAATAAAACATAACGGGGGAAGCCCTCCAGTCAAACATGCGCTTAATGCATAATAGCAAGCAGCACAACAATTATTTAAAAAAACAATTGTAATTTGAACTGTCCCGAGGTCACGCTAGAAAGGGTTCACTTGGACCCTCATGCTAAAATACTTGAAAGTTGTGACAGTTTATGTACTTTTTTCTTAATACAAGTCGATTGAACGTTTTCCCTTTACAGAAATTTGTTACTTTGAGCAAAAATGTGATCTAAGAAGTGGCTAGAAGTGTGAGACATCCGTGACGAAAAGATGTCATTCATGAATACAAAACTGAGTTAATTAATGTCCTAAGATTCCTTTTCCAGTTGCCACATCCTTAAAATGAGGTTCGGCCTTGTAAAAATGTGCAAATATACTGCCATAAATAATATTGCTTATGGGACTAGTGCAGTGCTTAATTTGTGCTTGTTGTTTCCGGTGCTCAGCACCGGCACTTATTTTTGTGGGCCGGTGCTTATTCTTCTGCCCCAGGCATTTGGGAAAGAGGGAGGAAGCGAAAAACGAAAAAACGTCACAATGGGAGAAAGGAGAAAACTGCAAGAGTGAGCTGGAACGGCAGGGAGTGGCTGTAAATAGATTAAAGAGGCCCGAGATGGCTTCAGGATTACGCTGCCTCAGTATTCCGTGTCCCCACATTTAATTGCACAGTCGCGTATTTAAGAGGAGGGCTGTGAGGACCAGCACGTTTTTATTTACAAATTAAGCACTGGACTAGTAGAATCCTGAAATGTAACGACCATAAAGGGAGCTAAAGCACACTTCAGATTAGTTAGAAACAAGTTCCACATTTGATTTTGAAATAGATCGGTACGCACAGTGACATGCAGATATAGACATAAATAACATTGAAATACATAGGAATATGTAACACTTTTTTCACAGGTGCAGGGATGTTGGCAGGGCTTGCTGGGTCATTTATCCTGTTAGTCATTTCTCCAAGGGCTGGAGCCAATGGGCGCTGGCTTTAAGCTCTATTGCCATTCCCTGTCACTTATACAGCTTCCACGGGTTTATGGCAACAGGAATAGCAAGGGCGAGGAGAAAGAGAAGAGAGAGGAGGCAGAGAGAGGAATAAAGACAAAGAGGTAAAAAGCAAAAGAGGGGCAGGTTGGAACAATTTGCCAGGGCTACTTTTGATTCCCGATCTGGCCCTCGAGATCGACTGCCAGGTATGTTTAATTCCAAACCTTAATCTGGCCATTGTGTGATTTTGCCTCCAGAACTGAGAAAAACCATGTGGCCCCTGAAGGACCTTTTCTGGATTTGGGAACAAATCTGCTAACGTGCTCTGCTCGCCTGCTCTGAGGCAGTGGTGTTAGCGGGGGTGCTGGAGGTAGTGGGGTTTGGAGTCTGGGAGCAGAGAGGCTGTCTGGGGTTAGTCAAGCTATGGCTTGGTTGAGGCGCACAGTCTGCAACCCCTCGGTTGCTATAAGGGAAGGGCAAGGACAGGCACTGCCTCTGCTCACAGGCCCCTTGTACCTCAAGCTGCTATGTTATAGAGTGTGGATTCAATCCTAGTAAAAATGGTTCTGGTATTTTCAGACCTGGAACACCTTGTGGTACGGTGGAGTGGAATTCCTTATCAGGCTACTGGTCTGCCATACTGATAAAGAGAGCCTCGCTCTGATCTTTTCTGTACCCCACTGATAAATTACCTCAAAGGAAAACCATGTGGGCGTTTTCTGCGAAATGCACTTTAAAACCTTACCAACCCCTGGTTACTACAAAAAGGAATTCACTTATTTTCGACACATTCCCCATACCACCCCAAGTCCTGCCTTCTTTGACTTGCATGACTTGCCTTCAGTTGAGACTACAAGAAGGAATTCACTTCTTTTCAACACATTACCCATACCACCCCTAGTCCTGCCTTCTTTGACTTGCATGATTTACCTTCAGTTGAGACTACAAGAAGGAATTCACTTCTTTTCAACACATTCCCCATACCACCCCAAGGTCTGCCTTCTTTAACTTGCATGAATTTCTACTGCTAAAACAATGCCTCTAGGGACTAGAAAGGAGTTACCTGAGGGTAGGTTCTAAAACAAGAAAGATTGGCAGCTGTCTGCAGTGTCAGTAGCACGAGGGGTTCTATTGCCCCTACAAAAAAGGTGGCCCTATGGAGTGAGGAGAAGGCAAGTAAAAGGCCATTTTGCCAAGAGCAGCAAAAATCCATGCCCCAGCCTTGGCTTGAAGATCAAAACTGAATAATCATCATGGGCGCTATTAATAGAGTGACAACATGCTGCAATCTCAATCTTTAAATTACCTTTCTGTTAGGTAAGTTGCATTTTGTATATAAATGCTGCATAAATTGATGCAAATTTACTTTCGATATTAGCCTATTATTTGTGCCTGCATGGAATTCAATTAATTTGAAAAACAATCAGATTTTCTTTTGGGAATAGAAATGTAATTACTTTGTGAGTGGAAACCAGCAGTTTTTCATAATGGGAGCTACAAACAGTGTGACAGCATGCTGCAGGCTTACAGTTTAAGTGAGGGGTCCTTTATTTTCTATTAAAAGTGCGTCGTGAAATTATACAAATGAGCACCTACCAAAGCAATAGGCATGAAAGATGAGGGCAGTAGGTTGGTGTGCCAGACTGCCATACCAGCAGAGCCATGACCTCCACTGACCTGGTGGAAGCCTGGCTGCCATGCACAGAGATACTCACCAGGCAGATGGGGGTATCTTTGCCTTCAGTTGAGACACTCCTGCGCTGGCTCTGCAGAATATACTGGGGCTTTTCTGAGAGGGCACCATGTTTAATGCACCCAGTCAGCAAGGTTATTTATTTTCCGAAAACAAACTCCAAAAGTGAGAGTTTGTTATTGAAAAGCAAAAATAAAAAAATGTCTCTGAAACACTGTGAGTGGGGGTTGTACCTTTGGGTTCCTGTTTAGGACCACCAGTGCCAGCTGTAGGGCGGTCCGACTGCACTGGGCAGAAAGCTCGTGGTTGCCATTTACGAGACCCCCCCAGCTCCCTCTAAATTGTCATTAAGGGAGTCCAATGACTACTACTTTACCACCCAGAAAATGTGGAATAGGAGGTATTCACTACACCTGATAAACAGCCCACTCTCAGGTACATACCAGCTGTGGCTGTGCCTCCCACTGTTGCCCACTCCTCAAAATAGAGGCCCATGTTGCTTCAACAACTGAACTCAGTGCATGCACTGCGCCACTTTGCAAATTTGGCGCTGCGAGTTTGGCCCGTTGTGCCACATTAGCATAAAACATGATTCTTATGTGGTGCAAGGTGGCACTATGGACTCTTAAACCTCACCTTAGTGTTATCGGTATGATTGTCCCTCATGTTCATCCTACCTCTAACTAATGAGTGGTCTAAAAAGGTGTTGTTTTAGCCTGGTGTAGAACAAAAGTGTTTTTCTAACTTAGTATGGCAAGACACAGTTGATATTTAATAAACCCCTATTTAGTGACAAACACAAAATCATTCACTACACTTTAGCTGTAATGCTATCACTTTTCAAGGTTTGGAGATGTGTTTTAGATCATAATTTAGTATTCTTCACAAGAAAATGGTGAATAATGAGTACCAATCAGTTTTGCATACTGTGTCCTCCACATAAGCTCATCCAGTCCCAGGTCTTACTGAGGCCTATATTGAGTTTAGGTTTAATTCTGGTGCAGTACTGTATGATGTGCCTGCTTAAAAAACATAGGCCCTCATTACAACCCTGGCGGTCGGCGGAGAAGCAGCGGTCTTACCGCCAACATGGCTGTAAAAAATTTGGAATTATGACCATGGCGGTTACCCCCATGGTCATCCGCCACTTCTCCGATCCGACCTCCAGGGCGGAGACGACCGCCGGGCTGGAGACCTGGGTCTCCAGCCCGGCGGTCGTCACAATACCGCCGGCGGTATCATGACCCGGCTGACCGCCATGGATTTCATGGGGGTTGGAACCGCCATGAAATCCATTGCCGTGAGCACTATCAGTGCCAGGGAATTCCTTCCCTGGCACTGATAGGGTTCTCCCCCACCCCGAGTCCTTCCCCTACACCCCCCACCACCCCTGCCACCCCCAAAGGTGCAGGACCCCCCTCCCCACCCCTACCCCCAACATTACATTACAAATTCACACTGACACGCACGCAGGCACCACCAACACACATACCCGCACACACACCAACATACATGCCAACAGCCACACACACAGTCATACACACACATCCATACAGACATACATACAGACAGGCATGCACTCATTTCCAAACGCACAACACCCCTGCATGCATACACGCACTCACACACCCCCTCTACATACACACCCCCATGCACGCACACAACACCTTCCCCACCCCCCTCCCCTAACGGACGATCAACTTACCTGGTCCGTTGATCCTCCGGGAGGGGGCGGGATCCATGGGGGCTGCTCCGCCGCCACCACACCATCAACAGAACACTGCCACGCCGAATCACAGAATGTGATTCGGTGAGCGGTGTTCTGTTGACGTGGCGGTGGAGGTGGAGCAACCTCCACTTCCCCGCCGCCCGCCAGTATGGCTGCTGGCGGCTCTCCATCCGAAAAAGGACGGAGGGCTGCCAGCAGTCATAATACGCTGAGCGGAAAACCGCCACCACTGGCGGTCTTCGGCACAGTGGTCCCTCAGCGGTCTTGTCAAAAGACCGCCGAGGTCGAAATGACCCCCATAATCTTTTACACTTGGTGGAGAAAAGATGCCATTCCTCTCTCCAGGCATTTGAAAAAACATGTCCATATTTCCATATAGTCTCCTGGTGTCTCAATAAAGTACACCAACATGACCAGCCGAGTGCTACTGTGTTATTGTAATATTTGAGCTAAGGCTAGATGGTGGTTATTGCAAGACACAATTTTACCTTGAAAGATATCTGCTGTATGTTGATTTTACCCTTGGTAGCAGTGAATCTATAACCAAAGAGAACCATTTATTGAAGATTTCAGGAAGAGACCCAATTTCCTACACATATACACACACACACAAAACCCACATCTCACCTCACATTTTTATTCCTTTGGTTTCATGTCTGCATTATTATCTCAATGCTCATTTACTTCAGCCTTCTCTTCAGGAAAGCCTTCAAATTCAACAGTTCCTATCCCAACAAAGCAATGTCAAGGAGTGCCTTACTTTTACCTTGAATACAAGACATTGGCACACTTGTTGCTCATTAGAACTTTGTGCTAAAACAATGGCTGATCACTACGGAGTTACCTGGCAGGCTTCTTTCTTTTAGTGTTGAAAGTCCTCATGTCAGAATGTTCTACTGAAATGGATGAAGAAGCTAGCTTTGGTTCTGCTACACTTTGTAATAAATACCGAATGTTAGTGCTGTGGCTGTTCATTAGAACATTATGGGAAACTGCAGTTGGTTACTGGGGAGTTAACTGACAGACTGCTGCAGGTGTTGGAAGTGCATCCCACTCTGCACATCAGAATGTTTTGCTGAAATGGATGAAGAAAGTTTTAAAACTAATTACAATGTGCTCTCATTTTAGCTTTTTAAAGCACTAGCCTTATTTTCTAATAACTCCCTTATTTTATTAATTTCTAAAGCAAATACTTTAAGCTTTACAGTTTTCAGATTACTGATTCCATCCAGCTGGCTTCAGGTGTGCCACACTTTTGTTATGAATGCAGAATATTTGCACTCCAGTTCTTCATTAGAACAATGTGCGAAGCTGCATTAAAACACTGGGGATTTTACTGACAGACTACTGCTGGTATTAAAAAGGCGGGTTCAAGTCTGCATGTCTGAATATTTTACTGACATGGATGCTAAATATATTTGAGAACTTATAGCAAATTTTTCTTTTTTTCAGCTTTACAGTGATAATGTAGAAAGCCCTAATTTTGTTCATTTCTAAAAACACTTTTCCTATGGAAACTTTGACCCAACTATAACTACACAGTGGTGATCACCACAGTGCCATACACACACATACACACACACACACACACATATAGGATGAAAACATAGATAATTATTTATTATAAAATTATTAAAATAAAATTTAAACTTTTATTAAAAATAAAAATGATTTAAATTAATTAAAAGCATAACGTTTAACATTTAATTAATATGAAATAGAAATGTTAAAGTATAGTTATTTTTTAAATTATTGATGAAATAATGACTTTTAAATTAAGATAATATATTTAGATTAAAGTATTAGTGTAATATATGCTTATTTGATGGTTTAACTTGCTGTAACATTATAATTTATTCGTTCCTAGTTAATACAACATGTTTATTTACCTTGCATTTGCTTTACTAATTCAAATAGTTTAACTATTCTTTCAATAATATTACATTTTAATAATTTTCTCTATTCTTTCCCAGAGGGAGATCCCCACCTTGGTTGTGGAGATCTCCAACAACAGGTAAAAACGTACTAGCAATAACATTACACTCATGAATGCTGTTATAGAAAACTCCACTCATTTGAGGGGGTTGTGACATGCAAGTCTATACCAATGTGTAAATCTTTATTAAAAAATAGTGAATATCAAAAAAGGGGAGAGTTACATCAAGGGGTAGAAGTAAACATACATGCAAATAAATGTATAGGTGCATAATTACCTTACTGAATCAGGCAAAGTGTAGTATTTCCCTACTACTAATAATGTATTATATGTATTGTTCAATTTATTCCAAAGCAGTCTCCTTCAAGACCGAAACACAACAATTGATGGCTGCTTTTCTTAACGCTTCTTCTCTTGGTCTCTTCAAATATTGGGAATGATAACTTTAAACAGGTGTTTTAAACTTAGTAGTGCTTGAAATTAGATTCATAAAGAAGAAGCCATCCTTGTACCTTAAAAAACAAGCATTGATAAAGCCAATTCATTTGAATTTTCCGCAAATAAAAATACAAAGTTTGTGTGTGTGCTTGTGTGGATGGGTGAAATTGAGAGAGTCAGCTGGTGTGTAAATACATACATGAATGAATATGTGAGTGCATAGATGAGTAGATTGATGAGTACATAGAAAGATAAATGGTGAGTGAGTGGATGAAAGGGTGAATGCATGAATGAAATAATGTTTTATTGCGATAGTAGATGAATTAGTAAGGGAATGACTGAATAAATAGATCAGTTAGTTTAAAGATGAATGAATGGATACTTTAAGGGATGGATGGTTGAGTATTGGACTGGATAGATGAGAGTAAGTGAATAGGTAGATGATGGTGCTGCTTTTATTCCCTATGCCGGTCAAAGTTGTATGATCTCTACAAAGTGGTGACTGAAAGGCCAACTTTGCCACATCATTTATTATCCCCAGTGCCTGTTTAGAGTTGCACCAAATGCATGTAGAGATTTCAACTTTAACTCAGAAATAATGTGTAACTGTCCAGATTTGCACCACAAATTGGAAATTTTGGATGATTGCTAAAGATGTAAAACTTCACAAGGAAATGTTGACTGCATGCTCATAGTTGCACAGTATTCAGTAATCCTTAGGGTATGCTTGCATTTGTACCATCACTAATCCTAAGCACATGGTCAGAAGTTCACCAACTTTCAGAAATCTTGAGTTCCTTTCCAGAACTGTATCATCACTTGAAACTCTTGACAATATTCCCAAATCTGAACCACTACTTAAGAATCTTGACTTTGTGCCCAAACCTGTACCTTTACCCAATAATCCTCAATGATTGTCCATGTTTGACCCATCCTGATGAATCCATTAGTGTATGTTCAAATTTGCATAATCACTTACAAATCCTTACTTCATGTAGTGAGACTGTGTTCCCTACAATTCCTTAACCATCAGAGATCTGGACTAGCAGGACAAGCATCCCTATGCATAGAAAAAGTAACTGGACCGCTTGGAGGCTAGGTAGCGTTGCACCCGGTGTTGGAAGTCAGGCCCTAATAGGCGTGAAAGCTGCACCACTGCAGCTCCAGGATCTTTAGAAAACTGGAAGGGCAGGAATGAGCAGAGAAACGCAAGGAGTTGCCGGAAATTCTCTAGATGGCTGGCAAATATGTCTCCTCAATGGGCATGTACACCAGCTATATTTTGTACATAAACATCAGGGGCTGCATTATCTAAAAGGTGCACTATCCTTGTGCACTGGTGTACCTTTAACGTGTGATACGCATAAACAGGGACCGTGGGCCCTATTAACTATTTTTAGATAATAAGCTGCCTCCAAAGAAGCTGCAAACTTCTGAGTGCCTTGGGGACAGCACATTAGTGTAGGGTGGTGCTGTTGTTTGAAGCAGGCACTCCGTCTTTCACAGTGCAGGTGGCACCCTGCCTGCTTTACAAAGTGGCACGGCTGCAGGTGGGTGAAGTAAATGACTGCTTCTGCCTACGGGGGAACATCTGGGAGTACATGACACCCTCTTTCCCCTTTTCAGAGGGAGCTCTTTGTGGGATGCACTGACTGTGCACCACCCTTTTGTTATGCACTGTCAGTGTGCCTTCTAACCGTAATATGGCACGGGCGCAGAGGGAAAAGTGCTTCTCTCATTTGCATGGGGCCACGCCCACATGCAAAAGAGGGTACATCCCCTAAGGATCACACTGCTATAAGTGTGCTGACATGATCTGTATTACAAAAGGCACGAAAACATGTCTTCTCCTTCTGTAGTACCTCTGTAACCCCCAGAGGCACAACAGGCATGTTTCTTCATTTAAATGTGGTCACATGCCAGTAAATGAGGTAATGCCCGTTTAGGGTCACGCTGATGCTGTAGGTGCACCAGCACAATCTGTATTACAGAAGTGGTATTACAGAAGTGGAGCCCCTTCTTTAATACTAATTTGACTGAGCAAAAAATATTGAGCATCAGGGATCATTTAGATCTGCATGGTCAAAGTCCCAAAATATGGCAGATCCTCCTGCAAGTATCGAGATTCACTGCGTGTGCACAGTACTTCCACTCCGAGCAACTTTCAGACTACATATGTGAAGGCTGCCTAAGGAGATGCTCATTGGCAATGCATTTCTCTCAGAATGAGGAGTGACCTGCAACTCTTTTAAAGCGATGACACAAATGTGTAAATCCGGATACTCTTTATCTACAAATTCCCCTGTCAATGTATCATTTTTCGCTAACACAAATCAAAATTTGCGTAAATCAAAATTTCTGTTGAAGTGGGGGACAATCTCTATTTGTGAACCAGTTCTGCATAAA
Source organism: Pleurodeles waltl (assembly GCF_031143425.1). Lineage (NCBI taxonomy): Eukaryota > Metazoa > Chordata > Amphibia > Caudata > Salamandridae > Pleurodeles > Pleurodeles waltl. The sequence goes on from NC_090437.1 coordinate 45,333,480, forward strand.
AAAAGCACTGGCAAAGCCAATCATTCTGGGTTTAATGTGCTGATGTATGCAATGTTAGCACAATAGATAGAGCCACTTAAGAGGGCGCATTCAGACTAGACAGTTGTTGGTTGCTGTGGTCGCTGTGAGAGAGAGAGACCTTTAAACAAAGGCCATCTTGCCATAGCTGTACTGCGTTGCAGGTTATTTCTTGTCGCTCTGGAGATAAACGCGAGTGTATACCATGCTAATTCTCCCTTATTACTTTTAACCCTCTGACGCCCAAGAGGTGAGACTTGACCCTATCAAATTTCTCCCTGAAGCCTATAAATGCTCTGCTGGATTAATTTATCATGTTTTCTAAGTAATCAATGTGTAATTTAGTTGAAGCCTTGATAGCCTAGGGATAACATTTTGAAGAAGATGCTTGCTTCATAGTGAAGCCTGATTAGTTATCACAGCTCGGTTGCATCCTGGTTCAATTTTCTTCCTACTACCACCAACCCGACCGCACATCCGCACATTCTCACTGATGTGAAGCCAACCTTAAAGCATTCAGTGAGTCTTTTGTATACGTCTCTTCTCTTACAGCACGTACACCGGCTGAACTGCGGCAAACCCACAATATGGCGCATACCAGCCACCTCCCCACAAATGTAAACAAACCGGGGAACGGGCAAAGTCATCCATTTGTCTAAATGCCCTTTCCTATAGAGTACCAGCGATCGCTAGTTGTCGGTGTGTGAGGCTTTCTTCTCGCTGACATCTGTTCCTATACCTTATTAGTGCTAAGGGACCTTCAGGTGAATGCCGCGCTTTACAAATACTTAAAATACCTCACAATACCTAAACCTTTAGTCACTTGTCTCTTTGGCCTCAGTTGCTCAGCATTGGTAGTGCCCAAACGTTAGGATGAAATGGCACCGGACTCCCGAGTCTGACAATTTTAATCACATTTATGATACGTGATTTTCAGAAATGACACGTGACCTTTTCGTTTATTATTTTGCCTAAACTCACAGGGTCGTTATTGCCTTTCATCGTAGTCTTAATTTTATACCGCTGAGCTCCGAGATCTCTTGTCTCTGCGGAACCCATAAACTCTCGCATTCCTCTTTATTAAGAGACGCAAACGAGTAAACTGCAGTCTCCGTCCGAACAGTGTGTAAGGTTCTGCAGTACTGTGCAGAACTGCACGAGGGCCTCGTTGGCAGGATGTGCCTCGCGCGACAAAAGAGCTGCAAAACTGCGTCATCCCTGAAGGATTATTAAAGGCCGACACGTGAAAGCCTTCCCGGGCTCAGCTGGGTGCAGGAAACGGGATGGCAAACATAACACCCCAAAGCTTTTGTCTTTCCGACTTTTTTAATCACTCCACTTTTTATGGACAGGTTATAATAGGGAATGGCAGTACAGGGAATTGTGCTGGCGCTACCTAATTCAAAGCGAGGGGCTCCTGGCAAATCACTGACCTGCGAAGCCGCTCCCCACAAGAAACCACCTGGTCGGTTTTACACCAGCATTACCGGTATGTTAATGTCCCTGCCAAGGAAAAAAAAATAGGAAAATCACCTAAAGCTGGTATTTTTCCCCTTATGGATACATACTTTAAACAAATGTATGAAGACAACTCTTTAAAAGGAGCCTAAACCTTCCTTAATGACTCCTGACCGATAACTTTAGCAAAGAGAGAAAGTCTACTCTAACAAGCATTTTCAATGCAATAGGTCTCTCATTTGCTTGAGTTGGAACGTTGGGCATTGTAAACACATATCTGGACTTTTTGCCACATTAATTGGTCAGCCCTGCCACATATTTTGGTCTTTTCTGCCACATAATTCAAATGGCACTGCATATAACTAAAGGGCTAATAGGCCTACTGGTTTATTTTGTTAAACAAGGCCCTTAAAACACAAACGACTCCCAGGTATAAAACAAATGTTCCAACCATAAGAGAGCTTAAAAATACACTGAATGGTGGGATGGGTTATTATTTTGGTGTCCCCACTACCCTAGTCTGGGGATCAAGAGATGATCTAAACAGAAAGAACACTTTGTGGTGAATGTTTTGAATATGGTCCCTTTGCCCTCGGACCACTACAGGTTGAGTTATGAGCAAAAATGTTTTGTAAAAGGAATGCCCAGCAAAGCATTATGGGTCGAGTTTCCCGCAAACATTGTTGTATGTTGACTGTAATTCTCAGAACAGCCCCTAGAGGACACCACAATCAAAATAGCATGTGTAAGAAACATGGTCATGTAACCATATAGTTAGCCCTTAGAGGGCATAACAACATGAAAACAGAATGGGAGAAAATAATGCAGTGCAACCATATAGTTAGCCTGCTAAGGGCATAGTGCATTATATATTTTCAGGGCTAGGAGGCCTATTGCAATAACATTACAAACAAGATGCTTAAAACACAGACTACTCTCAGTTGTAAAATATAAGTTCCAGCCATGAGAAAGCTTAAAAAGAGAGTGAATGGTAGGAGGGGTTATTGTTTGGAGTTCCAAACCTAGTGTGGGGACCCAGTGATGATCTAGACAGAAAGAGCTGGTCATGCTGAATGCTTTGGTGGTGGTCCTATTGTCCTACGACCACCACAGGTTGAGTTAGGAGCAAACATGTTTTGTAAAAAGAATGCCCTGCAAAGATTTATGGTGCAACTATCTGAGTGATGCAAATATTGTAGTATGTTGACTGTAATGCTCAGAACAGCCCCTAGGGGACACCACAAAAAAGATTGTATTTCTAAGAAACATGGTTATGTAACCATATAGTTAGCCCCTAGAGAGTATAACCACATGAAAACAGAATGGTAGAAAATAATGCAATGTAATCATACATTGAGCCCCGAGGGAACGTAGTGCATTACACATTTTCAGGGCTAGCAGGCCTTAAAACACAAACTTCTCTCAACTATAAAACAATAGTTCCAGACATGATAGAACTTAAAAAGCATGACATTGTGGGAGGAGTTATTATTTTGGGGTCCCCACTACCCTAGTGTGGGGACCCAGAGATGACCTAAACAGAAAGAGTGTGTCATGCTGAGCATTTTGGTGGTGGCCCAATAGTCTTAGGACCACCACAGGCTGAGTAATGGGCCAAAATGTTTTGCAAAAGAATGCTTGCAAAGCGTTACGCTTGAGCTTCTCCGAGTGCAGTGAATATTGTAGTACGGCTCTCCCACTGTGCCGGGAGAGCCGCTTTGATGATTTCTTTGTTTTTACTTAGGTAAAGCATTTACAAATTACAAGGGCTTTTTGAAAGACATGGAGCACGAAAAGGGAGAGACAAAATGTTAATTACTCTGATTAAGTAACAGTGTGAACAATGTGAGGAGTGCTCAAATACCGCTGATCGATTTCGCGCCGTTCAGGCTCAAAGCGTCATGGCCGCATTGGAGCGCGAGGGGGAGAGACAAAAGAGAAAAGTAGATCTCCGTCCCATAGGTATATCTGCAATCATGCAATAATCCATGTAATAGGGTCAGTCTACAAGGTGCAACAAATTGCCTCAAGGTGGGACAAACGTAAAGCATTTCCAATTACATCAAGGGATTGTTGAAAGGCAAGCCCAGGAACCAATGAAAGTGATGGGTATGAGATGGGTGTGTTAAAGGCCACAGAATAGATTACAATAGGTCAAAAAGTAGCGCATGCGTGCTGCTATGCTCGACCTAAAAATGAATACAGACTATTTAATTTCATTTCTGCTTAAGAATCGTGTCTGGGCCTTTGCAGAATGTTCAGATGTAAATATATAGCTTGTAATTTTGTCTGTGAAAGGTGGCAACCCTAGTTGTGATAATTACCAGAAACCATGTTAGAAAACCTACAGAATAGGAAATATTTCACAGTGCTGACTTTCTTACTATGCTGGGTCTGTGTGTGTGGGTGACCAGATGGGCCGCTGTCACCACAACAGCACTTTTCTAACCTTAGCTTTTATGGCTACAGTGTGAGATAGTACAAAGTGAGACTACACTTCGCAAAGCAGTGTTTTGTTAAACTAAATTCCAGGACTGGAAATTGATGTCCTGGTGAACTGAAGCCATCCAGTCACCAAAGCATGTGTGTAAGTGCACACAGAGGGTCGCCCTTTCACACAGACAGGCCAGGAAAAGTAGATTGTAAACTTTTAGGCCAGAGGACACATTTATTTGTTTACTTATTAAATAGAATGTTTATTTTTGAACAAAAATATAACTTTAGAGTTGATGCAGTTATCCTGTTTATCTATCTATCTATCTATCTATCTATCTATCTATCTATCTATCTATCTATCTATCTATCTATCTATCTATCTATCTATCTATCTATCTATCTATCTATCACCCAGTCTGCCTGCCTGTCTATCTGTCTGTCTATCTGTCATGATTGCCTATCTGTCTAGTGGGCCATTTTTAGGTTGAGTGCGCAAGCGCTCTGGCCTGTTGTAACCTATCTGTGGGCTTTTAACCACAGCCACCGTACGTCCATCCCTATCACTCATTCATGGGCTTGCCTTTTAAAAATCCTTTGTAAATGCTTTGCTTTTGTCCCTCCTTGAGGCAGTTTTGTTACTGCCTTGGCCATCAACCCTGTTACATGGATAATTTCACTTTTGACAATACTTTTGACTGTATGCAAACTTCTTTTTCCTTTTGTGTCTCTTCTTCACGCTCACGCTCATAGCGGCCATGGCGCTTTGAATTGGCTTGCTTATGTCAACTGCTTTACTTTTAATTTTCAGTTTAAGTAGCAAGAAAAATCCAGTTAGGAATTTGCAATGCTAATAGCTCTAACTAGAGCAAACGTGAAACCCATTGCATTGCAAATGCTCGTTAAAATGTGGCACACCTTCTTACGCTGCGGTACAAACAAAAAACTAGCAATCCTCCAACATTGCACAGGATTTACATATTAGGTCAGCTAGTGATTTGGGGAGTAGGGAATTACAAAGAAATCCATTTCTATGGAGGACAACAGTCCCTTTTGCTTCAGGTCTGTCTTTCCTTTTGGTGGGAAGTTCCTTAGCCCGCACTGAGTGCGTACGGGACACAAAATGTACTGCTTTTTGTCACTTAGAGAACAAACAACAACGGATGACCTCATCAGGAAAAGTCGAGTTGACATATGGGGCGTGTGGAGTGGTCCGGCAGGCTGTCCCACTGCTAGGTTTTCAGCCCTGTATTAGCAGTTAAGAGATGCCTGTCCGTGGTTAGCCTTTGTCTACTGCACGGCTGGAAGGAAGGTTCTGCATCACAGGAGGAGTCCTGCACAATCCAGCTTCAGGTACATGGCTGCCTTTAGAGATGGCAACACTGCACGTGGACAGCTGCACTTAAAGGCTCTGAATGTGTGAATCAAACCCTTGCTGGAGGGGGGACCTGTCCCCGCAATGCATCATCTGTAAACTATTCTTGAACTACACTTTGCATGCTGCAGGGGTGACCAGAATTGTTATAGATACAAAATTATATCATCTGGATGGTAATTGCATCTACGCACCATGCAAGTATGAGTTAATCTGCTTGCAGTGGGGAATAAAATAAGGACCACTTTTTATTGGGTCAAAAATGACACATGATTCCAACTTCTGGTTAAAGAAAAGATCACTTTCCACACCCTCGTACCACCTGCCTTAATCAGGAGGTAAATGGAAGCAGTGGGTCCCTCGGAGGGTGTGTCGGGCTGAGGGCGGGGAGGTTTTCAGGTTTAGGAGAGGTTGAAAGCAGATGGGGAAGTCTTCCATGCACTGCTTGGTGCTGTAGAATGGGGGTCGGCCAAGGGCCTGGTTCTCTTCTGCTTACAGTCCATGTCTGGGCTCACACTCCAGTTTACCAACTGGTATTTCTGCCCTAAAAATTGTGATTGGTTCTGCACCCAGTATTTTCAAATGAGGAAACAGAAGAGCATTTGCAGTGGGGCAGAATGGAATCCTCCTTGGGGATAGGACTTCGCCTGATCTGTAATTGGGGCCACAGGGGAAGAGATAGGTGTCAGGGATTGAAAATCATTGGATGTGTGAGGGAGTAAATGGGAATTCCTCATATTGGACGGTTGTAAGTGCTAATTATAGCCATACTCAAGGTTTTCAGGGTTTGAGAATTTTTTTATTTTATCCTGAAATTTACTGTTTCTTTGTGTTAAAATTCAAACTAAGCAGTTGGCAGCTTACGTTAATACTATATGTTGCTTCAACAAATGATTAATAACATCATAAATTCATGATTCAAAATATTCATTTGAAATCGAGCTCTCTTGAAAGCAGGTGATCTAGAGTTCCATTCAGTTTAACTTACGGGGCCCTTGGGTATTTCGTATGCATTTATTGATGTCCAACTTAATTACAGTCCGAAAGATATAATCACTAAGGACATTACCTATATCTGTTCTTCCTAAAATATCTATTGGTGCACAACAATTTCAATGTTAAAAAACATTTGTTAACCACACTTAGGCATTTTATGATGAATGAACGAAACCTCACACATCTCTGGCCTTCTTAATAGAAATAGGCCATATTTGGAAATCTGTGATTTCCCACGTAGACATGCATAATATTGAATCTGTTCGTAGTTGCCTGGCAGAATTTGAATTTTCACACATCCCCGACCAGGGCGATGAATGCAATAACTTTTAATTTTTTTTAAAGAGATCACATGACAAGTTGTGTTGTTATGTTGACATTCTTCTCACATGTGTAATGTCATAGTATCAGGATAGCACACACCAGCCATCTATATGACCTCGTTCCTCTGTGGGCTATCTGTGGATAGCTCTCCTTTTTATGTTTCATGCCATCCTTCTGTCATTTCTAAGCAGTAACAGGTTTCATTGTTGCCACATTTAGTGGCACTACATTAATTAAGACAGGTGGCTAAAAACTGGGTTGGTCTTGCTTGGATTCCGACTTGTGATCTGCAAATGACAACGGTAAAGCTTTACCTCAAAGAACAACCTCTCCTGCCATCTAGGGAATTTCCTCCCAACACTTTTCTTCCAGGCCTGCCATATTGCAGGGTTTATGTTGGTTGGTGTTGTGAATAGTTGTGTGCCGGGCAGCATATCCACAATACTAAGGATCGTGTTGGGGGGAGCACTGCTGTGGTGTGCTAATAGTGTTGTAGGAGCATGAAGGCCCGTATTTATACCTTTCTTGCGCTGCTTTTGCGTCAAAAAAGTGTCGCAAATGCGGCACAAAAAAAGTATAAATATGGGCCTAAGTTCCTACATGGCATGCACACCTGCTCGCTTCTCACTACAGTTTCAGCTGACGTGATGTGTGGGTTCCTGGCTTAATTGTTCTCTGAAAACGGAAGAACCAAAGTGCTGAGCCTAGTTTGCTTCATGGTCATTGAAGAAAAAGGTTCCCCATTACCTATGTTTTCCGATAAAGTGCGCAGAACGTTTGGCATGGTAGAGATGTACTTTTTTTTACATTTGTTTTTTTTTTACATTTTGTAACTTTGTGGTTCATTTTACACACACACACACACATTAATATTCCATTGATTACCATTTTGGAATGTGATGCGAGACAATGACTCAATAGGAGCAAAGCCCTGCATGGGTCATTCTCCCTCTCCTTTACTGCATATGTATAGTTTATGTATGCCATTCTTTTCTTTCGAGGACATTAGTTAATACACAATCTCATTGCACAAGCCCATAGTGTGAACGAGTGAAGGACGACAGTGTGATTGACAGCCACGACTCCACTCATTTCTGTTTCAGTACTAGTGTATGACTTGACCTTTGAACTGGAACAATAAACTTCTGAATATGCGTTATTATTACTCTTGCTCCAGACAACTTGTTTTATTGGGCCACGTTTATTTTCACTGGCATGGTACGCATTTATTTATGCCATGCCAGTGAAAATAAATGGGGGCTAATAAACGTTTTTTAGAGTAGCAATACGGGCAGATGCTTACTCAGTCATATATCAAAGGTCATTTTTCCTCTCTTCATCACAACAGCAAAGGCGAAATGACAATATCACTCTTTACTGCTTTTCATACTGCTTGTGGCAATTCCTTTTCACAGGAAAATAACACTGATAATAGTGAGGAGACCGTTTCAGTATGGTTTAATCTCAATATACGATAGTAATCCTTGCTTTTACGTAAAATACCTTTTTATACATATGCATTTGAAAAAAAAGCTTGACAAAAACCATAAATGAACACGTGCAAAGTGTAATAAGTTAGCCATAACTGTTGTTGATGGAGAGATGGGGCATTAGGATTTATGGCTCCTCGCCACACTTTGTAGCATATTACACTCTGCACAGCCATAAATGTACAACTTGCCATGGCAGTGAAAATTAACATGGCCCCATGATGTGCTAGAACAACTTTCCTAATAAAGGCGCGTTCACACATTTCGCTCTAGTCCTGTGAAATTAACGAGAGAAACTCAGTTTATTGCTTCCCAGATTTCAATGTACAATGTTTTACTCAAAGAAACCCTGCCAATAATAATGAGGGTTCTGGAGGAGTTTAAGTTACTTCACAGACGTAACCCCTTCCATCCCGATTTAAACATGCACGTGAATACATGTATTTCCATCATGACCCATTCAGGGCTTCACCTCTTATGAGTCATGGCCACTCATTACACTTAATGGTGGTAATAAAATCAAATTACACTCTACGAGGATGCGAATTTGCAATATATGCATGAGTCATTTTACTTGAAAAATATTCCAGAGTAAACCGTGGACATGTGCACAACTTGCTTCTAACCAGTGGATGTTTCTGCGGTCCAGAAAGTCTATTTAAATCCGATAAAATTGTATTATGTTACAAAAAAATGATAGCAACAATCCAATCAGTTCAATCTCCGAGGACAGCGGGCAAAGAAAGCAAATATACATCAAATTCATTATTTTAATATAACATGAAACAGCATTCTGTATAACATGCCTAGAATCAAGGGTCTGTGACTACGGTATCCGAGAAGGGTACATAACTTTATCAGCCGGCTGATTCTAATAGGCGCGCAGAGGAATAAGTCACATTTTAATAGCACACTTAGCTCCTTACCAGATAACGTAATTAATTATTGATTCTGCAGTGAAATGGACTTGTTTTAATGGGAGCGAGTGGAAGTGGGGACGGCTGGAGTGGATGGAAGAGTAGGGAACCACAGCTGGGCACTGACCACCTCCATCATTTTACCTGTTTTCTTGCCTTTTCTGTCTACATTTTTAATTAACTCTATTTTCTTTACAGTAGCTGCAGCATAAATCTACATTTAGCGTCGAACACAATCCATAGCAGTAATCCGTTAGCAGAGAGCGGAATATCAATCTGTTCTAATTATGATGCATTAAAAAACACTGCCGTGAGCAACTGGGATTGCTGAGACACACCGGTTAATAACACAAGGAGGGTAATCATTATTTGCATTCTAGGTCCAAAGATGTGGGGGAAATAAACAATTAAAACACAATTTTTAACTGGGTCTAAAGTCAGAAAGTAGTTTCCGTTTCTCACCTTCATTTATTTTACATAGGTTACTGATGCATACAGTGTGTGCGACTGCTTCCTCTGGCAGGGCCTATATGTCCCACAAAAAATCGTATTACCCGTCATCTGTCAATATCCCATTCCTTGACCCCCTCCTTAAACACTGGTAATATTATATATGTATATATTTTCACTTACAAAAAACACAGGCTACAGTGATGTTTTAGGTAGGTGTCGTAATAATCTCACAATATAAAATTTAACAATTATTGTTTTTAAACAAAAAACATAGAAATTAACCAGTTATAATTTACCGAGCTATGTGTGCCCCCATCATGCACTGCTTCTGACCTCACGTAATATCTCATTCATCACATGTTAAATGACATCATTGATGATATGACCAATGAGATCTCAAATTACTTTTTTGAGGGCATCACTAATGACATCAAACAAAAATGGGATAAGGGATAGGGAATCATCTGTGCATCAATTGTTACTTCATATATACCAGCTTCTCTCACTCATTACCTGACCTCCCAGCAAAGCGGGTTCCTCCATGCACCAAATTGACACTGGCACTCCGGGGAGTCTTTTAAAGTGCATTTATTTTAGTGGTGCAAGACATGTATATGTATAGGTTTTGTACCACTAAAATAAATGCACTCCCCGGACATAGCTTGTGTGCTCTCACTTGGCGGAGCAATTTTAAAGCTCTGCCGAGTGAGAGCAAATGCTAAGGGCCTGATTGAGATCTTGGTGGAGAGGAGTTACACCATCACAACAGTGATGTATATCCTGTCCACTGAAATACAAAATCCAATAGAAATATAAATCTCATAGATGATGGATATCTTGCCACCGAAATATAAATCCCATAGAAATATAAATCTCATAGGATATAACAGGATTTATATTTCGGCGCACAAGATATCCATCACTGTTGTGATGGAGTAACTCACCTGCCAAGATCTCAATCAGGCCTTAAGTCTGCTCGTAGGAGGTGGAAGCATGTAAAATGCTCCAGCTTGCTCAGAACAGACTTTTCATCTGTTTCTTTGCCTGCACTGAAGCGGGCACAGAAACAGATAAAAAAATTGCTCCCCCCATTGTGCACCATCAAGGGCCGCACACGGCAAGGCGTTAGCTGACTGCATGGGGGGAGGAGGGGCTGGCTGCAGGGCCTGGCCCTGAAGCCAGCCCCCTCAAGCAGGAAACCCCTCATAAACAGGAGTGGGGCAGGATTCTCCTTACCCCACATTTTACATCAGTCATGACACCTTCTATGACATCATTGATAATGCCACTGCAACATTTGCAATGTGTAAATATATATATATATATATATATATATATATATATATATATATATATATATATATATATATATATATAGCACAGTGTGGTCACCACTGTGTAGTTATACTTAAGTCAGAGTTTTCTTAGGAAGAATGTTTTTTGTTTTGCTAATTACTTTGGTGCCATTTGGTGATTCATTCTCCCCTTAGCCCTTTGTGGCGGAGGGGCCATGGTGACCCTCTCTGGGGACAAAATTTAAGAAAAAACATTTTGGGATCATCACGGACAGGCAGGGCATCAACAGGAGCCATCACAACCCCTGTGTACTACAGGGGGAGTCCCATGGGGCCTAAAAAGTTAGCATGTGGTAGAAATTTGTGGGGCACCCAAGGGGAGTTGACCGCCCCTCAGGGGCTGGGCCCTGTGGCCAACTCCCACCGCACATGACTATAGGCGATACTTGGTAATGGTTTGGCTGCAAACGCATTGTAATAAGATATTACTGTACCATAAACAAAATAGAAATTCACTGAAAAAGACACAGGATAAAGTGGAGTTATATGTAGGTCTTTTAATAATAAAAAATACTGATATGAAAAAAACAGTGACATTCTCCTGTTATAAGTAACTGACCTATGTTTAACTTGCACTGCTATGTGGCACTGTTTATGATCTCATATATTACATCATTGATGACATCGGAAATCTATGGCTGTGCAAGTTATATTTAAGTCAGTTATGTATAATGCTGAATTTCAGTGTTTTTTTATTTTAAAATAGTAGTTTTTTTGTTGTTATTTGTAGACCTATATATAGCAGATTGATGGATGGCTATAAAGATGGATACATTACTAGTACCCTACCTTATCCCTGGGGCCAGGTCGGAGAAAAAGTACATTTTAATGCCCATGAAAGCTCCAGTAATTTTATTGTAAACAATTGTAGCCGGGCTACAGCTACAGAGATTCCAGAACCGTGTTAGATACTGAAAGTGGAATGCCCAAGAGCTTTAGTGCCAGCTGTAGTCTTCTGGGGCTTCGCGGCCTCATAGAAGGGAATGGAAAACCTTGTGAATCCTTATCGGACATAATCTCCTTGTTTAAGGACGAACACAACAATGTAAGGGAAAAAGCAATATAAGCAAAAGGCATGGAAAATAATTGAATCTGACGGTCCTTACTATACTTCCCCAAGAAACTGTTAAAGTGATTCAATTAGAAAGCACATTTGGCAAATGCGTGTCATTTTGTTTCATTATAACTCAAAATTCAAGTTGAATATTGGGAAGAAGAACGTGAAATGGCTTAAGGCCTTATTTGGTTGGAAGAGTTTATCTAAAACCCTTGAGTTTGTGAAGGAATTGGTAGATCCTTCATTGGAAGAATTCCCATGTCTCTACCCGTTCAAAATTCTACAATGGAGCCGGTTCAGATTCTTCCACAAATCGAAGCGTCGTCAACTTTATATAACCCCTTAGCCAGCGTCCCACATCGTCTGCCCATTAATGGACTCTCATCTAATTCTTTTTGTTGCACGGGGTGACTTTTAAGATCATGTATGGGGTCACCCCATGCTTATACCTCTCTGGATGAGGAATATAATCTGTGGACAAGCTATTCAAAAGGAACAGCCTCCCTGATTAGCAGCACCATAGAGGAGGTGAGGGTAAGTGTCTTCCACTAATAGAACCCGTGTTATTCAGAGAAGGAGAGTGGAATAACAAAAGCTCAAGGACACATGCTTGAGTATGATGTTCCATTTTGGCCAATGACGCATGTTTTGTCCTTCTATTTCTATGCACCTTCCCTTTCCAGTGGCACACATTGCATAGTGAGGGACGTGGGAGGTGGTATGCCAAAGCCCAACCACATCCCATAATGAGTGCAATCCACCAGTTCTTGGGTCCTCTTTGCTTCCTGTTACCCACCCTAACCACCCTGTCCTCATACTTTTAGCTCGGGAGTTAGCCATGAATTATTGGTTTTACAAAAGTTAATATATTTATGTAATTGAGAAGAAAGTAATTATTTTATGCTCCTGTGTACAATGTGCAGGGGCTTTGTGCAACTGCTCAAAGTGAACGGAGCCAATGAGTAAAAAGGGCTGACCCATTGCTTGTAATGAATGCTGTGGTAGGCAGAAGCAAATGTGAATGACAATTTAAAATACCAATAGGTCAAGTCAGATGACCAGATGCTCCTTCATGTGTATATATTATGCATATTTTGTTAAAAAAACAATAGGCTGGTGAGACATTGAATGCTGTTTAAAGAAGAAGGTCGAGCCTAACAATAATCCCATTGAGAGATGTTAAAGACAGTGTGTTGTGTCATTCTGTGGAATTTACTGAGCAAGTGAATGTGTTTAAAACGTCTGTCAAGGAATTCTTTAACTAGAGAACATGCCCTTCCTGCGCTAAAATACTGTGATATGTCTGCATGGTGCTGAACTAGAGTGGGTGTTCAGGGAAATACTTCTCCAGCACCCTATGAGATTGGTATTGAAAAGATAGATAATTGTGCAGATAGAAAGGGCCGGATGTGTCAAAGCTTTTTGGTCACCAAGACTATGACTTGCAAAATCAAAGGTTTTGCGGCCACTAAGCTGTAAATCACAGTGTGTTAAATGTTTATGGGTCACAAAGTAGGGTGCCCAGACGTCCCGGATTTCCCCAGATAGCCCTGGTTTTCAGAGGACTGTCCCGGTGTCCTGACGCTTTTGTTCATTTTACATAAATGTCCCCAGTGCTTAATTTGTAAATAAAAACATGCCGGTTCCCATTGAAACTCACGCCTGCTGCAATTAAATGTGCAAGCACAGACTACTGAGGCAGCGTAATCTTGAAGCCATCTCGAGCCGTTCAAATCCATTTACAGCCACTTCCTGCCCTTTCAGCTCACTCTTAGAGCTTTCTGCTTTCTCCCTTTTTTATGATTTTAAATTTTTTCTCTTCCTCCGTCTTTCCCGTATGTGTCTTTTGCTCTCAGTAAATGCTTGAGGCAGAAAAATGAGTGCCGGTGCTCTGCACAACAGGCCAGATATACAAGTGAGACTAAAGGCTTTAGTCCTATTTTTATGTCTAACCTGTCACAATTTTTTTCTTTTCAAAATCTGGTCACCCTATCACAAAGGCGTTTGCAACTCTCAATGTATATATTATGATTCCTTATGATTCAGATATCAGAGCTTTGTCTATGGAAATTACGGATTTCTACCATTGGCAACACACTCACCCCTCATAGTGGGTGCTGTTGAAATCACAAAGCAGATGCTGCCCTTGAAGCCAGTTTTCAATTTGCAAATGTTGGCTCAGTCGTTGGGAGCAGCATACAACAACCGAGGAAAATCTACATGCTTCCCCAAAAGCTCTTTGCATCATGTCGGTTTTTATTTTACTGCAGGTGCTGTCTCTTTAAGGAAAAGTGACTGCAGTCAGAGAAAAAAATAGCATTTTGCAAATTTGACTTCAGGGACTTAGGTCTTCTGTCTCTCTGAGAGATACAGTTGGCCATGGTTCATGACCATAGAGAAGAAGGTGGCACACATCTAGGTAACACCTCTCCTTTTGAGGGAATAAGTGTGATGGGAATGATTGTGCTCATAAATCATGAGTACTTGTAAAGACACCTTCTAAACAACATCTTTATATTCAGCCCTGTTCTGGCACCACCAGTGGGGAGCACCCATCAGTAAATTACTGCAGTTCCAATCCACATAATACACTTGACTCAAATTGTAAGGGCACATCCTCCACGGAAGGAACAACAAGCAACCCAAAACATGTTTCTGTGTCTGAGGGCCTTATCAGTGAGCTATGGATTCAGTCCCTAGCCACGATAACCAACAAGGCCTGCATTTAGATATCCTCTTCAGTTAAGAAAACCGAATGCCATAATAATGAGAATCAAGTTCTAGCTGCTGTTGTATTCACTCTGTAAAGTGTGTTGCTTCATTTACTGCATCGCTCTAACATCTGTAAACAATCAAACATCTATCCCTGCCTCATAAAGAGCAGTCTGTGCCAAACTGCTAGACCATGGCCTTCATACAAAGCAGAATAATGTAAGGCTTCTTCTCTTTCAGTGAGGAGTAACTGGAATCCAGCAGCAGACAAAGTAAGTAGTCAATGGGAAAGCTTCCATAGACATTTAATTGCCAGTGAGAGGTCACCTCTGAGCAGTACTCAATGAATTTCTGTAGCGACACTTTGCAGTCGCAAGAGAGAACCAGCCACACCCAAATTATTCAGACACCGTAAGAGCAGGCAGACCTATTGGCTCAGTTACCTGCAGTAAACTTGGGTTAGCAAGTAACCCCAGAAATATTTCTGCTTCTATCAGCATTATCAATGAAACGCAGACTGAAACCCTATGCTTATCGAAAATGCTGTAATTGAACACTCAAGACCTTATGTGGAGCTTAGCTGAGGGGCTGTGCTGTCATAAACGTTATGGATAACCCATCCGTCATATTACATATGCCTTACAGCCTATGTCACTTGCAATACACCAGACGGGATATCCGCCACCTTTTGATAGAGTATACCATCCGCCAAACTTTAAATAAGGCCCTCTGTCTCTGATCAGTGTGGACACTCAGCAGGCGGGTTAACCCATTATTGCTTTCTGGTCTTCCCAATTTGCCATTGATGATGTATTTTGTTTCACTCCACCACGGTTCTTGACCACCGCAGCAAGTAGTGATTTGCTCCTTTATTTGAAAAATTAGGACTTGTCTCCAAGTATGATGTGTTGCTGTACGAGCTCACTGTGAAGTCAGGCTTCCCCTTATCTTGCAGTCCACTGCAGCAAAGTGGAAAAGGAGCACTGCCTTGCTGCATACTTATAGGGTACTACTATGAGGTGACATATTTTCATGGCATATAGCAGTCAGTAAGAATGGGATTAGACGCCTGGGTTTTGAGACATTTATTGCATCTTCCTGATAAGGCTTGTGTATTACACTTGCAACAAAGGATAAGTATGAACTCTAGACACAAGATGAACAAGAGAACACAAGAGCTGTCAATCAGGTAGTTGAATTTTGCAGAATCTGGGCCCAGTGCCACACCCAGACGTCCATTTTGGCTACAAATGTGCAAAGAATTTGCAGTTCGAATACTATGACCCAAAGCTGCAGCCACAAAATCCACAAAATGCACGCCTGAAAAGGCATCGGGCCAGGAATCTTTTGGCATGATGGGGCGGCAAAGGGATTACTTAGAGTCGGTAATTATTAGCCGGACATCTGCACTCGGAAAAGGTTGTCTTGCTGTAAACACCTTAGACCGACCCCAGAGCACAGACGAGGAAAGGAGCATGCAGTTTGTGCTAGCATAAAAACAACTGTCAATATATTGATCCGGGCCAGCGCTAATCTGCCCATGGTGAACTGAAAACAGCCCTCCTAGCATTCCGTTAAAGTAAGTTCAATGCTGCTTAAAATGCTGACTGTGCAATCCTATGCAGAGGCAATTGTGTGCATTCTGTGGCGATTAAACTCTGCGTTTACACCTTTGACGGAAACAGCAATGACATTTTATGTTACAAATAATAATAACTTGCTTTTTTTATGGCACTTCATACCACAGTTCTTTTGTTTCTGAAGGCTGTAACCAGTGCTCAATTTTAGCTAGTGGCGCCCACCGCACTAATTTTTGGGGACCAGCGTTCATTTTTGTGTATCAGAGATTTACAAAGAGGATGAAAGGGAAAAAAACACCAATCAGAAAGAGGGAGTGTTAGAAATGGGATTTCTAGTTGCCAGAGGAATTCACCTTTGTCCAAATAGGGACCACAATCCTAGTCAGGGTAAGTCACACACAATCCAAATTATCCTGTGCCCACCCTCTGGTAGCTTGGCGCTGAGTAGTCAGGCTAACTTAGAAGGCAATGTGTAAAGTATTTGTGCAGTAAATCATACAGTAACACAGTGAAAACACCACAAAAATACACCACACAGGTTTAGAAAAATATAGGATATTTATCTGGTTAAATTAAGGTCAATAACAATAAAGATTCAATAAGCACAAGTTGAAATATCACTTTTGCAAGATTAAGAAGAGTCTTAAATCTTAGAAATCAACAGTTGTCTCTTGTTTGCACAAAATACTTGGTTTGCCTAAAAAATAACACGCATGGAGACCGCAGAGAAGATGCGTGGAAAAATAGGGTGTGAGTCGGAATTTCCTGTGTGGCACAGATGATTCGTCATTTCTTTCCACACTGCAAGGGGGCTTTACATCAATTTCTAGCACGCAGTCTTGGTTCCTCATTGCGATGCGTGGATCTTTTTGAAAATCCTGGGCGTGCGGGAAGAAGTCACAGGTGTTCTGACGATCTGGTAAGCGATGCGCCAAATTCTCTGTCGCACGGCAGGCTCTCCTTCAATTATTCACTCGGGAAGTCAGGCTGTGTTGTTTCAGTTTGGCTGTGCATCTATCCTGTGGGCAGGGCATTGAATTTCCGGCTGCAAGGCAGGCGCTGGGTCGAATCTTCACTCAGGAAGTCAGGTTGCGTCGTTCCAGTTCAGCTGTACGGTGATCTTATCGTCGCAAGGCAAGCTGTGCGTAGTTTCCAGCAGGTTGCTCGTCAATTTGCGCTGCACAAGGAGTTTCCTCCAGAGAAGTCTTTTTGGCCCTGAGACTTCAGAAAAAAGGAGGCAAGCTCAATCCAAGCCCTTAGAGAGCACTTCTCAGCAAAGCCAGAGGGCAGCAAGGCAGCAGGGCAAAAGCAGGGCAGTAGTCCCTCTCAGCAAAGCAGTCCAGAAGAGTCCTTTGGGCAGCCAGGCAGTTCCTCTTGACAGGTTGCAGGTTCAGGGCCAGAAGAGTCTGATTTGGTGGGATCAGGGACCCAGTTTATATACCCAAAAATGCCTTTGAAGTGGTGGAGACTTCAAAGAGTGGTTTGAAGTGCACAAGGTCCCCTTTCAGTACAGGTCTGTCTGCCAGGGTCCCAGTACGAGATTAGGCAGTCCATTGTGTGAGGGCAGGTCACTAGCCTTTGAAATGTAAGTGTCAGGCCCTCCACCCTTACAGCCCAGGAAGACCCATTCAGTATGCAGATGAGTGCAAGTGTGACTGAGTATCCTGTGTTTGTGGTTGTCTGGGTGAAATGCACAAGGAAGCTGTCAACCAGCCCAGCCCAGACGTTGATTCGAGACAAGCTGTAAGGCACAGATGAATTTTAAGTGCAGAGAAATGCTCACTTTCTAAAAGTGACATTTCTAAAATAGTAATATAAAATGCAACCTCACCAATAACCAGGATTTTCTATTACCTTTCTGGGCATTCTAAATATGACCTTGTTACCCCTTTCTGATCAGAATCTACCATTCAAACAGTATCTGGGCTTAGCCTTAATGCTACCCTTTGAAAGGAGCAGGACTCATAGTAGTGGAAAATGAATTTAGGAGTTTTCCACAACCAAGACATATAAAACACATGTACACGTCCTGCCTTTTACCTACATAGCACCCTGCACTATGGGTTACCTAAGGCCTACCTTAGGAGTGACTTATAAGTAGAAAAATGGGTGTTTAAGGCTTGGCAAGAACGTTTAAATGCCAAGTTGAAGTGGCAGTGAAAACTGCACACACAGGCCTTGCAATGGCAGGTCTGAGACATGGTTAAGGGGCTACTTATGTGGGTGGCACAACTAGTGCTGAAGGCCCACTAGTAGTATCCAATTTACAGGCCATGAGCACATGTAGTGCACTTTACTAGGGATTTACATGTAAATCAAATATGCCAGCTTGGAATTAACCAATGTTACCATGTTTAAGGGAGAGAGCATATGCACTTTAGCACTGGTTAGCAGTGATAAAGTGTGTAGAGTCCTAAAACCAGCAAAGACAGTGTCAGAAAAGTGAAGGGAGGCAGGCAAAAAGTTGGGGGATGACCACCCTAAGGCTGTCAGGTCTAACAGGGAGGAAGACAAACATGTAAAAACAAAAAAAGAAAGCAGGAAGCTGCAAGAGTCAGAAAAAGGGGCAGGGAGTGTCTGCTTGTGAAATAAAGAATCACGAGGGGGCTCAAGACTGTCAGCTTTGTTATACAGTGTGCCAGTGTGTAATTGCAACTGCTACAGGCTTCTGAGCAGAGCTTTGGTCACTGGCACTTTTTATTTCCAATTTAGCACTGCTTGTGCTTACAAATATAACTATCACCCAATTTGATAATACTTCATTTAGCAACCTTAAAGGATGAAAGACTGAGGGCCTGATTACAACTGTGGAAGAGGGTATTAGTCCGTCCCAAATGTGACAGATATCCTGCCCGCCGTATTACAAGTTCCACTATATCCCACGGAACTTGTAACACAGCGGAAAGGATATCTGTCACATTCGGGACGGCGTAATCCACTCCACCAAGGTCGTAATCTAGCCCTGAGTGTGTCTGCTTTGTAGGATTCAAACTTGTGACATTCAGATCATTGCATGCATCAGCAGTGAGTATTCAACTCACTGAACTATCCTGCAATCTTGAATAATTTCATAGTTCCATAAAAGCACTGGTGAATTATTTAAGTACACGTGTTCTGTGCCCCGGTCTGGAAATATGAAAATAGGACCCCAATTGGAGTGATGTTTTACCAGATAGACTGCACCTATGGAGTTTATAGTTATGTCATGCATCATGATACATATAGTTTACTTTAATAACGTAAGGAAGCATATAATTAGGTCTGAAGTGATATGTGAAAGATCTGTGTCACAGGATTGCCATCTAAAGTTGATAGGGAATAACCGGCCATGTGACTCTCCCCACTGCCTACTGCGGAGGAGACTGCAGTACAAAGTAATAAGGTTCCTATAGGAGAAGATTAAAGTGGAAGTTGTGGTTTCTTTGAGATAGGTGACAATTGTCCTATATTTATGGCTATGACAGTGCTGCAAGGGCATACTAAGTGTAGCAGCGTTCACATCTTTGTTAGCATAACATAATAAGCATATAGAATTGAAAGATCCTTCATGGGTGCTACTTTTGGGGTACCCTAGCAAACACATTCAAGCCTTCAGAGTGCTACATGTACAAAATAGTACAAATTGCTTGGAAGCTCCTCTTGTGAGGGTCGGTTCGTTATTTTGTCAAAAAGCAACATACAGCCACATCTGACACATGTTTTGTGGCTTATAAGGAACTTCTTCAGGGTCGTACAAACATTACATTTAAGGCAGTAATGAAAACCTAAAATTAGAACCTTGCATTTCCTTGATGGGCACAGTTCTTTAAATAAACAATCGCATTTATAAATATGCAAATTCTTTGATAGCAATCCATTATATCAAGCCATCTCAATTTCAACACAACACTCAAAATAAGAAATATGTCTTTACAAATAATGTATACATGTCTCCACCAGGTGAAACTCTAAGTTTATTCTCCATACTACTTCAGTAAACAGCATCTTAGCAAAAAATATGCTTCCTATTGACATTTTCATTACTCTTTCAAAAACAATTGTTCCCAACTCAATACAATCAATCTATTATTCATGCTGAGCAGAAATTACAACTTCTCCCAATTTTATATTCCCAGTAAGAAATCTCAAAGTAGATCATGCTAATGGTGTTTCCCAAATATGAACACAGTCCCCTCAAAAACACGTTGCTGAAGACCTGTGACTCTTTTTAGGCTAGGTGGCGAGATGCCACTACTTACAACTAATCTCCAAGTTAGTTGTAAACTGTATTACATCCCTCGATCAGTTTAAAAAAAATGTGGTATCTGACTTCCTAGTCTGGGTGAAAGTAGGATGCTTGGCACCCTCATTCCCACCTATCTGGTCAACAGATTTCACATGGAAGCAGCAAAGCTGCCATTGTTTATAAGAGAGTGAAATGCAGGGAATGTCAGAAAATCCACATTGCCTACTCTGTGGCCAAAATCCGTTCTATTTTCCCTATGTTTCCTTTCATTTAGTTAGTATCTGTATCTTTTCAATGTGTGCCTTCTCCTTCAACCTCCACCAACCTGATCCCTTGAGGGGATGCCTGCCCACAGCTCACTTAAGTCAATCCACCAACCTGTCTTGCAGCAAACTCAGCCATAATGGCTTTATTGCTCTTTAACATTAAAGAGTATTTGTGGTATAGTAAAGTTTTACTGTGCACACTGTTGGGTTGTGTCATAGTGAACCTTTTATAACGAACGTAAAAATATATTGTATTTATGCCCATATGTGACTGTGCGTGGGTATTTCCACAGTACAAACCTAGAAGCAGGCAAAGGAATGCTGAACATGTCTGTTAGCCAATAGTGTGGTTAGAGAACATTTACAGAATTTTGGGATGGGGCTGGCAAGGTCGGTGAGACTTTCCTAATTCGTCAAAATAATGATCTTTCAAGACATGATCCTTCATTTTTTCAGAGATGGAGGAGGATTGTGAACGTTCTCATTGTTCGAGGTATATTGTGCCAGATATTGACTATGTAAATCTAGAAAGATTCCTTTCTAATTTTCTTGCTTAAAATATTTAACTTTAGTGCGGTTGTATAATGACTGGGTTTTTGATGAGATGCAGGGGTTGTTAGACTGTTAGCCATGTAGTCACGGGTGCAGCTGTGGTCACTCGGATGCAGCTGGTCTTGAAGATGCTGGAAGCGTGCATGGGGTGCCAGTGGCGTTCTACGGGTGCAAGGATGATATGGGTGAATTGCCTCAGGTCATGTATTGAGACATGTGCAATGCCCTTTATTTGACACAGTCTTCACTCACCAGCTATTTAAACTATACTTTTCTTGCGCCAGCATCAACCTCCATATATTAATGAATTCCACATTATGACTATTGCAAGGGATGAGGAGATCCAAAGAGAACGTTTAGCATGCCTATGAGGTCCAAGCACCAAAGCAGACTCCCTCCAGGGTTGTTGGATGCCCTGACAGGTGACTAAGCTCTCCATGCTCTCGCACTCAGGAGCCGATGAGTTAATGGGCCAAAGGTCCTTGCCAGCATCTCCTACAGGCAGGAGCCTGCCAGCGGTGGGATGGTCTGGTCATGTAGAGTTCATGATATCCCGTGCTCCTTCGCACAGGCCTGGGGCCGTCTCCTGCCAGAGCTGCTTGGGCTCCATTCTGCTGGGTCTCTGGTGGGAGGAACTAGGATAAGGGTGGCCGGGAATGCTTGAGGGATGGGGGTGCGTTCAGTATAGCGCATTTTTATAGTTTCTCTCTATAATAGGGACACTGAGCCTGCTCTTAAAAAAAAGAATGTGAAGTACATTAAGGATAAAAAGGTAAAAGGAAACATTTGTACTAATGTAGATTGTATCACTTGCAACGTATTAATAGAGTTCCTATTGTGATAAATAATAATGCACTCGGTTGTAAAGTGTTTGCTTTTGATAAATTATCCATGCATTAAAAACAAACGTTAAACCGCATTGGAAATTCAGCAAAACAATGAAAATATCATGAGAATTATGTTAAAATAGGAAATATTTCATGCACCACTCATCAGGCGTGGTTTTAGAATGTGGATGCGGTAATCGACCTAAATTGGCCAGTAAATAAATTTCAGATCAGCGCCTGAATGCATCACATTGACCATCAATCATAATATAGGTTTTTGATCATCTAATTTGTGAATTGAACGGAAACCTAGGAAATGTGGTAAATAACCTTTACCTAAATGTGAAATCAATTGAGTCTTTCATTACTATTACATTGTGTGTGGCTGCACAACTGGATGAAAACTTGTTACTGGACAGTCTGCATTGTTTTCAGGTGGCGTTTTATATTAGGATTGAGATGGTCAGCCTACATTATAAATGCTTTAATCACATGGCTTCCTTTTATGCTGCATCAAAACTTAGACGGTATACCCCCCAAGAACTGCAAAGTAAAGTATTTACTTTCTAGCACCAACATTTTTCCCTAGAAAGCAACCCCAAAACTAACCCAAATAGAACTTTGCACTTCTTCACAGAAAGATTCCTATGCAACCATCCATGGTTTGTGGCGCAAAGCTGTATCTACTAACATTGTACACAGGGCTTTTTGCCCAAAAATATGACTCCTCGAGGCAGGCACTAACAAGGAGAACTATTTGAGTTTCCCCTAGCTTTTCCCACATTGGATTCATGCTGCATGGTACAACATACATCCAATGAGTGAAAACATTTACAGTTTACCTAGACATAGTATTTTTGACTCGAAAGGTGCCCCTCCAGTTCAAAACCTATGCTTGCTAACACACACACACACAAACACACACACGTTTATGTGCATGTGGCACTAGGGATCCTAAAAGAGCGCCAGCGCTGGGGAAGAGAGCAGCAGTGCTATGTTTTAGTAGATACGTTGCACTACTTTTTAATAAATCTGCCCCCAGAACGGTGTTGTGCATTAGGGAAACGCTTTAGTCAGTCATTGTTTATTTCCTCTGAGGAGAATGCAACTGAATTTGAACCATGAAAGTGGCGTCCAGTTTGTGAGTCGAAACACATTTTCATAATGTTTACTGCCTTGAGTTTTAATATCACTTTTGAAAATGTAAAACCAGCACAGGTGGTTCTTTCGTGTCTTGTTTCTCCTAACGCTGCTCCTTTTTTCCCCTGCAGTGCTGCGTATGATGCTGTGCTGGACAGAAATGTGGCCATTAAGAAGCTCAGTAGACCATTTCAGAACCAGACACACGCCAAGCGAGCATACAGGGAACTGGTACTCATGAAGTGCGTGAACCACAAAAACGTAAGTCCCCGCCTCCACATGTTTCATTTTACGCGCGCTTCCAGAGGACCATAAAATGGCACCGATGCTCTCTTTAACAGCTACAAGCTGTAAGGTACTGTTTGCTTTCATTGCTAGGTGAAATATCCCCTCAGAGTAATCAGGACATACATACGTGACACTCTTGTTGGTGTAAAAGGTCATTTATTTAGAACAGGATTTAAACACAACATTAATTCAAACATTTAACTGTAAATCTTTTAAAGCAGACTTTAACTTTTACAACTCCCTTGCCTTCATTTTCTCCTCAAATATCTCCCTTCAATTTTCCTGCTGTATATGCTCCCCTATTCCGCCCATGCCTTCCCTGCCTGTAGCCTACCCCTCCCCGCTCTGATCCTTCACCTCCTTGTTTTTCCCCCTGGAAGGGTGGACAAGCCCGCACCTGGCTCTCCACCCTCCCCCATCTCCTGCTACCTCTCTCAACTCACTTGTCCTAAATGACTGTTAACCACCCCTACCTGCCCCTACTGCCCTGCCTAACTAAACCCCTCCTCCCCCTGCCTTCCTAAGCTGGGTGGGTGGGTGGTCACTTCCAAAAAAAAACAACCCTCCCTCACTTAAGGCGGCGCGAAGAAGGGCCGACCCGACCCTCCACCCCCCTTATAAACCCTACCCTAATCCCCGCCCCAACTTACCTTCTAACCAATCTGGCGCCTTGCGTGCCACTTCCCCGTCCCGAATCCACCCGCGGAGAGACTAGACTGTGTCTCTCTCTCCACGGGTCCCTTCAGAAACAGCTGGTGTGTCAAAATGTATTGAATTAAGTCCAGTGCAATATAACCTCTGAATTACAACTGCAACATACAGTGATAATGGAGCATTGCGGGATAAGCGGAGCTGGAGCCCTTTAGAAAACAGCATTGCATTAAGCAATAGAAAATTGCACGGGGCTAACGACAACTCAGCCTTGTGGGATACGTTTAAAGCTGTTCAAGGGGGTTTGTGATTTTCTGGGAACAGTACTGTAATCTCTAATAAATTACTTGCTGCAAACAGGATTACCAGAGAGATGAACAAAATTTACTCGGAATGTGTTCCAAAAGAGAAAGAGCAAGCCCTGGACTAATAACTAAAGCATGCCCAGCAATTGTTCGGTGGTAGAGAAAAGAAAATAATTTCTTACGTATGAAAGGATTCTAGCATATCTTGAAAATAGAGGACTACAAAAATTAAACAAGGCCATATTTCACTGAAAGTGAAAATGGTGATATTTTTCTCACTGATGAAGGACCCAATTCACCAAGTTTTTGCACATATAGATATTCATCTTATTTGAATAAATCAATGCCTTTGGAAGAGCAACATCCCGTTCCTGATTCAAAGAATGAAGATTGCAGAACTGTATAAAAACAAATAAGTCTTCCAAGTACACAGCTTCTTCCAGAATGGTGGACATTCGGCATTCACTGTTTGGGTTTGGGCAAGGGATGGGTTTGTAGGGTTTCCAGGGAGGTCTTACCTGCAAAATAAGGACAACATGGTTAAATTCAAAAGAGGGAGCGTAGTCATGTACAATTACTATGTGATTAGTAAATGGCAGGAGAAAGTGTATTTCCTGGATTAGAGTGGAAATGGAACAATCTTATAGTTAAAGAGACTAGGGACCGGGTTACCCAAAAGGAAACTGTACTCTATCCCAACAGAGAAGTAAAAAACTTCTAATTTGCCAATTAATATTTGCGTCACATTACCTCACGGTGATTTTTCAAACTGGTTAACATTCTTAATATGTAATCGTTGGTCACTGCGCACTCCCTGAATAAAAACATGTCTCATAGGGCCAGATTTATACTTTTTCACGCAAAACTGCGTTAGCGCAGTTTTGCATGAAATAGTATAGCTCCAGCCAGTGCCATTCCAAGATGACGGGCGTCATATTTATGGAATGGCGCTAGCCGTGCTAATGCCCTGTTAGCGTCCTTGGAAAGAGGCAGAAAAATTGCCTGTAAGCAGTGTAGTGCCATTTTCTGGCGCACAACCCCCATGGACATGGCTCCTCTCTTAGTAAAGACAGGAACCATGATCACCAGCCCAATGGCCACGCCCAGAGGACAGATGTCCTCGGCATGGCCATTGGGGCCAGTGCTGGGCATGGGGCCCTAAGTCAGGGCCCCCGAGCTGGGTAAAATATATAAAAAAATACTTACCAGGACTTATCTGGGATGGGTCCCCCATCCATTGGTGTCATTCTGGTGTGGGTGGGGGTGTCCCTGGGGCCAGGAAAGGGCACCTGTGGGCACTTTCCATGGTCTCTGACCATGGAAATATGCCTACAGGTCCCCTTACGCCTGCCCATACCCAGGCATTAAATAATGGCTTTAAGCAAGCTTAGCACCATTATTTATGGCCCCAATCCCCCGTGCTGGATTTTAGCACAGGGGATAAATATGGCGCAAAGGCCATATCGTCCTTTTCTGGACGGGAATGTCTACCTTGCATCTCATTGACAGAAGGTAGGTTTTCACGTCCAGAAAATGAAGTTAACTCCATAACTTTGGTGCTAGACGTGTCTAGCGCCAAAGTGTAAATATGGAGTTAGCTTTTCGCTGAATTAGCGTAAAAAATTACGTTAATTCAGTGCAAACCGAGTATAAATATGGGCCATAGTTTTTATGTGCTTTTGTGTTTTTTATGTTCACTGATTTCCTGACATCCACAGTCCTTCCTTTTAGGCGATTCTGTTCTTTTATGAAATTCTTCGACAGAAAATAAAACTCACTCTTTCACTCCAAAAAAGCAGTAAAGCAGTAGTCCTACTGCAAATCTACAAATGTCATTCCTTAGCTTTTGTGAATCAAGCCCCAAATATTTAAATGTGAATCGAATAAAGAATGATTGTTGCATATATTTTAGGAAATCCTTCTAAACCCTCAGAAAAGGCAGGCTTAACATAAGTCTTTTAATGTACTTATTAGATGCATGAAAGTGACTTTAGTGCCTTAATTACCAGCTCAAGGGATTTATGATCTTATGTAGAGAGAAACTAAATTGTTTCTCTGTAGAATTCACAATGGAATCCATCGGTCTTCTTACTATTAGCTGGATAGCAAATGATATGGTTAAGAAAATAGCATGAGCTAATACATTTTTAAACTAAATGAAGTAGATTGACAAACTGGATCAGAATTTGATCCAATATTTTTTTTTTATTTGGGGCGTAATCGTACTTCAATCTCAGTCATCTAGCTTTACATTTCATTTAATTTCTTCTCTTATATTTTTTGTAATTCTTGCATTGGGAGACTGGTGCGAGTAGAAAATGTCATGTAGACGATTAACCAAATACATTAATCAGGTATATTACCTAATGTTTGTACCCGTGGGTATACTGCCAGCACAATTATTATGCAGCTGGCTACACTGTACATCGAACAGGTAACTCATGTAACTGACAAAACGCTATTTGCATAATACACCAACGTTTCATGAAAACCACTCGTAGGAAAAGGTTTGAAACTGACAATCAGCAGAAGATGCATTTATTGCCACACTGGTAGTAATAACACCTACCATTTTTTAATACATCCACATGTGGTCATTGACTGTAGAAGTAATTGATCAATCCTAGATATCCTTCAATTGTGCTAAGTAATTTGTCTTCTTAGACCTTTCCCCATCCTCATATTCCTGCGCAGAAACAGAAGCATAAATTGCACAGATATGTACCAGAAAAGGTCATGTTAGAGGTTGTCTAGTACCAATTGGGTAAACAGTTGGGCACATGTTTTAACAAGCACCATGAAGAGTTGTTGCAGGATTCATAGAAATTCCATTGCTATAGTGGTCACTGCCACATGCAGCAAACAGTTTTTGTTAACAGGGTATCTTTAGCACCTTAAGTACAAAACATGTTCTTCAGATGTATTTTCTTAAAGGGAAAAATGCTCTGTTCATTTGACTAGAAGCCAAATTTGCACAGTGACAAAGGGCAAGGGATGCAATGGGATCTCTGGTGAGAAACATCTCAGATTGACCTTTGTATTACTCTTAGGAAAAAACATTCTTCAACATTTTATATTTAGGATTTTACCTTAAAGAACATACTGCACATTTTCAATGTAAATTCTTGAGTGCGCTCCAGCTTTGAGGGATTCATAGGACTGCCCAGTCCTTGAAAGGGTGAAATGATTAGTGTCTGAAAGCCTCGAGCCATTTGGGCTTTTTGCAGACTGAATTATCAGTATTGAGTATTGATTTGCACTTTCCTCAAAGCAATGAGTCAAGAAAGGATTTGAAAGGCTGCCACTATGTGGTCCAACAGTTTTAACAATTCCCTGTTGTTGTTTCAGTAATGATGATTCAGTAGGGAAGTCAGGAAAAGGAGCTGTGCAGACAAGCTATTGAAGAACAACACAAATAATAATTATGGGAAAGCCCTTATCAAGTACTGTTCTAACTGCACCTGTATGGTCAAAAGGGAACTCATAGAATTTTTGCTCTAGTAGCAGACATCTACCAAGTCACGAGCCATCTCTAATCATCTCACCTACTTCCTACTAATTTGATCAACCACAAGGGCACTAGATTAATTGCATGGAAGACTGTTGAGAGCACAAGACTAATCTCAATTACCAACAATACCTACTGAATTAACCACCAACCTTGGATTCTGAAGCAGTGTGCTGCCCGACATAAAGAGCATCAATGCCTCATCAGGGAAGCAAGTGCTATATAAATGCACTTACAATGGCAATTACCAAATATTGCTACCACAGACCAACTGCCTAGAAGTTTTGAATAACTAAGAAATATGCTCCCACTTCCCTCAACCAGAGGAATGTAAATCAACAAAAACTCCCTTCTGATTTCACATCCACCTACAGCTCCTCACTAGTCAAAGGCCTGGTCAAAATGTCCCCCTTTCCACCAAAAAGCATCCTCTATGATGGCAGGAGTTCAGCAGAATTACCTGCTTCACCAGGAACGAGCACAGTGGAGACAATCAAAGATCTACTATGGAGGGTGAATTCAGCCAATTGCTCCATCCCACATCTTTAATAGAAATAAATTATGATAGTGATCGCAGTAAGGGTTAAACACACTGTAGAATCACCCCAAATACCCAATGTGATATGGCCCATGAGAAGCCCTCACTGGAGTTTGCAATTTACTGGAGGCATTCTTCTAAGATTTGTGGCTCGCAATTACTCTGATTGCCTTTTGGGTAGGTGCAACTACTGAAGGTGACAGTCTGCATTCCTGGTTTCGTGCTCCAGTTCAAAGTTCAAAGCGTCCCTCTAGGGGTCATTCACAATGGGTGTCTGATTCCAAGTAATAAGGGTCAGGGTCAAAGGTGATGCCCAAACCCTAGAGGGAAATATCTGGAAGGCTTTTTCTGATATTTCAAGTTTAATATTGTTCATAAGAATCCATCCTTGAACGGATGGTCCATGAAATCACATCACTTTGTCGGAAATTTTCTAAAGGCCTTTATCACATTTCTGGAGTAGCCCAACACCAAGTGACTCCTCCATTGTAGCGGAATTCACAGCCTTTAAAATCAAAAACCTGCTGATAAAGTCTTGACAATGTCATGCAGGTGGGCAGTTGATCTGATTGAACTGTTCAACAGGTTGTGTGCCTGGCCAGCCAGACCCTCAATACAAATCACGGTGCAGTGTTTAAGGTGTGTCACTGATCCCCACTGTTGAGTCATTAAAACATGTATGAGAAGGTGCATATGCATTGAAGGCTAGATGGAAAACTCAGGGACATATTTACAAGTCCCTAGCGCCACCTTGCACCACCCTAGCGTCATTTTTTTAATGCTAAGGCGGCATAGTGGAGGCCTTTCTCCCGCGCCGTATTTACAAAGCATGAATTGCACTACTTTGCAACCCCTTGTGCCACATTATGCCTGCACCAGGCATAATGTATGCAAGGCGGGGTGTCCCGAAAAATGGTGCAGTGAGATTTACATTTCACTGCACCATTTTTTCTGTAATTTTTAATGCCTGCTCTGAGCAGGAGCGATGCAAGAAAAGTAGCACATCTGGACTGATGCACCACTTTCTTGTAAATATGCCCCTATGAGTGTAAAAGTTGGGGGGTAAACGAGAAGGAGAGACAAGGGAAACTATAAATGAAGGGAATCATTTACTAGGCCTGTAGCACTGGGTGGCGCAGCAAGTACCTTGCTGTGCTGCCCTGCGCCACTGTGAAAGGACAGAAATGCACTGTATCTACAAGATATGGCACATTTCAGTCTTCTTCCCCTGCGCTGGTGTACAAATTGCTGCCAAGTGCCAATGCAGGCACCCTTGCACCATGGTGCAAGGGTGCCTGCGTTGTGGTGATGATTGTTTTTGTGCAAGAAGGGACACATTCCTGCACAAAAAAAAACGCATGAGGTGTTTTCCTCTTTCTATGTGTGCTACAGAATGCAGCACACATAGAAAGAGGAAAAACATGGGCCATTTCTATGCCACCCCTGGAGTGGCATAGGAATTTGATGCATTCCCAGACTTGTAAATCTGGGAAAGTGTCAGATTCCTTGGAGTTCCATGGATGTTGTGTGGGAACACCCCAAGCAACAGCCATGGAACGCCCTTTTCATGCAGTGTTAGGCATCAAAGGGGTCCATATTTACAAGGCCATGAAAAGTCATGCAAAATGGCCTTATAAATATGTGCTGGCACACTGACTTAAAATAATGATGGTCTGGTGGCTCAGTGTGCCACAAGGGCCTTGTAAATGAGCCCTTGAGTTGGGAAGACTGACATACAGATCAATAAGGAGCCCGTCTCCACAAACTTTCTATAAGACCCACTTGCTACCCCTTTATAGTGTAGGGCACAGATCTATTGGACCTAAGAAAAGAGCCCAGTCATACAGTGCAGGTCAGATTAAGGGATTCAATTTCAATTTGTTCGTAAACTACTTCTGACCGTTAGACTCATGATGGTGGACAAGAAAAAGCTAGCTTACTTAGATAATTTTAGGAAATCTGTAACCACACTCATCAGCTCATGTGCACATGCATGAACCTACACCGACAAGCATAATTAGCCCTCTCTTTTATGTAATTACTGTGGTGGGTACTGTGCCTTACATGGGAATCAGAGAGGTGTCCATCTCCACCCTGAACTAATACATGACAAACAATTGTAGGAAAGTCCTCCACCTCCTAGATGATTATTGGGCAAGGGAAATGCAGGACAAAATCTAGAAATGCCTAAGTATTGGAGTTATTGAAAAACAATTACAAGTTTTATATTGTGCCTCAGGATGCCCAGAATAATTATCATTACCTGAAAACTCCGAACCATAGTTTTACAGTGGGTAATCAAATAAATGAAAATAGATTAATCAATATGGCAAAGTAACATGAACAGTAAGAAATGCAAGTAGGATAGGAAGTGTATTTGGAATAGAGGTAACGCTCAGACAGTACATCTTTTCTCAACTGTTTAAGAGACTGAATGATATAATTCTGAAACAGTTTTTGTATCGCTGCCTGATCATACCGAGTTCCAACAGTGAACTAGACACTCAGAAACATATGAAATAAAGGGCCACATTTATTAATCAGCTCTGCAGTTGCAAATGCTCCAATCTAGCACTTGAGGCTGTAAAAATGCTTTTGCAGATGTACAAGTCCCATATTAGGAGTCGGATAGAACTACATCACACAACATGCCTTGTTTCTTTATACACCTAGGATCCAGAACAAAGTCCCTGTATCCATTTGGTCTACCTCAACTCTGGCCCAATTTGGAAAGAGCTAAAGGTTCACCTATTTAAAGAACACTACATTATGATGTGACACTCCACAACCAGTTACACCTTCTATTGCTTTTACTGTGTTTTTGAGTTTGACACTGACCATGATCCAATATCTTTCAACTGGGTTTGTGCTTTGTAAATACCACATGTCCTATTTCTCAAACTTGTGTGAAAGTATTATGTTCTGGGTATTTTTGTTCTTTTACCACGGTTTCCTCCGTCATTTAAACATATATAATTCTTCAAAACCAGTAGGAAAACAGAAATCAAATCAGACTTTGCAAGGCATGACATTCTGGGCACCAGCACCAAATAGGTCACAGCAGCCATAAAGGAAATCCTAATGAACCTGTCAAGTTTAAATATGCTTAGAACACAATCAAAGAACTGACCATCCAATGTTTCTGGATGGGAATTTGGTGTGTGGTTCTAAAATAGGAAGAACACAGTTCCTTTCATGGTAGCAACCCAAGCCTGATTAAGAGTGTGGTGAATAAGTACTCCATCGCAAACATGATGGATATCCAGTCTGCCTGATTACAAGTGCCATAAGCTATAATGGACTTATAATATATCAGACGGGAACATCCGTTAAATTTGTGATGGAGTAACCCATCCGCAAAACTCTAAATCAGGCCCCTACTCTGGGCAACAGATTCTTGTCACTTCCGGGGAAATGATCTACAAGATTAAACTAAAAATCTAGTTCAAGGGATGAGACCCTTCTTCAAAAGGCATCTTCGATTGGAGGATGTATTTCAGTTCGTTGAACTTATTGATTTGTGTCAATAATTAATAACTGAAAGCCAGCAGGGGTATATAGTTGCATATTATTGATGCAAACAGTAATGTTTTCTCATTCATTTCTGCTATAGTGAGAGCTGCTGTTAGCTGTGATTCTTCCTTCCCCTTTTAGTTGTATAGCCTAGGTTTCTACATTTCAGTGAATGTATGGTGTTAGTGGCTGTTCTGCTTTTATGGCAAGTACACAAAAGAGTCGTTAAGACACAGCCTGATCATAATATTTGACGATAGGAAGCAATGTTTTTCTTTCACATTTGGAATAAGAAATGGAGAGGCTTATTTACCTTGTTTTCACCATCTAGTGTGGAGTACCAGCACAAACATGCTCAGATTGAGGCATGTGGGTGACAGTTAAGCTTGAAGGATGTTGTCACTGTTCAGCCATCCAACCTATTCCTACATGTCTTCCTATCTTAGCAAGGGCACTACACGCTAGCCAACCATAATAATTGCAACAATTTTACAAGTGAATACAACTAGTAACAAACGCACAGCTTATTTTTCTTCAATGCCTCTTAACAGATATTTTTGGTGCACCCTGGTACAAGTCAGAAAAACAATATTAAAGTGTATCTTCACTGTGCAACCAACTAAGGTATTTTTTAAATACTATGAGAATCCATATTTCACCTTGTAATGAGGTTGTGATTGCTCATATGTACCTTCTTTCAGACTCACGTTTGTTTTTAATTCCCCCTCTCTCTTTTTCTCCATTTTACTCATATAGATCATCAGTTTACTAAATGTCTTCACACCACAGAAGTCTCTCGAGGAGTTTCAAGATGTGTGAGTAACGTACAATAATTGAGCATCAAATTTCTCTCATACTGTAAGAAAGTAGGTGATTATTTACTCCTGATAAATGGGGTGCACAGTGACACTTTGTCTGCCAATTTGGGGAAGGCCAATCTTCTATGACTGAGTTATAATTCATTTGCTGCCAGTGTACTAAAATGTGCTTCAGAATGAAGACACTGGAAACAGATATTTTTTGCAATGATCTCTTCTTTGAGGAAATCAGGGTATGAAATGTAGAGTTGAGCAACATTTGGAGAACAGTTTAATGCACATTGTGCTGCTGGTTCGTCAAAGGGTAGGCATAAGGTGAATTCTGGTGCCTAAATCCATTCTGAGAGCTAATCATGTTTGCAATTTTTTAATGTAAACCTATCAGTGGAGGGGAAAGTTATGCTTCCCATAGCTACAAGGAAGTGTAAACTTAAATGGGAAGGTGGTACATGATCATGTGCTGTAGTCGGGGGATAATGGGGGAATTCCTGTTTCCGGCCAAAGGGCTGGAGGAGCTTTGAGTATAATTGTTGTTCATTTATAATGTGGTTCTTCACGAACTGGTGTTTCTTGATAATCGGAGGAGTGTTGCAAAGCAGGAGTGTGGGAGGATGTTATCCTAACTAGATATTCAGTTAATAGTGCTTATAGAGGCAAACTTTGGACCTTGGTTGTCTCTTTTTACACTTCTTGGTTTAATTTCTGGGAATGTCAGGTCATTCTGTTACCTTACTGCTAGACATGATTCGTTTTTTTGGACAGTGGCATGTTTTTTTGAGTGGATATGTTGTAGTCATAGTTTGAGCCCTTTGGCGTGTAGAGCAGCAGCATGTTAGGACCCAATGTAGGGGAGACAGGTAGGCTGGAAAAAAAAGATTAGCACGATCTCGGTGAAAGAGGACTCAGACTTGAAGGTTTCTTCTGAAATCTGCTTGAAAAAGGTTGGTTTTGTTTTTCTGAAGCAGTGGGACCAGCACCAGGCAGTTTACACGATTTTATAAGTTTACATCTCGAAGGAGAGGTCGATGTTATAGATGAACTTGGGTATTATTGTATTCAATATATTAATCAAAAATGTTACATGCCAAAAAGTCATTCATGGATCCGAGTCTGTCCATTTCAGTTTACGATGAAAAGGACTTTAGTTAAGAACTGAGGACCATATTTATACATTTTTAGCGCCGCATTTGCGTCTTTTTTTGATGCAAAAACGGCGCAAACTTACAAAATACAATTGCGCCGATTTTGCGTCAAAAAACGACGCAAATGCGGAGCTAAAAAAGTATAAATATGGGCCTGAATGTTTGACATTCAGCACTGCACAATAACAAAGAGGGTCTAGAGCCCTGTAAGGTCATTAGCAAATGAAACATTTAGTTAGAGTTGTATTTTATAAGGACATTTATAGCTCTGGATCCTGTAATCAGCAAATAGGTTTCCAAAAGGCTCTATAGAGGTTAAATATGATGCTATAATTTATGTTGTTACAAAGATGAAAAGGAAGTTTGGCTAGACTCAGCTATTTCTGTTGCAAAGCAGGTGGATCAAGCTGTCACCTCACATTACCATCTGAATCTGTTGAGGCGCATCCACGCTCTTCTTTGAGGCACAGTAGGTCCTCTGTAAGATAGTGTACCTTTTTGCATGTCCCTCCTTTTTTCTGACAGGATGCTTTGGTATATTTGAGTCTGGACACTTGGGGCTTTCTATAACTCTTAAACATGGTAACACATGATTAATTTCAATTTTAGCTTACTTTGAGTATTTCCTAATTTGCCCATTAGTAGTTCCTTGGAGCCTATAAGGTCTGGGGACATAATTTTAAAACGAAATTAGCTTGTCTCTGTAGTAAATGTGTTTATAAGTGCTCTATGCTGCACACTAGGTAAAATCAAACTTTTATCATAGCCTTTTTTTAAGATTAAGCACCACTTTGTGTAAGATGAATTGGGGAAAGACTAGAAAGGTCAACTCTGCAGCATTGTAATGTTTTCAAAAATCTTATTCAATGGTCAGCATAGGTTTTGGGTGGTATGGGCTAAAGATGGTTAGTACAAAAATTGGGTATCTCTGCCTCAAGCCTCATGAAGGTGGTCTTCAGTCTCTCTTCTCAACAGTGACCAGCTTTAGTTAAAGGCTTCAGTGACTAGCAGGAAACAACAGCGGTTCTTTTGGAACAGATGATCTGCTGGCAGGATGAGACTAACATCCATCAATTGTTACCTAGGCATGTGAACTGGAATCATAGATGATTTAGAGCGCCACTGAGTAACCCTGATAGTTAGTGTATTTACTCTAATTAGAGGACTGGTGTGAGCATGCATTTGAAGCTAGCCTTCCCCTTAGCCAGGCTAGCCCCAACCACTGCAAGGCAAGGCCTTTGATCAGAACCAGCTTGAAGGGGTTGCTTTCTGAGCCTGAGAAGAGGGTTCTTATTTCAAAAGTGCTGCCCCTGGAAGAGCTGCAAGAACTCCACATAGGCTCCGGGGGATCTGCCGTTCTAGAAGGTCCCCTGTGAGAAAGTAGCCTCTTTCTAGCCTTGTTACCCCCACTTTTGGCCTGTTTGTGAGTGTATGTCAGGGTGTTTTCACTGTCTCACTGGGATCCTGCTAACCAGGGCCCAGTGCTCATAGTGAAAACCCTATGTTTTCAGTATGTTTGTTATGTGTCACTGGGACCCTGCTAGTCAGGACCCCAGTGCTCATAAGTTTGTGACCTATAGGTATGTGTTCCCTGTGTGATGCCTAACTGTCTCACTGAGGCTCTGCTAACCAGAACCTCAGTGGTTATGCTCTCTCTTTACAAATTGTCACTAACAGGCTAGTGACCAATTTTACCAATTTACATTGGCTTACTGGAACACCCTTATAATTCCCTAGTATATGGTACTGAGGTACACAGGGTATTGGGGTTCCAGGTGATCCCTATGGGCTGCAGCATTTCTTTTGCCACCCATAGGGAGCTCTGACAATTCTTACACAGGCCTGCCACTGCAGCCTGAGTGAAATAACGTCCACGTTATTTCACAGCCATTTTACACTGCACTTAAGTAACTTATAAGTCACCTATATGTCTAACCTTTACCTGGTAAAGGTTGGGTGCTAAGTTACTTAGTGTGTGGGCACCCTGGCACTAGCCAAGGTGCCCCCACATTGTTCAGGGCTAATTCCCCGGACTTTGTGAGTGCGGGGACACCATTACATGCGTGCACTACATATAGGTCACTACCTATATGTAGCTTCACAATGGTAACTCCGAATATGGCCATGTAATATGTGTATGATCATGGAATTGCCCCCTCTATACCATCCTGGCATAGTTGGCACAATCCCATGATCCCAGTGGTCTGTAGCACAGACCCTGGTACTGCCAAACTGCCTTTCCCGGGGTTTCACTGCAGCTGCTGCCAACCCCTCAGACAGGCATCTGCCCTCCTGGGGTCCAGCCAGGCCTGGCCCAGGATGGCAGAACAAAGGACTTCCTCTGAGAGAGGGTGTTACACCCTCTCCCTTTGGAAAATGGTGTGAAGGCAGGGGAGGAGTAGCCTCCCCCAGCCTCTGGAAATGCTTTCATGGGCACATTTGGTGCCCATTTCTGCATAAGCCAGTCTACACCGGTTCAGGGACCCCTTAGCCCTGCTCTGGCGCGAAACTGGACAAAGGAAAGGGGAGTGACCACTCCCCTGACCTGTTCCTCCCCTGGGAGGTGCCCAGAGCTCCTCCAGTGTGCTCCAGACCTCTGCCATCTTGGAAACAGAGGTGCTGCTGGCACACTGGACTGCTCTGAGTGGCCAGTGCCATCAGGTGACGTCAGAGACTCTTCCTGATAGGCTCCTTCAGGTGTTGCTAGCCTATCCTCTCTCCTAGGTAGCCAAACCCTCTTTTCTGGCTATTTAGGGTCTCTGTCTCTTGGGATTCCTTAGATAACAAATGCAAGAGCTCATCCGAGTTCCTCTGCATCTCTCTCTTCACCTTCTGCCAAGGAATCGACTGCTGACCGCGCTGGAAGCCTGCAAAACTGCAACATAGTAGCAAAGACGACTACTGCAACTCTGTAACGCTGATCCTGCCGCCTTCTCGACTGTTTTCCTGGTGGTGCATGCTGTGGGGGTAGTCTGCCTCCTCTCTGCACTAGAAGCTCTGAAGAAATCTCCCGTGGGTCGACGGAATCTTCCCCCTGCAACCGCAGGCACCAAAAAGCTGCATTACCGGTCCCTTGGGTCTCCTCTCAGCACGACGAGCGAGGTCCCTCGAATCCAGCAACTGTGTCCAAGTGACCACCACAGTCCAGTGACTCTTCAGTCCAAGTTTGGTGGAGGTAAGTCCTTGCCTCCCCACGCCAGACTGCATTGCTGGGAACAGCGACTTTTGCAGCTACTCCGGCCTCCGTGCACTTCCGGTGGAAATCCTTTGTGCACAGTCCAGCCTGGGTCCACGGCACTCTAACCTGCATTGCACGACCTCCTAAGTTGTTCTCCGGCGACGTGGGACTCCTTTGTGCGACTTCGGGTGAGCACCATTTTACGCATCTTCGTAGTGCCTGTTTGTGGCACTTCTCCGGGTGCTACCTGCTGCTGAGAGGGCTCCTTGTCTTGCTCGACATCCCCTCTGTCTTCTGACGCAATTTGCGACATCCTGGTCCCTCCTGGGCCACAGCAGCGTCCAAAAACCCTTACTGCACGATTTGCAGCTAGCAAGGCTTGTTGGCGGTCTTTCGGCAGGAAAACACTTCTGCACGACTCTCTACGGCGTGAGGGATCCGTCCTCTAAAGGAAAAGTCTCTAGCCCTTGTCGTTCCTGCAGAAACCTAAGCTTCTACAGTCCAGTAGCAGCTTCTTTGCACCCGCAGCTGGCATTTCCTGGGCATCTGCCCATCTCCGACTTGCTTGTGACTTTTGGACTTGGTCCCCTTGTTCCACAGGTACCCTCGACTGGAAATCCATTGTTGTTGCATTGCTGGTTTGTGTCTTTCCTGCAGTATTCCCCTAACACGACTTCTTTGTCCTTTGGGGAACTTTAGTGCACTTTGCACACACTTTTCAGGGTCTTGGGGTGGGCTATTTTTCTAACCCACACTATTTTCTAATAGTCCCAACGACCCTCTACAAGGTCTCATAGGTTTGGGGTCCATTCGTGGTTCGCATTCCACTTTTGGAGTATATGGTTTGTGTTGCCCCTATCCCTATGTGTCCCCATTGCATCCTATTGTAACTATACATTGTTTGCACTGTTTTCTAAGACTATTACTGCATATTTTGGTATTGTGTATATATATCTTGTGTATATTTCCTATCCTCTCACTGAGGGTACACTCTGAGATACTTTGGCATATTGTCATAAAAATAAAGTACCTTTATTTTTAGTATAACGGTGTATTGTGTTTTCTTATGATATTGTGCATATGACACTAAGTGGTACTGTAGGAGCTTCACTCGTCTCCTAGTTCAGCCTAAGCTGCTCTGCTAAGCTACCATTATCTATCAGCCTAAGCTGCTAGACACCCTATACACTAATAAGGGATAACTGGGCCTGGTGCAAGGTGCAAGTACCCCTAGGTACTCACTACAAGCCAGTCCAGCCTCCTACATTGGTTGTGCAGCGGTGGGATAAGTGCTTTGAGACTACTTACCACTCTTGTCATTGTACTTTTCATAAGAGAAAAATATACAAAACAAGTTCAGTGTATATACACATAATCAAAAAGTTTTGCATTTCCTCTTTTCACTCTTTTCTAAGTGCTGAAAAGTACTTCTAACTTTCTAAAAAGTTCTAAAAAGTTTTAAAAGTTTTTTTTTCCAGTCTTTCTAAAAGCTCTGACAAACTTTTTTCTCTTTTTCTATCACTTTAACTCTCTCTAAAAATGTCTGGCACAGGCCAAAACTTTGATCTGTCCAAACTTGCATATGATCACCTTAGCTGGAAGGGAGCAAGGAGTCTCTGCATAGAGAGAGGTTTGAGTGTAGGGAAGAATCCTTCCTTGGAATTGTTACTTAACATGCTTAGAGAACAAGATAAGGCTAAAAGTGCCCCATCTGTTGAAAAAGTAGCTAATGGTTCCCAATCTGATCCAGGGACTCCCCCAGGAAAAGATTCAGGAAAGAAACTTTCAAGCCTGCCCATTACTAGACAGTCTAGCATAGTTGGTACTGAGGTGGAGTCACATCATACAGATGGTGTGCTCTCACATTACACTGTCAGCCAAGCTGTTAGGGTGCCCTCTGTAAGGGACAGGTCTCCTTCTGTCCATTCTCATCATACTTCTGTGTCTAGAAATGTCCCTCCCACCAACCCTGATGACAGAATGTTAGAAAGGGAACTCAATAAGTTGAGGGTGGAACAAACCAGACTGAAGCTTAAAAAGCAACAGCTGGATTTGGATAGACAGTCTTTAGAACTAGAGAAGGAAAGACAGAAGATGGGTTTAGAAACCCATGGTGGCAGCAGCAGTATTCCCCATAGTCATCCTGCAAAAGAGCATGATTCCAGGAATCTGCACAAGATAGTTCCCCCTTATAAGGAGGGGGATGACATTAACAAGTGGTTTGCTGCACTTGAGAGGGCCTGTGCTGTACAGGATGTCCCTCAAAGGCA
Source organism: Pleurodeles waltl (assembly GCF_031143425.1). NCBI lineage: Eukaryota > Metazoa > Chordata > Amphibia > Caudata > Salamandridae > Pleurodeles > Pleurodeles waltl. Next base: position 45,372,869 of record NC_090437.1, read on the forward strand.
GTGGGCTGCTATCCTATGGCTATCATTTAGTGGAAAAGGTAGGGATAGGCTCCTTACTGTGAAAGAAAATGAAGCTAATGATTACAAAGTTCTTAAGAATGCACTCCTGGATGGTTATGGCTTAACCACTGAACAATACAGGATAAAGTTCAGAGAGACCAAAAAGGAGTCTTCTCAAGACTGGGTTGATTTCATTGACCATTCAGTGAAGGCCTTGGAGGGGTGGTTACATGGCAGTAAAGTTACTGATTATGACAGCCTGTATAACTTGATCCTGAGAGAGCATATTCTTAATAATTGTGTGTCTGATTTGTTGCACCAGTACCTGGTGGACTCTGATCTGACCTCTCCCCAAGAATTGGGAAAGAAGGCAGACAAATGGGTCAGAACAAGGGTGAACAGAAAAGTTCATACAGGGGGTGACAAAGAGAACAATAAGAAGAAAGATGGTGAAAGATCTCAAGATAAGCATGGGGATAAGGGTAAAACCAAAGATCCCACTTCAAATCTTAAACACTCTTCAGGGGGTGGGGATAAAACAAATTCTTCTTCTTCTCAACCCACACACATTAAAAAGCCTTGGTGCTTTGTGTGTAAAAACAGAGGCCATAGGCCAGGGGATAAGTCCTGTCCAGGGAAACCCCCTGAGCCTACCACCACTAATACATCAAGCTCTAGTGCCCCTAGCAGTAGTGGTACTAGTGGTGGGACTGCTGGCAACAGTCAAGTTAAGGGTGTAGTTGGGTTCACTTATAGGTCCATAATAGAAACTGGGGTAGTCAGTCCCAAGACAGTTTCTGTCACACCTAGTGGCATTGGCCTTGCCACACTGGCTGCTTGTCCCCTTACAATGGATAAGTACAGGCAGACAGTTTCAATAAATGGTGTTGAGGCCTTGGCCTACAGGGACACAGGTGCCAGTATCACTTTGGTGACTGAAAACCTAGTGGCTCCTGAACAACACATCATTGGACAACAGTATAAAATTATTGATGTCCATAACTCCACTAAGTTTCTTCCCTTAACTAAAATTCATTTTAGTTGGGGTGGAGTTACTGGCCCTAAGCAGGTGGTGGTATCACCTAGCTTACCTGTAGACTGTCTCTTAGGTAATGACCTAGAGGCCTCAGGTTGGGCTGATGTAGAGTTTTATGCCCATGCAGCCATGCTGGGCATCCCAGAGGAATTGTTCCCTCTCATTTCTACTGAAATGAAAAAGCAAAGGAGAGAAGGCCTGAAAACTCAGGATCCCTCTCCATCAACAGGTAAAAGGGTATCACAGTATCCCCTAACCACCCTGCCATTCAGAATACCATTCCTGTGGTGGGAGAAACCTCTCCTGGGGTGGCACCTGTTCCAAGGGAATCATCAGTTGGCAAAACTGTACGCCCTGAGGTAGAAGTACCTCTCTGTGGGATAACTAACATTGGTGAGAAAAAGAGCACCATTTTAGTTAATATGGAGCATCCCTCCAACCCTCCCAGAGAAACTTTAGTGCAAAAAATCTGCACTGCCTCACAACACTTAGGACAGCATCCCTGCCCTAGTGTGGAGCTCATAGGACAGCATCCCTGCCCTGCTCCAACTCAAGAGAAACAGCATCCCTGTTCTCTCTTCCAGCCATATGGACAAAGTTTTTGCCCAGCTATGGCTTTTCTGAGACAGCATCCCTGTCTGGCATTTCCATCACTACAAATAGGTTCAGTGGACAATTCCCACTGCTCTAAACTAAAACTTACTGATAGAAACTCTGAAAATACATCTTCACATTGTTGCTTAGCTAAAAAACTTCAAACAGGGTGGTTAACATCCCCACAGGGAAGTAATCATATAGTGGATGATAAAGGGAGTAACCAGTCTATTGCAGAGCTACTTTCTACTTATCACCACTTAGACAATAAAGTCTCAACTGGCCAAGGTTAGCCTTATTGTCCTTCGTTTGGGGGGGGGTTGTGTGAGAAAGTAGCCTCTTTATAGCCTTGTTACCCCCACTTTTGGCCTGTTTGTGAGGTATGTCAGGGTGTTTTCACTGTCTCACTGGGATCCTGCTAACCAGGGCCCAGTGCTCATAGTGAAAACCCTATGTTTTCAGTATGTTTGTTATGTGTCACTGGGACCCTGCTAGTCAGGACCCCAGTGCTCATAAGTTTGTGACCTATAGGTATGTGTTCCCTGTGTGATGCCTAACTGTCTCACTGAGGCTCTGCTAACCAGAGCCTCAGTGGTTATGCTCTCTCTTTACAAATTGTCACTAACAGGCTAGTGACCAATTTTACCAATTTACATTGGCTTACTGGAACACCCTTATAATTCCCTAGTATATGGTACTGAGGTACACAGGGTATTGGGGTTCCAGGAGATCCCTATGGGCTGCAGGATTTCTTTTGCCACCCATAGGGAGCTCTGACAATTCTTACACAGGCCTGCCACTGCAGCCTGAGTGAAATAACGTCCACGTTATTTCACAGCCATTTTACACTGCACTTAAGTAACTTATAAGTCACCTATATGTCTAACCTTTACCTGGTAAAGGTTGGGTGCTAAATTACTTAGTGTGTGGGCACTCTGGCACTAGCCAAGGTGCCCCCACATTGTTCAGGGCCAATTCCCCGGACTTTGTGAGTGCGGGGACACCATTACACGCGTGCACTACATATAGGTCACTACCTATATGTAGCTTCACAATGGTAACTCCGAATATGGCCATGTAATATGTCTATGATCATGGAATTGCCCCCTCTATACCATCCTGGCATAGTTGGCACAATCCCATGATCCCAGTTGTCTGTAGCACAGACCCTGGTACTGCCAAACTGCCTTTCCCGGGGTTTCACTGCAGCTGCTGCTGCTGCCAACCCCTCAGACAGGCATCTGCCCTCCTGGGGTCCAGCCAGGCCTGGCCCAGGATGGCAGAACAAAGGACTTCCTCTGAGAGAGGGTGTTACACCCTCTCCCTTTGGAAAATGGTGTGAAGGCAGGGGAGGAGTAGCCTCCCCCAGCCTCTGGAAATGCTTTCATGGGCACATTTGGTGCCCATTTCTGCATAAGCCAGTCTACACCGGCTCAGGGACCCCTTAGCCCTGCTCTGGCACGAAACTGGACAAAGGAAAGGGGAGTGACCACTCCCCTGACCTGTACCTCCCCTGGGAGGTGCCCAGAGCTCCTCCAGTGTGCTCCAGACCTCTGCCATCTTGGAAACAGAGGTGCTGCTGGCACACTGGACTGCTCTGAGTGGCCAGTGCCATCAGGTGACGTCAGAGACTCTTCCTGATAGGCTCCTTCAGGTGTTGCTAGCCTATCCTCTCTCCTAGGTAGCCAAACCCTCTTTTCTGGCTATTTAGGGTCCTGTCTCTTGGGATTCCTTAGATAACGAATGCAAGAGCTCATCCGAGTTCCTCTGCATCTCTCTCTTCACCTTCTGCCAAGGAATCGACTGCTGACCGCGCTGGAAGCCTGCAAAACTGCAACATAGTAGCAAAGATGACTACTGCAACTCTGTAACGCTGATCCTGCCGCCTTCTCGACTGTTTTCCTGGTGGTGCATGCTGTGGGGGTAGTCTGCCTCCTCTCTGCACTAGAAGCTCCAAAGAAATCTCCCGTGGGTCGACGGAATCTTCCCCCTGCAACCGCAGGCACCAAAAAGCTGCATTACCGGTCCCTTGGGTCTCCTCTCAGCACGACGAGCGAGGTCCCTCGAATCCAGCAACTGTGTCCAAGTGACCCCCACAGTCCAGTGACTCTTCAGTCCAAGTTTGGTGGAGGTAAGTCCTTGCCTCCCCACGCCAGACTGCATTGCTGGGAACCGCGACTTTTGCAGCTACTCCGGCCTCTGTGTACTTCCGGTGGAAATCCTTTGTGCACAGTCCAGCCTGGGTCCACGGCACTCTAACCTGCATTGCACGACCTCCTAAGTTGTTCTCCGGCGACGTGGGTCTCCTTTGTGCGACTTCGGGTGAGCACCGTTTCATGCATCCTCGTAGTGCCTGTTTCTGGCACTTCTGCAGGTGCTACCTGCTGCTGAGAGGGCTTTTTGTCTTGCTCGACGTCCCCTCTGTCTCCTGACGCAATTTGCGACATCCTGGTCCCTCCTGGGCCACAGCAGCGTCCAAAAACCCTTACCGCACGATTTGCAGCTAGCAAGGCTTGTTGGCAGTCTTTCGGCGGGAAAACACTTCTGCACGACTCTCTACGGCGTGAGGGATCCGTCCTCCAAAGGGGAAGTCTCTAGCCCTTGTCGTTCCTGCAGAAACCTAAGCTTCTACAGTCCAGTAGCAGCTCCTTTGCACCCGCAGCTGGCATTTCCTGGGCATCTGCCCATCTCCGACTTGCTTGTGACTTTTGGACTTGGTCCCCTTGTTCCACAGGTACCCTCGACCAGAAATCCATTGTTGTTGCATTGCTGGTTTGTGTTTTTCCTGCAGTATTCCCCTAACACGACTTCTTTGTCCTTTGGGGAACTTTAGTGCACTTGCACTCACTTTTCAGGGTCTTGGGGTGGGCTATTTTTTAACCCTCACAATTTTCTAATAGTCCCAGCGACCCTCTACAAGGTCACATAGGTTTGGGGTCCATTCGTGGTTCGCATTCCACTTTTGGAGTATATGGTTTGTGTTGCCCCTATCCCTATGTGTCCCCATTGCATCCTATTGTAACTATACATTGTTTGCACTGTTTTCTAAGACTATTACTGCATATTTTGGTATTGTGTATATATATCTTGTGTATATTTCCTATCCTCTCACTGAGGGTACACTCTGAGATACTTTGGCATATTGTCATAAAAATAAAGTACCTTTATTTTTAGTATAACGGTGTATTGTGTTTTCTTATGATATTGTGCATATGACACTAAGTGGTACTGTAGGAGCTTCACTCGTCTCCTAGTTCAGCCTAAGCTGCTCTGCTAAGCTACCATTATCTATCAGCCTATGCTGCTAGACACCCTATACACTAATAAGGGATAACTGGGCCTGGTGCAAGGTGCAAGTACCCCTAGGTACTCACTACAAGCCAGTCCAGCCTCCTACATCCCCAATATAAGGTTTTCTGGGATTGAGATAAAGTTATAGTAAGCACAGCAAAAGAGTGTTAACCAAGTGTGGAAAGCATCTTAGGATGGTCTTATTTCTTATAATTCATCATTAGCCATTGTCCACTTTAAGAAAGGTTTTAGGCTCGTAGCAGAAAGTAAGAGGAAGAAACTACTGCCTTTGTCAGACTGTGTAGAAGACTATAGCCTGGTCTGCTTTCAATTTGCAAGTAAAAGAAAAAGCAACTGACCACTGGAAACTGGGACCTGTACTGTCACACTGGCTAAAGAACATACAGAATATTTATAGCAATACAAGCAGACCTGCAGCAGAATGTTACCTGTGCTGGAGCTCGATCTGAAGAAAGTGCTGGCTCTGGTTGCTATCTCTTCCCTGCTATCAGGAAGCTGTTCCTGTTAGTTTGAGGACCCATGTCTTGTGTGATGTCATCAACATCCCCAGCTTATAAGAAATACGACTTTCCATTATGTGCCTTATACCCATTCAGCTCATGTGAAGTGTAACTTGAAACTGACAGCATGAAGTGATCTTGGCTAAGAGGACGGTTTCAGCGCTGATGTCACACATGTTAGTAGGTTTTCCATTTTTGAACTCACTTTTTATATCCTGGTACTTGAAGTTGTGTCTTTTGCATTCCAAATATAGAGCTGCAAGTCTTAGAATGCAAATAGAATAGCGCTTCTTTTTCAATATACTGCAGGAGGCTTGGGATTTCTTGGAAGGGAATGAAGAGAGGATCTGAAGGTCAAATGTGAAGAGGCTAAGAGCGAAAATAAAGGAAAAGAAAATTGACAAAGCAGAAAAATCAAAGAGGAAGAGTCATTAGACGGACCTCACAGAGTTGGAACAAAGGGCAAATGGATGCTTGGGTGACAGAACTGTCAAAGTGAGTGTAGATGGCGAGGATCTAGGAGATGAGAGTGTCAGGAACTATGAAGAGGCTGCCGTAAGCAGTGCAAAGTGTGATAAAGAGTGTGGGGAGACCTGAAAGAATTAGTAATAGTGGATAGCAAGGATAATTTTTAAAGGATTAGCAGGATGAAGAGCGTTGAAGTATGCGTTGGGGAACAAAGCCGGCTTTGGGCCTGTTTAGCACATTTTCCTTTTCTGCATGGTCACCCCTGAATGTTTGCCGTTTCATGGGCCCTATTTCTTACAGGTATTTGGACTGCGAGCACTGCCGCACTGTTGTTCAGTGCCATAGTGTGTGTACTTTGATTCTAAAATGGTGATATTACATTGATTTCACCCAATTGGCCTGTATAACTTCCTGTAAGACCGCAGTGGATGGTGCAAAACATGGACCAATGGCATAGGATTAAGGGGCATATTTATAAGCCCCTTGCACCTCTTAGCGCCGCTGTGGAGTCATTTTTTTATGACATGGCGGTGCTAAACATGCCCTCAACCTGCCCGTATTTACAAAGCAGTGCAATGGTACCATTGCTCAACCTTGTAAAACCTTGCAGCAGATTATACCTGTGGCAGGTATAATATATACAATGGAGGTGTTTCCCCAATGGGGGATACATAAAAATGGCACAGTGAAATCTACTGTGCTATTCTAGCATCATTTTTTAACGCCTGCCTAAGGCAGGCGTCAAAGTGATGCTAGTGCTATATCCAATGGGCTGGACTAGTGCCAACATTTTTGCTGCTATTCCAGCAAAGTGCCACATCTGCGCCCAAACAATTGGTGCAGTTGTGCAAACAAGTGCAATGGTGCGCTGTATTGTAAATAAGCTCTACGATGGTGTCATTAGACGGGTGCAAGGCAGCGCAAGGAAACTGGTGCATCAGTGCAGATGTGTCAGTTCCATGTAAATATGCCCCTAAGGGGCAAAATTATATTCTGTTTGCTCCAGATTTGCATCATTTTATTTTACGCAAATACAGCACAAACTAAACTCCATATTTTTTATTTTGACCCCAGACCCGTCTAGCGTCAAAATATAGGAGTTAATGTCATTTTTTCACCGTGGAAACCTACCTTGCATTAATGAGAAGCAAGGTAGGCGTTCTCGGGCAAGAAATGACTCTAAGGCTTTTGCGCCTTATTTATCCTCTCATGCAAAAAATGATGCACAGGAAAAGGAGGGCTTTAAATAATGGTGCTTAGCCCGTTTAGTGCCATTATTTAACACCTGGGTAAGGGCATACGTTAGGGGACCTGTGGGCTCATTTCCATGGTCAGAGACCATGGAAGCTGTCCACAGGTGCCCTTCCCTACACCCAAGGACAATCAAGGATGGGGGGACCCATCCAAGGTAGGTCCTGGTAAGTATTTCTATTTTTTTTAAATGCCATAGGGGAGCCTAACTTGCGCCCCCCCCCAACAGGGCAATGTGCTCAATGGCCGTGCCCAGGGGACAGAAGTGCCCTGGGCCATGGCCACTGGGCAGGGGGGCATGACTCCTGTCTTTACTAAGAAATGAGTCATGTCCATGGGGGTTGTGCATCAGAAAATGATGCTAGTCAGGTTAGAGTCAATATTTTTGAGGCTAACCTGACTATCGTTATTCTTTGCCGCACAACCCCCAGTCTTCCCTATGCCTCCCTGCCCAGTTAGCATAATTTCTTTTGACGCTGACCGACCTTAGCGCCGGCTAGCATCATTCCTTAAATATGACGCCCGGATGGTGTCTAGGAATAGCGGTAGACCGCGGTAAGCTTTTTGACGCACACTTGCGCTAGCACAGGTTTGCGTCAAAAAGTATAAATCAGGGCCTAAATGTCTTATATGGCGAGCTCTGTGTGCATTAAGGGTGGGTGTAACTGGCTTAATTTTTTCTAGTATATTACTCGTAAGCACTGCAAAATTACTCATAATTATGTGTAATTGTGGGAGAAGCATAAGCGTCTCTACATCTAAACAGTGTACTCTATATCTAAACAGTGTACCCTCACAGTGACTAAAGGTCTAAAAGCTGTTCCACAGTGTATTCCCCCTACTTTTCCACATTACAGGCCTATGTGTGTTTAAAACCAGCTATGCCATTCATCAGACCTCCAAAGTTAGAATATACATCCTTGGCTGGATGACTGAAAAGGCAGGAGGAATTAACTATTTGGGGTGGACAATACCGTTGGCAGAACAAAGGAAAGCCATAGCACTACCACTTGTGACCTGTAGAAGGAAGGAAGGACTTCTCCAATTTATTCTTGGACCTTTCAAGACATCCCACTTCAGTCACAGTGGGGCGATAAAATGAGTTTGGACCTTGCCAGTTCGGACCTTGGTGAGCACAAATAGGGCAGTGGGAATGAGGCGAAGATAGGGCTCCCTGGTGTCAGAAGGGTTCTCTCATATTGAAGCAGTGCCCCTGTGTAAGTTTATTGCAAGGCAAAGAGGGAATTGCAAAGGTAGGTGGTGGACTGCAATCAAATACGATTGGATGGCATAATATCTCCAATCACTGGCTACTGATCAGGAGAAATCTGGCACCTCAACCACCACCTCAGAAGAACATTCCTGTACCTGGGAAGAGTGCACCAGAAAGAGAAGACACCTGAAGAAGACTCTTGACTCCTGCTGGAAGAATCAAACTCACACAAGCACTGCTAACTCCTGCAGGCACTCATGGTCTGGGCCTGCTCTTAAAGGTTCAAGTTGTTGGCTTTTGTTTGGCTCCTTCAGTGATACAAGCAGTAGAAGCATTTCTGATTCCAAGAGGGCCCAGCTGACCATAGAGCGCTGGTCCCTGCAGCAGAGAAGGCTGGAGAGAGACTTGGTGCCTTCAAGCCTGCTGTGGAATAGCTAGGGGACAGAGGGATGACCAGAAGGATAATTTTTAGTAGTTGAAGAATAGCAGAACTTGATCATTTCTAACACTCTGTAAGGACTGATCAAGGTGCTGAGACTTGCCCAGGCAGGCCAAACCCTAAGCTGCCAAGAAATCCAAGTTATTCCAGATCAGAGCATTTTGCTATGATGAAAACTGGTTTGATGGTACCTCACAGTAATAGCATCAGGCCTTGAACATCCCTGCCCAGGTTCTACTTCCATCTTTGCCTTTTGGGACAATTTTGACTTCCAGGAAAGTGACTAAGTCTACATGTAAAACTTTTAACCATTGTGTTTCGGCAAATGTATTCGATTGATGAAGCACCATCAACAACCATCGGATGTGGCTTTGTCCTGTCGGAATCTTTTGGTGTCATAAACAGCACCGTCATCAGGAGTTTAATGATGATGTAATGAACTTCGAGGGACACTTGATGCGCAAAGTCTTGGATATTACCCCACTCTAAGATTTTGGTTTCCATATCAGAGACCAAGTTCGAAGATAAAAGCTTTGACTAGGATAACACACGTGGTGTACCTTACCTCTGTTCTATTATGGTCAGCCTGTAATTGTACCCGGGACCCAGCGATCCACAAACCATTGCTGTCAATGGTGCTGTACTTTTTCTAGGTTCTTTTTGCCCTAAAACTTTAAAAAATCAGATCTCTATTCCTCTTATCCTATTTTAATGATGTTGGTGCCTTTTTTTCTCATTACATTTTTCTCTAAATTTCTAAAATTGTCTGAGAATTTTATTATGTTGTGTTCTTTACTTTAGAATGTTTGGTACTCCTTTACCTTAGCACACACTTCTCTGGGTAGTGCCTGTGCCATAGCTGTCAGGGGTGTAGCAGAGATTCTCTCAGAACAGTGTTTTGACCTACTCAAATTATGTTTACTATCATGGTAGGGGTCACTCCCTCCCAATCTAATAATCCAATTTCTGATAGCCTGCATCTCTAAATGCCTGATACTATAAAACCAATAGGAAGTAAAGGAGTTTCTAGAAGGACAAAGGCAAACTATTGTTTTACATAAGGTTAGCTCATAGGGGTAAAGGTGTTGAGTGAAAGGTTCATCTTAGATGTGAGATGGGGGTGGGAGGTTAAAGAAGACTTTAACAATGAAATGGGGTAACAGAGACAATTGAGGAAAGATCGATAAAGTTAGTGGTGGCAACAGAGGGAAAAAGGGAAAGAATGAAAGAAAAGTGGAAATGAATAGTTATCATTTCAGTGGATGAGAAGTACACCTGTAGTTCATGACTTGGAATGTTAATGGAATTTTGGACAAAATAGAATATTGATGATAATTTTGTTAATCAAAAGACAACATAAAAAAACAGCTTTGTGCTCTTATGGTAAATGTATTTTATAAGAGACAATTGCAGATTTGTTGGCAGGACCCTCCACAGACAGCTAGTTCCATAAGGATTCCCATCAGGATCAAGATAAAGGGTTGCTCCCCTTTCAAAGAAAAAAAAACATGAACAGACTGTTTAGGAGGACAGTCACCGGGGGATGTATATTGGACAGGACAGTTAAACATGAATATCAGGCATTCATTCACTTAGGTGTTTCTGTAAACTTGTGGACATTGATTGTAGGTGACTCAGTGAGACATTTATTAGCTATAGGGGACGCCAGTGCAGTGTTGGTAGAAGGTTATAGGTTAAAAAGCAGAAATATCAGGCATAGGTACCATTTAAGGAGAACAAACTCATTGAAGGTCTAGGCATATTGGACACATTTCACAGACAACAGGAGGAGCAACTGGACTACTCATCCTTTTTAGCATTACACAATTCCATTCCAAGGTGAGAACATAGTTTCAGTTCCATGATAGAGGAAAAGCTAATTAGAAGGGGTTAATTCTTAACTATTGGTACCTAAGTCAGCCCTCCCTTGTTTTGATGACAGGAAAAGAACAGTAATTCCTTGATGTTGGTGATTAATTCCCACATTTGTCCTCAACCCAGAGGTAACATGCTTGACGTGGGAATGCATTTCCTAATTACCTAAGATGTAATCAAAATGAGGTCTACAATTGCATCTAGATCAATTAGGCTTATGATGGAGAGTTCACCAGGCTGAATATTCAGCCTTACCATAACACCCTGAGACGTGCTCTCCACATCTCGAGACCTCTCACAATCCTTCCACTGAATGCCGAGAAGGCCACTGGTTTACTGGAGTGGGAGCGTAATGTGCAAGACATTGAAGATGATAAATACGTGACCCAAGTTCAGAAGCTGGGGGAATCTTCTGTATATCAACCAAATAGCATGCACAGAATTTAATGATGGGACCGTAAAGCTATTCATGATAAGTTGGAAGTGAACTTGAGAAATCCATTGTTACCATTAGTATCTGTGCTAGAGATACTAGTGACTTGTCTACAAACAGTCCTTGTTCTGAAGGGAAGGCAGAGAAGGGTATAGAACTGATGGGACAGAACAGGGAAGGAAGCACAGTGGTCAGTCCTGGTGGCATTAAATGTATTTGAAGATTATAGGGAAAATGCAGGGCTGAAAATTAATAAGGGGAATTACGTAGAACTCCCAGTGCAGGGAAGAGTCTTAGATATCCCATTGCAGTGTGCATTATATCTATAAAGAGAACAAATCAAATATTATGGATTATGGTGCCCAAAACCAATACATGTTCCCAGAGTTTTAGCCTGAAGGTCGAGATAGTGAGATTTGGTGAAGGTTTAAGGCTGGAAGTATCTACCTCTTTATCAGCTTGTTTCTACATATTGTGCATAATATGCAAGATTGCTAGATACAGAGCTGGAAATTCATGAAACTGCGGGGGATTTTGAAAGGACTTCTTTGGAGTAATAGAGCATCTATAATCACCCTAGAACACCTTGTCATATGTAGCTGTTTGATTGAGCTCCCAGAAGCAGAAAGGTATTGGATGACTTCATATCAGGTAGTGAGAAATGACTGCCTCTTTTGCAATGGGGAGACCACTGTTCACACGGAGTGAGATCTCATTTAGCGTCATAGCCCGCCATAGCTGGCTATACTGGCCATTAAAGGCCCGAACCAAAGGCGAGTGCCTTTAACAAGGGAGCGGGCCTTTAATGGCAAGTGTAGCCCAGCTACGGCGAGCTATAAGGCTATTGAAACATTCCGTCACTAGAGGGCAGAATGTTCTAATAAATACAGGAAAGACCTCACAGAGCCCAAGGGGATTGAAATCCTCTGGGATCCATGAGGCTTTTGTTCACAGCTGCTGCTGTGAGACAAATATAGGAACGGTGGAGCTGTGGGCTTATACTAACCAATATAAGCCTGGAGCTTCTCCATCATCTTCCCTGGAGCTCTCAACTTTCCAATTTTTTAATGGGGGTACAACATGTGTCTGGATGATTTATGGGGATACAGAAAAGGGAACATACCTAATCCCAGAAAAATTGAGATTCCGAGGAAGGCCACAACACTGATAGGACGGAGGAGTACGTTAACTGCAGGCATGCCATTGTGGGGAAGGGTGTCAGAACTGAAGGGATGATTGGCATCTCTGAGCTCAAGGATGTCATGATTGAGGGTGCGATGAGAATTAGGGGGTTTTATGGTTCCCACAGAGATCTTTGTGTACCAAGCAATTTCCAGGGTATACTAGCTGTAAGATATGTTTAGTGATGAATGAACTTACTGAAGAAATCTGTGCGCAGTCTAGTCACAGGTTTAAATAATCATAAAACCGCATAGAGTGTACGTGTACCTACTGAAAAGCACAACGTGTAAAATGCAGGTCACAAATTAGTATTTTACACCTTAGTGTGTTGCTACTTTTATTGCAGAGACCCTTCTGGTAAATGTGGGTCACAAGTTATAATCCTCATAATATAGCTCAGTGAGTTATGAACTGGAATTGAGGAGCTGAATGCAATCTGCGAGGCATAGGTGCAAAAACATACAGTTTTTTTCAAAATGTTTCATTATTCTAAGAATGCTAATAGAGGTCCCTTTGGGTGGTATGAAAGACTAATTGGGAAGTGCTGTATGCATGTCTATTACAGTAATTACTAATATATATACACGGATATATCTGATCTTTCAGTGCATTCATATCTCTTATATATAAGGAGCTCGGAAAACTCAAAACCCTGCCTCTAAATCGTAGTTTACCTCAAGAACTTTTGACGTGCCATGTTGAATGTACTTTTTTCTCTATGGCATTGGCACCAAGATGTTAAAGCTCCAGCTAGCCCTCAATCACTCAATCAGAATGAGACGAACAAAAAGAGCAATGATAAAACTTTAAGTGAGGCATTTCGGCTGTGCCCAGTTGGAATTGAAAGCCAGAGACCCGCTTACCTCCTGCAGGTTGCTGCTTGAAATTAAAGCATTGTGGATACCACTGACTCTGTCTGGGTGCTAGCGCATTGCCTTGGAACAAAATATAACCGCTTTTCATAGAGGCAGGACAAAATCCTAAATCCAGCTCAATGATAGCTGCTGGATTCGTGATGAGGATGGATGCACCTAATTTCCAGAGCTGATTCTGATAGCAAATCATCTCTGTGAGGTTTTACTGAAATGCCTACCAGTCTGTAGCAGCATTTGCTTTTCCCTCCTAGCAAAACTGGCCTCACAAATTCATGGAAATGAATTGTAGCCACACAGCTTCCAATGTCACTAATTCATTATTCGAGAAAATTATAGTTAGGCACAGCTTGCATGTAGTGACTTCACCTTAAATCACGAATGAGTCTGAGAGTTCATTGTGCAACAAATCATTACAAATTTAGCTCACTTTAGTTTGAGGAGGTTTTGGCAATCCCTTGACTTGTAAATGCCAATGGTTAAGAAAGTAAGTTCTTGAGATTTCTTTAATGATAGTGTGAGTAAAAGATAACTTTGCCAACTTTATCTGTTGTTAGTTACCTGGTGATGGAGTTAATGGACGCCAACTTGTGTCAGGTGATTCAGATGGAGCTGGACCACGAAAGAATGTCTTATTTATTGTACCAAATGCTGTGTGGCATCAAGCACCTTCATTCAGCTGGAATCATTCATCGGGTGAGTGGCATCAATATGCTTCTATTTTTTATTGTACTTTATAAAAAGATTATCTTCAATGGGTCTAAATTAGGGTTGGGGGAAATTGCATATATATATATTTTTAATTTTGCATAAATATTACAAAATTACACAAAAGAGTGAGTGTAATTGACTAGTGTTTCATTTGACGTTTTATGGTATGGCATATGTTGTGGTAAAGGATAGTCATGCGACATACTGACTGGAGACTTGTGCGAGAATAAAATGCCTCCTGGTGGAAATTAGGCAAAAACGCTTAATGTGAAATTTTGCTAATTTCGCATAACGTTTGATAATTTTGCTTTGCAAATTAAAGAGCAGCCCGGAACTGATCTGAATATCCTTACCCTATTATCAAGATCATACTTTTTGGTTAGACTAGACCATCTAGTAAGTTATAGCTTTAGAGATCTTTTTCATATGTCCGGTCAAAGTAAAGTCTACGTTCATGTCTACTCGATGTCTAAATGGATATTGCTGATCACCATAACCAGAGAGAGACCAGACTGAAGGACAAGTTCCTTTAGAAGGTCACGGACAACCGATCTTTCACACTAATGCAGGAACACCTTTCAATTCAGACATGCTGATTCAATTGTGGAATTTGTACTGTGGCAATAAACCCGACAATAGGCTGTTTATGATTTGTTGCAAACAGATATTTTAAGCAATCATAATCAAAGTATTTTTTTATAGTTTAAAACTGAAATGTGCGATTGAACTTACTAGCAAAAAGTTTCTTTTCAGCTGCTTACTGTTCTCTCTGTAAAGTAAATTCAGTAAGAAAGTAATTTAGAAAGTGCATTATGTAATAAGTTGCATTGGATATTCTGGGGCTGCCTTTTCACAGTTTGTTGGAATCGATTATTGTCTGTGAAAGAAAGTAGATAAGAAGGAAATGTCGGTACTGTGACATCTGAAATTAAATGAAATAAGGTATTGAAGCACATTTGTAATGCCATTTTTTATGTTATGTGGTTAGTACTGTCACAACTAAACAGGAAGAAAGAAATGATATGTATATGAAAATTCAAAAATTCACTTTGAGCAAGATTTCCCATCATTGCAGCTCTTTGCTAAGTGGTGTTCATTAACTCAATCCACACCATGAGGCAAAGACAGTAGTTACCATCACAGATGTTTCACCACCTCCTCGAAAGTCTTAGAGAAGTCAGAAATCAGTGGCAACTTTATGCACCCTTCCTTAGGCCTTACCTTCATGTGACGATAAGAGACTCCTAAAATGCAGTCTATTCACTCATAGGGAGCAGTGTAGTGCCAAAAACACTGCCTAAGAGTGTGACCTTGGTTCTCCTTTCACCTCTCATTCTGGAGTGCTTGTGTTCCTTTTCGGAAAGACTGCATCACCCGGCGATCTGCCAACACCATCCCTCCTGGTAACGTGCTACAAGGGCTCCAAAGTCTACTCGCACAAAGGCCCAGATTTCTTGTGCCCCCCACCACCACCTAACGATACACATGGTTGCGCCATATCTACAATACAATACAAAAAATGTTGGTACTAGTGGAGCAAAGTGCAAGGAGACCCACTGATTTCAATGGGTGTGTCCTTTTTACACCTACTTTGAGCAGGCATTAAAAATGATTCCAAAAATGGTGCAATTAAATCTTGTAGATGTAATTGCCCCATTTTTGCGGCCTCCAAATGCTGGAAAGTGGCAAAATGCAAGCATTGCGCCACTTTGCAAATATGGCGCAGCAATTTCTTCCTCGTTGAGCCACATTAGCATAAAAAAATGATCCTAATGTGGCGCAAAGAGGTGCTAGGGCCTTGTAAATCTGGCCCAAAGTTCCACCTACAAATTCTGATCTGGGTCCACATATTCCTGGTAGCTAGTCCACACTTTACAATGCTCACCTCAGTGGGCCTTACAAATAAGTGGACCACAAAAACTTGTTCCAGGCCACTTCGCCACTGCACCCCTCCCATCCGGGTTGATCTAGGCCTCTGGTATAGCCTAATCTCTCAAGTTCTTTAATGCCATGTGTAAGTTGCTTGTCCACTTTTGGTTCTATATTTCCACTTTGCATTTAGGTACTTCTTTTTTCGGTCTCCCGGTAATATCGTCAAGACTAAAAGTCGCAGATTAAAAAAAAAAAAAGCATGACTGGAAGGGGAAACTTTTTTTTTTTTTAGAAAACCATACTCATTCCAGAAATATTCTTTCAGCACTTACATTAATTGCGCCTGAATGTGTCCCCTGCCCAATCATGTAGCACAGCAAAACATACTCATTTAATATTTATTTAAATATCACTTTGGCCTCTTCTGCTTCCTCACTTACACTCCTTCCTTTCTCGAGCCCGCTCCAAGTGTCATCAAACTGCACAGCTTTGCACAGTCTGGTGAAATTATCAAGCTACTTACTTTTCTATCATGAACGGATTTGATCTAGGGGACCCCTCTCACGACCTCATTGTTCTCAATTCTTGTGCTTTATTCAGTGACCCCTGGCTTTACTAAATCTCCAAATACTTCCCACTCATCCTCTCTCTATTCCAGTGAGTCCAGGTTCTATTCTAGAAATGAGGGACTTTGTCCACCTTCCAACTCGTTGGAACCTTGTTTGTTAAAAGGCCAGATCAGCACATTTAGCCACGTATCCCACTTTTCCCTGGCTGGTATCAATCCCAAAAGGAAGCCCTTTTCAAACATTTCACTTCTTGCACCTTGATCTGCTGCACAAACGTTTAGACATATTTAAAGAAAGCAATTGTACACACTCATACCATGTGAAATGAATCAGTCATCAAACAACAACAGAGAGGGGCATAAGTGGGAGATTCAGAGAAAAAACTCCTGGTCCTGTGTGTATGGCTCCCAATAGTTAACAAATCAAAATAATATACACACAGTTCCAAGACACAAAAGGGTTTCTTTCAGACTGATGGTTCTATATTTGATGGAAAATCAATTTATTCGGAGCAAGTGCCCTCACTCACCTTCTGGTGACATGCTTCATCATAGGGCTATGCTCCTCGTCAGGCCGGCGCTGCAAAGCCTGACGGGCCCCACAGGGGGGCTCTTTGCCGGAGATCTTTTGGGAATAGTGAACAACCGATCAAAAATATTTTAAGGATTGGTATAAAGGTAGTTAAAAATGCCTAGAGGTAAAAAAATGCTATTTATTGTCATACTAATACCTCTGACATGATTAAAAACGACATGTGGGGATATAGTAAAATAATGTCTACACTCCCCAAATGACAGAAAGTAATGTAATCGCTAAATCTCTCAATGGAGAATAGTGAAGGTAAACACAGGATTCCCTGTGTTACTCTGTATAATAGGTCAACATGTTTCTTGCTGTTTAGTCAATAAATGATCTAGTGTGATTCGTCAGGACCTTGACACATACCTAATCCTTTAAGCAATTAGGGACCCATAATAGGGAAATCAGAAACCCCTCCATATACTAAAGGTAGGGCCTCATCGTGGAAAACATCAGGCTTGAGAAGTCCACTATGGTTCTATGTGGATCCGTAGACACTGGCAAACCTACATATGCTGGAAATCCCTGGAACGATGAATCAGTCACCTTTAATATCCACCTTGGGCATTCACCTAGGCAAGAGGCATTCCTTTTGTGCATCAACGTTTAGAAGAGGTACACTCAAAGTAGACATTAAAATTACTAATTTCTTAAGTCCCTACGTATGTAAACACAAATGTGTCCTACACACTCTCCATTAAATCCTATGCCTGCTGATTCTTCCTATACATTAAGTTAACTGAGCAGAATTTTCTTATTTCCTTTGAAAAGTTTGATATCGATCTGCTGCTTCCCTGTGTCTCCAGTAGAGTGGATTGCACTATGAATATCTATTCTGTCTCAGGGACACACTCCCATGTGTCAGTACCAGATATCACAATTGTACCTTGACATAAATCTTGTCCCACAACTATCACAAATTCTGCCCTAATTTCAACCTTTAATTCTCATTGATGTCCTCCATCCTAGAAATAACAGTATTGATCCTGCATTTCGCATTAAAGTAAATAGCAATGTTTTTGATGTCTGCTACGACACACACAGAACATTTCTGGTCAAAGGGTGGTGCACATGGTGCTTTCTACTGTGCCTTTCCCATTTGACTTGCAGCACTCTGGTCAATATTCTCTCCTTCCCTCTGGGTGTGCTATACAGTATTTGTCTGTCTCCTTCTTTGATACTTATTGTTAGAAATGGGGTCTTTGGTTGGCAGTCAGGTTACCCCCTGTCCAAGCAAGGACCCTCACTCTAGTCAGGACAAAGGAGTATCACACCCAGTTAACCCCCGCTCACCCCATTGGTAGCTTGGCACAAGCAGGTAGGTTTAACTTCAGAGACAGGTGTAAAGTATTTGTACTAACACACACAGTATTATAATAAAAACACCACAAAATGACTCAACACAGGTTTAGGACAATAGCCAGTATTTAGCTAAACAAAAGAAGACCAAAATGACAAAAATCCAACATACACAAGTCAAGTTATGAATTTTTAAAGATTAAACTCAAAACTAGCGCTTAGAAACACAAAATGCTTCGACGAAGTGATAACACGGCGTCGTGACGGAGTCGTTCCCAACAAGCTGACGCCAATGACGCTGGGTACGGAGTCACGCAGACCCCCAGGTACAGTACCTTAGTAAACTGTGAGAACAAGTTGGTGTGCGAAGTTGGGGATCGCAGCACCGGCTCCGGTGCTGTGGGGTGAAAGAGCGGAGGCGCTACTAAGAGGCATCAGGTCCTTGCTGTGGAGCGGTGGAGGTGAGGCGGCGTCGGTGTGAAGCGCTGAATCCGTGCAGTTTGAGCAGCGTTGGTCATAACGTGGTGTGGCGACTTCCACGGAGTCACGGACTTCGGTGGGCTGCAGCGGTGTCAGGCCTACGAGGGTCGTCACACTCCAGCAAGGGCCACAGAGTCGGTTGCAGGCATCGTCACGGGATTCGGCAGTGGCGTTGGTCCGGAGTCGTCCGAAATCTGTTTTCTTGGATTTTCACCAGCTTCTCCTTTCAAGGGCCCAGGGTCTGAATAGGGAACCACTTGTCAGGGCAGGAGTCTCAGCAGAGAGTCCAGGTGCTGGTGGGGGAAGTATTTGATGGCCTTGAGACTTCAGAACAGGGGTCAAGCTCAGTCCAAGCCCTTGGAGATTCTTCTCAAGCAGGAATATACCACAAAGTCTAGTCTTTGTCCCCTTTCACAGGCAGAAGCAGCAACTGCAGGATAGCTCCACAAAGCACAGTCACAGGCATGGCAGCACTTCTCCTCAGCTCTTCAGCTCTTCTCCAGGCAGAGGCTCCTCTTGATTCCAGAAGTGATCTAGTTTTCAGGGGTTTTGGGTGCTCTTCGTATACCCCTTTTTGCATTTGAAGTAGGCCTACCTCAAATGAAAGTATCTTTCCTTGTCCAGGCCAGGCCCCAGACACACACCAGGGGTTGGAGACTGCATTGTGTGAGGGCAGGCACAGCCCTTTCAGGTGTGAGTGGCCACTCCTCTCCTCCCTCCCAGCACAGATGGCTCATTGGGATATGTAGGCTACACCCCAACTCCCTTTGTGTCACTGTCTAGAGAGAGGTGCAATCAGCCCAACTGTCAAACTGACCCACACAGGGAATCCACAAACCGGCAGAGTCACAGAATGGTTTAAGCAAGAAAATGCCTACTTTCTAAAAGTGGCCTTTTCAAACACACAATCTAAAAACCAACTTCACTAAAAGATGTAATTTTAAATTGTGAGCCCAGAGACCCTAAACTCCATATTTATATCTGCTCCCTAAGGGAATCTGCACTTTAATAGTATTTAAAGGCAGCCCTCATGTTTACCTATGAGAGAGAAAGGCCTTGCAACAGTGAAAACCGAATTTGGCAGTATTTCACTGTTAGGACATATAAAACACATAAGTACATGTCCCACCTTTAACATACACTGCACCCTGCCCATGGGGCTACCTAGGGCCTACCTTAGGGGTGCCTTACATGTATAAAAATGGAAGGTTTAGGCCTGGCAAATGGGTACACTTGCCAAGTCGAATTGGCAGTTTAAACTGCACACACAGACACTGCAGTGGCAGGTCTGAGCCATGTTTACAGGGCTACTTATGTGGGTGGCACAACCAGTGCTGCAGGCCTACTAGTAGCATTTGATTTACAGGCTCTGGCCACCTCTAGTGCACTCTACTAGGGACGTACTAGTAAATCAAATATGCCAATCATGGAAAGTCAATTACACATATATTTTACATAGGCGCACTTGCACTGGTAAGCAGTGGTAATTTGCCCAGAGTAACAAAAACAGCAAAAACAGAGTACAGCACACATCAACAACCTGGGAGCAGGCCAAAAGATAGGGAAGACCACGCCAAGGATGCCAAGTCTAACACTTATAATTGAACTCTTTGGAGTCTCACCTTTAATCTGCTGGGTTACAACATTGACAGACTTGTTGCCTTCTGACTTATTGCCCTCTCCTTGCCAACTTGCTTTGTAAATAGTATATGTGAAAACAGATGTTCCACTTATTGACATGTTTTCATTTAATAGGATAATAGTCAAAGATGTTATCAACCCTCTAGAGATTTAAGATGTTTGTATTCTTATTGCTGATTTTTTAATGCTGTCAAAAACACAAATAATTAGGCACATGATTTCATGACATAAACCGGATATTAATATGTACAATACATCATGAATATTAGTGGGAGAGGTAAACATTATGCATGTTTTATCAACAATCAACAAAAAGTCCTCCTGTCTCAGACTGGCAGGCAAATCCTTGATAAGGAGCTGCAGTTGAAACTGAGAAAATATAATTCGGATGAAACACAATGAACATATTAGACTTTGTTACACAGCGTAGAACACTGGGAGGGTGTTCATGGATGTAAAAGGTAATTTTCTCAGTGAAATATGAGAGAAGAGACACATGTAAACAAGCTAGATTACTTATCTCTGAAACAGAAGAAATTTCACTCAGCATGTACTTACTGTATGATCTATAATATGAAAAAGGAATAGAAAGAAACAAAACACTAGTATGATGGATTGTAGTGCACTTAACATATGGAAAGACAATATAAAGTGAAAATACACTGATAATAGTGACAGAAACAAATGCTTAAAATATGGGATAGCATTCATATAAAAAGAAGGGAGTTTAAGAGCAAGTTAATGTGCTCACACTTATTCACTGAATTTCCGGATAAGTAGTACTATGACCATTCAGTCCTATTGAGAAGTTAATCAATATGTTGAGGATTTAAAATATTATCAATAAAGGTCCTGTTGCTGAAAGTAAAAAGAAAAATATTTGTGACTTACAGGGATTTTTCTCTCTGTGCATCAATAGCATTTTCACATTGTCCTTCACGGTATTCCAATGCCTCACATAGTGGTTCCTGGAAGACAAATCTATGATGGTAAGTACTGCTACTCAGCAGCCTGTGGCAAACAGACTGCCCGGTCCACTGTCAGAGTTGACTGAAACTCCACTCATGCAAACACCCTGATTATCTCCACTATAAATGAGGTAAGAAAACCAAAACCTCCACAAAGGAGGAGCAACACCAATTTATGGCACTGCTCCCACTCGGCAGAACGCTAAATTATGCCCTTTGTCTTTTCTCTAGCCCCTTTTGACTCCATGCATTGGGGACAAACCAGCTTCTCTTATCATTCCATTGGGTGACTTCCACTGAATGTTGTACTGTCTCACAATAATGTATAATCTTATATCATTCCCGCCTACTACATATGGTGCTGCTGCAGAAGGCAAGATTAAAGGTTCCTCCTTGAAGTGTGATGACTAGGCCCTTGATGCATCCAACGTTTAGGGAGATGATGGTGAAGTAGATTGTATGTTTCAGATAGTCTGTTCTAGAAAGCCTATTTAGATATTTTCCCCTGCCATCACCAAGCATGCGCGCGTGTGTGTGTGTGTGTGCACGTGTGCGCGTTTGCACGTGTGTTTTTGTTCATGTGTATGTGTGTGCAAATCATGTACTAGGAAGAAGAAGGCGTGCTTGCTCATTCCTGTTTTCAGTTCTCCAAACATCTTGGAGCTTGAACCACTTAATTACCTTACACAGAAATATTGAGGATCTCACATGCAATCTGGCAGCAAGTGCCAAACTTTAAATCAGCATAAGTAATACAGTTACATTCCCTTCCCCAAATACACATTTTCCCACCACATACTTCAGTTTTTTTCCTTACTCCAGCACAAGGCCTATCTCATAACCCTCAAGTCAGTTATAAATCTTAACCTCAAGGTGTACACCATTGTCCATCCAAGTCATTTCACCATATGTGTAAAATATTGCTGTATATACTTCACACCTCAACATCTTGCCTCGTTCTCTCCGGCTCAGGTATGTCTCCTGCATTATCCATATGCTATTCCCTTTAAAAATGGCCCTATTTGTAGCCTTTTAGCATGATGGCTAATATGCCTAACATTTCAATTTAAATGTTATTGTGTGCACTTGTTTCTGTAGTGTGTCCAATTAAGCAACAAAGACTATCTTCTATTAGTAACATTCCCCTTATCTTCTGCTACTTGTCTCCTTCCTTACCCACTTTTGAAGTTGCCAACTGGGTCTTCCACTTAAACCAGTACAGATACTTCCTCCACAGCGCTTTCACACCATCCATTGCCAACTCCTCAATACACTATTTAACTCTCCCACTGTGGTGACAAACACATAATTACTTATATTTTGTCCTGTACACTTGGGTCTGTGTCACTGTGCCACCGTTTTGATGCCCAGGTCTCCTGCCCATGCCTTCTCTCTACATGCTTGCGCTGGGGGGTATTGGGGGATCATCAGGCTACGGTGATATCAGTACTCCATCAGTACTCCTGTTATTGAAACTACCTCTATTCCAGGGCGTCTATACTGGTTCATGGGTGTGTGATGCCTTTCATTTGCCTTTTAGGATGAACTGTGTCATATGAAACTTTTAGAGGCTTATGTTAGACATATCAGGCTTATCGTGCTAATATAGGGCAGAATATGGCACATAGCAATTGATGGAAAAACTTGGAATATGATCTCAATAACTAGCCAGCATTAGAAATCACAAGTATATAATGCCAACCCATGTCTTTCGATGGTAATAGATGGACATTTGAGGCTGTATGTTAGTGGGAAGGGGGACCTGGTCATATTAACCTGTAAGGACAAAAGAATCAGTACATGGATATAAGAAGCTGCACATGTGCACATAAGAAAGTACTTGAGCATGAAGCTTTTCGTAGGATCTGACAGCAGTACACAGGCATATGAGGTGATACCTGGCCAGTGATGGTTGTACCTTAGCAAGAACCAGTGAAGCAGAACATTGACAAATAAAAATGCTTCTGGGATACATTGTGGGTAAATAGGAATAAGGGCTATTCTTGAGAATGTGAGAATTGGAGGTAGTATCTATCCATATGTGCTAGTAGCAGCAATAAATATATCCAAAGTTATAATAAGTGTATGTTCAGACAATAATTGATTGATCTTGGGGACAGCCCCCCTTCTGCCTCTTCTAAATAGATTCTAACTCATACCATGTGACTCCAGTTCTAATTAAGAGGGGCAAGTTTATAAACTGGAAGGAAGCTGGAAGTAAAATGTAGCTGGGGATAGTAGTGAAATTAAGAGTGAGGTAGACGTGAAAGGAGATTAATTTGATACTTTAGAAACTTGGTGCTGTTTCAAATTGCTAACTCAGGTTATTTGACCAGCCTGCAAAGCTTACATTTGTAATACATTTTTGTGTAAAACCATGTTAGAAATTGGGCCTCTAGTTGGCAGAGGTATGCACCCTGTCTAAGTAGAGACCACAATCCTATTCAGGCCTAGTCAATTACACAACATACATTAGCCTGTATACACCCTCTGAAAGCTTTGCTCAGAGCAGGCAGGCTTAACTTAGAATACAATGTGTAAGGTTCTTGTACAGCACACAAACAATAACCTCAGGAGAGACACCACAGAAAAAGACTTCATATGGGAGTTTTAAAATAAAGCTTGTTTAGGTGGTTCATTTTAAGTTTAGTATGATACAGATCCAATTCACAAATAGAGGAGTATTGGCTTTGCAGATTCAAAAATAAAGCAAGGTTGATGAGCACATATAGAGATCAAAGATGTGGTGCAGTCCTGGTTGTGCTCCTCTCAGGGAGTGATGTGTGGCTAAGCTGAGCAGAGCTGCCTAGGTTGACTGAGAATAGCGAGTGGCAAAGGAAAGCAGGGCCACTCCGGATGGCTCAGAGGGGCTAGCGGCTAAGTTTGACAAAGCTGCTTGGGTTAACTGCAAACAGAGAGTGGCAAAGGAAATCAGGGCCGCTCCCGATGGTTCCAGGTGCGAGCGGCAAAGGTTGATGAAGCAGCTCGGGGTAAGTTTGAAAGTTTGCGGCAAAGGTTAGCAGGCCCACTCCTGGCAGTTCACGGATGTGAGCAGCGACGTTTGGCAAAAGCCACTCAGGTTGGAATTAAGAGTAGCTAGTGGCAAAGGAAAGTAGAAGCGAGCTGAGAGGTTTGACAAAAGCTGCTCCAGTTGAAATTGAAAGTAAGGAAAGGAAAACAGAAGCCGCTCGGAGTCACTCTGGGTTTGGAGGAAGAGTCTTGGGCTACCGTGCAGAGATCAGCAGGCAACAGGACGGCACAGCAAAGCAGGGCAGCAGTTCCTGAGAGCAGTCAATGCTGGCAGAGTGGTAATCCTGGCACACAGCAGTCTTTACTCCAGCAGCATTTTTTGAGTCCAGAAGTGTACTGATTTTAGGGGGTCAGGGACCCATTACTCATACTAGAAAGTGCCTTTAATATGGGGGGTGACTACAAAGAGTTAAGGTATTATAAGGAATTCTCAAGAAGGGCAGGCCTCACAATAATGAAATTACTTTGGGGAGTTTTTCATTACCAGGGCATGAGAGCTTAATGGTAAATGTCCTGCCTCTTGCTTACATGGCACCCTGCCCTATGGGCTACCTAGGGTGACTTATATGTAAGAAAAGGGACGTTTTGAGCTTGGCAAGAGGTTTTAAATGCCATGTCAGGGTGGCAGTTAGACGGCACATGCAGGCTCTGCAGTAGAAGGCCTGAGATGTTTATAGGGCTACTTGAGTGGGTGGCACAATCAGTGCTGCAGGCCCATTAGTAGTATTCAATTTACTGGGTATATGGTATACCATCTCACAAGGGACTTATAGGTATATTAAAAATACCAATTATGGATAGACCAATGTTACCATGTTTTTGGGGAGACCCACATGCACTTTATCACTGTTCAGCAGTGGTAAAGTGCTCAGAGTTCTAAGGCCAACAAAAAGATACAATAACAGAACAGGAGGTAAAGGCAGAAAGTCAGGGGACCCTGCAGGAAGGGCCATTTCCAACAAATCATTTGGCTAATTTTCCTCATTTTGCTTAGTATTTTAACATCCCATTCCAAATCCCAATGCCTTACTAGTTAGGCCATACGGAATGTCCATTCAGAAATAACTGTAAACAATGCAGTTTTTAGCCAATTTCACAGAACTAGACAGACTGTCTACCTGATTAAAGCCCTGCCTCAATAAGAATGGATTGAATCCCTGAATTAATGCCACACATCTCTTTATCAGTCCAAGTAGTGTGTCTTTTTGAGCTGCCATGTTTTTGTGAATGTTAAATGATCTCTGAATGAAAATTATATATTTTTTATTGAAGCTGTAAAAAGATGAGGTAAATCAGTGTGAAGAAGACAAAGATCAAGCGTGACCTTCTATACAGGCTATTGATCAAATTCAGTGGGCATAGGGTTTATGTTGGAGCAGATGGACTGTCATGCTCATTGACAGTAACATTTCCCTAATATTAGAAACAGAGGCAATCTTAAACACATGCTTCTATCACCTTACTCTCTTTTGAGGAAGGCTGCTTTTTGTACCTCAACCCCAAAGATATTAGTTTTATTTCAGTAGTTGTTCTGTGACAGGCTACATCAATGCCACTTGATGTATCTCATCAGGAGCCTTAAGTGAAAATGAAATTTTACATATTTTCACATCTAGTAAACAGATAGTCTGCCACTATTTTTCCAGTGCTTAACATATTTTAAAAAGTGTCCATTTACAATGTCCCATGTAGTGTCTAAAGTGATTTTAGCAACATTGCTTCAACATGTGTATGTGACCATTTTCAGTGCTTCTGGGTCACTAGGTTTCTGTAAGCCTGCGAAAGACACCTCAAATTATTGGACATTGATTGAGATATTATGGGGCATATTTACAACCCCCTAGCACCTCCTTGTGCCACCCTAACGTAATTTTTTTCTACGCTAAGGTGGCGTTAAGGAGGCCTTTCTCCTGTGTCGTATTTACAAAGTGGCACAATGCCTGCATTGTGGCACTTTGTAAACCCTTGCGCCACATTATGCATGTGCCAATTATAATGTATGCAAGGGAGTGTTCTGTCGCAGGGAGGCCTAAAAAATGGCACAGTGAAAATTACACCATTTAACTGGGCCATTTTTCCATCATTTTAGCGCCTGCTGAGATCAATGTGCCTGCCTGTAATTTACTGCACTAGCATCAACATTTTTGACGCTAGTGCAGCAAAGCGCCACAATAGTGTAAAAAATGTTGGCGCTATTGTCCTAACGACCGCCATGGTGCGCTGTATTGCAAATACAGCTCAACCATGGAGTTGTTAGGTGTGGCAGGGGTGACTCAAGAAAAGTGGATCATCAGGACCACTGCGCCACTTTCTTGTAAATATGCCCCTATGTATCTTAACTACTTGCCATTTCCCTCTCCTGCTATACTCCTCCCCTTTCAGGGTTATCTAGCTCTTCCTCACTCACTGTCTTTTTCCTGCTCCTCTATTTAATCTCTTCTTCCTGCTCCACCTCTCTCTTGTACCATCTCTGTTTTAATTCGTATTCTCCCGCAAGTCTTTCCGGTTTCTCCTAAATCATGTATTTTTCTGTTCCTATGCCCCAACACTCGTGTGTACCTTTTCATTATTTACCTTTGATCCCCAGTGTTTCTTTTTTTTTCTTTTTTAGCTTTCTCTCCTCATCCTCTCTTTGACTCACTCTCTCTCATTGTTGCCTGTATCTCTTCCACTTTCTCTCTGTTTCTATCTTTCTTTCTCCGTTTGTCTCTCTTCCTTCTTTTTGTCTCTTGCTCCTTTTTCAGCTCACTTGGCTTTCAATTCTATCTTGCCCTCTCTAATGCCCCTTTCACTCCTTTTCTTTTCCATGCTTCTCTGTTTACACCATCTCTCCAGTTAGTCTCTTGTTTTCTTCCACTCTTTATGCTCCCTTCTTTAATTTGTCCTTTTGTCCCCCCTACTTTCATCTGTATCTCTCATCCAGCCTTTCCTCCCATATTTGAGCAATGCTTTGTCTTTAATCATTGGCCTTCGAATATTTGTTTGTGTTCCATCATTATTCCTTTAGTCACTGTAACGTTTCCTTTTAATTGTCCTCTGCTATCATTTCCTACAGTTGATTGTGCCTCCATTATCTGATATAGGGCTCCATGTCTCACTCTTCTTACACTGAGTTAGCCTGTGTGGTGCTTGCTGAGTCAGTACCAGAGCCTCTAGTTGGCCCCTTGAATTTCCAGGTCTGTTCGGTGATAGCCAATGTCTGCGTTGGAAGGAAACACTGTCAATATATTCAGTTAAGATTAGATATGCTCGTTCTCTAACAAATTCTCAGTTACACTTGACAGATTTTCAGTTTAAAGCCATTTAAAGTAACTTTACATTTTTGACAAAATAAAAGATTGTTGTTAGACTTTTCATCCTTGGCGTGGTCTCCCTTAAATTTTTGCCTCTGTTCCCAAGGTTGTTGATGTGTGCTGGACTCTGATTTGACTGTTTTTGTTACTCTGGGCACTTTACCACTGCTAACCAGGGCTAACGTGCAAGTGCTCCTTTACAAAATGTGTATGTAATTGGCTTATCCATGATTATCATATTTGATTAACTAGTAAGTCCCTAGTAAAGTGCACTAGAGGTGCTAGGGCCTGTAAATCAAATGCTACTAGTGGGACTGCAGCACTTGTTGTGCCACCCACATACGTAGCTCTGTAATCCTGTCTCAGACCTGCCACTGCATTGTCTGTGTGTGCAGTTTTAACTGTAGGTTCTACTTGGCAAGTGTACCCACTTGCAAGGCCTAAACCTTCCCTTTTCTTACATGTCAGACACCCCTAAGGTGGGCCCTAGGTAGCCCCAAGGGCAGGGTGCAGTGTAAGGTTAAGGTAGGACATATGGGGGGTCATTCCAAGTTCGGCGGGCGGCGGTTGCCGCCTGCCAAACTTACCCTGTCAAATGACCGCTCCCGGGCCATTCAGACTTTCCCGCTGGGCCGGCGGGTGCCCGCCAAGGGAGCGCCCAGCGGGAAAGGCCCTGCAACACAGAAGCCGGCTCCGAATGGAGCCGGCGGTGTTGCAGGGGTGCGACGGGTGCAGTTGCACCCGTCGCGATTTTCACTGTCTGCTATGCAGACAGTGAAAATCATGCTGGGGCCCTGTTAGGGGGCCCCTGCACTGCCCATGCCAATGGCATGGGCAGTGCAGGGGCCACCAGGGGCCCCATGACACCCGTTCCTGCCATCCTGTTCCTGGCGGTAAAAACCGCCAGAAACAGGCTGGCGGGAAGGGGGTCGGAATCCCAAGCAGCGCCGCCATGGAGGATTCTCCCAGCCGGGGGAAATCCGGCGGGAAACCGCCGGACCCGGCTGGCCGCGGTTGGAATCCCAAATGAAGCACCGCCAGTCTGTTGGCGGTGCTTCCGTGGTCATCCACCCTGGCGGTCGATGACCGCCAGGGTTGGAATGACCCCCATAGTAACGTGTTTTATATGTCCTGACATAATCGTTTTTCACTGTTGCAAGGCCTGTCCCTCTCATAGGTTAACATCGGGCTACCTTTAAATCTGATTAAAGTGTACGTTCCCTTTGGGAGCGTATGGACATGTGGAGTTTGGGGTCTCTGAGATGACAATGTAAAAATACATCTTTTAGTAAAGTTGATTTTAAGATTGTGTGTTTGAAAGTGTCACTTTTAGAAAGTGGGCATTTTCTTGCTTATACCATTTCTGTGACTCTGCCTGTTTGTGGATTCCCTGTCTGGGTCAGTTTGACAGTTGGGCTGGTTGCACCTCACACTAGACAGTGACACAAAGGGAGCTGGGGTGTAGCCTGCATATCCTGATGAGCCATCTGTGCTAGGAGGGAGGGGTGGAGTGGTCACTCACACCTGAAAGGGCTGTGCCTGCCCTTACGCAATGCAGTCTCCAACCCCCTGGTGAGTGTCTGGGGCCTGGCCTGGGCAAGGCAGGATTTCACATTCAAAAGAGACTTCACTTTTAAGTAGGCCTACTTCAAAGGAGAAATTGGGTATAAGAAGGGCACCCAAAACCACAGACTTTAGAAACACCTCTGGAAACAAGAGGAACCTCTGCCTGGAGAAGAGCTGAAGAGCTGAGGAAGAAGAGCTGCCCTGCCTGTGACTGTGCTTTTTGGAGCTATCCTGCAGTTGCTGCTTCTGCCAGAGTAAGAGGGCAAAGACTGGACTTTGTGTGCCTTCCATCTTGAGAAGAAATCTCCAAGGGCTTGATTTAGAGCTTGCCTCCTGTTGTTTGAAGTCTCAGGGACAGCAATGACTTCTCTTTGCCAGCACCTGGGGTCTCTGGAGAGACTCCTACTCTGCCCTGTGGTGCCCATCCAGTTCCTGGGACCCTGAAGGAGGAGCTGGCAGCCTAAAGAAAAGGAAATCCACGCACAGAGCGCCATGCGGGGAAAGGAT
Organism: Pleurodeles waltl; assembly: GCF_031143425.1. NCBI lineage: Eukaryota > Metazoa > Chordata > Amphibia > Caudata > Salamandridae > Pleurodeles > Pleurodeles waltl. Next base: position 45,402,559 of record NC_090437.1, read on the forward strand.
CGACGCGTCTCCGATCCAGAGCTGAAGAAATGACGTGCTGCCGGCTCCGCAGCTGAAAATCGACGCTCGCCAGAAACGCGACCAAAGAATCGACCCACGGAGCAGGAGAAACGACCCGCAGCATCGCTGACGGAGGCTGGGAGATCGCAACCCGCGCAGTGTGGTTTTCGGATCATCGTGCTGCTGGATTTCCGACTCAAGTACCGCTGGGCATGTAAAAACAATGCAAGGCCTGCCTGAACCCGAGAGTGCTGACCGGATCGACGCATCGCTGTCCTGGGGAGAGAGAAGAAACAACACGCCCAACCCGGCGAAAGGAGAAACGACGCAAGGTCCCACTCGTGAGTGGAATCAACGTATCACAAGCCCTTTTTGATGCGTACTCGCCCGTGCAGGGTTATTTTTGATGCACCCAAGGTACATTTTCACGCTACCAGTGTTAGTATGTGTTTGAAATTACTTAAAGACTCTTTTTGCATTTTTCTTTAATAACTTGACTTGTGTATTGTGGATTTTTGTTGTTTTGGTCTTGTTTTGTTTAGATAAATATTTCCTATTTTTCTAAACCTGTGTTGTGTCATTTTGTAGTGTTTTTATTAAGTCACTGTGTGTGTTGGTGCAAATACTTTACACCTAGCACTCTGAAGTTAAGCCTACTGCTCTGCCAAGCTACCAAGGGGGTAAGCAGGGGTTAGCTGAGGGTGATTCTCTTTTACCCTGACTAGAGTGAGGGTCCTTGCTTGAACAGGGGGTAACCTGACTGTCAACCAAAGACCCCAGTTCTAACACTTGAATATATGAATTTTCTGAAAATAAACATAAGTGTTGCAGCTGTTCCATTGAAGGCCTTGATTTTGATGTTGGCAGAGTTGGGCAGAGCTTCAGTATGTAGGTGTCAGAGACTACTCTGTCTCTGCCACATACATACACCTCGACCTGATGGAGTAAGAGCCATCAGACGTTTTGCCATGTGTTTGTCCACCGTATTTAAAGTGGGCAAACAGATGGACAGTTTTCACTGTTCATTATTGTCATTACTGCAAAATGATCCCTACACCAGGGGAGAAATCTCCCATTGCGAGGGGGGTAATTGCTTTTTTTTTTTTTTTTTTTAAAACAATGCTGCTTTTGATTTTCTTTTTGAAAATAAAAAAAGGTGCTAGTTTGATGTCCCATGTTGACAGAGCCAGCCATCAAACTTTTAATTCATGTACACAAATCACTGTGACCACAGTTTCTGTAAAATCAAAAGATGTCTGCTGGGCCGATGTACAAATCTAAATTTGGTGGGCAGATATTCCCTCAAGACAACCGAGTAATTTTACATCATCACCTGGATACAGTAAATTCCTGTCCGCCAAACTATTAGTCAGGCCCTACGTTTTGAGCGCAGGGCTCAGAGGCCTCATCAGACACATGCCTTGGGATGCTTCGGGAAACCTAGTCTTTATGAGGGCTAGAAAAACAAAAGCACTAAGGGGGTTATTCTGACCCCCGCGGGCGGCGGAAGCCGCCCGCCTGGCGGGAACCGCCAGAAGACCGTACCGCGGTCAAAAGACTGCGGCGGTCATTCTGACTTTCCCGCTGGGCTGGCGGGCGACTGCCAAAAGGCCGCCTGCCCGCTCAGCGGGAAAGCCCCAGCAACGAGGATGCCGGCTCCGAATGGAGCCGGCGGAGTTGCTGGTGTGCGACGGGTGCAGTTGCACCCGTCGCGATTTTCAGTGTCTGCCAAGCAGACACTGAAAATACTGGCATGGGCACTGCAGGGGCCCCCAGGGGCCCCACGACACCCGTTCCCGCCATCCAAACAGGATGGCGGGAAGGGGGTCGGAATCCCCATGGCGGCGCTGCAAGCAGCGCCGCCGTGGAGGATTCCCTGGGGCCGCGGGAAACCGCTGGTTTCCCTTTTCTGACCGCGGCTGTACCGCCGCGGTCAGAATGGCCCATGAAGCACCGCCAGCCTGTTGGCGGTGCTTCCGCGGTCGTTGGCCTGACCCCCTAAGTTTTACTTGCTGTGAACGGTTGTTCAGGAAATGTTTACATCATATAACGCTTTACAGTACTGCCCATTTGTTTGTAAAGTAATGCTGATGAGTATCCAGAGCTATATTAAACTATAATACACTGTTACAACAATAATGTAAGAATGAGAAACATCACCAGGTACTTCTATATGTAGGAGCCAAAACCCTCACACATCGTATTAGATGTCATGCTTCATCATAGGGTGGCTCCTCGTCAGACCGGTACTGCAATATCTGACGGGCCCCTAACGGGTCATATGGCGCTTCTTCAGGACCAAAAAGAACAATCACTTTTGCTGGGTTAATTTAAGAACTCAGTGGTCAATGTGCCAAGGATTAGAAAATTAAAGAGGGACAAAAAATGAATTCTCATTCCGTTTTTGCTTGATTTTTACCTGCATTAGTGCACCTCCTTGCTAACCATTCTCATTAGGCTATGTTTGCATCCTTATATAATTATCCATATGATCCGACTGGACGTGTGTGAGGCGTGAAACATGTTGACCTGATCTCACTTGGTGGAAGTAAGTTCTGTCCACCTTATGTTTAGAAGAGCGTGGGCACATTATTTCCTGGTCGCTCTACATTGTTTTTTTTTTTAACCTTGTCCCGGATTCTGTCTCATTCAACAAAACCATGGGTTGAAGATTCCTGAGGCAATTTTAAGTTTTCTGTCTTTTCTCTCCTGTTTTTTTTCTTGATCTTTGCCAGTAGGTTTGAATAGTTTCCTACATGCTTTTTACCACAGCACATACCATTAGCTAAAATCTCTGGCTAAGAGCCCCCGTGCAAGGCGCGTCAAATCAAATCAAATAAAATATTTTATTATCATGCTTTGGAACTCCAAATAGATCCACATGAATGATGATACAAAACCATATAAATATATAATAAATTAAGACACTTTCTAAAAAGAGAATAAAATTACAAGCTATCAATTCATTCCTACAAGCTTCACATAATACTAAAAGTTTGAATCAATGACAATTTTTAATCTAAAATAACATAGATTTATTATAAATTTAACCCACTACCATCACCAATTCTCAAAAGTCCAAGGGTCTTGGCGCAACAAAATTTAAAGACCTATCCCTCCCTTCCTTCATCCATAAGAATTCTCTTAAACATATAGGTCCCTTCGGTCTTGGCAATATATATTTTGCTTTCTGGGCCAGGGGTCAGAAGGCGATCTAATCAGGGAGGGTCAATATATCTGCAAAAAAGTTTGAATTGTTTTAAAAATCCTATAACAAAATCTCTCATTAGGAGGATTATAACATAAATCTTGGGACTCTTTATAAGATCTCACATTCAACAGCAAATAGAGGGGTTTCAACCATAATTTCGTCTGAGCGGCTAAAGCTGGGCAGACAAATAAAATATGTTTTATATTCTGTACTCTACCTTGGCACAAATCACAAGAATTAGTCGCGCCATCCCATTTTGAGATTAGATCCCTAAGAGGTATTCTGTCTAGTCCGATCAGTATAAAAAATCGCCTCACACCATGTGGAAGATTCCATGACAAGTAAGGTTGGACCACTTTCATAGATACCGACTTAATTAATTTCTCCAGACCTTTTTTAGGGCTCGTCAGATATTGCAGTACCGGTCTGACGAGGAGCTACCCTATGATGAAGCATGACATCTAATACGATGTGTGAGGGTTTTGGCTCCTACATATAGAAGTACATGGCGATGTTTGTCAATCTTACAAAATTGTTGGAACAGTGTATTTTTGTTTAATATTGAGATTGTTAGGGAGATTGTACACTGGACCATTGATTCTCCCTGTCCCTCCTTGTTCTGAAAATCCAGAGCTATGGTTTGAAAGGTTGATTACATGTACAGTAATATAAGGGTAGCTATTTTCCTAAGTACCAGATTGAGTACTTGAATAAGATTCAACAAAGAAGTGTTAGTCCACCACTAGGTTGGAAACCCAAGTGAGATTCATACAAGAGGGATCATTTTGTAAGCTACTGTCCTGATAGTAGCCACTTACTGAAAGACTCTAACTGCTGAGGTTCAACAGGGAGGTTTTGGACTCTGCTTTAGTGATGCAAGGTGACTGATGCCTATAGCCTAAGATTCATATTACACCATGCATCAGAGCTTACAAAATATGGCTCCTTGGTCTGATGTAATGTACCAAAAGGACTATTTAAGTGTTAAGTGTCTACTTAGGAATTACCCATATTTAAAAATGCCTTTTACATAAAAATACATGTTAGAAATTTCTGGTTCAGGCATAACACTGGAAAAATCGAATTGATTGGGGTCAAAAGATTGGTAAGGAGGTTTTGTCAGAATCATGTAACAGTAATGATTCAGCCGTGTGGAGGCTTTGACATGAACTTAAATTACGATTCACAGAGAAATAAAACTCTTTGGAGGATGCATTGTTCATCTGCAAAACTAGCTAACTTGGGACTTCAAAACTCGGCCAGCAGTTGGAGATATGGGGTGAGCCAGGCTTACCTACTACAACTTTTTCTATCCTTCTTATTCGAAAAACCGTTATTAGGCAACTGTATTGCACAAATTAACTTGGTTTACAGCTGTGATCAGCTAAAAAAACGTATTTTGTTTCCGTGTATGGCCTTTACACAGGCAAGAAAGCATGAGTCACAAGGGCTTTAATGGAGGGTAAGAGACTTATTTAACACAATGGGAAAACAGGTCAATATTTACCATTCTTTGCTGAATCCATAACATGGTTCATTTAGCAAATATGGAATATTTATCCTTTAAAGCTGGATGGTGTATTTCCAAATTTAACAGAATATGGGGTAACCTCTTGGAATTATATTCTTCGATCTATTAAAGCTGCCTCATGTTCCTCTATTTTGCTATATGCTGCCTTATTGATCAGGAATTGTTATATTTTGGCACCAATTTAAATTATTTTTGTGTGTATTTTGAGAAGTCTCAAGCATATTCAGTGTTTCTTTTTGATCTGATAATTTAGGGCCTGATTACAAGTGCGGTGGTTGGACCGCCAGATTACAAGAATGGCCGTCAGACTGCCACAAGGCTGCCGCAACTGCCAGGATCTTGGATCCCGTGGTAGCGGCAGCGAGCAAAGTAGCGGTCCATCGCATTAATGCCAATGCCAGTACCTCCATGCTGATCACAACCTGCCTTTCTGCAGGAATCATGCCATTAAAGGCTCAGGCGAAATGCAGGAAAGGGACCCCCAACAAGGCCACATGGTGATTGTGCCCATTGAGCAGTGTGGCTGGGGTCACATGTTGTGCCCCCCTATGCCTGCACTGTTGGTGCACACTAATGCTGTCCACCACATTGTGCATGGCAGCAGTGCGCCTGAGGTGCATCTGGCACTGCACTGCGGCAGCATGTGCTTAATGCTCACCTTCTGCCCCGAAGCATGCCGCCACAGTGACACCACCGCAGACACTACTGCCAGACCGGCAGTAGTGTCGTAATACCACAGGCAGGATGCTGACGTCCTGGCGGCATCCTCCCAACCGCCGTATTGGCAGTCTAGCGGTCCGACCACTAACTCATATTTGGGCCCTTATTGTTATTTGCTAAAACAGTAAATAAAAACAACTGCAAATAAAGAATCTGACTGATTCACATATATACAAAGGAAAGAAGATCAACATTCCGATAACTGGTATCATCAGCATACTGTTTCAGTGATGCTTAGAGAACAGTTATAGGTCTGCAGTTACTGAACTTTTACTTTAGAATGGAGTGCATGGTCTTGATTGTGAGATGTGAATTCGAGATTTCAACTCAGATAGTCATCACAGCATCAAACGTGGTGGACAAGTTAAGAAATTATGTTTGTGACAAGACTTGTAAAATCACAGCACAACTCTCCAATGACACTCTATTGTTGTGATAACAAGTTTATTCCATACAGTGTCATTTAGTGACCTGCACATTCAATTGTATTGTCTCTACACTTAAGGAAAAAATGAAATTTTCTTCAATATTTCTTTCAGTTTAGTGCTTCCCACATTAACTTCCTCTTTTTTAAACAAGTAGTTTGCCATTGTTGCTGTCTACCATAAAGGTTGGCCAACTCAAAAAAAGTGGGCTTGAGAAAGTGTGCGATCGGAACTAGTTTCCGGCATCTACCAGGTTGCTTATCTCATAGGAGTAAGAGTGGAGGAATAGTTTCTAGTGCTTCTCGATTGCTGAACAGTCTACCAATAAAGCTTCGGTTTCATCTGACATCATTGGTCTCCCATCAGCTTTATTATAAGACTGATTTTCACAAGAGTTTCGTGACTGTCCCTCACGTTTTACTGTCCCTTAGCTCCCTGATCTCTAAGTCACAGAAAGATAGATGGGTATTAACTTTAGTCTGAGAGAGCTGGATCCATTTGAGATTTTCAGTATAACCACGACCGTGTAAATATTTCCTACTTGAAACCATTGGATGCAAGACTATCTCAGGTAGATATCATGAAAAAACAGAATGGCTCCTGCCCTCTTGGATTAATGCTGTACAACCTATTACTAAAACAGCTTTATACTTTCTACTGATGAGGTTGTGATTATTTATTTTTCAGTTGTGAATACCCAAAATAACCTGGGGGGGGCCATGGTAAAAGGGAGGGTGGGAGTATTTTGAGTTAAAATAATAGAGGACACCTTGCCACTTATCATTTCCTTTCCAATCCTTGCAGGATTTAAAACCAAGCAACATCGTGGTAAAGTCCGATTGCACGCTGAAAATTCTGGATTTTGGATTGGCCAGGACAGCGGGCACCAGCTTCATGATGACCCCCTACGTTGTGACACGCTACTACAGAGCTCCAGAGGTCATCCTCGGAATGGGATACAAGGAAAACGGTAGGGATGTGCCTGGGTACCTAGCACAGCGCATCTGATGGACATGATAGTGATATCAGAACATGTGAGGAAGACAAAGATGTTTACAAGAACTTAGTATAAACCAAGGTGCTAACGTTTTCTGTGAGAAGCTATATTGATGTGCTACAACCTCCGTTATGTTTTATCGTATTGTATTGTCATTGCAATTATATAGCACTTACTACCCTGACAAGGTGTTGAAATACTTTACAATGTATAATATCATACTTTGTAGCGTTGATGTCTGGAGAGCTCAAATGAATTGAAATTCTTAATAAGGTACAGAATGAGGAGCAAACCAAGTTTGTTCAGTGTGTTTTTAAATAAGGACCTTGACTGCAAAGAACTCCGCATGTGCTGAACTTGATTGTAATGGGAAGTATCTGCTTTATATGAGCTTGAGACAAAATCTGATCATGCATGACTTAATATCGCAGATCACACTTTTTATACCACTCCCTTTGCACACGGGTCATTCAATGTGATGTGTTCTGTGCCAGCTCCTTTGAACATGCTGATAGCCCGTCACCACTACGTTCTATAATGTTAATGAGTCTGTTATACTGCAGTGGCTGAGTGTAATCTTACCATAGCATTGTGATTGTGGACTCCCCTATAAGGATCCAAACTAAACTGCTACCCATATATCTGTGGGCTAGCATAAAGCCCAGTTCCAACCAGCAGGGCTGGCTTTGCTAAGATAGTACAATAGGAAATGTTAGTGGAGCTTTTGTGTTCACAGGTCAGGCCCCACTCTCACGTGAATCACATGCTCACGTGCTAAAAGTAAGGTGAGAGTCCATAAAAAGGGCGAGAGGGAGAAGGAATGGAGGGGAAAATAAATGGGGAGAGATTAAGGGAAGAGAACAAGAGCAGCAGCTGAAAACGGCGAACAGCCACTGCGAGCCTCAAATAAAAAATAAGTGATTAAAAGCAGTTTTCTAGGTAAGCTTAGTGTAGCTCTCTGAAACTAGGTGCCCTGAAAGTGCACCCAGCTCTCCCATGTCTAAAGATAGCCCTGCCACCTGTCAAATCTTGCAAGAAAACCACCTCACACAAAGGTAGGTTTTCTATTTCTTTATTCTGCACTTGTGCGCATGCGACCAACCCCAATCTTGTTCCTTCCCTAGTATCCCCTTCCTTCCCACTTCCAGCGCTCAGCTCTCCCTGGACATCTCCTGGTCCCTGAAGTCCTAGCGCTCTCTCATCGTGGATCTCATCTGCGGCATACCACAGGGTTCTTCCTTCAGCCCGACCCTCTTCAACATCTACATGGCCCCGCTCGCTAACTTCGCCCGATCCCACAACCTCAACATCATCTCATACGCCGACGACACCCAGCAGATCCTCTCCCTCATCAAGGACTCCGCCAAGACCTACCTCCATGAAGGAATAAAGGCCATTGCCGAATGGATGAAGAGCAGCTGCCTCAAACTCAATTCCGACAAGACGGAAGTCCTCATCTTTAGCTCCATCCCCTCCGCAATGGATGACTCCTGGTGGCCTGCCATTCTCAGAGCTGCTCCAACTCCCACCGACCACGCACGCAACCCAGGAATCATCCTGGACTCCTCATTCTCCATGACCTAGCAAGTCAACGTGATCTCCTCCTCCTGCGTTAACGCTCTCTGCATGCTCTGAAAGATCTACAAATGGATACCCACCAAAACCAGAAGAACAGTCACCGAAGCCCTCGTAAGCAGCAAACTGGAGTACGGCAATGCCCTCTACACAAGAACCACGGCCAAACTCCAGAAGAGGCTACAACACATCCAGAATGTCTCCGTACGCCTCGTACTGGACATCCCCCATTACTGCCACATCACAGACCACATGAGAAACCTGCACTGGCTCCCAGTCAACAAGAGAATCACCTTCAAACTCCTCACCCATGCTCACAAAGCACTGCACAACACCAGACCAGAATACCTCAACAGACGGCTCTCCTTCTACACCCTGACCTGCCATCTCTGCTCCGCCGACCTCGCCCTCGCAACCGTCCAACGTGCCCGCAGAACTACAACTGGCAGTGGACCACTCTTGCACCTCGCCACCAAAACATGGAACACTCTTCCCACCCACCTGCGCCAGAGCAAAGATCTCCTTACCTTCAGAAAACTTCTTAAGACCTGGCTGTTCGAGCAGTAGCACCACCTCCCTCTTCTCTCCCCGCCCTTTCTCAGCACCTTGAGACCCTCACAGGTGAGTAGTGCGCTTTACAAATTCCTGATTGATTGATTGATCTTCCCGGGACACTACACCACCCAGACAGAAAGAACGGCACTTATGTCTGAAGCCTTGATTAAGAGTAGGTTGGTAACAGAACTGCACCAAGAATATGTGCAATTCCAGTTTTCAGCTCCTGCTGCTTCACTGCACTAACTAAAGGTTGTCAGATGGCAAGCATCCTGCTGGTAAGACAACCGTTAAATCCGTCATCAGGTGCAACATGAAGTGCTGCAAACCTTCCCAGAAACGGTAGTCTCTGGTGTGAATGGAGTGACTCTTCTGTCGCTATGTTGGACTTTGGTTGTGGTGTGACAGACTGCCACGTAAGGGGTGGTGGACCTTTACCCAGAGGTTTGCTAAAGTCTCACTAACGTACTGGAAGACAGCAACCAGATTGTTAGCGAGGCATGGCATTTGGTTACTGACAGTTTAACCCCTCTTGTGTTCCATCTGTATTTCCCAAAGTTCTCTTTGCCCCCTGTTGGTTCAGTGGACAGAAAACGTACAGTCTCCAAATGAGGCAGACAGACCAAAGGTTTGCCGGACAGAGTTCTCCATCGCATTTGCAATGTAGTATCATGTTCCATAAACTCCAAATCAGGTCCTAAGTGCCTTTCTCACAGTGGCAGATGTTAAAGGAGACCCAGGACACCTGTAGCCTTTTGTCATTTAAAAGCTGTCTGCAGATTTCTGAGTATCATCCACTTGGTGTCTTCACCATACTGGTACATTTTAAATGCGCCATAGACCAGTGTTTCCCAACCTGTGGTGCGGGGACCCCTGGGGGTCCGCGGAGTCTCCTCAGGGGGTCCGCGACTGCTTAGAAAATTAAATAATATTAACAGATGAGATCCCCAGCTTTTGGCAATGACTCAGTAGGGGGTCCCCAGATTCCAATAATGATTCAGTCTGGGTCCCCGGAATCCAGTAATGATAAAGTGGGGGTCGACAGATGTCAAAAGGTTGGGAACCACTGCCCTAGACTACCTAATTTGGCCACCAGGTGTCTTAATTGTCTCAGGTCGATACCACAGAAAGACCTTTTCTGTCTTTAAATGATGCCCTCTGCAACGTCTGCCAGTGGAGCTGAGCCATGTCAAGGCGCTGCACCTTGGGAGGGGTTGGCTAGCAGTTGAGGTTCCACTGAAATCACCACTTGCTGGTGGCAAGCATTACTGATAAATCCCTCTGTCTACAGATTGAAAAAAAAGCACCAAAACATTTGGAAGTGTGTTTTGTCCTAAAAATTAAAATGTTATTTTGAGCCAGTAGTCAAAACACAGAGGGCTTCACTAATTAACAGTTAAACCTTCTTTGCATCAGCGGCAGGAAGTGTGGGTGTGTTTGTTTTGCTGAATGCAATTATACTTTGTGAACCATCAGTGTGACTTGTGGGACGCTGTTAGGAATCTGCTTGAAATGATCAACGCATGCTTTTGAAAAAAGAGCGACCGCCCCATACACCCCCCTCAGCCCCCTTCCACCACCCCGCTCTCTCTTTTTTAACCATCTAAGGATTGGCCTGCACTTCATAGCTTACTTGGGTAGCTGCACAGTGACCTCTGTCCTCATTTACAGTCTTTCCGATTATCTGTTAGGTGAAAAAGCCCCAAACAAGAAACATTCAGAAGAACAAGGAGAAATCAACAGAGGGCTATAATGCCCTCTGGTTATGCTGAAGCTACAGTTTTCCTACCTCATTCTCTCTGTCTCTATTTCTGTCTCTTCCTCGCTCTCTGACTCTATTCAGCTCTTTTGTGTCAGACATATTTGGTCCTATTGCTGTTCCATTGGTGGAGCTTCCAGCTCAGAAGCTCGTACTTGGCATTGTATGAGCTTTGTGTGAGCAGCTCTGTGCCTAGAGTGCAACCCAGTAGAATGTGGGTAAGATGGGAGAAGGTGAGCATGAAGCGTTCCATATTACCACTCATCTAAAGGTATCCTGACATTTGATTGACGTCTGTTACCAAATGTACTGACATAGCGTGAAACCTCCCAATGATCAAACCTCCAAATGGGGAAAGGAAGCCAGGTTATGCAACTTGTTGGAAGAAACTAACATTGTCCAATTGACAAACATTTACAGGACACTTACAACAAAAGTATTTGATGCATTTGGGAAACGGACATTCTCAAATACAAATTGTGAGAACTTCGACTAAACAAAAAAACGTGTGTACATATCATTTGATGTCAGTCCATTATGAGGCTTTTCTACCCGAATATGGAAGTCGAAGTATCAACTTGCACCTACATCTACTTGGGAGTATCGACTACCCACACATCATCAAGGTATAGGGAAATGGTGTTAAGATTAATACATTTTAAATTGCCGACATATGATTACCTTGACAATAAATTGAAGGTTGATACTATGTGGTCAATATAAATTCAAGTCTATATGCTTGACTTCAGTAGTTTTGGATATGTTAACATGCAACCCATTTTGAGTTCGGCATTCTCTGATGTCCACTCTCACATGTTCTGCCTTCTTTCTTTGTCAACTAAAACTGGACCATGATTAATGTGCTCACCTAATAGCTAAACTCTGGTAACACTTTACACTAGGTATCCCTTACTGCGAGTTGTTAAAATATTAGCAGGGCCCCTGGAATTATGCGATTCTTCAGGACCAGCAGTTTCCACATAATATGAATGTGCAGCTTTTGCCACATAATCCATCATCTGCGTCATAATCTGCAAATTTCATCCAAAATAATTTTGGTTTTTGTTTGAAACTGATCAAAAGTTACTAACTACGCAGTAGCTTGTGGTGCCGCTTAGTGGAAGCCTTTCACAAGGGTTGACTGGTCACCTTTCTGTTGCTTATTTCTGTATTTTGGTATCGAAGTGGTACTAATGAGGTGAAGCCTTTGCCCTGAACGTGTTAACATATGTAAAATGCCAAAATAATGAAGTAATGCTAACACAGAATGTGCTGCATTATGCCACATACTTTGCTTTTTTCCCCACATTATTTACACTGACGCATGATTTGGTTCTCCTCTGCAGCATAATTCCAGTAGCCCGGACTAGTAGTAATTCCTGAAAGAGTTGTGGACATACTCTTTGATGTATAGTTTGTATAGTATGATTTGGATTATAATGGATAAAAGTGCAACACTACAGACTGTTGCATAGATAAATTCTATTGTAAAATGTTTCCTCTCTCTAGCAAACAAAACAGTGTTTCTGCTCTTATATTTCTACATGCCAATTGTGTACCAATTGCAGTGTGGTGACAAGTTTGAAATACCACGTAAAATGAAACTAGAGAGTTTTTGAATTAAAAGATATATATTTATATCTACATAGCCTAGAATCATGTTCGATGCCAGTGGAAGCTATCATTCTTGCTAACTCGCTTTTTTCGTTTTCGATGATTTTAACCCTGTCACTGCTTTGTCATTGTCTCAGCAGGGGACGCGTGACGTCCTGTGCCATTCTGGCCAACATGTTATTTCTCGCATGCGTAGGATTGAACTGCCTAGTTACTGTAACTTTGCTTTCTTTCCCCTCCATCTTCATTTCCTCGCTCTGGCTGATCTAGTGGACATTTGGTCTGTGGGATGCATAATGGGAGAGATGGTGCGCCACAAAATCCTGTTCCCCGGAAGGGACTGTATCCTTGCGCCTCGTACTGCAGCTGCTTTGTTTTCTGACGAGGTTTGCTCATGCGACAGGTAACATACCAAGGACACAAGCCAGACGTGCATGCTGTTTGGCTGATACCTCAAAAGAGACGAAAGACAACTGATACACGCAACATTTTGTATGTCATGTTGCACACTCTCTAAGGCGATGTCGTAGGATACCTCAATGCTTAGTTGTAGTTGGGTTCGTAGCAGTGTGTGTACAGTTTTTGTCTTCTCACATCATAATTTATTACACTATTGCTAAATTATCTGTCACAGAGGGGAATGATACTGAGATCCAATGTGCCAGGCTACATCTAAATTAATAAACATACTCAGGGCCCCATTCTTGAATGCTTCCCTGCATGTAGAAACCAGAGCAGCATGGGAGAAAATATGAGCAAAAGCCTCAAAGGCTTGTACAAAATAAGGAGAACTCATACAAACATGTTAACCTGATTGTACTTTACTCCAGCCTACTTGATGGCGATATGTGGTAGGTCAGAGCCGTGTAGGGAAGGTTGCGGGGAGAAAGGAGACATGGTTCATATGATTAACTGTTTCTGGGAGGAAGTGTTTATGAATATCATTATTATGGGAATTCGACCACTGCCAGATCCTGCCATTTTGATATTGGGAGTCCTCATAGCCCATCACCACACCAGGTAATAAATCACTCACACATTTGCTGCTGACAGTTGGGTTATCTTTATATCAGTTCAGGAACCAGGAATGTTCTCAACCCCTACACGTCTGGAGGGCAAAGATATATAAGTGAAAAGCTGACCGCACTGATACATGACTGCATAGCTAAGTTCGAAGAGGACTTGGGCCCCTTTTATCAAATACATGAAAAGAGACATACGATATAGGGGGTGGTAACCAACTTGCAGACCAAATGTCCTCCACCGCTTAGGGGGAGATGGGATGTCCTTCACTTCAGTGCCATCTTCTGAAGATTAAGCAAACTTCTCAGTCACGACTGGAATGTTATGCTATTGCCAATGTCAGACCTTAAATTAATTTAATGTACTTACAAAGATCTACAAAGGAATGTAAATGAGTGCGCTCGGTATTATTATGAATATGTTTACATAATGATTGCTGAAAGAAATAACATGTTTTTTTTTTTAAAACACAGTCAGCAGTACCCAGATTGTGTTTAATGGCTCAATAGTATTTTTGTCAGTTGTTAAACACAAAAAGGGGGCTGGCTTTGCTATATTTTCACAATCAGGGCTTCAGGGCGGCCATAGGAAAGCCTTCAAAATGACTGCCTGTTGTAGTGCCGAACTGTGACATGACATGTGTATAGGTTTATGATTTCGTGAGTGCCGTACGAACAGTCTATGGGGGTCATTATGACCCTGGCGGTAAAATCCGCCAGGGCCAACGACCGCTGGAGCACCGCCAACAGGCTGGCGGTGCTCCCTTGGGCATTCTGACCGCGACGGTACAGCCGCGGTCAGAAACGGAAAACCGGCGGTGTACCGCCGGTTTTCCACTGCCCTGGGGAATCCTCCATGGCGGCGCAGCTTGCTGCGCCGCCATGGGGATTCCGACCCCCATACCGCCATCCTGTTCCTGGCGGTTTTGGCCGCCAGGCACAGGATGGCGGTATGGGGTGTCGTGGGGCCCCTGGGGCCCCCTGCAGTGCCCATGCCAATGGCATGGGCACTGCAGGGGCCCCCGTAACAGGGCCCCACCCAGATTTTCAGTGTCTGCCATGCCGACACTGAAAATCGCGACGGGTGCAACTGCACCCGTCGCACCCCTTCCACTCCGCCAGTTCCATTCGGAGCCGGCATCCTCATGGAAGGGTGTTTCCCGCTGGGCTGGCGGGCGGCCTTCTGGCGGTCGCCCGCCAGCCCAGCGAGAAACCCAGAATACCCGCGGCGGTCTTTTGACCGCGCAGCGGTATTCTGGCGGTTCCAGCCAGGCCGGCGGCTTCTGCCGCCGGCCGGGGTCAGAATGACCCCCTATGTCTGACTTAAAAATGCTCCTAGAGGAATTGTTTAGATATGGTTTATGTACATATGATCCAGTCTTCAATTAATGAATAAGACAACTCCGTACTGTTCAAATCCAATATATTAATCAATAGGATTCAGGAAGTTCAAAAAAACAAATACAACGAATGTCCATCTCATAAACAACAACACTGTATATAACTCCACTAGATCACAAGATTGAATCCCAACAGAGGATTCAGGAAGGAGTTATAACCCTCCTCTTGACACAATCCTGCAGAATAATTGCCTGGTTTTCAGGCCCAGTCTAACAGTCTAAGCAGCAGGATGCACCTGTGTCTTCACTAAAATTAGTTTTGCAATTATCGGTACATAGTCAATGGCTGTCTTTGTGGCTGTAATAGGGAAACACTTTAAAATGCAAAATGCAGTTCATTATCAAAAGCAGTACTGTAAGCCCTTCCCTTTTTGCTTCCTTGTTCTCCGTTGCAGAAGCAAAACTGTGCTACATAGGAAGTGTACATGGTAAATGTAGAGGCAGGAACGAAAGCATTAAAATACACCATTTCAAACCTCAGCATTTCAGTGGTAGCTTTGTGGCTTTGGGCACCCTCGTCGCTGCAACTTAGAATCTCCCCCTTAATACTCTACAACCAATTTATTTAATTCTCCTTAATCTGCTGCAGGGACATTTTAAGGAATCTGAGGGCTCTGGGCCAAATGTATTTTGGGGACCTTGTTCAGAACAGCTTGGCATTTGTGGTCCAATTTCAGCTCTCTCCTGCCCTCTTTGGCCAGGTCACAGAGAATGCACAGCTCACTCTTCCAAATTCTATATTGTTGATATCTAATATTTAGAGATGGTGGTGTGTGTTTTCAATACTGCAACACAGCAGAGGCTCACTAATTTTACTGGAAATAATCTCTGTAACGCACTTACATTTCTCATATATGAGGACCTGCTTTGAACTAAAATATTTTTTTTATGGATGTTGCATGAAAGAACATTTTTCTGCAAAATGTCTGTAATAGACTCTCACACATCATCCACATTTAAAAATAAATTAAAGGAAAACTGTATTTAAAGCAATCTGTTTAAGAATTATTTAAGGCCATTAGGGCAGGACACTTTGTAGAACAGAGGTGATTCTATCATGGGGTCCTATGAAAGGCTGGGGGCCCGAGCCACAGCCCACAGCCCACTTTCCCCATGCCCTAAAATGTCTCTGATCTGCTGGGCAACTGCATCACATGTGTTGGCCTTGACTTCCCTGTCAACAGTTGATGGACCAGTACGATCTCTTGGATACAATTGCTCTGTGTGACTACTTTAAAGACGTCCCACTCAAGTGTCCTGCTGGAGAAAATTGCATCCGATTTCGATGAAATGATTGTGTATGAGTGTTGCCTGGGAATCCTGAAAGACAGGTTCCTCCAGACAGTCCTGGGGGAGACGCATTGTGGGGACACCCTATTGTATATCTATTATGTGGGCATTGACATCGAAGTCCATGTGACCTAAGTAGTCTGCAGTACAGACCGACGGTAACGGAGACAATGAACACAGTATGTGATCAAGGTGCACCTATAGGTAATGGGGTATCAAGTGGAAGGAATAAACCTGTGAGTCAGGGTGAGGGGCTCTCCACATGTCTGCCAGTGCCCAGTGGTGTACCCAGCCTGTGAAGCGCTCTGTCTGAGTGTGGGGGGTCACGCAGTAGAGGTGAGTATGAGCGGTCCAAGTGTAAATCTAGGACACAGTTATAGTTGCCCTCTACTATCACAGGTATGTGAGTTTTGTGGGCAAGAGTTTCTGAGTGTTTCGTCCAGAATAGGTCCAGGTAAGTGTGCGGGGCATATATGCTCCCAAGGAGAATTGGATACAATTGAGCTGACTCTCAAGCAGTACAGAGCATCCCTCTGTTGATGGTCTTCTCAGTTATATGCCCCCCTAGTATAAGCTGAGTATGTGGTAGAATATACACCCCCACAAATGTTTCTGCAGGCTTTGTAGTTCTATTGCAGTAGTGTGAGCCTCCTGAAGGAAGATGATTTGAGCTTCTTGCCTTTTGAGGTATGAGTGGATGGAGTAATCGTTTCCTCCAGACATTAGGTGAAAGGAACCTAGTGGATGTTGGTCGAGCCATCATGTGCCATGTGTGGGTGGTATGCCCCCTGCAACTTTGTGAGGTCGATGAGCACCACTATGTAGTCATATGAACCTCCCTGCACCTCAAACATCATCCAACACATGCCTGCCTCTGTGGTAAATGTAAGGGAAAGAACAGTTTGTAGATGAAGATGTAGAACTAAAAATTCATAGAGCCTACCGCAAACAGCGGTACCCCCAAACTGAATGCTGGGTATAACCAATAAAATGTGTGGTGTAGTGTTCATGCTGAGGAGTCGGTGGGCATTGCAGCAGCCCGCCCTGTGTGTCAGCAGTGTGAATTGTCTGGGCCTGTCAGTATGAACACATGAAGTCAAAGCCTCGCATCATCGAGGCCGTCACCAAGAGATGGCTGAGCAGGGAACTTAATAAACAATGAATGTTAGGAGGAGTAAACAAGTGTCAGGAATGAGAGAGAGCCAGGGTAGTGGGAGCTTGCAATGGTGTGGTAATCCACATATATGTATGGACACGGTGGTCAAGCCACATGTGAGGGGTCATAATAGGAAGGGAGTAGGAGGGGGGAGGGAGAACTAGGGAAGCCAATGAGGTCCAGGAAGTGATGAGGCCCATTCCAAGGGGTTGCCTGGAGGGTGTGCAAGCTGGTGGAAAACAATCAGGGAGTAAGTGACACAGTCATATGAGGTTGCCCTCAATTTGAGAGATCACCTGTGGAAGAAGGGGTGTTGTCAGAAGATGAGTCTGAGTCGCCATCCAAGGAAACAAATATGTGGGCTACTGTCCTAATCTGATGGGCCAGTCTGTACTCCCAGGTTGGCTGCAGCCTTGAGAACCCACAGACAGTCTTCTATGATTAGCTCTAGCACTGGGGCATTTAAGGATGGGGGCCTCGGGGAGGGGCCCTGGTGGAAGGGGCTCTGCTGTTTTCAGCTGATTCGGAGGGGCCAGGATGGTCTGCTGTCCTCCTGGGGCATGGCTGTGTCTGAGTGTTTATCAATCCAGTCCCAGACTTGTTTGAGATCAGTAAAGATTTGAGATTCACCTTGGTAAAGAATTTGGAGGTGAGTCAGGAATAGCTGAAAGTATTGGATTCTCATTTTCCGGAAATATTGCTTGACTTCCAAGAACATAGTACGTTGACAGTGCACAGTTAGTGCGTAGTCTGGATAGAGCATGACATGTTTGTCTTCCAATTTAGGTGACCCGCCTTATGAGCCACTCGTAGGATGGTGTTTCAGTCGCAGAATTGGATGGTTTGGTCAGCATGGGTTGGGGTGGGGTCCCTGGTGGTGGATGATGTGCTGGGATGCAGTGTGCTCTTTCACGGGAAAAGAAAGTGGTGAGGTGTGAGGCCAGGATGAATGATCAAAACCAGATCTCCAGAAATGGCAAGTGGTCAGTACCTCCCAGGCCTTCCCGCAGACATAGGATCCTGATTTTTCTGAAATGTGAGCATCCTTTGGCATTGCCTGTCCTCTCCTCTAGTTTGTGAATTCGTGAATAACACATTGGTTGTCCAATGTCTGTGGCTGCAGTGTGGCTAGTGTTTTTTCTTCTTCGTCACTGGGTCGGCACATTTCTGGTGGTTGTCTCATAGGAAGCTGAGTTCTGTGACCGGGGATCACAGAGTACTCTCCATAGATGTCCAAGAACTTTCAATGACCGTCAACAGTTGATCAAGTTTGTCCCAAGGTGGGCCAGGGAGGGCACTCACAGTCTCCAGCTGAGGAGTGTCCAGTATGGTTGACGGAGGGTCAGGTGCCACTGTCTTCGGTGCTGGTGTAATGGCTTTCAGTCATCCCATGGTTGTCTGTCTTGAGGGAGTCACACTCTCATCCTGCGAACGAGTAGTGTGTCATATGGTCAGGACCACCTGATGTAGGTTGAGCAATGTAGGAGCAAGCAGGTGGAGTAAAAAGAGCAGGTAAGCCCGGGGTACTTCAGTGATGTGGCGCTTCACTACACTTCAGTTCAGGGGACTAGCTGTGACAGACACCGGTCCCCCCAGTATCCAAAGGGGCCCAGCAATTCCAGCAAGTTTCCATGAAATAGGAGGCAGTGGGAGGAGGGGTCTGCTTTGGGTGCTGTTGAGAGAAAACCTATTGCCGGCTGTGAGAGGGACAAGTCCAGGCTGATAGGCAGCCAGCGGATCTATTGTGCCTGTTGATAGAGTTCCCCACTGGTTCATGCCATTGGGCAGAGAGCTATCACTGTGTGCCTGGCCTGGGCACCAAGAGTAATGTTGATTTGCCCAGTCATGTCGAAGGTCTTAGCTGGTAATACATCTCCATGACGACGTAATGTGGGGACCTCACTGGGATATGAAGACGAGTGGTAGGTGAGGTCTAGCAAGGTCGGGTGCTGGTGGTAGGGGCCTTTTGGGCTCCCTGAATTACAGGTGTGAAGCTCTAGATAATGGCGTGGCCATTGCACACTTACCATAACTAGATGGGGATGTCAAGAGTGCCTAGATTGTTCTGCATCCCACCACAGTCACACAGATAGAGAAAGGAGGGGCTTGTCCAGAGGACAGACCTAGCAGCAGCTGCAGTTGTGTCTGTTACTGCAGTGTAGGCCAGCTGAGGAGTCATCTGTCAGGTAGGAAATCTACTAGCTTGCAGTGCCCTGACATAGGCACTGAGGGCAGAGTAGAGTGTGCAATGTTCGAGAATGGGCACCATGAAAGAAAACATATGGTGTGGTCAGCAGGTAGGGCCCGCTAGCCAGCGCGGGTGTCTTCCATGCCTCAGCACGGGCCATCTCTGCAGGATGGTGGGGCCCTGGGGATGACTGAAGCTGCACCTGCAGACTTCAGCACATGGTGCCTCCTCTCAGGAGGTGTTGAGTCTGTGACCCTGAAAAGTTGCTCCCAAAGTGTGCTGTGTCCTGATCTGGGCACCGAAGGCCTGGTGGCATGCCGCGCACCAGCACAGGAAGCGAGGGCCGCTTTGTCTGCGCTGGGGGCCAGGATAATGTAAGGCTGTGTGTGTTGAAGGCTGCCTGTAAGCACTGGGCATACCTTGTTGCCCAGTGCTGGCCACCATTAGTTGCTCGAGACTCTGAGCAGTCACCACAGTTTCAGCAATCCGTAGTGTGGACAGCTCCTCTGTCAGGTAGTGACAGGGCCTTCAGTCTGTTCAGTGCCTCAGATCTAGGCCATGCCATGCTTCCAGCACTAAGGAGCCCTGTGGGGGTTGGGGGGTTGCCACGTATCACTGCAGTTGTCAGGGGCAGAGTGGCAGGATACAGCGGCGGGTGGGGTCCGCAAGCAGTGTGGCAATGCCCCAACCTCCAGCACAGGCCGCCATCTTACGGATGGTGTGACTGGGATACGGCTGGTCGGCAGAGACAATGGGAGTGTGGAGTCAGCCCAATCCTTGGGTGACAACTCTTCTCTGTGCAGCTACTCTGTAGGGACAGAATTGAGTGCGGATGCTGGGACCAGAGACTGATTTTAGCGTGGTTGCAGGGCGGATGGCATGGAGCGCTGCTAAAGGCACGTCTGCCATCGCATCCTGCTTGCCCACACCCCCCTCCACAAATTCAAGAATGACTTGTCGACTTCGAAGAAAGGTGATCCAATGATTTACATAGTTTGGTCAATGATGTTTTCAAAATGTATGTCTGCGGGTTTTAGCACTCTAACAATTTATCACATATCCTGCTCGATTATTTTTCAACTGCAAGTTCCGATACTGGATCAGTTTGGTTCTCCTCCTTGCTCTCGGCAAGATCAAAATTCATAGCCACAAAGCTGCTTATATCGCCCACATTTCCACTAAATTGTGTATTCCTGCAGTACTCTACACTAGATCCATCTCAATGCCACAGAGTAAACTGTATTTTAAAGAAAAGCCTGAAGAACTGCGTCTGTCGGGTGGGAATGAGTTGAGGGTGGGAAATGGTATTGTCCAATCGAAAAATATTTTCCTTGTGGGAAAAAAAATAAAGTGAAATGTGCAAATTTATTTTTCTTTTTTTGGTTACTCAGAAGTATATTCTACCCAGTGCAAACTGCCCCTGAGCGCATTTTGGCCAGAAAGAGTATTCCTGGAAATCTGCTACTGTCAGAGATGTCTAAGAATAATTCTAGGGAAATTTGGGAATCTCTGGAAAGCCAGACACCTACTCCAGATGTGGGCAATATCCCATCAAAGCAAATGTCTGACTTTGTAAATCTTAGATTTGGGAATCAAGCCATTGTTGCTAATGGATATTGTGCTAAGGTATGCTTATGATACAGATCGATTATGTAAAGCCGAATTCACGTATCACCAACGAAGATATGCAAGTTGTAATGGCATTTAAAAAAGCATTCTATATAACACTGACAACATTTAGGAGATGCACTGGCTTTCCCTGGTTTATTAATGGAGATAATATTGAAGTTGTGTAATTATATCAGTATGTGTGGCTGTTAAAATACTCTTACCTTTAAAAAAAAAAAACTCATTTATATTAACAGTTTTGACAGTGTGAAGTCCACAGAGATTTGGTATCAGCTTTCCAAGGCTAACTTTGCAATCTCTAGTGTTGACCATATGATGCTGTACAGGGCCCCACATGGAGCTGGACACAATGTTTTCGCCCTTAGCACTGTAAAGACCTATCACGAGTGCTTGTTTGCCACTCATACCCCCTGAGGATTAAGGTACATTGAAAAAAAAGTATTTCGCCTACAGGTAGTTACCAGCAGAATCTGACATTTTATTCATAATACCCAGTTAATTCCTCATTTGTCAGTGGAACTTCAGGGTCCCACTCATAAATCTTAATACCATGCATCTGTTACCACTATCTAGAGCATCAGTTGCTCTCGAGAACAATGCTGATAGGGAACAGTCTTGGGTACTTACTATGAGGCCCTTAGAGCATGGAAACACTGTGCAGATTCATAAAATCAGGCTCATACTATTTGGAGGGGCTGTTACATCAACAGAGCACATTTTTGACAGCACGGAAGTGACTCAGAATTGTTCGCATATTGTCTTCACGAGCTCAGTGAATGGTTGTTTTGCTCCTGTCAATGAGCAATATTACTTGTATTGCCTTTACTTTGGGGAGTGCAACCCTTGAATGATACGTTTATAATTAATGGGATAACGTGTAGCAAATTTCTTGACTTCTGTGTACAAAAAATAATCGCCTCCTTTTGGAAAAGTAAGCGATTGCGCTTCCTGTGGTGAGAGCAAATGGGGATGTGCTCTTTGGGGATATGAAACTAAACACTCATAACAAATGCTTTATTGGCACCTGTGGTTTCAATTTCTAGGTTTTCAACTAAGCATTATAATTTGCAAGGAAACACGGCAAAGGGATTAGCAATGTAATCCTGTGAATTTTGTGCGCAAATTGGTTGGTGAAGTCATCCTGTATTTTATTTGTTGTATTTTTGTGGTCTTGTTTACCTTCATTTCATTTTTCGTTTTCAGTTGACTTGTGGTCAGTGGGGTGCATCATGGGAGAAATGATTAAAGGTGCTGTGTTGTTTCCTGGTACTGATCGTATCCTTCTTAGCAACCATTGGCCAACTGTTGCATGCCATTTTCATTTCATTACAATGATGCACTCCTTAAGCATCTTACAGACAGGCTCGAACTTTCTGTTTACAATTCCACATAAAACTGTTACTTGAGTAACCCCCAGTTAAGAAGTTGTTGAAGGCATTTGTAGCAAAAGCAGTAATTATTGTATAGCGAAATACTAATAAGTATAATTGTTTATTAAATATTTTATATAGTTTCAACATTAATTTATATTTATATGTTTAACTATTTTAAATAATGTAACATCATTTAATGTAATATTATTTCCTATGGGGTTTTATTTTAAGTCCCTATCTCCATTAGTCTTAGTTTCACTCATTTTTATTGGTTGTTTCAAGGTATACAACAGCAAGGCGAAAAAGTCACTAGAACTGAAAAGGTCACAACCCCATCTCCCTTCATCCCTCCTCTCGACACCAACCTAGTTCAGCGAATAGGTTAATGGCTCTTATCAAGCTTCATTCTGAGATCGTCCATGGTGAAGGCTCTGCTAGGAAGAGCAGGCCCAAGGTCTTAGACATCTAGGAGATGTCAGGTCTCTATTATCTTGGTTGAAGTATTCCAGAACGGGGTCCCACATTCTGGTGAATTTTTCAAATGCATCCAGGAGATTATGTGCTATCTTTTCATATGCCATAAGCAGCATAATGTTCTACAGCCACTTCATGGTATTCAAAATAGGGTCTTTCCCCCCACAAGCTTAGTACAGTCTGTTTGGCCGCTAGCAGGAAGTGAGAAATTCTCTTCCCATTAAATTAATGAAGCGGGTACGTCTGCTCCTGGGGGAGGCCCAGGAGGATCAACGCCAGGTCACTAGTAAAGTCCAACTATTCTGTGTCTTCTGTGGTTGCCAGGTCTTCCAGTAACCTCCAAGGTGTGGGCAAGACCACATGATGTGGAAGATGCTTCCTGTCCTTCCGCATCCTCTCCAACAGTCCTTAGATTTGCTATGATCCATGATATGGAGTCGTGTTGGTGTGTAGTGCTATCTATTTCATATTTTATAGCACACATCTCGGCCCTGAGCGTGTTTGGCAAAGTTTGAATGCCTCCCCTATTGCTTGTCATTCAGAGTCAACCTCAGATCTTCTTTACAACTCTTCCTATAGGGAGGGAGCTCATTTGAGTACCCTGAAGGAGCAGGGTAGCATTTATTCGGTAGCTAAAGTGTTATGAGGAGGTGAAGCCTTGCACAAACTTCTCAAAATATGTGAGGGGTTTCATGACTGCTGTCTGCACGGGGGTGAAGTACCCAGTACCTGTTCTGTAGGAAGTGGAACTGTTCACACTCTGGAATATTGCACATCTGTTTGATGTCTTCAAAGGGGTAGATGGAGCCCTTGTGAAATAGGTCTTTGAGGCGAACCAGCTGTTTGTAATCTATGCTTGAAATTTGGATCTTTCCAGGCCAGGTGAGAAGTCCTGGTTCCCGTGTATCAGGGTTGTCCCATTGCAGCGAGTGAGGTAATCCCAGGCCTCAAGAGTGGCCCTTGTGATTGGGAGAGCATAGAGATGGTGGCATCTCTGCCTCTCATGGAGCCATAACATTTCTGCCAGTGGTCTGGCTGCCATGTTCTGGTCTAGAAAGCAGCAGGGATTATCTCTCTAACCCTGTAGCCACTCCACCACGTAGCGCACCTGGCAGGCCAGGTAATAGAAATGGAGATTATGGATTCCCAGCCCCCCACATGTCATGTGCCTCATGTTGGTCAAGTAGTTAAGCCGAGGTCACTTCCCCACTCAAATGAAGGATTTGCAAATATAAATCAATTGCACTATTTATACCTTCAGCAGGGATAGGGGGAGGGCCTGGAGGATGTACAGTTTCATGAGGAAGGCTGTCATTTTAAAGGGGTCTCCTCTCCCCAACCAAGAAAGGGCATGAAGGTGCCATGATGGGGTGAGTGCCTTAAGGAATCTAATTGTTTGAAATTGGTTCTTGTGCAGTTGTAGAGATCTGGGGTCAGACTCACCCCAGTTATAAAAGTGTGTCAATTGTCCATTAAATGGGTGTCTCTGACTGAAGCTTTTGAAGCAGCACTCCCCCCCCCCCAACACCACCATGTCCAGTGATTTCCCCATGTTAATCTTAAGACCTCTCAGTGCCTCATATTCTCCCAGTAGTGGTAAAAGATTATACAAAGATTGGGCAGGTCCATCAAAGAAAGCAAGTTACTGTCAGCAAAGGCCACTGCCTTGTAGGTATCCTGGTGAAAAGGCACTCTCTGGATCCACTCATTCTCTCAAATCCTCTGAAGAAGTGGCTTTAGATGCAGCATGCAGAGCAGGGAGGAAGGTTTACAGCCCTGTCTGGTGTCCCTTTGGTTATAAATCTTCTGTAATTTGGTACCATCAATGCTAAATCTGGCCCAGTGGGAATCATAAAGTGCTTCAATCCAACCCCAGGACCATGCACCAAAGTGTGCCTTGTTTAGGGTACCCCTCAGCATATACTACTCTATCCAGTCAAATGCTTTCTCCGTATCTAGAGAAAGCAGAACCACTTCTCCATGACATTTCCAAGCCAGATCTATGACATTTAGAGCATGACATGTTGTGCTGTCACTGGTAGATCTGGATAATACAAAGCCTGTCTGGTCAGTGTGGGTCACATTGGGAAGATAGGTCTCTATGTGGGTCACTAGGACTTTAGCCATGATCTTGGTGTATATATTTAACAGTGAGACAGGCTGGTAGGATTGGCCACCAGTGCTGTAGTGGCCTACGACATCATCGGGGTCAGTCTGCAGGTCTGTGACATTTGGTTGTAGACCTCAGTTATTTTGAGTGCTATGAGGGCTCAGTGCTTATGAAACATGACTATAAAGCAGTCAGGCCATGGGCCTTTCTTAGTTTCAGGTGTTTTATAGCTGTCAAACCTTTGATTTCGAGATGGGCTTGTCTAAGACATCTGCGTCACGGCCAGAGAAGTGTGGTAGGGAAAGTGATTGTATGTAGACGTGTTTGGCCCTCTGTCAGAATGTTTAACTTTATACAAGGTACGGTATAAGTCATGGAAGTCATCACCCTTCTCTCCCTCTGAAGAGCACAGCGTGCCAGATGCATTCAGGTCTTCCCGGATATACTCCTTGGTGGCTGGGCAAGCCTGTCTTATTTCTCCCCTCATAGAATTGGGTACCTGATCGGGCTAGGATGTAGTTGGCCTTGTCATATTTCAGTAGCTAGCAGATTTGGCCATGGAGTATTCCACCAGATTTTCTTATAGGGGTTGGATTTATGAAGTTGCTCGGTTTGAAGCAGTTCATCTTTAAGTTGGAGGAGCTCCACCTCTCACATCCACTTAAGTCAGCTAGCCTCCTTGATGAACATCCCTTTCACCACAGTTTTTAGGACGTCCCATATTATTGAGGGCCTCACCTCCCCTGTATGATTGAATTGGAGGTATTGTCGTATGGAGGTCATTATCTCATGCCTCTCCACCGGGTCATTCAGAAGAGAGTGAGGACTGTTCCTCACATACCTAACATACTTCTACACTCCTCTAATGCCCATTTAAATGGCTTCCCGAGTTGTAGGATGAACACAAGTTGCAGGTCAATTTCCACCTCAGAATAGAACCAGCTCTACCTCTCCTTAAGGATGGAAAGGAACGAATCCCGATCCCACAATCAACTCAAGACCGGGCTAGATAATTAGTCAGACCACCAGTTCATGTACCTTGCTCTGCATATTAGAGGCACTCTATTTCCACAACCCCAGGGCACCCCTTTGGGGAACACTGAGTTTTACAAACACAATAGATATCAAATAAATATCAATTTGAGGGTCATTCAGTCTCCAGGCACCCCACATGTGTCAGATTAGGGCTGGGCCAGGACAACAAAATCTGGATCGGGTCAGGGTCCAAGAGCATCATTGGTTCCTGGGAAGCTTCATCTACTTGGGACAGTAGCCGGTGGTCTAACAACAAGTAGTCAATTCTAGCATGCGTGTTATGGGCTGCTGAGTAATGGGAATACTCTGTCAGTCATAGGTGCTGGTATCTCCAGGCATCCATCAAGCCCAGTTTGTTGAGGGTAGTTTTACCTGACATTGACAAGGTTGCCGTACCCCCCATCCTCTGTTATGACTTGTTGAGGTTAGAGGTCCGAGAGGTGTTCTCAGGGAAAATTTGAATGTTTATAAGGGTTCAAGCATAGAATTCTGCTCAAGGGAAATGCAGACCCTGTAAATTACAAAGTGAGGAATGTGCTGTTTGTAGTCAGAGGTGAAATAGAAAAGGAATTAATAAGACTAGAAGAAGCAGGAGTAATCAAATGGATTGAGTCCTCGGAATGGGTGTCTCTGGTGGTAGTTGCCCGAAAGTCTAATGGCAAGATTAGGCTGTGTGTTGATTTGAGAGGAGTGAACATACATATTCATGGAGAGAAATATCCATTATCAAAGATCAATGAATTACTGTCTATGACAAAAGGAATGAGGTTGTTCTCAACAGTCGATCTTTTTTTGGCGTATCACCAAGTACCATTGCATGAAAAGAGCCAAAGGATAACAGCTTTCATAACTCCATATGAATGTTTTCAGTTCATCAGCATGCCCTTTAGACTGGCGTCGGCAGCATCAGTTTTTCAGAGGTTGATGGGAGAAATCTTGAGAGATACAGAGGGAGTTCTGTATTTTCAGGACGATATTTTAACAACGGGGAGACCTAAGAAGGAGCACGATGAAAAATTGAGGAGTGTTATGATGGTATTGAAATAAAGAGGATTGACAATAGAGTATTCAAAATGCAAATTTGCAACAGAGCACGTAACATATTTGTGGCATGTTATTGGCTGAGAAGGGATCTGGTCTAAAAAAGAGGTGGTGGAAGTGATAAGAGATGCTCCAGCACCAAGAAATAAAGATGAGCTACGCCCATTCATGGGGCTTGCTGGGTATTACTCAAAAACTCATGAGAAAGATTGAGAATTTTGCGGAGAAGACATATGAATTGAGGCAGTTGATGAAAACTTGGAGTAAATTTGAATGGACTGAAGAGGGCATGAGTGTAATTAAAAACATTAAAGAAGACATTTGCAAGGTTGCACCTATTCATGGGTTTATCCAGCGTTGTGTAGCACTATAATGGTGGATGCAAGCAAGAGAGGTTTAGGTGTGGTACAGACACAGAAAGATGAGTGTGGAAGAGAGCTAGTAATTGTATTTGGTTCTCAAAGTCTTACCCATGGATTAGAAGCATATTCAGTTATTAAAAGGGAAACACTGGCCTGTGTATGGAGGATGGCACATTTTAGATCATTTGTATGAGGTACTGACTTTCTGGAGGATGTGGACCATTGGTCAATTTGCTTACACCTGGGGGTTTTCTGAAAGAGTCTGCTAAATTGCAAGACTATCTATGAGGTTTCAGGATTTTAACTATGAGATCAAGTATGTCCCTAGAGTGCAAAACAAAGTGCAAAATGGAGGGATGCACATTAGCATGATATAGTATTGAAAAAGGTAAAGGAGTGTATCAAGGAAAGATGGTTGGAAAGGAAGAGTTGTCCAGAGAGTATAAAGGGATTTGGGGAAGTCAGGAATGAGCTGGGAATTGACTCAGGCTTTGTTATGAAAGGTGGAAAGCATGGACTTCATTTAGGGGTCGCCAAGGGTCACAGATGCGACCCCTGGCTTGTCTCTTGTGACCCCGGACCTCAGTGGTGGCAAAATCAGTGCCAGGAACACAGGGTTGAAGCTCTATACTCCATGTTTTCTGACATTTTTTAATTGCATTAACAGTGAATCGTATTACACTATAGACTATTAGTGTAATAAAAATTAAGTACAATTAGCTAGAGTATGACCTTCCTTGGTAGCTGAGGTAAGTAAAAAAATGCATTCAAATTTATATTGTGTGTGTGCTGACCAGTGAGAATGTGCTCAAATGAGAGAAATTGTGTGAATGTGTGTGTATGCCTAAGCGTGTGTATGATGTTACTTTCTGCTACCCCTGGCATTTTGGTGAATTGACGTCCATGGTGGAAAGATTGCTCCACCACAGTGTTTGAAGAAAAGGGTGTTGGATTTGTGCCATAAAGGCCATTTTGGTATTGTGTGAACAAAAGAGAGAGATAAGTGAGAAGTTGTGTACAATGTGTTAATTCGGACAACAGTTTACAAAGATTGAGACTAACTCTGATTCCAGTGTAATGTCCAAAATGATTTGGGAAATGGTTGCAAAGAATTTTATGGATCTAGTTCAAACCATGATGGGGTAAAGTAAGTATATAATTGTTTTGATTGATTGCTTTAGTAGATGGGTAGAACTAGACATTGTGCAGAGGGCAGATGCAGAGACAGTGGTAAGATTTTTAGATAGCATTTTTTAAGGGAAGGATTGCCAAAACAATATTGAGTGATAATGGAACACAATTCAAAGCTACAGTGGTAAACGAGCGTCTAAAGAGGAACTGAGTGAAACATTTGAATATGTCTGTGTATCAACCGGCTGGGAATGGTGCTGGGAAGTGCTTTAAACAAGTGACTAAAGGAACCATTCAAATAGCCAGTGGGAGTGGCAGAAGTGGGAGGTCGAGATAAAGAAGACGTGGACTTTTTGGCTGATGCCTTTTCGCACAGGACTTGCCCTAATGCGAAGTAGAGAACCGTGCACCAAAGACAACTTAGGTTGGATGGTGTTGGACCTGGCCCTTTTACAGGGTCATTCCCCAGACTTTTTGCTTTTTGCCTCCTTATTTTTCTGACCTTTGTTGGCTGACGTTTTGACTCTGAGCACTTTTTCACTGCTAACCAGTGCTAAAGTGCAGGTGCTCTCCCTTACAAATTTGGTATGATTGGATTATACCTAATTGGCATATTTGATTTACCTATAAGTCCCCTGTAAATTGGTATCCCTATACCCAGGGCCTGTAAATTAAATGCTATTGGTGGGCCTGCAGCACTGCTTGCGCCACCCACTAAAGTAGCCTGTCAAACCTATCTAAGGCCTGCTAGCGCACAGCCTGTGTGTACAGTTTCCTGCCACAGGGACCTGGCATCTAAATTTACTTTCCCGGCCCAGAACTCCACTTTTTACTACATGTAAGTCACCCCTAAGGTACTCCCTAGCTAGCCCTTTGTGCAGGGTGCCATGTATGTAGAAGGCAGGACATGTGTCATGTTGCGTGGCCTGTCCTGGTAGTGACAAACAGCCTAACTTGGGGTCTCACTGCTGTGAGTGCGGCCTCCTCATAGGATTGCATTGGAAATGCCCTGCCTTAGGTGTAAGGGGTATTGTCTGATTTATGAGGGATAGCGTAGGCATGTTTGGTATGGTTGTGATAGTGGTGAGAAATGCTGCTTACTGGTGGAGGCGTATTTTTTATTACTATCACAGAAATGCCACTTCTAGAAAGTGCACATTTATCTGTGCTTATGACTTTGGTGTTTTGCAGCTTGCCTCCAATCCACGTCTGGGCAGACTGACAGTTGGGGCTTTGTGCATACTTCTCAGACAGCCTGAACACAGGGAGGATGGAGGTGTCACAGAGGTGCATCTACATATTGTAAAGCCTTCCTGGGATGAGAGAAGGGAGAGGCGGGGCACACCTGCATTTGTAAAGCTTGTGCCCTGGCCTCACAAAAAAAGGGTAGTTAACCCCCCCACTGATGTTTGGAGCCTGTGCTGAAAGGAGAGAGGGGGCACTCCTAGAACCAGTTGTAACTGGCTGGAACCTCCTCTCCCTACCATTGTAAAACACACTGTAAACCCAGTATAAGTACAGGGGAATTTTCCCCACAATTTGAACACTCTTGGAACCTGAAACTGGACACAGAACGCTGATGAATGGACTCACCAGGAAACCACCTTGGACTGCTGCTGGTGTGCTGACCTGTGACCTGCCTGGTTACTAGAAGGAACTGCCACCGTCTGCACCCCTTGGCTGGCCTGTAGCTGGGCCCTCCAGCCCTGTGCTTTTCGTTGTTTTCTTGCTGTTCCCAGGGGCAGGGTGCTGTGGCCCCTGACCCTTGCAACCATCCCTGCTGATTGGACTAAAAGCGCTGCAAGAAGCGCTTTTGTGGGGTGTCCTAGTGCTTTCTTCAAGTGCCCCTCTGCTGATGCGAAATCACTGCCGCAGCCCGGGCTTATGGAAGTGCCCCCGCACTGGAGAAGTGCTTCCCTGCTGTTTTAAATCACCGCTGCAGCCCGGGCCGAAGCACAGAGCCTCCACGCTTTAGGAAGCGCTCCGGTGCTGAGAAAACTCACCGCCGCGACCCGGGAGACTGCCGTCCAGCAGTGCATCAAAACTGCACTTCCCCAGGACCCCCGGGGCGTCCCTGATTCAAGTTAAGGAGCAAGAGCGCTCCTATCGTGCCCCCGGGGCAAAGCGCACTCGCAGAGGCACCCCGGGGCACTAGCAGGCACCGTCCTCGGTGCATGCTCAGCCTAACGTGTTGTGGGAGCCGAGAGAGCGGCTCGTGCACCGTGCGGGTGCCGCCGCTCCCCCAGAGCAGGAGGAGAACATCATCGGAGGCCCCTGCTCCACCTTACCTTCACTTGGACAGCCGTCCCGAGGACACAGGCAGCTGTCTCACCGACGCAGGGCCCGGGGAGTGGAAACGGAGTTCCTTTCCCCCGGCCACTGCCTTTAGGGCACTATCGCCCCCATAACGTAACCTGGGCATTCTGGGTGACCCCCCCTCTTAGGAGAGGGCCATTGGAGGCCCGGAGGGAGCCCCAAGACCACAGGTCCCCAGAGGGGCCCGTTTATTGCGAGGAGAGGGCGCCGACCGCCCCTCTCCCCCCTGGAGCACCGTGTGGCCCCCACTTTGCGCACAGGAGCACCGGGGGCCCCCTATGCTCCTCTTTTAGGCACAGGGAGTGCCTCTTCATCCCAAACAGGTACTTTTCCAGAGATATTGGCTCCAGGAGCCTCATATAGACCTTGGGGGGGTTTATAGGTTTCCTACCTGCTTTGGTGACCTTACATATATGTGCTACTGTTCCTTTTAGGCAGGTCTAGCTGATATGTATCTTTATGACTTGTGATGTATTCTCTAATGTTCCTTTTATGGGTATTTAGGAATTGTTCATGACAAGTGCATATATTTCTTATTGTAATTCCTGACTACTGCTTATGTTGCAGAATCCTGAGTACTTACGTGTTCTAATGTGACAACTGCTTATTTGTGCAGAGTATTATTAACTTGTGTAACATTCTGACAACTGCTAAGGTAGCAGGGTATTACGTACGTGTAATGTTGGTCTAATTATGTTTTGTGCAATACAGATTATTTTTACATAGCTCAGTGTTGTGTTTACTTTTTGGTGTACATTTTGCGTCACGTGTGTTGTGTGTGTTGTATGTGTTGTGCAAACGCTTTACACATTGCCTCTGGGATAGGCCTGACTGCTCGTGCCAAGCTACCAAGGGGGTGAGCAGGGGTTATCTTAGACGTGTAACTCCCTTGCCATGACTAGAGTGGGTAGGTTCTGCCTGGCTGAGGTACATACCCTAGCCAACCAGGAAGCCCATTTCTAACAGATGGGCAATGCAAGAAAGGCAGAATGGTCACCAGAAACAGTGAAGGAGAGTATTGTGAAGGGCCAATGTGTTTATAAGAACTATTTTGATGCCAAGCAAGGAGCTAAGGTGAAGGAAGGTGACTTAGTGAAGGTCAGGAAGGTTGGTAAGGCACCTAAAGTGGAAAGTAAGAATGTAAAACCCTTAAGAGTGGTGGAGTGTTTACAAAATTCTGCGAGGTTATGGGATATGAGTCTGTTGGCCAGACGCAAGGGGACTAATGATGTGGGGATGGAAAAAGAAAAAATAGAGTGTATGAGAATGATGGCTTTGGAAGGAAGATGTGGTGATGGAGTATAAACATGATTTGAAAGGATTGCAGGCAAAAAGGAGAGTCTCTGAAGAGCTGGAAAAGGATGGAGAGAGGCTGTATTAGGATGGAGAGAACTTGCAGATTAGGTAGGATCATTCAGACTCTGACTAAAATGAATTTTGCATTAAAGTAGAATGGCATTCATTTTGATATTTGCATTATTAATCACGTGTTTTTATAATACTAGTATTGTTATATATTTTCTATGTAAATCTAAATGTATTTATTTATATTGTGATGTTATACCTTTATTTAGAAGGTTATGAATCTACTTTTTATGTTATGTTATGTTATGTTATGTTATGTTATGTTATTTATTAATGTTTTTATTGGGTTGATTGTTACTTTTTGTTTATGTGTATAAAGAGGAAGGAGGTGTGGTGCTGCTCTTTGCATGCAGCAGAATGTGTGAGGTCATCGAGTTATGAGGTAGTATGGAATGCATGATATGAGATGGTTCTGAGAAGGGCAGTTGGAAAAGGGAAATTGTAAGAGGAAGGTGCCACTTGTCTGCTGTTCCCTCCTGCTGCAGAGTTGAAAGTAAAGGATTATATATACACACTTCCGGAGTCTGAATCTTCACTACAAGCTTGATGGATGGTGGTCCACACCTCTCCTCTGTGTTCATGTCCCCCCCAACTCTTGGGATCCCAGCGATTCATTTGAGGAAGTCATAATCAGGAGTTTTCAGGCAGCCTCCAGAGTGGTAATGGATCTAGCTTTGCCTTCCACAGCAAGAGGAGCCTGAAGGGGTTAGCCCATCTGTAATTGATCCTTGCTGGTTGCAGAAAGTCTGTGAAGGTATTAAAAGATATGTGTTTGACTTGAATGATTGGAGACAAATCCTGAAATAGTTGAAGTTTGGCACCATTGAAGGAGATTTGGCCCTCCTTGCGAGTTTTGAGCACAAGGGATTGCTTGTCCTTGAAGAAGTGGACTTGCATGAGTACATTTGGTTGTGAGGTTCTGACAAGACACCCTGGAGTGACAATATGTGTTCTGTATAAGCAGATGCATGGGTGGGCTGGGCATTCTAGTATTTCCTCGAAAAGGTCTTGGGCATAAGTGGATAAGTAAGCAGGTTGAACCTCCAAAATGATTCCGCAGATGTGGACATTGTTCTGGCGTGACCTATTCCCCATATCCTCACATTTATTGTGAAGTTGCTGGTGGTGTTGTTCTAGAAGGAGCATCTGCTTTTGTAGTTTATCACAATTGTCTAGGCCCTTCTCCACCTCTTCAACTCTGAGGCCAAATCAGAGATGTCTCTGAGCATTTCCTGTAGGCGACTGCACAGGGCTGACTTGAGCATGAGGATATCATCCACAAGGTCTTAGAATTCCACCAGGAGTTAGTTCTTGGTTATATTTGAGTCCACTGGGGGCGGAGTGGATCCCAACTGCTATTGCCTGTTGGAGAGTCTGCACGGTTTGAGGAGTCCCCCTTCGACCAGCGCGTGGAGGCCTGCAGTAGCATGGACTTAATGGAGGTGTCTTTTTTGCTCCTGCCTCCTGTCATGGCCAGGTCATATGGGGGTAGCTGACCCCATAGAGTTTGGTGGTGCATGTGCGGTGCCAGATGCATTACTGTTATATGCCCCTAGTGATCACAAGGAGGGTGCAGGTGCTTCCTGCGGCTGGCCAGCCAGGTGGTCCTTCGCCGTCACTTGAGTCTCCCTCCCAATGTGACTAACTCTTTGGAATTGAGGCATGTCTTCTGGTCTCAGGGCAACACCCGCGCCCTTTAGTGTGTGCTCCTGTTGGAGTGCTACTGAGAGGGGTGCTCTTGTTCCAATGTCCCGTGCAGCTTAGTGGGTCCTGGTGAAAGCTCAGTGTTTATGTGCATCTCTAGATAGCCCATGGTGCCAGGAAAGAGTGGAATTCCTGATGACAGCAAGGCAAGCCTCTATACTGGCAGTCCACAGGGATGCAAAGCATGGCCCGGGGCCAGCTCCCAGATGGTAGGCCCGCTGCAGCTGTGCAGGCGCCTCACTTGTTGTGCTCACCTTGTAGTGTTACCACCTCTAAGTGTTTGTACACTGTCGGACTCACTACAAGGACTTCCAGGCATGCCTCTAGCTTAGCCGTAGGACCTTTCATGGCAGCCCAGGGGTGGCCAAACCATATCACACCAGCCACGATCCTGCACCTGCACTGCTTTCCTTCCTGGAGGTCATTCTGCACTGAGCGGGCATGGTTGCATGACCACACAATGGCCTCCTCACTGCAACTGCAGTGTATCTCTCTGTTCCCATCAGACATGACATATTTGGGGCTGGAGCAATGCTCGGTGCTGGGTGGCATCATCAACACCTGCGGGGCTTGATATCATTGGGCCCCAGAGCTAATAACTGAGGAGGGATGCAGGTATCCAACCGGAGCTTCAGTCTAAGGCATCTGCCATGTTTGGCTGATGGCCATGCCCCCCCATCATTTACTATGGGAGGGAGTTGCAGTAAAAGTGGTTAGTTGGCCATGTGTAGTGCTAGACTTACTACAAAAGTGCGTGTTACTGCAAAGGTAGTAACTTTTGTAGTTAATAAAGAGTGCAGTTTGTGAATACCAAAAAGTAGTAATCTTACTCAAAACTCTAAACTTACTCAAAAGTGGAAGTTAGCTTTGCAAGTCAGGCTCCCGGTATCTAGTCCTTTCATGTTAATTGGAGATACGAAGAATAAAAGCAGAATCTGTAATGCTAAATTAACCACTCCAAAACACAGTTTTACTACTATTAGGATCAGTTTCATGTACATTAGACTAAAACTCTTGTGGGTCACAATATGTTGAAACATGTAAAGAGTCTATATTATCCATCTGAAGATTTAAACATGTTGCCATTAGTATCTTTTTTTTCTTTATCGCTTTTCATTTTAGAATAGCATATGAGAAGGAAAAGGCAATTCCCTTTTTCCTTGTTTAAACCGCAGCTGTAATTATGTTCTGTGACTGACCTTTCACCTTTGCTGCCAGCTCTGGCAGCAGTACAGTACTGTGATGTAAGATCTCAACTGTAATACCTTATTACTCTGAATGCTAGCACTAAGTATTAATCCTCTGCGTCACCTTGGGCGTATGGCCAATGTTGATGGCCATGTCACTTATGTAACAGTTGCCTTCTACCATTTTGAGTTTGCACACGATTCGACATTGTAGCACTTGAGGTTTTCAAGCACTCGTACTCCATTTGTCAAACTGTTATTCTGAGTCTGTCACCAGTCCATCTCCATGCAAGCTAAGCTGCATACACAAATAGTTGCTGCCTGCATGATATCTTTTGTGAGAGGCAGCAGCTGCCATCACGAAGAGAGCATCGCATGAGCGATTATAGCAATACAGCACATCTCTGCAATGCTATGTTACAATAAAAGTGATATCCAACTGCAACCTTGATGAAATTGAAGAAAAACTCTTATTTTTCGCTATTGAATTGAAGAATGTCCTTCTTTGGCTAGATTTTTCATTCAGTGTAGGTACCGAAAAATGACTTGCTATGCTGTAAGTATTTTATCAGAACTCTAAACCCTAAAGCCTGTAATTTGTTACAGACGCTGTCACATTTAATGGTCTTCGAAAACGAAAATGAAAAACCATACTGAATGAGAGTAGCTGTGGTTCCAGTTTATAGCTTTTTGTAGAATAGAATGGTTGTCATACGTGTAGTTCTCTTCCTCTGTTGTGGTTAGCAGCGTGCTACGGTCACCTACATCACATTACTGCTTGCAGTGCCTAATTTGTCAACAATTAAGGGCAGAGGTCCAATTTTATCAGAAGAGCCCACCACTGCTGTCAAATGACGGTAGCGCCACATACCAGGGTTGCCTAGTCTTGATTCCAGCTCATGTCCCTTTCTTGCGCCAACCTACAATTCCTGTCTCACGCTTGTTTATTATTTACAGGTCTGTATTGACAGAGCAGCTGTCTATTGACCTATTAAAACTGATTCCTTAAAATATGCCTAGATTGAAGTTGGATCCACCAGAGATAAAGTTCTCTCTCACCTCACGCTACTGACTGTTTGGTGTATCATTCCTCCTCTTAGGTAGTGCATAAGAGACTATTTTTCACCTCAAAAGTACTTTGAATTTTAACACATTGAATTTGATTTTTTTGTTTTTGTTTTTAATATTTGATTGATGTAGAGGCTTGATATGTTGAAAATAGTCATCAGATTTTTTTATTAAACCCATTGTTTTAGTCTTGCTTCATTCCAGCCTAAACTACAAAGTACACCATTACTTTGACTTATACAAGGCTTGGTTACACTAGACCTCTTGTGACCTCATTACAAAGTCTCTTTTAGTTCTGATGGTGCCAGGAACTGTAGTTAACAACCCCATTAGTATTATTAGCGTTGCAGGCATACCGCAGATCAGAGGCAAAATCCCTAGGTGAAAGTCCAGTGCAAAAAAGCGAAATACCATGGGAGCAATGCACAGAAATACCAATTGCCCTGGTGATTTCTTATTTCTAAGGGGAACCTTAGTGTTCCATGGGTAACCCCTGTTAATTCATCCTCACCCATGTAAGAGACCCATATCCGAAAACTTTTTAATGGGATCCTCAGGCCCATATTTATACTTTGTTAGTGCCACATTTGCATCATTATTTGACACAAAAACGGTACATACTTGCAAAATATAATGGTATTTTGAAAGTTTGCGCCACTTTTGCATAAAAAAAATGACGCAAATGCGGTGCTAAAAAAGTATAAATATGGGCCTTAGTATCTCAGTTGAGAAACTTTTATTGCTTACATTGATCATGGATCAAAATGAGCTCATCATTACTCCATATTTTGTCCTTTTCAACTGCTTTTCTTCTTTTTTGATTGTTCATGACAAATCATGAGCCAGATCTGTGTATCACTGAGATTTCTACATTTTGGTCTAGACTCATAACGTATTCCCTTTGTAACAACAACTTATTGTTTAATCCAATTTCTAGTACTCATAGTCATAGAAAACAAGTTTAAATTATCATAAAATTACTGGTCATCATCTATTGGGATCCAAAAGAGTAAAATAAATTAATTTCTTGATAAAGCAGTATTAATGTATGTTATTATATATAGCCTTTAAGAAATCATTAATTAATGGGCATTTAACAAACATGCAAATGCCATAAGGATCTTCAACCTCACCATTCTAACAGTATGTCATCTAATCCAATCTTCAATGTCTATATTAACTCTGATGGAGTCCACTTTTACAGGTTCAAAAAAGTAAAGTGATCTATTTCTAAAACAGCCCGTTGAAACTGGTCTGCCCATGCAACAATATACTTGCCAACAAGTAACTACTTGATCTTATCAATTGATCCAAATGTTCAGTTGGTGGGCGCACTAAGCTTTTGTCTCTTTATTAAATATCATTTAGAGCAAGAGCAACACAAACCTTATGGGAGATTTATGAAGCCA
The DNA here is from genome assembly GCF_031143425.1 of Pleurodeles waltl. Taxonomy (NCBI): domain Eukaryota; kingdom Metazoa; phylum Chordata; class Amphibia; order Caudata; family Salamandridae; genus Pleurodeles; species Pleurodeles waltl. The sequence continues at coordinate 45,440,206 of NC_090437.1, forward strand.
CGCAAGGCCACCTTGTGGGGCTCTGTGTGGCTTCATAAATCTCGAGTAATGTAATGCAGCGCAAATCGCTAAGTTACATTACTTTGCGCCAGGGATGCGTCACTGGGTGTTGCGTGGGTTTTCCCATGCAACATTCATGGATTTTGACGCATTCGCAGATTTACAAAAACGTGTAAATCTGGGAATGTGCCTAAAAGATGTTCCTCCCCATGAGAGGTGTTACAAGGAGAATCTTTATTTCTCCTTGTTTTCTCCTCTTTCTGTATTCTGCATCACACATAGAAAGAGGAAAATAGCCAAACAATGATTGTTTTTGGGCAGGATGGTGCCCCTTCCTGCACAAAAATAATCCTGCATGCAACGCAGGCACCCTTGCACTGTTGTGCAAGGGTGCCTGCATTGGTACTAGGCTGCTGAAACAATGCCAGCGCATGGGGAAAGTACAGTAACGTAAGGAATGTGTGATATTCTTTTAAATAGCGCACATTCCTGCCTTTTCCTGTGACGCAGGGAAACTCAACAAGGTGACTTGCAGTGCTGCCCCGTTCCACAAAGCTAATAAATATGGGCCTATATGGCTGATCTGCTGTCTGTGCAGATCCTGGGCAATCTTAGCTTAATTTACTCCACGTGCTTTTCAGGAAGGGGCTGAAGATACATCTCTTTTCAAGCAACAGCTCACCTGCAGGTAGTGATCAACCACAAGTAGGTTATATATTCCCACACAGTCCTAAATCAAAGAAAGATTTATTATTATATAGTAATCCTAGCAGCCTGTAGCAAATCTTATTCCCCCTCAATTCTTTATTTTTCTGATACTTGATGAACTTGCTTTCTAATCCAAATTTACAGCATACATGTAATTTGTGCTAAAAAGACCAGTGGTAAAGATACATTTCTATTACATATTATCCTAACATCAGTTTAGGAATATTAAAATTAGTCTACCTGAGGCCACTCTTGGAGTGTATTGCAAAAAATATACACATGTCTGTGATCACACCCCACTCTTCCCTCTCTAGCCTTTGCCTGCCAGCTGCTGCTTATTCAAAGGACTAACCACACGCGCTAGAGATGTAGAAGGGATGCTCCAGGGTATGTCATGTGTAGATCTATGTTTCCACAGGCCTCCTGAAAGATTACATGTAGAGATCTGATGCCATGTTTTACCTCAGGTGATGAGATTTCATTTGCACTACAGCGAGTTACACCACCAGGGAGACAGGTGAACGTGTGAGACAGGAAAGAACTCAACACAGATGAGAAAGGAATCGACTTTTTTATTTCCGTATCTGCAGACCTCTTGGTCAATTCCAAGTGAGATGTGAAACTCGAAAGCCTGCTCGAAGCCGTTCCTGCAGAGTCCTGAGTTCCAAGATCCGCAGTCAGTAGCGCACCCCAGACGTGCCTCCTTAGCAGTGTCAATAGGTCAAACCTGTTGCAATGTACTAGGCGGAAAAATGTGGTAAATATCTTTACGTAATTCCTTCATTTAATAAGGAACACTCGAAATGGGAGGTATTAACTGGATTCAGTAAATACCCCACCCCTTGTTATAAATGTTTACCATAGAAGTAATTACCTCAACTCCACCTGGCCATCACGTAATTGGGAATTTAGCCTTTTTTTCTTTATGCTAGTAAGCCACAATAAAATATCGGTATCTCGCTAATAAAAAATATTTATTTTTAAATAGTTGTTGCGATTGATCCAATAAAAGAAACAGTAAACTATATTATACAGAACATATCGAAATAACTCTTTTTGTCTTTTAAATGTTGCCTGGAAATTACGGTTTTTCGTGTGCTTTTAGGGCAAAACTCCAAGCACACTTCAGCGTGTCACCATCCAAAATGCCGGCGTGCTTTCTGCATTAAAATGCAAATGGCCTCCGGATTGTGCAGCTGCCGGTGGTTTCCTGGCGACTGCCACCGTGCCCGCTCTGATTAGCCCACTTTATTTGTGTCTAGAAGGAGGGGGAAACTGAGTTTGCATCCAAAATACGCTACTGCATGTGGCATAGCCGCATCGTGGCGGCAATACCTCTATGTTTCAATTCTCTGCGGCTCAGCAGTTTTACTGTGCTTTTCATCAGCCCGCAATGGGTTCTGCTTCTGAGGATTTCATTTAAAAAAATCCATTTACAACACGAGGTAACCTGGTTTGAACATGTCTTCTGCGCGCCCTGACCCATTGCTTCCTTCGCCATTCTCCCCTTCGCATTCGGCTGTTGACTTATTAACAAGGAATTACGACAACTAGTATTGTTAATGTCCGCTGTGTGGTTTGGGGTTGCAGTATTCCCGGTGAATTCGGACATTAGCAGCTGTTTGTGTTTGGGGCCAGTGCCTAATTGATGTCATGTTCCTTTCAAATATGAAATGTGCTTGTAAAAGCAGCCACTGTGTGCGTCCTCGTTCTGCTGTCCTGTCCATGCGCTACTACTTCAGAAGAGCACTTAGGAGATGTTTTTCCCCCCACTTAATGCACCTAATTATATGAGCGTCCAGGGAAAAAGTGCCCCTTCTGGTTACCATGACAACCTTGGACTCAAACTCAGTGTCTTGGGTAGAGGTTCAGTGTCTCCATTGCAGAGAAAGCGTGCATCTGTTCAATGTAATAGCATGATTTTTTTCTTTACTTAGCATTTCGCATGACCTGAGCTGTTGTTTTCTCTTTGTACTGCAAATATAAGTTGCTAGTATTACCCATGTTATTGCTATTCATTTTACCAGACCCTTTTACCATACCCCTCCGCAACAGACAGGCAGTCTATACACTCCTAAGCATCCTTAAACGTCTGCCCTCACCACCTCTTCATCAAATAACTGGAGTCCATCGGGGCAGACCTCACTCTGATTCTGAACAACTCATTCCTCACAGCCAACTACCCAGACACCTGGAATCATGCCTCAGTACTCCCCCCCTCACGAAACTCTCAGCAGACCAAATGATGCTAACCAACTACCAGCCTATCTCCATTCTACTGTTCCCAGCAAAAGTCATGGAAAATACGTTAAACAAATGCCTTGTCATTCAACTCAACAATAACACTTCCTCAATTCCAGTCAATCTGGATTCAGGCCCAGCCACAGTACAGAGACCAACCTCATTGCAGTCACGGGCAGCATCCCAATGAGCAGGGACAGAGATAACATAGAGGCCCTCACCCTATTGGACCTATCTGCGGCCTTTGACACCATCTTCTACCCCATCCTTATCCAATGACTGCATGAAGCTGTCATCCAAGGACCAGCACTGTCCTGGATTTGCTCCTTCTTGACAGGCCGCACCCAACAGGTCAGCCAGGCCCCCATCACCTCAGATGCTGTCAACATCATCTGAGGAGTTCCTCAATGATTCTCACTGAGCCCCATCCTGTTCAATGCCTACATGACCACATTCGCCAGCATCATCCGTCTCTATGGAACCTATATCATATCCTACTCTGACAACACCCAACTCACACTCTCCCTCTCTGACAAGATGCCAAATACCCAGATCAATGTCTCCACATGCATGACTTGAGTCACCAGATGGAAGAAAAACAACTGCCTCAAGCTCACCACAGACAAGGTAGAAGTAGTAATCTTCAGCAAAGACACCTTGCTTTAGGACTTCACCAGTTGTCATGCCGAACCCAGACCCACACCCCTCCCAGAAACCCACAGAAAGAAACTTGGAATAGTGATCATCTCCAAGACCTGTAATATCAAAATAAGTGCACTGTTCCACAAGAGAGAAGGAAACAAGAAAACTGATCAAATAAGATAAGAAAATGGCGAATCTATACTGAGTAATCTTAGGAGGGCCCTCAAGCACCCACTAGGGTGACAGGTATCATCATCGGGCTTACTCCTTGCCAGACTGGTGCTGCAATGCCTGGCGGGCCTCCCAGCATTCTGGGTGGCACTCAACCATTGTTAATTCGCTAGCAACGAGGGTCTGGGAACAAGACTGAATAAGGAAAGGAGAGTATAGAATGAGGAAGAAAACTCTTAAAATTAGCTCTGAACCTGAGCCATTATTTTAATGCGATAGGAATTGGGTTCAGGCCAAAATGAAAAACAAAAATATAAGAGTGTTATAGGAGATAATGTACCATTACACTCTATGCTCATGGAAGGTAGTTCACCTAATCCTGCATGGTCAACATGTTTCGTGTCTATGGTTGGTCACAAAGTGATCCAGTGACGCTTCTTCAGGACCCACAAAAAAACCCTTGATTATTAAACTACTTCTCCTATGTGTCAGTAATGAATCGAGTGCACATAAAGTCACTTACAGTGTGGAAGACAGAATATGTCTAAGTCAGTTGGTCAGTACAGTCGCCCTGCATATAATCAAAAAGACACCGTACAATTAGTGCCAGTGGTCAACACAGAAAAAGACACAATTAAAAACAATTATAGTGACAACCACCCTTAATCAGTGTGTAGTAAATACAGATATAAAGGTTTTGCGATGCTTACCATCCCATATTAGAGACTGGGCTCCCTAGGTCTGCGCTAGCATCAACCAAGGAGAACGAACTAGATAAAGATAATAATGGTATATAGTAATGTAAAACCACATAGTAATACATAGTGCCGAACAAGTCTGAGTATACCTGTCCGACTTTTATTGTTGAGTTTGATATGAGACACACTTGTGCGCAGAGATGTATGTGTTCACATTTCTAGTGTTTGATTAAAAAGACGTTTACATGGAAAGAGAAAGTATTCTAATGCACTTGGTGGTAATGTCTCTAACCTAGAAGATGTAGCTGCTATTGACTGAACAGTCATCTTAAAAATAGGTTGCCCTGTCAATATATAGAGGTCATACTGACATAAAACATACATAGCAAACACACACATATTATATCTTGGCCCTTAATAACCTGTTTATATAAATAGTGTATGCTAAAAATGTCCCAGGAGGGCCTCATGTATATTGCCACACGTCCATTCTTGCTTCTAAATGAAAAAACGTAGTGTCTAACAAAGTGTAACAGGATCTAAATGATTCATGGTGGTCGCCCGGTAAAAGTAAAGGCACCATGCAGGTAATAAAGTAAACAGCGTGAAAGATAAATAATCCCTTATGCTCGACAAACCACAACAAGTATCGCCGTGGTCCCTTGCTTACTTCATTTGGTCCTCGGTTCGTCGGGAAACCTACCCCCTGCCGCGCGCCTGTAGACGGCGTGTTGATGCAGTAGGGGGTTATTTAAGCTCGCGCTGTATAGCGTGAGCAACCCGGAACAAACCAGCTGGTTGTTCCGGGTACTAGAGATAGAGAAAGGACTCGCATCTCAGCGGCCATCTTGGGGAGTCACAAAGATATCAAGTGATTGTCACATGTAGCTATTCCTGTCCAGGCTTAAAAAACGGGTTACTATGGCGGCCATATTTTATTGACAAAAACGGAGTGAAAAATGGATATCAAGCCCATATAATGGGGCTAAAATAACGAAGTAGCCAGAGGCACCCTTTCTTTGTATTAGAAAAACAAAAAAACAAAAAAACAAAGAGTCAAAAATAATTCAGCAGTAAAAATATTCATATCATGATAAATAGAGAAGGAAATCATCCATGTTGAAGCAAAGATATATATATATATATATATCTCGCCTGATCTGTTAGAATCTCTTAACTGGTAGTTTTTATGGTGCTTCACAAAAAGGTATAGACAACCTAGTAACTGTCACTCTGTCAAAGTTAAACGTCATGTACATGGAATACGATTTAAGGTGTTAATAAATTCCAAGGTATGTCATCATTCAATCCTTCTTTATGGGTTTTCAATCGGAACACCCATCTCTGTTCGGTCTTGAATAAATAGTTAGGGTTATTGCTGTCATATCTGGGTACTTGTAGTACTATCCACCACATATCGTCGGGCCATGTTTTGCATCCAAGAAATGTGCACTCAGCTTTGTGGTAATGCGGGAGCATCTGATATTGCTCCGGTGTTCATTAATACGTAATTTTACTGGGCGAGTAGTCATTCCGATGTATTTTAAGTTGCATGGACAAGAAATTAGGTAGATACACTGTCGTGTATTGCAATTAGTGTGTTTGTTAAGATGCCAAAACCCGAAATGGTTAAGGTCAATGCTGTTTAAGCGTTTAGTGAGAGGACAGACATTACATGTGCCACATGGGTGGTGACCCATCACTGGAGGTAAATTCCATAATGTCGTTTGTTTCTGTGTCTCGTTGGGCATACGAGGGCGAGTATGAACAAATAGGTCTCGTATGTTTGTTGACCTTTTGAAAGCAAAAAGGGGTTTTGGGATTCCCGTGCCACCACTCTGTAGTATGTCCCATCGTTTATTAATTAATTTTTTGATGGTATTAGACAATGGTGTGAAAGTCGAGACACACGTCAAACGTGTTTCCGGATCTTTAGGTGTTGAAGTTAACAGAGCCTCCCTATGGTTGTTGCGGGCTCTTTTATAAGCAGAGTTGATAATCTTATTGGGATAGTGTCGATCCTGTAATTTATGTTTCAAATCACGGGATTGGATATCAAAGGTTTGGGTAGTGCTACAATTCCGTCGTAACCTCAAAAATTGCCCAAATGGAAGATTGTCCCGCAATGCTTTTGGGTGATGACTATCGTATACCAGTAAACTGTTACGATCAGTGCTCTTATGAAAAGTAGTAGTGGTAAGTGTACCATTGTCAATTTTGATCACCAGATCCAGGAATGAAACTTGTGTGAGAGATGAGTGGGCAGTAAATCTCAGAAATGGGTCCAGAGAGTTGATCCAAATGGTGAATTTGTCAATTTCATCATGAGGACCATTCCAGATAATGAGAATATCATCAATGTACCTCTTCCATAAAGAAATCTTGTTATGGAATGGATTGGATGTTTGTAATATAAAGAGTTTTTCAAAATTATACATATACAAACATGCCAGACTAGGGGCAAAAGTGCTTCCCATTGAGGTCCCTTGAATTTGATGAAATAAAGAATCTTCAAATTGGAAGAAGTTGTTTTTCATTGCAAGAGTGGCGCACTGCATAATAAAGTGGACTGGGGTAGAAGATGTCCATGTGCTGGCAAGTAGGGCGGATTCCACTACTTGTAAGGTCGAATCCTGTGGAATGTTCGTGTATAGAGCTTCCACGTCAAGTGTAATGAGAGCTTTTGCTTCATTAGATAAGTTAATGTTCTCAATCAAGTTAAGAACATGAGTCGTATCCTTCAAAAAGGTGCTTGATTCTTTTACCAGTGGTTGAAGGAAGAAGTCACAGAATACAGAGAGGGGCTCTAGAACAGATCCAATGCCTGATACAATGGGTCGCCCAGGAGGTGGGAGAGTCCCTTTGTGTATTTTCGGCAGGCAATAGAAGTATGGAGTCCTAGGATGTGTAGTGTCTAGGAACTCGGCTTCCTTAGGAGAAATCCATGCGTTATTCCTAGCCTCTTCTATCATATTTCTGATAGTTTTCTGTAAATCAGCAGTAGGGTCATGAGTCAAATCGGCATAGTGAATTCTGTCACTTAAAAGTCGTAGACACTCCTGTCTATAATCTTCGGTGTTCATAATCACGATCGCTCCCCCCTTGTCAGCTGGTTTTATAATGATAGATTGATCAGAGGCTAGATCTTTCAGAGCCTTCTTCTCAATGGAAGGTAAATTCATGAACGGTCTGCTGGGACAGATGGTATCTAGATCTGCCATGACAGCTTTTTCAAAAGTCAACACTTCGACAGGAAGGGAATGTGAAGGGGGAATGAAAGTGGATGGTTTTTTAAGGCCCGTATCATTGTTTCCAGGGGGAACCGGCCTATCTAGGAAGAAAAAATGAAGGCGTATTTTCCTGAAAAATTGCGCAAGTTCACAGTTAAGACGGAAAGGATCTTCAGAAGGAGTAGGGACAAAGCCCAAGCCTTTGTTCAGGGCTGAGAATTCATCAGTGGAGAGATTTCTGTTGGAAAGATTAACCACTAAGCTCTCGGTGGAGGAGGGGTTTTGCCCTGACTTCGGGTAACCATTTGAGGTTCTTCTCTGTTCCAGTGAACCCGTCTGCCTCTGCCTCTCCTTCTTCCTCTTCCTCTGCCCTGGCCGCGGCCTAAAAAAGGTACATAGGGTGGAATAGGGCGGGGTTGGAAAAAGGGGTATGGTGACTGCCAAAAGAGGGGTTGATTAGGGGGGTATGGTGGCTGGTTATACATGGGTGGGTAATTGAATCTGGGTGGTTGCATCCCATCATCAGTGCTCCATCCGTCGGATGAAGAACTGTTGCTATAATTGCGAGTTTTTCTGTTGGAAGTTGTGGAGTCATCAGATGAACGAGACTGAGCATCTGTATCATAGTCCTCCTTAATATAAGGGTAAACTTTCTCACGATCGAATCTCCTAATGTCTTTCTGTAGTTTTGTTATTTTTTGCTGAGTTAAAAACTCCCTCGTCTCATTAAGTTCTGTGTTGATTTCTAGAAGACGGCTTTTAAAAGAAGACAGAGTAATTGTTGTTTTTATAGTGCTTTCAATGCAAGTAATCTGTATCATAATAGATTCAGCCAGCCGCTTTGAAGCATTGATGATTAATACTAGCCAGTCTCTGGTGCATTTCCATGCGATCTGTGCCCAGTCTTTTCTGAATGCCAGATCGTGTAGAAAAATCCTGGGTATATTGGCAACCTAGAGACCGTTGGGAGCAATATTTGCTCTCAGATATTCTGTCATTATCGTGCCGTGCATGACAGTTTTTATTAAGTCACGTTTGAGAGAGGAGAGTTTATCCCAGTCTTCTTTTAAACTACCAGTAGGAATGGCTCCATCATTATCAAGTATTGACGGAGCTTGTAGGATCGCAGAAACCGCCTCGTCATCGAAACTCAGGCCTTGGAAATTGTCCATGGTCAGATAGTATAGAAGACAGGTAATTGAAAGAAGGGGTCTATTTATTCTGACCCGTATATAAGTCCCACAGCATAGCTGCTGTGCTAAACTCTATAAACACGAGGTAGGGACTGGGAGATTACTGGTCCAGTGCACAGTCTCCCAAATGAACCTGTAATATCAAAATAAGTGCACTGTTCCACAAGAGAGAAGGAAACAAGAAAACTGATCAAATAAGATAAGAAAATGGCGAATCTATACGGAGTAATCTTAGGAGGGCCCTCAAGCACCCACTAGGGTGACAGGTATCATCATCAGGCTTACTCCTCGCCAGACTGGTGCTGCAATGCCTGGCGGGCCTCCCAGCATTCTGGGTGGCACGCAACCATTGTTAATTCGCTAGCAACGAGGGTCTGGGAACAAGACTGAATAAGGAAAGGAGAGTATAGAATGAGGAAGAAAACTCTTAAAATTAGCTCTGAACCTGAGCCATTATTTTAATGCGATAGGAATTGGGTTCAGGCCAAAATTAAAAACAAAAATATAAGAGTGTTATAGGAGATAATGTACCATTACACTCTATGCTCAGTGAAGGTAGTTCACCTAATCCTGCATGGTCAACATGTTTCGCGTCTATGGTTGGTCACAAAGTGATCCAGTGACGCTTCTTCAGGACCCACAAAAAAACCCTTGATTATTAAACTACTTCTCCTATGTGTCAGTAATGAATCGAGTGCACATAAAGTCACTTACAGTGTGGAAGACAGAATATGTCTAAGTCAGTTGGTCAGTACAGTCGCCCTGCATATAATCAAAAAGACACCGTACAATTAGTGCCAGTGGTCAACACAGAAAAAGACACAATTAAAAACAATTATAGTGACAACCACCCTTAATCAGTGTGTAGTAAATACAGATATAAAGGTTTTGCGATGCTTACCATCCCATATTAGAGATTGGGCTCCCTAGGTCTGCGCTAGCATCAACCAAGGAGACCGAACTAGATAAAGATAATAATGGTATATAGTAATGTAAAACCACATAGTAATACATAGTGCCGAACAAGTCTGAGTATACCTGTCCGACTTTTATTGTTGAGTTTGATATGAGACACACTTGTGCGCAGAGATGTATGTGTTCACATTTCTAGTGTTTGATTAAAAAGACGTTTACATGGAAAGAGAAAGTATTCTAATGCACTTGGTGGTAATGTCTCTAACCTAGAAGATGTAGCTGCTATTGACTGAACAGTCATCTTAAAAATAGGTTGCCCTGTCAATATATAGAGGTCATACTGACATAAAACATACATAGCAAACACACACATATTATATCTTGGCCCTTAATAACCTGTTTATATAAATAGTGTATGCTAAAAATGTCCCAGGAGGGCCTCATGTATATTGCCACACGTCCATTCTTGCTTCTAAATGAAAAAACGTAGTGTCTAACAAAGTGTAACAGGATCTAAATGATTCATGGTGGTCGCCCGGTAAAAGTAAAGGCACCATGCAGGTAATAAAGTAAACAGCGTGAAAGATAAATAATCCCTTATGCTCGACAAACCACAACAAGTATCGCCGTGGTCCCTTGCTTACTTCATTTGGTCCTCGGTTCGTCGGGAAACCTACCCCCTGCCGCGCGCCTGTAGACGGCGTGTTGATGCGGTAGGGGGTTATTTAAGCTTGCGCTGTATAGCGTGAGCAACCCGGAACAAACCAGCTGGTTGTTCCGGGTACTAGAGATAGAGAAAGGACTCGCATCTCAGCGGCCATCTTGGGGAGTCACAAAGATATCAAGTGATTGTCACATGTAGCTATTCCTGTCCAGGCTTAAAAAACGGGTTACTATGGCGGCCATATTTTATTGACAAAAACGGAGTGACAAATGGATATCAAGCCCATCTCCAAGACCTGTCAAGTGAACGCAGTCTCCATTTCCTGCTTGCACACACTCAAGATGCTTTAGAAGATCTTCAAATAACTTCACACCAACTATCACAGAACCGTCACCCAAGCCCTCATTATCAGCAAGCTCAACAAGGGGAATGCACTCTATGCCAGAGTCAATGTTCAACTGACCAGAAGAATCCAGACCATAGAAAACTTATTGGCCAGGCTCAACCTTCCATCCTGCGTTCACATCACCACCAACCTTAAGGAGCTACACTGACTCCTAGGTAACAAATGAGCACTCTTCACACTTCTCACACAAAGCCTTACACAACATTGGCCCCACAACCACATACATGAGTTCTAGAACCTTCTCTGTTAAGGGCTTCCTCAGAATGAAGCAGCTAAGATGTTTATATTCTCTGGATGTTGATGCCTAGTGTCATGTCAAAGAGTAAAGGACAGCAAGGTAAAGCAAGATGTACTCAATAAAAATTGTAAGCTTCCTGGGGTGCTTGGAGTGACCTTAGTGTGTAGCACAGTCTCATCTCTGGGGAAGAAGTGTGTGTGTGTATGTGTGTGTGTGGTTCTGCTTACTAAATCGCCAGATCAGGGTGATTGAGGTGTAAAAACAGTGAAAAGTACAAAAACATTGAATGTGCAGGAACATAACTCCTCAGAAGTTGAATGAAAAATCTGAAGAAATAAGTAACTTGTATTTAGAGATCTTCAAACACCCTGAGTATCTAACTGGTCAGTGCTTCCTCTGAGTAGAGCAATGTAGGATTCATCCTGTGGCAGAGAAGGGATTATTTTCCAGAGTAAATACCTGGTACATTTCATAGAATTTGTTTTTTTTATACTTGTTCAGTATGCTTCAGGGTTCCCCTTGAAAACTGGGAGGAGATTCGAAAGTTTAGAAATGTGAGGAATATCCAATGAGTAACAAATCTCTACTTTATGTCCTTCATTGTCAATGGCAAAATAGTAGAGCATAGTCAAGGCAAGCCTGGCGTATGTATTGCCCTGTGTCATTATCACCTGGTAGGTTATTAGCATGGGCTGACAGTATCTTTTTTGAGTATCTGATCGGGGTGGATGAAAGAAGAAGCCCCTTTCAGATGTACTTCTTTCCTTTCAGACCTTTGAAGGCGGCACTGCTTTTTTTATGCCTCCCCTCCAACCCCAGCACACCATTCCCCGGGACTTGCACCTGACAAATGGATATGCTACAAATGTTTAATTTTGGGGGGAATTGTATGGGTGGTATGCTACGGACTTTACATATACAAATTAAGATTTATTTCTGGACATGTTTTCTTGTATTAATTGGAGTCAAAGAGTTTCGGACCCCTACCGAACAATCTCACTATACTTGTTCTTCATAGGTAAAATTAATGTTTGTTACTTAAGCTTAGAGTTATCGAAATTGCATTTCCATTCATCAAGAAAGAAGAGACTAATATAGTGAAGTTTTTCTATACCTTTAAAGCTGTCTTAAAGCTCAGAAAATGGAGTTTTGAATATTCATGATAGTTTCAAGATTGTCATTCTCATTTTAAACACTGTTGGCCTGGTTTATAATGCGTTCCCTGATGCTAGACAAAAATTAAGATTTAGTTTGGAAAACACCTTTGTAACTCAGGCCATACTACTTTTTTTATCTAACTTTAAGCAAACTCCTTTAATCCATCACTGACCATCCTAACACTTTCTTACACCAGACAGGAAAGTCTAAGTCTATTTTTAAGACTAGAAAACCTTTTGATAAAGCAAACCTGCCTTCCGTTGTTTAAGATAGTCGGTGAACTGTCCCAATCCACGGACATGTTCTTGTCAAAAGGCTCACAAAAACGTTTCTCACCTTTACCCAAAATGTACTTGAGCATGTACCAGTAAAAACAATTAAATCTTGCAGTAGCATCACGTTTATTATTGCCGTCCCTAGGACAGATGTTTTGCACGTGCACATTGGGCGAACATTATAATTGACATTTGGAATATATTCAGTGTAATTGTCAGCGCTATGCTGCCTTTTGATACAGATACACATACGTAGATACATACAGTTTTGACACAGTGCTAATTTTAACTTACAATCGTAGATGTGAGTTAGCTCAAAGAGATCAGGACCGAATCGCTTTCAGTTCCTGTTTCTCTGGTCATTTGATCAAAACCTAAAATGCTTTGATTGAAAAGTATGAGTCTTCATATTTCTTGATGCAATAACATTCACAGAACAGGGTGATATGTCACAACAACCTACAAAGGTCGTTGGTGAATGGTTTCTGGGCCTCCTTTTTCCTTGTAATGTCCTGAGCTCTCAAAGGGATGATGCCAGAATAAGAGTCAGATATACTAAGTATTTTAATGATCACAAACAATCAACTTCAACTTTTGTGCCCATGAAAATGTGTTTTCTTATGTACTAATCTTATTTTAGATTTTCTGACTCCTAAAATTGGATTCTAAAAGGATAACGATTTGATATCTGGGAGGGGTGTGTTGTAGATGTCCCTTCCAAATACCAAATCGGTATCCTATGTATCAATGTTTTCCGCCCGAAATCTGGCCACAAAACATTTATATTTTATCAACACCTCAATGTTTGTTGAAGAGTAGGCAGTGGTCCAGGGATGCACGGTCAACTCTTAACAAACAAAAAAGTAAACTTTTCCTTAGAAGGCAGTCCTATTTCATTTTAAAAGAATGAGCTGCATTAAAAAAGGGTATGCTTTCTCAAAAAGCAATCACAGACATGGTTTATGGCTGACCCCAGCAGTCACTATCCCTGTAGCCGGTAATTCCATCGAAACGCCATGTCACACAGACTGTATAGAAATAGCAAGGTGCACTTTATTTAAAGAGATGGGCCAAATTGAGTTTTCATGTTTATCTTTTTTTAATTATGTATGTATATGAAATGTGATTTATGAGGTGTGTTATCTGAATCCTGAACATTGTCATATTGAATAAATATTATTTTTTCTATGAAATTACAGTGGTATTTCTGCAATTTACAGTGTATCTAATAACATTAATACAATATTTCCTCTGAATGTTGAAGGTTTGTCAATTTCAGAGAGGAGTCAGCTTTGTGGGTTGGTATTAAACCCCAGCCCCTCCAGCGTGGAGGGGTTACTTTCTTGTGATGTTATTATAGTTTTTCTTTTAACACCAATTTATTATTTTTCTTTTGGTATTATTGTAGGAATGTGGATGTGATCTGCTTTGTTAGTGTCTTTGATCTCTATTTGCTGTGCGAGGTTTACAAGTTCTGTCACACAGTTGTAAACCCCCCTTGGATTGATCTGAGATGGTAGCCCTGTGTGATTTAAAAGAATCTGATTGCCCCCACTGCTGAGGACATTTTCATTAGCTGTGCCTACCTCAGGCTTATTGCATGATTGCCAACCCTCCTGTTATTAGCTGTTTGTCCTCTTATGTCTTGAGTTATCATTTTCAGTGTGTTTACCTATGTCCCTGGTTTATCAGCTGGAACATCTCGTGCTTCCATTAGTGCTGAGTAATACTTTCTCTAGTTGTCACTCACTGCACTTCTCATATTCACTTAGCAGCGCACAGCAGGTGGTTAAATGGAGGGGCTGAGATAGGAGCTCAGTTGTGTTACGTCATCGGGAATGAACGGTGTGTCATGCAATTTCTGCTGCCCCTGGCGTTTAGGTGAATTTACAGCCATGCAGAGAGGACTCCATTGTATTGGTTGATTAAAAATGTGTCGGTTTGAAAATGAACTATATAAAAATGGTGACAACAACTAAAAAAGCTATAGCTTAAAACACAGGGAATGGTTTGTAGTTTGGTCAGGGACAGAGGCCAGTCAAGCTCCAGAGTTTTTTGCCTTTATCAGTTTATGCTGTTTCTTGTTAGACATTTTCCTAACTGCATTTTAGATTTTTTTAAATTAAAGAGTTCTGAAGGCATGGTATCAATGCCTAAATATTGTCTGACAAAATAAAATGATTGCTCTCTAAATATTATTTACAAAAATATCGCCTCTTAAGGGCATACTTTTTGGACACCTTATTTATGGCATGATATTTATGTCATTCAATAGTTTTTTCAATTATGATCTGACCTGTAACTGGGGACATTGGATTTGCGCCATTTTGCATCTGTGGCGTTTTCTACATCTTTTCAATATGTGAAAAAACGACAAAATAGTGAAGTAATGATAGAACAAAATGTGCTGCATTATGCCTCATAACTTGCCCTTTCATGCTGTATGATTTAGGCAACCTGCCGCATACTGTGCCCTCCCACATAATTCCAGTGGCCCTCCCTATTACTAGCTGTGAAAAATGCACAGCAACATTGCAGATGTTTGACCTCCTCTTTCAGTAAGAAGTGCGTGAACCAATATCAGCCCTAGCAAGAAACATGTTCAAACCAGCACCCTATTGTAGGAGAGCGTGACTGAAATGGAGTCAGGGGGACATGGTTGGGTCACGTCCATCTTGTTCTGAGTGCGACCACCTAGCCAGCAGCCAACTGGGGAAATGCTGATTAGATGCTGGTCTTGCAAAGATGACTGCATTTTTAGAGGCAGGCAGAAGTCAGACAGAAGCACACAACCATCGTTATCTTTAAGGCCAGCCTATGCGCTAGGGTTTAAAAGCACTAGAACCTACCAGGAAATCCAAAATGCCATTGAAAACCTCGCTCATTCGTGTTATTAAAGTATTTCCCAAACTCCGCTCTGCTGTGCCACAGCAGCGGGCCACTCGGTTTATATGGACTACGGGTTAATGCATGAGCGTTAACCTTCCACAAACACGTGAGAGTGTGATAGAGCGTTCCGTACTAGTAATTTTACCTGTATTGGGACCCTCTTTTGGGCCGATGAATCTTTTGGCTAAGTGGGACCCACGACACCCTTAATCAGTCAATTTCGTTAGATCAATAATCAATAACGAACATAAGCAATGCCCTGATCAACATAACACTTAACAATTAATCCAGAATACATTTCGGCGAACCCTGACCTTTCAGTCAGGAATAACCACACCAGTTTATTCAAAGTTAGTGAATTTATTTCCCTATATTAACAACGCTAGCACAATATAAATGTGTCTCAACACCAAATGATAAACATAAATGAACATTAATAGCTGTCCATAGCGGCGAAACAAGTGCAATCTATGCAGAATTTGAATAACAAGGCATTCGATAATAGCAATGCAAATCACTAATACTATGATCTGTAACGAGCTAATTGCATACATTTAGTCAGCATAACAAGGTCTCAAATTGCATCGTGCAACAGAAGGAATCCTCATCTAACCTCAAATTAGCATCGGCATGTGGGACTTCATGCAAAACAATTTAGCAACATTAATTTGGAAAAACTCCTAACTAGGGATCTTGTCAAAAATCAGCAGTTGGTTACCTAAAAGAAACACAATGCAATTTTACAATTTCCTTTCATATTTACCAATTACGATCAGCATTCAAGGAAGTCTTCGTCTCACAGGTACCGTTTCTCGATCAGCATGGGACCCGTTTCGATCAGCATGGGACGGGGCAAAGGGGCAGGGGTGGACGGGGCAATTTCCTCACGGCGGCAAGATAAACTACTACTTCATGCAAAGGGATCAAAGTTAAAGTCTCTAGGGCAAGAATCATTTAAAGTCTCTTTCTCTCGATTAGAGAAAGCATCAGAATCTCTTTCAAAATGGCGTCGCAGCAAGGTGGGCCATAATAGCTACGAAGTCTGCAAAATGGCGGGTATCGAGCTGGTAATAGCTACTTTCTTCTTCGTGCACCTGGGTTTTATAGACAACAGTTCAAATCCAGTAGGGTCTTCCATTGGAGGGTTCATAGGTTAGCTTCAAATTGTCCAATCAAAAACGACAGTTCTCAAGCTTTTACTTAAGCATACATTATCCTTGGAGATGGGTACGCAAGTTGCAACATTTTATACCAATTAGCTCACTTTCAGAGCTTCCATTGTCCGCACCTGCAGATCGACCTTGGAGCAAAGAGAAAAATGCCAAGCTGGCACGAAACTTTAAGATAAGCATGTGAACGATCTCAGTGGAAAAGTACAGCTTCAAGCTAAAATACACGTTTATTAGCACATTGGAAAAATACGAGCATCTAAACCGTGAGACCAGGCAACTAGGCCAAAGCCTCCACTAAAGTAATGCTAAGCTAAAGCATTTCAAGCAAGCAAATCATAGCACACGTTTACGATTATGTCGGATTAGTGCAATTCTAATACACCACGTTATATAAAGCACGCTTATAAATGTTGGCAAACTACTCTGAGGGCACATTTTGTCCCCGTACAATCTTTATTAGTTCGGTTAAAGTCACACATGATTATTGCAGTACTACGTTTAAGCGCCAATAAATGAAAACCTTCATTTTCTGCTTCATCAATCCCTCCTCTGATGACTACTTGTCATCACACCAAATCATGCCCACAAATTTTATTCCATTAAAATTCTGTCAGTTCCCTTTTCCTTTTAATTCCCCTAGTTTTCGCTTTGTATTCTTCTGCCATTCTTTTCATTATTTTCTCTTCCTTCCGTCTTTTAATTCTTTCCATAATCATTATTATTCCCCTTTTTATTCCCCAAATTCCAAATATGCAAATCAGTACAATTAATATTCCCTGTATTATTTTCAGTAATATTCCATTCCAAATTCCCCCAAGCCAATTTCCCACTGAAGCAAGTCCTTTTCCAACCTTCTCCCACACTCCTGGTTCTTTCAATTCCTTCAAGTCTGCACTCTCTTTTGTTAGATTAGCAAGCATAATTTTAATTTTCACACTGTTATCAGGAATATACGTACAACAGTGTCGTGCACCAAGCATTTTGCAAACACCGCCATCCTTTGCTAAAAGAATGTCTAAAGCAAGCCTATTTTGAAGAGTCATAGCTCTTTCCGCTGCAAGTTCAGCATCTATCAGGATTATAGCACCTGAAAACTTTGTCAACATGTTATCCACTATAGTAGACAACTTTCTTATTTTTATGGAATTCAACACAACTCCCAATGAAGGAATCATGGCTCCAAATATATCTCCTACCACAGCAGCTGCGGTCTCTCTTTTCTGGATACGATGGGATCCAGATGTCTTTTGAATCATCGATAGGTCATCCAGTTGATAAACCTTTGGGAACACTATACCCAAATAACATCTCCCCCACCATCCCTTTGGAAGACGATAATAGGCATTATACCCACAAATGTAATATACACCTGGAATGACAGGGTCGAGTCCGTTCATCATGAATGTCCATTTGGCCTTAAAGATAAACGTGTGTTTACACTCACTCGCTCCTACAAAAATGTTATCATAATAAGATTCACCTCGATATATACAAAATTTCCCTACATGCCAAGCATCTAAAGCTATTTTCCCTTGTGTCTTTGTAGCAGCAAAATCATAATTATCTACTGAAGTCCTCTTATGTAGCTCTTTTTCTAATTTCGCCTTCATTTGTGCCCTTCTATCATCTGTGCGATCTAAAAAGCTTATTTCTACTGCAGAGAGCGAGCAGGTAAAGTTTTCCCTATGAGCGTGAGCCGTTTCAAAAGGTTGCATTGGCTCGAAAAATTCCCTCATTATTTTAGCATCCCAATCTTTAGCAATCTGGCTTAGCTGCGTTATTATAGGAACATATGCAAAGGTAACATCGTAATTTGAGTAAAAATACTGTATGTTAGTTTGACCATAAAACCTAGACATTACTATACTACATGTAATCCCGTATGTAAGAGGCATGTGGTGATAAGTCACCCCTTCCTTTACTGATGTCGGTATCTGTGTACACACGTAACAATCCTTCGCATCCATAGTCTCAACATATTCTGTTAGCAAGCGATAGAAAACGTTATACGAAAGCTCTTTCTTATCATGCAAGTGTCTCTCATCTAATTCTAGTCTTTTCAATGCGGTTAGTTCAGTGACAGTAACAGGAGCAAAAGTAGAAGCGTCAATTTTCTCATTCTCACTCTTTCCATGCATTGCAAGCACTATTGCCATTATTATTAGTACACATGCAATTATTAAGCCTATACACACATATTTACAATATTTCTTTCTACTGTTTTGCGTCATGATCTGTATAGAATCAGAGAGCTAGAAGCACCTATAAATGAAACTATTTAGCAATTCAGTTACGAAGCTGAACGAGCGCAATGTTCACACAGTCTCCTTCAAGAGGCCAGTCACTTATCGGTTAGCAGCATTTGTCTCAATTTGGCAATAACTCAGTCTTTATCAGTTCAGCAAGTGTCTCATCCGGTTTAGCGATGTCTCAGCTGGTTGTTTGTTTCACGTTATATTGTAGCAAGCGATATCATTTATCACCCTTCAATCAACAGAGTTCATAAAACTTTTCTTTTCTATTGGTATCTCTTCTTCTTCGTTCTCGAGGCTTAGAGATACAAACTCGTCGGTCCAATCGTCATTGACTGCATATGCCCATTCTGGACCGGAATATCTCCTATTCGGTATCCTTTTCCTTTTCAATTTTGCTTCTCTTTTCGATTCTGCTTCGCTGGTACTTTCCTCTTTGGCCAAGTCTTTTCCTTCACTTGAGGATGGTACCACAACAGTTACTTCCTTTCTTTTCTCTTTCACTTTTGGCCTTTCTCCGTCATTCAAACTTTCTTCAGTCCTTTGTTTTACTGGTGATATACTTAGTCTCCTCTTTGCACCATGTCCATTTGATGGACCTGCGACCTTTTCTGTGGAAGCTTGAACCTTTTCGGTCTGTTCTGCCTTGTCCCCTCCTTTTGGGGAATCAATCACGTTCTCTTTTTCTTTTTCTGAATCGTCTGCTTCTGGGAAAGCCCTCCTCTGATCAGGCTCTCCTGCTTTTTCACCTTTTTCGAGCCCTTCGTCACCTTTACTTTCGTCAGGCTCTGTATCACTTTCAGCTGCTTCAGGTTCTTTGTCACCTTCAGCTGCTTCAGGCTCTTTGCTACCCTCAGCGGCTTCAGGTTCTTTGTCACCTTCAGCTGCTTCGTCGCTGTCTGAACTTTCTCCTTGGTCTTCCCCAAGTGAGTTAGTCTCTTCGTTCTCAGAGAATATCTCTCTCTCTCCTGTTTCTGCCTGTTCGCTTTCAGTTCGGTTTTGTTCTGTCTCAGCACTCAGCACTGCTTTATCAGGCACTGGCAGTTTCAGCGCTTCAACTTCCTCATCTGTGGGACACACACTTTCTTTGTGTGACTGGCGTGAATCCAGTTGGGAACCCCCGCACACTTCACAGCGGTAGTTGTCGTCAGGATCACTTGGAAAGGACCTTTCCAACGGGGTTCCAGACACGACTTCCTCACGTGCTTCTTTACCACGACCCAGTCACCTGCTTTCAGTGCGTGTCCTGGACCTTGGATCGGTGGTAAGGTGGTTGCTTCCACCTGGTGAGAGAAAGAGCGAACCACGTCAGCCAGACCCTTGCAGTAGTCTAACACCATATCATCTGTAATATTCAAAAGCGCGTTTGCGGGAACTGCAGGAAGTCTCATGGCCCTGCCCATGAGGATTTCGTGCGGAGACAATCCAGTCTTTCTATCAGGGGTGTTTCTCATTGACATTAGCGCCAAGGGCAATGCGTCAGGCCATTTCAAATTTGTCGATGCACATATTTTCGCCATTCTTGATTTCAGTGTACCATTCATCTGCTCCACCAGTCCTGATGCTTCAGGGCGATAGCTACAATGC
Source organism: Pleurodeles waltl (assembly GCF_031143425.1). Taxonomy (NCBI): domain Eukaryota; kingdom Metazoa; phylum Chordata; class Amphibia; order Caudata; family Salamandridae; genus Pleurodeles; species Pleurodeles waltl. Next base: position 45,460,645 of record NC_090437.1, read on the forward strand.
AGTTTTTGCTCAATGTTCAGCGCTTCGCAGAGTAACTTTATCACCTCGTTATTGAAGTGACTTCCCCTATCTGATTCTAAAGAGATTGGGAATCCGAAACGTGGTATCAACTCTCTCAACAATAGCTTTGCAACTGTAAGGCTGTCATTTCTACGTGTGGGGTATGCCTCAATCCAGTGACTAAAAATGCACACAATCACCAACAAATACTTTAGACCTCCATGCACAGGCATCTCAATGAAGTCTATCTGCATTCGACTAAACGGGCCACTTGCTCTACCAATGTGGCTCGCGTTCACAACTGTTCCCTTCCCCGGGTTCATCTGCTGGCAAGTGACACATCGATGGCAAACTGCTTCTGCAGCTTGCCGAAATCTGGGGTTAAACCAATCAGTTTTGAATAATCTTATCATGGCATCTCTCCCTAGGTGAGCTTGCCCATGATAAAACCGCGCAAGCTGTGATAAGAGACTGTTTGGCAAAACAAATTTTCCCTCATTTGAAACCCATAACTCGTCTGGTCTCTTTATACATTGTGATTTAATCCAGGAATCTCTTTCATCCTCCCTGACGTTATTCTGTAGTGCTTTTAATTCATCTATTGTATCTACAACTTTCAAGGCAAATGCTTCAGCTGGTTCGAGTTCTGGTTCATTTATTGAATTCCATTCATCCCTGAGTAATATACAGTTCAAGGCACAAAATCTTGCAACTTGATCCGCATATGCATTTCCCAGAGAAACATAGTCCTGTCCTTTTGTATGAGCACTACACTTTACCACTGCAACTTCGGCTGGCATTTGAATGGCATGTAACAATTCCCTTATTCTCTCCCCGTTTTTCACTGGGGATCCTGAAGAAGTCAGGAAACCTCTCTGTGACCATAGTTGGCCAAAGTCGTGCACAATCCCAAACCCGTACTGGCTATCAGTGTAAATGGTGACTTTCATCAATGCAGACAGTTGACATGCTCTTGTAAGGGCTACAAGTTCTGCTACTTGTGCAGAATAGACTCCTTGAAGCCAGCCCGCTTCCAAGACACCTGTTACAGTACATACAGCATATCCTGCTTTCAAAATTCCCATCCCATCTCTTAGACATGAACCATCAACGAAAACAATTTGGTCATTTTCATCAAGCTTAGTATCCTTAATGTCAGGTCGAGGTTTTGTGCAAAATTCAGTCACCTGAAGGCAGTCATGCTCGACGTCTTCAGCGCTCTCAATTTCAGCATTTTCACCAGGAAGCAAGGTTGCTGGATTCAACGTAGTGCACCTTTTCAGCTGCACGTTCGGTGAGCCCAGAATTATCGTTTCATACCTTGTGAGTCTTGCTCCAGTCATGTGTTGCGTTCGGGAGCGGGTCAAAAGTATCTCAACTGAGTGAGGGACCATGACTGTTACTGGGTGTCCCATCACTATTCCTTCACTCTGAGTGAGGCTGATACCAACTGCTGCTACGGCGCGCAAACACCCTGGAAGTGCTGCTGCGACCGGATCCAAAGTAGCTGAAAAATACGCTACTGGTCTGTTTACGCCACCATGGGCTTGAGTCAAGACAGACAAAGAACATGCATCACGTTCATGGCAAAACAATGTGAAAGGCTTTGTGTAATCAGGCATACCTAAAGCTGGAGCCCTGCACATGCATTCCTTTAATTCAATAAAAGCATCCATCTCATCTCCTTTCAGCTCAATTTGATCCAAGGCATCCTTCTGGGTCAGTTTCAGTAAAGGCTTTGCTAGAGTCGAGAAGTTGGGAATCCACTGACGACAGTAGCCCACCATTCCCAGGAACTTCCTCAACTCCCTCCTTGTCTTGGGTGGACTCATTTGAAGTACACTCGTTATTCTTTCCTTCATTATTCTCCGTGACCCTTTCTCTATTTGGTGACCCAAGTATTTCACTTTCTTCTGACAGAACTGCAATTTGGAAGGAGACACCTTGTGTCCATTCCTTCCCAAATGGTTCAACAGAGCAATGGTATCGGCTGTGCAGCCACTTTCTGTCTTTGATGCAATCAGTAAGTCATCAATGTACTGTACTAGGGTTGACTCGAATGGCAATTCTAATGCTTCCAAATCTTTCTTTAGAATCTGATTGAAGATTGACGGTGGCTCAGAGAACCCTTGAGGAATTCGACACCAACTGTACACTCTGTCTAGGAATTTGAAACAAAAGAGGAATTGGCTGTCCTCATGAAGAGGCACAGAAAAGAATGCTTGTGACAAGTCGATGACTGAGAACCATTCGGCATCGCAAGGGACTTGAAACATTATCACAGCTGGATTTGGTACGACAGGGCAACACTTGACTATGATGTCATTTATTTTCCTCAAGTCCTGCACTAGTCGGACCTTCCCACTTGGCTTTATTAGTCCCATTATTGGTGAATTACATGGACTGCTTAACACTTCTTTCAGTACCCCCTGTTTTACAAATTCGTCAATAAGTTGGGCAACTGTCATGAGGGTGTCCTGTGCCATGTGGTATTGTGGGGTCTGGGGAAAGATTGCATTGGGCTTTACAGTCACTTTCACTGGTTCCACTCCTTTCATCAATCCCACCTCCTTCCCTGTCATATCCCACACTTCCTTTCCGACTGTTTCCCGTAATTCAGCTGGAATATCTTCTTCAGTTATCATCGGGAAAAGACAAATCAGAGGATACTCTTCATCGACAGTTCCCATCTCATCCCCCTCTACACTGTCCTCTTCTTCCCCATCACTGCTCGTCTGAATTGTTATTCCCTCGTTCGAACACATAATCGAACAACCCAATTTGCACAACAAGTCTCTCCCTAACAGTGCTATCAGGCTTGAGTCACATACCACAAACTGATGCACCACTTGATAGTTACCGATGCTGACTGGTACCGGATCTGTTATTGGGTTCGTCAGGTGCCTGTTTGCTACTCCCACCACTTGAACTGTCCTCCCTGAGAGTGGCAAATTTGGTACTTCACTGCTCTTAACGGTTGAACGTGTAGCTCCTGTGTCAACCAAGAATGAAACACGATGACCCATGACTCTTCCCTCTACGTACGGACCCTTTTGATCAACCTCCAAGGATGCTGCAAGCACACAATTTCCTTCTTCTTCTGAACTTTCACTCTCCCATACATTGTTTATTCCACTCTCACTGTGTAATGGGAACTGTTGTACGGTGCCATTTGTACTCATTACCTGACCCGAGACCTGTGGAGGAACCATCACTTGCTGCTGACTCATTGGTGCCAAAGGTATTTGCATTTGCTGATTATGTACCATGGGTAACTGCTGTTGCATTGGCTGCATTTGCGTCATCTGCATACGGGGCATCTGCATCTGCTGCGGCTGCATAGGTTGTAATCCCTGCAACTGATTTACGGTTTGAAAATTTGGGTTTGGACCTCTCATTTTCGGTCCCCTCATTGTCTGAAATGCATTGACATCATTGTTTTGCTGACCAACACCTGCACCTGCACCTTCCTGCACCACCATCGGGCACTCGCGTTTCCAATGACCGACGATTCCGCACACGTGACACGGCATCACCTTCTTCATTGCCTGCACACCATTCACAACAGTGTTCAAATCCGGACCATTATTCACAAAACCTCCTCTGCCTCTGCCTCTCGCCTGTGGCTGAAACGCCATGTTTCCCTGCAGCTGCGGCTGCGGTTGCGGTACCTGCTGTTGGAACCCTTGCATCCCTTGCAAACCTTGCAGACCTGTCTGAGCTGCTTTAAGTTGCATCATCATCACCTTCTCTTTCAACCTTTTCTGTTTCACTTCAATTTCGTCGCTACAGTATTTCGCATAATTCAACACCTCATCAATAGGTTTCGACTGCCAACAAATCAAATGCGACTTTATCATCTGACTTATCTCTGGCCTCAGCCCTTCCACAAATCTAAACACAAAATGAAGCATGTCCTTCGCCTCTATTGTTTCCGTGCCACTGTAGTTCTTGAACGCCTTCAACAACCTCTCATAGTAACTATGAATCGACTCTTTAGCCTCTTGGGCCGTTCGATCGATCTTCTGCCAATCCACATTTTTCGCGGCAACCTTCGTCTTCAAATGCTCAATCACCTTATAGTACAGGCTCATCACCATAGGCGATGGTGCACCCGTATCCCTGTCTCTCTCTGGTTCACTTGTCGGCCAACCTACAGCTCTTTTGCAATCCTCCCACAAATCTGCTGGAACCACAATCTCAAAGAGAGTGTTCAAGTCTTCCCAAAGACATTTTGCAAGCTTCACAAACCTATCAGTCTGTTGATACCATTCAATCGGCTTCTCTCTCAGTTTGGGAAAATCATCCGTAAAAGACTGAATGTCGCTTCTGTGCCATGGTACATGTATTAATTTTCCCCCTGCTGTCTCCCTCATTGGTAACATGGTTACTGCCTCGCTACTCTGTGGTCTTTTCTCATTGAGCTCTGTAGCACTGTCCCTCCTCTTTTCCTTTCTCTTTACCCACCTGCTTTCCCACTTGTCTAAGCACCTCCACACTTGTGCACTCTGCAGCAATTCTCTAAGGTGCGCCTTCATGCCTGCCGACCTCATGTGTTCAAAATCTGTGGTCCCAAAATCCAATCTGTAGCTCCTGCTCAAGTGTTTTGTTTTGTCTATATCAACCCCGTTTTTGTCAGCTATTTCTTGCAAGCTTTTATGTACCTTGTTCACTTCTTTCGTAATCCTTGGACATAGGTATCTCAGCTCTTCTTCCGAGTAGGACTCTAACCTATTCACACCCATAGTCCCTTCCACCAATTCCTGTGCTTCCATGTTCAACCTGACCCTATTCAGATAGTCTTCTCACTTCCCACTGGCTGAGCTTTGTGTGGAATTCAGACTGTTGAACCACTGTGTCAGCTGTTGTGCATTCAACCCCATCAGTGTAGCATTCACATCGACTGCCATTGATGGTTGCGGCAACTTTTCAGTGTTCGATGACAGCGGTATCACCAGTGGGGGACTCGACCTCACCAGTGTTGACTGAGCACATATGGGACTAAACTCCATCAAGGATCCGGGTCCAGTTGGCTGAGCCGCTATTGGAGTTATCCCTGGAGTGTTTTCTATGCACCTCCTTTCTGTCCCATTCTGCAGCATTGATCCCTGACCGCTCATACCTAAGTTAGGCTGACTGTACAGAGGTATTGGTGGACCTACAGTAATGGGTAGTGATATCGCATCTGGGTTTTGTCCATTTCCCAAGTTCTGAGACATGTTCATTCCCACACTATGGGTCATCATTGCCGGCATGCCCATCTGACTCCCCGTCATCTGAGCATGTGCATTTCCCCCCTGCATCTGCTTTTGAGGCATCAGAAACTGAGTTGATTCGGCTTGTGCCAATGTCGGGTTGTGACCATTCTGTACTCCCCTTACGGTTGGATCTAGAATCATTCCTGCACCGTTGTCACTGCTGTAGTACCCTGGCATCTGCGGCTGATAATTTTCTGCTGGTTTCAACATGGGCACATCTGGATATATTCTCCTAACCTGCGGTATCTGCGGGGTGAACAGTAGACTCGGGTCCTTAGATCCCGATGATGCTCCTGAACTCTGACTTTCACCGTTCTGTACCGATGCCGGAGGGGCAGAACTGGTACTTGGACCTTGTCCACTCTCTGCATACGGTGGTGGACGGTCGTTCAGCAATTGCTTGATCAACTCCTCATCCTCTAACTCCTCTTCCCTTCTCAACTTTTCCTCGTCCTCTCTATCCTTGGAACACCTCCTGTTTGTCTTACAGGTAGCTTTCTTACCTGTCTCCTCTTCTTCCTTAGTAATTGCGGGAAACAATTTTATCCCCTGCAGTACATCTGACCTCCACACCTTCTGTGCATTATCCCACCTAGCGTCCGCTAGTGTCTTTTCTACCTTTCTTATCCTGCTCTCGAACTTATTTTGCTGTTGCTGTCTAGCCATCAGTTCCCAAATTGCTAGAGCCTCAAACTGTGCTGGCCTTGGAGGTACCTTCATGTCGTACATCGTGAATCTCAAATTCTCTAGAATCCTTATATTGAATGTCCCATGGATCGGGAATGCTACGCTCCCATGCTTCTCTGTCAGCTTGTGCCATTGTTTTAGCCAAAGGCACGGAGCTACCCCTTTTTCCTCCATTACAATGTAAGCTGGTGTACCTTCGGGTGGCGTCTCTTCTCCTACGCTCGCTTTAATGTAAGACTCCCCCTTCATCGCACTCCTTAATGCTTTAAAAAATTTCATTTTCTCGTCTTTTATCTCACAAAGTTTGTAATCAATAGGTGACTTTAATTCCCGGAATACTCTTCGCTTGCCTTTCCCCTTCCAATCGAGCCCCACGGACTGCGTCCAATCCGTGCGCGACCCTTCTCTGCAACCAACCTATCCCAGCGCGGCTCCTAGTGACGTCACACTCACACACTGCGGCTGACAAAGCCTCGCGGCTAGTCCTCCTTCACTCAGCTCCTCTCGTAACAACTTCTTGCATGTATCGCGAGCTACAAAAACTAAAACAGATCTGACGGTTTACTACAGGAAGGGTAACACAGTCGCTTCAGGACCTTAGGGATTTTTCACTAGCCTCGGCAGTTATTCCATCTTTCTCGGTCCCCACGTTCGCAAGCAAATCTGACCCGCAGACCTACTCTCAACTTGTCAATGATCTATTCTAGTGCACTTAGAATTTTGTCAAAGCCCGAAGTCGAAGTTCCTTTCACTCCCTTAACACACGTACCGACTCGTTGACCACGCCCGATCAACCTACTAAACCGCCCAGACCACAACATAAAACAACATACTCCGGAGTCTCTTGACCTCGCAGGGCCCGTCTCAACAACAACAACCACGTGGACCTTTTTATGCACAAAGCGCCACACGCACATGAAGTTCGACGACTTCCCTACTCTCACACTCGGAGTCGCACCTCCTCTATTTTCTATGAAGTTCGACGACTTCTCTACTTCTACACTCGGAGTCGCACCTCCGCTATACTCTAAAAAAGAAAAAAAATCCTCGCAACCTTTTCACACAATCTGCGGCAATAAGCTGTGCAAGCGCAAAACCCTAACTTCACTCATACCATCACTAGTACCGCCAACGCCGATTCCACACCTCCATTCTCTTCATTCGCAAGCTCCGAGACCCCGGGAAAGTCACGGTGGACCTAGCCCATCATCATTCTGTCAATCTGTTTTACCCAAAAAAACTAATTCAACTTCTCGAGTGGGGTCTCAAAGGGCGTAATCGTTAATTCAACACCATGTACTTTAACAATACGGGGTCCCAAAAGGCGAAACCGTCCTCTGCTACCATCTACTGATAGAGCGTTCCGTACTAGTAATTTTACCTGTATTGGGACGCTCTTTTGGGCCGATGAATCTTTTGGCTAAGTGGGACCCACGACACCCTTAATCAGTCAATTTCGTTAGATCAATAATCAATAACGAACATAAGCAATGCCCTGATCAACATAACACTTAACAATTAATCCAGAATACATTTCGGCGAACCCTGACCTTTCAGTCAGGAATAACCACACCAGTTTATTCAAAGTTAGTGAATTTATTTCCCTATATTAACAACGCTAGCACAATATAAATGTGTCTCAACACCAAATGATAAACATAAATGAACATTAATAGCTGTCCATAGCGGCGAAACAAGTGCAATCTATGCAGCATTTGAATAACAAGGCATTCGATAATAGCAATGCAAATCACTAATACTATGATCTGTAACGAGCTAATTGCATACATTTAGTCAGCATAACAAGGTCTCAAATTGCATCGTGCAACAGAAGGAATCCTCATCTAACCTCAAATTAGCATCGGCATGTGGGACTTCATGCAAAACAATTTAGCAACATTAATTTGGAAAAACTCCTAACTAGGGATCTTGTCAAAAATCAGCAGTTGGTTACCTAAAAGAAACACAATGCAATTTTACAATTTCCTTTCATATTTACCAATTACGATCAGCATTCAAGGAAGTCTTCGTCTCACAGGTACCGTTTCTCGATCAGCATGGGACCCGTTTCGATCAGCATGGGACGGGGCAAAGGGGCAGGGGTGGACGGGGCAATTTCCTCACGGCGGCAAGATAAACTACTACTTCATGCAAAGGGATCAAAGTTAAAGTCTCTAGGGCAAGAATCATTTAAAGTCTCTTTCTCTCGATTAGAGAAAGCATCAGAATCTCTTTCAAAATGGCGTCGCAGCAAGGTGGGCCATAATAGCTACGAAGTCTGCAAAATGGCGGGTATCGAGCTGGTAATAGCTACTTTCTTCTTCGTGCACCTGGGTTTTATAGACAACAGTTCAAATCCAGTAGGGTCTTCCATTGGAGGGTTCATAGGTTAGCTTCAAATTGTCCAATCAAAAACGACAGTTCTCAAGCTTTTACTTAAGCATACATTATCCTTGGAGATGGGTACGCAAGTTGCAACATTTTATACCAATTAGCTCACTTTCAGAGCTTCCATTGTCCGCACCTGCAGATCGACCTTGGAGCAAAGAGAAAAATGCCAAGCTGGCACGAAACTTTAAGATAAGCATGTGAACGATCTCAGTGGAAAAGTACAGCTTCAAGCTAAAATACACGTTTATTAGCACATTGGAAAAATACGAGCATCTAAACCGTGAGACCAGGCAACTAGGCCAAAGCCTCCACTAAAGTAATGCTAAGCTAAAGCATTTCAAGCAAGCAAATTATAGCACACGTTTACGATTATGTCGGATTAGTGCAATTCTAATACACCACGTTATATAAAGCACGCTTATAAATGTTGGCAAACTACTCTGAGGGCACATTTTGTCCCCGTACAATCTTTATTAGTTCGGTTAAAGTCACACATGATTATTGCAGTACTACGTTTAAGCGCCAATAAATGAAAACCTTCATTTTCTGCTTCATCAAGTGTTAGGCCGCTGCATAACATGGCGCCTTCCCTGTCTTCAGGAGTCTACAGCTACCATCTACTGCTCGCGCGGGTTAGCACTCCCACTGCGTGGTCTACAGTTACGGACATGCAAACAGTCAGGTATACATGAAAACTGTTTACATATGCTAAAACAAAATTAATATTTTTTTTTTGTTAATTGTTTTTGTATTATCCTGTATATATTATATGATATTAACTGTACCATCTGCTACCAATTTTTAATACAGTTTTGTTTTCTTTGTTAAATGAAATGTTTTTGTATCATCCTGTATATATTTAATGATGATTACGTAACCACGTTAAATTGAGGAGAACGTGCTCAAAGAGCCACATAGTTTTAAACCTCCACTATTCAGGTACATTTGTTTTTAGTGCTCATACTTGTGGGCCCCGCTTCGGGGGTGTTCAGTGTTGGTTTCTCCTTGACATCCCTTCCACCAGATATTGATCAATGGAACAAAGTGATCGAACAGCTCGGAACCCCCTGCCCAGAGTTCATGAAGAAGCTTCAGCCCACCGTCAGGAATTACGTCGAGAACCGGCCCAAGTACGCCGGCCTCACGTTCCCAAAACTTTTTCCCGACTCCTTATTTCCAGCTGATTCAGAGCACAACAAACTCAAAGGTACGGTGAATGTGGCTTCAGTTTTCTTTTTTTGTAGTTTGATGAAATGCTCTGTTATGGTTTTAGTGACAGACGACGTTAGGTTCCTAAAGAGGACACTGGGTCTCAAACGAAATAATGTTATTGTTGAAATTAAATGCATTATTGGAGAAAATACAATTTCCACTGAAGCAGAAATATGTAACCACGAAGTTTCTAACGTATTATTTCAGGTTTTATGCTCGAGTTGGCGTGTTGAAATGGGGACCCTCCTCCATGCTCAATTAAATCCAATAGCAGACTCTCCCTTGGCTTCGTTGGAGGATCTGTGTTTGACCAAACCTAGGCCCTGATTTATTTACGAGGTGCTACATGTAATGTAGCGCCACTTTTCTTAAATCTGGCACTTGAGTTCTAATGTGTTGTTGCGACAATTTACAGAAGACAAAAAAACAGAATGTATAAAAATAGGTCACATTTTAGTCACACTTACCTTTCACATGAATGTATTAGGCCTGCAGCATCACTACACATTTTTATCAATCAGTGGTGAAATGTGTCCAAAACTGAATATCATTTCAAAGAAAACCCCTGCTCTTTTTAATGGCACCTGGGTGGAAATTCCAGCTGACCAGTCCCCAAGGTGCTCTATTAGATAATTTGCGATCTAGGGGTTGCTGGGACTAAGGAACACGAGAGAGTATTCTAGTTAAATATAATGAGTAACTGAATTTTATAATGACATTAGAAAATAGTTGAAACACTGAAGCACAATTACCTGGAATTTTCCACAAGCAAGGGTTTTCACACAGGGGTTCAAAAACGTGCGAAGTGGGATTTCATGCGTCTCATGAGGTCAACGCTGCTAGGTACATTTATATTAGTTCCCTTTAAGTCACAAAGGGTCACATTTCAAAATCTTTTTGCACACCTACATCTTGCTTCTTTATCTACGTGGAGTGCATTTTTGATTTTTTGGAATTCCCAGCGGGTCCTAGGAGAATGCTTGGAAAGGAGAGAAAGTCACTAATTTGGAGGGGTACCCCTGGAAAACCTTTGTGCATTCTCATTTTATTACATGAGCAGATATTACCCCTTGCATAATGTGCATAGTGTGCATTTCTGCTTGGGGAAATGTCTTCCTTATGTCCAATTTCTATTTGTAACATATTTTCTCGAAAGAGATTTTATTCCCCATTGAGAAACTGTTTTCCCTATAACCACCATTTACCCGCCCCCAATTTGGATGGGTTCTTATTTGCAATCTCTCTTTGGAAATGGAGTTACATCAGCCCCTGAGAGGTGTAAACGTCTGAACTTTAATAGGCTAGAAATGGGCAGAGGAAAATTTGTGAACACCAATAATGGGCGCGGCAGTAGGGGATCCAAAACTTTTGTGGTATTCTTCACCTGAAAGTCTCACTCCCTGCCCCTTGAGAAGTTTTACTCATACAAAAATTATTTAGGAGTAAATATTTCAGGGTTTTTGAACAATAAATCTGAATTAATTCTAATAAAAATGCTACAACTCTTGTAAGGTCAACATACATGCTCAAATAGTTGTGCAAACCCACTCCCTCCGACCACGCCAGAAACCTCGGAATCATCATTGACAACAAGCTCACCATGAAATCACAGATCAATGCCATCTCCTCTGCCTGCTTCCTCACTTTGCGCATGCTACGTCAGATCAGAGCGACCTCTGACCCTGTTTACCAGGCAGGTCGCTCCCCTCACCGCCACGCAGCCCCTGTGAGACTGCTGACCGCTGCTTTACTCCTGTGTCCTTTTGCTGCCTTGTACTGCTCCCCTCACCTTTTTCTGCCCAGTTTGTGGTCCTAAATCTCTGTTTCCCTGCGCACCGCGTCTCCCCCTCGCCGCCTGTTTCCCGCCGCCGCGTCCCGTAGCTCCGCCCCCCTCGCACCCCATTGGCCGCCCCGCTCCCACCTCCCAGCTGCTCCTCCCTCCCTCTCCCACTCATATGGAGGCCCCGCAGCGGTAGAGAGAGCGACCTCTGACCCTGTTTACCATGCAGGTCGCTCCCCTCACCGCCACGCAGCCCCTGTGAGACCGCTGACCGCTGCTTTACTCCTGTGTCCTTTTGCTGCCTTGTACTGCTCCCCTCACCTTTTTCTGCCCAGTTTGTGGTCCTAAATCTCTGTTTCCCTGCGCACCCCATCTCCCCCTCGCCGCCCGTTTCCCGCTGCCGCATCCTGCTCAACACCCGCTCTATCCACAGACACGCCGTGGAACTCTGGAACCTGCTCGACACCACATCTCCAGACGTCACCTTCCTCACAGAAACCTGGATGAACGCCCCCTCAGTGCCCGACATCGCCATCGCCATCCCGGACGGATACAAGATCACCCGGAGGGACCGCGTCAACCAGACAGGAGGAGGCATCGCCATCATCCACAAGAACACCATCCGCATCACGACCAACTCCGACGACACCCTCACAGCCGCCGAACATCTCCACTTCCAGATACACACCGACCCCAAGACCACACTCAGAGGCACCCTCATCTACAGACCCCCAGGACCCCGCACACAATTCAGGGAAGACATCGCAGACTTCAACAGCCCACACGCCCTCCCCTCCGCTGACTACATCCTCCTAGGGGACCTCAACTTCCACCTGGAGAACAACAACGACAACAACACCACCACCCTGCTGGACAACCTCGCCAACCTCGGACTCAAGCAACTGGTGAACACCCCCAACCACTACGCCGGACACATGCTTGACCCAGTCTTCTCCTCTAGCAAGTACATCTCCTTCAGCCACTCCACCGGACTCCACTGGACAGACCACAGTTGCGTCCACTTCAGCTTCAGAAGAACCACGACTCACCACCACCCACAACAGGCTCCCCGCAGGAGCTGGAACAAGATCACCACCGACCAGCTCTCCACATCACTGAGCCAGAACCCTCCCGCTAGCTCGGCGGACCCCAACCAAGCAGCCAACAACCTCACACAGTGGATCACCAACTGCGCTGACAACCTCGCACCTCTGAAAACCCATCCCACCAGGCCCAACAGCAAGAAAGCCTCCTGGTTCAACAACGACCTCAAGAACTCCAAGAAGAACTGCCGCACCCTCGAGAAAGCCTGGCGAAAAAACCCGACCACAGACAACATGACCGCCCTCAAGCACGCCTCCCGCAAACACCACCAGCTGATCCACACCACCAAGAAGACAGCATTCAAAGAACGACTAGACAACAACGCACACAACAGCAAGGAACTCTTCAGCATCGTCAAAGAGCTCTCCAACCCCAGCGCCGGAAACAACAACATCACTCCCTCACAAGACCTCTGCGACTCACTCGCCTCGTTCTTTCACCGCAAGATCGCCGACATACACAACAGCTTCGGCGCACAGACCACGCACCCAACCACCAAACCGACGCCCCCCAACACCACCCCCGCACCTGGACCCCGGTCAGCACCGAAGACACCATCCAGATGATGAACACCATCCATTCCAGTTCTCCAACCGACCCATGCCCCCACCACGTCTTCAACAAAGCCGATCCAGTCATCGCACCCCATCTCCGGGACATCATCAACTGCTCCTTCAACACCGCCACCTTCCCGGAGAGCTGGAAACATGCCGAACTCAGTGCCCTCCTGAAGAAACCATCAGCAGACCCCACCGACCTCAAGAACTACCGCCCCATCTCGCTCCTCCCGTTTCCTGCCAAAGTCATCGAGAAGACCGTCAACAGACAGCTAGCCGCCTTCCTCGAGACTAATGGATCCCTCGACCACTCGCAGTCCGGCTTCCGAGCCAACCACAGCACCGAGACCACCCTCATCGCAGCCACCGACGACATCCGAGCCCTGCTCGACAACAGGGAGACAGCGGTCCTCATCCTCCTGGACCTCTCCGCAGCGTTCGACACTGTCTGCCACCGGACCCTAGTGCAGCGCCTCAGCAACATCGGAATCCAAGAGAAGGCACTAGAGTGGATCATCTCGTTCCTCGCCGGAAGAACCCAGAGAGTCCGCCTCCCCCCGTTCAGATCCGAGGCCACCGAAGTCAGCTGCGGCGTACCACAAGGATCATCACTCAGCCCCACCCTCTTCAACGTCTACATCAGCCCCCTCGCAGCCATCGCACGCCAACACAACCTCAACATCATCTCCTACGCCGACGACACCCAGCTGATCCTCTCCCTCACCAACGACCCAGCCACCGCCAGAACCAACCTGCACGAAGGGATGAAAGACGTAGCCGAGTGGATGATGAACAGCCGCCTGAAACTGAACTCAGACAAGACGGAAGTCCTCATCCTTGGATCATCACCCTCTGCCTGGGACGACTCCTGGTGGCCCCTGCCCTGGGCAGCGCACCCAAACCAACGGACCACGCACGCAACCTGGGCTTCATCCTGGACTCCTCCCTCTTGATGACCAGACAAGTCAACGCCGTCTCATCATCATGCTTCAACATCCTACTCATGCTCCGAAAGATCTTCCGATGGATCCCCACCGAAACCAGGAAGACGGTCACCCAGGCACTCGTCACCAGCCGACTGGACTACGGTAACACCCTCTACACCGGAACCACGGCCAAACTACAGAAAAGACTCCAACGCATCCAGAACGCCTCTGCACGCCTCATCCTTGACATCCCCGTCACAGCCACATCTCCGGACACCTGAGAGACTTGCACTGGCTCCCCGTCAGCAAGAGAATCACGTTCCGTCTCCTCACCCACGCACACAAGGCCCTCCACGACCTGGGCCCCAGGTACCTCAACAACCTCCTGACCTTCTACACTCCCACCCGCCAGCTCCGATCGACCAGCCACGCCCTCACCGCCGTGCCACGCATTAGAAAAGCCACCATGGGAGGAAGATCCTTTTCCTACCTGGCAGCCAAGACTTGGAACTCCCTCCCCATCCACCTCCGCCTGACCCAAGACCACCTCTCCTTCAGGAAGCAACTCAAGACCTGGCTGTTCGAGCAGTAGCGGTCCCCCCTCCCCCAGCGCCTTGAGACCCTCCGGGTGAGTAGCGCGCTATACAAATTTCTTGATTGATTGATCTTCAAGTGGCTACCCCTAAACATGAGACGCACTGTGACACAGGCCTTCATCACCAGTCGACTGGACTATGGCAATAACGAGGAAATTTGGATGGGAAAAATGTATCTTAGCCCCCTGTATTTCTAGGATGTAGGGGAATGCAGAACTATGCATGGTAACATAATTTCCAAGTGTAGAAAAACCAGGAGTCTGTATGGAAATCTATGAGCAGCGTACTGCTCCATGCATACCCCTGGGGATTTTGTGTGGCATCTCTGAAATGCAAAAAAGGAAGTAAGTCTTGAAGCAGAAATCTATGATCAGTAGATTTTTACAGTTTCCAGATTCTTTGAAAAACAGGCCCAAAGGGATAAAAACCAGATGAAGGATCTATCACAGGGCACTGGGGATGAAGTACACAAAACACATGCATCTTCGAGCAACACTCCTATATTTTTATTGGCACACTGCCTAACTTGTGGCTTCCCTTTCAAAGCAGACTGACAAAATGTTTGTGTGTTCCAACAACGGTATCATTGACTCAGAGAGGCAGGCTGAACCCCAGACTAATGTATGTTCAATATCCAAATGATTTTCAGTCACAGATTCCAAAAGAATGTCGCAAGTCTTTTGCTCTTTTCACCGTTTCCCAGAGTGCATTGATTCTGTACATGTGGCCTCCTGTATTGCTGTCAAGAACAACCTTCTTGCATGAAATCAATGGCGCAGTCCTGGTAACACACTGGGCTTGTCTGTGTGTCAAGTGCATCGAGTGAATGAAGTTCATTCACCTTTCTCAATAGAGGAGATGCTGTCCATGCAAGTGTTTAACTATTTCTTTGTCATCTTGCATGTGAGGGCAGCCTCTATCTACCAAACCTCTAATGCATCATATTGCAATTCAAAATGATTGATTTAAAATTACATATAACAAAACAAAAACATAGGAAACTCCTGTGTGATGCTAAGCAGGCGCAGCACTTCCGCTATGGCGGAGGAGCGTCGGCCTCCTGCCTGGAGCAGCAGCTGCAAAACTTTTACTACAAAACGATAATAATCTAGTTTTATTATGATTTTCAGTAAAAGGGCGGGGCATTAGGGATGACGAGAACTGAGGGGGAGTGCATAGCACCCGCACCTCAGTGGGTATGTATGTTTGGCCTGCTGTGTCGGGCAGGCCAAACATACATGTGCAGTAGGCTCTCTCCAGCCCAGGAGCACATTTGCCGGGCTGGAGAGAGAAGGCACAGGCACAGTCTCCCTTTTTTGTTTTTTATAATTATTTCACCCCGCACCCCCTGCTCCCCCCTTCCTCATCTCCCATGCCTACCCAACCCAGCAAAGCCCAGCGAGCCGCTCCTGATGCTAAGCACATGGTGGATTAGTTATTTTTTTAGATAGAAGCAGGAGTTTTCATTGAAATGGGTGGTCACGCCAAATTGGATGGGCGTGAGTCACATAACTTGCAGCACTGCTAATTTCAATTTGAAGGACAAAAAATGGATTGTGCTGGCATAAAGGTAGATCCTGGCTGGTAAGATCCAGATCTGTGACATGCAAGTGAAACTTGTACACTCGAAACAAGCATTGACAAAGCCAGAAGGTCTCGGTTTAATGTCCTAACGTAAGCACTTTAACGCCAGACATACTTAAGAATTTGAAAATTGTCTATAGTTAAACATCCCTTGCTTTCAGGACATGCCAATTTCTTTTTATATCAAATAAAGTTTGGTTGACAAAGAAACCCTCACTATAGACATTATTTCGTTTTTGTGACATAGAAGCAAAAATACTGTGTTAAAGTCAAGGCAGCATTCAATACAAACAGCATTTTATTTCCAGGAAATACAAAAAAAGACCAGGTTCTGGCAGGGGAAGTCTTTGATGGCCCTGGGACTTTAGCAACAGACCTGCTTCCGGTGGCACTAATTAGGAGCTGCCAGCAGGGAAGAGTGGCAAGCTGGCAACGGAACAAAGAGCAAACGGGGAAAGGGAATGGTAGGAGGGAGCAAAGAGAGGAAATGATAGACAGAGGAACAAGAAGTTCCAAGCGGAATGATTGTGGCGGTAGATGTGACGCATTACTGCCAGAGCTGCCATCTTTGGAACTGGGGAACCAGGTTCGAGTCTCGTCGTCAGTTCAACATCCTGCGAATCTGGGCAAATCGTTTAATAGCTTTGTGCCTAAAATAAAAACATAAGCTGATCTTGTGTAATGTAAAGCTCTCCACTACTTTCCGGTTAAGTTTGTGCTTTTAAAACTACAATATTTTTTTTCTTAAAAGGAGGAACAAAAGAGAGTAGCAGTTGGAAGAAATGATGAGCAATAACCACAGGGTAAAGGGAGAGGTTGGAGGTCACCAGCAGGAGAAGAGAAAGAGCTTTATAGTTAAGTAGTGTCTCTTAAAGTTCAATTAAAGCATTCCCTTGGAAGTAACAGAATACACCCTAGTCGCCCTTAGCATCAGGTTACAGAGAAATGCTCCTTTAGTTTGAGGCAAGATGTGATTAACAAATTCGGAAGCCAATGACTGAAACAGTTTCGTCAAAAAGACAATGGTTGGCGTGGACGACCCAAAGCCCATATAACTAGCTGCTCTGTCAATCGAGTCCTGTGAACAGCATAGCATATCTTCTGTAGTCATGGGAACATCGGTGAGACCTGGGAGGGAGAGTCAGCGTGGTCATTCAGAATATTGAGAAAGCCCATGTAGATGTCTGATTTTGGTGTTCATTCCCGACGCCAATTGTTTTCATCCCCAATTTGCACACTTTACATCAGTGCTAAAATCACTGGTGTAAGTGTGCAAATTGGATGAGAAAATGTGTGATAGACTCCAATATTTTCTGGCGAAGTCGGAGGTAAGTGGCTTTGCACTTAGAAAATATATGAAGAAACAACATTTAAAATGAACTCCCTACAGCATGGAAAATCATAAAGAAACAGATGAATTCAAACCCCATTTCTGAGAACCCACATAATCAAAAAAACCTCTGTAGTGAAACATTTAATGAATAGAATTACAATTTGGTCACCTAACAACAGTTAACAAATAATATACAATTACTAAAAATGTGCTTCAAAAACATTGTGGCTACCTTAGCTCTCATAATTCATCATGCCCTCCTCTGATCGGGTTTTCCACCCTCCACCCCAGGAGAATGTTATCCGGTCTCTCTGCAGCACCGTCGAAGGATCATAAATACAAGTATTTGTGTTTAGTCCTCAAATTATTCTTTGTCAAGCAATCAGGCTGCCAATGCCTCGACATTTATGTTTAGTTTCTCGTCTTCCTACATAATTGATTCTATCACAGTTGATGTGAGAATGTGCAGGTCTCTGGGGGGTGCACTCATTGGAGCTTCAAGGACAAAGCATCCTATCAACGGCTTCCCGTTTTCTCAAGGCCTTCAGAACTATGGGTTTTCTCAACAAAATAAGTATAGAATACCTTTACTTTCTAAATACTTTTCAAACAGTAATGGACACCTCTTTGAACTCCTCCATGGCATGATAGATACTATAGAAAACTACACCAATAAATAAATAAATTGTAGTTAGTGGAAGATGTAAAGAGTTGCTAAAGTAATTGTTCTGTCAATCTAGCAGTAAAAAATTGCGACTTCGTTGTGGAATTAGAAGAAAATCCATCACATCATTTAAATTTGGGCTTCTATTTTAGAGATGTGTTGCCATCTCA
The DNA here is from genome assembly GCF_031143425.1 of Pleurodeles waltl. Classification (NCBI taxonomy): domain Eukaryota; kingdom Metazoa; phylum Chordata; class Amphibia; order Caudata; family Salamandridae; genus Pleurodeles; species Pleurodeles waltl. The sequence continues at coordinate 45,478,907 of NC_090437.1, forward strand.
AAATGTACACCTAGGACAGAATCATTTAAAATTAAATATTATTAGAACATTGGAATGTTGCGAGCTCCGTTGAAGTCAATGGAGTATCTCTGGTCTTATAATGGCTGGTACTAGCACAGAGCTCCAGCATTTCATTGTTTGTCTTCATGTTTCACCCTTTTTAATTTAGAACATTCGTCCCTTCGTGGCTGAAATGTTGTAAGAGCCTTAGACCCTTTCTGCCTTAGGTTACCCTCTCCGTTGTTATAGGCCCTAGTCTGCAGCTCGGGCCTATAACTTGGGTTCAGGGCCTTTAACAACCGGTAAAGCCCTCGGCAGCGGGCTATGATGCCATAATATAGCTTTATAGCCCATCATAGTGGGCTATACGGGTCATTAAAGGCCTGCTCCATAGTTAAAGGCCAGAGGCAAGGGCCTTTAACGAGGCAGTGGGCCTTTAATGGCCGGTATAGCTCAGCTACGGCGGGCTATGAATCTATTACAACATTCTACCCATCAGGGCAAAATGTTCTAATTAGTAAAAAAAAAGACTAAGTGAGCCCCAAGGGGTTCAAATCCCCTCAGGTCCTGTGAGTCCTTTGTTCCCAGCTGTTGCTGTGAAAAACAAACATTGGAATGTCAGCGCTCCAGGCAGCATTTAGAAGCCTAGAGCTACTCTATTGTTCCCAATGGAGTGCTCAGCATTCCAATGTTCTAATATAGAACTCAACACAAATTGATCGCACTAAAGGAATTTCATGCTGGCAAAGAACAACAGTTTAAAGTGAATTCATTAGTTTCTTCCTTAGTGCAGGGTAACAGTGGAGTACACAAGTGCTCGCCCTTTCTTCCCTTCTGCTTAGTAGTTTTCTGAAGTCTCTTATGAACCTGCTCCATTTCAAGGAGATGCTAATTACCTCCGTGCCTAGGACACATACCTTTGCGTGCAGGTAAATGCCCTTGTTACGTTTGGAGCAGTGATACTCTTGAAATGGCCACTCTTGAAGGAAGGACAAATATAAAGTGCAGGAAGGAGGTACTAGTGTCAGGTCCATGCCAAACACTCCAGTCTTCTTCAACAACACCCGAAATGCTTAGAGTATTTGGACACTCTCTCGTGTTTCAGATCAAGAGAAAAATTTGAAACAGTAAGAAGTAGTAGTCCTTAGTTAAATTACCTTGCAGTATCTGTAGTGAAAGGAGGATTTTTCAAGTAATAATAATTTCAATGGATTTAACTCTTCCTTCCTTGTGCCATACATAATATCACATTGGAGGTGTTAGTGATTGAAAGGCTGTTGGTGCAATGCCATTTATTTGGGTCTGCCAGTGTTTCGGGGCAGAAATGTATCTAATCAAACCTTAACTGTATGATGTTTTTAATGTTTTCATCATCATACCCCATTTTACCTATAAACTGCATTGACTTGTTACTCACAGTTATGCCCTCTCCGGCCAGTAAATTTAGGTCTTCTGGTTGTTCTCAAGTTGAGATCTAAAAGTAATCAAAGAGATCACAGTTATGAAATTTGATAATCATGTAGAGTGGAGTATTTCCTTTTGAACTCTCATTGATCCTCACCTTCTTAGGCTCAGTTCTTCAAAGGTCTGAAAATGTTTTGTTCTTCTAATTGAATCTCGTCGCTGATGGAACAACACCCCCACCTATCTAGGAATACAGCAACGCACACAAAATATACAAACGTATTACTAAGCATTCACTGGTCATTGCACTATTACACAGCAACACAAAAATTACGTATTTATGTTCACCATGAAAAATTGTTTGATTGCAAACTGTCTCAATCTCACAAAACATAATTACCATTATCTGTGATACACAAACATTCATGGGTTGCCACCAGAGCCAAGTAGCTTAGTCAACTGAGAAACTTCAAACACTTCTAAATAACTTTAGATTCAGATAGTTAAAGTCCAGTGCGCCAAATAAGCAATGAATGTAATGTCACGTGGAAGCAGCTTCTTAAATCACCCAAACAGCTCCCTCTTTTACTGGCTCTGGTTGAGTGAAGTGCCTCCCCGCAGAAATACGATAGAGTTAATACATTCCAAATGCAGTTAAAAGTAAATGAGTCAATTTTCAGACAAATACATATCAGAATAATATATCAGTAATGATAAATACAGGGGAAATAGGGAAAATGCAAGAAGGAAGCTTGCACTGCTGCTCCTAGGGGCTTGAAGAGGGCTATCAGAGAGCATGGTAGAGGCTTGCCAGTAAACCAAATGGAGCGGGCTAATTGTAAATGGGATGGGAATTGGTAATTGAAACAATAGCGGACATAGATGGATGAGTGGAGAACCGATTGAGACGTCAGGGGATATGACCCACTAGGTGCCCTGTGGGCGGCTGTCGCTACATGGGGATTATGTGTGGTGTGGTGTGGGAGCTCATCAGGGAGCAGATGCAGGATGGGCCTACTTAGGTACCCAATGGGGACTTAAGACTTATTAGTAGAGTAGATGGGGTGGGAGGGTGTAGGATACCAGACATGGCTGGATAACAAGGGCTACGAGTGTACAGGGCAGTCTGCACCCTGTGTATGGTGTTATTATTACCCAACAGAGAGCTCAGGGCTCCATTTTCCTTGTTTGGGGCTATTGTATTGTTGCTTTGCCACTGCTTACCTTCAGACTTTGATAGCTGTTCAGAACTGTTTCCTCCCTCTCACTGTCCCCAGGAGGCCTGTTGGCCTCTGCACCGATATCAGAAAAGGAAGCAGCATCACATATTGCTTCTAGGGTTGAAGATGGGTTAATTGTGCACGAAGAGAAAGTGGCAATAGTGTAGGCAGAGGGATAGTAGGATAGTGAAGGGGAGGGCTTATGCGCCCACTCTTGTAATGTTCATGTCTCCTTATATAGCAGCTGAAAGCATTGCAAGTCTGGTATTTCAATTCACACTGACAGGCAAGTGCTGATAAATGTAGTGGATAAAAGAGGAGAACATATAGTTCCCTTATTCGTCAGAAAACACTTTAGTAGCCAAAATGTCAGTTAAGTGTCATTCCTTTTCCTATTCCCTAAACCAGAGGGTGAAAACACTTTCTCTTCATTCTAGAGATATCCTTTACCAAACGTCCAACTATGTGCAGCAGTTGAATGGCTGTGCCAGTGAGGCATGATTTAATGTCATGGCTGGCATGGAAACAAAGTGAAATCTGAGTCTGTTGCAAGGAGCTTGGAATTGTTTTACCTGGCGAATTTATGAACCAATGTTAAGATGCACTGAACTAAACTCCACAGCGAAAATACATATTTCCCTAACGACTGGCTTGTGATAGAGGGCAGCTTGTTTTCCAAATTAATTCTTTATATCTGATGGCGAGCTAGAATTCATGCACACGATTGAACATGCTGGTTTTGCTGAAAAATTATTTATGTTGTTTGGGCTGTCATCTTTAATTGGTTTCCCCTCATTCGTTCTCATTCTTTAATGTTCCAAGATGGCTGATGTGTTGAAAGTACATGGTATTTTCTTTGATTTTCTGTTCCCCCCGTGAGTGAGGAAAAGGATGGGTGAAAGTGGCTGTCGGCGCCAATTGTAGTGCCACAATGGAAGAATGGACTCATATTCAAGATAGGATGATTTCCTGATGTTATTCTGGACCAATAGAGGTTGACTGGAGTTGCGTCTCGCAACCGGGACACTTGTGGATTATGTTATGTGGTGAATTCTTCAAGATTTCATATATGATGTACCTCATATAACAGATTTGGAGAACTTGCATTTCTTTAGTATGGAGTTTCAACAGCATAGTTCCAAATTATATATTTGTGCGGGGAACATCCATGATTTCATAAACCAGTATTGGAGTATCCTGTGAGTACAATGAAGGTTTGAAGCACTTCACTTTTTGGCCCATGGAGAATTCTTCATTTGCACTGGATCTCGACATTTCGTTAAATAGTGAAGATGGGACGCCCTGATTCCAAACTTCAGAGGGTCAGGAGATGCATCAAAACTCAGGCACCCAACTGCAGTGCGGGACGCGCTGATTCCAAACTCCCAGAGGGGAGCCTGACTTTGCATACATCACCCAGCGGGCAGAGTGACAGGAGGGCTGCGCAGCTGCCTCCAGAACGTCATGAGACGCATCAAAAATCAGGCACACAACCGTGGTGCGGGATGGGTGCGAGACACGCCCGGGCATGTACTCGGGCGAAGACCGGGCCTGTCTTCACCCATCATCGCCTGGCAGAGGCTGGGCTGGGCCTACCCCACTTTGCTCCCTGGTTGGGAGGAGATTTAGGGATAAAAAGCTGTACTTAGTCAGAGTTTAGGGGTACTGAGAGAGCCCCAGAAACGACTAGGAATGGGTAAGCATAAAGCAAGGGTTATTGAGACTCTGTTCAGCAGTGCTAAGAAACCTAAAAAGCAAACGTGATTGACCTAACAGGGGCCATTGGTGAATGATGATCCAGGTACCCTTTTAGAAATTGATAATCTCATTGGGGAGTTGTAACTATTGTTAAATGGCAAATCAACCAAGAGGACAAGGGAGGAAACATGCAGTAAGGTCCCCGACATGTTTACCAAATCAAAAGCTATAGCTAGACGCTCTCAAACTGGCGACGATGTTACGCTAACGTCCAGTGATAAAAACTTGTGCAATCAGTTTGTCGTAGCTGAAATTTCAGTTGTCTCTCCACCCCCGGCAAGCATTCCCGTTTCACCTTCTGTAATAGTAAACAGGACCATACACTGCACAAACAGGTTTGCCCCTCTGGCAGTAATCAATAGTACCACCTCACTTATTAGTAACGCAGGTAAAATACAGGAAGAACAAAGGAGCATACCACTAACTGTGAATCTCTTTGGCATGAAATCAATGTACTTAAAACAATGGTTGCCGAATTAGTTAGTAAGGTGGATTACCTGACAAAACTGGAAGAGCATTGTTGTCCCTGTCGGGGCAGCTGTAATGACCCCATTAGAAGGGCATCAGATCAAAGGAGAGATCAAGAGGCCGCCTACCCGGGTAGCAGCAAAAACCCAGGGATGGCACCTGAAGAGGCAAGTAACTCATCTAGCCTGAGGCCAAATATTCTACCAGAGAGGAAGTTCGAATGAGGTACTAAGTCTCGTGGCCCAAGGAGTACTCATGACTATCCGGTGAAAAAAACTCCTCCAGTTTGCCTTTGTTTAAAATGTAATCTTGTTCCAGATAAACACCAAAGCAGGGAACATCACACTGCAGCTGATAGACATCATCAAACCAATGACAGGAAACTTGTAGACCGTGGGGATCAGATCTGCTTAACTCAGGTGCCTAAACTAAGCAAGGGTTCTAATGAGGATACTGAATCCTTGATCAACAAAGTCATTTTTTGCCTTAGATACCAAAGCAATTGTTTGTCTATAGTAAGATCAGATATCATTCATACAAGGAAATATTCATCTAAGCAGGCTCCAAATGACTACATCATAGTTCAATTAATTTCTAATACCATGGTCAATAATCTCATAGGCTTTGAGCAACGCACAGATATGTTCAAGTGTCCACCCCGGGCCTAGTTCCCTTGATAAAGTGGACTGACTGCACATGGGGGATGATGCAGGGATGAATTCTCGCTTACTTACAGGTATGCTTATACAAGAAGGGATTGGCTGAGTCGAAGTTGGACCCGATGAACCTCCTACTGTTAATCCTCTGGTAACCACCAATGAGACAGCACATAAAAAAGAACTAGTAGGCACAGAGGATCACCTCGGAGGAGGGTCTAGCAGGATCCATCTGAACGACCCACAAGGGCCAGTGTCTCAGATTCCCCCTGACAGCCTTTTTTGGGCTGGGAGGGTGGATGAAGTCTCAGAGTAGCTTGGTAGAGGGAAAATATATTATCACCAGTAATCAGCTTTCATTGATGTTGTGGAATTTAGCAGGGATCAGGCACAAATTGGGAGATAACAAGTGGGTTTCTCATATAGATAAATGTGATATCAGTATGTTCCACAAGACCTGGGCCACAGATAAAACATTTATTAATGGCTATACTTCCTATAGCAAAGAGGCCAAGCCACCCCAGAAGTTTGGAAGACCTAGTGGGGGGCTTCTGACTCTAGAAAGGAATGATTTACCCAGCTGTCGCAAGCTTCTGTGAACAGACTCATTAGATATCTTGGGCATTATTATAACTTTCCCCTCAGGATTGCATGTTGCTTTTATTAATATCTATGTACGACACGGACTAGGTAGTGAGGAGGCCCATACTCTATCTCTGTTAGAGGAGATATTAGAACACCTGGATAGTGGGATAAAGATTCTAGTAGCGGGTGACTTCAACGTAACATTTGAACCATCCACCCTCCTGAAAGAGGTCTCTATCTCAGAGGATAAATTCCGGAACATTCCATCTATGGCAGTGAACTCCTGCAAGAATCATTCACCCTCTGCCCTTAAGATTGTTTCAATGATGGCCAATCGGGGTCTTAGAGCCTGTAATGGCCGCACAACATCTGATTCAGGGATGGCTAAAACATTTAAGAGAGGAACACAATCTAGTGTCATTGATTACATCCTCTTATATGTTAGACTGTGGGGCTTCTTGGGAGATATGACAGTTGAAAATCACCTGGATAGTGACCACAACTCCCTCTTTTTATTGTGAATTGGGCATCCAGTAAGGAAAGCTAACACTATTTACGAGAAGACGACCTTTGAGCCCGAGGTGGTCAGTAATGGCCGCTATCTGTCCTGGCCCGCTATTGTGGCTAATTGGAACTCGCACTCGAAGATATATGATCTTTTTGTAACCCAACTCTCCGAGTACGAGGGCTATCCTCCCTTGGATATCCCTATCTTAGAAGGGCATAATATGCTTTTTATTAAACTAAAAGAACTGTTTTTTAGGGACAGCCATGGGAAGGCGACAAGGGAAAGACTGACCACCTGGTTCAACATAAATTGTAAAACTGTTACATCTCACTTGAAAATGGCTTTAAGGGAGGAAGACAGAGAGGGTATCACGGAAGCTAGACGGGGATATGATAGAACACTCCATTTAGCAAAAAAAGAGAGGGATGACTCAATATGGCGTGTTATGTTAAAAGCAGTAGTAACAAGAGATTCACAAGCTTTTTGGAAGCTGGCATCAATAGCAGGATCGGACGATATAAATCCTCTCCACTATCATATAAATCCTGATAGTTGGGTCTCCCATTTCTCAACTCTTTATGAGCCAGCTGATAACTTGGAGCAGGAGTACAGTGAGGTTGAAGTGTACAGAGGAGGAACTACCTGTGGGCAGGGTGGAATGGAGGAGTCAGACTCATTAGAGTTTAGTATAGCTGATATACTTAGAGCAATAAATGCCCTAAAGTGTGCCTAAGCACCTGGCCCTGATAAAATCCCAGGAGACCTATATAAATCTGAGACATTAATTTGGAGCTCTTATATAAACCTGCTAACTAATGCAATATCTAGGGGAGGGAATATGCTGGAGTCTTGGTAGGGGGAGGAGATCATACTGATCTATAAAAAAGGGGATGCCAGCTGCCCTTCTAATTATAGACCAATAAGCCTTATTGACAATCTCCAGAATTTTTTTGCAGGACAAATCCTAGAGAAGCTGGTCATGTGGGTAGAAAATCTTGACCCCATTACAGGCAGGATTTCGCCCCAAGACTAACACCACAGACCAAGCCTTTAGGCTGGGAGGTTTATACTGGAAATGTGTGCTCTTAGCTGGTCAGAAGCTTTAGGTATCCTTTGTTGATCTTAAGGCCGCTTTTGACTCTTTCCCACGTAACATGCTATGGCAAGCACTGTTGAATATGGGGATCCCATCAAATCTGCTTACATTGATTATAAGGTTACATTCGATGAATTATGCTCAAGTGCGATGGAGCAAAAGGGGCAAATTAACAAACAAGATTGCTATCAGACGTGGTGTGCGCCAAGGGTGCGTATTAGCCCCCACCTTATTCACCCTCTATATGAACGAAGTGGTGAAGGAACTTTGGAATTGCAAGAACGATGCCCATTCATTAAACAACGTAAAAGTTCCCATACTACTCTTCGCTGATGATTCTCTACTGATTTCCAGATCACCAATGGGGCTCCAAGCACTAATTGACAGATTTATGAACTTTTGCAATTCAAGAGGATTGGAACTGAATGTGGAGAAGACAAAACATATGGTTTTTGGAAAGAGGGGAACCAAGTCAAGACCAATCACAGCAGGTGGTAAAATACTGAAGAGGATTGAATCATTTGAATACCTAGCGGTCAAACTAACCAGTGATCTGAAATGTCTCCACCAATTATCCAAGTCCTCTCTAGTACTTCAGCATAGCTCTAACTCTATTATTAGGTCTACAGCGCAACCAGCTCACGGTCTGTTTCTCCAGCACTAGCAGTCTATCGAGCAAAGGTGCATGGATCTGCTTTATTCGGTGGAGAACTGTGGGGGCATAGCAATTTGGATTGCTTGACTATCACAGAAAATAAATTTATAAGGAAACTTTAAAAAATACCAATACGTACCCCACTAACCCCACTCTACATGGACTTAAACTTACGCAGAGTGGCAAACCTAGCAGCTTTGAGGCCTCTTGTCTATTGGGTCCGTTTGTGGTCTACTAATGAACTGAGTCATTATAGGAACTCGTTAAGGGATTTGATTACTCCAACCAACGCTAACCGTATACCCTGGATGATGTCAGTGCGAGACTGGTTCACCAAGCTGAACCTGAACAGACTCTGGGATGAGCCCGATTGTCTACGCAAAGCGGATGCCCAAATACTTAAAAAACTATATTGGGAGTTCATAAATCAGCAGACAGTTCTGTTGGGCACTTACGGTACTCTGACAAGCAGTTTCCTGGAGATAAAGCTATTCCCATTCTTTGGACCATATCTTGATAGGATCACTCCGGCCCTGGCCAAAAGTCTGTTCATAAGATTTGGGGCAGGCTCCCTCCCCCTAAGCTCTTTCACCAGCAGATGGAATGAGGACACTGCCTCAAGCATATGTCCAGCCTGTAGCCTAGCGAACGAGATTGAAGCCTGAACGAGATTGAAGCCCATATTTTATTTGATTGACCAGAGGATTGAGAACAAAGAAGAATATGGATTTGTCCAATCGCTTGATGCTTGGGATAACACACCATCATCAGGCCCTAAGAATTTTAAATTACGATACAACAGAGGAAATAGTATTTTCAGTAAGCAGATTTTTGCTGTCATTTTGGTGCTGGCGCCAAAAGTTTTTAGTCTAGGATGATAAACATTTAACTAGAAATTTGTTTTAAGTTACTAGACTGGATTGGCCTGAAGAAGTTTCTTTTCTTGTTATGCTATTATCTGTGGGACTTCTTGCAACTTAGGGAAGTAACATCTCCCTCAGGGTCTGGAGGTCATGATATTACAGTAAGATTTGTATTCATATTTTATTTTCTTCCATTCAAGGGTCCTATGTTTATATTATAGAATTGTTTTAAATGTAACTTATTTTATGTGCACTTTGATGGTCATGTATGACCAAATAAAGTATTTTTCTACTTCTACATGTTGGCCATTTTGGAATAGTAAAGGAAGAGAAAGATTGAGAATAAAATGATTCAAAGATGGCCACGAAAGCAGCGTCTAAGAAGATGAGCTGTCGTGCAAGCAGTGGCAAGAGGCCCCATAGAAGTGTATACAAGACCTCCAAACTCTGGCGGAGGGAACAGAAGCTGAATAATAGGTTTTACAAGTGCAAATTAATGTATTTTTTAAGGAAATGCCAAATTGACTGATCTGCTTCTGCACTGAAGGGCCTATTTGTTTCACTCACAGTGAGGGGAGGCAATTACTGAAGTGCACATACCGTTTTCCCATGCTGTATGCTACGACGGGCATAGGCAAAATGTGAATAGCAATTGAACTGACCAATGCATGAAGAATGCTAACCCAAAGCCATTATATGTGTGTATATCATATGCCTATTTATTTGAAAAAGCAAAAGTCTGATGAAAGAAGGATGCAGGCTTGTCTGCCCGCATTCCTGAAAGCATTGCAACTGTCTTTTCCTAGTGTGTCCGCATGCCAGTCACTTTTCCATTTTGTATTTTAAAACCACAAAGAATCGTACCTTTGCATGCTCCTGCCGCACCCAAAATAGTTACAAGTGGAGCAGCAGTGCAAGCTTCCTTCTTGCATTTTCCGTATTTCTTGTGTATTTACTATTATTGATATATTATTTTGCTATGTATTTGTCTGACTGAAAATGGACTCATGCATTCTAATGGCTGGTAAAAGCCTGGAGCTCCAACATTCCAATGTTTGTCTCACAGCAACAGCTCAGAGCCTAAAAGGATTGCAATCCCCTCGGGCTCTGTGAGGCCGTTGTTTATTTATTAGTACATTCTGCCCTCTAGTGGCAAAATGTTTTAATAGCCTTATAGCTTGCCACAGCTGGACTATACCGACCATTAAAGGCCCGCTCCCTTGTTAAAGGCCCTCGCCTTTATCACTGGAGTGAGCCGTTATTGGCCGGTATAGCCAGCTACGGTGGGTTATAAGGCTATAGTAGAAGAGTGGGATTGAGCGCATAAATACTTCTGTCCCTGAGCCTCAGATCAAACCTGCCCTTAGTATCTTGAAAATCAGAGTCAGCGTGGGGTGATGAGCTTATGATTGATTTCTACAACACCGAAAATGCACCATCAGTAATGCTTGTAGATTTAATGGTGGGTATATTACTTTTTTACAATTACCTTTCACTTTATTGAACAAAGTTATATGAGAGGAAAAAAGAAGTGCTGCATCAGCTGAAATGAGGAGCCGTTTCCCTCTTGGCCCAGACCCCGGTGCTCAGTGGGTAGCTAGGCCTTGTGCGTCCCGTTGCACTCAGACCGCAGCCCTGCATCGCTGACCCCGAACTGTCACCAAGTAATGTCAATCAGGCCCAGGCTGCCCATTTATCCCACTGGGCATTTCCCCCGTAGGCCGGCACATTCGAGGACAGGTTCTCAGATTAGAGGGACTCTATTGGCACCTCTTTCACTTTCTCCAGCATCCCCAGGTAATTACGGCAGACACAGGGTGGGCTTCATCAGAAAGGGAGCGAAGAAAGAGAGAGCTGAGAGCAAGTAAGGAGGGTGCGGGGCTGGTTTGAACATTTTTGCCAGGGCTGCTTTTGTTTCCCAGTCCGGCCATGATGTCAGTGGGTCCAGCCAAAAGCAATACCTGGGATTTAAGAGCTACAATGCTTTTCAACAGCATTTGGGCTCATGTTCTTGAAATGTATGACTAGCTTTTTGCCCACTTCAATGATCTTCACCCCGGAGAGCTATTTATTAGTAATGTCTTTTTATTGATGTTACCTTTACAATTATATTTGATTGCTACGTGTACACTTTTGTTTCCCTTTTTTCTTGTCTTTGTTTTGTGCCCATCTGTACTTGCACTTGTTCAACTATTTAGCTAATTTGCTGTAGATATTCTATGATTCATGTCAAATTTAGTAACAACAATGTTCTTATTGAGGATTGTTTAAACGTTGGATCTATTTCTCTTTTCTCGATTTCATTGTTATTGTTTGCATTTTGCTTAACAAAGATAGCAGAAGATGACAATACACCCACGCTCCAGGGGCTCAGAACTCGAAAGGACAGAAACAGTGCAGCATTGCAGCCCTTGTCCCGATTAACAAATGAATTTTTATTTTTTTCAAAATGAGCCTTTATATTAAGTACCTAAAACGAGCGCTGCCCTGGAGGTCCCAGCGTAGAATTAGTATAAATCTGCACCAGATTTAAAGATGAAACGAATCTAAAAGTACTTTGTTGTATGAAGAGAGTGTGTTTTTGTTTTTCTCTGTTGCTTTCAAAGCATCTTGGTTGAGAATTACATCAGCACGACCAAGTAACATCATGGAAGAGGAAAGAGCACCATAAATTTCCTTCAAAGAGTCTAATCTGATCAGGGGTTTTTATTGAGTATACAACACCGGGTTAAATCAGGGACAGCCATGCCCAGCAACAGTTGACACTGTGGTACTACTTTGCTTTCTTTCAATAGACAGGTGTGACCCTTTGGTGACCTTTACATACAAAAATAAAACAACTTAGGGGCAGATTTATGGAAAGTGGCGCTGCACCAAGTGCAGCGTCACTTTCCCGGCTACCTTTAGCACCCCTCTATCGCCACCATGTGTGCGCCATATTTAAAATATGGCGCACTATGCCACAGGGTAGGGGGTAATAGCATCATTTCTCATAACGCTATTGATGTACTCGCAGGAATAGCGCCAAAACGTTGGCACTACTCCTGCAGAGTACTTAGGGCCCCATTCTAAAGAATGGAATCCCCCTTTTAGTGCCTGCTCTTTAGCACGCACCAAAAGTGGCGTAAAAAATTGGCACAAGGAAATCTCATAGACTTCCTTACGCCATTTTTCCGGCTCCCCTAATGGGGAAAGCCCCCTTTGCATGCATTATGCCTGGTGCAGGCATAATGTAGCGCTAAGGGTTACAGAGTGGCGCAATGCATGCATTGTGCCACTCTGTAAATACGGCGCGGGGATTTTGGGCTCGTTGGGCCACATTAATGTTAAAAATAGTGACGCTAATGTGACCCAAGGTGGCGCTAGGGCATTATAAATATGCCCCTTAGTTTAGGATGCTGATCTGGTGCTTATGTATGAATTCATACCGTTTGCAAAGGTGCTGCATTCTCATTTTAGGGGAAGATTTAAGAGCCCCTAGCGTGACCAGAGCGTCACTTTTTATGACGCTCCGGTGGTGCTAACCACAGGTCCATATTCACAAGGAGGTGTAGCAGCACTTTTTGTGGCGTTACGTCTCCTTGTAACTATGGGCCCCTCTGACGTAGTTTTCTGCATCAGAGGGCCGTGCAATGGGTGTTGCAGTGGGCGTTCCACCACAACAGCCATTGCTTTTGACGCTGTCCCAGATTTACGAGTAATTGTATACCTGAGGCAGCATGCAAAACAAAATGCCATTTTTCTAATTATTGCAGATTTTTTAAAACAACGTACCAATAGGTCCTGGACCCTTCTGGTTGCAGAGATATATAGGGCTTGTAGGTCTTCCAAGAACCCAAGCTACCCAGAGCCAACAAATGAGCTGCACTTTACAGTGATTTTTCATTGTGTACCGGGTGTACAGCAATTAATTTGGTAAAATATCAAGAGTGAAAAATAGGTATCAAGGGATCCTATGCATTTCCAAATTGGGCACACAATATGGAGTTTATAAGGTGTGGTTATTTGCACATCTCAGAATTTGGGGGTATCCTACTAGCATGTAAATGAAAGGGCATTTCTCAAAATGACTTCTTTCTTACTGTCTTACATTTGGAAGATGCAAATATAGAGAAAGACAATTGATGATAACACTTCTACTATTCTGTGTTTCCGCCAGTCTCCAGATAAAAACTGTACCTCACTTGTGTGGGTAGGCCTAGTGCCCGTGACATGAAACAGCCGAAAACACAACATGGACACATCACATTTTTACATCAAAAACTGACCCTTTTTTCGTAACATGCTTAGCTGTGGATTTTGGGCTGTAGCTCAGCTGGCACCTCGGGAAACCTAGCAAACCCATACATTTTGGAGGACTAGACACCAGGGTAATTCAGGATGGGGTGACTTGTGTGACTCTCACCAGATTCTGTTACCCAGAATCCCTTGCAAACCTCAAACTTTGTCTAAAAAACATTTTCCTCACATTTCAGTGATGGAAAGTTCTGGAATCTGAGAGGAGCCACAAACTTCCTCCCACCCAGCATTCTCCCAAGTTTTCCAATAAAAATGGTACCTCACTCGTGTGTGTATGTCTAGTGCTCGTGACTCAAAACGGCCAAAAACACAACGTGGACCCATCACATTTTTTCATCCAAAACTGACCCTCTTTTTTGCAATCTGCATAGCTGTGGATTTTTGGCCCTAACTCAACCGGCACCTAGGGAAACCTAGCAAAGCTGTACAGGGGAATCCAGGATGGGGGCAACTTGTGTGGCTCTCACCAGTTTCAGTTAGCCAGAATCCCTTGCAAACATCACAATTTATCTAAAAAACACATTTTCCCATCTTTTCTTTCATAAAGGTTCTGGAATCTGAGAGAAGCTACAAACTCACTTCCATGCAGCATTCCCTCAAGTCTCTTGATAAAACTGGTACTTCACTTGTTTAGATAGGCCAAGTGCTCACAACAGGGAAGGGCCCAAAACGTTTTGAGGAGATATCAAAATTATTTAGCAAAAAATTGCCTATTTTTGCAAAGGGGGCACATGCGTTTTTGGTCCCAGGCTCAACAGCCATCTAGGGAAACCTACCAAACCCAGATATTTCTGAAAACTAGATACCCAAGGGAGTTCAGGGAGGTGTGGCGTGCATGGATGCCTCAGTGTTTTCTTACCCAGAATCTCCTGCAAACACCAAATTTAGCTAAGAAATCACATTTTCCTCATATTTCTGTGTGGGATCACCACAATGGCACAAATTTCCTACCACCAGCGTTCCCTTCAGGGTCCTGGTAAAGATAATACTTCGCTTTTCTAGGTGGTCCAAGTGCCTGCGACAGGGAATGGACAAAAACTTGATGAAATTGAGCTGGAACCAAAACAGGTCCAAAAAGGGCAGTTTTTTCCATATGTTTTTAGGGCTGCCTCTGCTTTGGGTACCCACACAAGTGGGGCAGAGTGGTTATCAGTACAGATGGGGCAATGTTGGGTGGCAGGAATTTTGTGAAATCCTGTGCATTCCAGAAGTTTTTATCAGGGAAATGTAGGGAAATTATGTGATTTTAAGCAAAGTTGGAGGTTTGCACGGCATTGCATGTAAGAAAATGGAGTGGGGTGCATGTGAAGCACACCACCCTGGACTTCCCCAGATGATTAGTTTTCAAAAGTGTCTAGGTCTGGTAGGTTTTTCCAGGTGGCAGCATACCCAAGTTCAAAAAGTGCAGCGGTTCACCATTGCACGTGGGGTGATATTGGGAGCTAGTCAAGGTCTTTTGAATTATATGTAAAAACAAAACCCACAGGAGTCAAATGTCCTCTTGCTTGCCATTGGGATGAGATGCTTTAGTCTGCAGTGTGGCTGAAGAACTGTTACCCCCTTCAGCTGGGATGGAGGGCATTCGCATGCCCATGGTGGTGGGCAGCCACCGCACCTCCATTTTTTTTTAAAGTCCCTGGCATCTAGTGGGCTGTCTTTCCCCTAGGGGACAAATCAGGGGTAATCTAGTGGGCTTTCTGCCCCCCCCGGGGGACCAGTGCCCCCATCTGCCCCTCAGGAGCTGAAAGACTGTTTACGTATTTGGGGTTGGTGGGGGCATTGGAAAGCCCATTTTGGGCAATCTCCCACACTAAAGTTTGCACAAAAATTATAATTCCTGGTGCCTAGGGGTCTTTCTGCCCCCTCTGGCTCTGGTGGGGGCAGAAATACTGTTTACCTACTTTGGGTGGGTGTGAGCATTGGCATATCCATTTTAGGTAGCCCCCACCCCTAAACATTGTAAAGAAATGTAGTCCCTGGCACCTAATGTGCTTTCTACCCATAGGGTGTTAGATCAGGGACTACTGCCCCTCTCTGCCCCCGGTTGGGGGGGGGGGCAGAAAGACTGAATTATTTCCCAAAGAGAATGGGGAAGCAAAGGCCCTTGCCCACGGGGCTACTCCCCCTCTCTGGTGTCTAGTGCGTGGATCCCTGCTCAGGGATCTCCCGCAGGTGATCCCCAAGCAGGGATTCACTTTGGAAAGGTACTATAGGAAAGGGGAGATTTTTCCCTTTCCAATGATACCTCTCCCGCCTGCATTGGTATTCCGGGCTGAGTTAGCCCCCGGAGCACTGAGACAGGAAAAGTGAAATGAGCCGATCAGCTCATTTCACTTTAATTTTTATTGAAATGACGTCAGCGCTATTTCAATGAAAACAAATAAACAGCTCTCTCTCATCTCCCAAGGCTGTTTTTTGGTAAAAGAAGGGAGCCGTCCAACGCACATGAGCACTGTAGCATCGGACAGCTCCAGGCCGTCTGACGCCCCAAAGGTGCCCCAAAGGGTTCAAAGAGCATATGGTAAGCTATCCTGGGGTCATGGATTTAATAACCCAATAGACTTACATTTTTAATGTTGTTGGAGGGCTGCTTCACTCCCTGCAGCCCCCAACATTAAAAAAGTGTTCTTCTAGAGGCACCACCAGGGCCCAAAACAAAAGCACTTGCACAGCATTATGGGGCACTCCATGTCAAAGCACTGAATAATAAATTAGTGGCTCCTGGTACTCATGTATTGTATAAGTATGGTACCCACTAGGGACACCTACATCATTAATTTTTCATGGGGGCTGTGGTAGGGGGAGCCCCAGGGCCCCTGCAGTCCTGCTGGCTCCCTGCAGAGGGTTCAATGGCCTGCACAGGAGCCAGCAACATTTTTTAAATATAAACTGGGGTGCCCAGGTACCCACCCGGGGCACCAAGCAGCATTTGGGACATTGCAGGCTGCAGGTAAGGACCCACAGCACCCACAGTCCCACCGGCTCACCTGCCAGCCTTGATGCTGCTGGTGTTAGCATTGTTCTTACCCGGTGGGAGCAACTTTTATTCCTGATGCAGCTGGGTGGGAGCAATTCTGGCTACTACCTTTACCAGGAGTTAAGTAGCATGAGTGCAGTAGTGGCAGAAATCCATGTAGGGATCTGCAGGAGTAAACAGGCCTTCATACCTATGTCACTGAAGTGAGACTCACTCATGTAAAGTTCAGGTGCTATGTTCTTCTCTCACTGTTGGTCTACAACAAGTTAATATGTAGTGCTATGCAACACGCATCTAGTTGCATGCGTGTGCTGGGTACATGTTTGCCTGTGAGGGGTACAATACATAGAAGACTCTGGGTTCCATTTTTGGAGACCCAGGGCTGACTGAAGGAGCATGTGGAGGTAAAGCGTCAGCAGAGAGAAACATTTGTGGTCCCAGTGGGAGTAGCTTTCTTCTCCCGCCAGGCAGGAGGACATAAGACTTCCTCCCCTGCGCTCTTTAGGACAGGAAAACACAGGTGTTCCAGGGGTTGGAGGTCCTGGGACACAGTCCAAGTGCTGGCTGTGGGGGATTGTGTCCCCAGGCCTTACAATGATTCAGGGAGGTGGGCAGTGCTGGGTAGTTATAGTTCGGACCACGTTTCCATATAGAATTCTTTTTTTATTTGCTTATAACTGTGCCACTTTTTGGAGACTTTTCACAAAAGTTTCCAAAAAAAATGTTCATCCATCTTCTTCCTGGAAAGACTCATACTGCTCTGTCAAGAGGGGGCCAAGAAAAAGAGGGCTTTCCAAAACGTCTTTCCCCATTCATTTTTCCATAGAAAAATTAAACACAGCTCCAACCAAAACTAAATTACACCAAATGTGACAGAAAGCTAGATGTTGATTTGATTCGATTGTATTCCACCACATTATCAAAGACTTTGGCAACAGACATTTTAGGACTCGGGGACTCAGTCCTCTGTGATGTCAAAAAAGTTTTAAAAACATATTAGGGATATGGTATAGATACCCTGCCTGGTGGGTGAGGGGGAGAAAAAGCTTTTTATTTAAATCAGGGCCAAGGATTCACAGCTTTTATAAAAAACAAATGGGATTCCATCCATTTTAAATAGTATGTAGGGCTCGTAGGGCCAACAGTTTCATTTTTATTAAATCAGGAGGGAGGTGCATGCCCCCCCCCCCCCCACTTAAACATTTTTCAGGCCCTGAGCACCCTATCCTCCGGGGCTGCTTTTTATTCAATTGAAAGGGTGACTTAGGGGCCTCTTCTCAAGACTCACAGAGGCCTTTAGTTTCCCATCTCCTGCAGCCATTTTGTTTTGGAGGAGGGGGTGTCCTGTCCACCTCCCAGCTGTAGCTCAGTCCCAGGGACATTCTCCCCTGAGCTCGCTCCTAAACCGATGCACTGGTGGTCCAAACAATCAATTAAAAAAAAAAGAGAAGCAAAGAAAAAAGAAAAGCAGGAGCTGCTCATTCTCATTTATTACTCAGTGCTCCATATAATGCATGCCTCATAATGGGCTAGGGCTTTTTCTGTTTTATTTTTTGTTCCTGGATGTGCCCCTAGAATGGTCTGAGGTACCATCAACCATTCTTTTTAATTTAATGTTGTGGGGGACTGCATGGAGTGGAACTGCCCCACAGCAACATTAAAAAAACAGTAAGTTGTGTGGGTCATTGAACCCATGACCCCAGGAAATCTTAACATACTTTTTAAAACACTCCGTGCTGGAGCTGTGTGCTTTTCAGCTCGAGTTCAGGGTCCTCTTGTGGTTGGTTCTATGGTTGCACTTTGTGGTCTGAAAATCGTTAAAAAAGACTCAAAGACATGTTGATTTTATTTTTCTTATAAATAAGGCTTTATTAAACATATTTTCTGACAATCACTCAAACTGAATATTGTAACGTGCAAATGTATAAAATATACATCTGATTATTCATTAGAGTTATTGGTGACTTTTTGATGAAGCCAATAGGTTTGCTTTACAAATGTTGAAGTGCTGACCCCCTTGACAAACCCAATAGGCCCACTTTTTATACTTTTTATACTTTGGTGTTCTGACCCTTTGATAAAATCAGTAGGTCTGCCTTGCTTAAAATGACACCTTTTCCATTTTTACATCTTGCACTGCAAGGGGTAGGACCTTCACAGGGAGTTGGGATCATGGCGTGGCCACACATGGCCAAAGGCTGTGTACAAAAGGAGGTTGTGAACCAATTGAGAGTGGCTGAAGGGCCTGATGCCACGCAGCACAATGAACATCTTAGATTATGTAAAATAAAACATAGAAATTCACTGAAAAAACAAATGTTAAAGGGACGTTATTGTTAGGTGGAAATGTCAGCTAAAACACAGTTTTAAAGTTAAAAAAACATTGAAATTCTCTACTTATAGTTATCTCAAGTACTATGACTCATGCCACAAAGTAACCATAACTTGCACCTTTGTCATGTACTGCTAATTATCTCAAATAATACATCACTCATGACATGTTCTATGACATCATTGACAACCTCACTGCAACATCTGAAATGACAAAATGGATGACAAGACTGTGCATGGCAGGGGTCTGTAAACTAATATGTACTAATAGGTCAGTTCACAAAATACTGCATCTTAATGTGTCACAAATTAATTTTAGTGTTTGCAAATTGCAACTCACTGCAACTTGTTGCCATCACAGGGGCCATTGCCTTCTTGAGTCAGCAGATCACCATGTCTGCAATTGCTTTTAAATAAATAAATTATTATTGGGTTTTTTAAATGTTGCTCTGGCTGGAAAACGGAATGCATTTAAACAAAAGAAAAGTTTCACATACTTTATTAAAGTGGACCACTTCCTACTCCTCAAAAATGTTTTTTTCAATATTCATTGAAGGAAACGGGTCCCATGGGACCCATTTCCATTTGCGAATGGGTTACCATTATCTTTGTATAATCTGAAAAATATTAATGTTTTGTGACCTGATTTCGGAAAGAGACTTTAATACATTAATTAAGAAATTTTCTTTTGAAGGGATGCTCTTAGCACGCCCCTTCCAAGCACGGATTCAGTATACTTTCCTAAACCCATGTAATAATTCTGAAAACCTTTTTGGAATCATTCAAGGGGTTTAGTACATTGGTAAAAGGGGATTAGTATTCTCAAAGCCTCTGATTTACCAATGGTACATCTGACCCTATAGGATGTAAGTTTAGTGTAGCTTAATGATGATGATATTCAAAATTATTTTTTTTATTGAAATACAATTAGATTATTTTTAATTAATTCTACACATCAATTTTAATAATTATTAATGCATACTTGAAAGATAATTGTTTACTTTGTGTGTACATTTATTTTAATATAAAATTCAAAAAAAAATTTTTTTTTTTAATTCAATATATTGAAGTTACTTAAATATTTAATTCAAAACCAAGGGCCAGATTTATGGAAAAGTAGCACAGTGCGATGCTGTGCCAAAATTGGCAGCGCCCCGCTGCGTCACTTTAGAAACGCAGGGATGCGCCATATTTAAGTGAATACGGCGTCCCCCTGTGTTGTCCCCTGCGCTGGTGCTAAATTAAGCTGCCAGCGCCAACGCAGACATCCTTGCACCATCGTGCAAGGATGTCTGCGTTGAGTGGTGTGATTGTTTATGTGCGGGAAGGTGTCCCTTCCTGCACATAAACAATCACTAATGGCACGAATGGTGCTTTGGCACTTCTGTATGTGATGCACAATGCAACACACTCAGAAGTGCCAAAGTGTCATTTTCAAATGATTGTTTATGTGCAGGAAGGGACACCTTCCGGCACATAAACAATCATTTCTGGCATTTTGCAGCACGCATAGAAAAAGCAAAAAACAAGGAGAAATAAAAGTATTCCTTCTTGTTGCGCCTTGCTAGCGCCACCACTGGGGGTGGTGTTCGATTTTGGCGCTGCCTCAGGTTTACAAAATTTCATAAATCTGAGGTAGCGTCAAAATACAACAGGTGTTTGTAGGAAAGTACCATCTTGCCTGGCATGTTACCCCCATTTTTCACTGTATATATGTTGTTTTAGTTGTATGTGTCACTGGGACCCTGGTAACCCAGGGCCCCAGTGCTCATAAGTGTGCCTGAATGTGTTACCTGTGTAGTGACTAACTGTCTCACTGAGGCTCTGCTAATCAGAACCTCAGTGGTTATGCTCTCTCATTTCTTTCCAAATTGTCACTAACAGGCTAGTGACCATTTTTACCAATTTACATTGGCTTACTGGAACTCCCTTATAATTCCCTAGTATATGGTACTGAGGTACCCAGGGTATTGGGGTTCCAGGAGATCCCTATGGGCTGCAGCATTTCTTTTGCCACCCATAGGGAGCTCTGACAATTCTTACACAGGCCTGCCACTGCAGCCTGAGTGAAATAACGTCCACGTTATTTCACAGCCATTTTACACTGCACTTAAGTAACTTATAAGTCACCTATATGTCTAACCTTTACCTGGTAAAGGTTAGGTGCAAAGTTACTTAGTGTGAGGGCACCCTGGCACTAGCCAAGGTGCCCCCACATTGTTCAGAGCCAATTCCCTGAACTTTGTGAGTGCGGGGACACCACTACACGCGTGCACTACATATAGGTCACTACCTATATGTAGCTTCACAATGGTAACTCCGAATATGGCCATGTAACATGTCTATGATCATGGAATTGCCCCCTCTATGCCATCCTGGCATAGTTGGCACAATCCCATGATCCCAGTGGTCTGTAGCACAGACCCTGGTACTGCCAAACTGCCCTTCCGGGGGTTTCACTGCAGCTGCTGCTGCTGCCAACCCCTCAGACAGGCAGCTGCCCTCCTGGGGTCCAGCCAGGCCTGGCCCAGGATGGCAGAACAAAGAACTTCCTTTGAGAGAGGGTGTGACACCCTCTCCCTTTGGAAAATGGTGTGAAGGCAGGGGAGGAGTAGCCTCCCCCAGCCTCTGGAAATGCTTTCTTGGGCACAGATGTGCCCAATTCTGCATAAGCCAGTCTACACCGGTTCAGGGACCCCTTAGCCCCTGCTCTGGCGCGAAACTGGACAAAGGAAAGGGGAGTGACCACTCCCCTGACCTGCACCTCCCCTGGGAGGTGTCCAGAGCTCCTCCAGTGTGCTCCAGACCTCTGCCATCTTGGAAACAGAGGTGCTGCTGGCACACTGGACTGCTCTGAGTGGCCAGTGCCACCAGGTGACGTCAGAGACTCCTGCTGATAGGCTCCTTCAGGTGTTAGTAGCCTATCCTCTCTCCTAAGTAGCCAAACCCTCTTTTCTGGCTATTTAGGGTCTCTGTCTCTGGGGAAACTTTAGATAACGAATGCAAGAGCTCATCTGAGTTCCTCTGCATCTCTCTCTTCACCTTCTGATAAGGAAACGACTGCTGACCGCGTTGGAAGCCTGCAAACCTGCAACATAGTAGCAAAGACGACTACTGCAACTCTGTAACGCTGATCCTGCCGCCTTCTCGACTATTTTCCTGCTTGTGCATGCTGTGGGGGTAGCCTGCCTCCTCTCTGCACCAGAAGCTCCGAAGAAATCTCCCGTGGGTCGACGGATTCTTCCCCCTGCAAGCGCAGGCACCAAAAAGCTGCATTACCGGTCCCTTGGGTCCCCTCTCAGCACGACGAGCAAGGTCCCTCGAATCCAGTGACTCTGTCCAAGTGACCCCCACAGTCCAGTGACTCTTCAGCCCAAGTTTGGTGGAGGTAAGTCCTTGCCTCACCTCGCTGGGCTGCATTGCTGGGAACCGCGACTTTGCAGCTACTCCGGCCCCTGTGCACTTCCGGCGGAAATCCTTTGTGCACAGCCAAGCCTGGGTCCACGGCACTCTAACCTGCATTGCACGACTTTCTAAGTTGGTCTCCGGCGACGTGGGACTCCTTTGTGCAACTTCGGCGAGCACTGTTTCACGCATCCTCGTAGTGCCTGTTTCTGGCACTTCTCCGGGTGCTACCTGCTTCAGTGAGGGCTCTTTGTCTTGCTCGACGTCCCCTCTCTCTTCAGGTCCAATTTGCGACCTCCTGGTCCCTCCTGGGCCCCAGCAGTGTCCAAAAACGCTAACCGCACGATTTGCAGCTAGCAAGGCTTGTTAGCGTACTTTCGGCGGGAAAACACTTCTGCACGACTCTCCACGGCGAGAGGGATCCGTCCACCAAAGGGGAAGTCTCTAGCCCTTTTCGTTCCTGCAGAAACCTCAGCTTCTTCTGTCCAGTCGAAGCTTCTTTGCACCCGCAGCTGGCATTTCCTGGGCATCTGCCCCTCTCCGACTTGCTTGTGACTTTTGGACTTGGTCCCCTTGTTCCACAGGTACCCTAGATTGGAAATCCACTGTTGTTGCATTGCTGGTTTGTGTCTTTCCTGCATTATTCCTCTAACACGACTTCTTTGTCCTTAGGGGAACTTTAGTGCACTTTGCACTCACTTTTCAGGGTCTTGGGGAGGGTTATTTTTCTAACTCTCACTATTTTCTAATAGTCCCAGCGACCCTCTACAAGGTCACATAGGTTTGGGGTCCATTCGTGGTTTGCATTCCACTTTTGGAGTATATGGTTTGTGTTGCCCCTATCCCTATGTTTCCCCATTGCATCCTATTGTAACTATACATTGTTTGCACTGTTTTCTAAGACTATACTGCATATTTTTGCTATTGTGTATATATATCTTGTGTATATTTCCTATCCTCTCACTGAGGGTACACTCTAAGATACTTTGGCATATTGTCATAAAAATAAAGTACCTTTATTTTTAGTATAACTGTGTATTGTGTTTTCTTATGATATTGTGCATATGACACTAAGTGGTACTGTAGTAGCTTCACACGTCTCCTAGTTCAGCCTAAGCTGCTCTGCTAAGCTACCATTATCTATCAGCCTAAGCTGCTAGACACCCTATACACTAATAAGGGATAACTGGGCCTGGTGCAAGGTGCAAGTACCCCTTGGTACTCACTACAAGCCAGTCCAGCCTCCTACATTGGTTGTGCAGTGGTGGGATAAGTGCTTGAGACTACTTACCACTCTTGTCATTGTACTTTTCATAAGAGAAAAATATACAAAACAAGGTCAGTGTATATACACATAGCCAAAAAGTTTTGCATTTCCTCTTTTCACTCCTTTCTAAGTGCTGAAAAGTACCTCTAAACTTTTAAAAAGTTCTTAAAAGTTTAAAAAGTTTTTTCTGTCTTTCCAAAAAGTTCTGAAAACTTTTTTCTCTTTTTCTATCACTTTAACTCTCTCTAAAAATGTCTGGCACAGGCCAAAGTGTTGATCTGTCCAAACTTGCATATGACAACCTTAGCTGGAAAAGAGCAAGGAGTCTCTGTATAGAGAGAGGTTTGAGTGTAGGGAAGAATCCTTCCTTGGAACTGTTACTTAACATGCTTAGAGAACAGGATAAGGCCATAGGTGCCCCATCTGTTGAAAAAGTACCTAATAGTTCTCAATCTGATTCAGGGACTCCCCCAGGAAAAGATTCAGGAAAGAAACTTCCTAGCCTGCCCATTACTAGACAGTCTAGCATAGATGGTAATGATGATGAGCCACACCAAATAAATAGTGTTGTCTCACATCATAGCAAAAGCATTTATTCTCACCATACTGGTAGTAATGTTTCTGTTAACCAAGCTGTTAGGGTGGCTTCTGTAAGGGACAGGTCTCCTTCTGTTCATTCCCATCATAGCTCTGTTTCTAGAAATGTCCCTCCCACCAACCCTGATGACAGAATGTTAGAGAGGGAACTCAATAAGTTGAGGGTGGAACAAACCAGACTGAAGCTTAAAAAGCAACAGCTGGATTTGGATAGACAGTCTTTTGAATTAGAGAAGGAAAGACAGAAATTGGGTTTAGAAACCCATGGTGGCAGCAGCAGTATTCCCCATAGTCATCCTGCAAAAGAGCATGATTCCAGGAATCTGCACAAGATAGTTCCCCCTTATAAGGAGGGGGATGACATTAACGAGTGGTTTGCTGCACTTGAGAGGGCCTGTGTTGTACAGGATGTCCCTCAAAGGCAGTGGGCTGCTATCCTATGGCTATCATTTAGTGGAAAAGGTAGGGATAGGCTCCTTACTGTGAAAGACAATGATGCTAATAATTTCCAAGTTCTTAAGAATGCACTCCTGGATGGTTATGGCTTAACCACTGAACAATACAGGATAAAGTTCAGAGAGACCAAAAAGGAGTCTTCACAAGACTGGGTTGATTTCATTGACCATTCAGTGAAGGCCTTGGAGGGGTGGTTACATGGCAGTAAAGTTACTGATTATGACAGCCTGTATAACTTGATCCTGAGAGAGCATATTCTTAATAATTGTGTGTCTGATTTGTTGCACCAGTACTTGGTGGACTCTGATCTGACCTCTCCCCAAGAATTGGGAAAGAAGGCAGACAAATGGGTCAGAACAAGAGTGAACAGAAAAGTTCATACAGGGGGTGACAAAGATGGCAACAAAAAGAAGGATGGTAAGTCTTCTGACAAGGGTGGGGACAAATCTAAAAATGAGTCTTCATCAGGCCCACAAAAACACTCTGGTGGGGGTGGTGGGTCCGAATCCTCCTTTAATCAGAACAAGGAAAAGAAACCATGGTGCTATTTATGTAAAATAAAAGGCCATTGGACAACAGATCCCAGTTGTCCAAAGAAAGGCACCACTGCTCCTACCACTACAACCCCTACTGCTACACCTAGTGTCCCTACTAATAGCAGTGGTGGTGGGAGCAAACCTACTAATAGCCAATCCAAGGGAGTAGCTGGGCTCACTTTTGGTAATTTAGTTGGGGTTGGTCTGATTAGGGAGACCACAGAGGCTACTTTAGTCTCTGAAGGGGCTATTGATTTAGCCACTTTGGTTGCTTGCCCCCATAACTTGGAGAAGTACAAGCAACTAACCCTAATAAATGGTGTTGAGGTCCAGGCCTACAGGGACACAGGTGCCAGTGTCACAATGGTGATTGAGAAACTGGTGCACCCTGAACAACACATACTTGGACACCAGTACCAAGTAACCGATGCTCACAACATAACACAAAGCCACCCCATGGCTGTTGTAAATCTCAACTGGGGGGGGGGGTAACTGGTCCAAAGAAAGTTGTGGTAGCTTCAGATTTACCTGTAGACTGTCTGTTAGGGAATGATTTGGAGACATCAGCTTGGTCAGATGTGGAGTTGGAGGCCCATGCAGCAATGCTGGGCATCCCAGGGCATATGTTTGCTTTGACAAGGGCTCAGGCCAAAAAGCAAAAAGGACAGGGAAGCTTGGATCCTGGAACAATGGACCAAGTGCTCCCTAAAGCTAGGGCTAGTAGAAGCAAACCACTTCCTACTATCCCTCCCTCTACAGTGGATTCTACTTCTGAGGAAGAAGAATTCCCTCCCTGTGCAGAACCTACACCAGAGGAGCTGGAAGCAGACACTGCTGAGCTTTTGGGTGAAGGGGGGCCTGCCAGAGAGGAGCTGAGTGTGGCACAGCAAACCTGTCCCACATTAGAGGGTCTCAGACAGCAAGCTGTCAAACAGGCTAATGGGGATGTCAGTGACTCTCACAGAGTTTACTGGGAGGACAACCTCTTGTACACTGAGCATAGGGATCCTAAACCTGGAGCTGCCAGGAGATTAGTGATTCCTCAGGAGTACAGAAAGTTCCTCCTAACACTGGCACATGACATTCCCTTAGCTGGGCATCTAGGACAAATGAAAACTTGGGACAGGCTTGTTCCCCTGTTTCATTGGCCTAGGATGTCTGAGGACACAAAGGAATTTTGTAAGTCCTGTGAAACCTGTCAAGCCAGTGGCAAGACAGGTGGCACCCCAAAGGCACCCCTTATCCCACTGCCTGTGGTTCGGGTTCCCTTTGAAAGGGTAGGGGTTGACATAGTTGGCCCCCTTGACCCTCCTACTGCTTCAGGCAATAGGTTTATCTTAGTGGTAGTGGACCATGCCACAAGATATCCTGAAGCAATTCCTTTAAGGACCACTACAGCACCTGCAGTGGCAAAGGCCCTCCTGGGAATATTTTCCAGGGTGGGCTTCCCAAAGGAAGTAGTATCAGACAGAGGAAGCAATTTCATGTCTGCATACTTAAAGGCCATGTGGAAGGAGTGTGGTGTAACGTACAAGTTCACAACACCCTATCATCCACAAACAAATGGACTGGTGGAGAGATTTAATAAAACTCTCAAAGACATGATTATGGGTCTCCCTGAAAAACTCTGCAGGAGATGGGATATCCTTCTACCATGCCTCCTTTTTGCCTACAGGGAGGTACCCCAGAAAGGAGTGGGCTTCAGCCCCTTTGAACTTCTTTTTGGACACCCTGTTAGGGGTCCACTCACACTTGTAAAGGAGGGTTGGGAACAACCTTTAAAAGCTCCTAAGCAGGATATTGTGGATTATGTACTTGGCCTCAGATCAAGGATGGCTGAGTACATGAAAAAAGCCAGTAAAAACCTTCAGGCCAGCCAAGAGCTCCAGAAGCAATGGCATGATCAGAAGGCTGTTTTGGTTCAGTACCAACCAGGGCAGAAAGTGTGGGTCTTGGAGCCTGTGGCCCCAAGAGCACTCCAAGATAAATGGAGTGGACCCCACACAATTGTTGAAAAGAAGGGTGAAGTCACCTACTTGGTTGACTTAGGCACTGCCAGGAGTCCCCTTAGGGTGCTCCATGTCAACCGCCTGAAACCCTACTATGACAGGGCTGATCTCACCCTGCTCATGGCAACTGATGAGGGACAGGAAGAAGACAGTGATCCTCTACCTGATCTCTTCTCTTCCACAGAACAAGATGCTCTTGTGGAAGGTGTAGTTTTGGCTGATTGTCTTACTGCTGAGCAGAAAGATAATTGCATAAATCTCCTAGGACAATTTTCAGAACTCTTCTCTACTGTGCCAGGCACCACTTCTTGGTGTGAGCACACTATAGATACTGGAGACAGTTTACCTGTCAAAAGTAAGATCTATAGGCAGCCTGACCATGTCAGGGACTGCATAAAGCAAGAAGTTCAGAAAATGTTGGAACTAGGAGTGGTTGAGCACTCTGACAGTCCATGGGCTTCTCCTGTGGTACTGGTACCAAAACCCAATTCTCAAGATGGAAAGAAGGAAATGCGGTTTTGTGTAGACTATAGAGGTCTCAACTTGGTAACCAAAACTGATGCTCACCGTATACCCAGGGCAGATGAGCTCATAGATACACTGGCATCTGCCAAGTATCTAAGCACTTTTGATTTGACTGCAGGGTATTGGCAGATCAAATTGTCAGAAGATTCTAAACCTAAGACTGCATTTTCTACCATTGGAGGACATTACCAGTTTACTGTAATGCCTTTTGGTTTGAAAAATGCACCTGCCACTTTTCAGAGGTTGGTGAACACAGTCCTGCAAGGGCTGGAAGCTTTCAGTGCAGCATATTTGGACGATATAGCTGTCTTTAGCTCCAGCTGGGATGATCACCTGGTCCACCTATGGAAAGTTTTGGAGGCTCTGCAAAAGGCAGGCCTCACTATCAAGGCTTCAAAGTGCCAGATAGGGCAGGGTAAGGTGGTTTATCTGGGACACCTTGTTGGTGGGGAACAGATTGCACCACTGCAGGGGAAAATCCAAACAATTATTGATTGGGTTCCCCCTACCACTCAGACTCAGGTGAGAGCCTTCCTAGGCCTCACTGGGTATTACAGGAGGTTCATTAAGAACTATGGCTCCATTGCAGCCCCTCTTAATGACCTCACATCCAAGAAAATGCCTAAAAAGGTATTATGGACAGCAAACTGTCAGAAAGCTTTTGAGGAGCTGAAGCAGGCCATGTGCTCTGCACCTGTCCTGAAAAGCCCTTGTTACTCTAAAAAAATCTATGTCCAAGCTGATGCATCTGAATTAGGAGTAGGGGCAGTCCTATCACAACTTAATTCTGAGGGCCAGGATCAACCTGTTGCTTTTATTAGTAGGAGGTTGACCCCTAGAGAAAAGCGTTGGTCTGCCATTGAGAGGGAGGCCTTTGCTGTGGTCTGGGCTCTGAAGAAGTTGAGGCCATACCTGTTTGGCACTCACTTCATTGTTCAGACAGACCACAAACCTCTACTTTGGCTAAAACAAATGAAAGGTGAAAATCCTAAATTGTTGAGGTGGTCCATATCCCTACAGGGAATGGACTATACAGTGGAACATAGACCTGGGAGTAGCCACTCCAATGCAGATGGACTCTCCAGATATTTCCACTTAGACAATGAAGACTCATCAGGTCATGGCTAGTCTTATTGTCCTTCGTTTGGGGGGGGGGTTGTGTAGGAAAGTACCATCTTGCCTGGCATGTTACCCCCATTTTTCACTGTATATATGTTGTTTTAGTTGTATGTGTCACTGGGACCCTGGTAACCCAGGGCCCCAGTGCTCATAAGTGTGCCTGAATGTGTTACCTGTGTAGTGACTAACTGTCTCACTGAGGCTCTGCTAATCAGAACCTCAGTGGTTATTCTCTCTCATTTCTTTCCAAATTGTCACTAACAGGCTAGTGACCATTTTTACCAATTTACATTGGCTTACTGGAACTCCCTTATAATTCCCTAGTATATGGTACTGAGGTACCCAGGGTATTGGGGTTCCAGGAGATCCCTATGGGCTGCAGCATTTCTTTTGCCACCCATAGGGAGCTCTGACAATTCTTACACAGGCCTGCCACTGCAGCCTGAGTGAAATAACGTCCACGTTATTTCACAGCCATTTTACACTGCACTTAAGTAACTTATAAGTCACCTATATGTCTAACCTTTACCTGGTAAAGGTTAGGTGCAAAGTTACTTAGTGTGAGGGCACCCTGGCACTAGCCAAGGTGCCCCCACATTGTTCAGAGCCAATTCCCTGAACTTTGTGAGTGCGGGGACACCATTACACGCGTGCACTACATATAGGTCACTACCTATATGTAGCTTCACAATGGTAACTCCGAATATGGCCATGTAAAATGTCTATGATCATGGAATTGCCCCCTCTATGCCATCCTGGCATAGTTGGCACAATCCCATGATCCCAGTGGTCTGTAGCACAGACCCTGGTACTGCCAAACTGCCCTTCCTGGGGTTTCACTGCAGCTGCTGCTGCTGCCAACCCCTCAGACAGGCAGCTGCCCTCCTGGGGTCCAGCCAGGCCTGGCCCAGGATGGCAGAACAAAGAACTTCCTCTGAGAGAGGGTGTGACACCCTCTCCCTTTGGAAAATGGTGTGAAGGCAGGGGAGGAGTAGCCTCCCCCAGCCTCTGGAAATGCTTTCTTGGGCACAGATGTGCCCAATTCTGCATAAGCCAGTCTACACCGGTTCAGGGACCCCTTAGCCCCTGCTCTGGCACGAAACTGGACAAAGGAAAGGGGAGTGACCACTCCCCTGACCTGCACCTCCCCTGGGAGGTGTCCAGAGCTCCTCCAGTGTGCTCCAGACCTCTGCCATCTTGGAAACAGAGGTGCTGCTGGCACACTGGACTGCTCTGAGTGGCCAGTGCCACCAGGTGACGTCAGAGACTCCTGCTGATAGGCTCCTTCAGGTGTTAGTAGCCTATCCTCTCTCCTAAGTAGCCAAACCCTCTTTTCTGGCTATTTAGGGTCTCTGTCTCTGGGGAAACTTTAGATAACGAATGCAAGAGCTCATCCGAGTTCCTCTGCATCTCTCTCTTCACCTTCTGATAAGGAAACGACTGCTGACCGCGCTGGAAGCCTGCAAACCTGCAACATAGTAGCAAAGACGACTACTGCAACTCTGTAACGCTGAGCCTTCTCGACTGTTTTCCTGCTTGTGCATGCTGCTGGGGTAGCCTGCCTCCTCTCTGCACCAGAAGCTCCGAAGAAATCTCCCGTGGGTCGACGGAATCTTCCCCCTGCAACCGCAGGCACCAAAAAGCTGCATTACCGGTCCCTTGGGTCCCCTCTCAGCACGACGAGCGAGGTCCCTCGAATCCAGCGACTCTGTCCAAGTGACCCCCACAGTCCAGTGACTCTTCAGCCCAAGTTTGGTGGAGGTAAGTCCTTGCCTCACCTCGCTGGGCTGCATTGCTGGGAACCGCGACTTTGCAGCTACTCCGGCCCCTGTGCACTTCCGGCGGAAATCCTTTGTGCACAGCCAAGCCTGGGTCCAGGGCACACTAACCTGCATTGCACGACTTTCTAAGTTGGTCTCCGGCGACATGGGACTCCTTTGTGCAACTTCGGCGAGCACCGTTTCACGCATCCTCGTAGTGCCTGTTTCTGGCACTTCTCCGGGTGCTACCTGCTTCAGTGAGGGCTCTTTGTCTTGCTCGACGTCCCCTCTCTCTTCAGGTCCAATTTGCGACCTCCTGGTCCCTCCTGGGCCCCAGCAGTGTCCAAAAACGCTAACCGCACGATTTGCAGCTAGCAAGGCTTGTTAGCGTCCTTTCGGCGTGAAAACACTTCTGCACGACTCTCCACGGCGTGATGGATCCGTCCACCAAAGGGGAAGTCTCTAGCCCTTTTCGTTCTTGCAGAAACCTCAGCTTCTTCTGTCCAGTCGAAGCTTCTTTGCACCCGCAGCTGGCATTTCCTGGGCATCTGCCCATCTCCGACTTGCTTGTGACTTTTGGACTTGGTCCCCTTGTTCCACAGGTACCCTAGATTGGAAATCCACCGTTGTTGCATTGCTGGTTTGTGTCTTTCCTGCATTATTCCTCTAACACGACTTCTTTGTCCTTAGGGGAACTTTAGTGCACTTTGCACTCACTTTTCAGGGTCTTGGGGAGGGTTATTTTTCTAACTCTCACTATTTTCTAATAGTCCCAGCGACCCTCTACAAGGTCACATAGGTTTGGGGTCCATTCGTGGTTCGCATTCCACTTTTGGAGTATATGGTTTGTGTTGCCCCTATCCCTATGTTTCCCCATTGCATCCTATTGTAACTATACATTGTTTGCACTGTTTTCTAAGACTATACTGCATATTTTTGCTATTGTGTATATATATCTTGTGTATATTTCCTATCCTCTCACTGAGGGTACACTCTAAGATACTTTGGCATATTGTCATAAAAATAAAGTACCTTTAGTTTTAGTATAACTGTGTATTATGTTTTCTTATGATATTGTGCATATGACACTAAGTGGTACTGTAGTAGCTTCACACGTCTCCTAGTTCAGCCTAAGCTGCTCTGCTAAGCTACCATTATCTATCAGCCTAAGCTGCTAGACACCCTATACACTAATAAGGGATAACTGGGCCTGGTGCAAGGTGCAAGTACCCCTTGGTACTCACTACAAGCCAGTCCAGCCTCCTACAGTGTTGCAGTGGCACGCCCACAAAAAGTGGCTTAACACCACCTTGTAAATACGGCGCAGTGCTTAGCGCCACAGGAGCATCACAAAAAGTGACGCTTCTGTGGCACTAGGGGCCTATAAATACACTCCTAAGTTACTAATGTGTGGCATTTTTTTTATCTTGTTCTACATTAAAAACATATACATAAACATTTATGAACACTAATATTTAACATAAAAAAAGTTTACTTAATATTTTGACTAATTTATTACAAAGTTTAATGATCTTTTTTGTCATTTTCCTTATACTTTATCTTAAGAAGTTCTCCACCCCAACTGTGGAGTCTCCCTTTGGTAAACTATAGGGAAAGTTAAAGTTGTTTTTAATTAATGATAAACAAAATGTTTATTTTAAATAGTCATGCAAAATAAATGTGAGAACTGGCCATTCACTAATAAATCTGCATACCTGGTATGTATTGAAAGTCTCCTATCAGATTATTTGACCTTACGACATACATTTTTCATTTTGGAACTAATTCCAAAGAGCTAAAAATTTGCACTGCAAAATTAGGGCCTGATTATGAGTTTGGCAGTCTTACCGCCAGTCCGCCGTGGAGGCAGGACTGAGTACTCCGCCGAGCAGCTGGCCTCCCCGCAAGCTGTATTAGGAATTTCACACATGGCTGGTGGTTTCATGGCAGCGGAGGCAGGATGGCAGTATGTTTTGCGTCTGTAAACGAATTATGGGCTGTTCCACTTCCTGGAGATGGACACCCCATAACGTGATACCAGCCAGTCGGGCGCAAATATTTTTTTCTTTATTGTTTTGCAGTGTGACATAGTGCGAACCTGACCCGAAGTCATAATCTAATGGATCTGATATAATCTATTGGCAAGCTTTTATTTTAGCTGGGAAGGTGCTACGAATTACCAATTCAGCTATTTATCTCATTTAAACTCTACATGCCTCGTAATGTCTTGAAAACTACTAAATGGATTTACACCAAACCAAGCAAGGTTGCTTCCCTGTGTAAAGTTGTATTTACATGCCAAGTTTAGCATAATTCCGATCAGTCATTTTTTCTGTCCTGTTGTAGCCATTTGTCGAGTATGCATGAAACTATACCAATAGTTAATTCGATTTAGGTTTTGAATGGTAATTTACCTTCAGATCCGTTAGGAGTGTAGGGTTGGAGACGGGGTCAAAATGTGACATATCCTTTTTTAATTCGCGCTTGAATCTTTGCTTTCCTCTATAGAAAACAGCTAGCTTGGAATGAATGTACAACTTAACTTAAGGAAGCGCCTATGTAAACCTATTCCAGTAGTTTGAAAAATTAGCACTCCAAAATTGTGTTGAGTGGGCCCGTATAGGTTAAAAAGTTAGAGATACCTGGACCATTAATCTGAAAACTGTTCTCAAACCTGGGTTTAACGACTAGTCATCAATTGGAAATAAGAACATTAGACGAGGAATATTTGATCACCCCATCATTGGTTTTGGTAGTACAGACTTAAAACCGAGACCATGGACCCAAAGGCCCTGATTGGCTGGCAACAAAAGAAACATTTTAAACAGAACATTGTGAATTGCATTTCAAGTGTAAAACAAATCTGATTACCTGACACTAATGAAAGAAAACTTCCAAAGCTACAGAAATGGCATCTGAGGGGTGAGTTTTCGTTGTATTAAAAAAATGGAAAAGAAGTCTATGAAACAACCATGGGCAAAGCCAGTAGGTCTCACCTATAAGATTTATTAGGTCTTCCCCCGCCCATTCCTTGTGGCCAACCCCTAATATGCACATCTAAAGGCCATGTGCTGTGGTGGCTGTCCGCCAATGGTTGGTTGGGTGCAGGGAACTGTTGCAAATGGCAAATGAGCAAAATGAAAACAAAATGTATTGAGAAAGCAAAGATTACATTAAAATAATGGCTAGCTTTATTTATTTTATTTTATTTTCTAATGCGTAAAAAACCTTCAACAAAAGTAAAGGAGTGAAAGAAACCATGCAAAGGCACAGGTCTTAGTTATTAATCTCTTGCAGGCTGCATGCATATCTGCAGTAAGTCAGTTAGAAAAGCATGCATTGTACATACTTTGTATCCTCATCACACCCTCCCCGTGACCCCCATACACATTAGACACACATAGCCAGTCCCCTTGCAGCCCAGCGAGTGCTACTCCATACCAAATCCCAGTGCACAAAGATCTAACGGTTAGCTGTGGTTGTAAAAAAAAAACTACAATGAGTCACTGAAAAACACAGAGTGGAGCACTGTTGCAAATTAAAACTGAAAAACCACTGAAATGTGAATAGGACCACGATCCATGTTTCACTGCAGACATGCGATCCATAATTTGCACATCAGATGCAATGTTTTGGAAGTCATAATATATCCCAGTGAGTTACAGCACCTAAAAAGACAATTTAATTAAATAACAAAACATACTCAAAATAAACATAACACTAAGGGCCAGATTTATACTTTTTGACGCAAAACTGTGCAAACGTAGTTTTGTGTAAAAAAGTATAGCGCCGGATTGCGTCATTCCAGAGTGTCAGCCGGGCGCCAATTTAATGAAATGCTGCAAGCCAGCGCAAAGGGTGGGCTAGCGTAAAAAAAATGATGTTAGTCGGGTGGTGGTATGGGAGAAGGGGGTTTTGCACCACAAAATGACATTAGCCAGGTTAGAGGTAAAAAAAATGCCTCTAGCCAGCCTAGCATCATTTTCTGACACAAAACCATCCATACCACATGACAACTGTCTTAGAAAAGACAGGAGTCATGCCCACCACCCCAGTGGCCAGCACAGGGGCTCAGTGTCCACTGGGCATGGCCACTGCACCCTATGCCATGTACGGGTCCCAAGTTGGGCCCCCCAGTGCACTTTAATTAAAAAAAAAAAATACTTACCTATACTTACCCTACTTGTCTGGGAAGGGGGTCCCCATCCTCTGGTGTCGCTCTGGTGTGGGTAGAGGTGTTCCTGGGGCTTGAGGAGGGCACCTGTGGACAAATATGGGGCTGTGGTGTTAGCACTATTTTGTTTATGGGACAGCCTACCTTGCATCTCATTGACACAAGGTAGGTTCACACATCTAAAAAATGGTGCAAACTTTAATATTTTGATGTTAGATGGGTCTAACGTAAAAATATAAATATGGAGTTAGTTTTGCGCCAAATTTGCGTAAAACAATGCAGCAAATTCAGCGCAAATAGAGTATACTGTATATATGCTCCTAAATTCATTGTTATCTCTTTCCTAATGTTTAAGGTAATCTATGTGATCTAATTGGTGAGATTATTCACAACATTTGTAATTGCATCAGTCACATCCAGAGTCCAATCAGAGCATTGCGTTTTGTGGTTTGCATGTCTGTTGGGTGACTTCTAGATTGCAGTCCTAAACCTACTTTGGGATGTCAGCGGTTTTTCGCTTTTCATTTGCTACCAGGACTCCACATTATCTGTGTTTTTTTAAGTGAATATACATATATGCTGTTTTATTTAACGCTGGAATGTGTTCTACTTGCATGTACATTTCTACACAAGCCCTGTCTATTTTTCACAACCTAAAAACATTGTTTGCCTTTTTTATGCTGTCAAATGCTTCAGCATCTTGTTTTTGGACTGCAAGTCTATATGTATTTATTAATACATTTACTACACTTAGCAGACTGGTTGCTAGGCAAAATGCCCAATGTGTTGCAAATAAGAATATGGTTCTTGCCCAGCAAAGATAGCTCACTCCATGAAGGATATTCTCAGTGGAATGACGTGGATGGATATAGTGCAGAAGGCCAACATGTTTAGAAACAGTGGTAGTTCTTCTGTCGGTGGCCATTCCAGCTCCGACCAAAGTTTTTTTCAGATCTCAGCTGTCAGATTTAGCACCTTGAAGAATTTAACTGGTCCATGCTAAGGCAAGTGTGGTTAAATGGATTTATCTCACACTAAACAATTGGTAGATCTTGAAGAAGAAAATATCACCCCAAAATTCAGTAATGTTACCACTTTTTTAAAATTAATGTAAAATATGTAGTCATCCTTAATTCAAAATAAATGCTTGACTTTAAATAAAAATGCACCATTTTATCTTGTTTTTCTTTTTTTCGTTAGGCGACGCTAGACACAATTTTGCAGATTCTGTTGCAACATCAGTGTCTCTTTCCTTTACCCCACACCTCTATGTACGCTATTTTTTTAAAATAATTATTTCTCAAATCCATGTTCACACACATACGTGTATATATTTTTTAAGTAGGTTACTAAACATATTTAATCAGGGTTTTTGTCAGTGGCTAAGATGGTGCAGTCTTGGGCTTCAAGGTGATGTCATATGCTCGCGACTTGCAGCTTTTACTTTCCTTCTAACAATGTAATGGAGGCATTGCAGATTTGTTTAATGGATGCGTAGGTGCCTTGGCTAACTGGATAAACGTCCATTGTCTAAAACTTAATTCTGACAAAAGGGGAGGTTCTGTTTTTCGGAACCAAGATGTATCTCAATACCCACAGTTGGGGGGCTGTGGAACTGGGTCAGGCCCCTGTATGCTGACGTCCACAGTTAGAAATATAGTGGTCCAATTTGACAATTTTACCTTCCATCCACACATTTCCTCTGTCTCATAAACTAGATTTTTCCTGCTCAAGTCCCAAAAGAAGTTACTTCCTCTGGTACCAGTTTCTACCTGATGGACCATCCGGCATGCATTGATAGCCTCCAGACTGGACTAAGCCAACTCCTTTAGCCTGGGCCCCCTGCTTATAAAATGTGGAGATTACAGATAGTCCAGAATTCAGCAACAAGGCTGATTCTGAAGATTCCGGCTAGACATGTCATTTCTCCATACTACACAAGGAGCTACATTGGCTACCTATAACTAAACGGATACCTTTCAAGGCTTTGGTTATTACACAGAGTGTCTTCCATTAGACAGGCCTTGTGTATCTAAGAGAGAAGATGGTGCAATACACTCTCCACAGAACTCTGCATTCAGCCAACCTGCTCCAAGGTTCAGAAGTCTGCAAAGTCAGGAGAGGCAGAAGTTCCTTCTCTGTGCTGGCAGCCAGACTTTGAAACACCCTTCCACTTTCACTTTGAAAAATCCCTTTAAAAAAAAAAGCTGAACACCAGCTCTTCAGCACTTACTATAGCATTCTTATCATAGCGTCGGTTTGCCTATTCGAAGACAGCTTTAAAAATTTAATTCATTTCATCATTATGCAAACAAATTCCTTTCTGGTTCTGGCCAAAGGGAATTTTCTGCTGAACCCAGTCTCCTCCCGGTATCTTGAGTGACATTTTATAGTTGCGCAAACGACATTTCGCGCAATAAGAGTAATTTTGCAACATGTTATTTAAAAAACTCTTTCTGTGCTAAGATCATCGTTATTTTGCTTTTCAGAAATGAACCCCTGCGTTGATGAGTAGCTTCTAAAGAACCAAATCAAATGTTAGTCAGGCCAAAAATAATGGCGCCATGCGCATAAATGAACTGTGATGAAAGTGACGCACGTGACAGCAAACCCCAGTAGATGAGCAGGTAACACTGCTGGAGGGCAGAGACTAGAAAGTCTTTCAACCAGATGGCATGGCAGCCACCTTACAGAGTCAAAAAGGAAACACCCCTCGTTCTTGCCCTTTCACTTCTAGTATTCTTCACCTAATTTTATACATCAGACCACAGTTTTTAATTTCCAGAAAAGAGATAGAAAACAAGCCCAAGCACTGAATACAGAAAAATAAAATGAAAAGTAGAAGCAACCACTTCCCGAATAACCTGTTCTAGTCTTAAAATAAAAAGTGCCAACATAGAATACACCAAAAGAGAAAAGATGTTATGCTCAACATTTTGTCTTTTTTGTAAATGGTTCCTGAGCAAATGTATGTGTTTCTAGTTTAGGTAGGACCGGCTGCATATTTTATGAGATATGTTCATGGAGGCAGAGGATGTGTGTCATATGTAACCAATGCAAAATAACAAGTATCTTTCAGAAATATCAGTGTGAGCTCTGAAATTCGTTTTATTTACCTAAGATAAACTTGACTTTAGAGATAAAATGTTCAGCATTCTACAATATGGGATTCTATTTTCCTGCAAATGAACAAATTGACCTGTGTGTTGCTTGTTTTTGTCGTTTCCCTGCTTTAGCCAGCCAAGCCCGGGATCTTTTATCAAAGATGCTTGTGATTGATCCAGCAAAGCGGATATCTGTGGATGAAGCCTTGCAGCACCCATACATTAATGTTTGGTATGACCCAGCAGAAGTGGAAGCGGTAAGCCAGTGCCTTTCCACTTGTTCACAACCCTGTGAAATGCAATAACAAAAATAATTAAAAATTAAGGGCCTAATTTAAGGTTACTCCGTTACAAATATAATGGATCTTTACTACAAGGTCATTATATCCTATGGCACTTGTAAAGTAGTCAACAGATATGTCACATTTATAGAGTACCCGTTTGCCAATCTCCAAATCAGGCCCTCCATCTATTCTAAACTTTAAATCAGGCCCTTCATCTACTCTATGTAGGGCTATAGTCAGAACCAATGGAATTATGTGGCAATAGAGAAACAAATTATGAGGCGGGGTGGACTAAATTATACCTCGTATTGTGGCACATTTTGTGGCAGCACTGCCGAGCTATTTTGCAATTTTTTACATTCATCGATAGTAGCTAGGGCAGGTCTTACCTCATTGGCACCAGTTTAACAACTGAATTTAGCTATCATAACTGAAAAGTGACCAGTTAACCATTGTTGCATCTGGAACCTCTTGTGGCGCTCTTTTCCAGTTACCTTTGAACCATATGATCATGGACGTCGTATAGGGGTCGCCAGGGTTCGCAGCTGTGACCCCTAACTTGCCCTTTGCTACCCCTGGCACTGACTTTGCGAGCCCCTGGCCTCATAGATGGCAAATTCAGTGCAATGAGCACATTAGTAGCTCGTCCTTGTGGACATCAGTTGGGGTTCCACTCTTTTTTTCTGTCAATTTTTTTCAATACACTAATAGTGAATAATAATATATTATTCACAATTAGTGTAATAAAAATTTAGTACAATTAGTTGTGATATGCCCTTCCATGGCAGCTGAGGTAAGTAAACAATGCATTTAAATGTATGTTGGGTGCGTGCTTGCGGGTGTGTTTATGTGAGGGAGAGTGTTAGTGTGAATGTGTGTGTATGTATAAGTATGTGTGGGTGAGTGAAAGCAGAGGTCAAAGGACATGTGATGTCACTTTTGCTACCACTGGCATTTCGGTGAATTGACGTCCATGCACATGAGCTAGAAATATTTTTGTTGTTGAAATCTACAGATTATGGAACAGATATTAAACAATCTTGCAAGAGCTGTAAATCCATATTTAAAACCCCATGGCAGAATGAAACTGGGTGAGGCACCAATCAGTAATGCTGCAGAAAAAAACAGTATGGTAGAAAATCTGCTGTCAATATATTCCAGAGGAGGTGTTAAGTTTTGATGGAGGAAGAGTCCTTTAGCCCTAGGGAAGAGACAAGACAATCTAAGGCATCTGACCTGGATGAATAATTCAGCTGATGCAGGGTATTGTGGGTTGTGGGAGACCATCTAAATATGAGTGCAATAGATGGATTTTTAAGAAGTTTCTGAATTAAAGGTGATCACTTTCTAGCCTCAAATGATGAGGCAGAGAGTTCCTGAGGAAGAAATTCTGGTTTGGAACGATCAAGGGGCATATTTACAAGCCCTTTGCGCCACCCTATAACAATTTTTTTGCAGCTAAGGAGGTGTTACGGATGCCCCCACAGTGTGCCAGATTTACAAAGTGGTGCAATGCATGCATTGTGCTACTGTGTAACCCCTGGCACCACATTATACCGGCGCCAGGTATAATGTATATAAGGGGGGCATTATCATGCAGGGAGGCCCAAACAATGGTGCAGTGAAATATGCAAGATTTCACTGCACAATTTATCAGTCATTTTTACCTGCTCAGGGCAGGCGTTAAAGTGATGCTCCCATAATGACCTATGGGCCTCCCTGTGTTTTGCTGGACCATTGCCATAATCTGTTCCACTAATCCTGCAAAGTGCCACAATAGTGCCATCAATTATGACACTATTGTACTAACAAGCGCCACGGTGCACTGTATAGGAAGTACAGCACTACCATGATGACATTAGGGGGCACAGGGTGATGCAAGAAAAGTGGTTCATCAGAGCTGATGCACCACTTTCTTGTAAATATGCCTCGAAGTGTCAAACCTTCAATTGCTGAGGATGTTCTTTCCTTTACT
The DNA here is from genome assembly GCF_031143425.1 of Pleurodeles waltl. Taxonomy (NCBI): domain Eukaryota; kingdom Metazoa; phylum Chordata; class Amphibia; order Caudata; family Salamandridae; genus Pleurodeles; species Pleurodeles waltl. The sequence goes on from NC_090437.1 coordinate 45,518,938, forward strand.
GGGAGGCAGAGAATTTTAAAGTATGCTCTTTCCTTTACGAAGAGCCAGAGGATGGAGCTAAGAGCAGGAGAGATGTGGTCTTGCCATTTCAGACCAAATAGCAGACAAGCTCCATAATTCTGTACACTGGAGTTCCAAGAACGAAGTGAGGTGGAGGCTAGTGGAAAGGATGTTGCACTAGTCAAGTCAAATCATTCCAAGAGTGGTGAAGATTCTCTGGTAGCATTGCAACAGTGACAGAGCCGCTTTCAATTGCTGTAGTTGCTAGAATGCCAAAATGTGGATATTACACTGATCTGATGAATGAAGGAAAGAGTGGCATTCAATATCACTCCCAAATTATAAACCTCATTCAAAGAGATTAGGTTTTCCAAGATCATGGGCAAAGATAGAGGAAAGGGTCTCACAGATACTTGGAGCTTCATTGCAGTTTAGTCATGTTCAGGCAAAGGCAATCATTTTGCACCCACCAATGGACATGGAGGAGACAATTCAATACATTGAAGAGTTTCTTTGGGTCATTATTTCACCTTAAACTGGAACTATGTGTTATCGGCACAAATATGAAATCCAATTTTGTAGAATTCCAAGATGACAGACTGGAAGGGCATACACGTATTGAATATAATATGCATCAAATCAGAGCAATGGCACCATAGGTGTTATTGGCAGATATGTGGAGGAAAGGACCCCATTTCACTTGAGGAGTGCAGTTATGCAGGAGGTGCCAGCATAGATCCACTGATACCTCCTGACCAGATAGTTTGCTGGTCATCGGGTGGTTAATGCTCTCTAAAGAGGGTGATAGACCAAGTAGGATTGCTGAGCTAGACTGGCTTTCATCAGGGCTATGTAGTAACTCTTCTCCTATGTTTAATATATTGGTTTCCGTGCTTCTTCAGTCTCAGAAGCCTTACTGGGAGTTGTAGAGAAGACCATTTGTCTCCAGATGGGCAGATATTTGACGAGCTATGATTGTTTCAAGTGCCTTAGGTACATTACATATTGGTCTCTTTTTAGTGTGAACAACTTAATAGTATAGTCCAATGTTTGCTTGTAAACAACACCCTTTTCATTCCAACTTCCACACAATAAACATGTCATATAAAAATACATAGAGGGTAACATGAAATATGGTCTGATATCATCATCAGTTATGTATTCGATCTCTCTCAACAAATATACATTTATATATACATATTTTTGAAAATGTCAGTTGAAACTTAACATTTTACATTTAAAAAAACACTGTAATTCACTCAGTATAGTTTGCTGAGCTAATTAGAACAGGTTATTTGCTTATGAAAAGAATCAACAAATTTGTTATACCATCTTGAAAATCAAGAATCAGGACAAAATCATAAATTTAGCACCCTGAAAAAAAATCCACAGCAAAGTTCAGGTGACAAACCCTGGAGGATTGCTAAGGGGCATGCTGAGTCATGTTATGTTATGTTATGTGAAGATTGCTTGTATAGCGCATGGCTACCAGAAGGCCTCCCAGCACTAGTCATGGAAATTGGGGGCACAAAACTTAATAATTAACCAATCTGACACTTCAAAATCACAGTTGTGAGGAACCTCATAATCATATGGCTACCATTTTATTTTCATGCAGAATATGTGCCTGGCAAGGGAAAAAGATATAAAATTAACAACAAATTCACTGAAAAACACATTTAAATTGTTGGTTGTGGTTTGACAAACACACAACCTAAAACCAAATGTTATTATGCATAACGTAACTCACACCCTTGCCTTGCTATTTTTTTATACTAGTGCTTTCTGCAAAGGGGTGTACCGAGAAAGGCCTTTGGCCCTCATTACAACTTTGACGGGCGGCGGAGGCCGCCCGCCAAAGTTGCGCCGCAGGAATACCGCACCGCGGTCTGAAGACCGCGGCCGGCATTCTGAGTTTCCCGCTGGGCAGGCGGGCGGCCGCCTTAAGGCCGCCCGCCAGCCCAGCGGGAAACAACCTTCCCACGAGGACGCCGGCTCGGAATCGAGCCGGCGGAGTGGGAAGGTGCGACGGGTGCTACTGCACCCGTCGCGTATTTCACTGTCTGCTATGCAGACAGTGAAATACAAGCGGGGCCCTCTTACGGGGGCCCCTGCAGTGCCCATGCCATTGGCATGGGCACTGCAGGGGCCCCCAGGGGCCCCGCGACACCCCCTACCGCCATCCTGTTCCTGGCGGGCGAACCGCCAGGAACAGGATGGCGGTAGGGGGTGTCAGAATCCCCAAGGCGGCGCAGCATGCTGCGCCGCCTTGGAGGATTCTGACGGGCAGCGGAAAACCGGCGGGAGACCGCCGGTTTTCCTGCACTGACCGCGGCCAAAGCGCCGCGGTCAGAATGCCCTAAGGGGCACTGCCAGGCTGTCGGCGGTGCTCCCGCCAACCGCGAGCCTGGCGGTCACAGACCGCCAGGCTCGTAATGAGGGCCTTTGTCTTTTAAGTTATGATGTGTATTATGCAATCCATACTATAACTGGTGAATTATATTGCTTTTGTGTTTAACACATGCTTTATTCGATCAATCAATCATCAAAGCGAATGTACAATAATAAAGAATAAAATAGAACTAAAACCAATAGTAATAATATTATAGAACATAAATGAAGGTTATTTTAAAACATGGATTCCTAAAAGCATAGTCTAATTAAAATTCTCAGTACACATAATACACATAATACATATAATACGGTTCCACCCCCCTTCCTACAGTTCTTGTAAGAGTAAAAGAATGAAAATAAGGCTCTAGATTAAGACACAGTCTTTACAATGGAATTGCGTATTCGCCATGCTGCTAATAAATATTTACTGACAGCAAGTATTAAAACCGTGAAATGGTGACTTTTTAAAATCCTCAAAGCAGAGGCACAATCTCTTATCCCCATATGGTGGAACCGTATTATATGTATTATGTGTATTATGTGTACTGAGAATTTTAATTAGACTATGCTTTTAGGAATCCATGTTTTAAAATAACCTTCATTTATGTTCTATAATATTATTACTATTGGTTTTAGTTCTATTTTATTCTTTATTATTGTACATTCGCTTTGATGATTGATTGATCGAATAAAGCATGTGTTAAACACATATTGCTTTTGTTATTTTATACAAAAATGTACATAAATATATGCATCTTAGATATATGCATATATGTGTGTATACACACACACACAAATTAACTGTTTTTTGCTATTTTTAAAGATTTAAAGATAACGTGCCTGCCTCACAAAGCTAACTCACACTTTTGAGCAACTTTACTACTCTTTGCGTATTCACAAAATCTGAGAGTATGTTACTATCAAAAAAATAGATTAACAGTCCAGCGTCATGCATTGCCAACCACTGGTCCTGCATACTCTCCCTCCGAAAATAATAGAAGTAAGGCATTAAAGATAAAATATCATAGTAATATGTTACTTTAAAGTAAATTATTTAAATAGTAAACAATATTACTAAAGATAATTTAATGTTAAAAATAGTATACATTTAATATTTCATCAGCCTATTTTTAATTGAAAAATGAATGTACCAATAAGTTGAATTAAAATAAAATTAATTGTAATTAATTCTATTGATCACTTTAAGTAACTATTCATTTTTAAAAAAAATTATTTAGGTCAGAATTTAGTTTTCAATGTAAACTTAAGGAAACTATTTGAATGTTATTTAATATGTTTCCATTAGTTAAAGACTTATTTCAAAATTAAGTTAATAATGCTGTAGCGTTCTTTATTTTAAAATATACACATTTAATTTACACTAGTATTTAATTATATTTAGTATATAACGTTTAACATTTAATATATTAATATTTATTTTTTAGTAAAGTTTTTTTTACATTTTCCCTATACTTTAGAATGAGCAAATCTATTGAATCTCAAATGAGGGGGTGGAGACTCCTATGGCTGATTTTCTGATCAAAAATTCACTATTAGTAGATTTGTGCCTATTTGAGAAGAAAGGGGATACCTTTCTATAAAGAGTTGTAGACATTTAAGAAAATTAACTCTACATTTTAAAACACTAAAAACGATTTCTTTTTAAATTAATAAACATTAAAACACATTTGTCTAATTGCTGTTAACCTAAGATGCAGCAGTAACAAGGGACATCACACAGGGTTTCCATTGTTAGTGTTATTGCTTACTTCCATTAATTTCTATAGGAGAGCGTTGCAGATCTTGTGGTGTGGTGCTTGACTTACTCCAAGGCTGGGCTGAAGTTAATTTGAGTCTTGTTTGTTAGTAATACTAATGTGGTATGTTTAAATGTCTATTTTGAGAATTGCCATTCCATTACTCTTAGGTGGTTGGGTTTTATATTAGCATATCCTTGATAAATTGCTCCTTCAGTTTCCCTTAACAGTGCCCATTTTGTAATAATTACACCCCATTTTCCAACCATACCCCCTTGTTTTCTGCCCCATTAACTTATACATTTTACAGTGGGACAGAGATGTGAATACTAAACAGATAGTAGAGGCAGAGATGGAAATCTCATTCAGAAGGTTTGTGAATTGCATTTTGGAGTATGTAAAGTAGTACTTCTTACTTACACCATAGTAGGTTTTGTGAATTGGACCCATTATGATGAAAGCATAACAATAGACCAGATTTTCTTTTATTGAGTGTTTCTTCAATGAGTCATATGCTCTTGTCCACTAATAGCCATTTTGAGCAGTAAAGATTTTTTTTCCGCATACTACTGACGAGTAATTGAACATTTGAAAAAGAGATGTATTTTACAAACCACTTGCAAGGAGTGGAATGAAAAACATTCACAATGTTTCATTGCCAAAGCTGGACTACAGTTAGAAGTGTTAAATATACCATTTTAAATTCATTGTTGAACATTTCCTCCTGGCAAAAAATACAAGAGATAATATGAATATTCCGACTATAGCAGAATGTGCTAAGTATGTTTTTAGACAAACACTGTTTTGGATAGCATCTGAATCACATAATTGCAGTTCATGTATGGGCCAGACAGAGAGAACAGGAGTACTTTTGATGATTTCCAATCAATCAGAAGTATAAAAACTAAATGAACGCAAATAGAACTTGTTGAAAAATAACAGCACTACATTGAACACAATGTTTTGACATAGTGTCTTCTGTTCTGGAAGCATGGTGGTGCCATGGATTTATGATATACAATGCATAACATTCTAATTGTTGGCTAATGCAAGTGAGTACTGCATTTCCTTCTTCTCTTCCAAACCGAACATTCCATGCATTCACAGCTGTTTTTCTAAATGTATTTTCATAAAAAAATAATTATTCACATTTTCGTAGAAAATACAGGATATTCGAACTCAAAACCTAATAGCAATGAAGCAGCAACATATTATAACCAAAACATGTCAGCAGATAATGAAACATTCCAAAGTTAAACAGACTCAGTAATTAAACATGTCCTTAAGAAAACATGAGGAAGCAGAGGACTGAGTGGGAAAATGAGAGAAGAGTGTATAGGGGGAGGAACCAGCCTTTGACCTCAGAGCAGGAACTCAGATCACCCATTATTAGGAATCGAGAAAATAGAAGGGTATAACAATTAAGTCAAGTAATTTAATTGGGTGGTACAATAAACAAGACAGCAAACTAGGAGTACATATCAATGAAACAGAGTTTATTGATGGCTGGTTGAATCATAACTATCAAGGACTATAATCATGGCATACAGGAGCGGTTAATCTGCATTGCAGGAGTGAAGGGAGTAGGCCCATAGCCACTCAGATACGGCCATTTGTCCATGCAGTCTGCAAATAAGTATTTTCTATGGGGCCATTTGAATAAGCTCAGATACCAATTCAAACTAGGAAGGAACACTTCATGCCCTTTAATATCTGAGTATGTAGCTTTTGGCAATGACAAGCAAAGGGGGCGTCCTTCTGCACCAGTGTGTGGCTACAACTTCAATATCCAAGACAGCATGTATAATAGCCAGTCAAGGTGGGGTCTGGAAGCTTAATGTGACTGTGGTTTACTAGATAAACTTCATGTAAATTGAAAGAGCTGGACAGGACCACAGGAAGTGCAGTAGGTTGCAGACCAGTTGCCAACATCTGTAGAAGGATAGAATATGTGTAGGATCTTCTTTATCTGCCACCTAATAATATTTATGCAGGAAATGTAAGAGGTTTGACTTGAGTCTGCCCTTACCAGGCCTTTGTTGTGTATTATTAAAAATGTTTCCCAGTCCTTCTTTATGAAGTTATGTCATGAATGTGCCTGTCAGTATAATGTTTTGTCAGTCTCAGTGGCACTCCCTTATATATGCCCCATTCCAAAATACACAAAAAATGCATGATGTAGGTAGGTTGCCTGGTGCAATGACCAACCATGTCTTGATACAGTGCAACATTTGCAAGTAGCTGCAAAAATGTGAGTGGGGATGGGTGAATTACAAACTCAGAGCTGCAAACCTATTCCTACAGCTCTGTGTGAATATGTTGTCCAATTTATTTAGAACTGTAGTGGCTTGTGGAATGAGGCTTCACAAATCTGGAACCTCTTATTGTTCCAGGGTGAGGTATCTGAATGAGCGAGGGTGCAGGTTTTTCTATATTGTGTTGTTTAGGCATCTTTTATAATATAGAACATTGAATTGTCCACCTTATGCAGACGATTCTTCCTGTAGTATGAAATGTCAATAGCTCTTAGAGCTTAAAGAGAGTGATTCCTTATCTTGGAATAGAGTAGTGGGGAAAGAATTCTGAGGCAGGTACATGAGGCTGGGAAAGGTGATGCACCAAATAGTATATTTCCACATTAGGCAGACCAGAGACCACCAGATTAAATAGCTGCTTGCAATTTCATAGTTTAAATTCAGGGCCATCTGCCCAGACAAAGATCTAATTTGGCAGTCCATAATCTGCAGGTCATTCTGAAAGACTGGGGACAGTAAAATACCAAAAACATAGTTATAACACAGTGTCACCACCACTTGTACCACATGAACCCGGTGTCAGAAGTACAGCTGTTGTCACAACCATCTGGCTACATTATTATTCTTAGCATTCAAACGGATGTTTTGTCCACCATAACAAGAAACTTAGAATACCCTAGGCAAAAAGGTACTGGTGTGTGGGACTAATATCCAGAGGATTACTACCCTAAAAGTTAGAGCAATCTCACAAACCTTAGAGAGACTAGAACATTTTGAAAGGAACAATATAAGTGTACTAAATTTGCCAGAAAGAGCTAAAGGGAAGACATAAGGCATTTGTGATGAACTTCTCAGACGTTATATTTAAAGGCAGTCTAGACACCAGTTTGGTTTAAGCAATACAAGGTACACTGAGGCTCCTTTGTGTTAAATCCTGAATTGACGTGCCATACATAAAAGGCAGTGGACTCTGGTGCAAAGACTTGATATTCTTCCGAAGTTGAGGGCTAATGTCTAGTTAAGTTTTGAATGGTTTAATAAAACATATGATAAACAAATACTGAATAGGCACATAGTAGGTGGTATGAGAAGATGTGCACATACAGAATATTAAGTATGTTAAGAGGTCAAGGAAGTAATGAGCTGGAATAGACACTAAAGGAGTGATTCACAAAGGTAAACTTACAATTTTGTATACATTTGATATGTATTTGATATTCACGAACTACAAGTGTAATTTTGCTAATAATAATTTTGAGCCTGGGAAGACTCCGAAGATGGGACGGACAACTCTACACATAAAAAGATAGGAGAGGTTTTTCTTTTTTAAGTGTTGAGTGTAAAGTATCTGTGGTCTTAAAATTATTATTAGTGAAAATAAACTCATATTTTGTGAATTTTAAAATAATAGTAAACTTACACAAAAGTGTAAGTTTATCTTTGTGACTCAGGCTCTCAGTGAATTGCCAGAAATAGGGATGAGGGTTTGCTTGGTGTGGGGGATGCGATCTTTTTGGTGTACAGCATTTGACAAAAAAAATTGAATAGTCCTTAACATATTTTGTACCAGGCCAACCAAATTAAAACAAATTGTTGAACCATTTAGATGGCCACCTTTAAGAGCAGAAAAATAAACTGCTTGGCATTGAATGTGAATGGAAAAGGAAGCAACAAATGATCATAGGTTCTCTTTGAGATTCTGACACATTTAACTATACTGCACAAAACCCATAAGACCATATTGGGTTGTAAGATGCTATTTTAAAAGGAGAGCTGGTTTCAACAGGTGGTATACACAGATCAGCGATACCTATTAAAAGATGTTCCCATTGTGGTAAGAAAAGATGGTAATATAGAGGCGCTTGAGCCAATGGATAACATGAGTAGATTGATTGTGACCAGGGTCAAAATCCATAACACAATGATGGTGTGTGAAGGATTGTATGGCCCGTAAGTAGACGTTCTGGAGCCTTCTCTGTGTATTTTCTCCCTGGTGATGGAATGTACTGCACCTATTTTCATGGGAGATTATTTTAACACACTACTCTGCAGTGAGTTGCATAGATTAAAAAACACCCCCCTCCCAAAAAACATGCAAATTATCCAAGTGTTTAGAAAACATAATACAAGCTCTGTGCAATATTTGGAGAACCCATGCAGGGACGCAAAGAGGATACATAGTAGCAAAAGTAAAAGTAAGGATATTCTTCTACGATTGACTATTGGATCCTTGAGCTCCTGCAGAAAGTCAAGGTTCTTGATTTTTTAAAAACACAAATATAACAGATGTAACAGCATTGAGCTGAAAGAGCAATTCACAGCAAACCCATTGCATGTCTCTTTCAAAGTATACAAATAAAATAAGCATTTATACAACATAACGCAAAGGAGGGCTAGTAAAAGTAGTTGAGCTGTAAAAGGAAGGACTGTGGAGTACTGTTTAAGAAGTCAAGGAATTTGGGATGTGTCTAACGGTTGTGCTGTGAACTGGGGAAAGTAGCACACCCAAGGGTGGGGATGGCTACCAGTCTGAGCAGGGGGCCTAAGGCCAGGTCTGAGGGGAGGGGGCATTGGGGAGATGGGGTAAAGGGGATCATGACCCAGGAAGGTAACAATGTAGTATTGGGAGATAGTAGCTGTGTGGACATCGTAAGTGAAGTAGCAGGTGGGGGAATATCAGGGAGGCAGGCCGTCATTTCACACCTTCTGTTCGAATTCCAGCAGGAGAGTGGCCTGCTGGGTGGGGATGGGATGCTTGTGAATGCACCAAGCCTCCTCATACTGGATGGCTCCTTCCACCACAGCCCCCCACTTACACATTGCCCCATACCAGGCCCTCACCGGCGGGGGTGTTGGGGAGTGCCAGTGAAGTGTCAGTGCTCATTTGGCAAGAAAGGCTGCCAGAGTTGCGTAATGGGTCCATACTTTTTGTTTCTTCCACTGCCTAAAGATACCTGGTGTATGTATAATGTGCCAATAGCTGTGTTGTGAGAGGCAAGACCTTAGTATATGTTTAAAATCAGTGTCCCAGTTGTGACAGCGGGGGCAGCTAGTCTGTGCATCTGGGTAGTAGTGGTTCACCTGGGTGGGTGGGAGGTACGCTCTATGCAGTGTGAAGAATTGTACATTATTGAAGCAGGAGTTTCATGATATGGGCTGCAGGTGCTCCAGAGCCTGTTCCCATTCCTTATCATGTAAGGCTTGCCCAAAGTCTACCTCCCATCTATTTCTTAGTGCTGTGAGAGGGATATTGAGAGGTTCTCAGATCACCTTGTAAAGTCAGATGATGAGGTGGTGGCTCGCACCAATAATGAATATGGGCTGTAGGGCTGGGTGAATGTCTGATTCGGTGACCAAAGTATTCCAGAGAGTATGGCAAGTTGTACGGAGTTGTCTGAATGTAAGTAACTGTCCTGGGGGTATTGTGTAATTTGTCATGAATTGTTCAAAGGGAAGGAGTTGGCTCGCCTTAAAGAGATTGCCGTTTGTAAATAATGAGCACTATGTCCAGGCGGTCATATCAGCGGGGAAAAAATTGGAAATCTGGGAAGGGCAACCAGGGGAATGTTGAATGTATAGATGAGTCTATCTGATGCCGGTCAGTGGATTCGGAGCATACAAGCATGCGCTGCAGACAACCTGTAAGGGCCAAGGAGATGGGGACAATATCCTATGGAGAAGGAAATTACGCACTCAGCAGTCAACAGAACTCTATGGGTATCGCTAGTTTCACCAATATTTCGGCCTGCGGTCCAGCATTAGAGCCACTGTAGTTGTGTGGCTAAAAAGCAGATCTCAAAGGAGGGGCCGCCAAGCCCACTGCTCCCTCCTGGTAGTTGCAATTTTTTAAGGGCAGATAAGTGCACACAGGAGGGAATCTAGTTTTGTAAAGTATGACCGCTGGAATGACAGGAAGGTTGGTGAAATAGTATAATAACTGTGGTAAGATGATCATTTTCACAGGGCTATTTTGCCAATAGGTGCAAGGAGGAGTGATTGCCAAAGGTTCACCTGTGAGCAAATGTCCGCCAGGGCTCTATGATGGTTCCCTTCATTCAAGTCCAGAGAGGTATGGTGAAGATAGATACCCAGATAACGAATTTTATCATCTTACCAACGGAGCTGCATTCCACCCAGCCTTCCCATTTGTGCTTGTTGGATGGGACTCAGTGGATAGAATGCTTACTTGGATCAGTTGACTTGTAATCCAGAGACTTTAGCAAAGGTAGATATTATGGTGTGAAGTGAAGCAATGTCTGATGTTATATCTCAGAGATAAATGAGCAAATTCTCTGTGTAAAGTGAGAAGATATGTCTCCGATCTTTAAGGGCATGTCCCATGTTTGGCTCTCCCTGTGAAGATGTATAGCTAAGGGCTCCATTGGTAACACAAAGAGCAGGAGGGGAAAGTGGGCACCCTTAATAAGTGCCTCAGCCCACTGGGAATGAGTCTGAAGTAAGGGGGCCCAACCATATCTGTAATGTGGAGTTCCTGTACAGCAGTCAAGTGTATGCTAGTTAATGCTTTCCCACACTCATTCCGGCAAGCACAGCTAAGAGGTATCCCAGATCTAATATAACATATGCAGCATTGGGGAAATGGCCTTGAACTTTGTCTTGGATGTGAAAAAGGTGGTGAATTTTTTGTGAAGTATTTCTGCATAGGACAAACCTGCTTTGGTCTTTGTGTATAAACTGTGGGACCACCCAGGAGCATCTGGTGGGCAAGATTTTACCAATGATTTTGTAGTCTACTCCTAGGATCGCTATGGGGCTCTAAGAGCCCATGAGTGTGGGGTCTCGATCAGGTTTTGGAATGGAAATTAGGAGTGATTCACAAAGTGATGTGGGGGGAGTTCTCTGGATTGGAGGGCTGATGTGAACATTTCTGGGGCGCGAGAAGGGCTAGAACGTAACAATATTCCAGAGGAAGCCCATCCAAATCCAGAACCTTGTTATGTGCTAGGTCTCGTATAGCTTGTATGACCTCTGTGGTCATGATCAAGGTGTCTAAAGCCGCACCTGTGGCTGCGGGGATGAGTGGAAGGATCATGGGCCAGATGTCAAAAGGGTATTGCGACTCGCAAACGGCAAAAAACGCTGTTTGCGAGGCGCAAAAACCTCTCCGGTATGCAGAAATGCATTTTGCGAGTCGGATCCGACTCGCAAAATGCATTTCCGACTCGCAAATAGGAAGGGGTGTTCCCTTCCTATTTGCGACTCGCAATGCTATGCAATTTCATTTGCGACCGCGAAAGCGGTCGCAAATGAAATCGCAGTTACCATCCACTTGAAGTGGATGGTAACCCAGTCGCAAAAGGGAAGGGGTCCCCATGGGACCCCTTCCCCTTTGTGAATGGAAACAAAAATAATTTTTCAGAGCAGGTAGTGGTCCTATGGACCACTGCCTGCTCTGAAAAATACCGAAACAAAAGGTTTCGTTTTTTTTTTTTAAGTGCAGCTCGTTTTCCTTTTAGGAAAACGGGCTGCAGATAGAAAAAAAAAACTGCTTTATTAAAAAGAAGTCACGGACATGGTGGTCTGCTGTCTCCAGCAGGCCACCATCCCCGTGAGTGCCCATACTCGCAATGGGGTCGCAAACTGCGACCCACCTCTTTAATATTAATGAGGTGGGTCTTTGCGACCCCATTGCGAGTAGCAGAAGGTGTCTGAGACACCTTTCTGCATAGCAAATTGCGACTTGCAATTTGCGAGTCGCACGGACTCGCAAACTGCAAGTCGCAATTTGCTTTTTTGCTACATCTGGCCCCAGGTCTGTGAGAAAGTCTTGCATCTTGACCATTGTAGTCTCTGGGAGGACCTTGTAGACGGAGGAGTACTAATTCCAGAATTCTTGTAGGATCCCAACATAGGAATGCTCAGATACCCCCTGGCGTGGAGTGATCACTGTGATTGGGGCCTATAAAGGTATCCTGCATTAAAGCCGGGCAAGTAAGTGTCTGGATTTGTCCCCTTCCCTGTGTACTTTGGCTGCATTGACTGTAAGGTTAAAGCATTGGAGATGCTCCAGTAGGGTGGCATAGGCAGTTTTTGCCTCTTGGTGGGCTGTGAAAAGTATATGGTTGAGGTCAGTCTTTCTTCCTGCTTCAGCCAGGTGTTTTTCAGCTTCCTCAATCTCCCTTTCCATAGTCCTGCGTACTCCCACTATTTCTTGTGTGCAAGCAACTCTGACCACTACTTTAAAGGTATCCCACTCAATAGTTCTGGTGGCTGCCGTGTTGTGGTTTTCTGCCAAGAAATTGCAGATATGTTGTTCTTGGTATGCTGTGAAGACTCAGGCCCATATTTATACTTTTTGACGCAAAACTGCACTAACGCAGTTTTGCGTCAAAAAAATTAGCGCCGGCTAACGCCATTATGAAGCGCCATGCGGGCGCCGTATTTAATCAATGACGTTAGCCGGCGTTAGCCGGCGTTAGCCGCCGGCGCTGCCTGGTGTGCGTGGAAAAAAACGACGTACACCAGGCAGCGCCGGCGTTGGGAAAAATGGAGTTTGGGCGTCAAAATATGGGGCAAGTCAGGCTGAGGCAAATTTTTCGCCTCAACCCGATTTGCGTCATTTTTTTTCACTCCCAACCCCCATTGAAATGACTCCTGTCTTAGCAAAGACAGGAGTCATGCCCCCTTGCCTAATCGCCATGCCCAGGGGACTTATGTCCCCTGGGCATGGTCATTGGGCATAGTGGCATGTAGGGGGGCACAAATCAGGCCCCCCTATGCCACCCAAAAAAAAAAAAAAAAATACCTACCTGAACTTACCTTAAGTTTCCTGGGATGGGTCCCTCCATCCTTGGGTGTCCTCCTGGGGTGGGCAAGGGTGGCAGGGGGTGTCCCTGGGGGCATGGGAGGGCACCTCTGGGCTCCTTCCGAGCCCACAGGTCCCTTAACGCCTGCCCTGAGCAGGCGTTAAAAAATGACGCTAACGAGGGTAGACGTCATTATTTTTGACCCGCCCACTCCCGGGCGTGAATTTTGCCCGGGAGTATAAATACGACGCACATGCCTCGGAGTCAATTTTTTAGACGTGAACGCCTACCTTGCATCTCATTAACGCAAAGTAGGTGTCCACGCAAAAAAATGACGCAAACTCCATGGACTTTGGCGCTAGACGCGTCTAACACCAAAGTATAAATATGGAGTTAGTTTTGCGTCGGAATTGCGTAAAAAAAAAACTACGCAATTCCGGCGCAAACGGAGTATAAATATGCCCCTTAGTCTTCCAGACAGTCGCGGGGAAGATGCAATGCTGGCATCGGGGGTGGGGTGGCAACCATCTTAGGTCCAATATCTAAGCATTGTGGTTGAAGACCACACGTCCAAGATAGTCTGACTGTCTCATCAGGGATAACATGGAAGTAGAGTATAGGAAATAACCTAAGCGAACATACAGGTTGTGAGTGATGCAGTGGAATGAATGAAGTCTGTCGGTGGGGTACATTGTGCTCCAGGGGTCCACTAGACACCAGTGGGCGGTCCACTGTCAGAATCAGGTTGCCGGCAAGCAAGGAGGGGATTACAGCTGCAGTAGGCAGGACCTGTTCAAGGTGGGATCCAATACACAGTTATAGTCACTGCTGAGGATCCAAGGTACTTGGGTTTTGAGGGCTAATTCTATGGAGTTAGGTGGCCATCCAGATGCCCCTCCAGTACTACATATTTGCCCTCCCTGTCCACAGTAACACTGGATTCTTGAAAGTGGCCTCCAGGTCTCACCCATACTAGGGAGCCATGAGCATATGCTGAGTAACTGGTAGCATAAATAATGCTGCACCACTGCTTATGGAGCCTAGTCAATTCTTCAGGTGTTGTGTGGGATTCCTGGAGGAGAATCACTTGTGCATGCTGTTGTTTAATGTATGAGTATACTGCATATCATTTCCTGGCCATATGCATTCAGCGCACATTGAGAGTAAGGAATCTAATTTCTATTGTTGGAATCATGTTGGTGGTGCTCAGGGTGGCAGGAGAAGCCCTGGAAGGGAGCGGAGGAGAGGAGGGGCACCCTGTGCAACTGTACGTCCCACCCACATGGTGCTGTATCTGTATGCCTCAGATATATGGGAAGGGAAACAGTAGTGGCCTGAATTAAACTGGGGGGAAACTGATTGCAGAGCAGCAATACGCCCAAACCAATATCATTAGAAAGATAAACACTCTCTAAGGTGGAGGTATGGAGTGGCAGAAATAAATAAAAGGACATCCAGATTTCCCTACATAATGGAACGGGAGATGCGTCAGGGCCAGTGTGAGCAAAAGCGTTTTCTAGGGCTAGACCACCGGAAGGGAAGTGCACAGTAGACCGCCATGTCCACTCAATGGCTCCTGCAATAAAGTACAGTAGAGCCTGTTGGTGTTGGTGCCATGGGGGCAGGGAAGTGTGACAAATGCAAGGATGGGGAAAGACTGGCAGGGCTGCTTGTGGTGTAATGTATATTGTGCCTTAAGTGTAGTACAAGCGTAAGAATGCTGAAGGTAAAGAGATATCAAGAAACAAAATGAATATCAAGGCATGTACTAAACCAAGTTTAGGAAAACATTGAATAATCAGACTAGGCTATCCTCAGTCTGTTGGGTCACCAAGGGAAACAGTCGGGAATCTTGGCAAGCATTGGAGTCGCCTTTGGAAGTAAAGATGTGTGGGTCATTCTCATAGTCTGTGGATATTGCACTCCTGCCCAGATTAGCCTCTGTGTGTATGGCTGTTTTGCGGTCTGTGGTGATCTGCTCAAAATCAGGGGAGGCAGAAAGGGAGGGACGAGGTTCTGTGGGCAGTCGTGACCTGCCCTCAAAGTGTAGTGTGCTAGCATGCCTGGCTGCCCGCAGGATGGTGTCTAGGTCCCTGAAGTGCAATAAATTGGCTTACATAGGGTATGGGGGGGGGGCAGTGGAGGGACACTGGGTTGGGACCCTGTGGACCATCTCCAAAGTGCAAAAGTTTGTGAGGTTGGATACTGGGGTATAAGACTTAAACCAATTTTCAATATATGAAAGGGGATCTTGTCCCTCAATGCTTTCCGGCAAATCAAAAATGTGACTATTGCTACTGCGGGAATGCTCTTCAGCGTCCTCCAGTTGCCAAAGCTTTGCCTGCAAGTCTTGAATCACTGCCTGATTGCCAGATACCATTGGTTGGATGGCGGCTAGAGTCTTCTCACCTTTGGAAACTTTGTCAACAAGTTTGCAGTGATCATCATGCAGAAAACTGAGTTTCAATAGCTGGTAATACATGATCCAGTTTGTCGGACACGGGTGGCGGCAAAGAGGCTCCCGGCACCACAGTGTCTGGTATAGTGGATGGTGAAAGGGTCAAGGCCCAGGGTGGTGCTGGGAGCTACGAATAAGATGAGGTAGTCAGTCCCAATGTAGTCCACCCTGAGGGGGGCACTGCACTAGGCGCCTAAGAGTCCATGTCCCCCTGCGCTTGGGCCTGTGGTGTTGTACAGAGAAGAACTAAGTGGGCGCCAAGCCTGTAGGGGTTTGCCTGTGGGCAGGGGATGAGGCTGGGGATGGAGGTGAGGCTCAATGGAGGGTTATGGGCCTGAAGACTATGACCCCCGCACTTCTGGACAGCGAGTAATGTTCAGTCAGGCACCTCTGTGTGTCTAATGATGTATCATAGGCAACGTACTGCACAATGCCCAAGTAATTGTAGTTCTCCTGGCAACATTGACAAGGCCAGCGAGCAAAAGTGAGGTCTATGGAGTGCAATGGAGGGGAAAAATTCACAGTATCGTAGGCCAGCACCTGTGATCTTGGTGGTCTCCCCAAGTCCCCTGCCACTGTTAAAGACTGTACATATCAGCGTGGCAGACTTTGAATGCTGAGGTACACACCAGTAAGACAGGGCTGGGGTCCACAGGACGGGAGACAATGGGTCTGGGATATGCAATCTCCCTAGTTGGTGATCCTGCTCAATGTCCCCACGAGGAGTAGCAGGCACCATTACTAGGTGGGTGTCAGAGGGCTACTCCAAGCTTATCACAGTCTTGGACCATCCCTTATCACAATGGGGGCCAGCAATAGTGTCCAGGGCCCTCCCCCCATTCAGCAGCACAGGGAGCCACAGGACTCTGTGGACGGTGCATCACTGATCTTGTGTACTATTGGGCCACCGAGGGCCAGGGTTGTGATGTCGCCTGTGAAACAGTCATGCAGGTCCGCCATCTTATCCTGTTTGGCCACACCCCTTCAAGGCAGGGTCCTTGATATAAGGCACATATCAGATCACTCTACAGTGTAGTTAGGTATTTTTTCTGAGTCAGGACACTTCTCCCAGGTAGACAATGGTATGTATATGTTGGTAGAGGATATTTTAGTGCACATACAAATGCACAAGGCTAATTATTTTTTTAGGAATAATCTTGGTGGCCTCAAGTGCATATAATGTGTTTTCATGACTAAATGTAAAAAATGAACTCACTAAAGGATTTAGAAGGACAGTTATTGATGCAGAAAATTCAAATTTTAGAATGGCGATTAAACCTGCAAGATGAGAGTCATGATAAGTTGGCTTTATCACAAGAGCTGGAAACTGCTAGAGATGCATTTAGGAAGATACTAGATCTCAGGGAAAAAGGCTTTTGAAATCTGGAACTAACTCCTTCAAAATAAATTTCCCTCCCAACCGCTCCAAGAATCCTGCAGGAATTTCAAACATGGAATGATAAATAGTCATTTCTGACAGCTATTTTTGCATGAACAAGGGGGCAGTAAAATGTGACCTTATATTTTTCACGCGCCGTACAGCCCAAAGGAGAATGTCACTGAATGTGCTCTTGAAATACTCTTGATAGCATCGAAGTGGACAAAAATACTCCATGGTCTAAAGCTGTTCTTCTCTCCATCCCCCTTTTTCAATGCTAGCGCAACAACATCGATCTACAAAACAGCAACACTTTAGTAGAAGACTCCAACCAGAATTTCAAATCTTTTGACCAGACACTCCACAACATAAAAGCCCATATCTCATTCCAAACTACACTTGAAAACTTTCAGCACCCCGGAGGACTCACCACAGAGCATGCAGACCCACATCACTCTCCATCGACCACAGAGCAACCTCACATGTGTTCTCCTACCTACCTTATCCTACCTTATCACACAAACATGGAAAAACTACAGAAATTCCCCAGATATAGTTAACAGAGCTAACTATAACTTGCGCTCCGCCATTCACTGCTTATGAGCTAACATATTACATCACTCAAGGCATATTCTATGATACCGTTTAACACATCACTGATGACATCTCAGATGGCATCATTGAAGACACTACTGATGACATAATCAAAGTTTCTTTTGTGCACTCATCTATAAATGGGTATTGCCTTAGAGCTCTGAAATCACCTGGGGCCAAATACAATACAAAATGGAAGGGGCCACATGGCCCCCCTCTACAAGCCTCATTAGGCCATGTGGACCACATCTCCTAGGTCTGGATCAATTTTAAAAGGGGACGGGGCAGGTAGAGTTGCTAGGGTTCCGATGCTTCCATCAAGGCTCGACCATTCGCAGGTTACCACGAAGGCCTTCACTCTTTGCATCAGCAAACCCAAGTGATGACCCTTGCTCTTCACAGCGATTCACCCTCTGCATATGGTGTTGCCAACTTACCTCGCTCATGGGCTACAGCCAATGGCACAACAGTAATGCACTCTTCAAAGAGGCCCTCTCTAGCATATGGGTCACCGACTTTACTCTGCACATGGGCTACGGCCCAATCAGTACAGCATTATTGTGTCCTTCATGGCATCCCCATCAGGCATACAGGTCACTGACTTTACTCTGCACATGGACTATGGTTCAAAAAGTACGGCAGCAATGTACTCTTCACAGCAAACCAGGCTGCACTATAGGGTCACTGATTTCAGCCTGTACACGGGTGACTGTCTCATCTGTGCAGCAATATTTTGGGGAGTTTCGCCTCACCTTCTTATAGTCTATTTCCAGACACAAAATGTGATTTAGTGTCTGATTCTTTGAAATTTGTGTTGAAGGTCTGCTTACTTTTGAAGTGCTCACTCCTCTGTCCTGCCCTTTCTCTGGAAAGCAGTCTGTCATTGATTTATGCATCAAAGGTTTAGTAAAGGGCCCTATCTCTACTCTTTATGAATTTCTTTTAAGCCCCATCTCTCCCCTAAGATGTATCAGCCCCTTGCTCTTTCCGGACCCCTTTCTGAGAATGACGGAACACCTTTTGAAGTGTACTAAAGAGATTGTCTCTTCCTTCTTCCAGTGGGTTTTCACCTAGCTCTCAGGAATTAAGCAATCCACAATCTGTCTGTGGGGCTTCCTTTACCTCCCCATGCTCCTTCAATCAGCCCTGGGTCTCCAAAAATGGAATCCAGAGTCTTCTATGTATTGTACCCCTCACAGGCAAACATGTACCCAGCACACACATGCAACTAGATGCGTGTTGCATAGCACTGCATATTAACTTGTTGTAGACCAACGGTTAGAGAAGAACATAGCACCTGAACTTTACATGAGTGAGTCTCACTTCAGTGACATAGGTATGAAGGTCTGTTTACTCCTACTGATCCCTACATGGTTTTCTGCCACTACTGCACTCGTGCTACTTAACTCCTGGTAAAGGTAGTAGCCTTTCACCACTATGAGGGTAGTGTTTGGGTGCCCTTCCTGGTCCAACAAGGCTGCAATCTGTGAGACAGGCCTTTTTTCATAACACAGACACACGATCCATGTGGACCCATAACTAAAATAAATCAGCAGCTGGAGGCACTCAGAGCAGGGGTACATGTCCATCAACATGTGAGGGACTTTTCTGCCCCAACAAGTACAAAAACAAACAATCTCATCCATGGTTCAATGAAAACTTAAACAAAGAGAGCAGGACACTCAGATTTGCTGATAGACTATGGACAAAGAAACCTTCCACCCTACATTTGAATCAATTAAGAAATAGAAGAAATACCTACACAAATATCAAATGAAAGGCCAAAACAGCTTACTTTAGATTGCAACCAGAAAGAGCGACAAACTGGCCGGGGAAACTGTTTAAAGTTACCAAACAGCAGTTTAAGTTCAACAACTCCACTGTCATCAATAATAACTCTGTGGTGACCTACGATGCCTTCTCGACCTTCTGTGAAGATAAAATAATAAAAGTTGATAAATAATTTGCAGCAGACAGTGAAACGATTTCAGATCCAAACAGCTGCACACACTACTTGCCATGATAGTCTATAATAATCGATTCCACGGAACCCTTCCTGCTACAACAAAAAATGAGGTGACATGGAACGAGTTCAGAACCTTCAATAAAGATTAAATCAGCAAGATCGCTGCTTCCATGAAAACCTCAATATACTTGAATGGCCCAGTCCCCTCCACAATCCTCATATCAGTGATCTCATCACAGCCATCTGGACGAACATTGTAAATGCTTCACTAACCCACAGAACTATTCCAGATTATCTGAAGATGAGCCAAGTGTCACCTCTCCTGAAAAAACCTTGTGCGGATCCAACAAACCTAAGCAATTTATGGTTGGTGTTGAACATCCCATTCCTTACAGAACTGTTGGAGAAATGCATTCATATCCTACTACACCAACACATTGAACAGTTCAAACTCCTAGACAAGTTCCAATTAATTTTCAGAATAGGTCACAGCAATGAATGAACGATCTTTAACATCATGTAGCTCTTTGGACCTAAAAATCCTTGCCCTCTCATCTTACTTGACTGCTCATCAGCGTTTGATGCAGCCAACTCTGAATACCTTTGAGAGTTGCTTGAATGTAGAATAAGAGTAGGTGGCACTGTTCTCTAGTGGTTCACCTGTTTTCTTCAAAACTGTAAAAAATGGGTCAAATCAGGTAACTCTCTCTCAAGTGCATCTCCGGTTAAAATGTGAGTCTCCCAAGGAGCAACCATATCCCTTTCACTTTTCAAACTATAAATTGAATCGCAATCGGAGATCCTCAGCAAGTGAACTTGTCATACTATATGTATGCCAATTACACCCAACTATATCTGAAGGCCACCTCCCTAGATGATATCACCAGACTCAATGATACGATCGTAAAAACCCAAACTGTGCTGTCAAGTAACCACCTCAAACTTGTCCTTTAAAAACTGAGACCCTGATTTATACTTTTTGGGGCAAAACTGCACTAACGCAGTTTTGCACCAAAAAGTTTAGCACCGGCTTGCACCATTTCTGTGCACCAGCCAGGCACCATAGTTATGGAATGGTGCAAGCCGGTGCAAAGGGTAGGTTAGTGTAAAAAAAATGATGTTAGTCGGTGGGGCTGGCGGTATGGAAGAAGGGTGTTTGCACCAAAAAATTACGTTAGGCAGGTTAGAGTAAAATTAAAATGACTCTACCCTGCCAAGAGTCATTTTCTGATGCAAAACCATCCATACCAAATGATTTCTGTCTTAGAAAAGACAGGAGTCTTGTCCACCACCCCAATAGCCAGCACAGGGGACCAGAGTACCCTGGGCATGACCATTGCTCCTTGGGCCATGTATGGGGGCACTATGGCACTTTAATAAATAAAATAAAATACTTACCTGTACTGACCTGGGAAGGGGTTCCCCCATCCTCCGCTGTCCCTCTGTTGTGGGTGGGGGTGTCCCTGAGGCCAGGGGGGGGGGCACCTGTGGGCTTGTTCCATGGTGTTCCACCATGGAAATAGGCCCACAGGTCCCCTAGTGCCTACCCTGACCGAGGCGTTAAAAAATGGAGCAAAGCAAGCTTTGCCCCATTTTTTGACCCCTCCTCCCTCCAGTGCACCATTTCTGCATGGGAGTATAAATGTGGCGTTAAGGCCATAGAGTCATTTTTTGCACAGGAACGCCTACCTTCCTACCTTGCATCTCATTAAGGCAGGGTAGGTTTCCACGTCCAAAAAATAATTTCAACTCCATAAATATGGCACCAGACGGTCTTGCGCCAACGTATAAATATGGAGTTCGTTTTGCACCGAATTAGAGTAAAAAAAATTACCCTAATTCGGTGCAAACAGAGTATAAATATGCCCCTGAATTCCTACCCTTCTCCTCACCTCATAGTGGTCTTACACTACAAGACTGGATCAAACTCTTGGAGGCCCCGAACTATAATCCTGTCATCACTGGCTCAAATAAATCTCTTGGGTTGACCATTGATAAAAGAAACGTAACTTGCTTGACACATAAACTTATTCACACTTATTGCATTCTTTCAACACAACCTCCTTAAGAAGGTCAGACTTTGATACCATCTTCAGACTTCAGGACTGCAGTGCAAGCCTTAGTTCTTTCCAGACTGACCTGTGGGGTGTGGCATTAACAGAAGTACCACAATCAAGCCTGGTACCAGTCAAGGCCACCTTTAAAACCACAGCAAGACTAATAACTGGCACACAACATTTCAACCATATCATGCCCACTCTAAAGTCACTCCAATGGCTCACTTTCAAAACAAAGATTTAGCTGAAGATAGCATGCATGAAACACAAAGGAATATACAATGATGAACCCAGATACATTACAGACAAGCTGAAGCTCACACTAGGACACCGACCCCTGTTGAGTACTAATTGTCCCTTGCTGAAACTTCCAAGATTTAGAAAAAAGAAGACTTACCACATCACATTCTGCAGATCTTCCCAGAGAATTTGGAACTCTGTACCTTAGAAAGTTTGTTCCAACTCATAGGCAAACACCTTAAAAACAGAGATGTTTTGCCACCCTGAAGAAGTTCCTTGAATGGACAAAATGCATTGGCTACGGGGAAAGGAATGAATTTTTTAAAGAAGAAGAATACAAATACATACAAATAAAGAAAAACAGAAACAAACTGAGGAATCTTCACTTCATGTGGTTTTATTTGGAGTTGTTTGACCATTACATTTTCAGAAATTGTCTGTCTAGAAACTTAGGAGTGGTGCTGAGATCTTGTTTTTTATTGGTGAACAAATGGGCTTTCTTGTTGTGTAGGGAGTGTGAAGAGAATTGACCTTCCACTGACCTTCTACTGAACTCGCCTGGAAACAATCACGTCATCGTCCACTTTACCATCTCCAGTTCCCAGCACACCACCTCCAAGCACCTCAGTACCCCCCAGTGAAGCTGGGGCAAGGTAACCAAGACCCTAAGAGCACAGGCCCTAGACACCGCATAACCCGAGCTCACGGCAGACCTTGACCTCAATCAGGCCAACCAAAAATTCACCACTTGGATCACCAAATCTGCTGACAGAGTTGCCTCGCTGAAACAAGTTCAAATCAACAACACCTCCAAACCAGCGAGATGGTACACTCCGGAGCTATGCCTTCCATCTGGAAATCATCATCTAAAGATATGCTTACTCATTCTTCCATGCCCATATTAATCTCTGGGTAATACATTTGACCTCACCTTTAAACTACCCTTACTAATTGACAGTGTTCCCTATCTCAACCTGTGGACTTTATTTCTTTACATTGGGCCAGATTAAAAGACAGGTTGCAAATAGTGAGCAAAAATTGTGCACCAACTATTTGTGACCTATCTCTGTTTTTGCAATGTGACCCATATACTGCATTGCAAAACCTCTAGTGACTGGTGATCTTTGAACGGCCTGCTTATTAAAGAATAATAAGTAAAGTTGGTGTTTGCAACACCATGTGATTGGCTACAAATGCAAGGATGGAACCTGAATGGAATAGCTAACCACCATTCCCATGTTTACATTCGCAAAAGGGAAACATGTTAACACAACATGTGTTGTTTAAAGAAACTATTGCTGCTTAAAAAAATGTTTTCCAATTGGAAACAGTAGACATTGATCCAACTGTCTCCTCCCCCTGAGAAAGGCCAGGCAAGATTCCCAAAGGCAAAGTTGTCCATTGGGCACAGTTTCTCTTTTGTGAACCTTTTACCGTCTTCTTTGATGAGCCAGTAACATTTCAGTGATTTTCAACCTTTTAACCCACTTAGATCTGTGATTCGAAATTATTCCCAAACCCCCTTTTATGATTAAAATACCATTTTCCAAATCACAAAAAGAGTTTCATAAATACTGAAATGTCATTTTGTGATAACACCCCTATGGTTTTGTGAATCTCAGTGATTGCAACCACAAAATCCATTAGTATATTTGGCATTTTTACCCTGGGGAATGCAAATAAGTACACTTTACGAAGAGAGTCAGAAACACCTTGGGCCCTATTCATATAGTTATTTGCATGTGTTTGTTTATCTTATGGGGGAGGAGGCATTCGTTTTTTATGTTGGTACATATGGTTTCACCTTTGTAAAAAAGATTTGGTCACATGAAGAAATTCATGTGACCAAATCTATTACAGAAGATGGTAGATGGTGCTTCCATCAAGTTTTCTTTTCTCAGAAGTGAAGTGAAAAAAACATATTCCACCCATTAGACATATTTATCTATCTCATGACTGGCAGACCTGGGAGAGAGCACTCAGTCATGACTGACATTTGAAATGACTTTGTTCCACTTCAATATTATTTGCAAACTCTGAAGCCCTTCTCAGCTGAGGCTGTCTGCAGCAGTCCTGCCAACTCCCAAATTCAATCTGTTGGAATCTGAAATAATGATCCCTTTTCGAAATATGTGCATAATCCGCCTATTTTGAAAATCATCGGATGTTGACTCTCTGCACTCTTCTGATTCAAGTTTGCTCAAAAGTTGTCTTCCTTCTAGAAGATCCTCTCAGGCTTTCCAATACAAGTGATCCAGTGTCCTGATGCACTTCTTCACTACATATCCTTCCCCTTTGTTCTTTGTTCTGTGGGATGGGTCAATCCTGGAAAAAAGGAACTGAAATGTTTGGAACCACAGCTTGTGCCTTTTTCAAGATCCAGTCAATTTTCTCTGCCTTTGCTTTTCCCACCCAGGTATTGAATCGAAGTTGGACCTCTCTGAACATTTTCTTGCCTTGAAGGCTACGACACAGGTTTGAGGGCGACCATTTAATAACTGTTACATCAGAGGAGTCTAGATCTTGATTAAGGCTTTTCTGTATCCCTCTACAAAGACCCTGAGGTCATGACCCCCAGCACTTGCTGGGAAGCCCTCTATCTCGATTATGTGTTCTCTTTACTGGTTATTAGTGCTCTCCAACTTATCAGCAATTTTCCTTTCTTTTTAAATAATGATGTTTAGGTCTCTCACCCTCTCTAGAGACTTGCATGGAATTTAGTGAATCCATCGACAACTTGCACATTCTGAAATCAGATTTGTGCACACTGTATTGTCAAGCATCACGTCTGTGCTGGAGATGTTTCACTTTGTTCTGTTTCTTTCCGAGGCCATATGTAGACTGGTAATAATAAGATAACATATTAGGGAACTGAAAAAAGGCAAAGAATTTAGTTACAGGGCCAAGTTTATCAAAGTGTTGCATTGCCCTTGCATCACGCAAGGTAACGCAACACTAAAATCAGTTTACCAAGCCACGTAAGGCCACCTTGCGTAGCCCTAAGGTGCTTGATAAATCTGCAGTATCGCAAGGCACTGCAAGTCGCTGCCTTATGTTACCTTGTGTGGTGGGGGTGCTACATGGGTTTAACATGGGTGTTCCCATGCATCCTGCCATGGACTTTGGCGCATTCCCAGATTTACCATTTGTAGTAAACCTGGGAATGCGTCAAGATTGTATGCCTTCCCAGGGAAGGTGTAATGAAGAGAAATATCTTTATTTCTCTTTGTTATGTTCTCTTTCTACGTGTTTGGCATTCTGCAGCACACACAAAAAGAGGAAAAAGCTTCAGAGGATTGTTTTTGTGTAGGAACGTGGCCCTTCCTGCAGAAAAACAGGTAATTTCCAAAGTGGTACATAAAGCATCTGTGAATGTTTTTTTAGGTCTGGATGGATTACTAGAGGCACAGCACTCACTTTTTAGGTTTCGCCTAAAGTCTATTGCTCGTGATTAGTTAGCCTTGCTGTCTATTTCATTTGATTGCTTCTTATTTGCTGACTCTCCTTTTGTTTTGCCCCCCCCCCCCCCAACGCCCTCACGAGTTTGGTTACACCGCTGCTTCATAGACTTTCTATATTTCTGTTGTGACAGGCCAGATAATTGTCCTGGTGCTAGGATTTGGAAGGAATGCACTATTAATTACCTTTACGATATATTAACTATGTACCTTGTCTCAACCAAACAAACGTTTGTTTCAAGGTCACCGTGAGAATGCACACCAGAAAACAGGGAAGCGAAACACCCCTATATATGCCTCAGCCCAACAGTTTGTTTTACCCGCTCCCCTGTAGCCTGTCCCATTTGTACGAGAGCTTGCTTGCATGGAGTTTGCAGTTATAGCATGTTAAATAGCCAGATTCTGCTGGGAGCATTACTTCCCAATGTTGTACTGCTGTGGCCATCTTCCCACCAGTTACCTCAAGCGTCACATGTGCAAGAGCTATTGTTACCACTGCTTTACAATCTACAAAGAATGGGATTTGGCTCACCACAGAGGAGGATCATTCTTTCACCTCATGCTATTGACTGTTGTGTTATTCCTCTTCCTTTGGAGTGCTTGCTTGTATTACAATACATGAAAGTACACTCATTGCTATGAACTGAATGAACTGGCATTAATTTCGGCTGAATATCCGAGCACAGCTACATGTTCATCTAACAAATTCTAGAGTCCCAATACATCAGAACAATACTTAGCATTGTCTACCCAAAAGCCCCTTATTTTAGAGCAGCTCCATATAGGATAGGACCAACCCCCTGCCTCATCCATTTGAAAGTGAAAACACCTGTTGGGAATTTGGGGAGAGGTCTTATGGATCGATGTGGGTGTTAAGTAAAATAACCATTAAACTAATTTATTTTATTCCAAACTGCAGTTGTTATCAAGATGCCTTCTTTGGCCAGTCTTTTATCCTGGACCCTAGTGAGCAATATTTTAGCCTTCTGCTGCCTTAAGAGGGCAGCCCAACAACTAATGGGCCTGCGGGTACTAGTTTCCACCAGTTCTTCTACCATGTCCAACCTAGAGAATGTATTATTAGGATCAATTTATTTTAAGAAATAACATAGTTGTATAAATGACCAGTGTATAGTGTCTTTAAAATACCTAATGCTAAGTTCCACTTTCTCCCATACTTTCCAGGGATCAACTTGTAATAAATCTTTAATTGTTTAGTATTCATTGCTTGACCAATTTGAAATGATGTTTTTGACCAAAATATGTGTATCCCTTATGTATATATCTATCAAATTAGTAGCACCATTGGTAACTGGTATGCAATAATGCTTGAACATCTGTGTTTTACGCTTCAGAAGCCATTATAAGACCTTATACCTGACATTCTTAGGAGATCTAATAAGTCTAAGAAAATCAAAACTCTCATACTCTTGAAGGGTCAAATCAAGAAAAAAGTTATCACTTAAATTTGTAGACGAAAAGTCATAACATCTGTATGTGATATGTGCAAAATAATATTCCCTTAAATCTGGGCGACCCCTTCTTTTACTGGACGACACAGTGCATCCATGGAAAGCCTGGGAACTTTATTAGCCAATAGAAATGACAAAAACATTCCCTATAGCTCCTTAAAAAACGTCATCTATAATGCCCAGGGGAGAGCAGCGAAAAGGGAATTACATAAGGGGAGAATGGAAATACGAAGCAGAGCAGCACGGCCTATAGTCAACAGGGGCAGACTTACCCATTTACTAAACATGTGCTTGATTTTAGCTATTAGGGGGACATTTAGTGAGCACAGATTATTGACATTTTTGGAGACATACACCTCTAAATATCGTTTTGGTCTGGTGTTAATTAACGGGTGGAACTCAGCAAGTAATGTACCCCTCGCACAGTTACATAATAGAATCTCTATTTTAGCTTTATTTGTTTTGTAACCTCTGAGCTCCTGATACATTTTAAAAATCCCAAAGATCTGATCCTGGATTTCTATCTCCAGTTTAGAAACAAAGCTATGTCGTCTGTATATAGTTATACCCCTTATTGTATTATAGTTAGTCCTATCCCTTATTGGTGGTGCCACCCCTGTGTTTGTGGGAATGGCTATTGCAATTAGCTCGATGAACAGAGCAAACAATGAAGGCAACAGAGGGCAGCCCTGTCATGTATCCCTGTCCACATGGCATATACCAGTGTTATGGGAATTAATAATTATTTGTGCCCTTGTGCCCCCATATAAACGCATTACCATCTGTGTAAACCTTGCGGGGAAACCAAGGGCCAGATGTAGCAACTTCCCAAATTGCGACTTGCAATTTGCGAGTCCCGGCGACTCGCAAATTGCAAGTCGCAATTTGGGATGCAGAAAGGTGTCTCAGACACCTTCTGCGAGTCGCTATGGGGTCGCAAAGACCCACCTCATTAATATTAATGAGGTGGGTCGCAATTTGCGACCCCATAGCGACTCAGGGCACTCACGGGGATGGAGGCCTGCTGGGAACAGCAGACCTCCATGTCCGTGACTGCTTTTAAATAAAGCAGTTTTTTTTTTTCAAAGTGCAACCCGTTTTCCTTAAAGGAAAACGAGCTGCACTTTGAAAAATAAACCGAAACCTTTTGTTTCGGTATTTTTCAGGGCAGGTAGTGGTCCATTGGACCACTGCCTGCTCTGAAAAAGTATTTTTTGGTCCAGTCACAAAGGGGAAGGGGTCCCATGGGGACCCCTTCCCGTTTGCGACTGGGTTACCATCCACTTCAAGTGGATGGTAACTGCGAGTCCATTTGCAATTGCATACCATAGAGACTCGCAAATAGGAATGGAACACCCCTTCCTATTTGCGACTCGGAAATGCATTTTGCGAGTCAGTTCCGACCCGCAAAATGCATTTCTACGTACCAGATGGGCTTTAGCGACTCGCAAACTGCGTTTTTCGCCGTTTGCGAGTCGCTAAAGCTTTGCTACATCTGGCCCCAAATTCTGTAAGAATAATAAACACGTTTTCCCAACAGACCAAATCAAACACCTTCTCGGCTTCTAAAAGCATCACCTGTGCTGGTATTTCATTTTGTGTGAAGTAATCAAGGTCTTCAGTTAAAACGTTTACATTGTTAAATAATCCTGGCACGAAGCCACATTGATCAGTATTGACTATAGAACCCATCACCCTGCGAATATGGTTAGCCAGCAATTTGGTGAAAATTGTTTAGTCTATGTTTAACAAACATGTGGGTCTGTAAGAACGAAGGCCCATATTTATACTTTTTTAGCGCCGCATTTGCATCATTCGTTGATGCAAAAACGGCGCAAACTTGCAAATTACAATTGTATTTTGTAGGTTTGCACCGTTTTTGCGTCAAAAAGCGGCGCAAATGCGGCGCTAAAAAAGTATAAATATGGGCCTAAGATTTTCCTTTTCCTTTCCTTTCTTTAAGAAAACTGACAACTCCCACAGTTCGAAAAGAAGGTGGGACCTCCACTCCCTCCAGAATGTGATTGGCTAGCTTTCAAAAAGTTTAATGCTGATGCAAATTGCTTATAAAATTCGACTGGAAGGCCATCTTCACCGGGTGCTTTCCCATTGGCCAATGACTTCACCGCAGTTTCGACTTCTGCTAGAGTGACTTTAGTGATCATTGTGTGTGCCTGATCTACCTGTACTTTAGTAATAGGACCTTTACACAGAAAATATCTTATTTGTGCCTCATCAACCTGCTGCTGCTTTTTTATACACCTGATTATAATTTTTTTAGACAGGCAGTTTGTATCCCAGTGGGTTATGTGATAGAGCTATGCTTTTCACTGTCCCAGACAGATGTAATTTTATTATTTAATGAGTGTCCAGTGCCTACTGAGTAAGAAATCTGCCTGCACATTCGCTTTCCTCATAGACCTGTTGAAGATACGCAGTATTGGAAGTGTATCCTAATGTATAGTAGCAATTTCACATGCAGCTCCTAGCCTGTCCCAATGCCTCTCTACTAATCGAACTTCTACTTTGTGAAAAATGGAAACTTGCAGAAGGCAAAGAAGCCTCAAGTTCTATCCTCTGTGGGGCTAGTTCTCTGTGCAATTCCTTTAGTAGTAATTTGGCTGCCTACAGTAGCTTTAAAGGCTTCTGATACATTTTCTACCCGTGCTGAATTGGTATTAATCTCAAAATAGTTGGAAATTTCAGAGGAAGTATCCTTACACCACTCTTCCTTTTCCAAATTGACTCTGCTAAAGACCACCTACCAACTTCCCTATCTTCTTTAATACCTGAGACCTCTATCTTTGCTAAAGTGTGATCTAAAAACCCATTTTGGATATGCTCATAACTTTTTAGTTGCAAATTTCGTGAACAAAGAAAATGATCCAGTCTAGACGCAGAGTTATATTTGGCTGAATAGCAAGTTGATTTGCAGGCTTCTGGATACTTCTCTCGCCATAAATCAGCGAGATCAAGTATTCTTGTATACTGTGCTAAACAGTTAACCATGTGTGGCTTATTTTGCCTAGGCTTGCCTGAGGAAGAATCCTGCTCAGGGTTTGGGACAAGGTTGAAATCTCCCCTCAAAATTACTAAACCCGGGATACTAAGCAGGGTCTGACACAATTCCATCAGAGGTGTTGGGTCGTCCACCACCGGCGCACATAATGTAGCAAAAGTGAGCCTAGTTTTAGCAAGCCGGCCACTTACTACTAACCACCTGCCATTTGTGTCAGTATAGGAAAATGTAACCTGAATGGGAAAATGCTTATTAAAATAAAGTGACACCCTCCTATGTGCCATTTTCGAGCTAGACATACAACTGTACTCTGCCCACCACCCAAACATTTTTTAAAGCGTCATTATTCTTATCCTTGAAATGCGTTTCTTGAAGTAACACAACGTCAGGGCAATGGGCTCTGATCCAAGCATCTACAGCTTGGGCCTTTTGTTTGTTATTGGGGCAGTTTACGTTAAACGTGACTATGCTTATATTGTCCTTGTATGACGTCATTTAGCCTTATAAACACCTGGGTCAAAAGCGTTTATCCCTTCCATTGTGCCTGTGTCACTTCGGGATATTAAGCACTGAAGCCATCAGACCTCCCCAGCCCTTATGCAGTACCAACAAACTCTCCCTTTTTTTTACCCTGCCTTGACCCCCCATCTTCACCCACCCTTTCCCACTCTCCAGACTCCCCAAGGGAAGAGTTCCCCACTTTTACCCCCGTTTACCCCATCGTCCCATGAGTGCTATTATACTGCATTCTCTTGTGCTCTTATAAAACTACCCGGGGATATGACCGGGGAGTTCTCTAACTCACTTCTCTCCTTACCAAGAAGAAATGCATGTCTAGATCATATTGCGCTTTTATACATAGCCTAGTGATATTATCTGTCACCCATCCTTATTCATCAAGTCCTGAAGGAGCTCCTATGCCTCACTAACTTCATCGAACAGAAAGAATTAACCCTTAGCTAGGACCCTGGGTTTTGCTTGTTGCACTATAGTTGCTTGTGCTCTGTTGGCCTTAAAGTTATCAATTAGCTTGACAAAGTCTCTTTGCTTCCGTGCAGTTGCAGCTGACATGTCCAAACAAATTCTGAAGTGGTGCATCTCTTGGGTTGAAAGAGTTTTCCTTGCTATAGTTTTAGACAGACATTGTCCTTTATGTGATGATCAGCAAAATTTAACAAAATTGCACATGGGTATTTAGCTCCTGAGGCTTGTCGAGCGGGGACTCTATGCGCCCTTGTGATAGTCAAATCCCCAGGTAACTTAGGAATCGCCTGCTTCAAGGGAGACTCTGCCCATTCCCTGACTTGTGGCCCTTCAGTACCCTCTGCTACTTCCACTATCCGGATTTTGGTGCATCTATTGCAATTCTCCAGTTCTTGTACTTTATTTTGCAGGACCGTTTTACTTTACTCAAGTTGCAATATGTCCTTTTGTGCAATCAGCATCTTATCCTTTAGTGTCGAGATGCAAATTTCAGCCTCATTGAGCATGCTTAGGAATCAGAGCTAACAAGCTGTCTATCTTTGTCACTCTTTCATGAATCAAAGCAATTTCCTGTGCCTGAGTGCTATTTAGATCCTTTATCTCAACTAGAATAGTGTTAAATTTTAGTGTTTAAATAATAATGTACATTTCTCTTCTAACTCAGTCCCTGGTGAGATTTGTTGGGTTATCTGTGAAGGTCCCACTGTATCAAGCACTTTAACTTGTGTCTGGGTTGAGTTCCCTGTTGCTTCTGTAGATTGCACGACTTCCTTCCTCCTCTCCACCCCGCCCTCTTGCTCTACTAGCTGCATGTTTAAGGATGTGTTTAGGGGCTGTGCCTGAACATCTACCGGAGCATTTCCCTGTGACTCCATCTATGAATTAGACCTGAACACTGGCTTCATAAATAAAGGATATTACTTATGGCCAGGGGAGAGAACATTTGGAAAAGCAGACACTTCAGATGGCCCAGCTACTACAACGCCACTAATAAATTCCATAGCCGATAAATCCAGTACTGCTGAGCCCCTATCTATTGCTGCAGCTTCATTGCCTCTTGGTGAGTCAGATTATTAGGCTCCCCCAACACTTCTCCTTCCATGTTTGCTAATGCTTGAGCATTCATTTTGTGAAGGGAACCGGAAGGAACTTTGAAAGGAGCTGAGACCCTCTGCTGGGCTCCCTTCTGCGTTAACTTCACAGCAAGGGTCAGTTAACTCAGTGGAGTTGCACTGGCATTTTTGCCTCATTGAAGTGGGCACATTCTAGGGTCAAGGGCAGGTGTTAATTCAGACACAACAATCCTTTTGCCTGGAGAATAAACAATAATGGCTGTGAGTCTAATCTAGACAGCCTGTGCAAATGGTCATGATGGCACACCTTTCCAATGCTTGCCAACCAGGGGGGAGAGCAGCTGCCTCCTCGACACCTCAGCACAGCGCATTCTCACCTCTCACCCAGGAGGGGTAAGTCTCCACCATGCGTACAGTTTCTCAGCCACTTTCAATGCCTGCCTGGGGCTCCAGAGAGGAACAGTGTGCTCTAATGCTATAAAGACAATGAGGAAATCCACATCATGGAGCTTCAACCCGCAGCAGTCTCTGACAGCCCTTGGTAGCCTTGGTATGCTCTGAAACTCCTTGAAGACACAGCTCCAGCTTTGGCATTCCCTGGGGTCTCCCAGCAAGCAAGCGCTTCCAGGGAGGAACAAAGATCAGGACGCGCACTAGCGGCAGGACACCTGGGCCATCTTGCCGTCCCTAAAAGTTCTATATTGTTGAAGAATTCAAAGAAAAACAATAATAAGTATGTGCTGAAATAACTATAAATTAGCAACAAAATTGAGCGTAATAATCTGTAACCCAGAGGAGTAGAAGCCCCCACAGTCATCTGGAGTGCAACTGACAACAGATGAATTGATTGAACAAATAAAAGGCATATAGGTATAACAGTTTGCAGGGCCTCAAAAGCTCCTCTCACCTTTCAAATGACAGAACATCTCTCCAATGAAAGAGGTTGAAATGTCATAGTTTGTTACAACCTGGGGATGGTGTGCTGGGTTTAAGGCTCAACTAACTGACAGCAACGCTGCAAATGTGTCCTAATAATTACAATAAAATAGCCTGAACATCAGGAAGAAAAATGGAATATTGCAGGAAAATTATTGGATATAATGTGCACCTGCTTGTCACTCTCTAAAGTGTCACAAGTTATTGATGCGATCAAAGAAAATGATCATGTCTAGACCTATGAGAGTCCATCAAAGAACAACATAGTTACCCCAAAAATTGTCCTGTTTCACCATTGTGGTAAATCTAATAAAGCTGTGATTTCTACACTAAATTGTAGATCTAAGCCTAGACATAGGTTTCGATTATGCCACTGCCCTGCCTGAAATGGCACATTGTGGATGCAATAGACCACACACAATTCTTTAAGATATTTCTGCACACAGATTTGAAGCACAATAGCACGATTTTGTGCATATCCAATTTTTCCAATACTGAAAAATTCAACAATGTGAATATATTTTGTCAGTCCTAGTAAACTGTTTCAGCAAATTGTTAGAGGATGAAGGAGGAGACAAATACCAATTAACCCCATTAAATCTACCTTTTTGGCATGAGTTTGTGGTAACAGGGCATTCATCATTGATCTATGGATGTTGCTTTCCACCTGCCTTGAGCTTCATTATCCTCATTTAAAGGTGAAGGAACTGCTGGGTCAGCCAGTTCTATTGTTGGAAACCTTTTGCGGACATTCCATCTGACGCAAGCCATTGTGTTTACAGCATCAAATGCCTATTCACGGCTAAGGTTTCAACGCTGAATTTTACCGTTTGCTGTCCCCATGCAAAGCATTTATTTGATGAGAAGGTAAGAGTTATGCAAAAACAGCCCCACATGCTGGAAGAAAATGTCAGGGGAATTTATTTTTTGTTTTTCAAAAAGAAACTACTGCTTTGAGGTTTATTTCTGAAAAACAAAATGCTGACTGGGCCTCTATAACATGCAGACCTGGTCGGCATTGCCTATTTATAAAAAGCCCTCCCACTTTGTCCGTAGTGTTTTTGGCTACAAAATCCTACCCTATCAAGAGCAGCAGATATTCCATGATTGGGAGGGGCTCCCATAAGCCAAGCTGCTTATCGACTGGCCGATGCAGAGTAAATGAGCCCCCAAAGTGTATTATTAGTCTAACAATTGACAAAGAGGAATTTCCTAGGTGATATATGTTGATCTCTATGTACTGACTTAGACCAACTGCATAAGACTCGTTTCCACATTGATTCTTGAGTAATGCTGAATTTTCTTCCATTACTATCAGTGATGCGTCATAAGAAGAGAGAACGTTTATTGATCTTCTTGCAGGTCCAAAACAACACAACCACAAAGAAAAACAAAAGAAGAAACTACAGAACTCTTGGTCTGAGTCTAATTCTACATTTGTTTATGAAACCTAACCACGCATAATCAGGGAGAAATGGGGAACCTGGCTGAAAAGACCAAATATAAGGATAGTTTTAACAAGTTGTAGAGACTGGCTAGAAGGAAAGAAGCTCCAGGATGTAAGCATTCTCAGTGAAATTGAGGAAGTGATGTCATCAAAAAAATTCACTTTGCAGAAGGAGAAAAATGGTTATGCTTCTTGGACAGAAATATGTGGAAACAGCAAGTCTTTGACCTCTGCAAATTGAAGGATGAAGGAAAAAAAGCAACTTACGCCAGACAAGATAGAAACACCTCACAAGCTAAGCAATCTTTGGAGAACATTCAAAGACTTAGCATGAGCATCTAATAAACATAATAGCAAATAGAGAACAGTACTCCAAACAAAGCACCAGTCACGGAAATTAGCTACTTAAACCGGGCCTTACCAGACTAGAACATCAATGAAAAAACTTTCAATGTAACAATAATTACTAGTGAGGTGTCTTTGCAATCAGCAATCTTAAAAAATTGTTATGAGCACTCCAGAACTCCAGTTAAGCTTAAAAAACAAAGAGGTGCTCTACAGCTGCCAAAGAGACTTCCTCACTAATTACTAAGTAATCAGCCATTTAAACACAGTTCACATCCTGATACCTAAATACATTCACACAGTTGAGAAAGCAAACATGCTTGTGATAAGGCATGTGACCCCTTCACTAAATTTCTAATTCTGTTGAATTGTCTCAGGAATTCCGAGGGGTAAAGAGAGACACATGAATGCATTTAAATCAATTTACATTGTAACCCATTTGGCCACACATTGAAATTCGGAGGCAGAATTAAAGTTTAAAAGATTTATTACACATTCAAAGTCAGACTTATGTTTATGAGTCTCACAAACATATCATGCAAGCACAGAATCACCAAAGGAGAGTTAAAGCACTGAATCAGATTAATCAGTGTCCAGGTATCTGAAGGGGAGTTATTTTTCATGGCTCTTTGTCAACACTCCTCGTCCTCGGCAACTCATCTTCCTATACTCTTTCTCTAAGAATAACAATCAGCTCTTCATTAACTAGAAACTCGTGCAGGTCCACTTGCAAATAAAGAAATATAAAACAAGAACAAAATGCCATGTTGAAGGTTAACAACAGAGAAACATTTCAGGTCTTAACTCCAACCAGCTTAACATAGAACTCAATGCACATTCGAATACATGATTATGTGTGCATTATTCATAAGCACAATAAATGAATAACGACTACGAAAATATATCATTTAACTAAGCTATCATAATACCAATACATTTGGATATAAATTGCATACATGTGTACATGTTTCAATAAATGTCATTACAAAGTTTACATATGACTTTCAAAATTTTTACTTATAAGCTCACTTTGATTATATGACTTTTTAGTGCACCATGTTTACATTAATACATTTAAACACACATTATATTTCTTGTTGATTACAATTTCTCATCATTTCTGAAACGCACAATGGCACAGCCAAGATATGCTCTCTCACTTGTATGCTTTTTGGGTTTCCAAAATAGAGTTTCCTCATTGTTCCACAAATAACTCATCCTAAACTTCTCAGGAGTGCGATGAGGGGTGTATATCACATAAAGCAATGAAAACGCAGTTTAAAATAAATAGCTCACAATTGGATACTTTGAAACGGGAAGAGATGTGAGACAGGTTCTCGTGGTGTTGGAGGAAAAGAGGGATTTTGTGCACCGTTAATAGGAAGCAAGGGAACCAATGATAAGCACCCACCAACAGTGTGCTTCTTTTGCGTAGATTGGTAGGAGAAGTGTCCTTGCCCAAAGAGGATTGTCAGCAGGTCCCAACCAAGCCTTTGGTCTATGTAAGTTTATTTTCAGTGTGTTTTCTGCCACTTTGTGAAGTTGTGAAAAACAGGTTGAACCAAAGGACCTAGTGAGTGAGGAGCCGCCTAGATTTTAAACAGATGAGCCTGTTGAGTCTCCAGACATCTGGTGTAACTGGGAGACAAACAAGTGCTTGAAGAAAGCTTGAGGAAGGACCAAAGTCAGGCAAAATCATTTCATCTAATCCCAGCAGCAAAAAGTCTGGTTAGAAAAACTGTATTGTTGATATTATAGAATGAAGACGAGAAACCAGATTCAGTGAAGACTGTGATGTCCATCATTCTTCACAGATCATCCAACTGTTTGTACCATGCTCTGTTAAAAAGTCGGCTTGTGGTTTGCCCGCGATGTCTCTTAACTGTATTAGTTGTTGAATAATAGTGCTATCCATGATTTCCTTTTTATTTGCACTTTTATTTATAAGTAATATAATCAATCTTTGACCAAAATTGTTTTCTTTTCATCAAGAATCTACTCATAGCTAAACATGAAATGATTTATTTTTACAAGATTTTGAAATCGAACTGGATAAGTTGGAATGGGATTGAGATATCTAACAATGATTGTAACTTGTGACCTACGTTTGCAAACATTTTTCTGCAGTATGTGCATTAGCACACTGCTCATGCTCACTAAGGGCTAGATTTAAACTCCTTTTGCGCCAAATTTGCATCATTTTTCTTTACGCAAATCCGATGCAAACTTAACTTTATATTTATGATGTCAAAATATAGGCGTTTGCACCATTTTTTGGATGAGTGAACCTAACATGTGTCAATGAGATGCAAGGTAGATGTCCCCATCCACAAAATGGTGCGATCCCTATAGCCTCATATTAATCCCCCTGTGCTATATTGACGGATGGGTGGGAGGAACGCTAAATAATGGTACTAAGCTTGCCCCAGGAACACCCCTACCCCCATCATAGGGACTCCGGAGGATGGGGGACCCCATCCCAGGTAAGTCCAGGTAAGTATTTTTTTAATATTTTTTTTTTGCCATCTGGGGCCCTAACTTGGGGCCTCCTGCATGGCACAGGGTACAATGGCCATGCCCACTTGTCCCCTGCTGGCCATTGGGGTGGTGGCCATGACTCCTGTCTTTCATAAGACAGGGGTCATGTTTTTGGTGGTTGTGTGCCACGAAATGGCGCTAGTCTGGTTAGAGGCATTTTATTTGCCTCTGACCAGGCTAGCGTAATTTTTTGACGCACAACCCGTTCCTTTCCTACCGCCACCTCCACCCGGCTAGCGTCTTTTTTTTAAGATGCTAGCCCAAGTTTAGTGCTGGCTTGCGCCATTCTATTAATACGGCACCTGACTGGCATTGTAAAATGATGCAAGCCGGCACTATACTTTTTGGTGCAAAACTGCATTCCTGCAGTTTTGCACCAAAAAGTATAAATTCAGGCGTAAATTTGGAATCTTTGACCTAATGGTCTCCAACTGGTGACTCCCCCTTATTTGCATAATTTTCCTTTTCTCATCTCAGTCATCTGTACTTGTACTTTGACCACCTCATCACCTTAATAAAACAGTCAGCATCACAGTAGCTAGGTTTAAGCCTTGAAAACCCCATACACACATACATAAATGTATGCCAGCACTCCTGAAGATAAAAAAATATATTTTAAAAAGTATTATATCACTTCATTCCCAATCACCCTACCAGTGTTCAACCAGCTAAATATTTCACCGCCTACTCACTCCTCTGCAGTCTTGCTTTCATACACTGCACTAAAAGAGACACTGCCTTATAACACGTATTCTGCTTTTACACCTCATTCATGAAACCCTAATCAGGCACTGGTTTCAGATGTCTTAAAAGTTGACAACATGTAGTCATCAAATGGAACCCTTAAAGTATTTTGAAAACAATTCTCAGAGCAGTTTTGGGCAGAACCATGTTTACGGCCTAAATAATTCGTAATTACGCCTGCGAGATAGTCATAAAAGATGCCTAACAGGCATTAATGATTGTATTACTCCACACTTGTAGACCATTAATGGGTACAGATATGCAGTAGGAAACCCCACGCAAGGGGTTGTTGGGCCCGATCAAGCCATAGCATGCCTTGAGAGTTTGTGAACGGCCACAAACTCAAGCGTTTTGGGCATACACACCCCAAAACCTTCTGAAGCCTGGAAAAAGTCCGATTTGCTCAAGGCCTCGACCTTCCCGAGTGGGTAAGGGCTCAGACACCCTCCCAACCAAACTTCGTGGGGTTGTAGGTGAAGAGATTTCTTCACATGAAAATGTTGTTTCTCGAGAGGGAAAACAGAGGAAATGAAGAACATGTGCATTTGAACAGTTGTATTTTGTGTAAAATAAAATTCCTCACTGGGATCAAACCATCTTGGGCAAAATTCATAAAATATTCCAAGTACTATTCCTGGAATTCTGCAAGAGGTGCAGCTTTCCCAAAGTACTACTGGGGGTGTGTAAGGATTGCCAAAACGCATGAATCTACTACACCTGTGTGTAGGAGTATGTTTAAGGAAATCGATTTAAAAGTTTTCTTTATGAGTCACCACCAGGTTGTAACTGGTAATCTTAGGTAGCAAGCCCCTATCCTGGAGAAGTCTGCCACAAAATACTGGAATAGCTGGTGCCCATTTCTGGTAGGTGCAAATTGGTGGTGTTTTTTTTTGCAGCCTGAAAAATTGTGAAGTGCTGATTTGCAAATGTAACTTCCTTGATTGAAACGACCCTTGCTGCGCTTAAACCTCTCTTAACAAGTCTTTGAAAATGTAGTGCACATTACACAGAGTCGGTGATGTTTGTAACTAAAATAATAGCATTTTGATTTCCATTGCATATTTTCTAAACCTTGATACCTAGAAAATTGAAAGCGTGTGTAAATGTAAGAAACCACTGGGTGTCAGTGTTGCACTTTACAAATCTCTATAAATATATCGTTAGATGTAATGTCGCGGAGAATAAAACTAAGCAGATATTGCCATCAAATTAAAAGGTTTCAGTTTTTGAACTCCTTGTGACCACCGTATTTACTGGATCATTCAGAAGGAAGTGTTTTCGTCAAAATTCATCGAACATGCACCTCTAATATTAACTAAATTTTGCATGATTTATGAAAAATACAGGTCAAATGTAGTGCAAAAACATTTGAAAGGACATTAGACGACGGAGTGGCCGGGTACACCGCGTGGCCGGTAGCACGTGGCTCCACCGCGGAGTGTATGCGCATTGTCCATAATAGAGGTCCAAAGTCGGAGAATGCAGAATTGTGTGTGATTTTTTTGGGATACATCCTAGCAGAGCTCTGCACTGAGCTGACACAAGAAGCGTCCCTCAGAAAAATATTTGCTCGTTTAGGTAAAAGTTACATGTGCAAATAACCTTTTTTTCACAAGTGTAAAACGAGTTTTGTAATTCATAGAAGTTGTTTGCGAACTTGCAAAACGGTTTACTCAAATTGACGTGCTTGTATGAGTAAACCTGTACTTGTATGAGAGGAGAATTCGTTTGCGGACTCTGAATATTTGATAACATCCACAAATGTATACATTTGTTTTGTTAATTCAGAAGGTTGGAAATTGGGACCTATGAGACCTGCTGGTGCACATTTACTACTGTATTCTTTTTAAAAACTCACTCAGGGTTTGGCAAGGCAGTTCTTAGCTGGAAGCATCACAAGACTGAAATAAGAAGAGCTGAAAATAATTTGGTGTTGAAAAAAAATAAAATCAGGTTACCTCCGCAGCAGCCAAATTGTACCACGACAAAATGCCTGTTGAATACCTAGGACCTGATTTAAGGAAAGTGACGCTTCACCCAGTGCAGCGTCACTTTCCTTGCGCCCCTTAGCGCGCCACCAACGCCACCATGTGTGGGCCATATCTAAGATACAGCGCACCATGGCTGTAGTTAGGGAAACTAGCGTCAAAATTTGTGACGCTAGTTCGAAGATTTGCAGGACTAGCGTCAAAAATTTTGATGCTAATCCTGCAAAGCCATTGAAGCCCATTGAAAACAATGCTGTGCCTCTCTTTAATGCCTTCTCTCAGGCATAATGTAGTGCAAAGGGTTACAACGTGATAAAGTGGGGTGCAAGAAAAGTGGCTCTTTTTGTAAATCTGGCTCTAAATGCATCGGCTCCAGAGCGACTTCGGAACAGGCACTGCTGTCTGACCCTGCACCGCTGCCTGCACCAAGAGCCGTGGTCCCCAATGAGTAAAACAACAGCAACTGACGCCACAAGCCCGATGCTGCTGCAGCACCTCCGAAGTCCTGCCACAGTGTGAGTCCTGAGTGCTGTGTCCCAGATGTCCGGGGCACACGACTCTGCCGCAACACCTGTGGCCCCATGTAATGATCGCAACACCACAAAGTCGATGTCTCGCATCTTGACCTGCTGAATTTATCAATCCCGCCTGATTGTAAGGAACTAACGCCTTGTCATCAACACCACATCACCTCCCCTGCAACTGTAAGGAACCAACACCTCACCTTGCCTGCCTCGCAGTAAGGAACCAATGCCTCACCTCCCCAATAGTCGTAATGAACGCCTCACCCCGACTCCGTGCAACTTCTTTGCTTCTTCTTCTGTTTCCAAGGTACTGTACCCGGGGGTCCGTGCGACTCCATGACCGGCCCCTACTCCGTTCAGAGTGGCATCTGACTTTTGGGAGAGACTCCCTCAATGACGTCATGATAGCCCTGGTTGGAGCTATTGTGTTTCTAAGCACTTGTTCTGCTTTCCCACTTATCTCCTATCAGAGCTTACAGAACCTCTCTGGAATGCACTTCTGAGTTTAAAGAAGACCTTTATTGTTGTTAATTCTACCCCACCCACAAGTTCCTGAGAGACGAAATTAGTAGATTGGAAGCACACGTTTAAAAGTAGTCGCAGCAATGAAAGCAAAATATATCACAATACTTCTCAGTTGCAATGTACATAGCAAATATATAACATAACTGCAAAGCAAAGCATAAAAGTCAAATTCATCACCGTATGGGCAAGGCGGTAGGGCCTAAAGCTTCCTCTTTCTGGGGTCTGCAAGTTGATGACTCCGGTCAACTGTGAGAAAGAGATTATCTACCCAAACGGGAGACTGGCAACTGACGTCTAGCTCCAGCCTGAAGTCAAGCAGATTCAAATCTAACTCACTGTAGCCCAGAGTCATCCTTAAAAGCAAACTCAGTGTGAGATCCGAACAACCTTGGAGAGTGGCCAGTTCTCCTGAGCAATTCCGCTCTCAGACTGGATTGCGAGGTAAACACAAAATCTACATGCTCTTATCAGCTAAGGTCTAGTGTGAAGAAAACAGCTTGGTCCATCTTGTGGAAAAACACAGCTTGTAAAAACACAGACATCTGTAATGTCTCAACTGCAATGTCTAACCCTACGTTAAAGCCAATAGGCAACCAACCTACATATCAAATGTAATGTCTAATGTCATGTCAAAGCCAATAGGCAGTTAAACTGAATACAGAATGTAATGTCTAATGCCATGTCAAAGCCAATAGGCAGCTAAACTGAATACAGAATGTAATGTCTAATGCCATGTCAAAGCCAATAGGCAGCTAAACTGAATATCAAAAGTAATGTCTAATGTCATGTCAAAGCCAATAGGCAGCTAAACTGAATACAACAAATAATGTGCTACTGGTGAACATTGAGCAACTAATATGCGCAGTGGTGAAACACAAAGTCATTGGTCAAACACAATTAATAGCATCACATTCCACCCTATGACCAATGAATTTTTGTTTCACATACCTCTTATTTCAAACAAAAACAAAAAACATCAACACAAAAAAAACATTTTCAACAAATCAGATTTGAATGATAAAAGCAATCACTGTAGAGCAAGGGAAGTTGATTAACATATTGATCTCATAACCTTTCACATCAGATACATCTACACAGAAAAGACTGAAACTCATATACTCTGATTGGGATAATAGTGTCTCTAAAATAGCAGTTTGATGTAGCATGAGTTCTACTCACGTAAAGGTGCACGGTCCACCTGAAAGGTTTGCTGGAAGGTAAGTGAAAGTCAGAGTTCCACACGAAAAAAAACACAGACAGTTAACTGTTAAGGTTGCTTAGTTCCAGTGGAAGAATGTAATCAAACAAGTTGAACTTGAACTGAAGGCGCCATTTGCGCAAAATGGATCCATGGTGCTTGCACTTTACTCAATCAGGTTCAGGTTGGGGGTTCGGTCCCTTCCCCGACCCCACATGCACACACCCGAAGGGGGACCACACAGCACACTCAGGGACAGTGGCGAAACATGGTAGGATCTGCAAAAAAAAAAAGTATGACTTTTCTTGCAAATAACATTTGTCATCTGAAATGTGCCTTTCCTCTTGCTTTCCCTGTTGTATAATCAGCAGGACGTTTTTGGGGGCCCTTTGTTATAATTTCTGCAGGTTCTGGAGGGTCATCTGGGGCTTCACCCCACACCTCAGCACTGAGGTTTTTATCTGCTGCACCACAGCTTCCCTTTCCTTGCACTGTCAGAAGGGCTGGGGCAGACTCATTCTTTACCAAACCTCCATTCACTGCACTTTTGACAAGTTGGGCCATTCTGTCTCCAATTTGTATGAATGAATCATATTCTATTCTAGTTATCAACATAATTTTGATTTCTCCTTGGTAATCTGCAGCAATCACTCGCCCTAAAACCTGGTCAATTTGCCATATCTGTTCTGGTAACTTTCCTCTCCCCAACTGCTCTGTGACTGTTTGTGGGACAGATCTCTCTTGTGCGTGCTGCACAGTTTTACTCAAATCTAGGGGAATGTGCATCTCTCTAATCTCTGCCCACCTGTAAGCGGCATTTTCTCCCAGCTGTCCACATTTCTGGTGCACCCACTTAGCCATCCCCACTGAGTCAGAATTCTGGGTGTACACTTCAGACTCTGAATTTTTCTCTTCAACATCTGCAGGGGAATTGAACCAGTTATGTACAAGCCATGTGGAAAACCAAACGGCTAAACCATTGGCAATGAACCAAGAATCAGCATAAAAATGACACATCTTACGCAGCTCTTGCTTTAAAATCTGACACACATTGTACAACACTGTTCCTTCTCCTGTGCTAGAAAACAACATTTCAGTCAATGAATCATTAGTCAAACAAACATGCTTTTTATCCTCAGGGGACACGAATTCAAATGGTGCACTCAA
The DNA here is from genome assembly GCF_031143425.1 of Pleurodeles waltl. Classification (NCBI taxonomy): domain Eukaryota; kingdom Metazoa; phylum Chordata; class Amphibia; order Caudata; family Salamandridae; genus Pleurodeles; species Pleurodeles waltl. Next base: position 45,562,222 of record NC_090437.1, read on the forward strand.
TTTCACTGGTGACTCTTTTACCTGTGGTACTCCCTGCACCCTCTCCACATCCTGAAAAGGGGCTTGTGGCACCTGTTCATGTAGGGCTGTAGTGACTCTAGCCCTGTCTTGCAGGGGCACTCATTTCTTCCCCTGTTCCTGATTTACGTGTAAATCAGTGTTTCCCTCTTGCACTGCGCAGAAACCTAAAGTCTGAATTATTTCATTTGCCAAATCACAAGCGTGCAGCTGCTTATATTTTTTCCTAGTGACTTTATACCAAAGTGTTAAGATTTCACTCAGATGAGGGCTATATTGTTTCCAAAAATCAAACAAGCTAATGAAACTCGGTGTCTCTTGCTTAGTGCAAACAGTAAGAAACTCTAAAATCTTTCGTTTTACTTGTGCATCTGCCATGTAATAAATTTTTCTTTGCAGAAGCGTCCGTCAATAACATTCTGAGCTCTGTTCTCCGTGTTATCAGTTAAGGAATGCGCTTCAACTGCCAAAAAACCCGGCACACACGGCGGCTCAGACTGGCTCACAGCTGTCTTAACCCCCTCATTACTGGAATGGGAAAAGACAGATTCTTCTAAAACAGCAGTTTTATTGCTTTCAGCATTATCTTGCATTAATGTGTTCTGGCTAATTTGCTCACGTAAATTCTTATTTTCATGTTCTAACTGCCTACATCTCTCCTGCATTTTTCTGTAAGCAGATAAAAGTATCCAAACCCTTCTGTCCAGAACAAAAGGAACATCATTGCTTTCAAAAGGCCCATTTTCTAAATATGCTTTATCACAGCAAGAAAACATGTTTCTCACAGCACCATCAGGCAGTTTAACTTAACATGCATTTTCAAAAATGGTCTGCCGTGCTTCTGAAATTCTCCAAACAACAAAAAACAATTACACTTTTAAATTGTGCACTAAGAAATCTACCAATTTGACTCCCAAAACTGCCGACTAAGCCATAATGTTCTGCTTTCCCACTTATCTCCTATCGGAGCTTACAGAACCTCTCTGGAATGCACTTCTGAGTTTAAAGAAGACCTTTATTGTTGTTAATTCTCCCCCAACCACAAGTTCCTAAGAGACGAAATTAGTAGATTGGAAGCACACGTTTAAAAGTAGTCGCAGCAATGAAAGCAAAATATATCACAGTACTTCTCAGTTGCAATGTACACAGCAAATATATAACATAACTGCAAAGCAAAGCATAAAAGTCAAATTCATCACCGTATGGGCAAGGCGGTAGGGCCTAAAGCTTCATCTTTCTGTGGTCTGCAAGTTGATGACTCCGGTCAACTGCGAGAAAGAGATTATCTACCCAAACGGGAGACTGGCAACTGACGTCTAGCTCCAGCCTGAAGTCAAGCAGATTCGTCTCTCAGGAACTTGTGGGTGGGGGAGAATTAACAACAATAAAGGTCTTCTTTAAACTCAGAAGTGCATTCCAGAGAGGTTCTGTAAGCTCCAATAGGAGATAAGTGGGAAAGCAGAACAGCGCTTCACTGAGATTTGCTATTTAAAAATGGGTGACTTTGCTTGTGTATCTTGGGTTTTTGTCGTTTTGATCTTGTTTTACTCAGATAAATATTTGCTATTTTTCTAAACTGGTGTGGAGTTCTTTTGATAAGCCTGACTACTTGTGCCAAGCTACCGATGGGGTGATAGGGGTTATCTTAGGTGTGTAACTCCCTTACCCTGGCTAGAGTGAGGATCCCTACTTGGACAGGGTGAAAACCACTGCCAACTAGAGACCCCATTTTTAACAGTGTGCCAACAATTTTACTTAAATACATATGGTGATTAGAAATCTAGCAACAAAAATGCATAGCACCACTTATTCATGTGGTTAACCCATGTGCCAGTTTGGCAGAATGCAACAAGACTCAACTTGCCCCCTCCCCTAGAACACGCTCTACTGGGAGTGCTTGAGACACATCTTGAGACAACGCCATGCTGACAGTTACCTACATAACTTATAAAGCATTAAGAAGTTTTTTCCAATGAAGGCCATTGACTGCTGAAGTTGCAACAGCACCAAGTGATTGGTGGACACTGTATTGGGAGAAATATGAAGCATAACATAACCTAGAAAGTGTATCACAAAATAAGATAACATTTTCTTTTGAAGTCTTATATTCAAATAATCATATTTCCCCTTGGACTTGTACATTCATTGGGGTTACTGGTCACTTTCTAGTCTCTGAATCAGGGTACAATATTCTAATCTTGGATACTGTGCTGTTACAAAGCCATTATCTATATGAATCATTTGCCAATCAGAGGTTTCCTCTTAGGAGCTTCTTTTTAATGTCAACATGTCTTAACTATCAAACACTTGAAGCAGTTTGGTTCCTGTCACATCAAATGTAGGCCCAGATTTATGAAAAAGTGGCACATCAGGTGTGATGCTCCACTGTTCTGTGCCCCCCTGCTGGCACCTAACAACACCATGGTTGTGCCGTTTTTAATATACGGCACACCATGGCAGTTTTTAGAAAAATGGGCCCATATTTATACTTTTTTAGCGCTGCATTTGCACCGCTTTTTGATGCAAAAACAGCGCAAATTTACAAAATACAATTGTATTTTGCAAGTTTGTGCCATTTTTGCGTCAAAAAATGATGCAAATGCGGCGCTAAAAAAGTATAAATATGGGCCATAGTGTCAACATTTTTTACGCTATTGTGGCGCTTTGCTACACTGCTTGAAAAATGTTGACGCTAGTGTAGCAAAGTGCAAGGAGGTCCATTGATTTAAATGTGTGAGTCATTTTAACACCTTCTCTGAGCAGGCATTAAAACGAATGAAAAAATGGTGCAGTGAAATCTGTTAAATTTCACCACAACATTTTTCCGAACCTCCTAGCGCTGGAATGCCCCCCTTGCAAACAATATGCCTGGTGCAGGCATAATGTGGCACAAGGGGTTACAAAGTGGCGAAATGCACGCATTGTGCCACTTTGTAAATATGGTGTTGAGAAAATGCCACCTTAACACTATATTTGCATAAAACAAAATTCCTTGATATCAGTTATGTCCAATTCCATGCTTGTGAAACTGTGGACCTTAAAACACTTCTCCAGCACTTAGAGAAATGGTCTGTAGTCTCTGGAATGAACCTACATTGGTGTCAATAATACTTGCTATATTGAAGCCAACAAGTCAAAGTTGGTTCCTCTTTGACATCAGTGAAAACCATTTAATGAAGAGTCCCTCCTCCTATTATTTAACATATACTTGAAACGAGTGGCTTAGCAGATTGCTCTATACAAGTTCCATTTCAAAATGTATACAGATGATATATAAGTACATATATGTATCAACAGTCACAAGGAACACTTCAAAACAAATCACCACCTGCCTTAAACACATTCATGGATGCATGAAGAAAAACTGCCTCTGTCTTCTGGGGTTAAAAACTGAAATCCTGAGAGTGGAATATCACCCTGGTAAGAACATTCCATTCAACTGTGTAGAGGGACGAGTGTGAGAATGGTTCCGTTAAAATCAGTTAAAACGAATGTGGTTTGTCCCTAAACCTTCTTGTGGTCATCATACCACGCCAGAGATCAGTAAAACCCTCATCCATCTGAGGCTACTAAATGGGACACTTTGGCTCATATTTATACTTTTTTGTGCCGCATTTCCTTCATTTTTTTTGTGCAAGTGCGGCGCAAACTTAGCTCCATATTTATATTTTGACGTTAAATCAAATCAAATCATAAACATTTATAAAGCGCGCTACTCACCCGTGCGGGTCTCAAGGCGCTAGGGGGAAGGGGTTACTGCTGCTTGAAGAGCCAGGTCTTGAGTTGTCTCCGGAATGCGGAGTGGTCCTGGGTGGTCCTGAGGTTGGTGGGGAGGGAATTCCATGTCTTGGCTGCCAGGTAGGAGAAGGACCTCCCACCTGCCGTGGTGCGGCGGATGCGAGGGACTGCGGCGAGAGCGAGGTTGGCAGAGCGAAGATGACGGGTGGGTGTGTAGAAACTGAGGCGGCGGTTGAGGTATTCGGGTCCCTTATTGTGGAGGGCTTTGTGTGCGTGGGTGAGGAGTCGGAAGGTGATCCTTTTGTTGACGGGAAGCCAGTGCAGGTGTCTCAGGTGGGCGGAGATGTGGCTGTTGCGGGGTATGTTGAGGATGAGGCGGGCGGAGGCGTTTTGAATTCGTTGCAGACGTTTCTGGAGTTTAGCGGTGGTTCCTGCGTATAGGGTGTTGCCGTAGTCCAGGCGGCTCGTGACGAGGGTGTGGGTCACGGTGTTTCTGGTGTCGGCGGGGATCCAACGGAAGATCTTTCGGAGCATGCGGAGGGTGAGGAAGCAGGAGGATGATACGGCGTTGACTTGTTTGGTCATGGTGAGAAGTGGGTCCAGGATGAAACCGAGATTGCGTGCGTGGTCTGAGGGGGTCGGTGCGATGCCAAGGGCCGTGGGCCACCAGGAGTCGTCCCAGGCGGTCGGGGTGTTTCCGAGGATGAGGACTTATGTTTTGTCTGAGTTCAGTTTCAGACGGCTGAGTTTCATCCAATCTGCGACGTCTTTCATTCCATCTTGCAGGTTGGTCTTGGCGCTGGTGGGGTCCTTGGTGAGGGAAAGTATCAGCTGAGTGTCGTCGGCGTAGGAGGTGATGATGATGCTGTGTTTGCGTACGATGTCGGCGAGGGGGCTCATGTAGACATTGAAGAGAGTCGGGCTGAGCGTGGAGCCTTGTGGGACGCCACAGATGATCTCGGTGGGGTCTGAGCAGAAAGGTGGGAGGTAGACTCTTTGGGAGCGGTTGGGAGCGGTTGGACACGTCTAACGCCATAATATCAGAGTTTGCACCATTTTGTAGATGCGTGAACCTACCTTGCGTCAATGAGATGCAAGGTAGGCGTTCCCATCTAAAAAATTGTGCTATCCCCCTGGTCCCATATTTATCTCCCTGTGCTAAAATGACGCACGGGTAGGAGGAGGGGCCAAATAATGGTGCAAAGCTTGCTTTGCACCATTATTTAATGTGTGGGTCCGACCAGGCTTTAGGGGACCTGTGGACTGATTTCCATGGTCAGACACCATGGAATGGGTCCACAGGTTCCCTCCCCAAGCCTCAGGAACACCCCCACCCCCACGCCCACCAGAGGGACACCAGAGGATGGGGAACCCCCTCCCAGGTAAATATGGTAAGTAGAGGTAAGTATCTTTAAAACCTTTTTAAAATGCATTGTCCCCTGTGCTGGCCATTGGGGTGGTGGGCAGAGTCATGTGGTATGAATGGTTTTGGATCAGAAAATGACACTAGACTAGTTGAAGGCGTTTTTTTGCCTCTAACCAGCCTAACGTAATTTTTTGGTGCAAAACCCCCTTCTCCCATACTGCCACCCCCACCCGGATAATGTAATTTTTTTAACGATAGCCCACTCTTTGCGCCAGCTTGCGCGATTCCATAAAGTTGGCGCCCAGCTGGCGCTCTGGAATGTTGTAATACGGCGCTATACTTTTTGACGCAATACTGCATTTGCACAATTTTGTGTCAAAAGGTATAAATATGACCCTTTTTTTGCTACAGTTGCCACACAGAATTGAGTTAACCAGAGCCCTGCTTGTACTGAGACAGGATTACTTAAATACTGTGCACACATGTCCCAACAAAGGAGGTATTTTTTTTTTTTATTATGCTTTTTTCATCTTGTTCAAACATCAAAAGTAACCAACATGAAGCACAGTTCATGGTATCACACAGTTGTTAAACATTTATACAATTACCATACACATGATATATGATTCTGTTACGACCTTGACAAGAGACCCATGAGTGACAGCGACGGGAGACCATGTCACCCATTAAGGATATGAGTGAGAGTCATGTACTGTAAAGTGAATCCAGCTGGTGCGGGGTAGAGCGCTGCCATGACCATCCAAAAGAGGGTGGCGAATTAAGGGCCAGTGTTTGTCAGTTGCCTCTATGTTTATGGCCAACTGTTACGTCAGTGTGATGTTTATCTGGACCTGGGGGAGGCAGGTCTGCTTTGAGTAGACAGATATGATCGGAAGGGGCCCCCTATATCCTTGGGGCGGGAGCCGGGGGGTAACAGTTCCCGTATTCCCCTAATTGTTCTTGGCAGTAAGTGGCATCCCGCACCCAGGCCACCTTAGTGGGGGACGGGCGTCCACCCCAGTGAATGGCCACTCTTCTTTTGGCCAATAGGAGTAGCATGGCCGTGAGCGCCTATATTTGGTTGCCGCCGGCTCCACGTATCCCAATAGTGCTGTTAGCGGCGTTCTCAGTGGGGTGTGGCCCGTTATGAACAGGATAGTATCAAAAAACGTTTTCCAGAATGACAATACCTGTGGACACGCCCACGCCAGGTGCAGGAAGGAGGCCTGGTCATTGCCACATCTAAGACATGTCGCATGAGCACGCAATCCTATCTTAAAGGGTTGTAGAGGGCTCTTAGAGAGTCGGTGCAGGTATTTAAAATGGATGAGGCATAGTCTGTGGTTAAAGGAGAGGTGAGTGTGTTGGCCACAGCAGTAGTCCCATTGTTCATCTGTTAGTAGAGAGGAGAGGTCTGCATCCCGCACGCGCCCGAGCGTCAAGTGCGGGGCAGCAACCTGTGAGGAGGTCTATAGGCGAGTGATCGGCTGTTTAGGGTCAGTGCCATGAGGATTGTCTCTAGTGGTTGCAGTGTAGGTGGTGCTGCGGGAAAAGTGGGGTGTATATCCCTACATGACGCTTGGAGCTGGTAGTATAGCAAAACATCTAGTGGTGAATGGTGTGCCCCCTCCATCTCGGGCAGTTGTGATATGAAGAGGCCCTCAGGGTATATATGTGCAAAGTAAAAAAGTTTGAGTTTGCTAGCACGCTCCCTGGCCCAGCTCTCCTGCAGGGGTGGAAGCAATGAATTCTCAAGTATAGGTATAGAAGGTGCATATAGTAGGGGCAAACTAGCCTTCCCAAGCCCACTGCACGCAGGCAACCATATCTATTCCGTTCCTGGGTGACTTTTTAGGAATAAACAAAGCCGTCCAGAGGGGGCAATGTGCAGCCTTATCTGCCTCTATTGCTGTATGTGGTTGGTAGGGGGGTTGGGTGTACCCAAAAATTGAGAAAATGTGCTTGTGCGCAATAGGCATGCAGGGACATATCCGGCGCCCCAGACCTCTCCTCGACAGCGGTTGAGTGAGTAGATCCCAAAATGCTCTGGGCTGTTTGCCGGCCCAAACCAGAGAGCACAAATACGTTTTTAAGAGATTGAGGAAGTTGACAGTCAAAGGGAGGGGTATGTTGAGAAACAGATAGAGAAATTTAGGGAGGACCACCATCTTAACCAAAGAGATGAGGCCCATAAGGGATAGCGGGAGGCACGACCAGATCAGAATTCTGTCCTCTAGCCAAATTATTGCTCTGCCATAATTTGCCTGCCACACTGACTCGACCCCACGACTGAGGCAGATGCCCAGGTAACAGACCGGTTCCATCGCCCATTGAAGCGGAAACTCAAGGTGGAAGGGCAGGGTCTCCTCCGTTAGAGGGAGACATATAGATTTTCCCTAGTTTATTTGCACCCCCAAGTGCCTGCTGAAATGAATAATTTCCTCTATCATAGGGGATAACAAAGGAGGTATTTAAACTCTGGAAACTGAAAAAATAAACAGCTACACACTATTTCATTTTGAACAAATCTTTTCACCGCGCACGTCACAGAAAGCACTGCATTGGCTTCCGGTGAAACAGAAAAAAAGTTCTCTGCCCTGTACTCAAAGGCTGTGTGGACCACGAACAAAATAATTCCAATTACTGCTACTGATCTACTGTCTGAAGGGAAATCTGAGATCCAGTAATGTAATCTGTTTGTGCAGGCCAGATTCAGCGAAAGACCATGGCGGGAAGTCAGTTCACGTTGTGAGAGCCCAGCTCAGGAGTGTTCCAAAACTGAAAAGTTACCTGGCCTTGTAAATGTCAAGATACACTTGAAAACAAGTCTAATCTAAGAAGACTTTGCATGCAAACAAGACACCCCTAAGATTATTCTCCCACTACTCTGAAAAAGGACATATGCCCACAACCCATTAATGTTAAGTTTAGATTCTGCTATCAGATAACCTTTACACATTTGACGAAACTTCAGGAAAGTTGTGATGTTGTTGCAGTAGTTGTAAAGTTTGTAGGTACATTTATTAATGTATAGGTCTTGATATGAGTGCAATATTTATCACACCCAGTAAAATAAGATAGCTGGGGTTTGGCACTTACCTAATGTGAAAGATTGTTTCTATTATGTGTTTTCCTTTAAAAACGGAGAATAATATGCAGATTTTGAGTGCTAGACAAAACAGAATACGATTTAATAACTATTTAGCAGATTTTTTCATTTGTAAGATTCTAGTAAGTTTGTATACTGCAATTTATTTGGGGGTGTAAACTTTATTCTGTCCAATAATTACACCATTAAGCAGGTGTTTGTACAGTGATCATAAAAATTGGGGCACTCATAATCAAAGCCATGTTGTGCAGGATTGTATGGACGAGTTCTAAATTAAATCAGCATTAATTTGAATTGCATCAGATACAGTATTGAAGAAATAGATTTTGCCTGAGAAAAAAACTGCAAAATGGGATTTTTGTACTGTTTTATTTTTGCAAAATAAGTGAAATATTCCAAGACATTGTTAATTCGTTCTTTCTGCTAATTCACAAACGAGTTTAAGAGTACTGAAAGTATTGCTACAGTAGTACTCTTTTATATACTCTTACAAGTTTTTTAAATTGGACCCAAAATGTCCAGCTCCCTTTTAGCAAAAATTGAGAGAGATAAGGTCCTTTCTAGTTCTACTAATTGTATATGGACCTTGCTGAATATTCTCATTATGTTTCAATTTTTGATGTTTTGGAACTAATTCACAAAGGCATGTAATAGTGCATAAGAATGTACTAGAGGAGTACTACTTTAGGTACTCCAAAATGACTTTATGAATAGGTACCATGGTGTATTTTTTATTAATGTGTTGAATAATCATAAATTGACGTTTGTCACCATACTTTATGCCCTTATCAAAATCGTTGCAACAAATGATGGCGGCCATGTTTAATGTTGTGTAATCATTTTTGCAAGGGGTTTGATTCCAGGTTGAGGAAGCAACAACCTTCTAATTTCTGCCAAAGAGAACTGTCAATCTGTTTGGACGTTTTTGTATGTGTCTGCTTTGTAAATGTAAGTCACCCGCTGTCCATTTTCCTTCCTTCCTCAGGAACCTGTGAGGGAGAGATGGAATGGACAGCCAATCAAAACACAGAATAATGAAAAGGTTACTACACTCTACTTGTATATCTTTTTTGAAGTATGTAGTCTTTCATGGACTATTGGATATCCTTGACTGCAAGAAGGCAGGGACCTGCAGGATCACATGGAAGGCAACATCACTAGAATCCTGCATGCCCCTGCGCTGTGCCTGTTTAGAAGTGTAAGACAGTTAATAGTATGTGTTTCACTTCACTGTTTTAGGATACTGAGTACAGAACTTGCCATAGTAAGAAATGAAAAACCCTAGCTACATAATTAACAAAATATGCAACTGAAAGCTATACGGCTCTCATGCAAGAGCTGCGGTAATGCTGACTTGGGCGCATGAGGGTGTTTTCTAGCACATCAGTATTACAACTTCTGTGCAGACTTCACACAGACCCAACAGTTCTTTCCAGCGCAAATATCATCACAGAAAGTCTAGCAAAATGTCTGCGTTAAAAAAACTCAGTATTCTGAGTTTTGTAGCAAGTAGTGGAGGAAAACATGTGGTGTTACTGCATTTTCCAACCTGCAGAAGTTGTGATGGGGAGGTAATATTGCACCGATAAAAAACTAAAACACACAGTGTCTGTATTTCGCTAGGTGGTTATTACCACTTAATATTATATTGATCCCTAAAATGGGAGCCTAAACTATAACTACTCTAGAAGTATGTTTGTCCAATGCTTAATAATATATAACATACATGGAATTAAATATATCAAGTTTAAATAAAATAAATGAAGCTAGTGGTAGATCAAATTTAAAGGGCAATATGTGTCATAGATAATATTTCTGTGAACCAATAGTGCAAATCATTGACCTCTTCGAAAAATAGTAAATAGAAAAGGGTCATATAGCTTACACACAGTAGAATAAAGTTGTTGGGATACTAGGAACGAGTGTCTTCCTAGACACCAATTTAGCCTATGGTGAGAAAGTGTTAATTTATAGCAATTGAAAAACAATGAACTAACCACTATCACCTTCAAAAAGTGTGGAGTGGTAACTTGTTATAAAGAATCATACGGTTTCTTCAGTGTCTGCCTTTATTTTCCATCTCCACTTCTCCTCATCAGCTCTTCACACCTTCTTCTCTTCACAGCCTCCTCAACATTCCAGTGTCAACTCCCTAACTGTCAGAAAGTTCCATTCTAAGGAAAGGAAAGAGGACAAGGAACATACTACTTCTATATGTATCTTACTAAACTTTTTACATGAGCAATCTTATTTATATATACATATACATATATGTATATATATATATATATATATATAGAACACCTTATAATATTTATACTACTAGAACTATCTTACTACTAGAACTATAGTACAACACATCTTCCCTTCCACAACATGACAAATGTTACAAGACGTTCATTTATACATATCTTTCCAGTGAATGTTTGCATATAAAATAATTGATGCCATTATCATATACTCAAGTAGTAACTTCATAGTCTTTATGCCAAACAGGAGGTATTATACGTCTGCTATTGGTCCCTTTGCCATATCCTCCATCATCTCGATTCTGCTGAGCTTCCTTACTCCCATCATCTTCATCCGAATTGTCATCACTCTTCTCAAGTGCTGGTGGTTGTTTGGCGATCCTATCCATACTCCAACACTGACCATTTTCCAATATAATCACATTGTTTTTTACTTTAGCAATAACAAAAGGACCCATAAATTTAGTGTGTCTCATATTTAAACTTATTCCCCTTACAGACTTTTTAACATACACTTTATCCCCCTCTTTCCATTGTTGCTGTCTCATCCCATGTTTGATATCATATCTTTTTTTGTAATAATTTTGATGTAACGATACACTAAGCCTGAATTGTGGTGTTATAGGTTCACATTTCTCTCCTCCACCTAGCCATAAAGGAAAGAACTTCATACTCGGTTTCCTGCCCCTTAGAGCTGAAAATGGAGAAATGTTTGTAACTGAATTTGGAGCTGTATGGTACGCCCATAACATGTCTCTGATAGAGTTTTCCACATTTAATTGGTTGACACTAGCTAACTGGATACACTCCTTAATCATACGGTTGGTTCTTTCAATTAGACCATTTGCCCTTGGGCAATACAGAGCTGTAGTGAGGTGGTTTATACTTAGAGGAGCAAGAAAATCCTTCATTTTTGATGAAGTTAATTGAACTCCATTATCGGTGATAAGGCTAGCTTGTATGCCTTCAACAGTAAATACATCTTTGAGGAAATTAATAACAGATTCTGTGGTGATTTGGTTACCCATTTTTATATTTATCCAATCTGAGTAATAATCAATTAACACTAAAGTGTTTGACTACTCTTGTCATGTTGATTGGCCCTATGATATCTAACGCCAATTTAGTCCAAGGCATGTCTGGTATGGCCACCGGAGATATTGGTATTTTGCGAACCAATTTTGTTTTGTCACTGCGCGCACAAATGTTGCAATCTTTAACTTCAGCTTCAATCATCGAGTCCATATTAGGGAACCAAAACATTTCCTTAACGTAATTTGGTAAGACTTCTGCCTAAATGGCCCTCATGAGCCAGTCTGATAATTTTATGTTTCAAACTTGTTGGGGGCATTAGTTTATCATTCCTAAATACACAATTTCCATTTTCATTCATTTTGTATATCTCACCTCCTAATAGTTTTTTAGGGTTTCATCAAGATCCCTCCTAGATTCAGGCCATCCTTCCTTGGCTAACGTTTTTAGTAAGGATAATGGTTCATCCTTTTGACATGCTGAACTCCATTCTTCCTTACTGATTGAAGGTGTAGAAATTAACATCACGGGGTACTCAGAGGTCTCATAGTCCTCTCTTATGTCTAACAGGACTCTCGATAGGATGTCCACAGCAGTGTTTTTATAGCCAGGAAGGTACTCAATTTTAAAACAGAAGCTTTCAAGACCTAAAATCCTCCTTGCGATCCTTGGTGTGCAGTTGTAGGAACTTTTTGTGGAAAATACATAGACTAACGGTTTGTGGTCTGTGCGTATGGTAAATTGTGTACCCCAAAGAAAGAATTTAAAATGGTTTATAGCCCAGAAACAAGCCAGAGCTTCTCTTTCGATGACTGGGTAATTGGACTGCCTTACTTAAAGCCCTTGAAGCAAAGGCCACTATTCTCCCCTTGCCATCGACAATTTGGGATAGGGTTGCTCCCAATCCCAACCTGCTGGCGTCTGTAGTGAGAATAGTCTTCCTTTAATTATTAAAATTACATGGAAAAGGTGCTGCTAATATGGCCTGTTTAATCTTTTGAAATGCAGATTCATGGCATTCTATCCACTTATAAGGGATGTGATTTTTTAGTAACTCTCTGAGATCATATGATATTTCTGAAAAATTATTGACGTATTTTGTCATGTATTCAGCGAGACCCAGGAATGATGTAAGTTCTTCCTTATTCTTGGGTGCCTCCGCCCTTCTAACTGCTTCCACTAGGGAGGTTTTAGGTTTGAACCCATCTTTTGAAATGGTATGCCCTAAATAATCTACAGAGCTTACCCCAATTTGACATTTTTCTTTCTTTAATGTCAGACCAGCAGCTTTTAGTTTATTAAGGACCTTTCTCAAGTTTGTGTTATAGTCCTCTACGGTGGCACCGTATATTAAAATGTCATCTTGGAAATACAGAGTCTTAGGAGCATCTTCCAAAATACGTTGCATGCTTTTCTGGAATACAGCAGCAGCTGATGCAAGCCAGAATGGCATTCTATTGAACATATAGGATCCCAAAGGTGTGGTAAAAGCCGTGAGCCATTTAGAATCTGGGTGTAGTTCTATTTGATGGTACGCACTGGAGAGATCTAGCACTGAGAAACATACAGGCTCACCCATAGTACTTAATATCTCAGGAATTATACGAAGTGGATGTCTTTACACCCAAATGTTTCTGTTCAAGTCTCTCAAGTCTATACATACCCTAATGTAATTGCAATTATTTTTTTAGCAATCACAATGGGAGATAACCATTCAGAGCTCTCAATCGGTTGAATAACACCTAGGGATTCTAGTCTCTCAAGTTCTTTTTTTAAGAGGATCTTTAAGTAGATGAGGTATCTGTCTGGTTTTATGTACCACCAGTTTAGCTTTGGGTTTTAATTTAATTTTATGCTGGAAGCCTTCCAGTACACCCAACCTTTCACTAAAAACTTCTAAGAATTCCTGAAAAATTACTTCATTAGAGTTGGGTTTGTCAATGAGCAAAACTTGCTCCGGATTGTTTGGATCCAATTTGAGTCCCAACTCTTTCTGATGTTGCCAACCCAATTAACTGGATCTCTCCTCTACCACATAAACCTTCCCCACAGTGGCACGATTTCTGAATGAAATCAGGGCTTTGAACATGCCTTTAAGAGGAATAGGGTCTTTGTTATATCCCTTGGGATTAATGTCTGGTTCCGATAATTTGCATGCCTTCTCTTCACTAATTTTTCCAAAGTTGAAAGCATTTATGATTGTAAAGGGCGAACAAGAGTCAGCAAAGACTTTTATTGAATTGCCATCAATGAACATTTTACACTCTGAAGATTGGGAAAGATTAACCTCTTCATTTTTAACCTGTGGTATGATCTTTTTAACTTCTTGAGAGTCATCCAATTTTTTACAATCAAGTGCTCTTTCAAACTTAGACATATCCCTACACACTCCAGCAAAATGGCAGTTTTTGTTACATTTCCTACATATGGCTGTCCTGGCTTGGCAAGTGGTCAAATTCTCCAAATGATTGCTGCTTCCACAACAATAGCATTTCAGACCTACATTTGAGTTATTATTTTTTAGAAGTTGTTTACCTCCATTTTTAATCTTCAAAGCTTTTTCTTCCTCTACGTTTTCTTTGATTTCAGCAACTTGATCTGAAGAAGGTGGAGATCTAATTTCTTGTAAGCAGAGGGCAGTGTGCTCAATAGATTTTGCAATTTCAATTGCTTCTTGCAGATGTGGTTGTTTTTGTAATACTTTTTCCAGAATTTTTATATTACTAGTACAACAAACTAATTGGTCCCGAATAAGGGAATCATTAAGATCCCCAAAATTACATAAGGTGCTCATTCCCCGTAAGGCAGCAACATAATTAATCACACTTTCTTGTCTACCTTGGGAACGACAGAAAAATGTATGACATTCTAAGACAACATTAACCCTATCCCCAAATTGTTTTTCTAACTTAGTGTATGTGGTGACATATTCATCCTGCACTTGTCCCTCTGGAGTATCAGGTTCAGGTAAAGAATCATACATTTTTCTATCATGCGTTACTAAATTATGTAATAATATGTGTTGTTTTCTGACTGGGTTAAATTTATCTCCACCTATGGCAATTAAGTAAGATTGAAATATTTTGAACCACTCTTTCCATGGAATATTAGGTTCTCCAGTTTCATTCAAAAACGTAATCGGTTGGGACATGCCTGCTACAGCCATTTTTCCAATGTACAAATGTAAATCAATATATATACAGGCAATGATTCTGTTATTGAACTATATATAATGGATAAACACAGACAAATACTATGTGTTATGAATTGTACACAACTAAACTAACAACTATAGAATTGATTTATGGTAACAAATAAGGTAACAGCACGGTCTAGCGTTTGTAGCAGTTTAGAGGAAAGAACCTGAGTAAACATGTTTACCCCTCACCCTGCTAATCCAACCAGGAAGCAGCTGTGCCTGTCAGTGTTACCATCAACAGGATATCCTGCTTACTAGTAGTAGTAAGTGAGTGCATTAAATGTCCAGGAAAGATAAGCTGTGCCTGTCAGCGTTCCACCAACAGGCTGTTCGGATTGCGGGTAACAGACGTTCATAATCCGGTTCACATTTGATCGTTCGCCTCAAGCTTAGGTAAGCCGTTATGATGAAATGATGATACTTAATATGTGAAAGCTTTCCGTGTCGCCATCTCCTAGGATCAGAGCAGGATAGTGCAAGCCATTTTTTGAGTCAGTTGTCGGGCTAATATAAATAGATGCTTCATCGTGGTTGAGTGAACAGCTATGAAATGTTTCAGAACCGCTTTTGCGGCTTGATAGCCGTTTGTTGAGTCAAAGGAAGGAAAGTAGTTTAGCAACTTATACGTGTTTCTTACGATGAATGAAATGTTTCAGAACTGCTTCTGCGGCTTGATATCCGTTTGTTAAGTCGAAGGAAGGAAAAGCGGTTTAGTAAATTATACCCGCTTCTTACGGATGATTGAACTTAGTTAGTTGTCTGTGGCAAAGAAATAGCTTTGTCGCGGTTGACTAAACACTAGAGTGAAACATTTTAAAACCGCTCCGGAGGCTTGACAGACCATTAGCTGACTGGAAGAAGGCTGGTTTGTATTTCCTTGTTATGCAGAAAAAACGAGCTCTGTTAAGCTACCTTTGACAAAAGAATGACGTGAATTTAGACACCTTCTGTTAAGCTTGATGAATGGTAACAAGCAGCTGATTGAAGGATGGCTGCTTAATGCAGCGCACTGTGCCATAGAATAATTAATACTATGAGCGTAGGTGACGTTTAGGTCTTCCTTCAATTAATTGTATGGTGAAAAACAGAAATAACAGTACCTCAGAGTAACGATAGTCACAATAGATGAGGAGGCACCAGTAAGGGGTAGAGATGAAGGTGCCCCTTACGCACTTCACTCGTTGGTAGTGTTATAAAGAATCATACGGTTTCTTCAGTGTCCGTCTTTATTTTCCATCTCCACTTCTCCTCATCAACTCTTCACACCGTCTTCTCTTCACAGCCTCCACAACATTCCAATGTCAACTCCTTAACTGTCAGAACATTCCATTCTAAGGAAAGGAAAGGGGAAAAGGAACATACTACTTCTGCATGTATCTTACTAAGCTTTTTACATGTGCAAACCTATATATATATATATGTATGTATATATATATATATAGAACACCCTATAATATTTATACTACTAGAACTATCTTACTACTAGAACTATATTACAACATAATTCTTCATGTTTTTCTTGATGTACCACCCCGCACAATTACCAGCTTACTAGACTGCTGAAAGCAGGGTGGAAAATATGTGTGGAAAAGAGCCTGAAACCCAGGAATCACATAAGACCCACAATAATTCTGTGACCCACACGTTATTCCAAGTTCTGGATCAACAACTTTTGATTGTCTGTAACTGGAAAGGTGATACCAGCCATAATTGGTAACATCAGGTCCGGTATTATGACTGGTGATTTGTCACAATATCATTTAGAAAAATATTATGTGATAAAAATATTGGAACCTATTCACAATATATATTTTTGTAGTATGGTCAGTAGAATAATAGTAACTACTGATGTACTACAAAATGCTGTCCACCTCAGCCTCTCCTATCTTTTTCTATGCAGAGATCTCCGTCGGTCTGTGGAATCTAGCACATGCAAGTATGTGTTTTAGTAGTAAATGTGGGAGGGACAGAGGAAAGTGGGTGGAACATGGGGACATTTATGCCTAAAATGGAACAGGTTAGGTTGGAGTAAGGAGCGGGTTTAAGGAGGCTTAGGAATTAGGGGCCGATTTAAGAGCCCCTAACGATTCCTTGCACCACATTAGCGTCATTTTTTTTACGCTAATGAGGCCCAACAAGGCCAAAATCGCCAAGCCAAATTTACAAAGTGGCTCAAAGGGGGCATTGCCCCACTTTGTAACCCTTTGTGCTACATTAGGTCTGCACCAGGCATAATGTATGCAAAGGGGACGTTCTCCCATTGGGGGACTGGAAAAATGGCGCAAAAAAATCTAAAATATTTCTTTGCATGATTTTGTCGGCACTTTTAACACCTGCTCAGAGCAGGCCTTAAAAGGAGGCACACCATTGCTTACAATGGGCTTCAATGGGCTTTGCAGGATTAGCGTCAACATTTTTGACGTTAGTCCTGCAAAGCTCCGAGCTAGCATCAACAATTTTGGTGCTAGTTCCCCAAATACCCCCATGGTGCTCCATATCTTAGAAACAGCGCACACATAGTGGTATTAGGGGTGTGCTAAGGGGCGCATGAAAAGTGGTGCTGCACTGGATGCAGCGCCACGTTTCTTAAATCAGGCCCTAGTTTTGAGGAGAGACATGCACTCACTCGCAAGAAAGTCCGCCCATTGTTATTTATAAACTGCATTTCCCAAGTCACTACAGCCAAAAATAGACCAAAAACAGTATTAAATTATTCCCGTCAGAGCTTGAGTAAGTCCATTACCTCTCATGGCCACCACGGGTACTGCAAAACCCTCCCAAAGAAAACAATAGAGATAAGGACTGAAAATAAAGCCCATTATAAAATAATTTTAAATTAAATTAAATTATTTAAAAGGGTTAACTTTACACTTAGGTTTTGTGAATAGCCTAAAGTAATAAACTCACTCAAAAGTGCAGGATTAAACGTACACGTGCAACTTACTCATAGATATGAAGTGCACAAAATATTAATTTAGGAATGCAAAATCCAAACACTGATGGATGGACGTTTATGTTCAGAAAGTGTACTTGCAAATGCAGAAATTCTACCAATGTGAATGATTTACCACATTTGCATGTAAAAGGTTCAATGCAGGTTTGCAGGATTTTAAAACTCAGACTTTGATAGGTACTCACTTAACCCCGGAACTACTTTGCAGTCGTTTCTCGCTCTGAATTCCATTTTTCACCTGAGTACAAGTTGCCAAAATGTAGTGGGCTTTGGGAGTGCCTTCAGCTATGAGAGATCATCGGTGCCCACTCATGTGGCTTGCAGTGTTAGGAGCATGGCAATGTCAGAGAAAGGGTCACTCTTGGATTATGACCACAGGTTGGGTCTCTATGTTACACAGGCCAGTTCATTGGAGTTGCTGTTGACAGTACATGGCACCGGGGGAAGTTGTGTCATTTTCTGACCTCAGCTACACCAGGTTTCAGGATCCCTGGTCTGCTGGTGCACACATGCTGCTCTTCAATGCTGAAAGCAGAGATGATCAGGAGAGACCTCAGAATTGCTTCAATCACTTTACAGCTATGCCTATTCTTGTTTTTTGGTCCGGTTGAGCCACAGCATATGCTTTGCTCTTTGAGGTTCAGTAGGGAGAAGATCAGAACTCCAGTGGCCCTTCTCTCACTGCTCCACTTATGTATGCAAATGCCGGATGCTTGGGCACACAGAGACCTGTGCCTCTTTGTGTGCAGGAAATATTCAGCTGGGACTGGGCAGTCAGCACAGTCTCCATTCCCAGCAGCTTCACTCTTTGAAGGTCTCAAGTAAGCGCAGTGTCAATGGGTCCTAAGGCTCCAGGCTAAGTTCAGGCAGGGTGTCTGCATGCCTTGCTGCTCAGCTCATCTCTATGTAAGGTGACGTCAACAGGCTATCTTTCCTAATCCTTGGGTTATAGTAATGACCCCTCAAAAGAGCCAGCCACGGAATGTGCCTTCTCTGTCAGGTGCACAGTGAAAGATAGCACCGGTAAGCCTGCAGGGTCAGTTTATATCTAGTCTCAGGGCAAGTGATAGAAATCCAACCATCCATTCAAATTCAAACTTAGCCCTGAAGATTTGGAGGGGTACAGATCTACAAACGAAACTCAGTAGGCAGGTGACCCACTGGGATGCAGGTAAAGAAAAGGCTTCCTCTTGTCAGCTGCCACCAACGGCAAGTATTGTCATGGTCCTAGACCAGGGGGCAGCAGCAACTCATGTTGAAATTAGTATGACATTGCATTTACCACCATCATCAAACAGAGTCTACCATTGTGCTCCTGCGAAGCATCACAGGATCATATCATGCAACATCTTTTCCACCTGCTCATACGTAGTGGAAAATGTGTGTGGAAAAGGACCGTTGATCGGGAATATCATGAAGTAATGGATCTGGTCATTCCAGGCCAGCATATTATTCCCCAGTCCAGGCCAAAAAACTTGTGGTGGCCAGAAACAGGAGTCATATTACTGGCCAGAAATGGTTGTTACCATTGCCTGATATTACCACTCCTTGTTACCAGCAGTCTCAGAATAAGAGCCGTAGAGCGATATTTTTTAGTCGAGTAGAACGCAGGCATTCCAGAAGCTATCTAACTAATACATTTCAGCTTCTTGCATATGCGGTTCAGGATTCCATGCTAGAAAATGTATGCAGAATTATTCCCTGAGACTTTACATTCCGTGGAGCTATTCTATGCAAATTGGCTTTGTGAAGAAGATGAGCTCTAACTGCAAAACTATTTTTTCAGTATTATGCAAGGAGGCATACAACATAAAATTACGCAAAAAATCACATTATTCAAGCACATGCCTCGAAGAGAGTATCTTCACCAACAGCACAAAGTTGAAACGTTTTCCGTGGACCTTCTTGAAGGTTGTTAAAACACACACACACACACCTTGAAACGTTCTCCACATCTCCTCCTAGACATCTGGAGATTTGAGCATTTCTTTTTTTCAAGGGACCCAGGGTATGACATACTGTCACAATCGCACCAGGGGTGCATTTCCAATGCTATTCACGTAGATACTCTGAACAGTATCACAGGGCAACAGGACCAAGGCAATAACATGCATTATACATTGTAGGCTTTCAGGTGGAGTTAATTAGTCCGACGGTGGCAGTGTGTGACCCCTGGGCTAAACCGGGCTCCTGATCCTGCTGCAGCATTCAAAATGCGCAGAGTGCATGTGATCTGCTGATAAATCATTAAAATGGCCAATCCCGGAGAAATGCAAGGACATGAATCAAACTGGCAGCTCACAACGAGATTAGGAAAAGGTTCAAGATGTGTGTAATGCAAATGATATGCTGCAGCCTCTTAGGCCGGTGTTGTTATCAGTCATGGTGTGTTGTTTTCATTTCCAGTGTTCAGTGGGTTTCACAGCTTTAGCCGGCACCAGGGGGTGTGAACACATCATTGGGAGCAGGGCCGGACTGGAAACCCAAAGCAGCCCGGGCAATTTTGTCAGATCAGCACAAACACCCCCCCCCCCCCCCCCCCCTCTTGGGATGTCACTGACCAGGTCATGAGTGATGTGAAGTGAGGTTATAAGCAGTGCATTGTGGGAGCATAAGTTATAGTTAGCTCAGGTAACTGTAGCTGTTGAACTTCACTGCTTTTGTACGAGTGAAATGTGAGACTAACTATAAAGGTTTTTTAAATTCTATTTCCTAACTATAACATCTCTGTAACCTTTGGGTTTTTCGGTGAATATATATATATATATATATATATATATATATATATATATATATATATATATATATAAATATATATATATATATACATACACACACAAAAAAAGAGAGACAGAGAGCTAGAGATATGTCCAAATCATTTAATTTACTTCCTTTCTAGTAGTAACTTTAGAAGCATAGTTTGTCAATACCAATTGTTTTAGTGTTTTGTGGGTGTGGGTGTCTGTATTGGTACGTCCCTGGCTAAACCCCTCCTTAAATTTCACTAACCCGCTCCCATTTTGAGTAATTACATTGTTTACCATTTTCCTAACACTTCTCCTGTCCCTCCCACATTTGCACCTAAATTGTACGTGTGTACAGAGCTCTGCATAGAAAAATAAGAGAGACAGAGGTCTCTGCATGCAGGTTTGCGACTATTTGTAGTATGTGAGTAGTACTATCAGGTACTACTTCAGTATTACAAAATGAATTTTATGAATAGGACTTATGAACAAAGCATTCATTAATACATTCATCTGGCTATTTTTAGCAACTCACCTTTAAAACCCTCCTAAATTACAAACAATCATCATGATAGCCTACTAGTGATCCAAACACATGCCTCAAAATATCACCTCAAAATCTGTTCACACAGTTGTAACTTGCATACTGGTTCTACTGCGAGTACCAAAAAAGACAGCAGCAGTGATTTATGTTTGGGTAGACATCCCACTGGCCAGCAAAGGCATCCACCCTATTAAATGATCTCCACCTGCCTGGTGGATATCTCTCTAATGGAGCTGCTACTGTGGCAGTCACCGTCACAGCACTAAAGGTTTGTTGAGTGGGCATCATGTTTAAAGTGCCTGCACATTAAGGGCCATATTTATACTTTTTGACGCAAAACTGCGCTAACGCAGTTTTGCGTAAAAAAAATTTGCGCCGGCTAACGCCATTCTGAAGCGCCATGCGGGCGCCGTATTTATTCAATGACGTTAGCCGGCATTAGCCGCCGGCGCTGCCTGGTGTGCGTGAAAAAAAATGACGTACACCAGGCAGCGCCGGCGTAGGGGGATATGGAGCTTGGGCGCCAAAAAATGGGGCAAGTCAGGCTGAGGCAAATTTTTCGCCTCAACCCGATTTGCGCCATTTTTTTCGACTCCCAACCCCCATTGAAATGACTCCAGTCTTAGCAAAGACAGGAGTCATGCCCCCATGCCCAATGGCCGTGCCCAGGGGACTTATGTACCCTGGGCATGGTCATTGGGCATAGTGGCATGTAGGGGGGCACAAATCAGGCACCCCTATGCCACAAAAAAATAAATAAACAAAAACTTACAACTTACCTTTATGTCCCTGGGATGGGTCCCTCCAGCCTTGGGTGTCCTCCTGGGGTGGGCAAGGGTGGCAGGGGGTGTCCCTGGGGGCATGGGAGGGCACCTCTGGGCTCCTTCCGAGCCCACAGGTCCCTTAACGCCTGCCCTGACCAGGCCCTAAAAAACGGCGCAAAAGCGGATGGATGTAATTTTTTTGACCCGCCCACTCCCGGGCGTGAATTTTGCCCGGGAGTGTAAATACGGCGCACATGCCTCGGAGTCCATTTTTTAGACGGGAACGCCTACCTTGCATATCATTAACGCAAAGTAGGTGTCCACGCAAAAAAATGACGCAAACTCCATGGACTTTGGCGCTAGACGCGTCTAACGCCAAAGTATAAATATGGAGTTAGTTTTGCGTCGGAATTGCGTAAAAAAAAAACGACGCAATTCCGGCGCAAACAGTGTATAAATATGCCCCTAAACCTTTTTTATTCAGAACGATAAACTTCCAAAGCAGGAATTTGTTTCTCAATAGAAAAAGTAAATAGCCCATATATGAAGGGATTTTTCTCCATTCAAGTGGTAGCAATTCGCCATGTCAGATATTTACACTGTTAGAGCCAGAGGATGTCTTGCCATTGGTTCCCCCAATCAAAATTGACTTGAGGAACTGCAGGTTCGACAGAACAAGAGGACCGCCAATTAAAGGTGGTCCTCCCACTTCACCAAATTCTAAATCAGGCCAAGAGTGTTTTACTTACTGCTGTCAATAAGCAATATCTTTTTTTTAAAACAGAAATGAAAACATGTCAAATAAATCAAATCTTGTTTTCCAGCCCAATCTTAACCTATATCACTATGCTTCATGATGTCACTAGGACTCTTAAACAGTCTCCAAGGCCTGCATTTCACAGCAATATCTAATGTGTATTATGGCCTATTACTGACATTAAATGTTTTGGTGACTTGAAAATCAACTAGAGATATCAGAAGTGGTTTATAAAAATCATTCAGACAATGAACTAGTATTATTGGACCTACATAGCTGTGTTATGCTTGATGTTGCTTTTACTTTCTAAGTAAAAAGATGTTTTAGACTTCCAATTATTTAAACATCTGATCCATAGAGATAATATATGTCCTACAAATAATTGGAAACAAATCTCAGATATGACTAATTCCAGTGAATTTAAGGGATTGAAACAATTGCTGTTTGCAAAACGACAATAGACAGATGAATACACAGTATACACACACGTTCAATGCCCCCAATTCATTATACTTAGGCTTGATTATGAGTGACTTGTTTAAGTTATAATTATTGCATCAATAAATTCGAACACTAGGACATATGGAATATCTTAGATGCAGTAATTATCTCTCACTATGAGTTTTTCTCATAAAGTGGGCATTACATGTATTGTGGTGTTTATCGCACCAAAATCCAGATATCCTTATAATAATCAGGCATTTTCCTTTGTTTAAATTCCTGTAGGTTTGAGTTGCTGAAATTTAAAACTAAATTTGTTTTTTTATCATGCCAAATCCGTAATGAATGTAAAAAAAATAAAACTAATAATTATGCTATGTGCAATAATAAGTGTTACTGTGCATACCGGTAATTGACATTTTTGACAGCTCACTAACATTGAAAGTCACATGATAGCAAAATAAAACCTAATATTTTCATAGTTCACCTTTGAGAAGTCATGGTAACACCCTAAAATAAATCCGTTCTCAACAAATATGCTTAACAGTGTTTGGCAGTAGTGGACCAAAATAGTAGTACAATTTATAGTTAAATACTTAAAACAGAAATAAATATATTGCATCCTAAGCTAATTATTCTGCATTCTTTCAATGTATCACTGGCTATCATCTTTTACTTCACTAGGAACATCCTTCAAAGAGTATTGAATTGAATGATTGTTATGTTTCATTGATATAATATTATCATAAATGAATACAAATACAATTCAGTAAAATCAAATGCATGCAATTAATAAGGCATAACTCTAATGCACATTGTAAAAAAAGAGTTACTCAGTGCCTTTTCTCAGTAGAAACTAAAATAATCACTTACAGTTAATCATAAAAAATAGATTAAGACAATGATTTACCATCACTCTTGATGCGGCCAAAGAATCATCATTTCATTGACCTTCATTTGACATGCTGAAACTACATGATGCATAGCCAGCTGATGTTCGCCTTTGGGGTTTAAATGATCCCAAGCTGCACAGTGCTATTGTGTCACTGTCTACTTAGAGTTTACTGGGGGCAGTAAATTATTTTGCCACTATCCTCTTGAACTATTGACTAATATTTTAATTTGTCAACCCCGTAGCAACTGAAACACTTCTTCTGCATTCTCTATTAAATATTGAATGTAGTAAACTGCAGCTTTGATTAAGCAAAAACAGGATACATACATATATAGTCAATGGCAGATAGCCTCCTGGTTTATTTAATTGAATTGCATATATGCTCATTCTGGGTTAGACCATACCATGCTACTAAATATTGCAGAACTGCACTACACAGCAGTCTAATCTGAGAAGGTTGGTTTTAACATTTGGTGTCACTCGTCTCACCTTCTTGTATGAACATCAATTACATTCATGATATTCTGCTTCTGTTTAGTTAAATCTATATCTACTTCAAATTAAACTTTTTTTTACTCACAGTTTCAGAAATGTCAGATCCACACAATTTATTTGATGCCTTTTTATTTATTTTGAAGGTGGGAGCGTTGACACTAGCTCATATTAAAATGATCATAATTTAGAATTTCATGACTGATTTGGATCATTAGCATTACCTGCTCAACATTCAGGCATTCCAAACATTTCATCATGAACACTCAGAACTGTTAACATGTTGGAAAGGAAATAGAAATCAGACATAATTTCAGGTGCAATTTCATGTGTGGAAAGAACTGCAAAGACTTCAGTAATAGGAGTGTACACTCTTGTCAAGTTGTTTATCTCAAAACAGACATGCCATATATTAATATAGAATGATTTTAGACTTAAAAGCAGCATCTTCCACATTGGTCTTGCTCTGTAAATGGAGATGAAGTGCCTTAAGCCAATTATACCACTAAAATAGCATTAGCTAGATGTTGCCTCCAAGATAAGGCCTTATTTAGGGTCAACCCAAAGTAATGACACTTCTTTATTTGGTCACTTTTGGATTTATTAATTTTCCAATGAAATTTTGTCTTTTTTAATTTAATAAAAGATCATACTTTCATCTTGGTCCAGTTGATCACCAACCAGGTTTCACAGTTGTACAACTCCTCAGTCCTTGACAGCCTCTGGAGGCCCACTGAGGTATTATCCAAAAACAGCAAATTGTTAGTGTCCGTTAAACATCTGATCATGACAGTATCAAACTTTGGTGGATGAGATTCAGGCATCTCTAATTATCTATGAAGGTCTATCATGTACAAACAAAAAAGCAGGGGTGTAGGAATTAAACTTTGTTTTAGGCTCTTTAATGCCCTGCTTTCAGGGGAAAGATCTTTACAATTGACTAGTTTGACCTTGACCCAAGTACACTGACGTTACTGAATTATTAGGCTTAGTGGGGTACAGGCAATGTGCCAAGATTATTGCTTCAACCATTATTGCTACCCAGTCAGCATGGTTGAAGTTGGTGGCATACTCTACAAACCCTGCAAGGAGGTTTTTGTTAAATATTTTTCTTTTAATTCTATAATTGTTAGAGCCATGATTTTACTTAGTCTAGCTCTAAAGCTACTGTTTTCTTGATAATTGTTCTAATTCATGTAGAACTAATTTTTCAGTTAGCCTTTTGTCAGGATTAAGCTGAACTTAAATATAATTTGTTGATGACTACGATAACATTTAACCCGTGGGTGTTAGGGATAGAAGAACCACAAGAGAACTACATCCTGAGATAACCCCAAATGCACACTTAATGCTGGCCCTACAGGGTACAATAATGTTGCAAGACTTTATTTGTCATAACTCATAATTAGAAATATTTAACACCAAGGAAAAGTTAGCTTAATGCCGCTGATCTGAAAGGGCCTTGTTTAAAACCTTAGGGCTTACCACGAAGGTTTTGAGTGGGAATTTGCATTGTGCAAAGAGACAAAGCATTGGGTCGATTTAATTACCTTTATCAATGCCTGCATTTGCTGCGCAAAATTGTACTATGATGCACAAGAACATGCATAAATTAATAAATTAAGGCATATGTGTTCCATAATAGCCCTTGAACTTCTTCACACTGCTGTATTTAAGATTTCCTGTCCCATTGCGCAGACAGTTGTCCAATCTTCTGTTAAAGTATATTAAAATGGAATTTTACTACTTGGTGCCATTTCTTTACTCAAAATAATTGGTCTCAAGATGGACGAACTTTTATTTGTCTGATTTCTTGTCATTTGTATTCATTTTCCTTTTCTAGGAATGTTACAAGATGTAGCATGTCATGTTTCCTTCATGAGGCCTCGTTCCTCCTGCCCCATATACCCAAATTTGAGTACAAATTCTCATTTGTGCATGAATCAGATTAGAACTAAGGGCCAGATTTACAAGAAATTGGTGCAGCCTGGTGCTGCTCTGAAATTTGCAGTGCCATGCTGAGCCAGTTTTGAAACGCAGGGATGTGCTGTATTTGCAAGAATATGTTTCCCCCTGCTTGGATGCTAAATTAAGCAGTCTGCACCAACGAAGGCATCTTTGTACCATAATGCGAGGGGGTCTGCCTTGAGGGGAGTGGTTGTTTATGAACTGGAAGGTGTACCTTCCTGCACTTTGACAATCATCCATGGTATTTTCCTTCTTCTATGTGTGCGGCACAAATTGTGTAGTCAAACTGGAATTTCCAAATTTGCAACACTCAGAATAGGAAAAATGCATCAGTAGTGTATTATTTCCCATTCCAAGGTCCTAAACTCACGATCATTTGCAAATTGCACATCTGGCAAGTGCCATACTGTGCTATATTGACATTTATCAAGTGTATAATTTGCTCATTAAGTTTCAAGCAACTCATAGGATGGTTTAAGTGTGTAGTCACTATGTTCATTTTTCAAACTGTGCACTGTGCAATACATTGCATATTTTTACAGTAAACATTGACATGTGTAGCAAAATCCCCATTATCCTGAATATTCGACTCAAAATAACTACCTAATCTTTAAAATATGTTAAACTATTTATAAAGTCCCATTACTTTATAGAAAACATACTATGACTTAACGTAGTATTTGGGCCTTGCCTGAACTATTTATAACTTAAATAGATTAGTCATTGCTATTAATGATATATATATTAAACAGGTATTAAGTCTCTGGGAGTGCTGCAGGTTCATTTTGATGGTGTTTTATATATATATATATATATATATATATATATATATATATATATATATATATATATACAAATATATATATATATATATATATACATATATTTACTGTACATAAGCAAGAATAGTTGAAGCCCATCAAGTTAATATCTTGTTTAAGGTAATAGGAAATACACAAAAGAGAGGGTTGTAAACAGTGAATCAACTGGCAGGAATACAACAAGAAAAATAGTATTGATTCAAGGAGAACATGCATATATTAATGAGAAAATGTATGTACAGCACATAGAATTGTAAAAGAAAAAGCCATTGTCAAAGGGATTCGTTTCTACTAAGGGGGCATGAGGGTCACCATAAACAATGACATATCTTCTTATCTACCATTTTATGTTATGAACCGCTGTGTTCATTTGTGCTCCTAAAGTTCACCCCATATGCAGAGAAAAGAAGGAGGAGTATGCAGGTCCAACACATGATATGGCTCCTAATGCTATAAGGAGGTTCTCTAATACCTCTGGATTTCAAGGTGTAAGATTGTCTTGAGACCCAAGATGTTTCATGGATTTCAAGCATGTCTTATATTTCAATGTCAGAGAAACATACTACAGCATGGCCACTGGGCTAGTTCTGACACCTTTCAAGTTCCATGCGAGCATCGTAACAATGACATCGTCTAGCACTGCAGCTACTGTGGGCATGGACAAGGCTGTGTCACATAATATGGAAGGGAAACTATGTAGAATAATGTTATAGTGTGGCAAACAGTGCTTCAATACCACATAAATACTACAACGACCATATGTGTGACAACATTTGGGCAGGCTCACACAATTCCTGCATCATTTACAACTTACAGTAAGCTAACCACATGTCTTTAACCAGCTGTCCATTGTGTTCCTTAATAGATAACAGGGTGAAACTGACAAACCAAAGGTGGTAGGAACACTTTGGTCCAAAATGTGTGCCCCTCCTTTGGTACCATCATTTTGCTCATCTCTTCTTTTCGTTTAATTTTCACATGATTTTACTTTTAAATCAGCTCTGGAATATCTATGAATACCTGAGGATGTATGGAGACCACTTCATGTACCAATTAGGATGTATGTATCCATACTAATATCAAATTGACCAGTTTTCTTCAGTTCTGTGATATTTGCCACCAATTTGTGGTCCTTGAACTTCCCCTCCCTCTTAAAGCTAAGCTTTTTGCTGAGGCATTGGCAAATTGTTTTTTTTTCAAAGAGCACACCAGTTGGGCCAAGGGTGAAATTCCCTCAAAGTCATTCCACAGTCTGAATTCTTTATTGCTGGTCACTCCAGTGCTCTGAGTTCCTTTCAAGAGTACAATAAAAAAGGATACGCAATTCTAGGCCATCTTAGTACTACTGATTCTCCACCAGAGACATAAGAAAGATAGAACAACAAGGCCTAGCGCCTTTCTTCCATGAGTGCCCACTGTCTTATATGGCTCTCTCACCTGTCTAGAATATCAGTTTAACAGAAATAGGGCACAATTGACTTGCAGTCTCACACACTGGAAATCTCTGCTTGAAGGCAAAAGCATAATACTCCTCAGCACCTCTTCAAATGAAATCTTCATGTCTATATGTCCTGTCTCTCTCTGGTCCAGACGTATGAAAGCCTTCTTCTCATGTAACAATCCTATTCTGCAGGTCAGTAACCTGTTACCGACTCTCAGAATAGGTTTGCGAGTCGCTATTAGAAAGGGGCGTGCCAAGGGCGTCCCTTTCTCATAGCAAGTTGCAGGGGATGTAAGACTGTTTTATGACCCTGAATGTGATTGCAAAACAATTGCAGTTACTAACCCATTCGCAAATGGGAAGGGGTCCGCATGGGACCCCTTTCCCTTTGTGATTGGAAGCAAAAGTATTTTTTCAGAGCCGGTAGTGATCCCACGGGACACTGCCTACTCTGAAAAAACTAAAAGAAAACTTTTCGTTTTTTTGTTTGAAATGCAACCCGTTTTCTTTTAAGGAAAACAGGCTGCCTTTAAAAAAAACTGCTTTATTTAAAAAGCACTCACAGACATGGTGGTCTGCTGTCCCCAGCAGGCCACCGTCCCTGTGAGTGCGACCATTCCCAATCAGGTCGCACATTGCGACATTGCGACCTACCTCATGAATATTGATGAGGTAGGTCTTTGCAACCCCATTGGGAATCGCTAAATGTGTCTGAGACACATTTGTATATTTCATTTTGCGAGTGTCTAATTGCGATTCGCAAAATGTCTCAGAGTCTTGCAAAATTATATTGCCATACATATGGCCCTCTGTTCCTTCCCTTTCTTATCAATAATTACCGGTCTCTATTTTCCTCTGTCTTGATCAGTTTCTTCTTGCTCTTGCGTTCAACTTTTCTCTCAGTCATTTTATATCTGTTTCACAGTCTGTCTTTTACACTCACTCTCTGCCTTCCTTTATCACTCTCACCCCTTCGCTATCTCTGGTCGTTGCTCTCTCTGTCTCTCATTCTCATTCTTTCTTGGTTTGCTCTTTCTCGCTTCCCCTTTTCTCTCTGTATTCCTCTTTAATTCTCTTGCTCTATATCTACATCTGGCACTCCTTTTCATCTCCTATAATCTGATAAAATATTAATTCTATAGAGCCAATTCCATTTTTTATCCTGTTCTACGAAACGATAATGCATGAATTTAGTCAGACATTTTATCTAATTGTTTAATCTACTCAGATTTCACCTGATTATTTTGGTACTCGCCTACTAAAGGAAACTGCACTCCTATTCAATTCATTCCCATCATATAATAGTATTTTTGAATGTATTTATTTTCTGGACGCCTATGTATGGGGAAGAATATATCAGTTGAAACTTGAATTACTGCATGTGTCAAATAGTGCATAGCAGAAAGATGTCAGCGCCTTGTTAATAACTATAACAATCAGGATATTAGAACATAGAAGGCGGTACTTTGGCATAAAGCAGTTGGTGCTCTTGTTTCTAAACATTGGAAGATTAATCGTGCAATCGGTTACTGTTTACACAGGCGATGATCGAAAATTATATTTGAGTCTGATATTGAAAGAAGCAATAAATAACGATTGGTAACACAGGTTTGGGTCAAACGAAACACACTACTTGATCCTCGAAATTGTGACTGTCTTGCGACGTGTAGGTTTGTTTCATCTGATCCCAATGTGCTCGAGCAATTGCTAATTACAGTTTCAATTTAATGACAGATCCACAAGGTAATCGAACAAACTACATTAATATACACTATGACATACTCGACTGCAAAAAGCCAAATTCACTCTCCTACGCAGTCAAATTCAGTTTTAAACTTGGGGGGAGAGTCAGTATAGCACTTATGTGTGTGGGAAGTCGTACTACTGGGGCAGTATCACGGAAAGTGCCCTGGAGCACAACATGCTTGTGTCCTCATTTTGTGCATCCCTGGAGCACTTTAGTATTAAATGCTTGTGCAGCCCCTTCTGTAATACTGATAGTACTTGTGCACATGTAGCGCTTCCTCTAATGGGAGTTCCCCCATCGGCATGTGGGCATGGGAAGGGAGTTCCATGGACCCCACAGACACCCCCCTGCAGGCGAGTGCAGCCACTCACTGCACCCACATGCAAGGGGTTCTTTCTCTGCTCTGGAAAGTGCAGGCCCCATGCTGCCTCCACTGTGAAACACAGAGTGGCTTTGAAGCAGCCGCTCTGTATTTTACTTGAATGTACTGCCATGAGAGCAGTGCATGTTCGCGGTTGCACAATCTTTGCGTCTGCACGGCACAACTTTTGAAAGATGCGCTGTGACGGAAACACAGAAAGTGCTCTAGATGTATAATATGGCCCCAGGAGTACTCTGTTACATATTCCTATATGACTTAGCAAATCAGCCCCTGAAATATCCAACTCCCATTAGTAAACGCGCAAAAAGGGCATACTCCTTGCTAAATGTATATGACTATTCCTTGAATATCCCCACTATATTTTGGTGCCAATTTACAAAGGCTTGCATAGAAGGGTCTGTGAAGAAGTACTAATCTTCACTTTCCAAAATGTCTTTACCTATATAGTCTCCACTGTGTTGCTGAGCTTTAGAAGAGATCATTAGTATAAAGCATGACAACAGGTACACAGAGATTCACCACAATCCATGACGCAGCAAAGTGCTGTTTGTGTTAATAAGCTCAAAATGTTCTGTTTCACAATGTAAAGCGGCACTCTGTAATCCTTCACACTCATTTACTTGCTGTTTGCTCACATACTCCCTCTCTCACCATTACCCCTTTACTTGTTCCCTCGTACATTTTTACACTGTAGATCAGTCACACATATCTTTTAGTTCATTATTAAGATTTTACCCACTATTACTCATTTTTTCATGTCTTCTTAAATGTTTATGCTCTTTCTTACTCACATTGTACTTTTACTCACTCATTCAATCTTACATCTTTATGTTCTCTGTCTCACTTGCACTCTCACTATTACACATTTACTAAGTCTCTCGTATTTTTTACACTCTCCCTCACTCACTAGTGCACTTTAACTTACACGTTTTCTCTAAAATTTTAAAGTCTTGCTCACTCATTTGCACACTCATTCTTAACAAATTTACTCACCTACTAGCTCTTTTTTAAAAAAAAAATAGTTACTCAATTGAATATTTATAAACTCAGCCATTCCTAACTCACTCACTTGTACACATTTAATCCACCCATTTTATTTCTTCCACTCTAACTCATATACATTCAGTTACTCATTTTCTCACTCATTCACACACTTCATTCACTATTAATGTCCTCATTAGAAATGCTGGGCTGGGAAGGCTATTATTATTGCAACTTTAAAAATCTGATACCAGAGTGTGATAATTATCGCCAATTACAAGTTGTGCCTCTTAAAATAAGGCATAACATGCCAAATCAATATTTAACACACTGAATTCCACATGTTTTGCCTTTATTACAGTCTTTAACCCGCACACATAGGTAGAGGAATGTGCCTCTATGGATTGTTTTTGTGCAGGGAGGAGCTCCTTCCTGCGCAAAAAATAATCCTGCATGCAACTGAGACACCCTTCCACCATGGTGCAGGGGTGTCTGCGTTGGTGCTAAGCAGCCCATTGTGCGCCAGCGCAGGGGGAAGGGACAGGAATGCGCTGTAAGCCTTAATACGGTGCATTCCTGCCCTTTCCCAGTGTTGCAGTGCAGCACATTAAGGTCACTTGCTGTGCTGCACGGCGCCACTTTCCCATAAGTATGGGCTAGAGTCTTTTCCAAAATGCAATAGTTATTCAAACACAATAAGAAATGGTGCCTCACTCGGTGCTTAATATGTACTGGTGTTTACAGATGGTGGCACAGTCACTCAGTTTTGGAACTGGGATTTATTTTTTATCATCACACTTCGACACAGAGCAAGAGAGAGAAAGGGAAACAATCAGAAAAAAGAGAAAAGGAGGGAGGAAAAGTGGAAAAATTACAAATGGAGAATTCAGGGATGAGGAACGCCTTGCTAGAATGAGATCCGGAGACAGGGAGTGCAGGGTGATTGAAGAAACAGGCAAGAGGTAGAAGCAAGACTAAGCAGCTTCCCTGCATTTAGCAGTTCTTGCAGCACGCAGAACAACATGGGGCAACTTCTCTTATTCACTTACTGTTTTAAAAACTAAGGCCCATATTTATACTTATTTAGTGCCTCATTTGTGTCATTTTTTTAGGCGAAAGCGGCCCAAACGTAGAAAATACAATTGTATTTTCTAAGTTTGCGCCACTTTTGCGTCAAAAAGCAGTGCAAATGCGGCGCTAAAAAAGTATAAATATGGGCCTAGGTGCTACCGGCACAGCCACATTAGTGGGATACAGAGTCAGTTCAACCACAGCGTGTGGCTTCTTTTTCCCTACTTATAAATGGTGGACCAAGTGCCTAGCAGATATTTCCTTTTATACTTTCGAGTTAATATCCCTCTTTCTCATTGTGGGACAACAGAACGCAGTGTTTTGCCAAGAGATCAGGAGTGGGCGAGGCAGGAGTTATAGACGTACAGTAGAAAAGTACCTCCTGACTTACCAATTTTTCTTTCTGCTCCACAGCCTCCCCCCCAGATCTACGACAAACAGTTGGATGAAAGAGAACATACCATTGAAGAATGGAAAGGTGAGACTGGGGGCTGGAATGCCACTGAGATACAATTATATTGTAGAGATTGAAGGCTGATGTTTCTTCTCATTACTTGTGACAAATAGTCAACCAATGTGCAGGACAGAGTTTCTGCATTAACTGTGCGAGCAAAAATTTGTGTGGATGGCACAGATGGAAATGTTTTGTTATATGCCCGTGTGTGTACGCACTATGTGCACAGTTTACTCTACTCTCTTGACTATTTTAAAAGGTGAAAAAGTTAATTAAATATGATGATGAGGGTGAAGATGATGACCATCATCATATGAATCTGGTGTGGTGCTGAAGCCCATCAGGGTGTTCTTGCACTGTAACAATGGCTGCTCTTGCCTACATCCGTGGTGTAGGTTTAGGTATGCCAGGATGAGTTCAGATGCTGGAATTCAAGCCTTTCACTGCCAGCTTTTGTCCACTTCTCTCCAGTAGGTGAGTTATCACTCCACGTTATTTCTTCAAAGCAAACAGTGGTCTATCCAGCCATTCTGCCAAGGGGTATAGAATAAATATCAACATCTTTAGTAAAACACTTGGGGTGTGAAGAAGCGCAGTTAGTTCTAATGGGGGAAAACACTTCATGCAGTACATGAAAGTGCATTATTTAATTATAAACTCTCAGAGTTTGTTTTTTTAAAGACACATTCTGATGTTAAATTGAATTAGGATAAGACACGTTTGTCTCGCTGTACTACATTATTACAATTCATTAGCGCTGCCACAATGCTTTGGTTTTGTTGTGGCCGTACAGAGCAAGCAGTCATCTTCCTTCAGGAACATTGTGAGACAATTGCGTATTTGTGCCTCTCCACCAGGGGCGCAGCTTCAGGGGGGGTTGTTTGGGGTGTTACACCCCGAATGTATTTTCTCATTAAAAAAAAGTTGGGTAGAGGTGCTTTCAGCTGGGTATTGTGAGATGCCTGTCAGGTTTCGCCAGGAATTTTTACATACACACAGACAAAAACGAACACACACTCTCTTCCTCAGTTGTGAAAGTTCTCAAAATATTGCTTATTTAATAGCATTTTGTGTTATCTCTCTTAGTACTCCTACCAATACGCATTCCTCTCCGTTTCCACTGACTATTAGGCCCTTCTCATGCATTCTGCTTGTCGTATAATGTTTTTAAACATTATACATCAGCCTGTCAGAAAATCTGAAGCTCACACCCCTTCTTCCCCCAATCTTACTGACCAAGCAACGCCCTGCTCTGCAGTGTTGGTGTGCCAGATAAGGGAGAAAGCAAGAATTGCAGACCTCTTCGAGATTACTGTCTTCAAGTTTGTGCACCATCATGGACAGGAGCTTCAACTCCTGCTTGGAAGTAATAAATAAAGGTATTTGTTGTATTTCTGAAAGTAGGAGTTCAGAGAAAGATTCTAAAATGTTGGGTCTTGAGGTAGAGTACATTGTTACGGTGCATTATACATTCTCCTATGAGATGGCTATTTGGATGTCTGTAGGTAGACAGCTTTGTAAAACAGAAATGCAAACCTGATAGACATCTACACTCAAACAAAAGCCTTTTAGCTAGTATAGCCACACTATAGTTGATAGCATTGACAAGTGCCAGAAATGAGCCTTGGCGTGTAGTGTGGGGAGGCTTTTTAAAGGTAAAGGTGCTAGACCCTTTATTAAAAGACCCATGCTTGAGGAGTTCCCACGGTGCATTTCGGACAGTAGCAGGCTTGATCCACTGACTTGAAATTGTGATCAGGTAATATTTCATATTCTTTAGAATTCTGAGTTTGAAAATGTGGCTCTTTGGCCATGTTCTTTATGAGCAGGTCAAGTTGGTGCTTGTCATTCAGAATCAGTCAAGGATTTCAAATGAGATGGACTGATCCAGCCTGATTCTGAATAAGAGATGGAGGAGAGGAAATGAGAGGTGAGGGGAAAGGAGAGGCAGGGTTAGGTTTTAAGATGTTTAAGTAATTTTGACATAAAATGATATTTAATCCTGCCTTTTTTCACATTTTTATACCTAGCTGGCAATTCGCAGCATTGCATGTGAGATTGCCAGACAGATTTGAAATTTGACTGAAATGTTCGTTGCATGCTGAGATTTTTGAGTCTGTAAGCAAATCTACAATTCCTAACATGAAATGTGCTAAAATCTAAGGACTGGCTGAAATCGTTGCACAAGACAGAGGGCTTCTTGCAAGCATGAGTATGTTTTACAGTTGAAAACTACTGTTCTGTTCAGGTATCTCTTTCAAAACACTGAAAACAAGAATAGAAACAAGTCATTGGCCGATCTCTCGCTCTAAAAATATCCATAGTGAGATCCTTTGCAAACATTTTGAGGGTGAGTTGGGTCGAGAGTTATATACAGGGGCCACTTTGACAGCTTCTATTATTTATTACATTACTGGCAATAGATGTTACTGATCACTGCATTGTGACTTCTGTAGAGTAGCACACTGTCTTCACTCAGGGACATACTCTGAGTTCCTCATTTAGAAGAATTTAATGCATCACCTCCAATGCATCAGATTTCTTGCACTGCAGTATGCCCCCCCTTAATGAAGCCATGGATGTGCTCTATTTACAATACAGAGATCCAGAAATTCTGACGCATCTGTGGAGCTAAACTCACTCATTGCTGGCTAGCATAAAAAAATGATGCTACTCCAGCAATGCCAGGAGGCCCACATTGAGAAAAGCCCTGCGTCAGTTTTACGCCTGCTCTGAGCAGGCAGCAAAATTCTGATGCAGTGAAGTCGCAGAATGACGCCATGAAATGTTGTAAATTTCACTGCGTCAGATTTGCATGGCTTTTGTCGTGGGAATGCCTACCTTATATACATTATACCTGGTGCAGGTATAATGTGATGCAAGGCTTTACAAACTGACTCACTGAGTCCAATGCATCAGTTTGTAAATGTGGAGCAGTGTAGAGCCCTGCTTGAGCCACTGTTGCATCAAAAACATGACGCAACTCTGGAGCAATGGCCTTAGAAATGAGGCCGTGAGTCCCTCTAGAGCCTCAGGTTCATGCCCACAGATGGAAGACCACAGCTATAGAAGAAGTTCCATCCTATCAGTTAGTCGTGACAACCTTTTAAGAGACAGAAAGAGTCAAATGTTGCCGGGAGGGAGGCACATTAAAACTATGGTTGCTTTTTTTCGCAGCTCACCTGTACTTTGAAGAATCAGGGTAAATGAGGAATGGTGAAATTGTTTTTTGATATAAAAATGTTTGTGCTTCGTTTTAGCAGCTACATTTTGGTTGTCCCACCAGTGATCTTTTTTCTTAATACAGAGAACACATCTTGCTTCTTCAGTAAGCCCTTCCTGTAATGAAGGCGATATTGTTTTTGTAAGTTGAGCTCTAGTTCTGTCTGAAATGTTCCTTTAGCACACTATCATATGTTATGAAAATAGATAATGTGCACTCACTAATATACCAGGACTTCACGCAGCCTAAATTAATCTGAAACCTTTTCCTTTTAGAAGTGGGCAGCAAATGGAAATCCTTTTATATATGGCAGACGTTCTTAATAGTGGAATGTACCTTCGACATTTCTTCCACCGCAGTCTCCTAATGGGATATTCCCTACACGGATTCTCTCATTTTTACCACTTCCTCCAGAAATCAGAGAATTTACATTAAAACATAACTCTCGATCAGGCCCCTTCTCTTTTGAAATGAGACAGTTTTTCCTGTGCTTTCATTGAATCGCTAAATTGCAAAGGCTACGTATTTCATTTCAGTTTATTCGAATGACAATGTTCCTCTCCCGCTTATTTTCATTCTACAAATGTGTAGTTCATTTTCATTTCTGCTGCCAGGAGTCAAAGGCCTTAAAATGATTGGGCTATTAAACACATACATCTGAATCTATGCAATCAAAAAAAGCATTTTCTTGGTCGTTCTATGCTATTAATGTCTTAAATTGACAATTCATAACCCATCACCCATTCTTACCTCATTTTGAACCGTGTCTAAATTTCACAGTGCAGTCTGAGAGCTGGCATGCTTTGCAGTACTCCAGGCCTATAGCACAGAAAGCGTTTAATTCTGCTTCTGGTAGATGGAGTCTCCGATGAAAAACATCCGAGGCCATTACGTCCAGTGCTCAGAGTGCAACGAGCGTGTGTGCACATTTTTTGCACCCCATGGGGCACTATTGTATTACAGAAGGGGCCGCAGTATTCGTGTGCATCCGCATTCTGTAATGCAGATAGCGCCTGCACAATACAGAACTCACAAAGTTTCACTCTGTGGAATTTCACAGAGTTACATAAAAACTCAGGGAGATTCCACGGAGTTCCGCCAATGGGCAGAAAATATGCATTTTATTTTGTGCTGCCTGCGCTGCAATTTGGTGCTCATAGCACAAGGAACGTGACAAATCAGTGCGTCCGGCACTATGCACACCTCATAGAGCATATGGCCACTGGATTTGATTTTGCTGCCACTCGAGAAGAAAATCTGCTTGAGGGGCAGCAAATCTACTTGAGACGCAGCCCTCTGGCTGATGTTGGAAGATCACATTAAGGGATGCCAAATGACACTTGTGCTCACATTTTTGGAGCCCTCCCAGAAAAAAAGTCCACCATGCGGCGATTGGTGGAATGTGGCAGGAACTCCGTGTTACAAGAGTAATGTGGAATCGCTGCCCATTCCTCCAGCAGCGTTAAGCTTTCCACCAACCTCTATACTAGGGCACACATAGAATGCTGCTACTATCTTCAAGGAATGTCACTCATCTGCATGGGGGTGTGGCTCCATGCAAACAACCGAAACACCGTGCCTCTGCGCCAGCACCTTAATATGGACATAGGCGCAGAGGCAAAGAGGAGAGATGGTGGCTCTGCACCACAAACAGAATACACCCTCTGAGTGCAATCTTTGGAGGGGGTAAGTAGAGTCCCATGCATTCCCTAGACATTCCCCTTCAGGCAGACGCCGTCGCTCACTGCACCCGCCTGCTGCTCTGTCGCACCTATGAAGTTCATGGAGATGCCACCGACACTGTGAAATAAAGGAGCGGCCGGTTCAATCATCCAGTTCTCCTTTCATTAACACCCTGCCTGCAGGGCGGTGCAAGTTCACGACTGCCCTGGGGGAAGCACATTATCAGCAACAGGGTGCATTGCCCATCTTTGCGCCTGCAGCAACAATTTAAGGATGCAAACGTTGTGCAGAAAAGGACAGCACGCCTTATTTGTAATATGGCCCTTGAGTCTCTATCGTGCTGAGGATCTTGAAATTCTAATGAGGGTGGTAACTACCATAGTGAGGGCCAAATACGTTTACTGAGGCATCCAATATGTGTTGCTGCTCTAAAATAAAGCCTGAATTTATGAACGACCGACCTCTTTACTGAGATTATGTTGATTCATATATACCTTAATTTGTCAGTGTTGTAAATTGTGCATTCATATGGAATTTCTGTTGAAAATCATGCAATGGGATTTCAAGAAAGAACAATGAGTCTTCGAAGGGCACCCTCGTTATGGGCCAAATGTTCTGGGGCTTGGAAGAAACTGAATGCCTGCTGGTGCCTAGCAGGTGTGGGAGTGCCCCAAGCAGGCCTCAGTAGTCCTTCTGATTCTCACAATGAAGGGTGCTGGTTGCCTTGTAGTACTTCCCCCCAAAATGAATGATATTTAGCCACAAGAAATTGATGAGGTTAGTCCCATGCTCCTGGCAAAGAAATGTTCTGTTGGCAAGTGATGCAAAAATCATACTACACCAAGGACCAGTCCTAATTTTGGATTAACACAGTAGTATTTTTTCTGGCAGAATATTCCAATTTAGTCTGCAAACATCTCTGTCAGTGTTCATTGTTAAAACCTGTTTGATTAACATTTTGTAGTTCTGCATGATGGCGATATAATAGAAGATTTGTTATTTTCTTTCCAAAAATCATTAGTAGAAAGATTATATACATTATGCCAATATCCAATAGTAGATTATTTTCCAAAAGAATATCTCTGAAATGGT
Source organism: Pleurodeles waltl (assembly GCF_031143425.1). Classification (NCBI taxonomy): domain Eukaryota; kingdom Metazoa; phylum Chordata; class Amphibia; order Caudata; family Salamandridae; genus Pleurodeles; species Pleurodeles waltl. The sequence continues at coordinate 45,601,386 of NC_090437.1, forward strand.
TGTGCTTCCAGTAGCATCTAGTATCTAAGGAGAGTGGCGGGTGGGCAAACGGGTGGTGCGTAGAGGCATGCACTCTCACACGCAAAATAATTAAAGTACACTTACCTTACAGACATGACATGTGCTCCTCCTCGCTGCACATCCTCCATCTCAGCAGATTCCGTGTTCTGCGCAGGTCCTACCCAACTACAGTCACCAATGCTGCCACTGCTCTCATGCAGTTAATCAGTATGAGAGAGATGCCAGGATTGGAGGGAGCTGTCTCTCTCGGCGCTGCCGAGGGAACTGGAGGCCTGTGCTTGCTGTAACCCAGCTGTTAGAGTGGTTTCAAAGTGTGCATGTCTGGCACACTTTGGTTACAAGCCGTCCAAAGAGACATTTGCAATCTGAAATAAAATGCCTAGGCAGCCCATCCTCCTCCATGGTTCTTCCACTCATCAAGCCATATCCTCGTCCTGACACTTGGTTCAGTGCGGGTGAATGAAAAACAAAATGATGATGAATTAACTTTATTACCATTTTCTTTTTCATCTCTGGGGCTTTTGATGGCATTTAATTTGTCGGGCGTGGCTTCTCTGCTCAAATGGAGAAGCCACCTCTGTGCGCTTCTTGTCAAGTAGAAAATGTATATTATATGTATCTTTCTTTCACAACATGAATTAGGGCCAAGACAAACATGCAGGGACATTTTGTTCTGCTGATTTGTCTCAAAAGTAAATGTGTATGCCCACTACGTGATATGTCTGAAGCCTTTAGCTTGCAGTATCCAAATGTGAGATGAGGCTAAATAAAAGTATTTGCAAAATGGAGGGCCACATTTCTTAAAAAGTAACAGCGTAGCCCACCAAATAAAGTTGCTGCACTGCATTCTGTGCAAGAGAGAGCAGTATAGTTCCATACGTACTAAGATGTGGCACTGTTCTGCTCTGTCCGTGCACTGGCGCTCTTTAGGCAGCCATGTACCAATGCTCCCACCCTTGTGCCATAGTGCAAGGGTGTCAAAGTTGTCGGAAGCATAGATTTTGTACTGCAAGTGGTATCTTCCAGTAGAGGACCTACACTTTAAGGCATTTCCAACTTTGGAGTCTGTGCTATATAATGCAGCACATGTGCGAAGTGGGAAATACGAAAATAAATGAAAAAATGAAAACATTTCTTCTTCTTGTGCCTGTCTCGAGGAGGCCTAGGATTTTGACGCAAATCCCTGTCTACAATACTTTTAGGTCGGGATTGTCGTCAAAACCCATGGGTGGTTTCAAGGGAACGTCCATGCACAACTCATGGAACGTCCCATGGTGCAAAGTTATGGAAGACAGCGCATTACGCTTGTTAGACCTGGCATCCGTGGCGTGGCCTCTCCTGTCGTTTTTGCCTCTGTTTCCCATTGTTTGATTGTGTGCTGAACTCTGTTTTTGCTGTTTTTGTTACTCTGGGCAGTTTACCACTGCTGACCAGTGCTAAAGTGCATGTGCTCCCTGTGTAAATTGTTTGTATGATTGGCTTTTCCATGATTGGCACATTTAATTTACTGGTAAGTCCGTAGTAAAGTGCACTAGAGGTGACCAGGGACGGTAAATCAAATGCTACTAGTGGGCCTGCAGCACTCATGTGCCCCCCCCACATGTGTAGCCCTGTAAACATGGCTCAGACCTGCCACTGCAGTGTCTGTGTGTGCAGTTTTAAACTGCCAATTTTACCTGGCAAGTGCACCGACTTGCCAGGCCCAAACCTTCCCTTTTTATACATGTAGGGCACCCCTAAGGTAGGCCCTAGGTAGCCCTATGGGCATGGTGCAGTGTATGTTAAAGGTGGGACATGTACTGGTGTGTTTTACATGTCCTAACAGTGAAATACTGCCAAATTCGTTTTTCACTACTGCAAGGCCTATCTCTCTCATGGGTTAACATGGGGGCTGCGTTTAAATATCCTTAAAGTGTAGTGTCCCTTTGAGAGCAGATAGAGATTTGGAGTTTGGGGTCTCTGAACTCACAATTTAAAAATACATCTTTTGGTGAATTTGGTTTTTAAATTGTCTGTTTGAAAATGCCACTTTTAGAAAGTGGGCATGTTCTTGCTTAAGCCATTCTGTGACTCTGCCTGCTTGTGTATTCCCTGTCTGGGTCAGACTGACAGTTGGGCTGTTTGTGAATCCCCTCTAGACAGTGACACAAAGGTAGCTGGTGTGTATCCTGCATATCCTGATGAGCCATCTGGGCTTAAGTGGAAGGAGGAGTGGTCACTTACACCTGAAAGAGCTGTGCCTGCCCTCACACAATACAGTCTCCAACCCCCTGGAGCCAGGCCTGGGCAAGGCAGGATCTTGTGAACAACATAGACTTTCATTTGAAGTTTGCCTACTTGAAAGGCAGAAAGAGGTATAAGTAGTTGTAGGAAGTTGGCTCTGTATGCACTATTTCAAAGTAAGGAATAGTATGCACAGAGTCCAAGGGTTCCCCTTAGAGGTAAGATAGTGGAAAAAAGAGATAATACTAATGCTCTATTTTGTGGTAGTGTGGTCGAGCAGTAGGCTTATCAAAGGAGTAGTGTTAAGCATTTGTTGTACATACACACAGGCAATAAATGAGGAACACACACTCAGAGACAAATCCAGCCAATAGGTTTTGTTATAGAAAAATATATTTTCTTAGTTTATTTTAAGAACCACAGGTTAAAATTCTACATGTAATATCTCATTTGAAAGGTATTGCAGGTAAGTATTTTAGGAACTTTGAATCATTACATTAGCATGTATACTTTTTACATAAAACACAATAAGCTGTTTTAAAAGTGGTCACAGTGCAATTTTCACAATTCCTGGGGGAGGTAAAGTATTGTTAGGTTTCACAGGTAAGTAAGTCACTTACAGCTTTCAGTTTTTGGTCCAAAGTTGTCCCCCCTGAACCCCCACAGCGACGCCTGCAGAGGGAATCCCGAGGCTCCCCCTGACCGCGACTGCCTGAACTCCATTTCCCGACGGCTGGAAAAGACCCTGCACCCGCAGCCCCCAGCACCTAAAGGAACAGAACTCCTGTGCAGGAGTGACCCCCAGGAGGCCCTCTCCCTTGCCCAGGTGGTGGCTACCCCGAGGAGCCCCCCCCTTGCCTGCCTGCATCGCTGAAGAGACCCCTTGGTCTCTCATTGAAAACCATTGAAAACCCGACGCGTGTTTGCACACTGCACCCGGCCGCCCCTGCGCTGCTGAGGGTGTACTTTTTGTGCTGACTTGTGTCCCCCCGGTGCCCTACAAAACCCCCCTGGTCTGCCCTCCGAAGACACGGGTACTTACCTGCTGGCAGACCGGAACCGGGGCACCCCCTTCTCTCCATTGAAGCCTATGTGTTTTTGGGCACCTCTTTGACCTCTGCACCTGACCGGCCCTGAGCTGCTGGTGTGGTAACTTTGGGGTTGCTCTGAACCCCCAACGGTGGGCTACCTTGGACCAAAAACTGAAACCTGTAAGTGACTTACTTACCTGTGAAACCTAACAATACTTTACCTCCCCCAGGAACTGTGAAAATTGCACTGTGTCCACTTTTAAAACAGCTTATTGTGTTTTATGTAAAAAGTATACATGCTAATGTAATGATTCAAAGTTCCTAAAGTACTTACCTGCAATACCTTTCAAATGAGATATTACATGTAGAATTTGAACCTGTGGTTCTTAAAATAAACTAAGAAAATATATTTTTCTATAACAAAACCTATTGGCTGGATTTGTCTCTGAGTGTGTGTTCCTCATTTATTGCCTGTGTGTATGTACAACAAATGCTTAACACTAGTCCTTTGATAAGCCTACTGCTCGACCACACTACCACAAAATAGAGCATTAGTATTATCTCTTTTTGCCACTATCTTACCTCTAAGGGGAACCCTTGGACTCTGTGCATACTATTCCTTACTTTGAAATAGTGCATACAGAGCCAACTTCCTACATTGGTGGCAGCGGTGGGATACAAGACTTTGCATTTGCTGGACTACTCAGCCAATACCTGATCACACGACAAATTCCAAAAATTGTCATTAGAAATTGATTTTTGCAATTTGAAATTTTTCTAAATTCTTTAAAGTCCTGCTAGGGCCTTGTGTTAGTCCCTGTTAGCATTTCTTTTAGAGTTTAAAAGTTTGGTAAAAGTTTGAATTAGATTCTAGAACTAGTTTTAGTTTCTTAAAAAGTATTCCAACTTTTAGAAGCATAGGCCCTCATTCTGACCCTGGCGGTCTTTGACCGCCAGGGCGGAGGACCGCGGGAGCACCGCCGACAGGCCGGCGGTGCTCCAATGGGGATTCCGACCGCGGCGGTAAAGCCGCGGTCGGACCGGCACCACTGGCGGGCTCCCGCCAGTGTACCGCCGCCCCATTGAATCCTCCACGGCGGCGCAGCTTGCTGCACCGCCGCGGGGATTCCGACCCCCCCTACCGCCATCCAGATCCCGGCGGTCCGACCGCTGGGATCCGGATGGCGGTAGGGGGGGTCGCGGGGCCCCTGGGGGCCCCTGCAGTGCCCATGCCACTGGCATGGGCATTGCAGGGGCCCCCGTAAGAGGGCCCCTACATGTATTTCACTGTCTGCTGCGCAGACAGTGAAATACGCGACGGGTGCAACTGCACCCGTCGCACAGCTTCCACTCCGCCGGCTCGATTCCGAGCCGGCTTCATCGTGGAAGCCTCTTTCCCGCTGGGCTGGCGGGCGGTCTGAAGGCGACCGCCCGCCAGCCCAGCGGGAAAGTCAGAATTACCGCCGCGGTCTTTCGACCGCGGAACGGTAATCTGACGGCGGGACTTTGGCGGGCGGCCTCCGCCGCCTGCCAAGGTCAGAATGAGGGCCATAATGTCTAATACAGATGTGAATGTGGTGGAACTCGACACCACACCTTACCTCCATCTACAGATGAGAGAGCTAAGGTCACTCTGTAAACTAAAGAAAATAGCAATGGGCTCCAGACCTTCCAAACTACAGCTCCAGGAGCTGTTGGCAGAGTTTGAAAGAGCCAACCCCTCTGAGGATGGCAACACAGAGGATGATGATAGTGACTTGGAGGGTGATTCCCCCCCACCAGTCCTATCTAGGGAGAACAGGGCTGCTCAAGCCCTGACTCCACAAATAATAGTCAGAGATGCTGGGTCCCTCACAGGAGGGACCAACCTCTCTGAAATCACTGAGGATAACTCCAGTGAAGAGGACATCCAGTTAGCCAGGATGGCCAAAAGATTGGCTTTGGAAAGACAGATCCTAGCCATAGAAAGGGAAAGACTATAGATGGGCCTAGGACCCATCAATGGTGGCAGCAACATAAATAGGGTCAGAGATTCTCCTGACATGTTGAAAATCCCTAAAGGGATTGTAACTAAATATGAAGATGGTGATGACATCACCAAATGGTTCACAGCTTTTGAGAGGGCTTGTGTAACCAGAAAAGTGAACAAATCTCACTGGGGTGCTCTCCTTTGGGAAATGTTCACAGGAAAGTATAGGGATAGACTCCTCACACTCTCTGGAAAAGATGCAGAATCTTATGACCTCATGAAGGGTACCCTGATTGAGGGCTTTGGATTCTCCACTGAGGAGTATAGGATTAGATTCAGGGGGGCTCAAAAATCCTCGAGCCAGACCTGGGTTGACTTTGTAGACTACTCAGTAAAAACACTAGATGGTTGGATTCAAGGCAGTGGTGTAAGTAATTATGATGGGCTGTACAATTTATTTGTGAAAGAACACCTATTAAGTAATTGTTTCAATGATAAACTGCATCAGCATCTGGTAGACATAGGCCCAATTTCTCCCCAAGAATTGGGAAAGAAGGCGGACCATTGGGTCAAGACTAGGGTGTCCAAAACTTCCACAGGGGGTGACCAAAAGAAAGGGGTCACAAAACCTCCCCAGGGGAAGGGTGGTGAGACAGCCAAAAACAAAAATAGTAAAGAGTCTTCTACAGGCCCCCAAAAACCTGCACAGGAGGGTGGGCCCAGAGCCTCTTCACAAAACAATTCTGGGTACAAGGGTAAAAACTTTGATCCCAAAAAGGCCTGGTGTCGTAGCTGTAGTCAGTCTGGACACCAAACTGAAGACAAGGCCTGTCCCAAGAAAAATACCACTTCAAACTCCACTCCAGCTAACACTGGAATGGCTAGTCTCCAAGTGGGATCAACGGTGTGCCCAGAGCAAATCAGGTGTCACACTGAAGCTACATTAGTCTCTGAGGGTGGGGTGGATTTAGCCACACTGGCTGCCTGGCCCCCTAACATGCAAAAATACAGGCAGCAGCTCTTAATTAATGGGACAAGTGTAGAGGGCCTGAGGGATACAGGTGCCAGTGTCACTATGGTGACAGAGAAACTGGTTTCCCCTGGCCAATACCTGGCTGGACAAACTTATCCAGTCACCAACGCTGACAATCAGACTAAAGTACATCCCATGGCTATGGTAACTTTAGAGTTTGGAGGGGTCAATGGCCTGAAACAGGTGGTGGTCTCCTCGAATATCCCAGTAGACTGTTTGCTTGGAAATGACCTGGAGTCCTCAGCATGGGCTGAGGTAGAACTGAAAACCCATGCAGCCATGCTGGGTATCCCTGAACTGGTGTGTGACAAGACAAGGGCACAGTGCAAGGCACAGGGTGAAAAAGTAGAGCTGGAGTCTGGAAGAAAGGCCCAGCCTACCAAGAGAAAAGGAAAGTCAGCTGGGAAACCAGCTGCAACACAACAAGAAAAAGAGAACCTCTCTTCTCAGGAAGAAGTTCTGCCCTCTGAGGGAACTGAGCCTATGGAGCTGGAACCTTATCAGGTTGAGCTCTTAGGCCCAGGGGGACCCTCAAGGGAAGAGCTGTGTAAGGGACAAGAAACCTGTCCCTCTCTTGAAGGCCTTAGGCAGCAAGCTGCTGAAGAGTCCAAAGGCAAGAAAAATGGAACACATAGGGTCTATTGGGAAGATGGACTCCTGTACACTGAGGCAAGAGATCCCAAACCTGGTGCCACTAGGAGAGTGGTAGTGCCTCAGAGTTTCAGAGAGTTTATTCTGACCTTAGCCCATGATATTCCCCTTGCTGGGCATTTGGGACAAACCAAGACGTGGGAGAGGTTAGTCAACCACTTCTACTGGCCCAATATGTCCCAGAAGGTTAAGGAGTTTTGCCTCTCCTGCCCCACCTGTCAAGCCAGTGGTAAGACAGGTGGGCATCCAAAGGCCCCCCTCATTCCACTTCCAGTGGTGGGGGTCCCCTTTGAAAGAGTGGGTGTGGACATAGTGGGTCCACTGGAACCTCCCACAGCCTCAGGAAATATTTAAATCCTAGTTGTAGTGGATCATGCTACTAGGTATCCTGAAGCTATTCCCCTTAGGTCGACTACTGCCACTGCAGTAGCCAAGGCCCTCATTGGTATCTTTACCAGAGTGGGTTTCCCTAAGGAGGTGGTGTCTGACAGAGGTACCAACTTCATGTCAGCATACCTAAAACACATGTGGAATGAGTGTGGAGTGACTTATAAATTCACTACACCATATCATCCACAAACTAATGGCCTTGTTGAGAGATTCAACAAGACATTAAAGGGCATGATCATGGGGCTCCCAGAAAAACTCAAAAGGAGATGGGATGTCCTCTTGCCATGTCTGCTTTTCGCTTACAGAGAGGTGCCTCAGAAGGGAGTAGGGTTCTCACCCTTTGAACTTCTGTTTGGCCACCCTGTAAGGGGACCACTTGCTCTTGTTAAAGAAGGCTGGGAGAGACCTCTTCATGAGCCTAAACAAGACATAGTGGACTATGTACTTGGCCTTCGCTCAAGAATGGCAGAATACATGGAAAAGGCAAGCAAAAACCTTGAGGCTAGCCAACAGCTCCAGAAGTTTTGGTATGACCAAAAGGCTGCAATGGTTGAATTTCAACCAGGGCAGAAAGTTTGTGTTTTGGAGCCTGTGGCTCCCAGGGTACTTCAGGACAGATGGAGTGGCCCTTACCCAATCCTGGAAAAGAAGAGTCAGGTCACCTACCTGGTGGACCTAGGCACAAGCAGGAGCCCCAAGAGGGTGATCCATGTAAACCGCCTAAAGCTCTTCCATGATAGGGCTGATGTAAATCTGTTGATGGTAACAGATGAGGACCAGGAAGCTGAGAGTGAACCTCTCCCTGATCTCCTCTCATCAAACCCTAAAGATGGCTCAGTGGATGGAGTGATCTATTCAGACACCCTCTCTGGCCAACAGCAATCTGACTGTAGGAAGGTCCTGCAGCAGTTTGCTGAGCTCTTTTCCCTAACCCCTGGTCAGACACACCTGTGTACCCATGATGTGGACACAGGAGACAGCATGCCTGTCAAAAACAAAATATTCAGACAGACTGATCAAGTTAAGGAAAGCATCAAGGTGGAAGTCCACAAGATGCTGGAATTGGGAGTAATTGAGCACTCTGACAGCCCCTGGGCTAGCCCAGTGGTGTTAGTCCCCAAACCTCACACCAAAGATGGAAAGAGAGAGATGAGGTTTTGTGTGGACTACAGAGGTCTCACTTCTGTCACCAAGACAGATGCCCATCCCATACCTAGAGCTGACGAGCTGATTGACAAATTAGGTGCTGCCAAATTCTTAAGTACCTTTGACTTAACTGCAGGGTACTGGCAAATCAAAATGGCACCTGGAGCAAAAGAGAAAACAGCATTCTCCACACCTGATGGGCATTATCAGTTCACTGTTATGCCCTTTGGTTTAAAGAATGCCCCTACCACCTTCCAAAGGTTGGTGAATCAAGTCCTTGCTGGGTTGGAATCCTTTAGTGCAGCTTATCTTGATGATATTGCTGTCTTTAGCTCCACCTGGCAGGATCACCTGGTCCACCTGAAGAAGGTTTTGAAGGCTCTGCAATCTGCAGGCCTCTCTATCAAGGCATCCAAATGCCAGATAGGGCAGGGAACTGTGGTTTACTTGGGACACCTTGTAGGTGGAGGCCAAGTTCAGCCACTCCAACCCAAGATCCAGACTATTCTGGACTGGGTAGCTCCAAAAAACCAGACTCAGGTCAGGGCATTCCTTGGCTTGACTGGGTACTATAGGAGGTTTGTGAAGGGATATGGATCCATTGTGACAGCCCTCACAGAACTCACCTCCAAGAAAATGCCCAAGAAAGTAAACTGGACTGTAGAATGCCAACAGGCCTTTGACACCCTGAAACAAGCTATGTGCACAGCACCAGTTCTAAAAGCTCCAGATTACTCCAAGCAATTCATTGTGCAAACAGATGCCTCTGAACATGGGATAGGGGCAGTTTTGTCCCAAACAAATGATGATGGCCTTGACCAGCCTGTTGCTTTCATTAGCAGGAGGTTACTCCCCAGGGAGCAGCGTTGGAGTGCCATTGAGAGGGAGGCCTTTGCTGTGGTTTGGTCCCTGAAAAAGCTGAGACCATACCTCTTTGGTACTCACTTTGTAGTTCAAACCAACCACAGACCTCTCAGATGGCTGATGCAAATGAAAGGTGAAAATCCAAAACTGTTGAGGTGGTCCATCTCCCTACAGGGAATGGACTTTATAGTGGAACACAGACCTGGGACTGCCCATGCCAATGCAGATGGCCTTTCCAGGTTCTTCCACTTAGAAAATGAAGACTCTCTTGGGAAAGGTTAGTCTCATCCTCTTTCGTTTGGGGGGGGGTTGTGGAGTTCGTGTTTGACAGACTCCCAGACCATATACTCTTATGGCTACCCTGCACTTACAATGTCTAAGGTTTGGCTTAGACACTGTAGGGGCACAGTGCTCATGTACTGGTGCCCTCACCTATGGTATAGTGCACCCTGCCTTAGGGCTGTAAGGCCTGCTAGAGGGGTGTCTTACCTATACTGCATAGGCAGTGAGAGGCTGGCATGGCACCCTGAGGGGAGTGCCATGTCGACTTACTCCTTTTGTTCTCACTAGCACACACAAGCTGGTAAGCAGTGTGTCTGTGCTGAGTGAGGGGTCTCCAGGGTGGCATAAGACATGCTGCAGCCCTTAGAGACCTTCCCTGGCATCAGGGCCCTTGGTACTAGAGGTACCAGTTACAAGGGACTTACCTGGATGCCAGGGTGTGCCAATTGTGGATACAAAAGTACAGGTTAGGGAAAGAACACTGGTGCTGGGGCCTGGTTAGCAGGCATCAGCACACTTTCAATTCAAAACATAGCATCAGCAAAGGCAAAAAGTCAGGGGGTAACCATGCCAAGGAGGCATTTCCTTACAGTAGTTGACCCAAAACACCAGATTTTCACATTTGTTTTTGGAACCAAGAAGAACCTCTGCCAAGGAGAAGAACTGAGGAGAAGTGCTGCCCCTGCTGCCCCTGCCTGTGACTGTGCTTTGTCAGTCTATCCTGCAGTTGCTGCTCCTGCATGTGGAAAGGGACAAAGACTGGACTTTGTGGTATATTCCTGCTTACGAAGAATCTCCAAGCGATTGGACTGAGCTTTCCTCCTGTTTTGAAGTCTCAGGGCTATCAATTACTTCCTTTACCAGCACCTGGACTCTCTGCTGAGATTCCTGCCCTGCCAAGTGGGGCCCTATCCAGTCTCTGGGCTCTTGAAAGGTGAAGCTGGTAGAACAAGGACTGAAATCCACGCACAGGAAGCCATGCAGGGAAAATGTCAATGCACCACCTGCAACGTGGCTGTCAAAACATGCACCACATGCCTCGTAACTGAAATCAATGCACCACCTACACCGTGGCTGGGAAATCGATGCATCACCTGAATTGTGGCTGGAGAAACGATGCGGCACCCGCTTGCGGCTGCTGAAAATGACGCAAACCCCATGCAGCGTGGTTTTCCATCACCGTGCAGCTAGATTTCTCATGCATCATCGCTGGGCATCAAAATCAAATTGAACCTGCGTGGATCTGAGGTGCCCCGTCCGGGAATGGATGCATTACTTTCTTACATAGAGAAAAACGATGCATCGCCTACCCGACTGGAGATGAAATAATGCACGGCCTCACTTGCGATTAGGGAATCAAAGCATTGCTGACTTTTTCTATGCACACTTTCCTGGCAGCTTTATTTTTTATGCAAACCAAGGACTTTGTGTAACAACAACATTTCCATTGTTTTCTATGGAATAAGACTCTTATTATTTTAAAAATTCATATATTGACTTGTGTATGTTGGATTTTCTTTGTTTTGGTCTTGTTTGATTTAGGTAAATATTGCCTCTTTTTCTAAACTGGTGTGGTGTCCATTTTGTGGTGTTTTCATTGTGTTACTCTGTGTGTTGGTACAAATGCTTCACACTTTACCTTTGAGAAAAGCCTGACTGCTTGTGCCAAGCTACACGGGGGTGAGCAGGGGTTGTCTTAGGAGTGTAAGTCCCTTACCCTGACTAGAGCTAGGGTCCCTGCTTGGACAGAGTACAAACTGGCTGTCAACCAGAGGCCCCATTTCTAACAAGACCACTTTGTGTCTCTTTGGATTCCCACCCAACTCAAATTCCAACATCTGTTGGATGGTAAATCCAATCTGAGTTGGTTTTGCAGTAGGAAAGTAACACAAACCTGATGCAAACCATTTCTAAATCTGAGTCAATGTATACGGCTCATCAACAGCACATCTCACAAAAAGAGAGTAACCCTTAATCTGAGAAGAAGGTTAGGGTTTTTCAGCCACAAGCCAACATAATTCCCCTCCCAAATGACATAAAAACAATGTTTTAGATATACTTACTGCAGGTACCTTATAATCTGCACTCAAGAAAACTGCATGCTTCAAAATAATAATATACCTTTGTTGTTAGAAAAATATATTCTTGTTCATCCGCTATAAAAACATGCTTTCCTTAGATTATTTAGGTGTCATTAAAAGCACAAGCTATATATACGATTTATACACAATAAAACCTCATATAATTCACATTTATCAACAACATACATAGATCAAATATTTTAATAAAGTTCAAAGCAAATACTTAATATAAAACTGTCAATGCTGCGTCTTGGTGGACACCACATTCAGGACCCAAAGATAATTAAATCATACCGAATATCATATCATCTTTAAAAAAACAACATCATTGCAGCCTATAGCATAGATATCATTGTGTCCATCTCAAGAATCAATACTCATTAGTTGCACAAATCTTATTTTCATAAATTGATGTAATCATGGATCCCGTATCAATCTCTTTGTATGAAGAGTTCACCAGTTAGTCTCCTTATCACCAAGTGCCACTAAGTTGAAAGCATTTAGCCATTATATTTTTTGAGCAGATGACATAAATACAAATCAGTTTTCCCTGTCATATCTGTACCTACTATTCCCTTAGGCCCCAGTCTGATGACTATTTTCCACAACCGGAATGTCAGTCTATAAATATAAGGTAATTCCAACTACGCATCTGTATTATATGGTGATACCCCTAGTAGGACTGCCTTACATTTAGTTGCTCTTCCCATCATTATATTTCTTAGTTTTATGGGGTAACATGCACATTCTCTATTATCCTGGGTGTGGAAATTCTTTGCCACTTTCAAAGGGGCATTACTTTGTATGCGGGGTGTATCCTAACTGATTTGTATCTGTCATGGGATCAGGTCCCACGTTTATGTTTATTCCAATATAGTATAATGTTGTACAACATCATCCTATTTTTTAATATGAAACATTTTAACTTACTCACATCAGTCATATTAATTCACTTGCCACAGGGCTATGACATGCCTAAGGATTCTTCCAGTCAACGTGGAAGCTCTTTCCACTTTTACAACAATTAGAAGAGTTTTCCATGAAGGAAGACTTAATATAGATTTTATGCAGACCCTTATAGTAAAAAATGTTTCTTTTAAAATTGTATTCATTTTAATTATAGGTTCAGATTCGAAAACATTTAAGGTTAAAAAAAACAGATAAAATAACCATAATAATAATTTCAGACTTGAAGACTCCTCAGTAATAATACCTTTTTTTGGTATTGACCAACATTCCCAATAGTATGCTTGGAAAATAAGTCAGGCACACGTTTCCAGGCGTTGTACTGGGAACGTTATGGGCCGTATTTATTAATATTTCATGTAATGTAGTGCAAAGCAGCAAGCCACAGCTGCCCTGCATGAAGGGGACATGACAGGAATGTGCTGTATTTACCATTATACAGAACATTCCTGCTCTCTGCATGTGCTGGCGCACCAACTTCTGGCTAGCACCAACACAGGCGCCATTGCACTAGGACTCTTTTTTGCAGCAAGGGCCACGTTTCTGCACAAAAACAATCCTCAGAGGCATTTTCCTCTTTGTAAGTGAGCTGCAGACTATGGAGCACACTTAGAAAGAGGAAACAATGAGAAGAAATAAAGATATTTGTCCTCGTTGCGCCTCTGGTAGGGAGATGTACGATTCTGATGCATTCCCAGGTCTACCAAAGTTGGTGAATCTGAGAATGTGTCTGAGTTCATGGGTGGAGGCGTGGGAACACCCATGCTCCACACATGACACGCCTCCCTGCAGCCGAGTAATGCAAGGCAGCTATATGTGTTGCTTTGCGTTACTTTAGATTTAACAAGTTGCTTAGGGCTGGCATTGGACAGCCTCCTTGGAGATATACACTATTTGATTCTTCTATGGGGCAGGCACTGCCGGGGGTGCGGGTTTACACTCCAGTGGAGCTCTGAATGACCCTGCGATCATATTTGCTAGTCACAGTGTAATGCGGTGTGATAGTTGGAGCACCTCTTACTTACTTGTCCATGCTAGTTGGCTGTTAAAGCACACCTAATGCATGATAGCAGCCCCCTGCGGCTTAGAGCAGCAGGGGGATTGGCAGCCAAACATCTGTTCCCATGTGTGCGCCACAATTTTTTGATTGGGGTTATGTGGTTTGGGTAAAGGGTGGGTTGCGGAGGAGCTGCTTCTCTGTCTATGGTGCTGGGGATCACAGTGTAGATGAGGGGGGACTAGTTCAAACAACCAATATATGTACGTTGAAAGAAGAGAGGTACTTGACATGTACTATGATTCCTCTGGCATTGGCACATGATGTTGCATGATGGTGACTGATGGTATGTGAGACAAGCCAGTGGGCGCGAGGGGCCCACTGCCATTGAAGTTACAAGTTACTAACCTGGAAGGTCGGGTTGAATTATTGCAGGAAAGTGCGCAGGGTAGTGGTATATTTACAGAGGCATTGTATAGATGTAGCTATACTGCAGGAAACACATTTCACCCCGACAGCGGACTGTTTACACAGCGGCATATGAGGGGGACTGCTACACCATAAGCTTTACAACACAGGCGTGGGGTGTGCTGATCTGGGTTCAGAAGGGCTCTGTTATTAAACTGTGGGGAAGCATGCGCGGACCCAGGCAAAAGGTATTCGGTGGTGCGCTGCTATGAAGATGATTTGGCTGCTCTGCTGATAGGGGTGCATGACCCTAGTTATGATGATCTGCAGTTTTATCATAATCTATGTGCCCAGCTTGCACAGTATGGGGTCATGCCTCAAATATGGGGTGAAGATATTGATTGTGTTTTATGCCCTGACTGGGATCAATCTAGGAGGCCACCTAGGCAGCCCCCGGCCATGTCTTGCATCACCAAGCAGTGCAGTCTGCTAGATATTTGGCAGTGGTTTCCCAAACCGGTAGGATACACACATTATTCCACTGTGCATGACATTCACACGTGCAAAGCTTATTGGCTTATGTCTTGGAGTTTAGTGCTGCGTGTCTGGACGTGCAGGTATTTACCACGCACGTACTCAGACTACTCGCCGGTATTGATGGAACTGACACTGTACAGCCCTAGGCCCCCCAGATTCATTGGAAGTGTCCACCCTACTCTCTCCTAGACACAGGCCCTCATTACAACTTTGGCGGGCAGCAACCGCCGCCCGCCAAGTTGTAACAGCCCTGCGGCCGCCAATACGACCGCACTCCCGCGGTGGCCATTAAGACATCCTCGTTGGGCCGCAACATGGGAGCCGGCTCCAAATGGAGCCAGCGGTGTTGCGGCCGTGCGACGGGTGCAGTTGCACCTGTCGCGCTGCTTTATGGGGCTGTGCCAGGGGGCCCGCGACTCCCCTTTCCGCCATCCTTTCCATGGCAGTTCCTACCGCCATGAAAAGGCTGGCGGGAAGGGGACTCGTAATCCCCTGGGCAGCGCTGCCCTGGAGGATTAAATCCACCGGGACCACTGTGGCGGAAAACCGCCGGTCTCGGCGGGACGACCGCGGCGCTTCCGCCCCCGGTCGTAATACCCGAGATTGCTCCGGCCGCCTGTTGGCGGTGCAACCTCCAAAACAGCCCTGGCGGTCGAAATGAGGGCCACAGTGTTCTGGAAGGAGCTCGCTCAGGTGATTGACAATTACTTCAACAATAGCATAGGCCAGTGTAGACTTGGGGCCCCCTGCATGGCACAGGGTGCAATGGCCATGCCCAGGGGACCCTGGTCCCCTGTGCTGGCCACTTGGGTGATGGGCATGACTCCTGTCTTTTCTAAGACAGGAGTAAGGTGCTATGGATGGTTTTGCGTCAGAAAATGATGCTAGGCTGGTTAGAGGCATTTTTTTTTGCCTTTAACCAGCCTAACATCATTTTTGGTGCAAAACCCTCTTCTCCCATACCACCACCCTCACCCGGCTAACGTAATTTTTTTATGTTAGCCCACCCTTTGCACCAGCTTGCGCCATTCCATTAATTTGGTGCCCGGCTGGTGCTCAGGAATGGCACAAGCCGGTGCAAAACTTTTTGATGCAAAACTGTGTTAGTGCAGTTTTGCATCAAAAATTATAAATATGCCCCTAAGTATCTTAACAGAGTGTATTACATTCCGGCTCGACTCTTCCATGATGGGTTGAGGGACAGTACGTCCTGCCTTAGATGCAGAGAGGAAGGTCAGGCTTTCTTCATATGGCATTGTTCTGCCCAAGGATACAGCAGTACTGGAAGGCACTAATCAAAGTGTTGCAGGAGATAACGGTTGAATGCCAGTATTGCTGGCAAAGTGCAAAATAGCAATGTAATAGGAAGGGACCGCTCCCGACGTTGTGGGAGTGGCATGGAGACATGGCATATTGTAATATCCAGTCTGATGCATACAACAATCTGATGCCAGCCCAACGCCATCCGAGGGATATCTGGGGACCCTGTCAGGCATACCTGACTCGGACAGAGAATACAGAGACTAATAGTGCTGGGGAGGACGATGTGACGATAAGTGGGGCAGCTTTGGAACAGGTGATATAGACTCCTGTGCTGCTAATGGTGTATGGAGGGTCAGGTGAAGTGGCCTGGTGCTAGGGGTTGGTTTGCGTTTTTGGCGATGCCCACGCCCCAGATTGGTTATGGTGGGAAAGTGTATCCAGTGCCCCCACCTAGTAAGATGATCTGTGGAAGTGTTGAGTCCTGGAGTGTGTGTGGCTTCACGGAAATCAACCAACATATATCTTGGAATTTTTCAAAGTAGTGCAGTCTGCTGTCTCTCTTGAGACTTCATTTTGCTTCTGGCCTGCCTCCCGATCAAGATTTCTGCGATCAACTAGCAGAATTCTTTAAAAGCAAAGTGGAGGCAGTCTGTAGGGAATTTGACCTTTCCTGTCATCAAGCGCATGACAGGCTTGATCTACTGGCTAAAGATATAAGAGAATCTGAGGTTTGCAGTTTTCCACTCCTATCCTGTGCCCAGGTGACCAGGTTAATTGGCCAAATTAAGTCAGGAGCTCCCTCGGACCGCTGTCCCCCCAAGGTAGTGCTAAATATAGCAGAAAGCTTTGCTCCAGTTTTATCAACTGTGCTAAATACAATCATTTAAGTGCCTATGTTTCCTACGGCATGGAAAAAAGCGTCAATCCTGCCTTTATTAAAAAATCCTTCTCTAGATCCCGTGGAGGAGAAAAAATACTGCCCAATCTCTCAGCTTCCTTCCACTGCCAAGCTTCTTGAAAAAGCCCATTAACCCTAGTTTGTCAGGATATTTGGGGAGGGTGTAGTTTTGCAGTACTTACTTGCCAACTCTGGAACAAACTGCTTCTATAGATGAAAAGTCAACCTGACCTCTCCTGCTTCTGTAAACAGTTGAAATCATGGTTGTTTTCTATCCACTTCAGCCCTACAGCTTTCTGTTCGTTTTCTGGGAGTCCTTGAGTCACAAGGCGTCCTCGGGTATTCGCGCGCTGTAAAAACAACTACTAGTACCAATAGCAGCCATGCTGCAACCTCGTGTGTGTATTTAGTAGACATATAACTTGAGTTGCCTTACTGGGCTCTGCGCGCGCAGTGTTTTCGACCCATATGCCATAGTATTTTGTATGATTGGCAAAAATGAAAATAACGTTTTAAAATAAATTTTAAAAAGCCTGAGGTCCTCCAACTGACAAACTAATGACACTATTCAGACCTTTGGTTTTCTTCTTTCCTCAAATATAAAACAAGCTTATTCAAATCATCTAAGATTACATAGTATCGGTGTCGTGCATCAAGGGAGACCTGATTTGATTCTGTAAGAAAACTGGCTGCCCCTATTGGGGGCTGGGTGAGAGGACTATGTTATCCCTAAAAGGATGGTTTGTGAATGAAAAGAGAATTGTCAAGCAAACTAATTGAATAGGAAGATTCTGAGCTTCCGATCTCTAACCTTAACCCCTGTGATTCTTCAGGCAATATGTCAAACGTCAGGGGCGTCATTCCTGGACTTATTCACATCCCGGACAACAATGAATTTCCCAGGTTTTCGTCGAGGAGCGTAGTAGAGGAATTAATTGTCAATAGATTGCAATAAGAGATGCTTTTGTGTATTTTCCATTTCTATGCATCCCCTGGAGTTCTCAGCTTGAGTTAGGGGCGCAACAGAGTAATGAAAGTATTGGTTCCCTTCTGTCCTTGAGATCAGGGGTTTCCTTGCTATGGAGAATGTTGATATGGCATTGTTGGAAAATTCCCATGAGTCCATCCCCTCTAAGTCAGTCGGAGAGAATATTCTTGAAAATGTTATCCCTTATAATCTGGAGTTGAGAGAAAGGGGGCTAGAGGTTAAGGGATGTCCACCTCTTATTGCTGTGGCAATTCAGAATTCTAGGAACTATTCAACCTTAAAGTCCTATGCTAGGCATTGCGATTCATTTCTGAGGTGGCGCCCAGCCCTATGTCCCCCCCTGTTGTTCCAGCATGGGCTTTAGTATTGGTCCCCAAAGCACAACAGTCACGTCCTTTTTCAGCTACTGGAAGTTGTGAATTTGAAAATCTTAATGATAAAGGTCTTTCTGGTGAGAGTTAACTCATGCCGCAGGGTAGGAAGTTAAGTGCCCTTCTCTGCTGCCCTTCTTTTCTTATCATTAGAGAAGAAGATGTGATTATTCATACAGGTCCTGTTTCCTGCAAAAAGCACTTTCAGTGGTGAATGCATCACAGGGGACTTTCTTGTATTTTTTTCTTACCCCACCGTCATCAGAGGAGGGGATGTGGCATTTGCTGGATGTCAAAACAGCTCTTGTGACATATCTACAGAACTCCAAGAGCTTTAGAAGTTCATATTCTTTGTTTGTGACATTGGCTTTAGCACTTCAGTGTTGTAAAGCATCTACTTTTACTACAAGCAGATGCATAAGGTGTAAAATAGCCATAGACAGTTCCTTAGCTGATGTCCCCCTACCAGAAGGCATTCAGGGGAGGTCTACCCAAGACTTGGCTGCATTCTCGCCAGAGGTCTAGAGAGTACCCCCTGTAGATATATTCAGGACAGCTGCATGGTCTTCGATGAATACATTTGTTCACTATCATTGACTAAAAGGCTGGGATAACAACAAGATCTTTGGCGTGGGAGACAGGAGTCGTGAATCCTAATGAATGGGCAGTTAGCACATCCATCGTAGTATAAAATGAAAGTGATTTCACAAAGCAGTCACTGTGCAAAGAACACAGACTGTGTTGCAACTGCACCTTGGTATACCAGGACTTAAGCGGCTTACAGCCTCCTCTTATTTTGTGTGATAGGCTTATTTGTAAACATATAAAAACACTGGTCCCAACGGTGAATCCAGCACAACTGATCCTCAGTTAGGCCCTGATTACAAGTAGCCGACTTTCACTCGGAGTGATTAGTCTGAGTGAAGTTGTGCTACCTACAATTCTGAGTTTCTCCAGTTCCAGAATTGTCTGTTCTGCAACCTGGAGACCCAACAATTCCAGACCTGAAGACACTTGACTCTGTTCAGCGCTGCAGGCAGGGACTGCAGGCAAAACCACAGCCCGGCCACCCCAACCTCTGCAGCAATTCAGAGGCAGAAACAATGCTACCTCTTGTCAAAATCAGGCTCCCACCCCTCTAGCCAACCACACCCAAGCCTTCTTCGAAGCAGACAGAATATGTCATCCTTTTCCCTGAAATTGTGGGAAACCACATAAAAAAGCACCCGGTATCTCCCTTCCGCTGTTCATACCCCTTCCGGGAGATAAGTGTTACAATCACTGGTATTTGTTACAGGAAACCAACCAGAATCAAGGATTCTGCTCCTCCAGTATGCCTAGGGCCGGATTGGGTCCCAGGCATTTCAGTGGACTTGCAGGGTGGGGTTCGGTTTCATTGCTATGGGAGTGCAGGTTTTGTTGCTGGAAACCTGCCGGCTGCTTTCCTACTTTCAGAGCTTTTAAATAAACAAAACAAAAAACAAGTGGATTTCTAGTGTGCCTAAATCATACTTTAAAACCATTTGTTTATGCATTGTTGAGTTAGACCCGCTGCATGCGGAAAGGTGGCCAGCAGGCCCTCAGCAACCCCAACCGGCAGTGCACAAGGCCCAGACGCTGCCAGCCTAATGGAATGGCGGGTGCCCAGTAGGCCACTCTCACCCCGAGTATGCCTGCAACAAAAACCACCAGCCTTAATCAGGACCTTAGTCTGTAACTGCACCCCTCTCAATAATGCACCAACTGAGGTCACACAACCAGTTCATGATCCAACGTAAATAGCCCTTTCAGCTTCCTTTTTACCAGTTTACTTTGTATTTGTCACAATTTGAAGTACCACATTTGGAACAAAGTAAAAAAAAATCAACTCAGAAGCAATGCCCATGATCCAGCACACTTGGACCTGGTAATTAAACCATGATTTAGCTGGTGTAGCAGTGGATCCATAAAATACATCTACCGAGGGGTGTCATGTTTAGTGGTGCAATATATTGATATTGGTTTGAAATCCCACAGTGGGAGGTAACACGGTAATATCATATGCTTTGCACCCATTCTGAGGTTAGCAATTCAGAATGTTTGCGTTTTTCTCCACACAATTCCTTCCATGTTTTGCTTTTACCAAGCGAAAATTGAGTGAGTAACAAAAGACACTGTGGGACAGATTTACTAAGCGCTGGCTTTACCCTTGCATCACGCAAGGTTATATAGGGCAATGCAAGCCCTTAACTATACCACCTTGCAAAGCTTTTCATGGTTTAGTAAATCCAAGGTAATGCAAGGCAGCGTATTTCGCTGCTTTGCGTTACTTTGTGTCAGGGAGGCGCTCCATGGGTGAAGTGTGGACGTCCCTATGCATCCAACCATGAATTTTGGTGCCTTCCCAGATTTACAAACAGTTGTCAACCTCGGAATGAATCAGAATGGTATGCCTCCCAGAACCAAGCGTAACAAGCAGAAATACCGGTATTTCTTATTTCTCCTCGTTCTTTAAATTTTTTGATCCGTGATTCATTCCGCATCACACATAGAAAAAGGTAAACACCTTTAAGAATTGTTTTTGTGCAGGAAGCTGTGCCTTTCTGTACAAAAACAATCCTGTTCATAACGAAGGTACCATTGCACCATGGCACAAGAGTATTTGCATTGGCACTAGGCAGCACATAATGCACCAGCACACGAGGCAGCAGGAATGCACCATATTTTTGCAAATATGGCACATTTCTGATGACCTCCTTTCACGTGACGCAGCGCGGTAAATGACCTTGCTGTGCTGCGTTGAGTGAAATGTTAGTAAATCTTGCCCTGGGTGCAGTTTTTTTATGCACATATCAAATGTGAACAGGAGTTTGCACCCGAATCGCGATTCTTGGACCTCTAGGAACGAAGGCCCTGCAGTTTTCTTAAACAAAGGACTGATGTTAGTTGTCATATTTATTCTTCACAAGCAAATGTTGGATTATCTTTCTTTAGTTAACTTCTTCTGGTTGTCAGGTGATTTCCTCTGTTATTTTTTAATGCATTACCGGGTATGAGCATGGTAATTAGTGAGTTATAATTACCTTGGTCAAGTGTGCTACCATATTGAGAATATATTCACCTTCTACTGATCTCAAACTCCACCTCTCTCCAATCATTGCTCATCTCTCTGTCTGTGAATGGATATCTCTAACTCTCCACTGAAAGACATGATACATAAACTGCGCTTGGATCAATATTGCACCACGTGCTGCCGATTTGTGGTTATATCTGGGTTTAAATGAAAGAAAGGGAGACATTTTGAAGAGTGCCCCCCTCCCCAGCAGGCGGTGCATAATGCTAAAGTGTTCATTAGCCGATGCAAAGGCCAGCTTACTAAAAGTACAGTGTGTGCAAATAGACAGGCGCAGAGTCCATTTTGTGATTGTTTTTTATGACAGCTTCATTTTATGTAAAAGTGTAACTTAATTTGTGGCACAAACAATATGTACACGGTCAGTCTGTTAAATGGTTCACTCACAGTCTTGGCATTCTGTTTCTCAGCCATATGCTTGTTGGGGCAGCCTCGGGCCTATTTTTCAACCTTCATGATTACACGCTAAATTAAATATTATTTGAGGAGTTGTGTGTTCTCTAGTTGTTTTGGTACTGCCTACCTCTTCTGTTGATGAGGGGTCTAACTCTTTCTATCATTATATCTATGGGTGGTTCATGAGGAAATATGGCGCTTCCTACCACATGCGTTTTCAAATTGTATCTCAATATAGATCTTGTTATCGCACAGTGCACATAACAGGGAAAAACACCCCATGATTGCTGATAACCAATTATACAAAATAAGGCACACATCAAATTGTCCAATGTAGTAATCTTCCCGGTTTACTTCCGAATGCGTCTTCAAATCACAACTTCAGCTTCAGATCGGACTCCAGCCAACACGTGTTTTGTCTGGGAAATAACCCACTGAGTTCATCAGGGCTGCACAATAATACTCCCATAAGTGCCAAGTTGTGGATCAATTTGCATTCGTATTTTAGCTTAATTTGCCTACTATTCCGTATTGCTATCTGAATTCTCCTAACATTTGTCTCTAATCACCTCATGTATATTTTCCCTTCATATCCGGTCCCTAAGTGTTCCTCCTTTTCTCATGCCGCGAGGACACTGCCTTATTGTTTCTTTCTATCATGTTTATTGATAAATATGTGTTTCAAAATATCTTCCTACTTCTACTTGTGCCATTTGCTACAGTTAACTAGTTGTTCATTTTTGCTGCACAGAATATTGGCTCTGCATTACAAAACTAACAAATCTTATTCTCTTTGTTCTTATTTTCTACACCGGTGCCGCAATTCTTAACGCAGATATTTTTACAACAAATGTCATTATTGTGCATTGCTCAGACTCTCTATTGCATATTTAAGAACTGTTTTTTCACAAGCCATTTTATGTCACTCTACATTTGAAACTTTGGATACCCATTTTCCGTCTTCTCTTGCCTCCTTTTCACAGAACTTATCTACAAGGAAGTTATGAACTTTGAAGAAAGGACCAAGAATGGTGTAGTAAAAGGACAGCCCTCTCCTTCAGGTACTGGTAGTAAATACCCTTACTTTCACAGGTATGCCGCTAACATGTTGGTTATTCGCAGATTACATCTCTTCTGTGGGACCAGACCCCAAATATCAGAGTACGCTCTGCTTGTTTCACCCCTTCAGGGTCTTGATGATATAGAAAGGATGTCTAATGTTGACCTACCAGTGCTGTCTTTTTCTCCTCCCCTAGAGATTTCAAGAGACAGTCTCCGGACTCTTAATGCGCCTCTCTTTGGGATGTCTTATGTTTGCCTCTTGACCAAACCCACTGCCTATTGATTCCCTCAACCCTTTCATTGTTCTTCTAGTGATCTGAAGCATCTGCCTGATTACGCTAGTGTAACAAAACATAATTAAAAAAAAAAAAATTGTACGATAGGATAACAACTTCGGTTAATTTTTCTAGAGAACTAAATATTCATCACTAGAATGTGCGGGAGCTGGCAAAAACATATAGGGCCAGATGTATGAAGCTTTTTTTGCAGTCTGATTACATTTGCAATGCAAAAAGGCTTTTTCTGATGTATCAAACCCAATTTGTGATTTGGTAGCACATTACAGAATTGCAATTTGGGTTTGCGAACAACCACCAATTTGGCATATGCAAGGGACGTGTTTAGGGCATCCCTTCCAAATGCAGAACTGGAATGGTATGTATGTAGTAATGATTTGCGACCAAATTCCGTTTGCAAACCATTAATTGTTTACACCTCATCTAAGGACGTGGGAAGTCATTCATATATGGGAAGGGGTCAAATGGACTGCTGCATACGCTTAAAAAATGAAAAATATATTCTTCATGTTTTTTTGTTTACATGCATCCATTTTCCTTTAAGGAAACTGGGTTGCATTCAAAGAAAAGAAATTGCTTTATTTAAAAAGCAATCACACATATACTGGTCTGATGACCTTAGCAGGTCATTCACCCTGTGATGGCTGGGATTCCTAGTAGGTCACAGTTTGCAACCTACCTCATTAATATTCACGAGGTAGGTGGAACTGCGACCCAATGCAAGTAGGTAGTTTGTGAACCAACCTATTAGTACATAGATTGGTTCGCAAATTACTACACTGATCGCAAACGTACTGGCTTCAAATTGTTTAGTATTTTGGGACCAGTTGTACGTACATACAGTCCAAGGTGAGGTAAAGCTTTTGCTGATCCTACTTGGGTCCATGGACATCAATTAGGGGTCATCAGGGGTCGCACTTGCAACCCCTGGCTTGTCATTTGCGACCCATAGCACTGTCTTTGTGACCCCTGGCCTCAGAGGTGGTAAAAACAGTGCCAGGAACAAGGTGGCAGCTTCTCTTTATGGACCTGGATTAGGGATCCACTAATAAATAATGTTTCATTATTCACTGTTAGTGTAATAAAAGATACAGCACAATTAGTTGGAATGTAGTCTGCCCTGGCAGCTGAGGTAAGTAAAAAACTTGCTTTTAAATGTATGTTGTGTGCGTGTGCTTGCAGATGAGTGTGTGCTTATTTGGGAGAGAGTACGCCCCATATTTAAATAAAAGGGCGCATCAGACCTGATGCACCACTTTTTCTGCACCACCCTACCGGCACCTAACGGCACCATGGTTGCGCCATATTTCTGATACATTTTTTTTGCGCTTTGCTACACTAGCATCTAAAATGTTGACGCTAGAGTAGCAAAGTGCAAGCAGACCCATAGGTTACTATGGGAGTGTCATTTTAACACCTGCTCTGAGCAGGTGTTAAAAATGACACCAAAGTGGTGCTGTGAAATCTGTTAAATTTCACTGCAACATTTTTGTAGGCCACCTAGCGCCCTGAACATTACATACATTATGCCTGGCGCTAAGGTGAGCTCTTAAATATGCCCCTTGTGTGCAAGTGTAAATGTGTTTATGTGTAAGAATGATTGTGAGTGTGAAATTGAAGGCCAAAGGGCACGTGATGTCCCTTCCGCTACCACTAGCCTTTTGGTGAATTGACCTTCATTCTTGGGTCAAAACCGATTGCCTATGGGTTTAATAAACCCTAACAAAGATTAGTAATTTTAAAGGAAGTTCGGAAAACTACTTTGTTTATGATCTACTTACACAGCAAAACTTTAAAGAATACCTCTTTTTAGGGTCGAGGCTGCGTTGCATGCGCTCGCGCATGCGTTTCGCAGTGAGACTCTTTTGTATTTAGAAAAGGGCTCGGAGCCCTGTCAACTTCACGTCAGTGTCTTTATTGGTTCGTTGGCTTCCCTAATAAAATCTGCTTGCTTTCATTAGTCGAAGGCACGCATTTGTCATGCCTTTTCCGGTGGCTAGCCCTCCTCCAGCGCAGCGACCAAGTGCAGAAAACATGCGAGGCTCGCTGTTTTCCATCGGGCTCGTGGACTTTTTTTCTCTAATTTACAAGCCCGATCTCGCTTGGCAGAAGTCGAGCGCTTTACATACTTGATTTCACTTTTTCGGGTTACGTACATAAATGCACTTTTGCCGATAGGTGAAAAGTCGGGTTAGGAGTTTACATCGCGATCAGCTCTAACATGAGCAAACGCGAGACCTGTTGCATTGTAAATGCTTGTTAAGGAAAGCAGTGAAATGGTAGACGCATTGACGAAATATGAAAATGTGACTACATTACCGTTTAACAATCCAATGCGCATGATAAATGACACTTAAAATAGTATTTATCTTAGAGAATTTTGTTTATATTAAACAAAAATAGTAACCCATCAGTTTGCTTTAGAAATGTCAACTCAAATCCTAAAATGTTTTTTACGACTTGTCCTTGTCATCCCCCGTAACCGCCACTAGATGGCAGAGTGAACTAAGTAACTGAAGATACAATTAAAAAGGCCCCGTGTTTAGAAGATATAACCAAGAGAGCACCTTAGTGCTGCAAAGACCACCGACTCTTAAAGTTTTAAATTGACCAGCATTTAAATATCTGGCAATGGTTTAAAACGGAATTCATATTCATAAAATAAGTCTAAAGTATACTCGCTGTAAAGCACACACAGTTAATTGGGAGCTATTTTTACTAATTATTGCTGAAAATGATCGGGTATTAAAATGAAAGCATTTGCATTTAGTTGACATTTTTCTATAGAAATAATGTGGGGCCAGATTTACTAAGATTTTGCATCAGGGTTGCATTACTTTTGTGATGCACCCATGACGGAAAATGCATTTTAGGTAGGCATTACATGGGTGGAGCATCAGCGTTCCTGTGCATCCACCCATGTATTTTTAATGCAAACACACATTTTCAAATACTTGTAAACCTGGGTTTGACCAAATGGTGTGCCTGCCCGACAGAGGTGCAAGAAGGACAAAAAAAAGTTATTTTCTCATCATTACTTCCTCTTTCAATGATTGCTGCATTCTGCAGCACACATAGAAAGGGAAATATGCCTCTAAGGATTACTTTTGTGCAGGAAGGTATCAGTTCCTGCACAAAAACAATCCTGTCTGTAACTCAGGTACCCTTACAACTGGCACAAGGGTGGCTGCATTAGTGCTAAGCATCTCCAGGTGCTCCAAGCCATACAGTGAGCTGAACAGCACCATATCTTGGTAAATATCTTGGTGTTCCCATGCATCCATCCATGTATTTTGATGCAAACCCAGATTTACAAAGACTTGCAAACCTGGGCTTGCACCAAAATGAGTGCACCCACCTGACAGAGGCATTACAAGGAGACATATGTTTACTTACCCTCGTTGTCTCCTCTTTCCACGTGTGCTGCATTCTGCATCACACACAGAGGAGTATGCCTCTAAGGACTGTTTAGTGCAGGAAGGTGTTCCTTCCCACACAAAACAATGCTCCCTGTAATGCAGACACACTTGCATTATGATGAAAGGGTGCCTGTGTTAGTTCCAGGAAGCACACAGTACGCCAACACAAGGAGAGAGCAAAAATGTTCCATAATTATGTAAATATGGAGCATTTCTGCCATCTACCTTTCTTGCATCACAGCATAGTACGTTGCCTTGCTGTGTTGTCTTGCCTGAATGAGTGGTTAATCTGTCCCCACTATTCCACCCAGGACTCATAATGTCCAGATTTGTTAACTATTACATTAATGGACTTCAATCTTTTCAAGGCAACCCCTTCATGTAGATAATTTCACTGGGACACCCCAAAAATTTCAAACAAACATTCTCATATTTATTTGCTATAAGGTTAAAAACCACAAGCAAGTTCAATAATTGTTTGGTGCTTGGTGGCACTCGCTCTAACGTGGAGGGTGGAAATATGGTCTTAAACAAGAGCTGCTGACTTTTGAACTGAGAAACCTGGGGCAGATTTATTATAGGTTTGTGTTGCCCTTGTCTCACGTAAGGTGACGCAAGGGCAACACAATCCTTACGTCAGATTTACCAAGCTATGCAAGGCCACCTAGATAGCAACAAGTGTGCCATTGCAAGAACAGCACAGGATTACTCCATATCCTCCTATTCTGTCCATCTGATGCAGCAGAGTAAATTGTCTCGCTGTATTGTGCTGCATCAAATTTTGATAAAACTGGCCTTAGGTTTGAGTTTCAAGTCTGGTCAACATCCTTTGATTCTGGGCAACTCACTCTATGTCCTTGGTCCTAAGAAAAGTGAATATGGCCCTGTGCAACATAATCTGGTGCATAGCTAAGTTTGCGCTATATAAACTTGCAAAAAAAATAATATATATATATATTTAGTAGGTAGTTATAGTTAGGACCTAGTTTCCATAGGAAGAGCATTTTTTTGTTTTGCCAATAACTTTGGCACCGCTGGACAAATCTTTATGAAATTTTCAAAACTTACACTTTGCTCAGTTCAGCTGCTATCTTGAAAGGTTTGCGGTGATCCATCAAGTGAGGGCTGAGTAAAAGGGGGGGTCCCAAAATGCGTTTTCCCTATTAATTTTTCCATCAGGCCTTTAGACACGCCTATAGTCCGAATTTCTGAACGGAATTACAACAAAGTTGGCAGAATGCTAGACCTTAGTATGCAGATTGTGCTTTTTGTTATTTGGTGTAAATTCGTTCTGTAGTGTCATAGATAATAGAGTTAAACAAATATAGATTTATAAGGATGCAGATCTTCCAGGGGAAAAGCAAGGCCCTGATTAGCTGGCTGCAACCTGATAGAAAAGGTTTGGTCGCCATTTTGCTTGTCACATTGGCTGGGGGTGGGAAAGTAAGAGTGCCAAAACACATAAGGTATCCTGACCCCATAGGACACATAGAGGCCCTTGTGGGCAAAACAATTGCCCTTTTTTTCATAAGATCCACGTATCCAGAGAAAAATTGAAAAACAATCCTAACCACTGCATCCAACCTCATGCTGAAGGGTTGAGTGCATGCAGGAGGGTTGGCCACTGGCCTGGCCATTTGCCAGACCCTACAGTCACCCCTGCTGCGGTGCTGATTAAATTTATGTATGTGCATGCTAAACAAAATGCTAATTCACTGAAAAAAACAAAGGTTTCAGGGACGTTATAGTTAGGTTCGGAATTTACTCGCACGAAACCATTGAAACTCAAGTAACTATAACTCGCACCCTCAGGTAACTACAACTCACGTCTTCGCCATGCACTTCTAATTACTACACATATTACATCATTGATGACACCTTCTGTGGCATCTTGATTTTATCACTGCAACATTTGCAATAACATTATTGATGAGGAAACTATGCATGGCAGGGGCATGAGTTATAGTTACCTTAAGGCACGGGTTGCATTTACTTGAGTTAACCATAACTATGACTGCTGAATTTCAATGGTTTTGTGCGAGTAAATTCTGAACCTAACTATAGCATATATATATATATACACACACACACACACACACACACAAACACATATTCAGGATAAACTATAGCAAGCAAGTTGAACATTTGAAGTGAGATCCCTTGGAAGACTATTTCACTTGTTTGCTACACTAAATTCAACATCAGAAATTAGAAAAAGAAACGGATGCAAAGGAGTAAGGGACTTAAGACAATGTCAAAGACATTTTGATAAAAAAATATTGATGTTCATTTTTGTGTTTTATTTTGTTACATTGTCATTCTCAATTGGAAATTAGCCCTTTGCCACATGTGGCATCTCCACCAAGTCTTGGCACTTTTGCCACCAGCACTTTGCTGGAATTTTCGAGTGCATTCTTGCTATGTTGAATACAAGAAATGGACTACTTGTCAGCGCTGCATATGTTTACCAATTTTAATATTGCCAGTCTCTTTAATGATCCCTAATAAAAGGCAATCAAATACATGTGTGCTAACATAGTGTTAATGATTGTCTATCATAGCTCACATCTACTCCTTCTTTTAACTAAAATCACAGTTCTGTTTACTAGAATGATGTATGTATTCCACAAGCAATTCTCAAAATCTCCTTTTGGCCAGAACCTTCCGGCACTGTCTCCCCGACATCAAATCACGCCCCTGTGTCTGACACCCACATAGGGAACATCTGCATTACATGATGATGTCTGTGATCATGTACCTGATATTCTGTCGACCACAGGCTGCTTTGTTTATCCAGCGATTGCCCGTTTACAGGACTTTCACAGCTCAGTGTTTTTATTCTGTGAGGGCCCAATTCACAAAGGTAAATTTACACTTTTGTTAGAGGTTACATGTGTTCTGATATTCACAAGCACCGAGGTAATAGTAAGTTTAGGCCTGTAGAGACTCCACATTTGTGGCAGAGAACTCCGCACATGAGAAGGAACGGAAATCCTATATTTTTATGTGCGGAGTTCTCTGCCCTGACCTCGGAATCATAGCAGTCATAAACTTACTATTAACTCCTTGTTTAGGAATACCAAAACAAATGCAAACTTACACAAACGTTTACCTTTGTGAACCAGGCCCTGTGTCTTTACTCTCTGTCTTTACCCATTCTGAATGCAAGCTGGTTGGTAGATGAGCAACATCCAGCCAGAGAGATGGGGCATGTTGGGACACACCCACTCTGTTCCAGGTACAGTCTAAGGACTGCAGCTGACCGTTTGAGTGGTGTTGCACTTGCAGAGTGTGTGTACATGCACATGCGAGTGTGGTTTATGCAAGATTTTCAGTATTCTTCTAGACTACTCAAAAACTGGTAAACACATTTGCACATTAGCATACAAGGCTGGAGTTTATGTAGAGTCCCTTCATTCTACCAAATACAATAGTCTTTCATATGTTTCTTTCTCAAGTGCAAAAAACCTGTGCTTAATAGATGTTACTTCCATTGTTGTCCTCTTGTGGTGGTTCATTTCTTCCCAGTCAGAATACTGATTGCTTTCTGCAACACATTGGGTTGCTCAGCTCCTGTGGTAGTGCTCTGAACAAGCCTCACATTAATCAGACATTGTTGATCGCTACTAGCTGAGGGAGATTGGGAAAGGAGACACTTGCCAGAAACGACACCAAACTACTAATAACCACCTTCAACATTATCTGTTGTATGTTCCTTGCGGGAGTACATTTGAACACAGAAAACATGCCATTTCAGCTCTTTAGTTGAAAGTAGGTGGGTAGCCAGTGCTTAATTGGTGCTTGTTGTTTCGGGTGCAACAAGCCAGCACTTATTTTTGAGGACCAGCACTTATTTTTCTGCCTCAAGCATTTACTGCGAGCAAAAGACACATATGGGAAAGACAGAGGAAGAGAAAAATGAAAAAGCGTCACAATGGGAGAAATCAGAAAGTTGCAAGTGCGAGCTGAAGGGGGGAGGGAGTGGCTTTAAATGGATTGAAGAGGCCCGAGATGGCTTCAGGATTACGCTGCCTCAGTATTCTGTGTTTGCACATTTAATTGCAGAAGCGTGTGTTTAAGAGGAGGGCTTTGGGCACCAGCACGTTTTTATTTTCAAATTAAGCACTGTGTGTAGCGGATTTGTGATTTGGGTCCTCTGAATGACAGCTTCTGGATATCCTTTGTGGCTGCTTTGTTGATCATGTATGAATACCCATTGTGGTCAATACCAGTAATTACTGTGGGTTTTTCATCAGCCCATTGGTTAGCATTGATGGTTTCCTTGTCATTCTCAGGTGCTTGCTTCCTGTTAGTTGTTTTTCTGACCTCTTCTTGTGTTTTTCCCTCCCCTGGCTTCTTAACCATCCTCTTAATGGGATGCCTTGTACCCTTCTACTGTCAGTGCATAATTTGTGATAGAATACGTTCTTAGGGGCCAATGTTTTGCTCTGGAGCCCAAAGAAGGCACCATTTAATGTTAGGATGCTGAATACCACGGCTGCGTATTCTTGATTTTACTTTCTGGCACTTTAATTCACCTATAGACACTGCATGTCTCAGCATCTCACACTTGTGTGTTATTTTTGATCCCTTCGTTTTTTCTTTTGTCATGGTTTTCTCTCTTTCTATTCCTCCTTCTTTTCCACTTTTGTGTTTTTCCATGTCTTGTTCTGGATCTAAGTCTGTTGAGGAAATGTAATTGCCGGACCCTAAACATTAGTGCTAGCGGGCCTCACCATTCAAAATAAATACTGCCTAAAGTTTGCAGTTAGGGAACTATTTTTTTTATTTTTCATTTAGCACTCCATGGTAGTATGTATATTTCCTTGCTCCCTCCCATGTGTGGTGCTTTGTTAGTCAAATCCCTGGCCCTCGCTCAATCAGTGTTTCTGCCTCATGTCCCTCAGCTTGTTTATTGATGTTGCCACTACTCTCTCTGAACAGCTCTTTTTTTTTTACATTTAAGAACACACAACTAGCACCTCCATTTCTCCTGGCTGCTAAAGCCTCTCATTGGCATTTGTTTCAGCTCATACACACCCCACCCGCTCTATTATTGCTTTACTCCTCCATGATATGTTAAAAAATATATATATATAATGCACCACTTTGTAAATATGGCAAAGGAGAAAGGCCTCCCTAACTCCATCTTAGCAAAAAAAAAATGCCTCTAGGGCAACTCTTGGGGACTTGTATTGTTATTTCTTCACAATACTTTCATTCAAAGCAAAAAACACAGAAAGGGGACATAGAAGAGAAAATAGATATACAGTGAGAAAAAGGAAACATAGAGGATGCAAAAAAAAACAACCAAAGTGAGATGAAGAGACTTGGGGGGTCATTCTGACCCTGGCGGTAATTACCGCCATGGCGGAGGTCGGCGGTAGCACCGCCAACAGGCTGGCGGTGCTCCGCCGGGCATTCTGACCGCGGCGGTACAGCCGCGGCCAGAAGCGGAAAGCCGGCGGTGTACCGCCGACTTTCCGCTGCCCATGGGAATCCGCCATGGGGATTCTGACAGCCCATACCGCCATCCTGTTCCTAACAGGATGGCGGTATGGGGTGTCGTGGGGCCCCTGGGGGCCCCTGCAGTGCCCATGCCAATGGCATGGGCACTGCAGGGGCCCCCGTAAGAGGGCCCCACAAAGAATTTCAGTGTCTGCTTTGCAGACACTGAAATTCGCGACGGGTGCAACTGCACCCGTCGCACCTTCCCACTCCGCCGGCTCCATTCTGAGCCGGCTTCCTCGTGGGAAGGGTGTTTCCCGCTGGGCTGGCGGGCGGACTTTCGGCGGTCGCCCGCCAGCCCAGTGGGAAAGCCAGAATGACCGCCGCGGTCTTTTGACCGCGGAGCGGTCTTTCGGCGGGAACCGCTTGGCGGGCGTCGACCGCCGTCCGCCGCGGTCAGAATCACCCCCTGGAAGTGTTCAGTAGTAAAAGAAAGAGGCTTGGTGTAAAATCCGGGCAAGGGAGCCTTGATATTCGTCAGCCAGGCATTCATCAGGCTTGACTCCTAAGAAAAATATCAGGTTACTACTTGTATATTTTTTTTTACATTATGTACTGTGTGGTCCTCTCCTGTAGGGCCTCCATTCACCTTTTACCTTTGAATATCTAGTAGATAAGGTAATTTCAGGGCCAAGTCTCCACATTTTACATGGGACCCCATTATTCCACATTGAGCCACTAGGTACGTATACTGATTGTAAAATAACGGGTTCACGTGTCTCCGTTTTTTGATTTGCAATACCAGTTTAAACAGCTTTTAAAGAAGCCTCGAAACTGGCAGGTTCCGTACCAGGTTTGGAGAAAAGGCTTTGCTTTTTCAATAAAATTACTTTTCTTGTTGCTTTTGGACCTGTTCTATTTTGCTGTCTAGAGGCAAGATTTCATTGACTGGGGCACAATGCCAGAGTAACATAAAATGGCATTGAAATGAGTGATGACAACATTCACAACATCTATTTTGCATAATGGTGTTCAATTTTGATGCAAAAACACAATATACAGACAAAATAACAGGCGTACTTGTTTCAGCCAAATTTTTTAAATGTGATGTCAGTTCAAATGAAAAAAAGAAACAAATAAAAAACAAGCCTATGTGCTGAGATCCATGTAGATCAGGTTGTGCAATGCAGACGTCCATACACAATGCATGATTGACTGTGGTCCAGTTGAACCATACTTATTTAAGACTCTTAAAGAGTATATGTAAGTAACACACATTTTTACCTCCTGCATAAAAACGTGTAATCATCATGTGGACATTGGCATGAGCTTTAAAAAATCCAGAGGATAGCCCGGCCTTGGAATTTCCGTAATTGTGAAATTAGGTACTCTTTCTCTTTGCAAGGGTTAACAATATTTATTGTGCAGTTGTAGCTGTACCATGCATTACTGTGATGAGTATCTATTCCCTTTGGGCTTCATTGCATACAGGCAAAGGAGAATTTCTTTGTTTAGTTGGGTTCCCCTTTCACCAACCTGGAGTTGTCATAAGTGAAAGGAGGTGACAAGTGTATGGAAATATAGCGCCTCCCACATGGATAAGGCATTCTCTCCCATTGTGCCAGACCACCGTTTCACCCCCTCCCCTCTGGGCAAACACTCAAGTGATGATTTCTCTACATGTATGTGTGAACCCTTCAAAATGTGAACTCAGAACTGCCTTTCTAACTATTGGTGTGCACAGCAATTTCTTTTACTGGCGTAGGCTACAAAAACGTTTTCCATCTTCACAGATCCTTAGGCCCGTATTTATACTCCGTTTGCGCCGAATTTGCGTCGTTTTTTTCGACGCAAATTCGGCGCAAAACTAACGCCATATTTATACTTTGGCGTTAGACGCGTCTAGCGCCAAAGTATGAAGAAAGAGCGTCATTGTTTTGCGTGAACGCCTTCCTTGCATTAATGAGATGCAAGGAAGGCGTTCCCGTCTAAAAAAATGACGGCGACGCAAATGCGTTGTATTTATACTCCCGGGCAAAAATCACGCCCGGGAGGTGGCGGGTCAAAAAAACCCGCATTTGCGCCTGAATTTAACGTCTGGGTCAGGGTAGGCGTTAAGGGACCTGTGGGCTCAGAATGAGCCCACAGGTGCCCTCCCCTGCCCCCAGGGACCCCCCCTGCCACCCCTGCCCACCCCAGGAGGACACCCAAGGATGGAGGGACCCATCCCAGTGAAGTACAGGTAAGTTCAGGTAAGTATAATTTTTTTTATTTTTTTATTTTTTTTGTGGCATAGGGGGGCCTTATTTGTGCCCCCCTACATGCCACTATGCCCAATGACCATGCCCAGGGGACACAAGTCCCCTGGGCATGGCCATTGGGCAAGGGGGCATGACTCCTGTCTTTACTAAGACAGGAGTCATGAAATGGCGTCTGGGCGTCGAAAAAATGGCGCAAATCGGGTTAAGACGATTTTTTAGCGTCAACCTGACTTGCGCCATTTTAAGACGCCCTAACGTCATTTTTTCCCAACGCTGGCGCTGCCTGGTCTACGTGGTTTTTTTCCACGCACACCAGGCAGCGCCGGTCTGATTGCGCCGTCTAACGCCACTCCATAAATACGGCGCCCGCATGGCGCTTCAGAATGGCGTTAGACGGCGCAAAATTTTTTGACGCTAAACTGCGTTAGCGCAGTTTAGCGTCAAAAAGTATAAATATGGGCCTTAATTTCTTATCCCATCAAACGTCCATTTCCAAAGTGTCCTGTACTCCTTCTGCAGCAGAAATGCATTTGTTTTAGATCGAGTCGTATGTACTTTGAGGAACAGGGAGCTGCAGTTATCACTAAAGTCAATGCACAGCACCTGCTCTCCGTCTTGAATTTCCATAGAAGAATGAGCTCCACGCTGTAGTGTCATACAAGTTTTACGACAGAAAACTTTTGGCTCCAAATGAACTCCGTAGAAGTGTGTCATAGTTGTTAGAGATGAATGCAATAAAAGCTTGGTTTAGAATGTTGAGTTTGCTATTACACACAGAAGATTAAAGATGTAATGTTTAGCTCTCCCAGTGCTTTCCCAGAGAGTTTGCTGTGGTCCAAACAAAATTCTAGTTCATGCCACGTGGGTCGCCATTGAAGTACGAAATCGAAGCTTAATGCATGTGGAGTCAAAGCACAGCTCCAGCCACTGTGAAGCAGTTGAAGGCAACAAAAGTATTGGAAAGAACCTAAGCGTCGTTGGCCGAGAACCTGTTGGTCAGGCCATATATAAAGGTACCGAGCTGCCACGTAAGATAAAATTGTACATTATATGGAGAGCTGCTGCAAAAGGTGGCTACATACACATACAGAAAAGTGCTGAAAACTGCTGTAGTCAAATACTAACAAAATATATAGAAGCACTGGCTGACAGAACAAGTAAGAAGGAAGCATACTGTCATTACACTTACCAGAGTCTTGATAAGTGGAGCTTTATGACCTCAGTCCTGGGCAAGGAGACACAAGAAGAAGCAAGTGTTGTGCTTACTGAGCTGTCCAATACCTGAAGCGGCACACCATTGAAAGTTGCCAGGTGGCAGCTCAGAACAACTTTAAAAAATGAAAGGGCTGTTATGGTAACCCAGAAGAAGGTCCCAGTTCCAAAGACTGTCTAGGATGACCCAAGGCCCCTCAGATATGGGGCAGATTTTGCATGTCCTAGTGGATAGCAAACAGCCTCTGAAAGAGCTTCCCCCTCAGTGTCAGCTGTTCCCATCACTAGTTACAGTGCTGCTGCCTTCCTAAAACCACCACCAACTTTCAATACCACCAAAAAGCAAAATATTGGCAACAGATTAACTGCTTGAATAGAGAATTTTGATGATTTCACTGATGCACTTGACGAGACTGATAACAGAAAGACTATCAAGTATCTCAGAAATCTTCTTGGTGATGGTGTGAAAGAAGTCATAAAGAAAATGCCAAGAACTGACGAAGTCACATACCTTCAGATTAAAGAAGCATTGCATCTCAAATTCAATCAAGTACCAAATGTTGATTATGAAAGATGCATTTTCAGTCAAGAACACCAAAAACTTGGTGAAACCATCAATGAATTTGTGGAGAGACTGGATACACTCATCAAACATTGTAAGTTCAATGAATGTAATGATGAAGGAGCAATGTGCGTTTGAGTTATAGAAGGATGCTTGTCAGATTAATTCACAGGATGAATGCTGAGAGAAACTGTTTGGGGTATATTTACAGGCAAACAAGGCAATTGAACAAGAATGACGTCCAGGTTTACACATTGCTGACATGATAACACAATCAAATGGTGCAAAAGTCTTCTTGTCTTGATTCAAATAAAGGTTATCATCAGTTGGAACTCAAAGAAAATTGCAGGTACATTACAACCTTATCTACACATGTTGGTCTGTTTTGATACAAAAGATTTGGGCCTATTTGTAATGGAAACTGATGGAGCGTGACGCTGTGCCAATATTGGCAGAGCCAAGCTCCATCATTTTTACAATGCACAGATGCACTGTATTTAATTGAATACAGCGCAACCCTGTGTTGTCCCTTGCGCTGGTGCTAAATTGAGCTGCCTAGCACCAATGCAGGCATCCTTGCCGTTGAGGGGGTTTGATTGTTTATGTCTGGGAAAGTGTCCCTCCCTGCACATAAACAATCACTAATGGCGATTTGGCACTTCTGGGTGTGCTGCAGATGCAGCACACACAGAAGTGCCAAAGCATCATTTTGAAATGATTGTTAATGTGCAGGAAGGGATACCTTCCTGCACATAAACAATCATATCTGGCATTTTTCTATTTCTATGCGTGCTGCCGAATGCAGCACACATTGAAAAAGCAGAAAACGAGAAGGAATAAAAGGATGTTTCCTCGTTGCACCTTGATAACACAACCCCTGGGGCGGTGTTAGATTTTGGTGCTGCTTCAGGTTTAAGAAAACTTGTAAATCTAAGGCAGCGTCAAAATGTAATGGGTGTGGCTGTGGCACGCCCACTGCAACACCCGTTGCACACCCCTTCTACTCAAAGGCCTGTGCGTGAAGGAGCCATATTTACAAGGTGGAGCTAATCCACAAAAAGTGGCTTAGCGCCACCTTGTAAATACGGCGCAGGGCATTGCGCCACCAGAGAGTCACAAA
Organism: Pleurodeles waltl; assembly: GCF_031143425.1. Classification (NCBI taxonomy): domain Eukaryota; kingdom Metazoa; phylum Chordata; class Amphibia; order Caudata; family Salamandridae; genus Pleurodeles; species Pleurodeles waltl. The sequence goes on from NC_090437.1 coordinate 45,638,393, forward strand.
AAGTGATGCTCCGGTGGCGCTAGGGGCTCATAAATATGCCCCTTAGCTTTGGTGTGTCATCCGCTGCTGAACTTTTCCAAGACGTCATTCGGCATATCATACAGCCTGTTGTGAATGAGTTCAGTTATAGCAATGACATATTAGTTTTTGTAGCTACACAGAAGGAGCACAATAGAGCTCTCACACAAGCATGTCATTTACTTACTGATGCAGGTTTGACTTTGAATGCAAACAAGTGTGAGTTCCAAATTCTTTGGCTATATCTTTTCTGATTCGGGTGTGACACCCGATCCTGAGAAAATACAAGCACTGTCAAATGCTGATCCCCCACAAGATGTTTCTAAGGTATGTTCATTTCTTGGCATATCTAGTTACTGTTCAAGATACATAGAAGACTTTGCCACTGTAAGTGCTCGATTACGAGAGGTGACAAAGAAAAATGTTTCAATTCAATGGTCACAAGAATTGAGACAAGTTTCAGAAGAATCAAACAAGCCATTGAAAATGCTGCTGAAATGGTATACTGCAATCCAAAGCTTCATACAGAGGTTGATGTTGAGGCTAGCCCAGTAGGGTTAGGCATGATCCTTTCACATCACAGTTGACTCCTAAATGCTCAAAGGTATATTGTGGCATAGGTTAGTAGAAGTTTGTTCCAGACAGAACATGCTTACTCACAACCTGAGAAAGATAATTTAGCCGTGTTACGGGCTTGTGAACATTTCCACATATTCCTGTACAGAAAGCCTTTTCCTCTGGTAACTGGCAATCACGCTTTACAAGCTATATTTGGCAATCCAAAAGCCAAGATGCCTCCTCGCATTGAACAATGGGGACTACGGTTGCAAGAGTACAATTGTACCATTGTGCATCATCCAGGGAAGGATCAAAACTGTTCTGACTACCTTTCCAGAGTGCCTATAGAAAGCCAAGGTACTCTTCCCAAAACGGCTGAAACCTACATTATCTTTATTGTAAAATCATATACACCAGCAGATATCTCGTTAGCCCAGGTTATCACTGCCATGAGCTATGATAGTGACATGCTGAAGTTAAAAGACATTATTACACATCAGTCATGGAACTGACACACTGGACCTCTTTCCAATACTGGTTAATATCAAAAATACAGAAATGTCAAAGATTAACTGCCCATAACTCATGAGGAAGGTATACTGCGAGGGTCATGAATCCTGATCACTGAGAGTCTGCTGCAGAAAATAATTGAGTGGCTCACAAAGGACATTGTGGTATCTTGCCACAAAAAGAGCTCTCCAAGACTAAGGGCTAGATTTACAATGTTTTGGTGCAAGGCAGAGCTGCAAGCCTTCTTGCTGCGCTGCGCTGCCCTGCGTCAAAACAAAAGGGTAGTAATGCACTGTATCTACAAGATATGTCACATTCCTGTCCTTTTCCCTTGTGCTGGCACACAAATTGCTGCTCTGTACCAACACAGGCACCCTTGCACCATGGTGCAAAGGTGCCTGCATTGCGGATGATTGTTTTTGTGCAGGAGGGGGTACCTTGCTGCACAAAAACAATCCCAAGAGGAGTTTTCCTCTTTCTATGTGTGCTGCAAAATGCAGCACACATAGAGGAACAAATGGGGAGAAATAAAGAAATTTCTCCCTGTTGCGTCACTTCTACTCTACCTCTGGGGTGGCATAGGAATTTGATGCATTACAAGGTTTATAAAACCTTGTAAATCTGGAAATGCGTGAAAAAACCATGGGTGTTACGTGGGAACACCCACTCAACACCAATGAAAACTCCTCCCCCACGCAAAGTAAGGTAACACAGCAACTTGCGCTGCGTTGCCTTACTCCATATCTACAGGGCCATGTAAAGCCACACAAAGTGGCTTTACGTGGCCTTGTAGATATGGGTCAGCAGACTGCGCTGCCGTTGCGTCATTAAAAGTGATGCACCAGCGGCGCAGGCAGCTTGTAAATCTGGGCCTTAGTTTGGTTTCTGTATTTATATGACAGGGTTGAAAATGAACTCCAGGCCTGTCATCTCTGCAACGGCCTTTCTACAAACATTACTCAATATTCTCTGAATATGTCAGAACTCCCGAAGCATGCATGGGAGAGAATAGCCATTAACTTTTTGGTCCACTCTATAATGGACATCACCTTGTTGCGTAGGTTCTCATTATCCTAATGAGACTACTGGTTTTGGGTGGCAAAATCACCTGTATTGCGGGGGACTGAATCTGATCCTGCACCATGTGACACCTGTCGGCCTAATCCGAGTGTTGTTCCGTCTAACTAGCAGTGCCTCATCTCCACCCAAGAGCTGGGATGATTGGTCAACCAGGTGCATGACATAAGTGACTCCTCAGGGGAGTCGTGGTCACTTAATTCTCATTAGTTTCTCTCAGTTACATTAGTCTCACATATGCAAGGACAATCAAAGGCAGAGTATAGTTCAATAATGTTTATTAAAGTAACTGCATCCTAGATAATAAAGCATTTATTGCAATACCTAGGACGATGAAGCACAATAGAATTAAAATTGTGACAAGGAGAGTAAACCACAAGAATAACGCTACCATATTGTCACTAAGATTGTGAAGGATAGTTCTGTCCTAGGTTACATTAGAGCACAGCATGTTAAGCTCTAATTCTGCCCTTCAGGTTCCCCTGGGAAGACATCATCCCTCATACCTGAGCAAGAGGCCTGTAGTCTACATAAGCAGTTGTAGGGAAGCACTCAGCAATCAGCATACAGTCGTGGTCATCTGGCTGGAATCTCCCTCTAACATACATGGGTCAAAGTAGTGTTTCTATAATAAAACAGCTGATGTTCCAAGAAAGGATCCCCACGTAAGAGTGTGTATGTTTCTGTGAACATTGGAGACAAGGCGTACCACTTTTGCCCGCAACCTATCTTACTGCAGCCTTGAGAAAAGCACAGAGTGAAAGAAATGTCTTGTTTAAGAATGCAGTGCTGATCGAAGCAAAGAACAGCTAGATAGAGAAAAATAAAACAAGACCGCAAATGTGGCTATTGTTAAAATAATAAAAACAAAGCTGAATAAAATATATCTAGGTCAAAGTGCACGGCGGCAGGACTAGTATGCTAAAATAACGTATATAAAAAAATATTGCTAAAATAGCTACACAACAACCTGATGATTGTGGAAGAACACTTACGTTTTTTATTAGTCAAAGATATCTCTTTCACAACTCAAGAACAAGTCACTGAGAGACCAGAGGGCATCTTTGCGACATGGGTATTCCAGCCATTTTGAAGTCTGATAATAGCCCACTTTTTAACAGTCGCGAATTCAAATAATTCCTGGAGCATCTGTACAGTGCACTGTTGTGGCCACAGGCCAATAGATTTGTTGAGCATTTTATGAGAATGCTAAAGGAAGCAGTACAGTGTTCAAATCTTGATAAGCTCTGTTTGAAAATTGCATTAAATTGTACCCTACAAGCTTATCATTCAACACCTTACTCGACATAGGTGAAAGTCCTGCGACTTTAATGTTCAGGAGAGCAATGACAACCAAGTTACTTCAATAGACCAACAAGAGAGAAAGAAGTGAGAACACGATTAGTACAAGGGACTTGGTTAAGAAGCAGAAATTAAAGTTTATGTGAACAAGAAGTGACATACAAAGAATATTACTTTTAAGAGAGGAGATTAAGTGAGATGATGAAGAAAAGACTGAACCTGAGATCTCAGTGACTGCGTTATCTCTTCAACATCTTTAAAAATCGCTGACACTGAAGATGGCAGTTCCCAGCTTCCACTAACCAGATCAGATCGACTGATCAAAGGGCCAAGAAGGTTCATTTAAGAGATGTAATTGTGCATGGCTATATGTATTTATACAGGTTTTGTAAAAAAAGTTAACTTTTTATTTAACAGAAGGGGAGATGTAGGGTGTTGTGAGTTTTATGACGGAACCCTTTTGGCTCTAAACGGACTCCGTAGAAGTGTGACATAGGTGTTAGAGTGGAATGCAATGAAAACTTGGATTGGAATGTTGAGTTCATAGTTACACACAGAATAATAAAGACATGTAATATTCACCTCCGTGCATGGCGTAGTCATTGGTGGGCACCCAGGCTGGGGAGGAAGCTACACATGCCAATCCATGGGAGCTGCTAGGTGTCATGATGCATCTATTAGGGTTGCACCTCTAAAGCATCAGCCATCCAACCTGGCTCGCATAGAAGCACAGTGCGCTCTCCTCCCTTCACCCCTTGCTGCCACCACCTCCCCCCAGAGGCTACTAGGTTTCAAGATGCATCTACTGACATTGTACCCGGAACTTGTATGTTTGTACTATGGTTCCTGCAAATGTAGAATGGGGTATATAATCAACCTAGATTGTGCCTCATGTGTACTGTCCATCCACTGACGTCAATATATGCTGTCCGCACATCTCCTTGAGGTGCGCCACTTCTTTGTAGTACCATAGTAAAGCATGACATGTGACCACCAAGGTGAGATTAACCCTTAAACCTTTCAACTGAGGGTTGAACTGCCACTGACCAAGTCCAGCGGCAGCCCAGTTTTATTTGCATGGGCAATTTCTTTTAGTTGTTTACTTAATTCAGGCTCCATCTATTGTGGTAGTGTGGCCATACCTGAGCCGGCCAAGGGGGGAGGAAGCTATACGTATAAAATAATGTAAATGAGCCCACCTGAACACACACAGCATGAAGTGTGCATGCCTTGCTCCCCCTCCATCCTTGGCTCACTCTTTCACATAGAGGCCCGGGGAGTTGTTGTGAAACTCAATCAAGACTTCCTTCCTTACAGGAGAGAAGCAGGCACCAAGGCCTGAAACTATCCTGCACCCCTGAAACACCCCTGAAACAATCGTACCACCCTGCTGCTCCCACACCAAGGACCTTTTCATTTCCACCCCAGGCCCATTTACATAGGCAAGGTAGCAGCCAGACCCACTTTCTACCCCCTAGAGCTATGGGATCATAACAAGGCATGTGTATGTGTTAAGCCCAAGTTCATATTGTTATTCAACTTAACAGTACTCATTTTAGCAACCTCAGTAGAATGGAAGGCTGAGTGTACCCACTGGGATTTAAACCTGTGACCATGCAAAGACCTACCCCTGCAGTGCATGCATTAACCCACTGCACTAACATATGCAACTTCTCATCACGACACACTGCCCAGACAGTGGTGAAGTCACTAAAGCAGAGCATTCGATGCACCTTAAAGTATGTAAGGGGACCTACACAAGTCAAACCAGGAGAGAGCATCAGATTGCCTGCTCACTACCTGTTGCCAGGAGGAGGAATTACCAGTCCAACCCATTACTTCACTGACCTGCTGGATGCTGGAAGCCATAGATGCCTACTACGGAGTGCCTTGATGCCTCACCTGCAGGCTGCCTTTCACACACTGTCAGGTCATATTTTGCTGCTGAGTTGTTGCTGCCAATGCCTTTCATTCTTGGAATCATCACCTGGCTCTGCTTAACCACCCAGCCACCGATGTTGCCATCTTACAAAGCCAGGCAGGGCTGAAGATAGCTGGGTAGCACCGTTTTCTCGGGTTTGACGTGGCCTGACTGTAGTAAGTTAGTCTTCAGCAATGCCTCATTTGGTTCTGTGTGGTTGTGTGAAGCGGGCAACACTTTCAACAGGACAAAAGCCTGTGTCTGCCTGTTGTGTCCTAAATGTTCAGCCACCTGCATCTTTCTGAAAGCCAGTCCACCAGAATGGCCATTTTCACCAGCAAGTCTCTGCTTCCTGCACCATAAGATTTGTAAAAAAGTAAGACTGTTTGCAAGTCTGGGCTCCTCTGACTTGTGCCTGTATGTGAAGCAACTATTTTACCTTCGGAAGACATTATATTAATGATGTGCACCATTTAAAGATTCAATAACATCGTTATGTATGGAGCAATGTTTTTTTTTTCATTTCTGTGCTACTGTGAATTTAGCTGTAAAGTGAAATCATTGACCTTTTTAGCCTGGAAAGGCCTTTCTATTCCCACTCCATATGCCGTTTTCTGTGGGAAAATACATAATGAAATATTTATAAATACATGTGCCACAACCAATAGTTCAAAAACTTTAAATTGTAATGCCTGATTGTTAAATTCTTGTTTACAGACACTGAGCATGTGATGTGCAGAAAAGTCCAATTAATCTCTCCTTTTCTCAATTTTAACTCACAAAGGCATAATTAGGGTTTGTGAAATATATATAGCGTGGCAGCTGGTGATTTTTTAAAGTGGCAGGATGTAATACTTGCCCACAGTTCCAGCGAGTGAGCACGCCCAGATACTAGAAGGACTTGAGGGGTGCTGAGTTCTCCTGCCAAGAAAGGTTTGCAAAACATGGGAACAAAGTGTGTATCTTAAAGTGCCATTTTCACCAAAATGTGCAAATAAAAAGTGTATACTCTTGAAGAGGACTGCTTAAATATTGAAATACTTTGATGGTGTTCCAAGTCAATGAAGCCAGGTCAGGGCAGGGATTCCCGATGAAGGAAACACTAGGTAGGCCCAGAGGGCAGGGTTGGCTGGAGTCCTGGCAGCGGGGCTGACATGTGGCTCCTTCCCACGACATGGGAGGAGCAAGGGGCAGCACTGGCACAATCCTTGATCATCAGAGCGGGGGCTAATTCCATGGAGAAAGGGCTGGAGAACCACAGGAAGCAATAACAGCCCCACTTGTGCAGGGGAAGGGTGCTATGGGCAAATGAGACATAGGGTGCACCCCTGCAAGCATGAAAGGCCATAACTCTCGGAGTGGGTTGGAGCAAAGGATGAGAGAGAAGGTAAACCAGCAAAAACAAACACAAAATAGGTAGAGAAGCAAAAGAAAAGGCTAGCAAAGCAGTCAAGGGACAGCGAGCAGTCAGAAGGGAGCGAAAGCAAGGAGCAGTCGTTGGCAGCAGGCAGGAAGAAGAGAAAGGCTCTTTATTTTAGGAGTATGGACATCCCGGACCCTCCATGGAACAGAAGTGTGGAGGCATGGAGATGGCACTGTTTTGGGAGGACCAGGCCCACTGCCCAGTCCAGGGCAGGTGGTGGAAGTGTTATGGTCACCCCCACAGTGAGATAGAATGGCTTTTGGTACAAGGTCCCGATCAGAAGAGGCAGAGTGGCATGGTTGCGTCCCTCCACTGCCTGGGACAAATGTGGTTTACAGTGGGTGGTTTACTTCGAGAGATGAAAGACAGCAAAGGTGCCTCTCACCTCAAGAAGCTACTCAGCGCATGGAAGAGACTTTAGGGACTGGAGGATTCACACTTGGAAGGTGAGGAAGGCAGCAAGGCTGTGAAGCACAGAGTTGCTCTCAGATCTGCAGTGATCATGGTGCACAGGATAAGCCAGGGGGAAGGTGTAATGGTGCCTAGCAATAAAGCAACAGTTCGTGTGTGAAGAAGAAGATACAAGGCAAAAGAAAAAGATGATGAAGGCGGTATAGTAGAAGAAGATTTGGGTGACCAAGCAAGAACAGAAGATGGGTTGGAAAGGTGATGGAATGAGAGAAGAGTCCAAGGCAAGGCTCAGGAAGCATTAGATTCCGCAGAGTAGAAGAGCAGCACCAGTGGTCCTCTTTAGGGTAAGGATCAGATGAAGTAAGGGGTGCTAAAGGCCAGGGAGAGTAAACAGTGTTAGCCCAAAAAAGAGCTGGATGGAACCATGTCATGACAGCTGTCTAGCAGAAGAGTTGAAGAGAAAACAAACGATATGGACTAGAGGCACTGGAGAATGGAGTACAAGACAAGATGTGTGGACACTGACTGTGAGTATTGAGGAGGATGGTGGAAGGATTGAGAGAAAGAAGCAGGACAAAATGCTCAAATGAGAGGGAATGTTATACAGGGATTGAGTGGGGGACAATGCATGAGGAAAGCCTGGGGAGTGAGAACTTCCAGACAGCAAGGTGGGATTTGTGGGACATGTTCCTTGAATGAAGGCAGGGTAAAAAAGGATAACAGGAAAGGCCATGAGGAAGATGACAGGGTTGACAAGGGACTGAAGTGGTACACAGAAGTGCCAAAGTAACGCATGGCAGGCCCCTTTGGATACACTTATTATTCTGGATCTAATGATATCCACTCTTGGTAGAGTACCTTCAATAATGGCCAAGTTAATTCCATAAACTGCTTCATAGACTAAAATGTCTGTAAAGTGAAATGTTTAAATATTGATACATCAATATGAATAGTCTGAAAATGCAGGGCAGGAGCGGAAATGGGAAAGGCAGACATAAAATCCATGTTACCAGTGCATGTGGGAGACTTTCAACTGTTGGCAATTCAGTTCTTTGTGGACACGACCAACGGGGTGCTCAGTGGCATGTACCCTTTTTGAAAAGTTAGCACTTCCCGGAATGGGTGCCAAGACAGTTGGCGGGGTCAGACCAAATTATACACTACCTTGACAATTTGCATTTGTATGCAGGGCAGGACTGATGGGCAAGTGTAAGTGCTTGATTGACACATTTCACATGGTGGTGGACAACTTGGGGGTATCTTTGGTTCAAGAAATGATAAAGCGCCCAACCACCCATCTTACATTTTTAGGAATTGAATTGGAATCTGTGGATATGGTGTCCCAATTGCCTTAAGATAAGCTGGACAGACTGAAGGCAATTTTGAAGGACTTAATAGGGAGGAAGATGTGTGAGCTGTGATTCATTCAACAGGTCCTAGGACATTTGAATTGTGTTTATAGAGTAATAACTCCAAGCAGTGTAATGGATTCAAGAAGATGTAATAGATTGGATGGTGGAGATTTTTTCTGGCGTATCAGGCAGGGGAGGATTTGAAGTGTACTGGAGAGGTTGTTGGAGAGGGTATTGATTTGTGAAACCTTGGCCAGAGAACTGGTGACAGATGAGACACAGCATAGCATATTTTTTTTATTATTTCTAGTAGTGCTGGCTATGGGGTTGTGGGGTGATGAGTTGAAGGACAAAAGAGTGACTTTTAGAGTGGTACACATGATAAACAAATTGTCTGCCAAGGATGTGTAAATGCTTTAACTTCTCCAGGAACTGGTGCTGGTTTGCTTGAAATTGAATATGCCGTTGAGAGCATACATATACCAGGGCTGGACAGTGCAATGGCTGATGCATTGAATAGTGGGTGAGACTGTGTGGCAGGGCATCAGAGACAGACAGAAAAGGGACCCTAGTACAGACAGAAAAGTGAGAGTGAGGTATCTGACAGAGAGGGCAGTGACTGATTCCATGAGGAGAACATACAGGAGGACTTGAATGGAATTGTGTAGTCAAGAGCAAAGAGGAAGTGTGGAAGGAGGGGCTACAAAAAAGGAGTAGGGCTATGATGAACTTTATTATGAGCCTGGTGGAAAAGGGGTTGGCCCCTGTGACCATTGTGGGGAAGTTGGCTGTTATTGCCTTCTTTTATAAGTGTTTTGGGGGAATGAGCTGTGCAGGGGTAAGCTATGGAGATGGATTTTCAAAGAATGAGTTAGGGAAACGGGAAGAAAAGGTGAAACTGCTAATATCTTAAGGGGGTGATTGCCTGAGTGAGATCTGCATGCCCCACAATATGGGAATGTAGGTTTTTCAGGGTTATATTTTTGGTTATGTTCTTTGGGGCATTCAAACTGTCTAAAGTGACATTGTCAAGGAACTATAGTTGCTTATTATGGGAGGATACAAGGGTTGAGGATGTTGAGTGTGTGTGAGGTTTAGAAAGTATAAAACAGATCAGAAAGCAAAAGGGAGAGATGTACAGATGGGCATATCTGGAGTGAAAGAGGTATGCATTGTATTGTTGGAGAGCTATTTTGCATGATTGAGGTGGTGGGAAGAAGGGAGGTTGTTTGTGCATGAGGAAGGAAGAGTGGTGTGGGATGGGCAAGAATTAGGTATCCTAGGGATCTATCTAAGAGCTTATTTTAAGCTGATCCAACCAACCTTGGATCTCTGAGTTGGAACAGCATTGAAAGGTTCAGATTTAAGTTCACAGAAGAGAGGTTGAAGAGACTGGGGGAGATGGAGAGACAACATTATATGGTGTTTGTGAGATTGGAGATGTGGCATTCAGAGTGACACAGAAAAACAATATTATATATCTCACAGGCGCCAAGGTATAGAGTGTTAGGAAGGAAAATATTTATCTCTGTGGGCATTCCCTTATGAAATGGGCTGAAGAGCATGCAGGCAGACAGTGTTATTGGCTACAGATATGGTTACCAGTGGAAGAAGCAGCAATGAGGTAGTTGGGCATTGAAGAGGATGAGAAGGGGACACTTGATGTCCATGCTGTGGGAAATGAGGGAAATGTGGCACAGACTGGACACGGTGTTGATACACTTGGGAAAAAATGACTTGGTGCAATCCACAGGCATAGAATTGATAAAGATAATGGCTGAAGTGAAGGAAAGGTGGGCATGAGCATTTGTGTTTTAAACACAGCTACTGCCCATAAAAGTATGGGGGGAACAAGAACGCCTACAGTAATCAATAAGACAAGAAAAGATGTGAACAGGAAGATTTTGGGTTACTGTAAGAAGTAGAGGATTGAAGTTGTGAGCCATGTATATATTGTGTTTCAATGTCTGGTGTAATTCGACCATGAAGGGGTTTGCTTGTTCCTACTGCCGAAAAGGATTTATTAGGAAAAATTGTTGCACAAGGTAGAGAGCTTCATGGGGATTGGTCCGCTTGTGGGGGATAGAAACAACACCTCTGTGGGGGGTTTGTCTGGTGGTAGAGTGATAACTCAAAGAACACGTGGAAGCTGATAAAGAAAGGAAGAACATATCAGACAAGAATAAAGAAGTGAATGTATATTGACAAGAAAGACTGGTATCAAGACAGGTAAGATAGACAGCAAAGTGAAACAAATATAGGGAAAGATGAAGAGTTCAAATGAACAAGGAGATCTAAATAAACTTGGTCAAAGGTTGGTTAGAACTGATATTGTTAGGAATAAGACAGGTGGAGATTCGCATGGGTGGGAAACTGTTTAAAGGGTGAGGGAGGGTTAATCATTATTTATTAGTGTGTTGTTTAGGTATTGTAAGAGTGTGCAGCATAGCTGAAGGATGTGTGTATTATGAGCCTAACTTCTCCCAATTACAGTGGCCTTTTCCACATATCAGGATGTGGTGTGAGACTGCTTCCACTTCCAAGCAGTAAATAGAAGGTAAACAAACCTGTTGGACATAAAGGACTTAAGAGCTTTCTTCATTGACTATTTTGTTTATGAAATGGGAGGTGCTCTTGTGTACCTATTATTTATTTTAATAGTCATGTGGTGAGCCACCTTGAATTACACAGTGGGAAGTAGATAGGATTCTTGCTAAATCTGCTAATTCTGTAACTTGTTAGGATTATCTGCAGAGTTGCACTTTTGATTCATGAAACTGGCTGATTGCAGTTGCCCATTTTGCTACAGTGTCCAGAGATTTTTAGGGTTGAGCCTGCAAGAGCAGGCACTACCACATGCGTCTTGCTTGCAAGACTCTGTTGTGAATTAAAAAGGGCATGGATCCCGCCCGTTGCTTACCATTTGTAGACTTGCGTGGCACTCTTCTTTAAAGCCTCATAATTTGTCACTGCTGGCCTAGTATCATTTCCGTTCCTGTCTGTGGAGCAGGGACCAAGCACTGATTGAGTCAAATTAATAAGTGCCACCCGCTGCTCCTGACGCAATTGAGGTACTTTCTTTTAACTTTCTATGGCCCTGCAAACAGAAGGCCTGTGACTGGCAAAAACATGCCAAACAGGACACACACACTTGCAAAGTTTTATTTTCTATTGTTAACTCTTTTCTTTTATTTTGGCAAGTCTTCTTTTCTCACTTTGCACACATGGTTTGTTTTGTTTTTGCTTGTGGGCGCTGTTCTCAAAAGATGACAATTATCTTGTTCTCAATATTGCAGGCCAACATTGTTTCTTTCTTATGGGTAGCTTCTGAAATTATGACAGATAATTATGCAGTAATCCCCAATTCACCCCTCTCCAATCCAATCTGCCTCACTCCAATCCAACCCACCTTACCGCACACCAAGTTACCCCATTCAGTCCAATCCACTCAACTCAATTCAATTGACCCTAAACCAATCCAATCCACCCACTCCAATCAACCCAACTCCAAACAAAACCACTCACCCCAATCCACTCCAGTCCACCATGCTCCAGTCCTCCCCTCTCACCCCACTCAGATTTGCCCCACTCCGATCTGCCCCACCCAATCCAAAACAATCTGTCCAAATCTAATCTGTCCCAATCCAATCCTAAACAATCGGGCCAACCTCAATGTTCCCCACTCCAATCCAAAACAATCTGCCCCTCTCCAAACCAAAACAATCTGCTCCATTCCAATCCAAAACAACCTGCCCCACTCCAATTCAAAACAATATGCCTCAGTCCAATCCAAAACAATATGCCCCATTCCAATCTGCCCAACTCCGATCTTATCCACGCCAATCGAAAACAATCTGCAACTCTCCAATCTGCCCCATGTCAATCCAAAACAATCAGCTCCACTCTAGTCTGCCCCACTGCAAACTGCCCCACTCCAATCCAAAACAACATGCCCCACTCCAATCTGCCCCACTCTTATCCCAGACAATGTGCTCCACTTCAATCTGCCCCATGCCAATCCAAAACAATCTGCCCACTTCAATTTAAAACATTTTCCTCCACTCCAATTTAAAACAATCAGCTCCACTCCAATATGTGCCACTTAAAACAAAAACAAAAAAGCACCCAATCCAATCTGCCCCACTCCACTCCAAAATAATCTGCCCCCACTCAATCCAAAATAATCTGGTCCCCTCCGAATCTAAAACAATCTGCCACACTCCAACCTGCCCTACTCCAATCCAAAAAAGTCTGCTGCACTATAATCTGTCCCACTCCAACCCAAAGCAATCTGCCATACTCCAGTCTACCGCACTCCAATCCAAAACAATCTGCCCCACTCCAGCCTGCCCACTCCCATCAAAACGATCTGCCCCACTCCAATCCGCCTCACTCCAATGTTCCTATTCCAATCTGCGCCACTCCAATATATCTCGTTCCAATTCAAAATGATCTAACCCTCTCTAATCTGCCCCACCCCAATCCAAAACAATCTGCCCAACTCCAGTCTGCTCCACTCCAATCTGTCCCATTCCAATCTGACCCACTCCAACCCAAAACAATCTGCCCAACTCCAATCTGCCCCTCTCCAAACCAAAACAATCTGTCCCACTCCAATCTGCCCCACGCCAATCCAAATCAATCTGCCGCACTACAATCTGCCCCTCTTCAATCTGTCTCACTCCAGTTCACCCCACTCCACTCCAGTCCACCTCACCCTAATCCAGTGCACCCTGCCCATCCCATTCCACCTTACTCCAATCCCCTGTAGTCCACCCTTTTCCAATCTGCCCCACACCAATGCAATACAATCCAAACCAATCCAATACAGCCCAATCCAATCCACCCCATTCTAATCCAATCCACCTCACACCAATCCAATCCACCCTTCCCTACTCCACCCCGATCCACCCCACTCTAATCTAATCCACCACAATCTACCCCACTCCAATCCACCCAACTCCAGTCCAAACCACCACACTCCAGTCCAATCTATCCCATTCCAGACACATCTACCCGAGACGAATACAACTCACTCAAATCCAGTCCAACCCAATGCACCCACTCAAGTCCATTCCACCTACTAAAATCTAATCCGCCCTACTCCAATCCAATCCACCACAACCCAATCAGCCCCACTCAAGTCCATCCGACTCCAATCTACTTCACATTAATCCACCCTGCTCCAGTACAATCCTGTCCACCTTAATCCAACCCACACCAATCCAATCCAATGTACACCGATTCAATTCACCCCCACTCCAATCCACCCAACTCTAAAAAGTCCACCCCACTCCAGTCCAATCCACCCCACACCAATTCAATCCAATTCACACAAATTAAATTCACCCAATTCCAATCCACCCCACTCCACTCCAGTCCACCTCACCCCAATCCAGTGCACCCCACCCACCCCATTCACCTCACTCCAATCCACTACAGTCCACCCTGTTCCAATCTACCCCACACCAATCCAGTACAATCCAAACCAATCCAATACAGCCCAATCATATCAACCCCCATTCCAATCCAATCCACCTCACCCCAATCCAATCTACCCTACTCAACTCCACCCCAATCCACCCCACTCTAATCCAATCCACCACAATCCACCCCACTCCAATCCACCCAACTCCAGTCCAAATCACCACACTCCAGTCCAATCTATCCCACTTCAGTCCAATCTACCCCAGACCAATTCAACCCACTCAAATCCAGTCCAACCCAATCCACCCACTCAAATCCATTCTACCCACTAAAATCTAATCCACCTCACTCCAATCCAAACCACCACAACCCAATCAAACCTACTCCAATCCATCCCAATCCAATCTACTTCACATTAATCCACCCAACTCAGTCCAATCCAGTCCACCTTAATCCACCCCACTCCAATCCAATCCACCCCACCCCACTCCAAACCACCTTAATCCACCCTACTCCAGTCCAATCCACCCCACTCCAATGCAATCCAACCAACACCAGTCCAATCCACTCCACTCTAAAAGGTCCACCCCACCCCAATCCACTCACTCCAATCCAATCCACCTCACACCAATCCAATCCAATGCACACAATTGAATTCACCCAACTCCAATCCACCCCACTCCATTCGTCCAATCCACCCACTTAAATCAAATCCACTCGAATCCAGTCCATTCTACCCCAATCCAATCGACCACACTCTAGTCCACCCCACTCCAATACATCCCACTCCAAAAATCCATGCCACTGAAATCCACTCCACCTCAATCCACTCCACCCCAATCCAATCCACCCCACTCTAATCCACCCCACTCAATCCAATCCACCTCACTTCAATCCCATCCAAACCACTGCAATTTTAACCACTCCACTCCAGTCTAACCCACAGTACTACAATCCAATCCACTGCACTCCATTCTAGACCGCTCCAGTCCATCCTATTTCAGTCCACCTCACCCTGTCTAATTCACCCCACTCAATCCAATTTACCCCGCTCCAATCCAATCCACCCCACTCTAACCTACCCCAATTCAATTCACCCCACTCCAATCCACCCAACTCCAGTCCACACTACCTCATCCAACCTACTCCATTTCAGTCACCTCACCCCGATCCACCCCATCCAGTCCACCCCACTCCAACTCACCGACTCTAATCTATCCCACTCCATCACAGTCCACCCTACTCAAATCCAATCTGCTCCAGTCCACCCTACTCTACCCCAATCCAGTCCACCCCAGCTCAGTTCAGTCTACCCCACTCGAATCTAATACAATCTACCCTACTCTGATCGACCCCACTCTAGACCAATCCACCCCCCTCCAATCCAGTGAATCCAACCCATCCCACTCCAATCCAGCCTACCCCACTCCAGCCCAATCCAATCCACCCCACCCTAGCTCAGTCAAATCCACCTCAATCCAGTCCAATCTAATCCACCCCACTCAACTCCACCCCACTCCAGACCACCCCATTCAAATCCAATCCACCCCACCTATATCAAATCCACCGACCCCATCACTCCAATTCAATCTACCCTCCCCAATCCAATATACCCCACTCCGATCCATCCCATCCAATCCAACCACTTCAATGTACCCCACTCCACCAATTCCACCCCACTCTGCCTCAATCCAAACCACCCCACTGTACTCCAATCCAATCCACCAGACTACCTCAGTCCACTCCAACCCATTCCACTCTGTTCCACTGCACTCTACACCACTCCACTCTACGACATTGCACTCTACGACACTGCCTGCCACTGAACTCTACTCCCCTTTACTCAACTCTACAACACTCTACTCCCCAACTCCACTCTACTCCAACAAATCCACTATACATTACTCCCCCACTCCACTCTATGACACCACACGCCACTAACTTTTAGCCATGCTGAACAGCAGCCACACTGGTGTACAACATGGCAAAAACACATTGCCAAGCCAATAGCGCTTGCATAGGTGAGACCTCTTGGCTTTGTCTATGCTTGTTTCCTCTAGAAGCCTCCAGAATGCCATGGCTACTGATATGTTACTCGGCAGCCTGTCCGCTCCTGGAAAACAGTTGAAGATATGACTAACACTGGCCTAATGGAATTTATTTTGTTAAAATTAGTGTGAATTCTGGCTGTTCTAAAACACTCCAAAGATTCCTTCTAGATTATTTAGGTCAATGCAAATTTTAAGGTACACTTTCATTTTTCTGTCCATGGAATTCATAGTAATAGCTTGCAGGAAGCCTTACAGAAGCGAATGGGTTCTTAGATTTAATCACTGTGCTGTTTATTTTCTCAGCACAGGTGCAGCAGTGAACAGCAGCGAGAGCCTCCCCCCGTCCTCATCTGTCAACGACATCTCCTCCATGTCCACCGACCAAACCCTCGCATCCGACACCGACAGCAGCCTGGAAGCGTCGGCAGGCCCCCTCGGTTGTTGCAGGTGACTAGCCGCCTGCCTGCGAAACCCCGCCTTCTTCAGCAGATAACCTGAGGAAACCCAGAGAAAGAGAAACGCGCAATCCACAAAGGAAACAAGACACGACGAGAAAGTTTGAAATCCCTTTCAGCCTGCTTCTCTTACAAAGTTATGTAATGCGGCTAAGCGCAAAATGTATATTTAACTTATAGTTGCTCTGCTTTGGCCTTCTTCAGATGATGCTTACTGCAAAGAACCAGGGAATGAAAAGCCTCATTCCACCAGGTGTACACTAATGGCTGCCAAACCAGCAACCGGAAACCATTCTTTCTCATTGTGACATGACAAGGTGTGCAGTAGCCTCTCAGACCGCAGTGTGCATGTGAATGTGTCTATCTCCCCATCTCTGAAGCTGCTGCAGCTCATGTAGGTATATTTTATCCGTCTGTCTGCCCCACATCCCGTCTGTCCTCCCGGAAGGAGATAGACATACACACATAAACACGCATGTACAATAGATGTAAACATGCAGACATACATGTAGATTACAGAACACATGACTGTACAGCATACACTTTATGTATATATATCGTATATAGTACAAAAATGGCCAATTTTGTGTGGAAGGCGTGAATACAGCTGTATTATAATGCAAGGTAATTTATTTATTAACTGTTAGGTCCATTTTATTTATTTATTTATTTATTATTTTTCAATAAGAAACTTTGTAAAAAAAAAAAATTAAAAGTGAATTTCAGGGGGCCGGCTTTGTCACACGCTAATGATATAGAACCTTGGTATATGCCAGCTGGGGGAAAAGTAGTCCAATCCCACCGGGAGTGTCTGTGATGAGCTCCTAGTGGGAACATGCATGGCAGCTAATTAAATATGTTTTGAATACTTTTGTTTTTTAGTTGGAGGCTAAGTTGAGAACCTCATTTGAAAACCAGGACAGGCCGTTCGTGTTAGCAGTTCATTTTTCAGTGGTAGACAAGTGATGGGCTGAATTAAAGTTGAGCTACCATTGAGATGTTAGTGCACTTGACAGATTGACAAGCCCATGCAACCGGGCCAATCATTGAGTTATCCTTCACTCGTGCCAACTCAGTGTCTGCTTTGAAACACTCCACCTTGAATGGAGGATCCAGTCTTCATACAAGATGTGCTGGGTTTCCAATAACCTGCTCAGTGCAACTTTTCACGCATACATCCCGATTTGAAATCATCCCCTGTTGGCTTTCCCATCGCTTAGCTCTTTAAATATGTACCTTGTTACAGAAGGAGTGGTTCAATCCCAAATGCAGATTATATATGCAGTTTTATGTGGGAGCTGGGTGGCTAATTTTCTGCTGATGAACCTGCACCATAATTATCGGAATGCACTGATGAATAATTTCTTTCCCTGTAGGTATAAATCACTCTTTGCGATGTTAATGAAGACAAAAAAACTAAAAACTTGTAAAACCACCCGCGAAGAAGTTTGGCAAGTGAACTATATCACTTCCAAAAATAATTTAGAATTCCCTGGCTTTACTCTTCAGCATCAGGAATTTAGGAAATAGAGAGATGTTTCTGGCGTTTGTTCTAGAGAAAGAATGTGACATTTGAATTACTCGGTCGAACTTTTGTCTGCTGAGCTTCTTTTAAGCAGATCCAGCCAACCTTGAAAGTGGCAAAAAAAAGGGGGAAATTGATAATCTATTTATCTTCGGGAAGGGTGTTATTCGTTCACCGTTCTGCTGACCTGGTCATTTACAGAGGTCTGTTTCTGTTGATCATTGTGACCTCGGCCGGTATCTCCACACTCATTGGTCTCAATAGTTGTATTAAAAGCATTGTTGAAAAGCACCCCTTGCTTAGTGCCTGCAGGGATGTTCTGTTACATTACAGCGAGGATATTATGCTCTGTTATAGAAAAACATACCTTTGTTTTTAGTACATATAATGTTACAGTACAAAACAATGGTGACATTCACAGGTCATTCCTGGAAATTATTGGGCCTCCTACACCTAAGAAAGAGTATTTGTAACGGTGGCCATTCTGTGCCTTGAGGTTATTTTGTGGGGAATTTTTCTGACTGAAAGACACGTTGGATGTACATTAGCTTTTTTGTCTTCTGTTCATGGTTCAACAGGGTGATGGTGAAAGATAAAGGTGATAGACGATTGGTTGCAAATGTCTCAACCGCTGACAAATGCCATGGCCGCACCGCAGTCCATATTGTTTTGCCCACTATGTCACTCAAAGTGGTAACTAGCCATATGCAAATCAGACTTGGTCATGGCAAAATAGGAAAACTCCAGCCGGAAATGCCAAGCAGGGTCCCATCTGAACGGGAAATACTTGAAACATAGTTTAGTGGTACATCAAGCCAGAGCACAGGTACAATGCAGTTCACTATTACATTGTGACGGTGTTCACTTGATACACCTGAATCTTAATTCTGCATGAATTCCTGAGGCAAAGTAAGTTCTGTCATTTGCTTTGTAAATATTGTCCACATCATTTGAGGATGAGAGTGTGCAAACATGCACACAATTACACGTGCTTAAAGTGGGCAAGTTCTATTTCGTGAATTAAAGACATGTTGCCTAAATCTCTCTCTTGCACACACCCACACGGGCGCACATATATACACACACGCACAAAGCTGACACAAAACAGAGAGAAGAATACAAAGATGCAAAAATTAATTTAAACTGTTCTTTTAAAAAAAGCATATTTGTCAACCATTTTCCAAAAGTTGGTATACCATTCCATGTTTAGCATTTATAAGAATATCCTATTTTTAGATTTCATGTAACTATGGCTATTTTCCAAAAGGCTGAGTTACAGAGGTACATGTGAAAGCAATAATATGATCTGGCGGTGTCCATTCTAGATATTTTCTAGGGGGCGATAATGAACAGAGCCCTGCTGACAACATGGTGCTGGTATGTGAAGCTAGCGATTCACCTAAGCTAAAGCCATGCAACATCAATAGCAATATTCAGCAGCATCAAAATCACCCAGTTCAAATAAACTTACAATGCTTGTGAAAACACATACAGGGAATTTGAAAAGCATTGTGGGTTACAAACTGGGAAGGTGTGATTCTAGGGAGCCTAACTGCTGTGATATACTGACCATGCAGTAGGCTCAAGAGACATCTGCCATAAAAATGCTGCGATTAATACATTGTTAGATACACAATGTTCATTAATATTTTTGAGGTAATAGGCATAAAGAAGGGATAAAAAAATTTGCAGGCCATACAATCACTTTGCTTTTGGCCAAAACAGCCCAAAGTGAACTTGTTTACAGCTTTACAAGTTCAATAACAGAAGATCAAGAGTGAAAATTAGCGTCACAACAGTCAGACAATGTATTTTGTATGGGCGTATAATAGCAATAAAGTATTTCCATTGTTTTGATTATCGTATGGACAAGTGGCTATCAGAGCAAACCTTGGGCAGTTGACACTTGTACCTGGAGACCTTTGCTCAAAAGAAGTGTTAACAAGAGTCCAGTAATCTCTCTGTAACCACAAAGTCCATATGAAAATTAATTGTTTTTTTTTTGCTGCTGCTCTCCCCCTTTTTTGATTATGCCACTGAACTGCCTCCCTTCCACAGGTTATGTGATTCGTGAACTAATCAATTTTCGGAAACCCGCTAAAGATACCACACCTTCCAACTCACTCAAAGAGACTTTGTCACTTATCAAGTAAAATCTATAAACGTTTGTTGTGCCAATTGTGGTCTTGTCTTTCACATTCGTAGTATAGAAGATCTTATGTGTCTTTGTAAAATTGAGTTTAGTGGGCGCAACTCATGGAATTTGACTTCATGGAATTAGGCAGAGTTACAAAAAAACTGTGACATTTAGCAGAGTTACATCAACGGGAAGAAATAGGCACATTGCACTGCTTGCGCTATGATGTAGCACTGTTTGCAGGTTCTATGCTGAAAAATCAGTGCGAACGACACCTCGCTGCGCACCAGAGGGCACAGCCAGTCAAGCTGATGTTGCTGCCGTTCAAGTAGATTTTCTAATGCCTGGACCACAGGTTGGGAACCACTGACGTACATCACTTAGGATTGTATTTACCTAATGCTGGGCAATGCGTGCAGGAGGCATTAGTCAGTTTTCTTGAGGACCGCTGGTGTATGGGGTATTCCTTTGGAATCCATTCAACCGCAGGGAGGAGATCATGGAGTCTCCTCCAAATGGTGCAGACCAGCAAAGACTTTTCTGCTTCTGCCAATGTACAAGTTGTCCTCCAGCGTGAGTCTCTGTGTGGATGAAAAAACATGTAATTCAACCCTTTCTCCTACTAGAAAGCTGCAGAAGGATTTCTTGCTGGAGATTTAAAGCCCGTAGGAGAGAAAGAAAGTAGATGCTCTGAGCCATGTCCCATTAAATGAGAACTAAAAATACTGATTTACATTTTTGGATGGACAGATGTCTTCCATAGTTGAACTCGAACAGCCTCATTTTACCACCTTAGTAGTAAATGGCTGTTTGTCACTCTGAAGGAATGTGCTATTTTTGACTGGGAATGCAGCAGAAATGGTTGACATCTCTAAAATAAACAACAGAATGCATCACAACAACATACCACAAAGCAAAATAACAAGGCAGCAAGTGCATAATTGGGCACAACACAACAAAACAGTAAAAACTGAAAGAATGGTACACAAAAGCCACGATGCAAAACAACAGCAACACAATGCATTGATGCATCACAAAAACACAATAGCACAGAAATTACACAACAAATCACCACTACAGCAAAATACATCACAACAAATGTGCACAAACATCCAGCACCAATTACCACGTCCAATAATCTGCTTTCATAATTTACATGCACCACAAATTGACGTACTCACCACCACAGACACATACTAGTACTTGGCAAACATGTTTTATGATCCAGCCCAAAATCATTTTGTCAATGATGTTACCAGTTGCAAGCTATATAATTTATAATGTCTGCTGTGCATCTGAACATTTTAGAACATTTTACCCATACCCTTCCGATGACTGTAAAATCTTAGCAGAAGGTACAAAAAAGGTTATATTTGTTCAGATCAAGACATTCTGAAGAAATAATTTGCAAGTAGTATGAAATAGGTGTCACTGCCAAAAAGGTGGCAACATGTTTGTACGACCAATGCGTACAGCTGAGACCCACACAGAAAACAAACAAAGCAACAATGCTCAATTCTTCAAAAAATACAATTTAATTTATTCATTAGTTGATGAATTTAGAACAATCACTGATAATTCTGACGAGAATTTTAGTTTTCCCTGCACGGGACAGAATTCAGTGCTTAGGGTTCACTTAAGTTTAGAGATTTTTGTTTGTAAATTAAAGTATACATTTTTTACTTTAACTGTACTAGCTATGTAAAAAAGCATTGCTGAATATTTGGTACCATGTTTACAGGACTACAAAACTACATCAGTCTGCAGTAGGTTGGTACGCCTAAACAGAGTCGAAACATGTTCATTTTAATGATGGGTGGTGAAATAAGGAGAAGGGGCTGTATTGGTTCAATGCCTTTATTTATATACAGGAATCTGCATTTACTCAGTTGTGCGAGTGGGACTTATGGCCAGTATAAGTTAAACAACAACACCGCCTCCCCAAACCACCCATAAGAAAGCAGCTATCCGCCTTGCCATGTCAGTTCTATAATCTGACTGGAGCTCTACCTGCCTGTAGTACTGCATGATCAAACCACAACCGCATGTTCACCACTGCAAGGAATTATTGTGCTCTGGGTTGAGGAGTGGAGGCAGTTCATGGGCAAGACTGGAAGAGCCATCAGTGTCCTTCTGTTTTTTCAAAGTATCTTTGTGATGAGCAGTCTGTCAGAATGAATGAACCTAAATGTGACATTTGCTATAGAATTGAACATATTTTTGTATCAGTTACTGATGGTTTCTCTACTTATTTTACTTCTTCATATGGGCACAGGATCATTACAATTTTATGTCAATGTTGGTGCATTGCTGTATAAATTTGCTTGCCAATGCTCAGTAGCGGGTAAAGGCGATTCTACAGGTTAAAGCTGAATATTTCGCTCATTGGTTACCGAGAAATAGGAGTTTTTTGACAGAGCTGTACTTCTAGCAGCCATGCATTGCAATGGAGGCATAAACTAGGTAGCCTCGTCAAGCTTGTGCATGACATTTTGTAATCCTGTACCTCACGGAACGGTAAAAATAGGCTTTGGAGATGGCTAATACTCTAATGTTGTCCTACGGTGGGAAGGACCCAACACATGTTGAATTTTCTAAATGGCCAAGGTTTCATAACAATGTCTATTTGTCAGATTTCTTAAATACTTTCTCATTCATTCATTCTGGGCCATGAATCTGAACCTTTCCTTAGAAGAAAATGGAGAAGTGGTTAAAAATTGGTTTAGACGCAAAGGTTAAAGTAGTTCAAAGTCTAAGGCCAGACTCATGAAAGGGCACTAAAAAGTGGGAATTCTATTCCTTTAAGTTTACTGTTATGCATGGAGTGGAAATAAGCCACAAATATTCCTGCAAATCTGCAAGATTCATACTTTTCAGGACCGTTTTCAATGGGAAAAGGGCGCTCCGGCTGATTTCTCACAAGGTAAAGGATGATTTATTTTTTCCCTCCATGAGGAAAATACATTTCTTTTGGAGATAAACCTTGCCTTGATCTGCATCAAACCCAATATTACAATCTCTTTCTTTTACCACTGTGGAAAGGTACCTACTTCCGGCTGTGGATAGCTCTACGAGCATTCCCACGACGAGCACCTAGCTGCAAAACATCTATTAACAGCTACAAATATATCGGTTTATGAGTCTTCATTGCATGCAGCATGGTCAATAAACACCCCCACAACATCTGCTTTGCCGTCACTATCTCTAAATTGCCAATTGTCCATTGCCATGCATGGAAGTATTGTTTGTAAATTTCTACCAATCACGATTCTATGAATCTAGATGTGGAATTTGCCATTGTAATTATATTGTTTTGAGTAACAAAGATCTGTTTGATCTGTAATATCGATTATGAATCAGACCTTACGTTTACACAATGCATTTATGTTTTCCTGAGCCCTAACACTAGAACCTTGTAATCTAATGTTAAATGTTAACTACATTCACGGCTGAGACAGAAAACTACCCTGAGTCCCAGATGTGAAAGGTGGTGAAAAACTCTGAACTCACAGTTCCCTGATGATGGTATTGTACTGATGCTGCATGAGAATGGCACTGGGCAAAGCTTTGTAGAAAGTGAGGGAAGGCCCTATGGGCATATTTACAAGCCCTTAGTGCCACCTTACACCACCCTCGCATAATTGTTTTTTCGCTAAGATGGCGTGAAGGAGGCCCTTCTCCTGGGCAGTATTTACAAAGTTACACGATGTTTACTTTGTAAACCCTGGAGCCACATTGTGCCTGTGCCAGGCATAATGTATGCAAGGGGGTGGCGTTCCGATGTAGGGAGGCCTGAAAAAATGGGCAGTGAGATTTACAACATTTCACTGCACACTTGTTTCTGTCTTTTTTAATACCTGGTCAGAGTAGGCGCTTAAATGACGCACCCATTTAAATTAATGGTTCTCCCTGTGCTTTGCTGCACTTGCATCAAAATTGATGCTAGAGCAGCAAAGCGCCACATAGGATAAATAATTTTGACACTACTGTCCTTACGCCCCCCAATTTGCACTATATTGTAAATACGGTGCAACCATGGTGTTGTTAGGTGGGATAAGGGTGACGCAAGAAAAGTGGTGCATTGGGACCGATGCGCCACTAACTTGTAAATATGCCCCTAAGTATTTAGTACACATGCAGAGTATTTGACATCAGGTTTCTTCACAGAAACTCTACAACAGTGAAACAGTACATGCAATATTAGTAGTGATGAAAGGAAACTATGTTATACGGTTCCTATGAGGTTGGAAGGACAAGAACGTCACAATGTAGAGACTTGGTCTATCCATATAATCCCAAGAATTTGCAAAATCCTACAAAAAAGATCTAGACAATGGATTCCACTATAGTTCACAAGATCACATAAAACTATTTTCACTGTCAAGGGACATTATTTAGATTGATGTGAAATAAATAAAGCAGGTTATCATGGACAGGGTCTATTGTACGTAGTATCAAACGGAAAAAGATAAATATTGTTTGTGAAGCAGCAAGAAAAAGGGGTCTGACTGACATCAGGACATTATTGAAGATTTGTAAATGTTCCTTGAATTTACTGCGCCACAGTCATCCTGTGAGGGATGCAGTGGAAAATGTTTATTCTAGTAGCAGTTTGTTATGGATGTTGATGCCTGCTCTGGAGTTTCAATTAAAAAAAGAAAAATGGCTTAAGTGAGGACTTTAGTTTTGTAACAATAAACCGTATTCATACCAAGATGTCAGAAACCATTAAGGCAGGCTGAGTTTACAAGCCCTTTTTCATCTTCTGTAAATTACAACTTCGGGGCACTGTTATGAAATAAAATAAATTGAGGAATTCTAAAGTATACATAAAGCCATATTGGACGTTCACCCCACCCTTTCAAAGTTGAGCAGATGCATCTGTCCTGTTATGTCTGGTACCACATTGAGTGAAGTGTGCCCTGTGCGGTGATTGCCTCTGATTCTGATAAGTGCCTTCGCTTTAAACAGTGAATCGGTTGCTTTCCCTTGTACTTGAAATCTATGGCTGTGTGCAACGTATCAAGATCGTTGCCTCATCTCCCCCAAAGAAGGGAGGCAACTGTCTGCTTTTTAGTTTGTCAAACTTCAAATCACTCTGCTACAGGTGATGCCGGCGCTCACCTCTGCAGAAGGCCAGATGCTTCCTGCATCAACTCAATTTTCCCCACAGGTTCTTAAACAGAAAAATCCACTAAAGGTTAAGAATGTTGTTCAATATTTACCACTTTTTGCACAAGAAAGCGCCATACCAAAAGTGGCTGTACTGCACACATTTGAATATTTTGTGCACTGCCAAATGTACTTCGTGTCTTTCAGGGTAGACACTATTGCTAGTGCAAACACTAGAAGGATTGTGTACCATGCCTTAGCACACATTTGTGTCACCAAATACTGCTTTGTGTCACATTAAGCACTGGCAAATTTGGGCTGTATTTTCAGAAACTCTATTTGTAAAAACGTACAAACTCTAAAATATAATAAACTAAATAGACTCCTTCAGATTTAACAGGCTGGGCTTGCGTTCCTGAGTTCATTCTAAAGCCCACAACACAACTTGTGCAGTGTCAGCCTGTGGCTATCTTCTGTACTACACCCGCCCAGACGTGTACATCCATTATTGTAGTACTCTCTTTTTCATTTAGGGCCTAGTTTAAGGAAAGTGGTGTTGCACCCAGTGCTGCAGCACTTTTTTTGCACCCTTAGCGCCCCCTAAGGTCACCATGTGTGCGCCGTACCTAAGATACGGCCCACCATGGAGGTAGTTAGGGAAACTAGAGTCAACATTTTTGGCGCTAGTTCTGAGCTTTGCAGGACTAGCATCAAAAATGTTGATGCTAATCCTGCAAAGCCCGTTGAGGTCCATTAGGGGTAATGGTGTGCCTCCTTTTAATGCCTGCACTGAGCAGGAGTTAAAAGTGCTGAAAAAAATAACAAAAATAAATCTCTTATATCTCTTAAATCGGCCCCTTAGATTTATCTGCACCATTTTTTTGCCCCCCCCCCCCCCCTTGGCGGAACGCTCCCTTTGATACATTATGCCTGGTGCAGGCCATAGCATAAAACCAATTACACTAATGTGGTGCAAGGAGGCTCTAGGGACTCTTAAATCTGCCCCCTAGAGTCATCTTGTGTGCCACCAACAATCTATGTTAAGGTTGCAACAAACAAAATCCATTATATATAGAAAGGACTTTTGTTTTCGGGTAGCACCACATGTGAACCATCCTTCATGCGAAAGGTAGGAGTAATATCATAAAAGAAAATGTCTGTGCTATTCAGAGCACTCTAAGAATGTACTAAGAGTATCATCAAATGAATTCCTGGGTAACAGTGAAGAGTTTATGTTGGAAAGGCGCACAGTAAATAAACACTCACACTCTGCAAAATGTACAAGATGATATTAGCGATGTATCATACAGGCGTTTACATCATTTTGATGAATATGCACAAATCATTATACCACAATTCACACATTTTCCAAAAAGATTTGTAAGATAACATGTGGGGACTATAGAGGAAGATGGCCGTGCTTCTCTTTCACTGTTTTATGGCTACTATCAATGTAGAACTTTCAAATGAGGTGGTTGAAGCGAAGAGGAACAAAAACCAGCTGTTGTGTTGACCGTAAGTATCTGGTGAAAGAGCACAAGAAGTGTGGTCAATTCACTACCACTGTAAACAGAGTGTCTCAAGGTAGATGACATATTGATCTTTTAAAAAATAATGATAATTCCAATATTCTTGAGACCATGATTATTTTTGAGATTGTCCTCTTGCTGTCCAGGTAAATTGGGAAGTCATAGTTAACCCTGCCTTTACCACTATATATTTTAGTGGTAAGTAGTTAAAAGCTCATTCAAGTACTTCAATTATTGCTGACGATTTAATTTGTGCTTTGTAAAACTTATAGAACCACGTTCACCAGAGTTATTCTTAGAAAAGACATGCTAGATTAAATGAGCAAGGTTTATATGCCCATAGCATTTTGGTTATAGGGAGAGAGCCCACTTTACATATATCTGAGCTTTTTCTTTTATAGCTTTTGTGTGATAATGATTTGCTTCTCCTTTCTTCTTTATCCATTGCGTGCATTTTGTGATTCATGCTTTTATGGCAACAGTGCGGACTGATCAATAGGACTTATTTGAAATGTAACATCATGCCAACCAGAGTGATGATGCTACAGAACGTCCAATAGTCCTATCTCACAGAGCAGTACCACATCATCCTTTCACTAGGCTGAAGCCCTGCACAGGATGCTCTGCCATGGAGGGGGGATGGGAGCCACAGTCGCGCTATAGCTATCAGTTGACTAGCACAGTGCCATTCTCATACAGCCATAATACAGAACCTCCAGGGACTTGTAGGGCCCAACACATTGAATTATTTTGAGGCCAATATTCTTTCAAACATTCTGTGCCTGCTGTTATTTTTTTTCTTTTTTTATTAGGCATCTCTATTACATGCAATAATGGTACAATCTATGTGGTTGACAAAGCATTACCACTAGGGCCTGTTATGTAATATATAGTGTCTCAAATGAAGTGACGTTTAAGTTTTCAAGACGAATGAATGATCAAAAATCCCACTTAAATGACTGAGCTTTAGAAATTGTGCTGCTGCTGCACGCAGGTGCCTGCTAGCATTGATAATCAAGTCCAAAAGTGTAAATTGAACTTGAGGAGCAACTGTTTCTGGTTTGATGCACTATTTACACGTTTGTCATTTGTTTCAAGAAACTACGTTTATCACCACACAATTTCAGATGCACACCTAACCTTTCTCCTCCATATTCGTCCCTGATTGATGATGTCACATTGGTGGAAAACACACACAACATTGTGGGAGATTCTTCAGGCCCAGCTATTGAGTGTGTAAAATAAAGTTAATGGAGTAGGATCAGCAAAGTGCCATCAAAGGCACTGACTGCTAGGGGATGCGTCAAAGAGCAGTCAATACACCTGTCCAAAGAGTGATGAGATGAACGCCGCCTTTGTTCTGCATTCTGGAAATCCTCAGTCAAGGGTTCTCCAAAGAGAAGTTAAAATCTCATTGTGAAATGACCCATGATCAGATTTAGAACTGGCCTTGCGTGTTTCCTCTATCTACAGCGATTTCATGTATGCTATAGGTAACAACACAAATGATTTTATCAAGCAAATGAATCTGTTTGTCGTTACAAGGTTGTGTTGCCTGCAAAATGAAATATAGTTCTTCATTGCTGGCTCTAACATTGCACCACATCACCCAGGCTCTGCCCCTCCGACACGATTATAGGTTGAGGATAGCATCCTTCTTCCTGGGAATGTACATTTGTCAGGGTAACAGGGTGTGAAACAATTCCTGAAAGTACATTTCTCAACTGTGTGCACAGGTTAACATGCACTTTCAGGGAGACAACCTCATTCCATGCTCAGCAAAGACAATGCATCACCACGCTGCCACACAGAGGCCCTGAGTTCTCCCCATTGCCTCATTCATGAATGTGAAATTAACTTAATGTTGCAGAGGGAGAGATGGCCATGTTGTTTCTGGCAGCAATACCCAATCACAGTGGTTATACAAATCCAATGCATATATTTGAATGTTTAAATAAAAAAAGGACAAAATCCTTACATTTTCCATTGAAAAAGGTGGCAAACTGATAATTGTGGGGAGTTTGAGTTATAGAGGAGGGGGAGGATTTTCAACTGCTTAGATTACGTGTAATACTCTTTGTGTAAAAAAATAAAAATATAATGACATGATTTCAAGATCAAATGGTCTTTTTTATGTACTGTTTGTGAACCATTTTGTTCCGGTGTAAGGATGAGATTTATGCCCGGTTCCACTGGTAACAGTGGTTTGTAACTATGACAATTCTTTTTTTCATCTCCAGAATCCACATCTTTATGAAAAAATGTAATCAGGTCAGAATGCGAGAGGAAAACCATGAATCTCCCACCCTGAACTTATTATATTTTAAGAAAAATAGAAAAAAACCTGATCAAAACAAAGAAAAACAAACCAATCAAAAAGAATAAAAATATGTCAATCAAGATTTTAAAAGTACTGTGGATGAATAAATACTATATGTATGTGATTGAAAATAAAAAGGAAATCTTTGGAATCGGAATATGTCAATGTGTGCTTTTGTGTTTCGTACATTACATTTATTAGGCACTGTAAATGTATTTTACTACTATCATCTACTCATGACTATTATGCTAGTGGGTAATTCATGGCATAAACAGAACAGAGAGGAATTCATAGTATCAGTGACAATAGGGTGATGCCACCTCAATAGCCTTGCTGAGAAACGTAGCTCAGGTGCGTGCACAGTTTTCACCAAGCAGTTGAAGAGTGATTATCATCCTACCCATAGTCAGTGGAGTGTTCTGCTTTTTCTACTTATACGCCCTCGCATAATTTTTGTCCACACTGGCAGTAAGCCTTTGTGAGGGCTGCTTGGCAATGAAAATGAAGGTGCTGCTGTCTGTAAAATTAACTTTAAAACAGTTGTCTGTTTGATTGTATGACTGAACGTTCATGAAACATCCTAAAATGGGCGCCAACACTGGTTGACTGCCTAGAAATATTTTTATTGAAACGATCCGTGCTGCTTCAAATCATCTCCTTTTATTTCCTTGGATCCCCAGCAATCTTGACAAGAGGTGCCTGGCCCTAACGGACCCCATTGTTATTTTAATTCTATTTATTGTTGCTTTAATAGTTTATTTATATTGCTAGTATCTTTTGTTTCGCCAGGATTTATCATGCCTGATTTCCACCTGGTCTAGTGGGCGGAACCAGTAGTCGGTGCCTTCTTCCCCAAGACACACTGCCTTACGTAGCCTTTGCTCCTTTAAAATGGTGGCTGCGTGCAGCAGGCATGGCGCTGGCACACTGAAAGAATACCAAGACAAGTCTGTCTGCAACTCGACCCCTATTCTGCCTTGATGGAAACACACTCCCATCTTCCCCTACTCCTTTCCCTGCTGTTTGCTCTTCAGCTGAAAGGAAACCATTGTTGCTGCCACACTTTTAACCTGCCTCTAGTGTCACTTAACTTTAAGGCACAGATTCAAAAGGGCCTAGCGCCTCCTAGTGCCACATTAGTGTCAATTTTTTACGCTAATGTGGCTCAACGAGGCCAAATATGCCACACCAGATTTACAAAGTGGCGCAGTGCATACATTGCGCTACTTTGTAACCCTTTGCGTAACATTATGCCTCCGCCAGGCATAATGTATGCAAGGGCAGTGTTCTCCCTTTCGGCGGACCACAAAAATGGCAATGAGATTCCACTGCACCATTTTTGCTGGCTATTTTTAGCGCCTGCACAGAGTAGGCATTAAAAGGGGGCACACCATTCAATGGGCCCCTATGTACTTTGCAGGATTAGAACCAAAGTTGTTGACGTTAATCCTGCATAGTACCACACTAACGTAAAAAAACTTTGACACTATTGTCCCTAACCTGCGCCATGGTGCACCGTATGTTTAATATGGCACACACATGGTGGTGGCACTAAGGGGCACAAGAAAAGTGGCTCTGCATTATATGCAGCGCTACGTTTCTTAAATGTGGGCCTAAATGTTTATACTCCACCTAACCACATAAAGCTTCAAGATTCAAATGCCTCAACCACCACAGTGAGAATTTTTGTCAATGTCAGAGCAATGTCAATCTTGACCTCTGGGGCTTTATCACTACCTAGAAAACAGGTGCTCTCTTCTTAACAGAAACTTATTTTAACAAATGCTCCATATTTACATGTCCATTCTCTATGGCGACTCCATTTCACACTGTGACTGACACAATAAACCTGCAGGGGGTTGCACCATAGTCTTTAGATCAGATTATAACTGTTTTATTATATCCATTTCCATATTGGAGGCAGAATGCATGCTCTTCTCATTTTAAACTACTCTTCTCATTTTTGTAACTAATACTGCATCTTTTTCTGTCACTTGGATTTACCGATCTTGGGCCCTACAAGCCAACTTTAGTAGCTGCCCGGACAAAATGTTGGGCTCTCACTTTCTTAGGAATGCAAGTTTTACCATCTTGAGAGATTACAACTACCATCTCCAAGATTTGACATCTAAGGAATATTGATGCATTAGACTTGTCTCAAAAAGTACAGACCTTCACTCATCTACAGGTCATCTTCTGGACACTATTTTATTAATAAGAGAGCTCTGAGTGTATCTCACCGTAATCCTCTAGTTAGATCATTATGCTGTGACCTTTCATGTTAAGCTACCATTGCCTACTAAGGCTATTAAAACCCCTCATTTCTCCAATAGAACATGGCCTAACATTCAATCCAAGGCACTAGATTGTACTCCTTTAATTACTTCTGACAAAGCCTGGGTCTCCACAGAACTTGTTAATGCATGCTTTGCTTGATTAACACTTCTTTGAATTAGACTTTCCGCTACATGGTACAATGACAATCTGCCTCCTGAAACTACAGTGCAGGAGACTAGAAAACAAATGGAGAACCACATATGAAGACACTATCAAATTGACTTACGGACCTGCCATTAAATCTTACCAATATGAAATTCACTCTTCTCACGTCTCCTATCTCACTGCCAAAATATACACTGACACTAATTTGCCACCAATTCTCCTTAAGGGAGTTCCCATGTTGTCCGTTCTTTTCAGAGGGCTGCCTAAACCATTTGTCCTTCGAAGCATAGCTATTTTTTCCCAAAGGACTGCCTCAGTGCATACAGACTTCGACATATCCTTGCCAGCTGATACCCCTCTTGACTTTGAGTCTAAATCTTTTTCTAACTAAAGCTCCTCATTTGCAGAATTTGCAACCATTACCATAAAAGAGATCCATACTTTAGTCACCTCTATTAAGTCAGCCTCTCCCTAGATCCTTGCCCACCATCCATCTTTAGGCTTGGTCCTTCCCTTATCTGCCCTCAACTGGTGGTTTTAATTATTATCTCTTTATAGACATCTACTATTCCCCAAATATGGAGGCAGGCCACTGTAGTCCCTCTCCTCAAAAAGCCAACTCTCGAATCCTATTCACCGGCCCACTACCAGTCTATATCTTTGCCTCATTTTCCAGCTAAGATTCTGTAAAACTATATTAATGCTCATCTCTCTGGATGACAGTACCCTACTTGATCCACCTCAGTTGGGTTTTCACCTGAAACATTTCATCAAAATAGTTCTTGGGGCCAACTTTTACAATGCATGGGCTATTTTGGATCAAGGTGGCTACTCCTAAGCTTCTTGGCAACTTTCATCACAGTCTGTCATCACATTCTTCTTTAGCAGATATCGGACCTCACCAACTGCCAATCAGCCCTTTAGTGGTTAATATATTTCTTGTCCAACAACAGATCTCAGTCAGTGTCTCTTACTCCTCACTCACAATGTTTCTTCTTCAGCCCTACCCTCTTTAGTCCTCTTGGGATATGAATGTTTTCCTATGCAGATGACACCCAACTTACCATATCAATCTTCAATAATGAATTTTACAGTCAAGCTGGATTTGATAAATGTATAATGTATAAAAGCACCCAGCAATTGTCTTAAATTGAATGAAGAAAAGACAGACGTCTCTCTCCTGGTCACCCAGCTGATGGCCAGATGAATCCAAACAACTCCAAGCACTCTCTTCATCATCAAAAATGTTAGATGTTTGATTGAACAATAACATTTATCTTTCCTCCCAAATTTTCAAAGGGTCCACTACATGCTTTGGCCCGTTTAACCCATTACTAAAGTCCTACCTTTTCCCTCTGTATCTTCAAAAAAGATGATGGTCCAGGCACTCACCATACCTTGCCTTGACTATGCAATGGCTTATACCATTCTCTAATTCCTTCCAAATTACCTCTTCTGATCATTTAACATGCCATTGTGCAGCTTCCCATCATTACTCTATTTCAAGCCATCTTTACTGGTTTTCCCTTCTGAAGCAATCAAACTTCAAAGCCCTCTGCCTAATGTTTGGAGCATTTCAGAACAGAGGACCCAAATACTTCAGCAGACTTTGTACCCTCTCTGAATCTACTTTCTGGTTGTGGCAGGGTAGTCATTATTCCTTGTGTAAGAAAGGCCTGGCAAGGTGATCACACTTCCATGGATATAGAGCTCTCTTTTTCTAAACTCGTATTTAGTTAGAAACTCAAGGCCTTGCTTTACAATCAGTAGCTCTGTTTCTCTTCCTTCCTTCCAGTGCAAATGAGTGGTATAGCACCATGATGCTTCTTCATGGGAAAACCGAAGCAAAAGTGTAAATTCCTGATTAAAAAAAAAAAAAGTACAGAAAAATTTGAAACTATGGATAGACTCTTCCAGTCGAGCAGCACTGCAGGTTGGTTTCAGGGACCACAGAGGCTCCCACTCAGTGCACAAAAGGTAAACTGCCCTTCCCCCAAAAAAGTTTAGGGGGAATTTTTCGGCTCCCGACTAGAGCTCTGGCGAGAGTGTGACATCCTCAGTGGCATCTGCAATCCTCAGGGAGACAGTCAGGTGAAGTTGAAGGGCTAGACTCACTGGTTACAACAGAAATCCTTTCGTCCAGGCCATGACCTGAAAGTTGGCTACAGTGATACTGGCAACCCCTTTTGGTATACTGGGTGCAGCATTGCACACTGTTGGGCTCAGACTCTTCAGTGTAATCACTCTAAACATGGTAGACACAATTCTCACGCGCCAGCCCAATTACATTCACCAGTTTCCCTTAATGGCATACAGTGTTCACCGTGGCGCATCGGTGTTGGCAGTGGCGTAGTGAAATGAGGGGGCACCCCTGCAAAGTACATGTAGGGGCCCCCTCCTGTACTCTGTCAGGAGTGCTAAGGCAAGAGTACTTGGCTGAGGGGGCCCCCTAGAGCTTGGCGGCCCACCCGTACTTCAAGGGCTGCAAGGGCTAATGTTACACCACTGGGTGCAGACCTGGCCTTCTTGCACTGTGCTCTTCACGCTGCTGAGGTCACAGTGGCCATCTCCTGGCATAGAGGGGTAATTGGACTGTTCCTGCATACAAGCAATGACCTGATCAGTACCGTTCTTCTCACACCTTGCTCAGGGATTCCTCTCAGTAGGTCTCCCCACTGAACCTCACTCCCTCTAATGCTGTCCTCTTCCTCACAGGGCACACTGGTTTTGTCTAGCAGCCAGGCGAAGGTGCTCCAGGCTCCAAGGCAGGTGATTATGGTTTCCCTGAGTGATGGCCCTTCACCCAGCAGGGAGACTAGCAGGTCTTGGCCCCTAGTCCTCCTCACAAGCAGAAATCTTGCAGAGCTTCTCCTCACAAAGACCATCTGGCTGCTTGGCAAATGACAATCAACCTCCCCTTCTTATAGACTTTTTCCAGACACCAAATGTAATTTAAGGTCTTTGAAGTTTTATGTTGGAGGTTTGCTTCTTTTGAAATGGACACTTCTCCTGTTCATCTTCCTTCATAAAAGAGGTTTGTCACAGCACGCTTTACTCGTAAGCTGATTGTCCACAACATAATTCATGGGAGTGACCAGGGTTTACACCTGGATGTCAGTCACTGTGATATGTGCATCAAAGGATTAATCCTAGACCACCCGTCCTACTCTTTATGATTCTCTTATCCGTCCCATCTCTCTTCCAGCAACATGCCCAGGTTCCTTCCTTGTGATCTATCATGGAATCAAAGAACAGTCTTTTGAGATGTAAAGGGAGTCTTTTCCTTCCGTCCAGTGTGTCCCCACCCAGCTCACAGAAATGTAACAATTCACAAATGTGTCTGGGGGTGAGGGGTGATTTGTCTTCTCTTCATCTCTTCATCAGACAGGCCTGGCCTTCTCAACATTGAACCCAGGACCCTGCACGCAATGTACCATTGCAGGCACATTTACTTACTGTCCAGCAATAATACTTACACACATTATACATTTATTGTACACATGCATTCAGGAGACACACTCAGGGGCTTACATACAAGCAGCTTGTGCTGCTGGTGCATCACTTTTTGTGACGCATCGGTGGCGCAGTGTGCCAACCCATAGCCACAATTTATGTGCAAGGGAAAAGGACAGGATTGCACTGTACCTTGTAGATATGGCGCAATACTGCCCTTTGTTTTTGACGCAGGACAGCACAGCTTGCGACGCTGCCCTGTGCCAAAACGTTGTCAATGAGGCCCTCAATCTGAGGGTACTGTTTAGTACTGAAGCTTTCCTATATGTAGCCAGAGAGTGCATTTTTTAAAACATAAGCACTGACAGCGCACCACTCACAGTGTGCACAATGCACAACTCTGCACCCTTCATGTATCGTACTTTACGCAAGTACACATATACTCAGCACATGCAACCCTTGCTCATGCACTGCATCTCTCCTGTACTGTACTCCACTCAGACATATATTATATACAACCTGCATATGTATTACCCACATATGTACTGCACAGTACTGCACCATCCTTGTACTCTACCCTTCCCAGGAACACATACAACCAACGCAGAGCCACCATTCCTGAGCTATGCAGCACTCCACATCACTTGATGTAGACCAAGAGTAAGTTAAGCAAACACCACCTGAACTTTTAAAAAGGTGAGTGAGCCTGTTGGCCTTACTCCAGTGACACAGGTTAAAAAAGTCCTGTTAATTACTACCGATCACTATGTAGCATGTTGCCACTCCCATGCTCGGACTGCTTAACACCTGGTGAAGACGGTAGCTGTCAACCACTATGAGGGTAGAGCTTCCGGCTCCCCTGCCGGTCCATAAAGACTGCAATCGGTGAGACAAGCCTATGTCATGATGCACAGGCATTATCCATGTTCGCATATGACAAAAAATGAGCATTAGGGATCCAGACAACAGTACAGTTGGGCACTCAGGGCAGGGGTACATAACTTTACCATACAAAGGTCTTTTCTGTCCCAACAGAAGCCCCTCCCAGATCAGAACACCTCAAACCACCTCTTAACTTGAAGAGGTTGGGTGGTCAGATTGATAAAACTGTCAGGAAAGTCCCTCAGCATTCCTGTGGCTCAATCCAGCTCTGTGCTCCACTACGATATCCAACCGTTGCGAAGAAATAGTCTATCTCAACAACTTGGGATTCTCTTCCTTCATAGCCATCAACTATTTTGTGGCTTATGATCTGTTTGCACCATAAACTTAGTGCCAAACAAATATGGGCATAATATTTGCTAGACCCACACAATAGCAAAGCACTTCTTAATAATAAAGCCACCCAGTTCTGCTTTCTGAGTGATAATCTTCTACTGAGAAAGACCACCGGACGCTCTCTACCTTTGCCATCCATTTGAGCTAACACTTCACCAACTCCTTTGTCAGAGGCCTCCACCTGTACAAAGAAAGGCTGACTGTTTTCAGGCACTTTCAATACTGCTGCAGTACATATTGCCTTCTTCAGTTCCTCAAATGCCTTTTGACACTCTTCAGTCCATATCACCTTCCTGGGCTGCTTCCTAGAGGTCAAGGCAGTCAATAGAACAACTATACTTCTGTAGTTGGCCACTACGTTTTAGAAGTACCTGGTGAGTCTATAAAAAGGCCTTTTCTTCATTCTGGGTAGTGGCTACCTCACACTCTATCGTAGACTGAATCTTAGCATTCAACTGACAATTCTCCTGTTCCCCACTTGATGCCCAAGGTAGACTACAGAGGACTGCCTCACCTGGCACTTAGTTGCCTTCATGGTCAATTTTGCCTCCTGTATCCTTGCGAAAAGAACAGATGACGAACGGAATGCTGAATAATGCAAACATTCACCCAGAGTCAGAGACATCTGGGTTTAATCCATTGTTTTTTTACCCACCACACCACCTCAGCTTGGCCCCAGCCACATCAAATCAGTAAAGACCCTGTTCCCCATAGGAACAGTCCAGCCCAAACTGCCAGGCCAGGTCCTCTCTGGACCAGAAACAAGCATCATGGGACCAGTTGTGGGGTATCACCTCTCATCAGCCAGTCTAACTTAAATCCAGGGATGCAGTGAGGATGGGACTCCTGTCTGGGCATATCCTGCCCACTTAGGGTGACAAAAGCAAAAGTAACAGATTATGAAGGGAATGCTGAACAATGCAAACATTCACCCCAGTCACAAAGATCTGGGTTTAATCCATCTTTTTTTGCCCACCACACCACCCCAGTCCGGACCCAGCCATATGCAAATCAGTCTTGAGCCTGCTCCCTATGGGAACAGGCTGGCCCGAATGGCCAAGCCAGGTTCTCCTTGGACTTGAAACAAGCATCCTGGGACCGGTTTGGGGGTATCAACCCTCATCAGCCAGGCTAGCTTGAATCCAATGGTGCAGTGAGCACCGGACCCATGTCAGGGCATACCCTTCTCACCTAGGGAGCAAAAACCAGAAAGAACAGATGATGGACAGAATGCTGAACAATGCAAATATTGCCCACCAGTCACAATGATCTTAGAATCCTCCAACCTTATTCCTACATAAATCCTTCATATGATCTATGGACATGGTGTTGAGGGCAAATCCCAAACTTGTTTCCTACATTGCTTATGCGTGTTGCCTCTGTGCGTAGAAGAAAAAAAATGGATGTATTGCAGTACTGATGCAATTGGAAATGGACAATACCACCTCTGTATCTTTAGCTTCTACATTTTAGGTGCCCTACTGATTGCTGTAAATTGTCAGAACCCCTTTCAAAGGGCCATGAGGCACGCAGTGGTTCCGTTGTGGTTGGGGCATTTTACTCCTGATGTCCTGGGACCGACTTACTATGGATCCCACTCATCTGAGTCTAATACAGCTTCTGCACTTGATTCTCAGCGGTAGCTGTGGTCGGTCAGCCAAGACCCCCCTTGGAGGGGATACAGATACAGGTCAGTGAACATGACTCATAGCTCAAAGTGCAGACAGAAGGAATAATAAATCAAGGACCAGCCAAATATTTGCTGTTATAAGAAAAAGTAGTAATTTATCTACGTATGCAAAGGAATACAACATTCACAAGCAACAACACAATTCCCCTTGAGCTCAGGGCTCTAGTAGTTGTCAAACAAATTCCTGTTACACTCTCCTTCATATAAGGTAATCAGGATTATTCACTGGTGGCCATTCACTGGTGGCCACATTAGGGAATGCAAACTATTAGGCCATACTCGAGAGTTCCTTTTTGACTCTTCAGGATTTCAGTCAAATGTGTCTATGGTGCAGCTGCACCTTCAGCAATACATTCCCTGTGGCCTTAAAGCCCCGGTTTAAGTCTTACCTGTTCTGGCAGTGTGGCTGTGTTTGGCGGTGCAGCAAGTGTCCTCTTTTCGGACGCTCCCAGGTCTGGACCCTGGGCGGCAAAGTCAGGCTACTCGTAATGGACAAGGCAGCACCTGGCTGTGTAGGCTCTTCCTGTTGAGCAGTGCTGCTGGTTGATTTCCTTTGATTGGGGCAACTCCCCCTCATCAAATACAAATGGTAATTTGCTTTTCCTCTAAGGAAGAGGAAGGGAATTCTCCAGCTCCTGAATGGAGCTCTTGGAAGGATGTGACATCCTCAGTGCACCCACCATACTTAGGGAAACAATCAGGTGTGGTTGGTGGCCTAGACCCACTGATCATGGCAGTAATCCTCTCATCCCGGGCCATGAACAGTTAGCTGAAGCAATACCGGCAGCCCTTTTATTGGTCATTATTGGGTACAGACTCTTTGGTGCAATCGCCCTAAACACAGCAGACACAAGTCTCATTTTCCAGCACAATTAAGATCAACAGTTGCCCCTTCCGGCATACAGGAGTCACCACAGTGTGGCGGGTGGGCCTGCTACTTCCAGCATGGCCCACTACACATGGTTGAGATCATGATGGCCCTTTCCTGGCATAGAGGGGTCATCGGACTGTTCCAGCACATGGGCAATGATCTGATCAATACACAGCCATTCTGCCACCTTGCTCGGGGATTCCTCTCTTCTGCCCACTGGACCCTGCCCCTCCAATGCGCTCCCCTTCCTCACAGGGCATAGTGATCTTAGCAAGCATGTAGGCAAGGGTGCTCCAGGCTCTCAGGCTGGTGATTCTGGTCTCCCTGAGTGATGTACCCTCACCCAGCAGGGAGATAACAGGCTGTGGCTCCCATTCTTGCTCATAGGCAGAAGTCTTGCAGAGCTTCCTTTCCTCACATAGCTCATCTGGCTGCTTAGTACTGACATATTTTTGGGAACTCAATCTACCCTTCTTATATTCCTTTTCCAGATACCAAATGTAATTTAATGTCTGGAGTTTTGAGGCTTTATGTTAGTGTTCTGCTTCTTTTGAAGTGGGCACTCCTTTTCATCTTCTGTAATGAAAGAGGTCTGTCACAACAGGCATGACTCTCAAGCTGGTTGTCCACAACATAATTCATGGGAGTGACCAGGGGATACAAATGGATGTCAGCCACTTTGATGTGTGCATTAAAGGATTAATCCCAGACCCCAAGTCCTACTCTTTATGATTCTCTTATCAGCCCCATCTCCCTTCCAGAGATATGTCAAGGCCCCTTCCTAGTGATCTTTCACTGATTCAAAGAGCAATATTTTAAGATGTAAAGGGAGTCTCTTCCTTCCCTCGCGTGTGTCCCCACCCAGTTCACAGAAATGCAGCAATCCACAGATCTGTCTGGGGAGATTCCTCTCCGCCTCATGTTTTCACTAGGTAGGCCTGGGCTTCCTAAAATGACATTTACTCCTACTTACTGGTCAGCACACCTACCATCCAGCACCAATGCCTCCATGAATTGTACATTTACATGTACACATGTATTCAGTATACACACTCTGCGCACACTGTTCAGTACTGAAGCATTCCTATATTCAAACACCGTGTGCTTATTTTAAAATACCTTGCCAGTGCACACACTCACTGTGGCCCATATTTATGAAAAATGGCACACAACTGCGCTAACACAGTTGTGCTTCATTTTTTAACACCATTCCTTAAAGCCATTTGTGCACCATATTCAGGAAATGGCACGCAATGGCACTAGCAGCACAAAAAAAGACGCTAGCCGGTGGAGGATGGTGTTAGGGGAAATGGCGCTAGTGGGTCAGAAATGATATTAGGCTGGTTAGCGTCAAAATTTCTGCCGCTAACCAGCCTAGCATCATTTTTTGATGCACAGGCAGCCATAGACAGGAGTCATTATCACTACTAATGCCCTCCACAGGGGACCAGTGTCCCCTGGGCAAGCCCTACATACCAAGTGCCAGGCAGAGGGCCCCATGTAAGGGGCCCCCAATTGCACACCACACACAAACACTTACTTGCAACTTACCGGGGATGGGCTCCCTCCTCCAGTAGTGTCCCTGTAGTGTGGGTGGTGATGTTGCTGGGGGTTGGGGTGGGCATCTTTGTGTCCATTCCATGGTGATTCTTCATGGAAATGGGCCTAGCTGCACTTTAACGCCTGGTCTGACCAGGAGTTAAATAATGGCGCTAAGAGGGTTTAGTGCCATTATTTTGGTCTGTGGGTCATTTCTGCGCATGGAGTTAAATATAGCCCTGGGGCGCTAGTGTCATTTTAGGAAGGGAATGCCTATCTTGCATCTCGTTGATGCAAGGTGGGTTGGCACTTCCCAGAAATGGCGCTAACTCCAATATTTTGATGCTAGACAGGTCTAGCATCAAAATATAAATATGGGGTTACGTTAGTGCCACTTTCAGGCCAAAATAAATGGCGCTAAGGCGACACTAAGCTTCCATAAATATGGGTCTATGTGCGCTAAACAACTCTTCACCTCCCATGTATTGAACTTCACGCAAGCACACATACCGCCAGCACATGTGATCCCTGCGCATGCACTGCACAGCACTAGATTTCTACTGTACTGTATTCCTCTCAGGCATACATACACTCCTCACATATACTAAACACACATGTACTGCACAGTACAGCCCCATCCTTGTACTTTTCCCTTCCCAGGCACAGATACAAGCAATGCAGAGTCACCACTCCTGTGCTTTGCAGAGCTCCACATCAACCTGATGTAGGTCAAGGATGAGTTAAGCACGCAGCAGCGGAATGTTTAAAAAGGGGAGTGAGCCTGTAGGCCTCACTCCAGTGGCATGGGGTAAAAAGGTCATGTTAACTACTACTGATCACGAAATGGCAAGCCACCACCACTGCACTCATGCTGTTTAGCTCCCAAAACTAAAAGGGTAAGGTTTTGGGCGCTACTCCTGGTCTAACAGAACGCAACTCGTGAGACAGGACTATGTCATGGTGCACATGCATTATCTGTGCTTGCCTATGACAGAAAGGTGAGCGTCAGGGACCCAGACAACACTTAGGACAGGGGGACACGTCTTTACTATGCAGATGACTTTTTATTCCTAACTGTGAAACATTTTCTGTGCAAAACAGTCTCTTGCAGGTAACAAAACATGCAATATTGCATAATTTTGAGAAACTTTATGTAATGTGCAATTCAGGGTTTTGTCAGTCTCACCAGCATAATTTAATGTCTTCCTAGCCTTTTTAGGATCCCAGTTTGCAAGGACAAATCTCCTCTTACTTTCACAAAATGCCAGAATGTAACTGTTCTTAGTTGTATCACCTCACTGCCTTTCTCAGAAAAAGGGCAGGAAGGGGTGCCCCTTTTTCTCCGCTATCTAGCAGGCATTGTTAAGAGAGGATGTGGCTGATTAGATTATCCATAAAAGTATGGGGGAGAACAATGTTTGACGAACTGGAGCTGTCAACTTGGAGAGGAGTTGGTAAAGACCCCCCTCTTCTTCTGTCTGCACCTCAGATAAGAGAAGTGTCACTTATGATTATCTTCAAATGGGATCTCATGTCAACCAAGTGGAGAACATTAGGCCCAATATCTGAATGTATGAAATGGCGTTTTAGAAAAAAAGAAAATTACCAAATTGCAATTCCTGAATTTCTAATGCTTATGTAGAAAGGTACTGCGTCAGCGGATTACGGTTCCTAGTGACACACAATGGCATTCTAATGATATCCTGAAATCTCCAACACTCACACATTGCGAATGTGCTGTCGCAAACTGTGAATGTTTGCATCTGGCATCAGTGACGACATTCTCTCTGTCTCAACCAGAGAGAATATTATCTGGCCATTGAACGTTCTCCCCGTATTCATTGTTGGGCCATAACACTGTGGTATAAAGTGACTGATGATGTCACAATCTAAAAATCCTCAGATTTCCTGTGGTAGAATTTAACATTTAGGTGGGTAATTTAGAGCTTGGTAGCAACAGAAAATCATCAGGTTTCTAGAAAAGTGGTAAATTCTCAGCTGGTGGAGAAACTTTCACTATAATTACATCCACATTAGGAACACCTTAGGAACAGACTGGGACTGTATTTATAATTCTTTTCCAGAAATTGGGGGACATATTTATTAAAAACGTATGCAACACAGCAAGTCACCGTGCTGTGCTGCGCTGCATGATAGGGAAAGGGCTGGAATGTGCTGCACTCAACATTGCACGGCACATTCCTGTCTTTTCCTTGCACTGGCGCACAATGTGCTTCCCAGCGCCAACCCAGGCACCCTCACACCATGGTGCCAGGGTATCTGCATTGTAAGCAGGATTGTTTTTGTGGAGGAAAAGACAGCTTCTAGCACAAAAGCAATCCTGAGAGGGATTTTCTCCTTTCTATGTATGCTGCATTGTGAGAATGCAGCACACATAGAAAGAGGAAGAAACAAGGAGAAATAAAGATATTTCTCCACATTACGCCTCACGTGGAGAGGCGTAGCATTTTGACACATTCTCAAGTCTACCAGTAATGGTAAATATGGGAATGCACTGAAATCCACGGGTGGATGTGAAGGAACACCCACACTCCACCCATGGAACACCTTCCAGAGTAACTCAATGCAGCGATTTGTGCTGCATTGTGTTACTCTAGAATTATCATGGAAGTCAAGGCTATAAAAGGTGGCCTTGCATGGCTTGATACACCTAACTTAAGAGTTGCATCACTCTTGCGCCCCATTGCGTGGTGCAAGGATGACACAAATTTTTCATAAATATGCCCCTGGATACTTTACTATTGCCATTAAATTCTAAATCATGCCCTCTGACTTTTTTCAGGTTCTACCATTTCTCACAACTTAGAGTGGGTATGAATGTGATAGTATCTTTAATTTGCAAAAATTGTTTAGAAAAATTAGGTTAATCTAAGGGATTGATTCACAAAGGTAAACTTTCAATTTTGTATAAGTTTATGATTGCTCGCTATTCACAAAGGTATTTTGCTAGTAGTATCTGTCTGACTGTGGAGTGTCTGCAAATAAAAAGATAGGGCAGTTCTATGTTTCTGTGTGCGAAGATTCCGCAGTCATAAAGATAAACCTAGACTGCCCAAAGGTGCATTTTTTAAATTGAGACTCAATACATA
Organism: Pleurodeles waltl; assembly: GCF_031143425.1. Lineage (NCBI taxonomy): Eukaryota > Metazoa > Chordata > Amphibia > Caudata > Salamandridae > Pleurodeles > Pleurodeles waltl. The sequence goes on from NC_090437.1 coordinate 45,681,904, forward strand.
TGCAACCAAATTATGTGGTGATTCCCTGTGCCTCATGTTTTAGTTCCATGCCTACCAACGTACAAGGGCACAACCAGACAAGAGGTACACCAAAAAGCACAGACATAGGGGCATATTTAAGAGCTCCTAGTGCCACCGGAGCATCAGGTGACTCTATACACTGCACCGTATTTCCACAGTGGCATTAAGCCATTTTTTGTGGCTTAACACCACCTTGGAAATACGACCACGTCACAGGCAGCACTTTGCGTGGAAGGAGCGTACAATGGATGTTGCTGTGGGTGTGCCACAGCAACACCCATTGCATTTTGACGCTGCACCAGATTTGCGAGTTTTTGTAAACCTGAGACAGCGCCAAATTCTAACACCACCCCAGTGGTGGGGTTAGCATGGCTCAATGAGGATTCTCCTCGTTTTTTGCTCTTTTGTATCTATGCTGCACTCTGCAGCTCACATAGAAAGGGCAAATCTCCATTTCAGATTGTTTTTGTGCAGGAAGGTGTTCCTTCCTGCACAAAAACAATCTCCCCCTCAAAGCAGTCATCTTGGCACTATGCTGCAAGGGTTGCTGCTTTGGCGCACTGCAGCATATTTAGCACCAGCGCAGGAGGAAACATAGGGATGCACTGTATTCTAGTAAATACGGTACATCCCATGCGTTTTGAAAATGACGGTGTGCGACACTGCCAAGTTTGGCACAGTGACACGCACTGTCATTTTCTCTTAAATCTGGCCCTGAGCCTACTTGCCCCTTTTTGGTCCGTGAAACTTAGGACCAAATTTAAGGAGGGCCTAGCACCACAAAGCACCACATTAGCCTAATGTTTTAAATGCTAATGTGCCATTAGGTTGGTGAAAATGCTGCACCAATTTACAAAGTGGTGCAATGCACACATTGCACCACTTTGTAAACCCTTGCACCACATTATGCCTGTGCGTTCCTCCGTTATGAGCCCCAGAAAAATGGCGCAATGGAATCTGTGGGATTCCATTGTGTCATTATTCTAATTTTTTTAACACCTGCTCAGTGCAGGCGTCAAATTGAGGCACACCATTTTGTATAATGGGCCTATATGTACTTTGCAGGATTAGCGCTAACATTTTTGGTGCTAATCCTGCAAAGTAATACAATACTGTCAGAACTGATGATGCTATTGATTCTAACGTGCGCCATGGTGCACCGTATTATTAATGTGGTGGATAGATGGTGGCGTTGGGGGGGGGCTATGGGCGCAAGAAAAGTGGTGCTTCATTTAATGAAGCACCACTTTTCTTAAATCTGGCCCTTAGTGTTAGTATCCTCCTGAGACTCTTGGTGGGTCAATATAGGTGTTTGTACTATCAGGTTTTCCTCCTGCATGTGATAAGTTACTGACTTCAAAGCTATCTACAGGACGATTAGAGAATATAGCTATATTTTTCTGGATAGCTGTCCTCTTCCTCTATCCATTTCGTGGTCATGCTCAGTCCTATCAATATTACTGACTCTGCAGGATTGACTCTTGAAATACTGTGCTTCTCTTTGTCCCCTGGCTATAAACAGTTGGAGCACAGGACCATTTCTAGTGAGGAGCCAAAAGACCGCTTCACCATATGGTACCCACCTTCCTTTTTTTCTCCTAAAATGGGACGGTATCTCTCATTTAGCCAACATTTTGGGCCCCAATAGAGGTTTTGTTCTTGTCATAGTCACTTGGCTTCATCTATCAATGGCCTCATCCACCATTAAGACTTTCTGGTGCTGATCCACGTCTGCCTTTCTCTCAAACACTTTGGCATCAAGGAGCTCAGGTCGCACTGCTAGATACTAATGCAAGCATGCTCTTTCATGATCAAATTGATTTATCATTGATTGGCACCCTATTGACTTTCATCCAGCTCTGTTGTGTTTTTAACGAGGAATCAAGAAGCATTTTTCAGGACGGGTAAGAATTTGTGGTGCTTCCTTTTAATTTCCTGAGGCATTCCTCAGGGATTCAGACCAAATCTTCTCAATTAAACATTGTTCATATCCAGTTTTTATGTATGCTTCTTCGTACAATGAGTAAGAATGGCATCCCTGTCCTTAGAAAACTGCCACCGAAAATACCACCTGAAATACTTCTAATCTACTTGATGCATATAACATTCTAACTCAAAAGAAATAATCCACTTTTCTATGTATCTTCAAGTTACATAGCTGGACATCACCTCTTTAGAAATGCGGTCTTGACTTCCAGGCTACTGTGGGTCGGCTCACCAACCTCTCACTGTGACAATGAGACGGGCTGTTGGGGGTCACTCTGGGTTTTGGGGTCTGTTTATGAACCAGTGCAATATTTTTCTCTTCGAAAGTCAGAGCTGCCTCTTTTCTTTGCGGCAAATTGTTTCTTTTCCGGAGCCAAAGCGGCGTTTCTCTCCTCTGCCATATTAAAAGTGTAACCCCTTTTTGATGTTTCTGTCACACAAGTCCTGACACCTAGCTTACAACGCAATTGGGGGCAAGATTTCTACTCCGGTGCAGGAGAAGAGAGCTGGTGACCGTATTCCACTTCTGCACCATCTGCTACTGTTCTTTCTGCATTGAGGTGGTTTGTTCTTGCATTGCTTCCTCCCAGGTTCGGAGTGCTTGTTGAAATGCAGGCTTCCTGTGGCTCTTCCCCAGAGGTAGCCCCTTGTCCAAGCACAAGGCCTGTACAGATATTACTAACATCCCTGATTATGCAGCCAGAGCAATCATCATAAACAAAAAAAATACAAAAGTAAAATGATTTAAATAAAAATACGAACAAATGCAAGCTAAAAATAAAAACAGGTTATTACTAAATCGGGTAGAGTACATTTAAACCTTGAACTGCTAGGTTGCAAGGTGGCTGCTAAACAAAGACATCCTTATCCACATCACTGATTAACAAAACAAAAAAACTGACTATTAAACAGGGTGGAAGTGAGACCGCTACTTTGATAAAAGCTACTACATAGTAAAGCAATCTAGTCCTTGAAAGAAGAACAGATTTCTATGAGGAAACCAGGCTTTCCTTTGGTAGCATCGCACAAAGCAGGTCCCTTCTCAATTTGTGTGAACTATGAACATCATAAAAACCACTACAGCTAAGAAATAAATAAAATTAAATTCCCAATCCAACTCAGTTCATTAGAAAACAATTTAATGATTAAAATGGAAGAAATGTCAAGTAATACTGACGATGAGAGCAGCAAATATTTAAAAAGAATCGAAAAGGAGTTTTTTTTAAATCAATTAAAAGTTCAAACACACTGTTGGCTGTGCAACTCCGAAAAAGGCCACTAAGAGGCAGTAATGCATTTGTTTTTAGCACTGAAACAAAACAGTTCTCAGTTGAAAATATTAATATAGGAAACATTCTGAAGTGCATTTGATTTTGCAAATGAAATAAAGTAGTCCCTCAGTTAAAAAAGATAATAGTTTTTTGGACTTGGAATATGTTTTCCTTTAATAATACACGTATAGTTTTACTCATGTGTACATCACAATAAAAGTCTACACTTTTTACCTTTCACATTTACAGTTCCGTTATGGAGATATCCAAGCCAGAATTTATGAGTGCAACTTTTTATTGGTGAATGGGGATCTCTGCAACCAGCAGGGAGATCTCCTGAAAAATAGGGAAAAATGATAAAGTTTAATAATTCTTAAAAAACATAATAAAAATATCTTCATGTATATTTTATTGACCTAGAACTAATACAATAAGATGCCACAGCTTATTAACTCATTAATTTAAACGTTTAGTGATAGATAATTACAAAATAACTAGTTTTGGAAAATGTTATAAATAACACTCTCGTTAGCATTTTAAGACGTGATTAATATTTAGCATATTTAATTTAAAGTGCTTTCACATTAATTTAAAATCATTGCCCATTTTATTAAAGGTTTTAAAGTTTAATTTAATTAATATTTAAAAACAAGTTTATTATTTAAAAAATAAAATCTAAAATATTTAATTAGTTTAATAGTGATTTAGTCTAATCTATTAAAACTATAGCAGGCTCTCTCGCTCTCTCTCTCCCTCCCTCTCTCTCTCTCTCTCTCTCTCTCTCTCTATATATATATATATATATATATATAAAAATCCGGCTACAACCCTGCTTAACCCTCCTGATGATGTAAAGTCCCTAAGGTCTGTCTCTCTCTTAGCTAAGCCTTAATTCCATCTCAGTTCATGATGGATACCTCCATGTTCTCCATATTGTACACTGGATATCACCATGTTCTCTGTTTTTGCAGTATCATTGTCTTATTTGTATGCTAACAATGTTGTCGCCAGACCTTATCTTTCTAAGAAATGTGATATTGTCCACTTCTTTGGACAATGACATAGATACAACATCTAAGGCAACATTTGACTGGGTCTAATGTTGATTCTCCATGAAGTCAAGGATTTATACCCTGTTTGTGCTGAATTAGCGTCATTTATTTTGACGCTATTTCAGCGCGAACTTAACTCCATATTTATATTTTGACACTAGACCCGTCTAGCGTCAAAATATTGGAGTTAACAGCATTTTTGGGATGTGTGAAACATCCTTTCATCAATGAGATGCAAGGTAGGCTTTCCCATCCAAAAAATGACTCTAAGCCCCAAGCGGCATATTTATCCACCTGTGCAAAAAAGACCCACCGGTGGGAGGCGAAGCCAAAAAATGACGCTAACTCCGATTTGTGTCAAATTTTAAGACCTGGGTCAAACTCGGCATTAAAATGAGGCAAACATCACTATTAAGGAAAACACACAGAAGCAACATCACATACCCACAGGACAACATGGAAGTGCTACTAACCAGCTTGCGAGACAACGCAGAGGACAGCAACAACCACAGCAGCCACCACCACCACAACGCGGCCCACAAAGGCAAAGCAGAAGGCAAGAGAGGGTATTCAGAAACAGGACAATCCTCCATGGCCTCAGGGAACAAGAAATCATAAAGACATACAGACTCAACCAGCAAGCCATACTTCCCTGCTGCACCACATTGAGCCACAAGTCACAGCCAGCCTGCAGACCCCACACAACATACCACCTGTGGCAAAACTGCTAGCTGTCCTGCACATGCTGGCAAGTGGCTCATTTCAATCAATGAATGCCCTGGTTGTTGGTGTGTCACAGCCGTCATTCTCTGCATTCCTGCAAAAGGTATTAGACTCAATAATCTCCCCCACCACATGAGCTTCCGCAACACCCAGCCAAAAGCAGCAGGAGATTAAACAGGGGGTTCTATCAATTTCATGGCTTCCCGTATGTGCTTGGTGCAATTGACAGCACCCATGTCCAACTTGTGCCACCTGGAGCAACTGGGCACATATACTGGAATAGCAAGCACACGCATTCCATCAATGTGCAGGCCATAGTGGACCACCGGTAACTGTTCACTAACATTTTGGCCAAGTATCCTGGGAGTGTGCATCACGCCTACATATTCCGTCACAGCAGGATCAACAAACACTTCCAGGATGGACAATGTGGAAATGGCCTACTTGTGGGTATGTGAGCAAACTTAGCAATATACACACAACACACGAACCCTGTAGGACACACAAGACACACACCGCTACAAAAACACATGGCCAGGGTAACACAGATGTGCAGCTAACATTACATATGTACCATGCTGCAGTACAGCACAATCAGTGTAACCACAAACACACACACCCACATGTACGTAACACACCCACAACTTGACAGGCAGACCACGTGAAGGACAGGTGAAGAGATGTACCCTGTGCCAACAGTAGAAATACACAAACCACTACAAGTGCCCACAGGTTGTCTACTATGTACTCTTCACACACAGTACACCAAACAAAGAGTAGTACAGCATTGTCAATGGCATACACCATTATCATGTTTCATACGTCTCACATAGGCACAGATTCCTCAAATCATGCTGTGCAAGTGACTGCCAGAACAAACATCAAAAGCCAGACAACTGCTGCCAATATCCACTACATCTCATCAACACATACCTGACTTACCTGTAGTGTGCATATACACCTGCCTGACGCATTGGCTCACACACATAGAAATACAAAATGAATGCCCATGACATACCATGTGCCAGATTTGTGAGAAGTGGCACCACACCTACTGTCGTGCCACCTCACATGCACCACTTACTGACCCACAACACCATCATGTCTGTACCATAAACAATAAATGGCCCACCAATGGACAGAGTCACTGTTAGACAGTGCAGATCATGGATGCCATAGTGGGACCCTGTGGGAGTATACAGAGCATCACTGACCTTACATGCACTGTGCCAACGGACACATTTGCTGTGTAGCTGAGCACCATCCTAGAGCCTGCACTGTGTATGTGTTGGTAGTATAAATGCTGAATCATGTTTTGGAAGATAGGAGAGACACTGGTAGTAATGGTGATCCTGAAACAATGGGATACACACCCTTGGACACCTAATGGCTGGCACAAACATAAGCTGCCACTCTGGATCAATAAGGGACTTATGTAATTACCCCCAGTGCCATTGTCATGGCCTGCACTGTATGTACAAGTTTGCGGATGACCACTTATGCGGATGACATTTGGGGCCAGATGTAGCAAACGTTTGCGACTCGCAAACGGGCCGATTCGCAATTTGCGACAGTGCAAAATCGGAAATGGGATGCAAAAAGCCCATTTCCGACTCGCAAAAAGCGATGGGACCCGTTTGCGAGTCGCATCCGTTGCGACCCCATTTTGCGACCCGCAAATTGCAAGTCGCAATTTGCGAGTCGCAAACCTTATGCAATTGCAACTCGCAAATTGCGACTAGTCGCAAAAAGCCCAGTTTGCATGTCCCATTTACCACTAACTCAGAGCAGGTGGTAACCATCACCAAAGTATAAAAGGGGACCCAGAAGGCATCTGGGTTACTCAAGATGGCGGAGATATACCTGATAGCAGTGAGGAGGAGAGTCTACGCAGCCCAGCAGAGGAGGAGGGGCCACAGACAGGAGAAGATATATAGAACCAGGCAGACTCTTTTTCAGCAAACTGAAGAGGAGATCTATGACAAATACCGCCTTAGCAGCGCAGCCATTCTAGAATTAATAGATTTACTGAAACCACAGCTAGAACACAAGACTCTGCGTGGCTGCGCCATCCCTACGCATGTGCAAACACTATGCGCACTGCACCTCTTGGCCTCAGGGAGCTATCAGGGGGTCATTGCTGTGGCAGGTGGGGTATCCCAAAGTGCAGTGTCAAGGTTCCTCAGGGCATTCCTAGATGCCTTAGTCACGCACATGTCTCACTTCATATACTTACCAAGGAATGAGGCAGAAATTAACAGCACCAAGCTGGACTTTTACCGCATTGCCCACTTTCCTCATGTCATAGGGTGTGTAGATGGGACACACATTCAAATATGCCCCCCTGCTAATCTGGAACACATTTTCCGCAAGAGGAAGTGTACCCACTCACTCAACATACAGGTTGTTTGTGATGCCCATTATGTCATCACAGACATCGTAGCTAAGTTTCCTGGCAGTACCCATGACTCATACATTTTTAGGCATAGTGGGATACATCAACGCCTGGAACGTGGGGAATTTGGAGATGGTTACCTCCTAGGTAGAGCCACAGACACTTGCAGACATACACACAGGTCACTGTGCACGACAATCTGGACTTCCTAACCGTGTACTTTTGTGCCCAACAGGTGACAGTGCATATGCTCTCAGGCCTTGGATCATGACTCCGTTTTTAACACCCAGAACTGAATCAGAGAGGCAATACAACAGTGCGCATAAGAGGACCAGGAACCTGATCGAGCGCACCTTCGGACTGCTGAAGGCAAGATTCAGATGCCTCCACCGCAGTGGAGGCGCCCTCCAATACACCCCCATTACCGCTTTCAAAATTGTGGTCGCATGCGCCATCCTCCACAACATAGCCACCCGACGTGGGCTACCTCTCACCCCTGCAGACCCAGATCCTGATGATGAAGAGCAAGAACAACCACATCGCCATCATGGGGATAGGAGTCTAGCTAATCAAGGCAGACTGAGACGGGACCATATTGCAACGCAATATTTTGGACGGTACGTGTCAACTCCCACCATACTCACCTATTAACCATTTGTTAAGTGGAACAAAAATAACTGTTTTATTAAGGTCATGAAGAAACTATATACAAGTTGAAATTGTCCATGGGCAGGAAAATGCCAACCAGTCATGTGGCACATTAACGCCATGTGCCACATTAATCTGTCCTGGCTGTTATCTATGATCTCCTGCCCCTCCTGCCAGCCTGGCTGGTCCCTGCTGCGTCCATGGTGCTGTGCCTACCACTCCTCAGCACCCTACTGTGAGTGGCAGAGACACTGCTCACTGTTGAGCCCTCCTCCCAGGTGTATTTGTTAACTTCCTGGCTGTGATGCCATCATCATGTGCCAGGAAGTGTTTCCAGAGTGTTCTGGTATGCTTTCTGGAGTGTTCTGCTGCATCTGCAAGCAATTTTGAAGGTATTCGCAATTTGCGACACCCACTAGCTAATTGCGAGTTCGTTTTTGCACACTCGCAAACAGCGACCTCGCAAACTGCGGACTCGCACACAGCGTTGCGAGTCCGGCTGCGAGTCGCAAAATCGGATCGCTTTTTTTTCTGGCATTCCAATTTGCGACTCGCATTTTGCGAGTCGCATCAACTCGCAAAATGCGAGTCGCAATTTTTATTTTTGCTACATCTGGCCCTAAGTCACTTTGGAAATCAGCCACCCTCCCATGCAGCACTTCGTGTGGAAAGGGCAGCAATGTGAGATGCTGCAGGTCTGTCACCACAAGATACATAGCATGATGATGCTGACTCAGATGTAGGTGTCACCTAAAACCTGAGGCAGTGCCAACATCAAACTCCACACATTGGATTTCACATCTGTGGAATGCACTTCAGTATGGATGAGAACATATGCAGCTAGGGCTGCAGGTCCACCACACAAAACCAATAACCATTACTAAATGTAATGAGTTTAATCAAACATTTGTGGTCAAAACATAATCTGGTTGGAATGTAGGCAGAGTGTGTCATACACAGTATGTACCAAAGATGTACACATGTCAGACATATGTGTAGGCCACACACAAGTCAACATAAACTCCAAATCTCCATACGGAGATAGTTGTCAGGTAACATTTCTTAGGTAGCATTGGTTCAGCCATCAACAACAATGCCTGAGCTGTGTATGTCATCTTAAATATTATGCTCTGTATGACAACATCACATATGAAAACACAATTCACAATCACAAACCAGAACGATTGTATTGTACTGACTGGCATCCATATGTGTATACACTGTTGTCACACATGCATACAATTTGCACGCTGTTGACTCTGTAACACACACATCGGTGTAATAGACCAATCACACCCTCATCACATTGTTGCATGGACTACCACATGTGGCCCTACACAATATGCCACACTGCAGCACAGCCCATGTCATTTGTATGTTGATACAGGGTGCATCTAAAGACAATGAAACAAAAACACGGAATCAGTAATTGAGTCAAATAAATTGACGTAATTGACTCTAAAACATCCGTAAACGCAAGATATATGACACATGGGCCCTTAGCATGAAATCCACCCTCGCACTCTTGTCAATGCTGATTTTCAGTGAATTCGACACGTAAGGGTAATGCGTCAATAAAAACGACGCACGTGCCTCATGCGTCTAAAATACCCACGCAGATGTCAAATGCATTATATAAATACAAACATCAATCAGATGAGGGTGTTGCCGTAGTCCAGTTAACTGCTTACGAAGGGGTTCAGGCTGAGGGACGATCCCTGGGGTACGCTGCAGATGATTTTGGTAGCTTCAGAGCGGAATGGAGGGAGGCGAGGGAAACGTGACGCATGGGGACAGGAATTAATGTAATAGGAAATCCTGTTTACAAGCATGGTACAGTGGGTGTTCTTTCACTTTCTCTTTACAGTCTGTGCCTCTTTTGACTGTGTGGTTGTGTTCTGGAGTTGGTGGTTGTGATTTCCTTGCCTATTGTATCTTGTGGTGTCCCTCCTGTCGTGTGTTGGTAATTATTGTCTGTATTTTGTCCCCATGTTTTTAAAACTGTGTTTTTTTTTGTTTATATTTGTATTTATACAGTGGGGTGTCTGTCCGGGATAGTTGTTAAATTGGGATAGTTGGGATTAGTTATTGGGCTTACGTTTCTGTTATTTTCATTTCATTTTTTTTCAAAGTAGTTGTGGTCAACCTTTACTGTTATAATATGTCTGGTAGAGGGAGGATGACCAGGATGGAAGAGGAAGAGTTGGGTGGCTTTGTATGGCTGATAGCCCACTGCCTGCTGATGATGTTGGAGAGGGGGGCCGGGTCATACAGCGTTACTGGACCGAGGTGAGACGACTGATGTGGGGCAAGGTGCTCCAACACCTGAAGAGGGTCTTTCGGAGACCAGGAATGAGCACCAGCTCAAGCGTCGCTGGGCAAATCTGGTGGCCAGGGAGCAGGATCTGCTCAATCATCTTGGTGTCGAGATCAGTGGCCCTGTTTGCAAGTCTCCCATTGGCATACTATTTACTGTTCACCGCTCTCGAATAACAGTAGCAGATATGTTGGAGTGCTGCATGCAATGCTTGTGGACAGGTTGCATGCAACCAGAATGAAGTGTAACTACACCAGTCAAGACATGGAGTTCACATGTCCTACCATTATACCAATGCAGGTCACATGCCTGGTGAGTTATGCACAACCATCACTAAGTCACACATTTCAGGGGCCATGCAAACACCTGTGCCCCGGCAAAGTGTCATGTATGATACGCCAAGACACCGCCAGCCTACCATATTTACCTGGATTGTGTCAACAAAGTAGGGCAATGCATGTATAGCACTACTTTATCATCATTTCACACACATGATCCCTGCCATTATGTCAGCAAAGGGGGCTTACCCACCTTAGGGGGCAATGTAAAAGGGACATTTGATACCATCAGACAACTTTGCCACATCAGTCATGGATTACTCAATGCATGATTATTGCAGATGTATAATTGAGCCACGTATCCATCACAAAGTGCCTCTTGGTGCCTTGCAGGACAAGCTTGAGTACCTGAGTCAATTGACTTGCAAAGCACCAGGGTAGTGTCATGTATTTGTTACACAATTCCCCCTTATACCATGAAGTTCCATATTCTATAGATTGCCCACATATGGTTGTTTCATGGTGTAGCACTACATGAGTCTCAGGCCCAGTGTATGTGTGCGGATGTGTGGCTCTCACTCACCGGAGCATCTGTGTCATTGTGTGTTTGTAGTGGTGTGTTTGTTGCACTGTTTTACACTATGATAACTAGCTCACTCCTCTAAAATAGTACACACTGAAATTTGTTGTCCACTAGTAGTGACAGTGATATGACACTAAGCATGGTTTTCCATTCATATCTTACAGGTTGACGTGCCCCCAACACAATCGGCGAAGTAGCTCGATTTGAGGACCCAGATGTATCCAGTAAGTGTGATAATGTGTATCCTGTGAAGTAATCCAGGGTCTGGTGTGAGTGATTCATGTGTGTTGCACACAATGCTAGATGTGATAAGCTGTCAAATGATCAGATAACAAAGTAGGCTGCATGGTGACATTGTGTCTATTGAAAGGTTCCCCATGCACCACCAGATGATCATATCTTGTGAGGATCTTGGTGCTCAATGGGCAGCATTGTGTAAACAAGGTGATGACAAGCCACGTGTAGGGCCATATGTGACTAAGAAGTGCAACGCTGTGAGAATATTGGCAGTGGGGCACTCCGTCATTCTCACAACACAAGATGCACCTTTTTGAACCCAACTTGGTGCATCCCCGTATTGTCATGAATATGGAGGACTGGACTGGCAATTGTCCCACAAGATGGCGCTCCGTATTTTGCACTCCATGTACGTAACACTTACGTAGAATGTAATAGGCGTGCATGCAGGTCAATGCCAAACGTGTGCTGACATGGAAATGGGTGTGTAAGGAATACTATTGGCAGATCAGGTATAGATAGGTGTCTACACCTGGACACATGAATGTAGATGTGATAGACCTATGGATACTAGCTTCCTAGTTGGCAGCGCTCCTAAAATATGGTCCACTCCCTGACTCCATGTATGAGTGGACATGCCTTGTTGGATGGCCAGGACAGTTGAGATGATGAACTGCATGGCCATCCCCCCTTAGGCACAGGGAAAGAGGAATACCAAATCTGTAGGCAGATGTGATACTCGTGTAGGTGACAGTCATATCGATCAGGCTTGCATGTGTACCTATCAGCACTGACCCCTTATGATTACGATCCTCCCAATAACATGTTCAAGTTACTGGTGATGTATGGTTGAAAATTGACACAGATGATGTGGAAATTTGGGCCTGATCTACGTGAAGTTTACGCTACCTTTGCATCATTACATTTTATACAAAAACAATGCACAACTCATTTGGTTTGGTTTGTAATCTCGTTGTGCATCGCTTTGTTGCCAATGAAATAATGCTAAGGCAGCGTTGTTGTTGCATTTTTCAGGCCCATTGTCTATTCTGGAATGTGAGTTGGCGTGCATGGGTAATTAGATGTACAGTGTAAGCCAATAATCTGTATATACTCCGCACAATGCTAACACTGATGGTTGCCTGTCTCAATTTAATAGCTGTCAACATGAACAAAAAGGAACTGCGAGCATTCCCGAAGCGGGCAGTCTGCTACCGCCATATCCTTGCAGTGTAATCTGGGTTCCGGAGATGGCTTGCCGCTATCGTGCAAAGAGATCAATTGGGGAATGGAGGGCATTCACCCAAAGGGGTTCCACACTGGCAGTGGCCACACAGAGAAGACCAAGCTCCACAGCTTGGGGGGCACAGATGCCACCATGACTACAGCCCAAGCTGGAAGACCTTGGACATCCATGCATCAGCCCACACCACCTGGTGCGATGGACCAGAAAATGTTGCAAGATCTGCAGAGAGATGTTACATTTGTATTGAGAAGGTTGGACAGTTTGGAGAAGGAGGTGGCAGCCAATACAAAGAGACTCAAGTACATCAAGAAAACGCTCAATAAGGCAAAGCTGTGATTTACTTTGTTACTCCCACCTCCCAGTTCTGTCCCCTCCCTCCTCATTTCTATTCATATTTTATAGTGGGTCTTATGGGGTTAGTGTTAGGTTAGAGTAGGTATGTAGTTTAGTTAGGATAAGTGGGTTTGGGGGGTGGGTTTTCTACTTTTTACATGTTACTTTGTGGGTGGGCGGGTGGGGGTAATGTTGGGGTATATATGTGTTTAAAAAAAAAATATATATATATATATATAATTATTTAGATATAGTTAGTATATGTGTAGTTTAGTATATGTTTCCCTGCATGTGTCTCGTAACATAATGGGATTGGGGGACCAACGTTTAGAGTGTGTTGTTAAATGTGTTAGGTAAATTTGGCATAGGGTAGTTAGGGTTAGTTGTTGGTTGAATATAGTTAGAATAGGTTAGGTTAGGATTCCCTGATTTGTTTTAGTTTAGTTTCATTGTTATTACATTTTTGGGGGTACTCTCTTACTTTATGTGTCATATGCTTGTATCTCAGGGTCTTCCCATGAGCGCATAGTGAAAATTGTGTGTTGGCCTACGGATTCCGTCCTGCCTCCAAATCCCTCTCCTAACATGTTCATCACCTGTTTACAACGGCGCTGTCACATTGGCAGCTACAACGCATCCACTTGTCTATGCATGTGCCATCCAGTGTACCCATCACTCAAGGTGACTATGTTTACTTTGTATTGGACCGGTAGGTGTGGTAATTCAGCTGTGTTAGGGTCCTGTGTGGGAATGTTGATCACTGTGGCACATCTGACAACAGCCTAAATTTAATATCTATCCTGCAAAACTGGCCAGTGGCAATTACAGATGAGGTAAAGTTCCTCTGTTTCACACCAATGTGTTCTACTGGTACTCCCAGCTGACGATATTGCCATAGAGAACTGTTTCACAGCCATTCCTGCCATATGTAGTGGGTGAAGAATGCATGTGTTATACATTTTTGACATAGTCACTGAATTGCTTGCAGGGGATTCCAGCATTGTTGTTCATCTTGTAGGAACCTTGTGCGCAGGTATGTGCCCCCATATTCCTGCACTCCTGTACTGACACTCTGTGACTAAAGACATGGTTACACACATCACAATTCCTAAGCGTAGTAGATGTATCACAATACACAAAGACATGCTGGTTATGTAAGAGGTGTTTATTTACAAGTGTCGTAGTGCAATATTCACAATGTTCAGGTCTGTGACCCCATTAGTGAAATCCATACAATTGTGACACAACACAAGTCCAGGGTTGAGGGAGTTGTCATGGGACATGCTTGGGTGAAGTGTCGTTAAGTGCGGAGGAACATGATTGGCCAATTTGTAGGTGAGAGACAATGACAATCCATAGCAGACGGGTCAACAGTGTGTCTTTGAAGAGTGCACATTTCCATCTGTGCTAACACTCGCATGATCTCAAGCACAGGACAAAGGAGAACACTGTCCATGTGGCATGGACTGGTGCTACTGGGAACTTTTATGTGTGAAGATGATCTGTTCCACATCTTCATCCTCTGATGTGTGTGGTGTCTCCTCTGTCCTTGATGGTGGTGGTGGGGAGGTAGATGGGGCCACACACACTTCAGTGGTTGGAGATGTGGACTCCCAATTCCCAGCAGCTGCTACCTGTGGTACAACATAGGGTATCACTGCAACAAGGAGGAACTGCTGACTTTTTAGAATAGCAGCAACATCCCTGTGATAGGCAGCCATGTCTGCCCCGAGTGAGACCAGTTCCCAGTGCATGGAGTCCATCTTGATCTCAAACATGCTGCTGTCAGTTTGGGAGGGCAGTTGTTATGTCCTCTCCCTCATGGCAGCAGCTATGTCCCTCAGACACTGCTGGACTCCATGCATTGGGGAATGTGTGCCTCGTTTTGCTGCAGTCTGTTCATTAGCCGTAATGAGGTGCGTGTGCGTACCCTCTAGGCTGGTTTCTAGGCTGGCTGCCATAGTCTGCAACCCGACCCGTACCTCCTTGGCCAGCTCCCGCTGGACTCCTACCACTGTCCTCTCAAAGCTGGTCCCTGGATTCTTGGAGTCCTCAGCTGTGTCAGTGCTGGTGAGTCGTACCATTGGGGTTTTGGATGGGGCATCTAGGATGGCTGCTACATTATTACTCCTCCTTGCGACTGGAGGTGGTGTCTGGAGGGATACGAGGACTCATAGGAGGATCTCTTGGCTGATGGTTGTCAGCTGGCCATTCAGGTCATTAGGGTACTCCAGGACAGGCAGATCAGCATCTCGGCAATGAGATTGTTTAAAATCAATCTTTCTGTGTTGTGGCAGTTGATATGTCACGTCACTGACTTGCTATTGGAGGCTCATTGTTATCTTAGTTCCCAAACATTGTTCCTGTACATCATGGCTGCAGTCTATGAACCCTTTGCCCCACCTAAGTGTCACATGAGGGAAAGCTCAGGAGGGTCAATTTGCTGCGTCATATCTACTAGGTGTGATGTATATCCTTTCTGTGGCTTGACACCATCTTATCATTGTCAACCCTCCCTATGCATCCATTTGCACGGTGAGGCCTTGCAATGGGTGTTGCAGTGTTCAAGCCACAGCACCACATATGTCAATATGCTCCTGTCCCAGTCTTACATGTTTCACTTACACCCATCCGGTACTGTACCCTTGCACCACCCCAGGGTTGGCATTGCCAGGACACTATGCTCTTGCTACCATTGATAGCTCCTCATGCTGATGTATGTGTATGTGTGCTACATTGCACAGCACGCATGAACCTAGCAGAGTTTAATGTCATCTTTTGTCTGTGCAGGCACCTGCGCCTTCCTACACACCTATTATCTCCCCCTCAATGCAGCCATCCTTGCACCATGATACATGAGATGCAGCATGGTGGCTGTGCAGCTAAATTGACACTGGCACAGGGGAAGACCCAGGGATGGCCAGCATGGGTATAATATTTTTGCTGTGTACATAATTATGTATGTGACAGTGCTTGATGCTAAATGAGTTTATGGGCATGGCCAGTTAACTGGAATTGAACTTAGGTCAGGGTCTCAAGCTAGTCTGATGGTGATTCTTCAGGTAGTCATACTGGTCCCTCATTTCAAGTGCGGCAGTCCTATGACCACCTGACTGGCATTGTCTATATGACCACCTCCAACAGCGCAGGTGGTAGTGGCAACTGTTGTCAATGGGGAATGGCCCATGGGCCAATGGCCTATCACTGGCAAGTTTCCAGCATCTTACAGACTGGCAATGGTACCTGTCTTGTGACCCCAGACCAGTATTACATTCAAGGCTACACTCCAGGTCTGTTCCAGCATTTCCACCAGCCTTTGCATGGCGGTGAAACCCCCATGCAAAGGTTGATGGTGATGAAGTGTGGTGTGCCCCTGCGCAGCCCATGCACATGGCATAGGCAGTGCAGGGGGTCCCATGCCCTGCCTCTTTGCCCTCTCCTCTGCCTGATTTGCAGAGCTAAGTGCAGCATATCCCGTCACACCCAATGCATCCCAAGGCTGGCACTGACTCTATTTGATCCATCAATAGTTTTATGCTAAGTGCTCCACAGAGCTACCATAGGCACACAGATTTCCACCCTCCATCCCAACGTGTGACTAATCATGCCAACCGCAAAGGTTACACTGCAGCGGAAGTCTTACCAACACCAGACTTAGACATGCACCATCCCCGCCCGTCAATGTGGAATTATACACCATTAAGCTTACAGTCATACCCCATGTGTTGTATGTATTTGTTTATTTCCCCATTCCCATGTGTCTCACATGGTTATGTCAGAGTAGTTGTGGGCTCCACCTGTAACTGTTGTGACCTACAGTTTGTTATCTGTGGTACATATTTTCTGTTCAGCATCAAGATGTGTGGTTCCACACTACACCAGTTTAGTTGGGCTGGGCGGTGGCATATTTCCAGTGATACACGACCATCCTGCTATTCCCCTAGCACCTGCTCACATTATTGTTCCCTGCACCCAGGGGTAATCCTCACTGCATGATGGAGTGGTGGCTGCCTTATGTGGGTGTGTTGTCAATGTGCGGGGTGGTGGTGCTACCAGCACATATCTAAGACAGTTTCAATAAATTGTGTGCTGTAAGATGCAGTACACATGTGTTTGGGCAAGAAGGCAAGGCCGTTGCAAGGTGTTACTGCAAGAGACATTACCATGACGTGACTGCAGGTATGGCATTGACTGACTACCTAGTCTGTGAAGTCTTGGTCATGTTGGTAGGGTTAATATATCTATATACAAGGGATGTTGTGATGACACAACCAGAGGCACAGTCATTATACATGCCATCTATACCATGTGCTGCATTTGTACATGTAGGTATTTAAGCATGGTGATTGACATTTGTCCAGGTTGTGTATGTGTTATGGTGCATGGCACTACCAAAGCGTACGTACATGTGTTGCTTATGTCAGCATGGTGCAATGTGTCCCTCTGCGCTCCTTTGACATGCATTGTGTGAGCCCTATGTGCCTCCCCTTTCTAGCACTTGACAATTTGACATTAATTTCCCCCTTGCAACTTACCCTGCATTTGTGGTGTTTCCTATAGTCTGCGCTATTCTGTCCTGTGATTCTAGTGACCAGTTCCTCCGGGATGACCGCTACAACCATCTCCTCCATCTCGTCCAAGTCCTCTTGTGGTGCTGTACTACCACCTCCAGTTTGCAGTGCTGCCTTCCTGTTCCTTGCCATTTTTATCTTTGTCCTTCGCTTACAGTCATGCCAGCGTTTCTTGCACTGTTATGGTTCTCCTGACCTCTGCCACTCTGTTAATCTTGTCTACTATCTGCTGCCGAATTGCCTCTCTCCTGCCAATTGGCAATTTTGAGGTGATGAAGAGTTGATGTTGATGCTCTGTCACCTTTCTCACCAGTATTTCACGCGCCTCAGCACTGAAACAACACTTTCTTTTTTTCTACTCCCTCCAATGGGTCTTGTCTGTGTCCTCCTGGCTGGTTCCTGGTTGATTGGGGTCCCCCTGGGGTCTCTCCTGACTTTCTGGGTCCATTTTGCCTCTCCTTTGCACTGTTTTCTCCATTAGTGTCGGCTAATGTGGGTAAACATGGTGCATTTCTATTTTGCGACATATTTACGTCGTAAAATGGGTTAGAGTCATTTTTCCGGCGTTAACGTCATTTTGCCTTACGACAAGGTGCAAAGGTTAATGTCAAAAATGTTGACTCTAACCTATTTTAAGGGCCACCCAGCGTTATAGCATGAATACGATGCCCAGGTGACATTACAAAAATGGCGCTAGTCACCGCTAAACTTTTTGACGCAAAACTGCATTAGTGCAGTTTTGCGTCAAAAAGTATAAATCTGGGCCTAAGTTCCTTTGCCTTTCATGCTCTCAGGGTATAGCACATTGAAAAAGACAATAGGATGCTAGGTTCTAGGTAAAGTTTTTAATGATATTTTTGCAATGCTGGAAATGCTCTTTTTACTCTCATTATTCGCAATGTGTCTCATGGCTGTTTTTATAAAATTCTGTGTAGTGGTTTTAGATGTGCTAAGAAACAGATTATTTCTGTAGTAATAAATACTTTTTAACATAGTGTTCGTTCTTCTTAGCACAGTATGTGTGAAACTGTAAATAATGAAAATGTGGTTGTTGCTGTTTCTACAGTCCCCCTCATCCCGTCATGGGATTGTTAGTAACCCAAAAGCAATACATTGAATAGTGTCTTACGGGCTATGAAGAGGTGTCTTTCACACGCAGCACTGGTGCATTGAACTAAGTTCAGTTTTGTCAACCATGGGGGGAAGTACCCCCTGTAGAGTTATGCCGAAATCATAATTTATGTATTAAACCCCTCCAATTCAGTAGTAAGTATTCCCAATTTGCCAGCCACTCCCAGCGGTCTCGCCTACATTTACTACCAAAAGGCAAGTATAGCTGTTTTTTAGAGATCTCTACACTTGTAACTGAGATCCCGGCACAGAAAAGGGAACTGGCAGAGGTAGTGGTCAATGCACACAGATTTGTGAACTACACTTTGTAATAGTTTAGAAGTGCTCCTGTAGTTTAACTAAATGAGCTACAAAATGTAGTTTGTGAATCGGTCCCCTAATTTCACCCATGTGAAGCAAATGTCCATGTTTAAGAATTCAGCGGATGAAACCAAATTCCCCAACATTTAGAACTTCTAACAAAAATTCTATTACTTCCTCTCTGGTAGTCCAAAAGTCCTCAAAATGTTCATGGAACGCTTCTTAGACATGAGACCGAGGGCCAGATTTACATTGAACTGGCACGGCGCTGCCCCAAAATTGCCAGAGCCACACTACACCAGTTCTGAATTAAAGGGACACCTTCCTGCACATAAACAATCATAAACAATCATTCATGGCATTTTGCTCTTTCTGTGTGCTGCAGAATGCAGCACACATGGAAAAAGCAAAAACGAGGAGAAATAAAGGTATTTCTCCTCGTTGCGCCATGCTAACGCCACCCCTTGGGTGGTGTTAGTTTTTGGCGCTTCCTCAAATTTACACTTCCTTGTAAATCTGGGACAGCGTCAAAAGCAATGGGTGCTGTGGTGGAACGCCCACAGCAACACCCATTGCACACCCCTCTGCCACAAAAAAACTGCATCGGAGGGGCCCATATGTACAAGGCGGCACTACGGTGGAGCTAAGGGCTTGTAAATATGCCACATGTGTTAAACAAACCTTTGCCCCACTTTATTCAGGTTCTCAGCAAAGAGACCAGTCACCATAAATTTCGGATTGGAAAGGTACACTTCCAACACAAAATATTATGCCTAGATAAAGTTTAAAATTGTTCCTACTCCAGATGTGCTGTACAGAGCAGCACACATGCAAAGTGGGAAAGCTTAGGAGAAATAAAAGCTATTCTCCTTTTTTAATGCCTGCTTTCAAGAGATGTTATTTTTTTGCATGAAAACATGTCTACTATTATCATTAGATAAGGTTTTGCATCCAAAACCATGGGTGCCTGCATGGGAATATCCATGTCCCAACCATGGAACGCCCCCTTAGCGCAATGTAATGTTAAGCAGCACTTTGCACTGCTCTGCGTTACTTTCAGGCAACTTTCCAGGGCAAAATATTTTTTAATCTGGGCCCTAGGTATAACAGTGGGTTGCTGAGATAGATAAGACTAGCACTGGGATTGCCCTTTCTGAGGAGGCCTTTGATTAGAGGTGGGCTGCTTTTGAAGGATAACTGACAAAGTAGGGGTTATGAGGCGGCAGAGATCAAGAAGGCTTTTCCCTGGAAGAGTCAAAGATTTGCACCTTTCCAGGGCTGTTCTAAGACACCTAGGGCCTGATTTATGAAATGTTAGCACCGCCTTTATGTCATTTTTTGATGCAAAAGTGGTGCAAACTTACAAAATACAATTCTAATTTGTAAGTTTGCACTGCTTTTGCATCAAAAAATGACTTAAAAGCAGCTTTAACTGTTCATAAATCAGGCCCCTAGACTTTTAATTCCTCTGCAGAAATCTCTGTGTACTCTTCAAACCTACTATGTAAATGTAATCTATGCCTGCACCAAAACAAAGCAAAGTAGATAAATACACTAATCTAGTGCTTCCTAAACTTTTTAGAACCTTGATCCACTTTTAAGACCCACCTAGCTTTAGTGGGTGGCCTTTTTTAAATTTAACTAAAGAATCGTGTGGTGGCTCACTGTCATTTACAGATAGCACATTTTCCATTGAAATAGACACTAAATTTACACAGACATACATTTTTACTGAAAAACTATGTTGCAAACAATGGTAATGTTTGGAAATCAGGTTTCAATGAATAGTTATCATTTGTGTATCACCAAGTAAGGTGTCTTGGTTTGTTTGTAAGCTATTCAATTCTTTATCTCTATCAAAGTGGTTTAATGTCATAACAGTCGACTAGGCGTCATATTTGAAGATTACATAATGACAATGTATTAGTTTCACGACTACGGGATCCCTCAGCATTAATACTCAAAAATGTTGAAACGTCCTTCATAGTCTCTCGTGGCAGTACCTGTTTTGTCTTTTGGAACATCTTGGTTTTGGCCCATTCTATTAATCCTGGGTTAAATTATTAAATTATTATATAAAGAAACTGGCGACTATTCTCTCCAACTCCATTGAATTAAGCAGAAGCACGGGGCAGCAATGTCCTCTATTGCCTCTACTTTTTGCAATGGAGCTGGAACCTATTGCACATTTACTCAGAGAGGACACCTGCATGACTAGTTTCAGATGGTCTGGCACATGTTTTTATTGGAAAGTATAATGTTGTTACAAAAGAGATATAGTAAAGCATTACAAATCCACATTCGCAGAAAAATAGATTAACTATGCATCCGTATAAAACAAAAAAGTAACTCTTTATTTTGTCATAAAAAAAACAAAGACATAAAGTTGACCTCTTTCAAGTGAGGTCTCATAGCAAAGATCTAACACCTCATAGAATATCAAGGAGGTAGCTGGGCAAAGAGGAGGCAAGCCTTTTTCTGACCAGTAGTCACAGCTCACACAATTTCCGTCTATTTGGATGAGCCTTACAAATAATAGTAAGCTCCAACCCATTAGCAAGTATAAACTCCTGCTACCAGGCCTCAGGATCAGTTGGTTTTGTTTAGAGCCAAGCCCTAGCAATACCCAGGCCTAGCAACTGTAATGGCAAATAAATAGATGCCCCTGAGAGTAGACGGTATAGAACTAGAATGGCCCACTATAATCAACTTAGTGTCCCAGTGAACATGTACACTCATGAGGCTATTCAGCCTATTCAAGCCCATTGACCAGAATAATAGCAAAGAGGGGCAGGTACCAAAAAACATGTGTGTGTTTACATTTATGCCCTGGCATTGAAAGCAATTGGAGGTCCACCAACAGCCCATTTTGAACAGAAGGTGTGGCGTATAGTACATATAACAAATTTAATGAATAAGTTCTCAAACCTTACACATTGAGAGATTTCTAAGCCAATGCCTGTGCCTAATGTCTCCTCTGGAGAGATGTGGACAGCCAGTGTTTTAGATCATTTAGTTGCCATTATGTCAAAGTAATGCACAAGTGGTTGATTAGTCATAAAAATCTGATAAAACAAAATGGCTATTCCACCAGCAAAATAGAAAAAGAAGAAAAGCAACATAAAGAATTGATGTCTGTCTTTTAGACCAAACATAAATTATATACCTTGAGATATGTATAAAGCAATCATGAAGAGATCAACCACAATGCAGAAAGAAGAAGAAGAAGAAGTCAAAGGAAGTCTGGGACCAACAATCTGTTTTCATTTGTGGACCGTGCCCCACATTTTCACATGGTTTTGAGCCTTTCACGGTCCCTTACAGAAATGTATTTGCCCCTCATAACAAAGTTTGAGCTTGGCAGGCTCCAAGAGAGAGACAGAGGTACCCTGATTGTCATCAGCGGGTATCAGTTCTCTGAGCTTCCATATGCATTCCACTATCTTGTGACAGAAGTCTGAGCGTACAAAAATCTTCACCCCACATGACTTGAGAGGGTTATATGGATGAGCATGTTGATAAATCAGTTGATGAAAAGTATAGTTGCCCATATGAATCAATATTGCCCTGGGGTATTGTGAGGATCTCCTCTTGGTTAGCTTTCAAAAAGGGAATAAATGCACCCTTTGCATCTGGCTGTCAATGTTCCAGTCAATAAATTGCGGAAATGCCTGCCTGAATAGATTAACCATATACCCTCTGGCATCATCACTCCCTGGCCTTAGGGTATGCCAAGTACCCATAGATAGGGAATGCATTTTTCCATGTCCTCTTACTTTTGTGCGATGCTCTTAAGCTTTTCCTCATGCTCTTCATCCTGACCCTGAATTTGCTGTACTGCTGTTTGCAATTGGGTCGAGCAGATCTCCATGTCCCTCAGCCTGCACTGAAGTGTGTCCATGTTTTTTTACATTTTACATAAGATCACCTGTGTTTTGAGATGTGCATTTGTTACGGAAAGTGAGTCCTTCTTATATTCCTCCCTATGAGTCATCAAAAGCTCATAGATGGTTGTGAGTGTAGGGGAATGGGGAGGATCACATTGGGCGGTTTTGTAGTCTAGTATTGTTTCACAAGCTGTTTCGAGACCGGATTCATGTTTCATATAGACGATGGATGACCCATGCTTAGACAACACCACCTTACTACTGCCATCCTGCTGGCCAGATCCTGGCGGGGGAACATTAATAGGTGTTAAGTTCTGTGCCATCCGAGTCCAAAGAAGATTGTCAGCAACATCATCCTCGGGCATATCATCAGCCATAGCAACATCTATGGTAGGCGAAGTTTGATCAGTGAAGTCCAGATTACCCTCCTGATGGAAGCTAGTAGCCCTTTCTTTCGCCCATCGCTTCTTTTTGCTTGTTGTCAATAAGTGACCACTAAACTCCTTGGACGATACTGAGCTCATATGAGAAGTTTGAGAGGTGGAATGATTATTCCCAAGTGATCCAGAATCAGCGCCAGAGACATCATCTGGGACAAAAGCCTGGCCCTCACCCTCCAACAAATCTGAGAGCGAAAAAAATCTTTGAGAGCATCTTGTGAATCCAACGCCATGATGCTATCATCAGATATGCCAAAGTCCTCACAGGGGAGAACAGATTCTTTGGACAGACCTTTTAAGACAGGTTGGATTTGAGCAGATTGGAGCTGCTGGTGAAGCACCTAGATTCTTTTGCTGATGAATCCCAGGGCCATCCCCTTGGGCTTCTGACACCTTCCTATGTCTTTATCCAAGCATGACCAAGATGGAGCACCAGACATGTTGTAGCAGATGCCCCCCACCCACTCGGTACCCACCAGGCCACCCGCCACTTTAGGCCCTGACCCAATCTCCCTCAGGGTGTCTCTCCTCTGCTCCTCAGCTTGTAATACCTCAGCCCATTTAGCCCCACCAAGCAGAAAATGTTTAAATCTGTAAGTGTTTGTTGCGTGATTGCGGGGGCTGTATTTGAACTTCCCTGGAGGGTGGGCAGAAACGTGATGTGTAGGTTGAGCCTGATTTACTAGCGAGTGAAGCTGGAGGGCGATACGGGTAAATGACTCAGGATAGTTTGACACCTGTGAAGATGGGATTTCCTTGTACACCAATGATTTAATTTAAGCTTAACTTTCAATTAAGTTTATCACTACATTTTAAAATAATAAAACATTTATTTAGTAATTCAACCATTTTTAACATTAAATAATTATGTGAGTGGGGTTGTCTGGTACTTCACTTACTCCAAGAAAGGGTTGGTGCCCATTTACTGTGGTTTGTCTCCTTTAGGGCTGCTTATTTTGTGTATGTGTGCTTGTAGTAGTAGCTTGTAGCAGCCTGGCCCCATAACCCCTCCATACTTTTCCTTTAACATCTCTGACTTTTACAACTAAGTTGTAAATGTACATGTGGAGAGATCGTCCCAATTAAAAGATGAGAGGTGGAGCAGAGATTTTTAATCACAAGCTTATGAATTGCATTTTGTAGTAAATAACACAGCTGTATTGCTACTTTATAAAATACAAAACGCAGTTTGTGAATAGGGTTCATAGCGTTTGTGCCATTTTTACTATTAGCACATGATGGGTCTAATTTACAACGTTAAAATGCAGCCAAGTAGTTCTTTAAAACAAGTGTAGTTATTTTAATTGTTCTTCCACATTGGGTAAGGAAGCGCTACTTTTCCTCTAATTCACGCATAAACTCAGATGGATGAAAAGCTGAGTGAATAATCCCCGTACTCTAATGTGAGATATCAGTGTTGCATTGGTCTCACAAGTGATGCGATAACCTTGTTACAAATGTGCCTGCTTAAGTAATTCTTAAGAGAACATTTATGACTCACTGGTTAGGGAACATGAAATGTTAGAAAACCTAGAGGCATATTTAAGAGGCCCAAGCGTCTCCCTGCCCCACATTAGTGCCATTTTATTTATGCTAATGTGATCCAAAGAAGCTAAAATCACTGTACCAGATTTACAAAGTTGTGCAATGCATGCATTGCGCGACTTTGTAACTCCTTGCGCCACATTAGGCCTATCCCGGGCATAATGCATGCAAAGGGGTGTTCCCTGATTAGAGGGGCCGAAAAAAATGGTGAAAAGAAATCTAAAAGATTTCTCTGCTTTATTTTTTTAGGCATTTTTAATGCCTGCTGAGAGCAGGCATTAAAAGGGAGCATGCCATAATTTTCAATAGGCCCCTATGTACTTTTTAGGGTTAGCATCACAATTTTGCCACTAACCCTGAACATTACATCAATAGCATCCAAATTTTGATGCTATTGAGCCCTACCCTGCGCCATGGTGCACCGCATTTTAAATATGCTGCATACATGGTGGCGGTAGGGGGGGCAGAAGGTGCTGCAAAAAAGTGGTGCTTCATGTATTGTAGCACCAATTTTCTTAAATCTTGCCCCTAAAATGTTACGCCTGAAGTTAAATTTTACTCCGTGCCAATAATACTTGCCTATTTTTAAAACATTGTGGAGATTTGGTGAACTGAACATGAACTGGTTTTCCTCCCGTTTCCTGCATACTAAAATTCCATAACAATGAGTTTCCTTCCCAGTGATTAATGTTTGCCAAACATTTTGTTCGATGGTTGTAACTTTAGGGTGAAGCCATCTTTCACTCACCTGGGTTAAGAAATCCAGTTGTTCTGTTTGTTATATGCTGTAGAGCACGTGAAGTGTCTTGTCTATCACGTTTAGGGTGACCAGGCGTCCCGGATTTGCCGGGACAGTCCCGGTTATTCACCAGGTGTAATGGCAAATTTTGAGAGCTTTAGCTGATGTCCCGGTTTTCAGAGAGGGTCGCCAGAAAACTGTGGAAGATGATTTTTTTGTTTTCCAAAGGCAATTTAATTATCAGGCATTATACTGGCTTTAAAAATTGCATTTCGTTTATGTTCCTAGGGCCTGATTTATACTTTTTTTAGCGCCGCATTTGCATCAATATTTTACGCAAAAGCGGCGCAAACTTACAAAATTCAATTATATTTTGTAAGTTTGCGCCACTTTTGCATAAAAAAATGACGCAATTGCAGCGCTAAAAAAAGTATAAATCAGGCCCTTATTGCCTCTTCTGTAATTTTCTGCTGATGTACCTATCTGAGGAGGTGGTGGGCTTGCAGGGCAATCTCTCAAAGACCACTCAAACCAGCTGGGTAATTTGTCACTCCACATACAAAAGAACAATGCTTCCACACAAGAGCAAGAAAGGGATGACGTGCTTGAAACCACTCAGCAAGGTCACAATCAAACTTCAATTTCGTTGAAAACACAGGCCCAATTTCACTTTCCTGTGCTCCTTACTTAAAACTGTCTTAAAAATGCGTGCTTCCACTAGGAAATCTACGAGGCTCCGTACTTCAAAGAGTAATATCTCAGCAATATTCGGTTAGACTTGCAATATATCAGTGCCCAGCAGTGTCCATAGCTTCAGGGTATCTGTGTGAAAGGGACACAAAGCTGTACAGGGTTGGCCCTGTTTGGGGTAGAGCGCAAAGTGCTCTGTCCCTGGTGTAATCTTTGGGCTTGTAACCAGGTCTATGTCACTCCGGTCAGTTTGGTTAGTTTGTAGGCTTGCCTTTTAAAATTCACGTGATTTCTTTTGTGAAAGGCCTGCACTCCTGGTCAATCCTGGTGGTCTCACAACTCAACCTCTGTGAGGCCTCTGCGCCTGCACTCCTGGTCAACCCTGGTGGTCTCATGATGCGGCTCCACACCACCACCTCACAGGTTCTCATGTCAGAGGACACTCAGTGACCGCACTGCTCCGCTACCCAGGACTGCAGTCTCCCCATGGTAGACAGAGTGCAGTGACATGAGCCACAGGGCTCGCTGCTTCAGGGACAATGCAGCATGGCAGCCCCAACTGCACACCAGGTAAACTCCCCACTAGTTTAGGGTGACCACCCGTCCGTAAATTTCACGGACTGTCCGTAATTTCACCCTGCTGTCCGTTGTCCGTGATGAAAGTCTTCACGGACAGCATTTGTCCGTAATTTTAGCCTTTCACCTAAAGGACAACGGAGGCAGGGCGAAATTACGGGCAGATCAGTCTCCCCAGCTGGACTGAAAGGCTGGGAGTCTCCTGTGCTCTGAGGGAGGGGCACACAGATAAGAATCAGACCTTCCTGCCAGGGGGTCTCCTTCCCTAAAGACATGCAAATGTGCCCAACTGGTAAATCTGCAAATACAAAGGGGCTTGAAAACCTGCACTGACTTTACTAAAAGGAGTCACTTGAAGTTTTCTGGTGGCAAAGATACTTCTTTTAGAGAGGTATTGTAATGGTGCTCCAAAGTGAGCTGTGGGGTGTGTGGTTTTAATGGAGTGTTATAACATTTTTTAGTACTAGGTATAAACTGTATATTATTCAAATCTGTATTTGAGAAGCACTTTTTTTTTATTTAATCGAAATGTATTTGCGCATTTTGTAGCAGCCTTTATTATGATGTAATTGTATTTTTCACAGTTCTTTCAGGTACCTCATAGTACTAACAAACATTGGCAAAGCCAATAGGTCTCATCTACGAAAGAGTTATTGGCTTTGCTAATGTGTTTTAGCCATTAGCAATGTTGTACACCAGAGTAGCTGCTGTTCATCATGGCTTAAAGTTAGTGGCATAGTTGTGTGGAGAGGAGTAGAGTGGCATAGGAGCAGTGGTGTAGAGCCCAGTGGTGCAAAGTACAGTGCAGTAGGGTACAGTGCAGATGTTTAGAGTGTGTGAGCATAGAGTGCAGTGGTTTAGAGTGCAGTGGCATGGAGTGGCGTGGGACAGAGTAGAGTGGCATAGAGTGCAGTGGAGTAGAGTGGCATACAGTGGAGTAGCAGAGAGAGCAGTAGTGTAGAGTGGTGCAGAGGCATAGATTGCAGAGTAGACTGACGTTGCAGGGAGTGCAGTGGCGTAGTGTAGAGTGGTGCAGAATAGAGCAAAGTGCTGTAGAGTGCAGTGATGCAGAGTAGAGTGGCATAGAGTGCAGTGGCATAGAATGCAGTAGTACATAGTACATTGGTGTATAGTACAGTGGTGGAGAGTGGAACGCTGCAGAGTAGAGTGTCATTGCAGTGATGTAGAGTGGAGTAGAGTAGCACAGAGAGCAGTGGCGTAGAGTACAGTGGTACAGAGTAGAGGGCAGAGGAGTACAGTGCAGTTGTTTAGAGTGCATTGGCGCAGAGTGCAGTGGCATAGAGTGGCATGGGATAGAGTTACATAGAGTGCAGTGCAGTAGTGTGGCATACAATAGTATAGCAGAGGGTGCAGTAATGCAGAGTGGTGCAGTGTCAGAGTGCAGAGTAGACTCATGTGGCATAGAGTGCAGTGGTGTAGAGTGGTGCAGAGTGGAGTATTGTAGAGTGGAGTAGAGTAGAGTATAGTGCCTAGAGTGCAGTGGCATAGAGTAGAGTGGTGTAGAGTGCAGAGTAGAGTGTCAGTGCAGTGGTGTACAGGTTCTGGCAAGGCAAGAGAAAGCCGTGCATGATAACCCTGAATGGTGATCCATAGAATGGTCAGTAGGAAACAATGAGCAGTGCATTAATCTTAAAAGTCTTTACTGGTAAACCCCATCTCATGCAGGGAGTTGGGCAGAAAGCCAGCGAGCCACCCATTGAACCTGTGCCGCTGAATGTAGCATTCTAAGTCCAGAAGACCTAATCCACCCGTAGTCACAGTTAGCTTTAGAGTGGAAAGAGCTCCTGATGGCGCCGCAGCAACCTAATCAGATGTGTGGCATGTCTGAAGAAGGAATGAAGAACAAGCAGAGGAAGGTTTGCAAAATAATACTATCATTGGGATAGCACACCATCTTCACTAGTGCCACGTGGTCCACTACAGAAAGCAGAAGAGAAGACCAAAAAGCAAACTGGGCTTGGAGGGACAGTTCGCTCTGCCGAGATTTTCTTCCTGGAAATCAGTGTAAGAATGGTAGATATTAATCATTAGGTATCAAAAGGTAACTGGTTCCCAGTTCAATCTGAGATCTAAATGTATAAAGGCAAAAACAGTGCCATATGTCAAAGAAACACTAATTAAATTTTACAATTTGTAAATTGTGTTTGTGCAATTTACATCCCAAATATTTTGAAGATTCTATGTGTACTTGACACTTAGGGATAACCCAGATCTCTAGTTTGGCTTTTGCTCAATTTCAAAACCATATAAAGACATGGACAAAGCAGGCAATTGCCTTGCACAACCTTGCAAGGGGTCTGGACCCTGCTCACCCTTCAAAAGCACTAACAGCGGACCACTGCACCAGAAGAGTTTGCCAAGGTGGATGGGTGTTGCTTGTTCAACCACTTGACAGTGCCCCTTCTGTTTCGCTCCTGTGTGCAGAGACAACTCCCCAGGTTCCCAATACCTTCGAATAGTCTTGGTGGACCCATCTTGTCTGATTTTAGGAATTGTCCCACCTTGTACTTCTCTTCCTTATTTACCCAGTTCTCGGCAACAACCCTTTGAATTACTTGCCGTGGATCTTCCATTTGCTCTCGATTTCATCCTCCTCTTTTATTATCTTTGATTGGTAGTCTGGGCTCCCATTTCTGAGATAAATGTAGAGTCCCGGACATACACTCTAGTGCAGTGAGACTACAGACAAGTTATGGGTACATCACATCCTGACATTAGGTGTGAGACTGTCGCCCACACCATCTGCCCTGCCTCGTTAAGTTGAAAGTCCATGGGCGGTTGGGGTAAGCCAGATGTTTTTGTTCAATTTGTTTAAACTAGCATAAGGTTAATTACCTTAATGTTTCCCAAACTGTTTGCCAGGGGTTTTAAAAAGTTCAGAAACATAATCAAAATGTTGCTGTTACTTTCTCTTCAGGAAAGATCGGGTAGATTTGGGTAGGGGTGATGGCCTTGCCGCAGTACTGAAGGGCATTAATTTACTACTGAACAAGGACGTAATGTGACACCTGAATGTAGCATACCAGGAGGCAATCACAAAAAGACAACAGTGAATAAATAGTGCTATGTTAAAAAAGAGTAAATAAATGCACTGACAACATAGTGAGGCATGGCCTCTCTTGCGTGTGTCTGTAAAACTGACGTTTGTTCTTGAATTTTTGCCTGAATTTTGACCCTTTGTCCTGAATTTTTGTCCTGAATTTTGACCCTTTGTCCTGAATTTTTTACAGTCCTGTCCAGAATTTGCCTCACTGCAGGTGGTCACCCTACACTAGTTCTGTGGAGAAACAGGGAGCAGATGCCAGAGATTTCATCTGATACAATTCAGTAGTCGAGGAAAAATAGTAACTGAGTAAAACGGCACTCTGATTGCTCCAGTGAAATGCTATAATCTGGTTTCTGATTATTTTCTTCGTTGGGAGAAAATAGCACCCAGCACATGAAGCTGACTCAGGGGCGTGGCTTGGTCAGTAAGGCTGGGGTGTGGAGGGGTGAGAGTCTCAGATTTCCTGACGGACACGGAGGAGGGGCTTAAAAGGCAGGGGAAAGGGAAAGGTATGTTAATTGGTAGGAGTACTAAGAAAGAAAACGCAACATTCTGTAAAATAATGAACATTTGTTCTGGCTTTCAAAACAGAGACGAGAGAGAGTGTGTGTTTTTGTCAGTGTGTGTGTGCATAAATTCCAATTGAAATCCAACAGATACCTCACCATACCCAACTGAAAGCAAATGCACCCACCTATTATTCAGAACATACATTTATTGGGGGTATAAGACCCCAAACCCCCCTACTCCGAAGCTATAAAAAGGAAACGTTAATACTACCTCCCATGAAGACGATTATACTTACTGTACACGCTACATTTTGAGCCACCCTTGCACTGTGCATCTGAGTCTGTCCGTCCTGGGCTAACAGCTACTGAAGTGCTCTATACACGAGCCACGATTACACTAGTGGCCTCCATCATAGCTGCTCAGTGCTTGGTGATCTGCTGTCGTTATGCAGATAACAACCATGTCAGTATAGAGGCCGAGATACAGTGTGCTCGTGCTGGTAATGGAGAGAAGAAACCCTGTCTCCCGGCTCAGAATTACAGTTTAGATGAACGATTAGAAGTGTTGGCCTTCTTGTGGAGGTGCCTGTAGAAACCTCACAGATAGAAAGAATGGCACTGATACACAAGGCCAATAAAGTGCTACTTCTACAAAGAGTTAGAAGGACATCCCCATCAAACAAATACCCAGAAATAATTGCAGTATCTGCTTCTTTTTCCACTGAAATACCTCCTCAAGATAGCAGTCTATGAGACATGCAAAGAGATGCACTGATGTTCAAGTCCATACAGTAGACCCCAATCAAAGCAGGTGGCTACTAGAGAGAGTGAGAGTCATGGATTGACTATCAAAGTGGTTATATAGGTCAGACATATTGAATGTGGGTCTGACTGCAGAAAGGAAATGCAAATCTTCTTGGCTCTAATTAGTTAACAGAGACACAGAGCTTCTCAGATGGGCACTGAGCTGTGGAAGATACTGTGGCTGTCACAGTCTCTGGTAACGAGATAGAGGCGCTAGTGATTGCTCCATCTGTAATCAAAATTGATAAACATTTCAGTCTTGGTGTAAACACTAGTGATGCAATTTACAGACTGTGTGACACAAATTCTGTTTTTTTCCTGAAAAGAATGATGCTTACCCCGTCCCACACTCCATCAAAATAGGATGACATTAACCTGCCAATATACTCGGAAAGGAAGGGTGACGCTGGTCCATAATTTGATGGCTAATTCAGAACACCCCAGTGCAATCTGGCCAGATCTACCTCATGAAAGTTCCTGCTGTTAGCAACGCTATTAGGGCCACGGCAATGTTAAGATGGACACTGGGCTCTGACATGTCACGGTCAAAGGACAACGAAGACAAATAAAATGTGTTAACAATTCCTTTCTGTCACAGATTTTGTCAGAGAGGCCTCCAGACATTAGCTCAGGCTTCGGATGTGAAGGGATGGGCCTGGCTGAGTTAGGCTGAGCAATCCCAATTAAATTATGGAAGAAAAAAATGATGAACAATAAATGTTCCACCACAAAATAGAACAAATGAAAAACAAAGTAGTATGCCAG
Source organism: Pleurodeles waltl (assembly GCF_031143425.1). Classification (NCBI taxonomy): domain Eukaryota; kingdom Metazoa; phylum Chordata; class Amphibia; order Caudata; family Salamandridae; genus Pleurodeles; species Pleurodeles waltl. The sequence goes on from NC_090437.1 coordinate 45,714,018, forward strand.
GGCTTTGATTGCATTATTCTGGGTGTCATGAGTCGCCCTTATATCCAACACTTAACCTTCAAGAGGAGACACAAAAGACCACTTGGCCTTAGAAGCTGCTAATTAAAAACACAAGAAGCATTTGTAAAGAAGCTAAACATGTCACCATATTAACTACTTGGATAACGAGGTTGAACAATGGACTGGAATGGCAGAAAAAGCCATGGGGAAAAAAGCAATGGATAAGAGCTGGTGGATCCGGCAGGTGACCGATCCTCTGAAGGCAGTAGGAGTACAGATATTTCTTCAGGAATCCGCTCGATTGAAGGTAAGCTCAGTACTGTTAAACTGAAGCTGATGCCTCAAAACTACTCAAGAAATGCCAGTGCAAGAATTGTATGTCTACTGTGTGCATGCTTGTTTACTTATTTTGGTATTTGATGGCTGTCCTTTGTTTGCTTTTGACAATTGCTGAGATGCATAAGTCACCTGTTTGCAGGTTGGAATTTGCTTACATAATGTATGCACTGGGGTACGGGGCAGTGGTGGGTGGTTGGCTGGCACACGAGGCAGTCTGGGGGTCCTGACAGCTTGAGGGAGGGATTATTTTTCCCCTTGGCGTGGGTGGGTTTGTTTGTTGTTTCATTTTGAAGTCCTGGGTCCATGGGCTCGATGATTGAGTGAGTGGTTGGATGGGGGGGTGCATGGAGGGTTGAGTTTAAAAAAAAAAATTGTTGCAATCATAAGCATTTTAAGTATAGAACACGGACGTCAAATGGGTGCGCCATGGCCAGCGGGTTTATTCTTTAATCAGCAATCATGTCTCGTCTGAGAATTATGTGTTGGAATGTAGCAGACCTTAATCGTCCTCTCAAGTGGCGACTGTTCAGGGAGGAGATTTTGATTTATAAGCCACCGATTATCTTACTGATACTCACTTGACATTTAAAGACCGGTCTCTGTATAAGAAGCTAGGCTTAGATCTTGTTATACATACTAGCCCAGCAGTCCGCGGCCCCGATGGGTCGGTGACACATTCCCAGGGGGTCCGCAGGCCTTGGCCGGGAGGAAGGCACTTCTCCAGCTGGGAACTCTGAAAGAAACACATGCATGTTTTTATATTTATTACTTCCTTCGTGCAGTAGTTTTAAAAGCACTGCAAAGTTCCTTGTACATCCAGCATCTTTCGGGCAAAAACAAAAGCGTCACGATAACTCTGGTGATTACTGTACCTGCTGTAGAGAGATGGGAGTTTTGTTTAGTGGCAGTATTGATTCATCTAATGTAGCGCAGATGGCCAATATGCCTCCTGCTAAGAACATGTATCATGCAAAGAACACCATTTTAAGTGCCTAGCACAGTGGGTTACTGCTTTTGCCACAGAGATTCTTTTGTTACTGTGCAGTTCATAAGTTCTAGCACAGAGAGTTATAAACGTCCATCAAAGAGCTGCATGCAAACTTCATGCCACATATTAGAAAGTTATGTTATTCCCCCCAGCCTTTCATTTGCCTTATGTTGCTAAAAAAGGTTTGCTTGCGTAGAAATACATTCTTATTATTAAAGTCAACACTAACCACTGTGTTATTTTCTGAATACTGAGTATGTGCTTCTCCAGACCAAGCACTTTAAAAAAATGCCTACAAGTGTGGCTGATGTGAATCTTACACCTTGTAGCTCCTGTAAAGTGCTTCGGCACTCTACACTGGTATGAGAGGTGCTATAAAACAAATGAATTACATGTGGCAGAGAAGCTATGGAGAGATGAGAGGTCCTTATGACTTTCTTAAGGTCCTTCCTTTCCCCACCAAATATTTATGTGAAAAAGGTTTCTCAGATACCTATAAAATAAAAGCTGAAATTGCTTGGGAAATGTACACACTGACCTCAGGTTTCAGCTCTCCTAAATGAAAACAAACACTGACAAAATTAGTAGTTGAGATGCAGCATCAACATTCCCATTAACATTTTTCAAAGTTTGTATATTTTTTCAATATAGAATAATTTTATCTTTAGTAAATTGAGTATTTTTTGGTGTGTACTTGTTTGTGTATTTTTTGCGAATTACTGTTTAAATATTTGAAATTTAATTTGTACAAATTGCTTGTGGGTCCCCGGCTTCCAGTAGAGATTTAGTGGGGGTCCTCAAGAGTCAAAAGGTTGGGAACCACTGCAATAACTGATCAACCTCTGTGGATTATTCGGTACAGAGGAAGGCTTCTGATCCTAATGGCTGGTGGGCTATCGCTCAGATGGATATTGAATCTAGGCAACTCATTGAAGCTGCAATTTATGGAACTAACCACAACAATCCTACCCTTTATTGGTTGAACTATCAGTATACTCATGGGAGATAATTCTTCTCAGGGATTATAACTGTATCATGAGTTATGCTGATGATACTACTAACTGAACTGTTCATCCTCGAATGGTCAAAATTAGGACTTGGTTCAGGTCAATGGTCTAGCTGATCTCTGGCGTGCTCTGTATCCCAAGGTTCCTGGTTATACTTTTTACGCCACACCACATGGACACTATTCACAGATAGATTTGTTTTTATAATTAGGCGATTGATTCAATTTGCAACAAAGAAAGTCTGCCCTACGATTACCTCAGATAACAACCTGGTATTATTGGACTGGTTACATGCACGAGTAACTAAAAGAATGTATTCTCAGTAACATCAATTCTGCAGCTGCACATATAGTCTGGGATGTAATGAAGGCTTTTGTCCATGCTATTGCTTTTCACTGTATTCAGCAGATTGATCACTCACAGAAGGAGGATGCCATTAGATGGCGTACCCAACTTTGTGAGCTATTAAAGATAATACTCTGAAAGAGTCATTCATTTATTCAACTTCAACAATAGTGGAACTTCGATGCATGCTGGATCAACAGCTGTGGGAAAAGACTGCAGCTCAATATCTAAAAACTGAACGGTTCAATATGAGTATGGAGAAAACATTGGGTCAGTTATGGCTCAGTATATTATGGAAAAGAGGAACAAGAATCTAATTAAAAGTATAAAGGGCAGCAACGGTACTCTCTACTGTGGCACTCCTGCTATAGTGGATCCGTTATCAGATTTCTAAGGCCATCAATCATCTGCACATGCATTAATGTGTACATTCAGTGTGCATGTTTTCCCTCCCTTGGTGTAGCAATTGGAGAAGGGTATAATTTCTTCAGGAAATTGGAAGTGCTATCAGGGCATTACCATCTGGGAAGGCAGCTAAGGAGGATGCTATGCCATTGGAATTTTATTAAACATTTTCTCATATTACACTTCCCCTATTTGTGAGCCTGGTAGCTAGTATTGAGAATGGATGTGACGTTCCAGCTTCTTGGAATCTTACCAATAATATGGTTTTCTCAAGAAAGAAAACCTGCTAGAAGATAGAGAATCTTACAGCTGATCTTGGTGATTAATTCTGATGCTAAGATCTTTGCCAAAGTGTTGGCAGCTCGCTTGGTGCCTCTGACTCATTGCTTAGTCCCACTGCAACAAAATGACCTTGTTCCTGGCAGAGGCACTACCAGACAGATCAACCCAACTGTGGCTATTTTTGATATGGCTAAGAACATTAGTAGATTTTGTTGGATGCCGAGAAGGCCTTTGACAGAGTGTAATGGCCTTTCCTTTGGTCCGTCTTATCGATATATAGAATAGTCTCTGGCTACAAACTCAACTTATCCAAAATGCAGGTTATCTCCAACTTTCAGTCCGACTTACTGATCCCAGGGATATGCTATGTACCTCTGGGTTAAGCTTTGTGCCAACGTGGAGCATATTGTTTCTTTAAATTATGGACCTCTTTTAAAATCAGTTATAGCAAAGATGAGGTTGTGGAACCACCTTCCAATTTAGCATTCTAGGACATTGCAATACTATTAAGATGAATGTCCTACCTAAATTTCTTCATCTGTTCTGGGCTGTTCTATTGCAGGTCCTGATCACTTCTTTTGATGCCTCGAGGGGGAAATTGGTAGTTTTGTTTGGGGGTATCGGTGGGCCAGAAGGGCTATCAGCCTTTCAAATTTTCCTCCTACTCAAGACTGTTTTTCTCTTCTTGACTTTAAGCTACACTTTTGGGATGCCTTTGGCTCTTGTCTTAAAAATATTCGCACTCATCATGAGCCTGATGGCTATGTCATTGGTTAGCAAATGGCCTTAGGGCTGGATTTTCAGTTTGCGGGTACGGTTTAGGATTAGTAGGGATGTTTTTCGAATCTGGAGCGAAATCTGTGCTCGATACTCCTTGCAGGCTTTCCAGTCACTTACACCAATCTCTGAAAATCCTATTTTCCATCCATTTTTCATGATTCGGGGTTTAGTAATTGGGTTAGCCGGGGAATTACGACTGTCAGACAGCTTTTTGATTTGGATGGGGTATTAGCTTTTTCTGATTTGCAAAAGTTTTATGATCTTCCCCGACAGTTCTTTTTAAAATATTTACAAGTCTGTGACTTTTTATTCACGCAATGCAGCTTTTATGGTTGGGGCAATCATGAGGACCTCTTGACTAGGCTGTCAACATCAATTAGGACTTTCTATCATATTATGACGTTTGGTAGGGCAGACAACAGGTCTATTCAAGCTACTAAATGGGGTGCTAAGCTTGGCCAGGATATCTCAGTAGATGAAATCTCGGCTGCCTTTGATGTCATAAATTGGTAATTTGCTCAATCAGTCTTAAATTGCAACAGTTTTGTACACTGTGCATGTTATATTACACCCCAGACAGAAAATGTAAATCGTCTAGAATTAACTTGAATTATAAGACACATTGAAGCTCATTACAAGTATGGCGATCTATAGACCGCCGCACTCGTGGTGGCGGTCTGGACCGCCGCCAATCTGGCGATCCATCCTCCACATTAACCACCAGCTCCGCCAAGATCTTAGATCCGGGAGTCTGGAGGAGGCAGAGGTCCTAATCCATCAGGGCATTATAACCTTGTTCTCTGCCAACGGTTTCATGGCTGCAGCACTGCCATGAAAAGGCTGGCAGAGAACAGGTGAAGGTGGCCACAGAGGGGCCCCTGCACTGCTGCTGCACTTAGCCCATACTAAGTGCATGGACAGTGCAGGGGCCCCCCTGGCCAGCACCATCGCAATGTTCACTGTCTGTTTTGCAGACAGTAAACATTTCGAGGGTGCCGGGGCAACCTGCAGGCTACAGCATTGCCACCAGCTTGATTACGAACCAGAGACAATTAGGTAGCCTGTTTCCCGCTATGCCAGTGGTTGGAAACTTGGCAGGAAACACATAATAGCTTGAGAGGGGAAGATGCCGTGTGGGCGGTGGCCACCTTGTTAGGAGTTTGGGTGATGGAGTTTTCCGTCCGCCAAACTTGTAATCAACCACATTGTCCTAAATGTGACCAACACGCTTCTAATATTATTCATATTTTCACTGAATTCCCTGCACTTAAAATTTTGGTCTGGTGCCACTCAGTTGTTATCTTTTCATTTGCAGTAGTCTGTTGAGGATATTATGCTGGTTTACAAGCTTTATGTTAACCCGGTTTTACATTGGTGGTATCAATTGCGATCGTCGTAGTCAGTTTATGTATTGCTAGAGCACGGGTACAACCTACCCCTCCACCAGTCTCTGAGTGATGGTAACTGTTCTTACAGACTTACAAACCAGAGGCTGCTATTCAAAAGGCCAGAGGACCTAAGGGTCAGAGGCAGTTAAATAGGATCAGTGCTAATTTATTTTCCTGAGAATTTGTCATAGACATCTCTGTTTGTATTATTTTGTTTTTACTTTGTTTATTATCTTTAATTCTACAGTTAATGTTGCGTGCTGCTATTTATTATACACCTGTATATTCAACTTTTCGATTGCAACAAATCCAATAAAAATGAAAAGAGAAATTAATAAAGCAACAAATACATCATAAATAGGTTGGAGTCTCAGACATCCAATAGAAGACCAAAGACCTGCAGAATCTTTTTAGCTAGAATAATTTGTGACTATCTGTTGTATATAAAGTTGCAGAAGATGTAAACACTCTGGGCTTTGTGGTGCAGCTGTTTCAAAAAGCGTTCTCAAGCTTGGCTGACTGGGATTTTGACTGCCATATACATAGGACCCAAGATTGCATTTCATGAATCGAAAGAGATTCATACAAAGACTTGTGTGACTTTAATGCATGTTGCGATTTTTTGTTGTGTCAGTCAATATATGATCAGGGAAGAACCTGTAAATTTCTGACTGTAGAGAACATTACTTTTCATGTCCACCATGTCCACCATTATATTTTGAAGGCGATGGTAGAGTGCATATGGCATCTCAGTCATATGATGTCCTCTCGAAGATATTGATGCAGTTACTTACTTGCAGGAACCTGACAAACTGAAAATTGTGTACAATCAACACATTTATTTCTACAAACTAGAGATCCAAGCCAAATAACTTTTTGAAGCCTGGCAAAGGCAAAAAAAGAAAAATCCTACATCAGATGTTGACAGAATTAGATAAACTGCATGAAATGATAGGTTGCTCTTTGTCTATGCATACACCCAATTATACAAATAGGTGGTCATTACGAGTCTGGCAGCGTAATGACCGCCAGACTCGCACATTTTGACCACAGTGGTCGTGCGACAGTCGGACCACCAGCACCACCAGGATGAGTCATTCTGGCGGTCTGGTGGTTGTGGCAGTCCTAATCCGCAAGGGCAGCCCTGCAAGTAGAGCTACCCTGGGGATTACGACTTTGTTCTCTGCCAGCGATTTCATGGCGGTAACACTGCCATGAAAAGGCTGGCAGAGAACAGGTGCAGGGGGCAGTTGGCATGGGCAGTGCAGGGGCCCCCCTGGTCAGCGCCCTCACAATGTTCACTGTCTGCTTTGCTCGATTATGAGCTGGAGGCAATGCTGTAGGGTATTTCCCGCTAGGCCAATGGGTGGAAACTCTTAATGGGCCAGGCGGGGAGGCAGTCACTATAGCGGAAACTTCCCCGATGGTAGTTCGGCAGATGTTCAAAACCGTCCGCCGAACTATTAATCAGGCCCATAATTTGGATACAGAAAATGATTTTCCAATTAACATATCATCACTCTTTCTCATTACTTTCTCCACTTCTAATTTACACTTGTTATTCTGCAAAGGGTGATCTCCACCTCTAGGGAGGGATTGGTATACAAGCTTAAATATTACATTTGCTTCTAAAAATAGGCAATTTTAGGAGAGCGGTTGAAACAATAGTTATATGAAAAACAGAGAAAGTGGGCAGAGTGTCATTAATATCAGGCAAGGTTTGAAGAAAATTTATAGTATTGCAGGAGATACAGCAAAGGGCATAAAAGTATTTACTCATCTATTCACAAAGAATGCCAAACGCCTTAATTCCTGCACCAACTGCACAGAGATTCACGAGCAGATACTACAACCTGCAGAAGAAATCACATGACTTTATGAAACCCAAATCTCCTTTAAAGACATGACACTCAAACAAATGGTGGTGTTTAGATAGAATATTGGAAACAAAAATGTCAGGTAACAAAACATTGTGTCAAAAATATCAAGGACAAAAATATAGTGACAGTAAGTTTCTAAAGGTAAGCAAAGTTTTACTATATACATATATATATATATATATAAATATATATATATATACATACATATGGAAAATGTCACTTACCCAGTGTACATCTGTTCATGGCATGTAGTGCTGCAGATTCACATGCTATGCCTAATCCCATCATCTAGTGTTGGGCTCGGAGTGTTACAAATTGTTTTTCTTCGAAGAAGTCTTTTTTCGAGTCACGGGATCGAATGACTCCTCCCTTCGGTAATAGTGCGCATGGGCATCGACTCCTTTGTAAGATTGTTTTCCCGCAGAAGGGTGTAGGAAGGAGTGATAAAGTGAAAGAATATAAATATACAAGTAAATGTAGTATATAGATAAGATGTCCATGTAAATGTAAAAAACCTATATATATATATATGTGTATATATATATATATATATATATTATATATATATATATATATTTACAAATAGATACTGCAACGACTACAGGCTTCCGGGGAGGAGGGAGGGTGCATGTGAATCTGCAGCACTACATGCCACAAACAGATGTACACTGGGTAAGTGACATTTTCCGTTCGGTGGCATGTGTAGCTGCAGATACACATGCTATGTATAGACTAAAAAGTAGTCCTTCTCCCAAAACAGCGGTGGCTAGCCTGTAGGAGTTGAAGTAGTTTGAAATAAAGTTTTAAGTACAGCTTGACCAACATTAGCCTGTTGTTTTGAAAATACATCCACACAGTAATGGTAAGTAAATGTATGTGGAGTGGACAATGTGGCAGCTTTGCATATGTCTGCCATTTGTATGTTCCCTAGAAAAGTCATGGAAGCACCTTTTTTCCTAGTGGAATGTGCCTTAGGTGTTATTAAAAGTTGTATTTTTGCTTTAATGTAACATGTTTGGATGCATTTAACAATCCATCTAGCTAGTCCTTGTTCAGAGATAGGATTTCCTTAATATGGTTGCTGAAAAGCAATGAAAAGCTGTTTAGTTTGACTAAACTCTTTTGTTCTATCAACATAGTACAGTAGAGCTCTTTTAAGGCCAAGAGTATGAAGAGCTCTTTCATCAGTTGAGTCTGGCTGTGGGAAGAAGACTGGCAATTCCACAGTTTGGTTAATGTGAACAGGGGAAACTACCTTTGGAAAAATTTTGGGATTCGTCCTAAGTACTACTTTATGTTTGCGTACTTGGAAAAAAGGTTCCTCCAGAGTGATTGCTTGTATTTCACTAACTCTTCTTAATGAAGTAATTGCTACTAAGAAAGCAACTTTCCAAGTCAGAAATTGAATATCACATGAATGCATGGGCTCAAATGGTGGTCCCATTAATCTTGTGAGTACAATATTTAGATTCCAAGCAGTAACTGATGGGGTTCTTGGTGGAATAATACATTTAAGTCCTTCCATAAAGGCTTTAATAACAGGAACTCTAAAGAAAGAGGTATCTTGTGGTGTTTGTAAGTATGCTGTTATAGCAGTAAGATGAATTTTAATAGAGGAGAAAGCTAAATTTGCTTTTTGTAAATGAAGCAGATACCATACAATATCTTGTATAGATGCTTTAAGTGGATCTATATTTTTAGGTTGACAATAGTAAACAAAACGTTTCCACTTGTTAGCATAGCATTGCCTAGTTGTAGGTTTGTGTGCCTGTTTTAGAACTTCCATAAATTCTAATGGAAGTTGTAAGTATCCAAATTCTATGACTTCAGGAGCCAAGTCGCTAAGTTGAGAATACTGGGATTGGGATGCCTGATTTAACCTTTGTTTTGTGTTAACAAATCGGGTCTGTTTGGAAGTTTGCAATGAGGTACTACAGGCAGATCTAGGAGTGTTGTGTATCAATGTTGCCGTGTCCACGTGGGAGGCATGAGAATGATGGTAAGAGAGATGTGACACAGTTTGTTGACCAGAAATAGAATTAGCTGGAGAGGGGGAAAAGCGTAAGCAAATATCCCTGACCAGTTGATCCATAGAGCATTGCCCTTGGACAGAGAGTGTGGGTGTCTGGATGTGATGTTTTGGCATTTTGTGTTTTCGCAAATAGGTTTATTTCTGGACTTGACGGAATTATCATTCTGTATGCATTGACAGGCTTATCATGGTCGTGTCTCCTTTCCTCTATAATTACCAGAATCCTACATACGGGTTTCAAGATTTGCATCAACAAGCCGTATTGGTGCACCAGAACATTGTTCTTCGACACGCTTGACATTTGGTACCTATTTTGCTTTGCCTTGAAAAAGTCATGTTGACGAAACACATGTTGGATGTTGTTCCTCTGGATGTATGATGGACACTATCATGGCTTTTGTTCCTCGTGATGTATGATGGATACTGCCATATGGAATACTTTTGGATGAACAATAAACTTGACTACACACCATTTTCGAATTGGAATCGTCATTGACGTACACAACAGCAAATTGGATGTATTTGGTGTGCCCTAGTATCTACTTATGAACTTTCAAGCATCATATGTTTTCATATGATGCTATTTGCATTCTTTGTGGCTGGATGCTCACCAGTTGGACACCCTTTGAACTACCTCCAGTAACATAATGACAATGCTATCTCAGCTATAATACGTACATAGATAGGAGGTGCGAACATTATATACAGCCACTCTTCTCTTTTTTGTGCAGGTCTATTTCTGGTGTTCCCCACATTTGAAAGTACTGTTGAAGTACCTGAGAGGGAATCTCCCATTCATGTATCTGTTGCTGTGTCCTGCTTAGGAAGTCCGCTAGCTGATTGTGTATCCCTGGGATGTATTCCGCTAGCAAGTAAATGTGATTGTGAATTGCCCATTTTCAAATTGTTTGGGCTAGAAGGGACAGTTGAGATTAATGTGCTCCTCCTTGTTTCTTCAGATAATACACTGTTGTCATATTGTCTCTTTTTATCAAGACAGTTTTGTTCTTGAGAAGGGGTTGAAAAGCTTTAAGTGCAAGGAACACAGCTAACAATTCTAAATGGTTTTTGTGATAAGTTATCTGTATTGAATTCCATTCCCCTTGAATGGTAAGGTTGTTGAGGTGAGCTCCCCAACCTAGATTTGATGCATCTGTTGTTATTGTGGTCTGAGGCACAGGGTCCTGAAATGACCGCCCCTTTATTAAATTGTTGTGATTCCACCATTGAAGAGATTTGTGTGCTTGGCGGTCTAACAACAATAGATCCTGCAATTGACCCTGTGCTTGAGACCATTGCTGTGAGAGGCACTGTTGTAGTGTTCTCATGTTTAATCTTACTTGCGGTACTATTGCTATGCAGGATGTGATCCTTCCTAATATTTTCATGAAAACCTTACAGTGTAATGTTGATTTGGTTGTATTTGTGATATGAGATTTTGAAAAACTTGTATCTTTTGTGTATTTGGATAGGCTAAGGCTCTCTGGGTATTGAAAATAGCACCTGGGTAAGGTTGAACCTGTGGTGGTTGAAGATGATATTTTTGGTAATTAATTGTTAACCCTAATATGTGTAGGTTTTCTATTGTGTATTGAGTATGTTGCTGACATTGTATAATATTGCTTGATTTTATTAGCCAGTCATCTAGATAAGGAAAGACATATATATGTTGTTTTCGTAGGAAAGCTGCTACTACCGCTAGACATTTTGTGAAAACCCTTGGAGCTGTTGTTATGCCAAATGGAAGGACTTTGAATTGGTAGTGGTTCCCCGCTATTACAATCCTTAGGTATTTTTTGATGTGCTGGATGTATGGGGATATGAAAATACGCATCTTTGAAATCTAATGCAGTCATGTAATCTTGTTTTTGCAGTAGTGGAATGACGTCCTGCAGAGTTACCATGTGAAAGAGTTCTGACAGGATATATAGATTTAGCGGCCTGAGATCCAGAATGGGTCTGAGAGTGCAATCCTTTTTGGGTATGAGGAAGTATAGTGATTATACCCCTGTTCCATGTTGAGACTTTGGAACCAATTCTATTGTTTCCTTTAGTAATAGCGATTGTACCTCTTGTTGTAACAGAACGTTGTGTTCTGGGGACAACCTGTCATAACGAGGGGGAATATTTGGAGGAGTAGAAATTAGTTCTAGGCAGTAACCACTGTGGATAACTGAAAGTACCCATTGGTCTGTGGTGATATTTTGCCACTGGGAGTGGAATTGCTACAGTCTGCCCCCCCACAGGAGATGTGTGGGGTTGTGATATACTGAGAAAGTCACTTTTTTGATGGAGTGGTGACACTCTTTGAGGCTTGAAATTTGCCTCTGGCTCTGAAGTGTTGACCTCTATAAGAGCCTGTAAATGTTCCTCTTTGATATTGTTGTTGACCTTGTTTAGGTTGTGAGGTGGAAGTGTCTGTAGATTGGGGCTTGAAACCTCCTCTAAATTGTTGTTTACGAAAGGAGCCTCTATAAGGTGTAGTGTATAGAGCTCCCGTAGCTTTTGTGGTGTCAGTCTTTCCTGAGCTTTTCAATAGTTGTGTCAACCTCAGGTCCAAAAATGTGTTTTTTTATCAAATGGCATATTGAGCACTGCTTGTTGGATTTCTGTTTTGAAACCAAAAGATCTTAACCATGCATGCCTACGTATGGTTATGCTAGTGTTTATGCTTCTAGCTGCTGTATCAGCTGCATCAATAGCATATCTTATTTGGTTGTTGCTAATTGCCTGACCTTCTTCAATAATTTGTTGAGCACTTTTTTGGTGTTCTTTTGGTAGGTGTTGTAAGAATTCCTGCATTTCATCACAGTGTGCCCTGTCATATCTCACTAGTAGGGCTTGTGAATTGCCAATGTGCCATTGGTTAGCTGCCTGTGTAGCTACCCTCCTACCAGCAGCATCAAACTTTCTGCTTTCTTTGTCAGGGGGAGGGGTATCCCCTGAAGATTGGCTATTGGCCCTTTTCCTAGCAGTACTGCCGACAACAGAGTATGGTGGTACCTGTTGCGTGATATAAGCTGGGTCTGTTGGTGCAGGCTTGTATTTTTTTGTCTATTCGTGGTGTTAAAATTCTAGCCTTAACAGGTTCTTTAAATATGTCGTCTGCATGTCTGAGCATGCCAGGCAACATTGGCAAGCACTGAGTGGGTGGAGGACAATGTGTTGAAAACAAATCCTCCTCCAAAGGCTCAGCATGCATTTGTATCCCATGGTATGCAACTGCTCTTGAAATGACCTGTGTATATGCTGTGCTATCCTCTGGTGCGAAGGTTTGGAAGGATAGAGGTCTGGGTCATTTAGTGGTATGGGATCAGGATCATACAAATCCCAGGGGTTAACTCTATCTCCATGCGAATATGTATGGGAGTGTGTTGGTGAAGACAATTGTGGTGGGGTAGCAGGTAGTGGTGAGAAAGAAAGTTGTGGCAAATGTGGTGGAGAAATTTGTAAAGGTAATGGTTTCTCCTTCCTTTAAAAAATGTTTGCTGGTGGAGGAGCAGTGTCAAGATGTTCTTGAAATGACAACTTTCTTTTGGTTTGTGGAGGAGGTGAAGCAATGATCCTCCCAGTCTCCTTTTGGATATGTATCCTTGTTTGTTTGGCATCCATGATTTCAAGGATAGGATGAATATCTGATTCTTCAGAAATATATTCTGATGTTGGAAGTTTAGAGGATTGATCATAAAATGTCTTTGAGCTGTGCTTTAATCGGCTCGAAAGTCCTTGCTCCTCTGTATAAAAATAATTTTTCGGCTCCGAAGTGGATAACTTTTACAGTCCCAAAGATACAGCCTGTGGTTCCGGCTCTGAAGCTGGACGTTGAACTTTCGACTCCGAAGAGGGTGGACGTCGGCTTAGCTCAGATGTGGAGCTTTTAATAGATTTACTCGGCTCTGGCTTAGAAATGGGTGTGGCCTTTTTCGGCGCTGAATCCAAAGGTCGGTCGCCGACCATTTTCTTTCAGGTGGAACATGGTTCTCTGGCAGTGGTGTACCAAAGGCCTTCATAGGTCTCTTGGAAGTGGGCGTAGGGGCAGTTGTACTCCCATGCTGAGCCACAGTGATCGGTTGGCTGTCTTCGTCAGAGTCTGCTTCAGAGTCGGTGTCCTGGATCGAAACTGCTGTCTGTGCCTGTTCTTCTTCTACTGTGTCGGTGTACTTTGTATGTTTCAATGCCATTTCGAGTCTCCTCACTCTCCTGTCACGTAGTGTCTTTTTCGACCGGAACGACCGACAAGCTTCATAGTCTTCTTCTCGATGCTTGGGAGAGAGAGACAAAGATTACATACCACGTGTTGATCTGTATATGGGAATTTTGCGTGGCATCGAGGGAAGAATTGGAATGGAGTCTGATCCATCAGGCTCCGGCGTGGTAAGCCTGAACAGGCCCGAGTTGGGCGCGGGGCCCAAAAGGGTGTTTTCTGATTTCCGACAGTACTATCGGCTTGATTACAAATGGAAACACGATTGAAACAATACCGACGGTGAAATAGAGTTATTATAAAGTTTCCAAATAGAAAATGGAGCGAGAGGAAACAGATCCGAACCCGACAGCGGAAAGAAAACAATCTAACAAAGGAGTCGATGCCCATGCACACTATCACCGAAGGGAGGAGTCATTCGATCCTGTGACTTGAAAAAAGACTTCTTCGAAGAAAAACAACTTCTACCACTCTGAGCCTAGCACTACATGGCGGGATTATGCATAGAATGTGTATCTGCAGCTACACATGCCAGAAAACATATATGTATATAGACATATATTTCTCTTCAAGGTACAAAGATGTGGAGTTAAAAATAGTAAATCTATGCTTACCTTCTTGATATTTTGGTCCTCGATATTTTTGACACAATATTCTGTCCAAACTATATTTTTGTTCCTGATATTCTGTCAGTGGTCCACAACTGGCATATCCGATAGTTGTTGCTGCTATTCAAAATGTTTAAATTTGTGGGGTCATTTAAAAAGAATACCTGTGCTTGTGGTAAGATCAAGGTCAATGACAGGGCACACTGGGCTATTGCTCACAGCTCGCATTCCTAAAATTGCCTTTCAGATGGTTGTTTGTACTGTCTATGGACCAAACATAGACAGAGATGACACCTCTTCATTTTCACAGACTTTAGAATTGGGATGGCTCTGTAATTATCTGTGGGGATTTCAACACTCCCTTTAATCGTTCCACGAATACCTAAAACAGAAGGCATACTAAGAACAAAGCTTGCACCCTTATTTTATACATCATGGGAGATATCTGAGAGATAGCTAGCCCACTAAGGAAAGAGAATAGGCAAGTTATAAGGATACACATACTACTCTGTCACTCACCGTCAATATTCCTATATAAACATCATTGTTTGTGAATCCATAATAATATAAAATGCAGAAATATTGGTGTATCTGAAATTTTTGTCTAGATTAGAAACTCGTTTCTACAGGCACTTTTCCTAAATATTCAGTCCAAAACGGGTATGCAAAGAAAGACACTTGATTGCTCATTATTTAGAAAACAAGTATACAGAATTGTGCTGAAAGACGATATTCACAGATTCGTTACGAAAAACAAAGGTTCACGCACACCATATTTTGACTGGGATTCTCTAAAGGCTGCATTATGAGGTTTACTCTAGCTTCACAATCCATCAAGACTTAATAGCTCAAATAAAAAGGAAGAATCTATGTGAACGACTATTAGAACTCAAGTTGAAACACAGTTAGTTAAACAGATTCTCTGTCAGAAGAAACAGAAACATATAAGAAACATGGAGCAACATATAGGGCTAGATTTATCAACACTTTGCACCGTTGCAAAGTCACCAAAAATGATGCAGAACTTTGGTTTCTTCTATACATTCCAGAGCAAAACATTATAGGTGCTGGAATGTTGCCTAAAAGTAATGCAAAGTAGGCCTATGTGCTGTGGTAGGTTTCTTTGCATCAAGGGGGTGTCGCATGGTTGGTACATGGTCTCTCCCATGTTGCAATGATTGTTTTTAACTCGAAGCTCTACCTACTAACGTTTATAGGCAGGACTCTGTACCAAACAAAATACACCTACTTGACACGGACCCAAAGTAGGAGACAAGGATTTGTTTCTCCAAACATTCATACTTTTCATGTTTGCTGCACTGTACATCACACAAATAAAGTGGGAAAAGTTTAAAGTTTAGGTGTATATCTGAGCATAGCACTTAACGAAACCTTTGCTAAACATCACTCACTTTCCTCTGCACAATTGTGCAAAGGTGTGTGCGAGGTGCAAGGCAGTCAAATTGTGCACCAGCGATTGGGAAGATATCTCAATAGATATGCTGATGTGCTGCTTTCTCCCTCTGACAAAATGCAGGGAAGTAACTTGGTTGGTGTGATGTGTTGCATGACAGAAATCAGATCAGAAGTAACGCTCTAAGAAATTACTAGAGATGTCTGGGATTTGGCTGTAATGCAACAAATTAATGAAAATTCTGTATAAATATATGATTGCATGTTTTGTTTGTAAAAGGGTGAGTGCTAAGCAGTGTAGTATAAGCCGTGGCAGTAGGCAATGGTGTCTCCTCTCTTATTTGCCTTTATATAAACTGCTTTGTCATCTTGGAAAATCATAGGCAACCTTGCCAGTTGTCTTAAATAATCACAAAAGTAAAAAATGACAGCATACTTGGGCGTCATTGTTATTTTCACTTCAGTTAAATCATCTACTTTACTAGGAACATAATCTGAGGCTAGGACATTTGGTCCATTCTTAGTTCTTTTTTGAACACAGATAAGATTCAAATATTCTGTAATAAGAAACTTTTCACATTGGATAGCAGATATGATGAAGCAACCACCTTCTGCCATGTGATACAAACATGAACTAAATATATTATGACTCACTGATGCAATAATCTACTTCTATTATGTGAAAGTGGAATATGCTTCCCTCAGTTTTAATGGGTTAAATTGCCTTAACCTTGAGCCATTTACCCTAAGCATTTAATGGCAGCTATCCGGTATAAAATGATGTAGAGCTGACGTTCAAACACATAACTAAATTTCAAGGAGAAGTAGAGTGAGTTAGACTCTATCTGAGAGTTTGACTCCACAGCAGAGGTCTAAAGACAGAATTCCAAAAGTGAATAAATTATTCTTTTACAGGTGGAACACATATCCCTACACCAATGCATCTTTCTTGTTTCTGGCCATTACAGTCTGCATAAAGTGTCAAAGAAACATGAACAGAATGAACACGGTTACTATCTGAACAGGGAAATTTGTTTTATATTTCTGAGATCACACAGGGAGAAAGCTAACCTTTAGATGTTAGAGATGAAGTAACCATGCCTGCACCTAATTGGGGCTTCCCTCAGGTTGACCCATGGCACCTCAGACGAAATGCGCAGCAAAGAACTTAGGCCCATATTTATACTTTTGTAGCACCCCATGTGCGTCTAATTTTTTACGCAAAATCGGCACAAACTTGCATAATACAACTGTATTTTGTACGTTTGTGACGTTTTTGCGTCAAAAAGCGGGGCAAATGCTGCGCTAAAAAAGTATAAATATGGGCCTTCGTTTATCAGGTCTAGGGTAAAGGAGCTAATTGGATTAAGAGTTTAATTTTCTGAAAGGTTTCATCTTTCATGAGCATTGTCAGTGCTGTCGAGAAGACCACATCTTTCTGTTACCTGCTTTATACCTTATCTGATAAATAGTGCTTAATCTTTCAGCATAGTCTGTCGTTAAGCTCACACGTACATAACATTCTCACACACAATTAATTATTTGGTACACGCTATTTCATGATCAAAACAAACATACAACCTATCTGGCATTTATATCACATTTTATAAAATTATATACATTTTTATTTAATTTTTTTGGTCATGGGCAAGTCCATTGGCACAAACAGCACAGCCACAATTTATCTGTTTTTTTTTCTTTTTCAAGAGTGGACATTTTGTATACTTGCTTTATCTTAGTTCCCCAGCAAGAAGGGTAACAAAACATTTGATATACAAAGTAAGCGATGATAAAACACAATGGAAAAATATCTCATTATGTTAAGTGCAAAGAGGAAAGCCTTGATATAAAGCTTAATTGCAACAACAAATCAGTATACCAGTTTAAATACAAGACTCGCATTAAAATATTCCTTGAGATACACCTCTTGTTCTGTGTTTAGGACCACACATTTTTAAAATCTATGTACACATATCCAGTTGTAACACTTGACAGTAGCATTAATATAGAGCATTCATCAATATATAATATAACTTGTTGAGTACACGCTGCTGATATGGGTGAGTAATGTGTTATGATTTCTCCTTCAAATGTTCTCAATTTTATAATGAGTGCTTGCCTCAGTCAGGTGACCAGCCACCTGCTTTTACACCCCAAAGAAATTCACAGTCCCTGCCCCAGTCCTAAGCTCCTCATCACTGGATCCATATTGTGTTGCTCCTCTCAGGCCTGCGTGGCTCCAGAGTGAGGTCACCAAACGTTGAGAAAAACTGCTCCATCTCCTTCTGCAACATGTCATTTCTCTTTTCAGCATCTTCTTTTGCTCTCTCTGCATTCCTCATTTTGATTTCCACCATTGTGTACTTCTTCTTCTCTTGTTCAAGTTCTTCATGCAAAGACATTACTTCTGTCTCCAGGGTTAGGTTTCTCTGTTCCAGGCTGTAGAGACAAAAGATTTGCAATGTACGTAAATATATGAAAGAAAATTCAGTGTCTCGCCCCACCGTCAAAACCACCACCAACAAAAAATAAAGCACTTAGCTAATTAGGGGATATTCAAGAGCCGCTAGCACCACTTTTAGTGACAATCCGGTGGCGTTATGCACTTTGCCGTATTTACAAGGTGGCGTTAAGCCAAAAAATGGCTTAATGCCACCTTGTAATTACGGCTCCTTCACATGCAGCACTTTGCCTGGAAGGGTCGTCCAATAGGTGTTGCCGTGGGCGTACAACAGCAACAACCATTGCATTTTGATGCTGCCCCAGATTTACCAGTTTTCGTAAACCTGAGGCAGCGCCAAAATCTAACACCACCCCAGGGTTGACAATAGCATGGTGCAACAAAGAGAAATGCTTTCATATCTCCTTGTTGTTTGCTATTTCTGTGTGCTGCATCCTGCAGCACACATAGAAAGAGCAAATCGCCCTCTAAGATTGTTTTTGTGCAGGAAGGTGTTCCTTCCTGCACAAAAACAATCTCCCCTCAACGCAGCAATCCTTGTACTACAGTGCAAGGATTGCTGCTTTGGTGCACAGCAGCAAATTCAGTGCCGGCACTGGGGGCAACACGGGGGTGCGCTGTATTTTAATAAACACAGCGCATCGCTGCGTTGTGAAAATGATGGTGCGCATCGCTGGCAAATTTGGCACAGCAACGCACACCATAATTTTCTCTTAAATCTGGCCCTACGTTTTAGATTTTAGGCAATGTATCAGGATAACCTCCCAAGAGATAATTTTGTGAAGAGAAACTAGGTGCTATAAAACAAAACGCCAGAACTTGTATACGACAGGACCCCAAGACCTTAACTATCCTGAGCACAGAATGCTTTTTAAACATATTCCACCATCTCCCTCACCTCTAGCACCATTCTCAACATCCTAAATTCCATTGCATGAGGTGCAAGCATTCAGGAAGGTTAATGCGGAACAGAAACAAAAGATAATTAACAGGCATCAAATTTTCTCCTTCATTAGGAACGTTAGCAATACATTATACTGTCCTTGAACCACTGGGGCAGTTCTGCGATTCAACTCATCTTTTAATTGGGACCACTTCTTCCTTCAAAAGTATTAGGCTCCCATCATGTCCATCCAGTTTACTTGAACCAGCATATTCGTGAATGCAGTCTTCCCCTAATTGCAAATCATCAAGTTTAATCTTACCACGTTTAGCATTCCCTTGCCCTAGCTAACTGTTTGTACAGATATTATTGGGTTGGTTTCACCTGAATATATTCGAACCATTCCAGTACAGGTCATTTTCCAAGAGCAATGCCCTTATTCCCTGTACTCTGCACGGCTATATTATGCTCACAAACACACCCCGTTTCACACTCATTTCAGCTCCAGCAATATAATACTCAGACTGGTGCTTCAGTTTTACTTTCCTTACACTGTACTTTTCCATACAACATGCCCTTTTCTTTCTTTGCAATTCTTCAATTCCATACCGAGGCCTAGGAAGGACTTAGGGCTAATTTACAGTTTAAAGAACAGGATGCTCAGTCACAAACGCAACAGAGTTCCCCGTCCACTAAACTGATAGCCTGGAAAGATTCCTTCCGAGCCCCAATCGAATAGGGGCTATCACAGGATAAGTATTACACCGTAATTAGGGAAGACAGTGTAATGTCCTTTTCTTTCTGTCAGCTTTTTGTTTTTCAGTAACAAACTCCCACTTTGGGAGTTTGTTTTGAAAAACAAAAACTTTCTTAAAGTTAGGTGAGAAAGGCCATCAAAGCCATTGGTGGGCATCCACCAAACGTTTTGTATCCTGACAGGAATGGCCATGATTACAGTTTTATAAAGGTACAGAGATCAACCCTGGCTGGTGATGATCTCTAAATTTGGCAGATGGTAGTCCATCTGGGTGGCAGATATGCATATCAGCTACCAAAGTCTAAATCATCCGCTTAATTTGGTTAGAGCCACTTCTCCTCTCAATACCTCAAACTAAGTCTTCTCAGTCGTACCATGTAGCATAATGGGGTAACCTATGAGCGTGCTCACAATGCTCCTACAATAGATTCTCCACCAATTTGGTCCGATTTAATAATTTCTTTGACTAATCATTGTGCCCCTTCTACCTGCATATTACTCTTAGGGTGTGGTGAGGCTGTTCTGATGTGCCTAATGACTCTCTCAGAGGGTCTCTGAACTCTATTATCACTCACCTGCTCTTTCAGAAAACTCTTGTGAGAACCCAAACATTTGCTTAAGGAGCATAATTATTGTTGTAGTGGTGGGTTGGGCAACAAACCTTACCTCCGCCTACTTATTTGTAATAATCATAATAATATATCTATATAATAGCATAATGTAACCCATTTGAAAATTATTCATAGCCTATTACACAGAAGGCAACTCTTTGCCAAAGTCCTTCTGGCAACTTTAAGGGGGATAAGTGACAAGAATTAATCTTTAATGTTTTATTTGCTGACCCATATGCATTATAGTCCTTAACATACACCTCCACATCACAATCAACCGTGGGGCAGCAATGGTTTCTTCCCAATTGATTCTTGGTGCCCCTCATTTCAGTGTAAGCTTTCACTGCTCACTCAACAAGTTTGTTTCTCAGTAGAGTTGGTGCCACCAAAACATCCTCACCACAATTTTAGCTTCAATATTCAACTCCACATTCACTTTCCAACAGGATTGTAGATTCCCACTGAGAGACGTTTATTATGGCCAATCTCCTGCACCAAATGCTATCAATCACTCTTTTTAACAGCATACAATTCTGGGTCACTCTTGGTCACCCAAGTAACAGCGAAATCTTTTTTATCTTCTTTTTCAAGATTAACACAAGGTATTTTGCCTGACATATGATCAGCCCAGAAGGCATGCATGTGCAGTTTGCTTCAGAGCTCGGCACTTGAGCTGGCACCTTGTTCTTACCCATACAAATTAGAATTCTAATCAACGGTTTGCGATCAGTTTTCATTTTATATATGAGCATTTAAGTTTCTTCCCTTTCAGTTTTCTCAAGCATATACAATGTTACCAGTGTCTGCCATCAATTTGGCTCAACACTGCTCCTGAGTGCTGGTCACAGTTACTACACTGTTTCGTTTCTCAATGAATGATTTCAATGATGGTGCTGCCTGTAGTTCCTTTTCATATTTGCCCTACGACCATCACATGGTGCACTGCATGAAAAATTGTCACTTTTCATTACATTTCACTAAAGCTCTACTTTTCTATGTAACCCTAGATATATTTTGCATAAAACTCTTACATGGCAAGGACTTTCGTCAATTCTTCCTTATTTTGTGTACTGATAAATGTACATTTTACCCTGAATAGAGTCCCAAGGGCATACAATGAAACTGGAAATACCTCTCTGGATTAGTAAAAGCTGTTACCCACTTAATGTAGTTTTACCTGGGGTCATGCTTCCTCAAAATTCAAGATTTTGAAACCTGTTGTGTAACCAAGAGTCATCAACATCTTCTGTAACATAAGCAATGGTTGCCAGTCTATCACCACTCGGAGGTTCAGCTGTTGCAAGCCCAAATACAATCTTAGCTCTCATCTTCCTTGCTATGACAACTGGAGTGAACCATTGAGAGGTGATATAGGATCAAGCGCACGTGCTTTGCACCAATTCCCCAGCACAGTGCTCCGTTCATTTTGGGCAGAATGTGGTACATAATGCATTTTTTGCATTATTGGTTGCATGCTTTTCTTAGAAATACGTTTCTGCTGAAAGCCTCTGATCAAGGCATATCCTCTCTGAGCACTGTCTTGTATTCCTGCATGCAACCT
The DNA here is from genome assembly GCF_031143425.1 of Pleurodeles waltl. Taxonomy (NCBI): domain Eukaryota; kingdom Metazoa; phylum Chordata; class Amphibia; order Caudata; family Salamandridae; genus Pleurodeles; species Pleurodeles waltl. Next base: position 45,735,962 of record NC_090437.1, read on the forward strand.
TCAAGGTTGACCTCATCAATATTAAAAGCATAGGTACTCCTGCCCAGCAATACCAGCATTATGACAAGATTTTCTAGGTGTTTGTCCAACTCTTCTTCTGAAAAATCCCCTCTTGTAGTATGTGCCTTGTATACTTGCAAAAGGGTTCCTTTCTTGCAACACTTCCTACATTTCTTACGTTACAGAAAATGTTTTTCTAAGTTACAATTTGAGTACTTGATTAACATCCATGCCACTCAACAGTTCTTTTGTTGATTTGCAACTTTAAACTTTTTCACATTTGTTTACACACTTGACTTCAGAAAATCTACTTCAGTGTCCTGACGCTGACACTTATTCACTAGTTTTATACCTTCGGCTCATCTTTTCATGCTCTTTATGATGGCTACTACTTTTCCTGACTGAGGTTACCTGTAACATAGACCACTATCTCTTATCTTTTGACATGTGGTTCATGTGGCAATCTGATGGCAGATCGTTTCTTGCCTTTGAAAGTACAGGTGTACCAATGTCCATTATGAACCTTCTTATGGTTCAACACATTCTCCACTCATTATCTGCAGTAAAATTACTTCTCTCCCTGGCAACACTCATGATCGTGTCAAAATGGGTCACCATGTTTTTGCTACCCCTAAATATTTGTCCCACTCATCATCATCTTCAGGGGGGGCAAAAGAGTTGAATAATAACAGAGATTCTTTTATTTAAGAAGAGTACATTGTTCCATCAATTATCACTACATTTCTTACAAACCTTCTAGTCTTTTGGAGTGGATTTTCTCTAGGTGAGCTTGTAGCTCTAGGAATGTTGTTGCCATTGAAATTATGTTTTTTTACACCTGCCATTTTATGTTTTAAGGTTTTTATTTAGCTTTTTATTTTAATGTAATTTCTCTATTGTGTCCAAGTTAATCTTGTGCTACTTTACTGTATTTTATACACAATTCTCCTTGTAGCCAGCGTTTTTTGCATTCGTCTATTCATTTTACTTCATCTCATGATGTTTCATATTTTTGACTTTGTTCTCATTTTGTCTTACTGTATATCTATAACCTTGCCATTAGGAGGTGATATGACCTTACGCAACTTTTACCTGTGATTCTCAGATTATACCTTCCTCCTAATTTGGCATACATGTATATTGTATGCCTTATATCTACTCTGGTTACTCCCTTTTGCTCATTCTTGCCCCGTCCTTTACTTTATCCAACCCTACATGTTACTTTGCCTCAAATGGCCTGTTGCATCATTCAACAGGATACACTGTTCGTGTCTCACTCACTTTGATCAGACCAGCTTTTAATTGTACTCATTTGATCAGTCTGCACAAAGTACTCTCTTATTACTCTGACCATCTGGATCAGCCTTTCTTACATATGCTATTGCTACATTTTAGTTACTATTTTGCCCTGTTGCTGTGTTGTGTGATTTGTACATCATTTACATTTTATTCGTGTCGACTGAGGTCTTCTAGTCCCAGCTCTGCAACATTATCTGGTTTCTTTGAAAGGCACTAAAGTTCTTACTCTGGTTCACTCTTTTTATGGTTGTATTAGTTTGCTGTTACCAATGTTAAGTGAAGCACAACATTATAAAACACTGGAACTAAATGTATTTATGACCACCATACTTTCCTAAGCCCCGAATGCCCTTAAACCTCTTACCACAGCTAATTCTTCTCCCACCACCCTCACCATTCTAAAGGCCCTCACACAAGTTGTCAGCCAACAGCCCGGTTAATAAGGACGGGTAAGGAAAAAGGTAAACAAATATAACTCATCTACAATGATAAAATGAGTTTATCTGCACCACATTTTCGTCCAGAAAATGTGACTAATTGCCTACAGATATTGCAAACAGAATACAATAGAATATTAGGGGAGGCAGGGAGTTAATTTTGCCATTTTCCCTGCTCCATGAGTTATCAGAGACCTAGTATGCCTTGTTCTAAAATAGTCACTTTCTGTGATGAAAGTAGTGGGGGTATAAGAAAGAGCGAGGATGACTGGACAATGGTATAGAGGAAAAATCAAAGTGTGTTATGAGACTTTGAGGGACAATCAGAGGAGGCGACCCCATTAAATCTGATTTCACAGTTAGTTGTAGCAGATTAATTGTAAAGAATCTGGACTTGATGGTCCCAGAAAATGGATGGACACTATCAAATGAAAATTGGGGACTTCAGTGAAAGGTCAATGGGAAGCAACAGAGAGGGTAGTATGAGGGGGGAAAGGAAGAAATAATTACTGTAGCCTGCTCCATAACCTTTCCTTTGTAATTCTAGAGAGCTGTTTGGTCTCTTTAACTTTACTACACACTTTGTGTGATGATGGCAGAGAGGAAAAGGATGAGGTTGAGCAAGGGTAAATTGGATAAAGTGGGAATAGGAGGAAAGGTGCAGTGGGAGTAACTGGGAGAGTAGCGGCATACACATATTGTTCTTCCCTTTCCCTTTGTTCTTTAATTTTGAATCGCTCTCTGGACTATCAGGCCCACAATAAATCATGTGGGAGGTGGCAGATTGAGTATTTGGCAGAGAAGAAAGGGAGCACAAGAAAGACATAAAGGTGAGGAATGATGATGAGGATTTTGGCAGGAGGACTGGTTGACAACAACAGATTGAGTGGGAGACAGAATGAAATGTAGTGAAATTATCTAATCTGGAGCAACATTTCTAAGCTACCACGTTTCCAGCTATTTTGCTTCACTGGATGCTCCCTATTAATGAATGACCTATGGCACACCTTCATTTGTTTTTAATTTTTTTATTAGGTTTCCTCATATCAAAACACACATAAAAAGCAATGAGAAATCTCTTAGGAATTCACACCATGCCTCTGAGAAACCAAGGATGCCAGCTGTACAAAACATTGATATTTATCATTGTTTCTCTGTATTCCAACGCATATGCAATTCCCCGGAAAAGTAGATCCCCTCCGGCCTTACACTGGAACAGAACAGCCATGTCTGATACATTGCTTATGCCCAGATACAGAGCAGAGCTGAAAACATTAACCATAAACACCAGCGTAAACAGCTGGGTGTAGATAACCATCAAATTCATTGTTTGCCAAGCAGGAGCCCAAGAGATCAGGCTGACACTTCCCCCCACTCCATAAGGAAGGCGGCACAGGCCCAAACTACCAGAGATGATAATACCAGGCAATAGCAAACCAATGGCACATTCTACATACCGCTTCGCAGACCCTCAACCACCGGCTGGACAGCCTAAACACCTGCAATTGCTGTGGGCAGTCTACCGGTCTATTGTCTCGCCTCCTTCTTCTGAGCCTGACGCACTGGAGGAGGGCACAGATCGGTCATCTGTATTCTGAAAGGCATCCAGCACTTCCATCTATTAAGGCTCTTTGGGGCGTCTCCTCACCCACTGGCTTCCTCCATCCGAAGTGCTAACTCTTCTACTAGAGCCCACTCCTTAACTGCAGTCTCTCATCTGGACACGACCAGGCCCATCCCCAACTATTTTATGGTGTATTACTTGAGACATTCATTGGATATGTCAACGTTCTTACCCACTCCTGGTCTGGTACATCCCTACCCTCTACCCCCTCGCACTCCATCTGTACAGCATGCAGTGGTTTCCTGACCATTCTAATAAGTGTGCCATAAAACCACTTCATCAATTGCCTCCCAGCTCCGCCTCTGCTGTTCATCCATCACCCCAAACGAAAAAGCAGTGAAGGTCCTGACAAGAGCTACATAATGGAGGAACTGACATGGGGAAGACCATATGAGTAAATAAGAGTTGCCAGTGGTATCAGTGTGGACGTCCCATAACAGTCACCCGCCATACACAGCCCTGCCTCTGTCCAGCTCACCATCCGTACTGCAGACAAAAAGATTGGGAGGTGGCCATGCGGTAGACGCTGGGGCAGATAATGGGGCATATAATATAATGACGCTTCATGCATTGAACACACCACCACCAACAGAGAAGGTCCACTGATAGCAACAAGCCATCTCTCCCTCTCCCTGGTATTCTCCACAGGAGTTGCATCAACAGTGCCCACGGTTATGTTCACTCCCAAGCTACCCCATTCTGCTAAATTAATTCCATCTAGCCACTTAGTGATCCATTGCATCTGGGTCGCTAAGTAACAAGCCTCGAAGTCCGGTACCCCAGGCCTCCCTCTAAGATGGGCCTGCCAAAGGACATCCAAAGACACTCTACCATCCCATATAAGCTCCCAGAGGAGTGTGTCCAGTTGTCTGAACCACCCAGCTGGAATCTACGTGGGAAGATTAGTAAAGTAATAAAAAAATCCAAACAACATAATCATCTTTGTGAGTGCTATCTGTGCCATAACGGGAAGTTTCAATGTCCATCAAAAAGCCACGCACCCATGCAAGGAGTGCAGTGCTGAACCCAGTTTAACCTCTTGCGTGTCCTCCAGCCTATGATACGTTTGTATCCCCAAGTAGTGCAAGGTGTGGGGGGCCACCAAAAGTCAGGTAGTAAGGAAAGAGGCCTTTGCAGCCCCAGGCTCAAGGGGAAAACGCACGACTTTGTCAGGTTCACCCGCAGGCCTGAAACCCTGCCAAACTCTTTTATTAATTGCAACATGTATGGTACATGATTAGGCCTCCCAGTCCCTCTGCAGTCTCCACAGGGTGTCTGAGTAATCACAAGGGGCTCAGAAAGGTCCCCATGGCCTCCTCTGATTCCTCAGCCTGCCTCCCAAAGAGGGTTCTATAATAGTATCAAAAGACTTTACTGATATCCATTTGGGAATTCACCAGCTCCCACATCAGGCAAATGTTACTGAGTAATCGAGGACCTCCTACTCTCTGGCTGTACCAACCATGCCAGTATCCAACCCACCCTACCCTCGCTCTTGAGTGCACAGGTGATATACTCTTTATAACTATGACACAGGAGCTTTACCAAGTAAACCCTGTACTGCTCCCTGGCCTTTGCCTACTGTGCCCAGTCTCCCAATCAAGTCCAAGGTGATTGTCCAGACAACGAATAGTGCTATCCATTTTCTTCAAATTCCATTCAATGTCTTTCCTGATCCCCACAGACATAATCAGGCAGTATTCCCACACCACCACTTTTAAGGCCTCCCACTCCACAAGGCAGTCTGTTGCTGTACTCTGATTATGTCCGAAGTAGCCTGATAAGGCCCCTCAGAGGCCCTCTCAGTATGTATAGTCTTCCAGAGCACTCAGAACAGGCACCACAAGGGGATTGCCAGTGGCTATTCCCGCAGGTGGGTATGCATCAGCAGATGGCTATGATCAGATATAATGTGACGGAGGTACTCTGTATGCCTGATGGATAAACATAAGTAGCTGGAGCAAATTGATTTATCTAAGCGGATTCTAATGCATATAGGCTGGAACAGAAGGAGCACTCCCTAGCTATGCCATGCTGCACCTCCAAACATCTTCAGTCCGCCAGCTCCCATCCAGTCCCTGGGCACTCTTGCTAGTCTATGAGCAGAATCCCCAGGCAAAGGCAGGGTAAACTGGTCCAACTCTGTGTCTGCCACACAGTTAAGATCTCCCCCCAGGAGCATGTTCCCATTATTGAGTAAGCTCTATTGTGAGGGTTGGCGGAAAGGTAGGCCAGTTGGTCCTAGTTTTGTGAATATATATAGACCCTATCGATAATTGCTTACCATTTAGCCTCCCCTCCTCCAAAGCAAACCTGCTCTCCCTGTCAGTTCTGACTTGCAGTACTTCAAAGGGGACCCCCATTCTGATCCAGACCAGAGCACCCCTAGGAAATGTGGAATACTCAGTAGCCTATACCTGTCCCCATTAGAGTCTGTGGAGCAGTTGAGCCTCAATTTTAGTAAGCTGTGTTTCTTGCAATAAGGCAATGTGAACAGCTCTACGAATTAAGAACAACGGACTTCATGGCACTTGGCCGCTGATCCCATGTCCCTGACTTTCCACGTTATCAATATAAACCCTTGATGTGGCGACGCCATAGCAAGAATGTTAACCCCATGCCTCATCGCCCCTTCCCAGCCCCCCCAACACCCACGTGAACAAACCCTGCATGCAAGAATACACAAATCCTAGAGCCCAATAAACAAACAAGCAAATCCCAACTCCCCAACCCAGGAGCAGCCTAGCAACGGCTAGCTGCCCAAACACAGGCATGATAAACTACAAGTGCAATGTACTATTGCTATCCACGAGTCCGTGGACATTAGTAAGAGGGAAAGACAATCACTCAAGCAGAACATGCAAGATCTCCGCTCCAGCCTTAGCTCATTCACTTGTGCCACCTGCACCCTCAGTGATGGCAAAGAAAACCTCTGTAGCATGAATAGTACACCAGGGACATGCAACCCACAGTCACAAGAGGGAGAGAAAGTCACTCCTCAGTCGACATCAGGTGAGCATTTGCAGTGGATCCAGTACACCCAAAGTGGGCCAGCATGAGATCGGTGGGCCTCTATCCCTCTTTATTGTTCAGCCCAAGCAGCCCACAAAGCACATACTGCTAGCCGACACCCACCTGGAATAGCACACCAATGCACATCACCAGTCTCAGCACCCCTACAATGGCACTATCTCACCCATGATGGTCTTTATGACAATTACCCAACAGAGTGTGACAAATCCTGAAAATGTGTCAATATCATTGTTATAAATAGTTTGAATATCTGTACCCAAACTGAACACGAATGTGTACTCATGGACAAAATATACTGACAAACGAACAGGAAAATACATAATTAGGGCCATTTAACATTTTCTACAGAAAAAACTGCTGTCACAGGGGAATGTTTACAAAAGACATTAGGCGGCACAGAATCCTCAATAATATCTATAACATTTGACTAGACATTTCCAAATCTTTTAAACTGATAAGTGACTTCAATAAGATATACTCTAACAAGCTGATTTTTTATAAAACCATGTGTCTTTATAATCTTAAATAAATTTTAAATGTATGATAAAATGTTATTCAATTTACAGAATGCCCATCAGTTTAAATAAATCTTAATGGTAATTACGAATTAGGTAAATTGGATTGTTTACTAGAACGAGGAAAAACTGTAACTTTAAAAAAGCCTGTCAATGCTTTCGAAAAAGATGACACATATTGTTAATTTAAAAAGCATGGAGTATATGCTTGCAATTGCAATTTATGTTTGCAATGTACGAAAAATAGATATAGCTGTTGAACGAATAACTAAACGTTTTCAAGGTTTACTGAAAATATTTAGCAGTTCAAGAAGGTTTGGACCATTTGCATTTCCCTGCTTGACAAAAAAGAAAAGATAAAACGTACAAAAATAGTTTCTTGTCATTGGCTAAATAGGTCGTAACAATTAATTCCAAAAGTAATTACATTAAGGTAGATCGGTATTCTTTAAACCATTCCACAAAAATGTAGATTAAACTTTGTTGAATTTGCAGGCCTTAGCTCATTACCAATCATTTTTTACAGAAATAGACAAGAAGCTCAATTCTTCATATAATACTTATGGTGGACAATCATACTCATAATAATAAACAATAATCATATTAAAGACAATCTGCCGACTATGGGAGACAGGTATTAAAAATAGTTTAAAAAAAGAAAAAGAAGGGGTTTCAAATTTCTAGGCTCTACAGTCAGTGCTGCAGCGGCCCGCATCCTTTGGAATTTGCCTTTTAGTCTCACATGGTTAGAATCTGAAATCTACACTAGAGTCAGTGTCTGTGTGTCTGCCTAACGGGGAAGTTTGCTTGAATTATAATTTTTTTAACCGTGTGTCAAAAGGCACCCCTCAGACAGCAGCAAGGCATTAAAAAAAATTAAAATAAAATAACCTGCAATGCCCTGTGGTGGAGGAAAGGCTTCTGAAGGGCTCCAATGTCTTTTTTTCTACAAAAGTGCAAGAACGCTTTCATCTTAAACCTGAACACGGCCTATGCATCCTCCCAAAAAGACAGCCATATGCTGTTCGTATATAGCAGAGTGCAGTTTTCTGCTGTGCCTAGGAGGCACAGTTAAAGCTCTGCAATCTTCTATAGATAATAATGCAGAATAAGCCTAAGCGACCTGTAGGTGCTGCTCACCCCCTGGAAAAACGGTGCAATTCAGTTGGGAGTCCGGAAATAAGCTCCAATGTTGCAGCTAAATTCAGGGCCTCCCGCGCCCTCCACCCTCCCATTAGGCACACATGTATTTATGGATACAAGAATATTTATCATAACATCTACAAATACTCATGATTGACAAAAATAAAATGTCACCTAATTTATTTAAGACATTTGTTTCATTTTCTTAATGCAATAAACACTGTTATCCACTATTAGAGTCTCAACATCTTCAGTTTCTGGTTCATTGTAACTATTTTCTTTCAATGAAAACCAACTATTCTAATTCAATGTAGGGTATAGACTCCTCCTCAATAAATGCTGTACGCTAGATAATTAGACAAAGCTGCTCCAGATTTAGCTATGTTTTCTTCAATTCATGATAGAAATTCAACAACTGTATAACTTTCTGCCAATAGTGTTTGCCCAACTTCCTCTATACATGATTTCATTTCATTTTCAGAAACAGGAGATGCAGACATATTCTGGCCAGACACAATAGATTGTCAGCACAAGATCATTTAGAAAAACTATTCCAAAGACATTACTCATTTTTGTAATTTGTAATTAACACTTAAATCTCTAACTTAACATTAAGCAGCTGTCAGATCCAGTTTGTTTAGTAGGACTCAGTGTGACTCAAAATCGTTCAAATTTGTTTCATTTTGTATGTTCATTTTTCGGAGGGTTCATGACTACTGATGCTTTTAGCTTCCTTAATAAAGATTTGAGGTCCTCTTAAAATCTGTTGTTTTGGTATTGTATTATGTTTTAATATGCATTGTTTTGCCATATGTTTAACTACACCTACAACAAAATTTGAAATGATTAAATGAGTCAACACTCTTGCTTTAGATTTTCTCCCCTAAGTAAGATAATAAAAAGGTTGAAGATTCAGATCACAATTTGTAGCATCGACAAAATACAGTATGATAACAGAAGCAATGCATTGATTTTATCAATTAGAATTATGAGGAATAGTTATAGCAGAATAATACCTTTCCTCCTTTCCTTAACAGACATAGGCAGGATAATTCCCTAACACTGGGAAACCTCGTTAATGAAAGAAACAAGTGATTCATCATCAGTCTATGTAATATATCAGTGCGCCTTCTGTCAAGCTTCCTTACAGAAACGGATTTCCTTATTACATTAGGCTGATGAAGTGCAATTTTTAAAAATAAACTCGAAACACCCATATCTCACACATTTACTCAGTACATTTTTAGTTTATAGTTTCACTTGCTTTTTTATGGTATTAATCCAGAGGGCATATTTCATTTTATTTGCAAACATAATGATCAACGATAAAAACATATTTTAGAGGCGAGTTCCTAAGCAGCCTCGTCTCTGCACCAGCATCAGGAGTTCTGAGCAGCTGGCCAATACTTGACATAATTTACCTTAGCTTTCATTAAACTATCATGGCTCTAAATCCTACCCAAATATCACCACAGAACTACCAACTATCGTTTAACTATAGTGTATGGTACATGGGGGGCAGTATGTAATGGAATATTCAAATCAACACCCCCAAAAGCCTCAGTCTCTTGGAAGTGAATTCAATGAAAAAACATTTTCTATGGCGTGTGCTGAACATCTTGTTCAGCCAATCAATGATAAGGGGCAGTTACAGACGTTGCTTCCTTTGGCTACAAGTCAGACAAGTTGTGTGTACATTTTTACAAGCAAGATGCACGGTGTTTAGGATTTTAAAATTAGCCGAGATTGTTTGATGAAAGTTTTAGCGAATAAACTAGTGTTTTCAGCACGCTCTGGCTAAACAATATTTAGCAGAAAATAACTCAGCAAAGCATAAGAACTATACATGGTGTAACATAATATAAAGAAAATAAACGAACTCGTTATCGCAGATATTTAACTTCCTGAAAAAATTTATATTGTATATGTATATTGTAAATTGTAAATGTATATTGCTTACTAAAATTTGATAACTAATTTAAAAAAATTCAAGCTCAGTTTTTAGTAATGCAGCATATTTAGCCAGAGCTTTCCATAATAATGTTTTGTTTGAAACGTCTCAGGTTTTCCAGCTGCATAATCCCTCCTAACGAATGGGATTTTTTCTGATTCCAAGAAGGTTCAAATGCTAGTGTGTACAGGGTGCCTTCAAGATGGGTTTGTGGGGCCAATGTTTCTTCAGCAGGAATAGCAGGCAGTGTCATTCCTCTCTGAGTTGCTACAGATGGAAATGAAATCCCACAGATGTCATGACTTGCTGATTAATGTTACCCAAACAGTGCAACACTATCCCCATTAGGGCATCTGAGTTGCTATGTGCCATTCATCCATGCACCGTTAATTTAGGGCCCGATTCACAAAGGTAAACTTAGATTTTTGTGTAACGATTGTTTGCTATTCACAAAGGGATTTGTGAGTGGTATCTTTACGAGTGTAGAGTCTCTAACCATAAAACGATGGAACAGTTCTATCTCTTTATGTGCAGAGACTCCACGCTCATAAAGATACTACTCGTAAATCCCTTTGTGAATAGCAAACAACCGTAAACTTTTACCTTTGAAAATCAGACCTATTGACTATATTTAGAAGCATCGGAAGATGCCTGAGAGAACTGAAAGGCAAAATGTAGAGGAAAGGCACATAATAAGATGACACAGGAGACACTGAGATCACTTTTTAAAAGGAATTGTTTCCTTCTTTTCTTTTAAAAAGCATACTATTTTGCTTGTCCTTCAAATGGTTCGGAAGACCAAAAAATATTACGGCTTCTAGGCTGTAACTGTTACTCAATTTCACACCTTTTCTGTGCAAAAGTATGTGCAGGCTTAAACCCCCCCGTAGCACAGGTGAATGAATACAAGCTATAAGAGCCATTCCAAAGGCCAAAGCCACATCACTACTAGGATCTTCATGGGTCCTGAAAAGTGGCAGGTTTAAAATAGATACTGGAGTAATCGCTTTCAAAGTTAAGGCTTTTGAGCCTTGGAGGTTTCATATAACAATGAACTTGTACTATAAACCCCTCAATCATACTCCCTGTCAACAATCTCACTCCTGCATTCCAATTCAGATTATTATTCTAGTAGGGTTGGTATTCATAGCAGTATTGAGAGCCAATTCAGTGTCTGTGAATGTCTGAAATGTTCATCATGGTATTAAATCATTTGATAATTTTCATAAATTCACTCGTAGCATGACATGCCATTTGATTCTCCACTTTACCACGCTCAGCTAAATGATATGAATACTTCATAAACACTTGACTGTCTTTGCCAACAGTTAATGGTATCTCTATTAACAAATGTTTGTTACCCTTTTTCATCTGGCTTATCTTTCCAAATGCTTCAATTACACATTCCTGCAAACACTACATAAATTCACTGTTACTTTGGACATTATGTACCTATAGGCACTCCCACAACAGTTACTGACAGGCCTCACAGATTGATCTAATTTGGTAACATCAATTAGGTGGAGCTGCTTAGGGGTATGTATGCTGTATGAAGAAACTGAAATTGAACACATTTGTATCTAGTATTGGCAAATACACTCTTAATAAAGTGATCACATGGAGACCTTTGAGTTCCTGTGATTTCCAACTTGTCTGAGGCATGTGGCCTACCGACTAGAGCTACTGACTTCAGAACTTGGCAAAGGAGGTTTGAATCTCATCCTCAGCTCAATATCCTCTGATTCTGAATCCCTTAATCTCCATATGCCTAAAAATGTGTAAACTAGTCTAATGTCTGGTTCTATGTTAAAGAGCTCAAATGCCCTTCGGCCAGGATAATGCTATAAAAAGCATCTACATGCTCTTTTCATTTGATTTATTTATGTTACATCAACATACATCATAGATTTCCCACATGCCCTGTTCTTAAGCTTTTTGCCTCACTACAGACAATAAAGCTTCCTCTTTATTGAGGGCAGGTCAAAGCATGAAAGCTTCTTAAAGAGTCCTAAGTCTGTCCCCAGCCTTGGTGAAACTAACAACTTTAAGAGCCCTACTCCTCGTGAAATGTTGCACAGTGCTGGTGAACACACAGCATTTCCAAAAGTCCAGATTACAGAAAAATGTCCACTATTTAATTATAATGTTGCTTGCCAGAATATCAATAGCACAAATATTATCTGACATAAATATTGTGACTTAAATATAATTTACAAACATATCCTTGCATTGGAGGTAGGTTTTCTAATATTAACTCCTAAGTAAGGGGTGATAGTTTTGCAAATTAATAGTAGGGCATTATGTTGTCATCATGCACTATTTCTGCTACAATATTCTGGTACAATACAACCTATAAAGGGAGGCGCTGAGGGAAAAACATGACCATTCAACTCTGGGTACCAGATTAAAACCTTCAATCCTGAGCAAACAATGCTGAAGGTAGTTTCATAGGTTTGTTTCTCAGGCTTTGACATAGTAGTAAGAAATGGAGGTACCAACTGGGCAAAGAGCTGTGGAGGCTCCTTCAGCAGGGTCCCCCCACATTCCACACAGCCCTTTGGAAAGTACAGTATGGGATACAGACAGGTCAACCGAGGATGTGAAATGTTGTTTCATCATCTAATGTGGCAACTGCATTCTTTAGCCCTGATTCTTCATTTGTTGGAATCCAGGTGCTTTGTAAATACATCAGATAAATAACGATACACTGGAGTACATTATTTGTCAGGAGTGATAAATATCACCAATTAGGATTTTCTGGGTAACCATGTGTATTTCAGGGCTTAACACACCAAAATAGACATGGCATGGTAAATACTGTACACTTTTCTCCTGTTAAATTCCAGCAGGCTTAAAGAATGAGATATTTAATACAAACTGTAACTATCTAATGCAGTAATTACTACCAAACTTATAATTATGCCTCCTGAAAAACAGTGATTTACCCAGGATCAGCAAACACCCACCCACTCGTAATCAGGGCCTTCCAGTGATCCCAACTCCTCTCACCAGCAACACAGGTTTTAAGTGTCTAGTACGGAGGCACTTTGCTCAGAATACTTTTTTCCAACCTACCTGAGAAACCAATGTTGAGTATCTCTCCGTCAGTGTTTGTAGGTAATAGGGGAATGTATGGAGGATGTTTACAGCAATCCTTCCAACATTTAAGTAGATCTGTGATAAGCTTTCTAGCCATAGAATCCAGACGGGTATTTGAGTTTATCACTGCCTGAATAGCTTGTGAACGTGTGACAATATTTGTGGAAATATCAGGCCTAGCTCAATAGCAATCCATCTTTGCCCAGTGCCTTGCCAATAGCCATGTCATGCATAGCAGCTCTGATTTCCAGCTTTATCGTTGTCTAACTTAGCTTTCTGGCTACTTCTGGAGACATTCCTGGAGATGTTGTTAACGCCTTCACCTAAGCGTATGTGCCCACTTTATGACAACATTGTCAACTGTGTCATGGAAATTTCTCTCACTATTTGCCTACCAATATGGTCATCCGTTGAACACATTTTGTTCCTATATTGTATGCTCGCCTTTTACTTGGTGACCCAGCAGTGGTACAAAAGTCTATAAAAGCCACCAGCACATGTGTGAGGGGCTCAATCAGACCGTGAACCCCCTTAATCATTAATGCATGACTCTCGGACTCTAGTCTCTTCCAATGACAGCTCACGGGAGAAAAAAGGGGCGGGGCAAGAAATAAAAAATACTATATATTTTTTTTTAACTTACATTTTGCACCACTGTGATCCGCTTCACTCCTCTCCTCTCTTCCACTGCAGGCACAGGCTCCCAGCCTGCCCTGCATCCAATCCTAACGCTGCTTTCATGCTGCTGGCAGCATTAGGATTGGATGGAGCACCCAGCCAGGGTGCTCCGAGGCAGAGTGGAAGTCTCTGCCTGCTGCCTTCAACCCAGCAACACTGTGCCTGCATTGCTGGGTTGGAGAGAGCCTAGAGCGCATGTATGTTCGGCCGACCCAAGATGGCCAGCCAAACATACATGCGCATATAGTTTATAATCATTTTCTTGTAAAAGTTTTGAAGCTGCTGCTGCTGCTTGCGGGGGTAGGGGACACTCCTCTTCCATAGCGGAGGAGCCGCCCTTGGTCTCTTCTCGGGTCTAGTCACAAACCTGGTATTTCCCATTTCAGTGCTTAAGCACACTCAATGAATGCACAGTCTGAAATCTGCCCTGACTGATAAGAAGCTACCCTTTGACCTAGTATGATGTGCAAGTAATGTGCATATTTTGTCTCCAGGAAGCACAAACTGAGTGAACGGTTGTGGTTCTCTTTAAAGCTCTCGCTCAGACTGTGAATTTTACAGCACAGTGAGAATTTAACTAGCAGTATCCTGCGGCTATCCGTCAAGGTCATGGGTGCAGAGCCTGTATGCCAATACTGTTAAGAATGCAAAACTCACCAAGCAGTTGAGGAACAGAGCAAGAAACAAATGTTACCTCCACATCACCTACACATGTGATGTATCTATTTCTTTTGAGTTTATTTTATCCGTGTGTGATGGCACCACTTTCCTCGCAGCCCCAACTCTCTGAATCTGGTGTAAAATGGAACATCCTTAATTTGATTGGCCTTGCAGGCACCCCTCTTAGGACATTTTTTGTCTGATTGTCATATCTGCAATGTTCAAAGTAATATCGTAAAAGGGGTTACTGTGAGGGAGGACTGTGTGAATCAACATACAGACCTTCTTCTAATCTTTCCCCCAAGCCTAATACCCATTTTCTGCCAATGTCTGCCGTGTCTGTTTTATACATATACCTAACAGGCAGCAGTTCCTTTTCTATATTACTAGACAGCAGGCTGTTTTCTATGCATATACTAGTCCTATTGTGGTTAGAGTGGGGCTGGGCATCTGGGATGGACGTTTAATTTCAGCTAAAAGGGGCTTTAAAATATTAACTTTCTCCTTGCACCAGCCAACACTTCACAATCCATGGAAATGAACTAACTCACCCAAATAAGTGGTTGAGTCAGATTGTCAAAGTGTCCGGGCTTTATAAGACAATTGAATTTAGTTCTTATGATGGTGCGGGGGGAAAAGGGTGGGAGAGAAAGGTAAACATTAATTACACATTTATTTTGCGCTATGGGAAACTACCCTTGATCGAGAACTCCTACTCACCCAAACGTTCAACGTACAAAATAACTCACCACTTACCAGTACAAATGTGGATAGATAATGTAGATGAGTATACTCTGTAGCATTACCTTATTGAAGGTTCTCCGTGAGAACTTTGACTAAACTTACAGTTATATCTAAACTTTCCATTTCAGTCAAATCTGATTCAGCGAATGAGGAGTACAACTCTCTTCCTTACTCAGTCTGCATTTTTTCTGCAAGCCTAACGAGGAACAAACTAGACCACAGGGGAAGGGGCTTCCTTAGGCCTTAGCCAGGACATATAGCTATGTGGATATAAATCAGTAGGCTAAGAAATGTGGTGTAAACAACCAATGCTATCCTTTTACAGATATTATTAAAAGACACTCAATAGATGACTTCATGGCAGTCCAGGTGAGCTCCTTTTTGATTTAAGGGATCCACAGAGCTAGCGATTCTATAAAGGTAATGAAGCATGCTGTTCATAGATTCAGGTGTTACAGATAGGCTACTTACTTCTTGACCCTTGTCTCATATTCCAACTTCTGCTTTGACATTTCCTGCTTCAGGCTTGCCACAAGACTGTGCAACGCACTGTGATTGCTGCTGGTGCTTGGAATAAATGTTTCACTGTTATCACTACTACTAGTGGCTCGGCTGCTACGACCCCCAGCGCTTCTCCGCTCAAATTTGCTTTCAAAGTCTCCAGGGTGGGACAGATCCTCATTAGGTGGGCCGTCTAATACAGGGTCTTCAAAATTGCTCCCATAAATATCCTGCTCAGGACAGGTTGTAGTAGAAGAACGACAGGAGTTGGAATTTTCAGGCAGGGATATTTCACAAGAGGAGGTGGACCAGGTGGCACTGTCTACACTCTGCTTGTCATCAGAGTTCGCCATGGAAAATTGTTGGTGCACGTTGTCATAAGTTGACAATCTATGTTGCTGCTGGGCAGAGTCACTCCCAGAGTCCTTTGGTTTGTTATCTCGTAACGTGACATAACCATTAGGCAGCCAGCATGCATTTCGGCTGTTCAGTGTATCTGTGCTGGAGATGCCCATTCGCACCACTCCATTGGGCATGCTGTGCGTTCCCATTTTGGTTCCTGACCCCTTGATGGAGGATGTTCTCCGGGCTGGCAAGCTTCCATTAAGAACAGGCTGGTTTTTATCATGGCCCTCAACAGAGCTACTGAAGGATCCATTAGTAACTATGCCACTGCCTTTATTAAAGGCTGGATTCTTTTTCACCAGAAGTGGAGGACTCCTTGAAACATCTGGTTTGTGAACACTATTTCTGGGGCTGTTTGATTTACTCCCAGCAAGGGTTGCTGTGGGGGACCCATTGTCACTGTTGCTTCTTGTTGGCGAGTCCGAGGTTTCCCATGAGCAGCGCCTCACAGCCGTTTCCTTAGTGTTATTGTTTTCTTTGTTCTGAAGCTGACCAATAATAATTTTCTTTTGTATGTCATTGTTGTTGTTGCACATCTCCTGCCCAGCCGGAAGCTGCACATCGGTGTCTTTGGGAAATAGCCGTTCGTGCTCACTTATCATGACGGACATTAACTGCTGAACAACAACAGTACCTAAAACAACAGAATAAATAGAGTTAATTGACTAAAAGACAATTCAATTTGCTCAAGACAATCTTGTGTATCAAGAATTCATAACTAGGAGAAGGCACCATGAACCAACTCTTACCTCTGCCCAGGAGGAGGGACTTGTAAATAACTGCAGCCTTTAAACACTTGGGGCATATTACAAGCCCCTAGCACCACAGCAGAGTCACTTTTTGTGATGCTCCGATGGGGCTGTGCACTGCGCCGTATTTACAAGGCGGCGTCATGCCAGTTTTTGTGGCTTCACGCCACCTTGTAAATATAGCCCCTTCACACGCAGCACTTTACATGGAAGGGGCGTGCAATGGGTGTTGCTGTGGGTGTTCCACAGCAACACCCACTGCATTTTGACGCTGCCCCAGATTTACAAGAATTAGTAAACCTGAGGCAGTGCCAAAATCTAATGCCAAAATCTAATGCCAACCCCAGGGGTGGCTTTGCTAAGACAGGAGTCATGTCAATGGAGGTTGGGTGTAAAAAAAAAATGGCGCAAGTCCGGTTTGAGGCCTGATTTTTGCCTCACACCTGACTTGCACCATTTTTTGACGCACAACCCCCATTTTCCCATACGCCGCCGCTGCTTGGTGTGAGTCATTTTTTTTTACGCAGACCAGTCCGCAGCGCCGACTAAAGTCATTCCTTAAATAAGGCGCCCGCATGGTGCGTTGGAATGGCATTAGCCGGTGATAACACTTTTGACGCACAACTGCGTTGGCGCAGTTGTACGTCAAAAAGTATAAATATGGCCCAAAGAGCCCTGACGGTGCTCTCTAAAGACCTAAAGGTAGTTAATAAGTTGTAAAGGGCAACCCACAATGTATTTTTACTGTCATGCCTAAGAACTAACCAGGTACAGGGGATGGCCAGATTATGCTCTGCCAGATTTTCAAATCTCTGGAACAGCTGCCTACTTCATCAGAGCTGCCATCGAGGATTAGTGATAAACAAGAAATATCCCCCATGTGTCATCAATTCAAGTCACACTCAGTGCGTTATCAGGGGTCCTCGTTCAATGTTGGTGTTATGATTATATCAGTCACACTTGTATTCTGGCATTAACAGATGTCAGCCTTAGTGTACTACATTAAATGTAAGTAGAATCTATGGCAAATGGAAGGGGGGGGTATTCCTTGTTTACATTCGTATTTGATCCCTCCCTAATAAGGCATAACATGTTCAAACTCCATTCTATCAATGGTTATCTGGGATGTGAGAATGTAACTTCAGATATGTTTTCTCACTGTCCAGTATTTTAAAGATTACATGTGGACGACCTTAGGGATCTCAACTGTCTTCACTGATGTTAATGGCACAGAGTTTTCTTTTTACCGGGAAGTTTAAGCGGCCGCAACTTTGATCAGAAGGGTTTGCTCGGGTTTGTGGCGGAGTGGTGGACGGAATACCTGGTTAAAAAACCCAATATCAAATTGTTCATCAAGTCATTCCACCCTAATCATCCAACTGGTCAATTAGAAAGAACAACTGCTGAAAACCGCTTAAGAACAAGGCACCGAGCTCTTAAAAAACATGGCCTCACTATTGAGGTGGAACCCAAGCATTGTATGGATCTGAAAAAGCAGCCATACTTGTCTCACTAGTCTGACAAGCTTTTAACCACAAAAGCGTTTCAGGTGAAGTGCGTCTCGTAACTGAGGGGTCAAGCTCCTGCAACCACAATAGTGGTAGACTAGCTACTGCCCGTGAGTACCCACATGGCTCGGTATAATCTACTAGTATCACATACACCACTTCACCGAGAAACGGCACACGCTCCAACGTGGGAACGCGTTGATCCTTCCTCAGACTCGACCTCCATAAAACCTAACAGAGGAACCATAGAATAGTTATTAACGCAACCACACAAAGGTTTAGCATGTTACATAGACTATTTCTAATAACTCAGAAATAAAGCAACACGTTTCATTTTGGTGATTTGCACAAAGCTTAACTTCGTGTCTTTCAGTTTGAAATTTAATTGCAATTGAATGTAATGAGCAGAAACAAAAGTGAAGCTGCATGAAAAGCACGATCGATAATAACGAACTATCTTCAATTTCCCTTGAGTAAAATTCTGGGATTATAGAAAAGTGTCTCAGAGTACAATAAATGTTTGTATCTATTTTGATTAGTCCTTGTGGACTCTGATATTCCTGAGAGGCCCACAGACCGCTATTCAACACTCTAATGTAATACAGATTGGGGGTGCCTTCTAAATGCCTGCTCAGTAAAAAGTGTCAATTCTTTCATTTGCATGATGTTGTACCACAATGCAAACGAGGTAACACTTTTGCCTCTGAACCTGGTATTATTACAGATCCAGGCATATGAGAAAAAAGTCCCAAGAGTTGTATGCAAACTCTGCCCCATTCAGGAAGTGATGCAAAATCAGAACATTGACAGGCCAGGTCACGAGATGAAGCACTAGGTGTCAAAGGAATCCACATGGGCCTTCGCTTGGGGGAGGTTCTCTTCCACCATCAAAATAATGATATTGGTTTCACTTTCTAAAATGGTAAGAATAGAACAGTAGCTGTAGTGTCATCTTATCTCCAGTGGCATGATGGATTCCAATAATGAGACTCAATAATGACCTAGTAAGAATGGGGGCATGTTTGACTTTAACCAGCCTCTAAGGACTTTCAGGGTTCTATTTAAGTATCTGGTGCCATCTAGAAATGAAGAACATGGGGACAAACCTTGCTCTGTTTTTAGTTATTGTGCTGTTTGTAGTGCACGTGTAACTCACTGAGTTAGTATCTATCTATCTATCTATCTATCTATCTATCTATCTATCTATCTATCTATCTATCTATCTATCTGTCTTCAAAATACATTTATGTAGAATGAAGCTAAGTAACCTTATACTTACCTACATAGACTTACCTTGTTTATATTTTGGTATTGATATTTTGGTAGTATGATGTTCTGGAGTCAATATTTAGGTAGTATACCTTGTCACCAACTATTTAAATGTGAACGTGAACGCCCTATAACTTATTGAAGCAGCACATGAAAAACCAATTCTGCCATTAAAGAGGCAGTCTCTCAATAACATCGTTTGAATAACATTCACTTTATATTCACTAAAGGAGATGTATGCATGGTGATCCACTGTAGAACATAGTGCTTTCCCGCCCTAAACATGAATAGCTAATATGATGTTAAACTTTACCCTGTTTTCCATTTCCGTTTGCCAGAAGCAACACTTTATGGTCGAGCAGAAATGCCCTCTCACACATTTGTATACATCCAATGTTGATGTCACAGTAGGGCAGTAGAGGGATTAAGTAATGCATATATATCCCGATTCCGCAGTCTCTGTAATCGCCTTCTGGTGGGAATATTATTTCTGTCAGAAACACTGCTTTAAATGGGAAAAATACATGCCGGTACTCAATAACACGAACTAGTAGTGTGGTTGGTGGGGCTTGGTGCGGGCTAAGAGCAAGACATGAGGGTACTTTATGACTATATACCAGTTGCAGCACTTACCACGCCCATGAGAAAACAAAACAAGTTAACTCGTTACACAAAACGAAAGAGAAACACAATGATATTTTAACATTTCTTTTGTTTTGTAATATTCGCAGCTTCTTAATGCCATACTGTTATTTGCTGGCCTTGTCCACAATACTATATATTCTCGAGCGTTCACACTCGCAGACAGAAACAAGCAGACACGCACACCCAAAGCATTCCACACAGTCTTCCTTAAGGTGTTCCGATTCTCTCCCTCTTTCATTCACTTTTCACTAAAACAAAAACACACACATACAAGCAGGCAAACACACATACATAAGCCGACCCTCGTTCAAAAGACTCAGGTGGGATTAAAGCCATTCTAAACTTCTTTCCTCCCATGGCTTTCTTAGTTGTCACTGTCAGCGGGGCTGCCTCTATTCCTGTGTTTGCACATATGCACACAGTAGTGTGAATGTGATGGACAGCACAGGGCCTGAATGGAGCCTGAACTGCCAAACACAGCGTGATGGGGAATACCCAGACATTAGGCACATAATCCCTGCTGAATAGCTCAGCGGGGTCAGTTTAGGGCGACAGAAGCACCTTAGCTGTCAGAGGCAGGCTCAACTCTGATAGCCTAGTGCTCAGCAGCACTAGCAGCTAGTGAGCCTACCTTCCATGAGTACCGGTTCTCTCCTTGGCAGCAGAGAAGTACCGGTACTCAGAGTGAGAAAAATAAGAAGTGCCGGGACTCAGTACCTGTGAGTACCGGCCCATTTAAAGCACTGGTCGGAAAACAAAATACAATGTTTTTTATTGCGTTTGTGGTTATAAGGGTCAATATCCATAAAAGGCCTTGGGAGCAGTTCTTGCATCTGGCAGGGAAAAGTCCTATAATAGGGGCGGAATGGCTCGACCTCTGCAGAGCAAGAAATTAATCGCCTCAAGGAGATTAACAATGGGCACCTATGTCAGTGGAACTCTGGATCTCCATTCTCAGCAATGTAGGCCTAAACTTATACATTTAAAAAACCTGCCACAAAGAAATTGGCAACAAGGAATAACATGTCAACAAATCTGATCTGCTTAACTGATTGCAAAGTGTGCATGATTTTAAAGCATTTTATGGGGGTAAAGGCACCTCCTGCAGTGATTGCTGTGTGCCAAATAAATCTCAGGGAAGAATAATAAATATGGTAAGAAAACTCTGAAGGTTAAGGTATTGCTGGATAGAGATGTTTTTGTCTAGTCCTAGATTTGAATGAAAGTAGCACAGACAGTTAAAATGTCACATGTAAAGCACATCAAGTAACATGCAGAAGACAGATTTTTTATTTCATGTAAGTGAGTAAAGTGCTTTTAATACACAAAGCCTTTTATTACTTGCAGTCCATAAACTGCCACTGTATTAAGTAACGCATCCTGCACATTAATGTACGCAATTGTCGATGTATAATGTGTATACATGATGTAAAGCGCTCTGACACCCTGCATTTGGATGAGCATTGCTACAGCACTATAAAAGAAATAAAAAAAATAGTGGTATTTAAATTTGTATTTATGTAAAATATAAAATACTGGGACATTCCTACAGTGCATGCATATCTCTTATATAAAAGGACTGAAGAAAGTCAAAAGCATGCCTCTCTTAAGTATGTGTGAAGTGATAAGCTGTGTGCCTTTGTTTCCCCTTCATTACATTTAGGTGTGGGGGTCCCACAGCTCCTAGCCAGGATACTCCAACAAAAGGAGGCCTGATGGCCTCTTAACTTTGGCCTTTGTTATGGGCCCAGCTGAAATCTGATAAGCCCCTTCCCACATGCACATTGCTGCTGAGAACAAAAGCAGACAATGTGCAAGCGCTGCTGAATGTGTCCCGGTGTCTGAAAATTACACAGGGATAAGTTTAGCACATTTCCAGGGTGGGGGGGGGGGTCAACCTATTGGCAGGGTAGATGACCTCCACCCTTTGGAAATGGGGGGTAGATGCCCTGCTCGGGACATAAAGATCTGGCACTGAGGTTTTAATCTCTGCTGATAAATTCATCTGATGCTCCTTTGCAGAGTGACTACTGGGAATGTGGGGTTTGCGGGTTGTGCTGCAACTTAGGCACCGCACCATACGGAGGCTCTTGTGATTATATGTAAGATTTTAGCCATCCTTACCGTTTTAGATGAATGTGATATTGTGTCCATAACAGTGGTACACTAACATCTGGATTAGAAATGCAATCTCTGCCATTTCACCACTTCCATTATTAATCTTCGATTGTCTCGACAATCAACGCATAAAGTCATAAACCCAAAATGGATCTTTTAAACTTGGAACATAGTTGCCCCGGAGCCCGCTGTGATGTATGACACCTCCAGACACGCCTGGCTTTTCAGAGAATTATGCAAAATGGAGTACTGAAGGAAATCTGTCATAGACTTTAAGGAGTACATCTGTTAGGGTTTTTAAGATAGGAAATATTTCGCTGAGTTGCCATTGGAAACTGTGATATTTTTAACACAATTAACAGGGTTAGAGCTCCCAACAAGGAAAGCGTTACTGGCTAAAGTCAGGACTTGATGAAGGATTCATACAAGGATGGGGCTCGCTGTTTTAAATTTTACAAAGCGGACTACTCCATTATTGATACTATTACTGCTTGTTTTGCATGTAAAACCAAATATAAAATGTGTTCACCCATTTTATGGAGGCCTACCATTTCATTTGCATCATGCATGAAAATAATAATTGATCTGACTTTAGAATAATAAAAATGTTTCTAGTAAGTTTCAATAGGAGGGGAGAGAGAAAGACAGAAAGGACAGAAGCATTGCAAGCTTTTCTAAAATAGGGCAAAAAATAGGTACTTGTGGCAAGGCCTGGGTGTTTTTTTGTTTACATTCAGCAGCAATTTGAGGAAGATCACCTTGAAAAGACCCTTACCCCAGCCTACCACTGGAGTAAAACTGTGTACATGTTGTGAATGGAAAATTACCTTCAAGAGATCTGTGGACACCCACAAATATATGCATGGGTATTTGCCTACTTTTAAGGGGTAACTTGCACTGATACTCTTTAAACCTTCCACATAACCAAAATTAATGATGTTTGAAAATCTGTCAGCTTGGCCAATTTTTTAACAAGTCACAAAATTCAGCAAATCTTGAGTCAATTATGATGTGGGATGTATGATGGGAAATTACTTTTAGCACATCTAAATGCAATTTAGAAGCACCACAAAGTTTTTATGGTGCAGCTTAAACCAAAGAAAGCAGAAGGGACAATGTATAAACACAAGGAGCAATAAGCAGAGAGGACGGTAAATTTCCAGTGGGGCATGGAGCAGAAAGGAGCACAAGACAGAGATGGTAGAAAGGGTTCAGATGGACAGGGAGAAGAGAGGGCGGGTGTAATATGGGGCAATATTGTGGGTTCGATAATTGGGAGCACACCATCCAGTATCACCTGTAGCTCTTCCCAATTTATGTTCTGTTGGACCTGGGCCTTTTTACAGGGTCATTCCCAAACTTTTTGCCTTCCTCCTCCTATTTTTTCTGACCTCTTTTTGTTGGCTCTAGGACTATAAGCACTTAATCACTGTTGATAAGTGCTAAAGTGCATGTGCTCTCCCTGCTAAATTTGGTATGATTGGCTTACACCTAATTGGCACATTTAAATTTACCTGTAAGTCCTTTGTACAGTGGTATCCCTATACCCAGGGCCTGTAAATTAAATGCTACTAGTGGGCTTGCAGCACAGCTTGCCCCACCCATGGAAGTAGCCTTTCAAACCTGTCCCAGGCCTGCTACCACGGGGCCTATGTGGGCAGTTTACTGCCACAGGGACCTGGCATCTAAATTTACTTGCCAGCCTGGAATCCCTCTTTTACTACATGTAAGTCACCCCTAAGGTAGGCCCTAGCTACCACTATGGGCAGGGTGCTGTATGGGTAAAAGGCAGGACATGTGCTTGGCTGTGTGGCCTGTCCTGGCAGTGACAAACAGTCTATCTAGTTTCTCACTACTGTGGATGCTACTTCTCTCATAGGACTGTATTGGTAATGCCCTAACACAGGATTAAGTGGTATTGTCTGATCTATGAGGGGTAACAAAGGTATGGTTGTAATGGTAGTGCAAAATGCTGCTTACTGGTGTAGGTGGATTTTTTATTACTAGTATAGAAATGCCACTTTTAGAAAGTGGAAAGTGAGCAAAATGCTGCTTACTGGTGTAGGTGGATTTTATATTACTATTATAGAAATGCCACTTTTAGAAAGTGGAAAGTGAGCATTTCTCTGTGCTCATGACTCTGGTGTTTTGCAGCTTTACTCCAATCCACTTCTGGGGCAGAATGACAGCTAGGCTTTGTGCATATCTTTCAGACAGCCTGTACACAGGGAGGGAGGAGGTGTCACAAGAGTGCATTTCCATATTAAATGGTCTTCCTGGGTTGTGAGAGGGAGAGGCGGGGCACACCTGCATTTGTAAAGGTTGTGCCCTGGCCTCACACAAAGGCTTGTTTACCCTCCACTGATGTCTGCAGCCAGTGCTGGAGGAGAAAGGGGACACTCCTGGAACCGGTTAGTACTGGTTGGAACCCCTTCCCCCCTTTTGTGGTGGCTGTGCAAAATGAGTATAAGTACAGTAGGTCTTCCCCCACTTTTTTAGACACTAATAGACTCCTCTAGACACTGGATGCTGCTGGAAGGACTCGCCAGGAACCGCCTTGGGACTACTGCTGTTATGTTGACCTGTGACCTGCAAGGTCACCGAGAGAAACTGCTGCTGTCTTCCTAACCTTAGTGCCTTCTTAACCTTTGTGCTGGCCTGTTTGATGGGACCCTGTAGCCCTGTGCACCATTGTTGACTCCAAGGGCTGGGTGGTATGCCCCTCCCGCCATCCCCTTCTCAAAATGTGCAAGGGAGGCACTGGATTAGGCCGTCATACAGCGGGAGGGTGCTTTATTCTTGGATGGCAGCGCGAGTAGAGCGCTGAATTGCCTGTCCAAGTACCCCCCACTTTACAAACTATAGCACATGCCTCTTGCTAAATCTTAGTTAGCTTAGGAGCAGGGAGCTCCCATGAATTCCTTGGTTGAGGCTATGTTTTATGTAATACAGTATTACCACTAATTTTGTGAATGTGGCTCCCACAGGAATTACTAAGGACGCAGGAGGAAAAAGGGAAAGAGCTTTCTTAAAAATGGTCGAGACACATGAAATAGGATGAACCACAAAATAATACCTCAGTGTTAAAAAGTGTTGCTGTTTCTGTTTTCCGACAGAGTATCGTGATGTTGAGTAATGGCTTAATTTTGTGATAAGGGCAAGCTGTAAAGGTCACGGCACATGCGCACACTCATCTTTCTTTTGATTTAAAGCACACTGTTTTGCGTCTTGTCGCACCAGTAATGTGAGGGCGCAGAATGTTTCTTTAAAGGCCGTCTGCAGGGGATTCTTGTTGGTCCTGAACATAATGAGGTCGGGATGGTCATTATAGTTGTCCCAATTCCAAGGCCCCAGGCATGCCTCACAGGCATGCTGTGATCTTTTGATCCTTAATTTCCCAGTGGTCCTCGCTCCTTCACATGGGCTGCATTTAAATGTTTTGAACTCAATACGCCAACAAGGTCTGCAAAGAATTTGAATTCATCACTAGGCCATGATACAGTATTCAGTGCTAGCTGCTAAAAGGCTTTCGGCAGCACAAATGAAAAACATGCCCATCGTGTGACGAGCAAAGGGTTATGCAGAGTAGCACAAGGCAACACTGTGATGCTATTTGTGAATTTGACAATCCAGTCGTGCAATCCAGGCATAATTTAATTATGCCTATCTCCAATTAATGCCTAACTGTGATTGTAATATAGGAAATAGCAAGAAGCATGACAATGTTTGGGAATCTAAAATATATATACATATACACACACACACATTTTTCGTTGAAAAAAACAAAGGTTAAAGAGACGTTATACATAGATAAAAATGTCAGTTCTAACATACTGTTTTAAATTAATAAAACCACTGGAATTCACCAGTTATAGTTATGTCAAGTAACTAAGGCCTTGATTTATACATTTTTTGCGCCACTTTTGCGTTATTTTTATATGCAAAAGCGGCGTAAATTTACAAAATACAATTGTATGTTGTAAATTTATGCCACTTTTGCATCAAAAAATTACGCAAATTAGACGCAAAAAAAGTATAAATCAGGACCTAAGAGTCGAGTCCTGAAGTAACTATGATGCGCGCCCCCACCATGTTATCATCAATTACGTAATTTCCGATGTTACTGTCATGTCATCAATGATGTCACAGAACATGTCATGAGTGATGTAATCTGTGGGGGTAATTTGCAGTGCATACCCTGCACCTTTAATTTAATCTTGATCCTCTCCCCTGGCCAACCTGGGTTGTTTTCTTCTTAATGTGCAGGAGCCCGCCCTTTTTCCTCATCTATATTTATATATATATTTATGTCACTACAGTTAAAACATATGTTGCCCAATAACACGTTTTTTAAAGCAACTGTACTAATAAATGCATATTCACACATTTCTTACTACAGTGCAAAGTTCAAATTTGAGATTATTCATAAAAGCACAGCATGTGTGAATGAGAAACACACTTATTACTACCTCAGACACTGCAGGTAACAAGTAATCTACACAGGAAACAAATTCTCCTGATAGTTATGGTCAAGTTTAACACCTTGCATCCTGGTTTAGGCAAAATAAAGTGAAAACGAACACACATGAAAAAATGACATGCCATAAAACATATATACAGATGTGCTAACTAGCATAATAAGATATTAATTACCCTTGTGGGGGCTGGGGAGGAGCACCATGACCCACCCATGGCACAAATTAGGTCTAACTTAAACTTCAGATCTAACAGACTTCAGGTCTAAATTTAAGGCCCAATTCACAAAGGTAAACCTAGACCTCTGGTCTAAGTTTAGACCTAAAGACTAACTTTAGACCTGAAGTCCAAGTTTAGACCTGAAGTCTAACTTTAGGCCTGACGTCTAACTTTAAACCTCAAGTCTAAAATTAGACTTCAGGTCTAAAGTTAGACTTCAGGTCAAACGTTAGATTTCAGGTCAAAAGTTAGACTTCCGATCTAAACTTGGACTTCAGGTTTAGACTTTAGGTCTAAATGTGGACTTCAGGTCTAAAGGCAGACTTCAGATCTAAGTTTACCTTTGTGTATCGGGCCCTTAGACTTCAGGTCTAAGTTTACTTTTGTGAATCTGACCCATAGTAAGGCACTACATTTTCAATAACCGGAGATAAAAAATATCTCAGAGATGGTTGAAGAGCCCATATAGAGAGGACACATGGAAATAAAAAGAAATAGGATATCATTATTGATCTCAGTAATTTTAAACAACCTAACAACAGGAGCGGGAAACTGTAAAACTGAAGGACTAATTAAGCTATGAAACCTACGCTCTTGGTTCAACAATTACGTCCATCATTATGTCTACTTCCATAGCAATTAATTGTACCAAACAGTCCTCGATCAATTTAAATCTCAATAATTTTCATCTTTAGTGTTGGTTGCCTTATAGCTAATGCTTCCGTATATGTTCTGTCTAAAAGTGTTTAATGCCCCAACTCCTGGCAAGAGTAAAAACAGAAGCCGAGACATTAGGACGGACAGCACACCATGCACATCAATACAGAACATGCCAATAAGAGGTTCAGAAAGTGGGGAAGTGAGTTGATTGCTTGTTGCTGACATTGTCTGTAATGCAGGTTAAGAGTTCAGATCCTGAAAAGGCCAACTCAGCCTTTCATTAGATTGTCAGTCAATTTAACACCATTAAATTTGAATACCATGACACCTATTTTCCAGCATTTAAAGGCAGCCGAGTGTATGAAGGAAGGTATAAAAAGCAAGTTATTACAAACATATCTGCCCATTTAATGTACACTCCCTCGGATGCATCAGGTCCTTGTTATGGCACAGAGGGAAACCCCAAGCGGGATCCAAATATCAAATCCAGCTGGGTGAAATAAAAGCAATTAGGCCCTGGTGCATGACCAATGGAACCATGAAATGTCAGTTGTCTGTGAAGAGATAAAGCAAGCATCAGAAATAAAAACCAAGCATGGCAGTATGACAAGAATGCCTGGAAGTGGTCTAGCACAAGGACTTGAAAACTCAAGATAGTCATGATTAACATATGCTGCTTTTGGAGTGGTGAGGTTTGTTTGGATTGAAAAAGCCCTCACTAGAAAAGCCTTAAGCACCACTCATAGTTTGGGCTCATGCTCTGACTAGTTGAAGGTTATCCTAAACAGCAAAAAGGAAACAAGGAACTTAGACTGTGGCTCTAAACCTCTTATATTTTTTGTTGACATGCTGCAGCAGCCACACAAATAGCAAAACAGTATGATTTACCAACCAGTTAAATTAGCCAAACCAGGCAGACATTAGACTCATTAAATCTCCATTCACATTTGATCTCCATTGCTTATCTAACTCTATTCATGAACAATACTGCAGCAACTTCTTGCTACGGTGTCCCTACCTGCACATATGCTATGCTCTATATTTGTGTTTTTACTATCATGATGGCACCAAAGACCAGTGACCAAAAGTTGCGCAAATTGAGGACACAAAACTTCATTAACAGGCGTGTTTCTTTTTTATTACTCAATAACAATGTCATGCTTTCATTCATCAAGCACCAAAACTGGTTTCGACAAATACTGTATGTTCATTCAAAAATGTAAATTATATTTTGATGTGAAACACAGAATTTCAGGCTGACATGGGCAACTTTATAACATTTCCATTGACTACTGTTACAATATTATTTACAAAAACATCCCCATCATATGCCAAACTACTAAACAGGTTTGAGATATTTGACGTTTTCTACTAAGGGCAAATACAGATATATTCCAATGATGCTGATCGGCCTTAAACACATAAACAAAACTGAGTTCATGAGAAATTGTCCTTGGGCTTCAAGAGGTCTGGCATTAAAGCATTTTGTAAAGGGCACATTTCACCTACCCTCCATGATGGTGAGAGGATCTTCCACTTTGGGGCGCAGAATATTGGGACCAAACACCGTCGCCAAATTCTGAACGCTCATTTTATTCACACCCGAATAAGACTGGACTTCATCTAAGAACCTGAATTTAAATTAAAATAATAGGCAGTTGGTTAGTAAAACAAGTTTAAGTGTCAATTTACTTTTAAGTGGTAGAAATTGAAAGTAGGAGTTTGTGAAACGATGTGAGCAATGAGTAGATATTTCAGTGAAAAACACAGGAAGGATTTCATTAACAGACGTGATATAGAAGAAGCTGTCCCAAATGTATGAAATATGTTATTATCGATATCCTACTTTTCAGTATTTGCAGGGCAGTGAGATATTTTAATACTTCTAGTGCCTCATCACTGTTATGTTCTGTGACCGCTAAGATGCACAAGGCTGAAGTACAACTGCCTTTACAAGGCCTTGGAACACCCAGATCATCTGATAAACACGATGAGGTATTCTGCTCTCTGTAATATAAGGGACCACTTTACTTTCTCATATACTTTTTTCAGTTACCCCTCCCTCTTTGTCCTCCCCCCTCACTTCTTCCACTTCCAATGGCTTCTCCTCTCTCCCTCCACCTTTTTCAAATAGGTTTATATGTCCTCCTATGCTGCAGCGCTGACACCATCCCCATGACTGCTTTCCTAAGGACTTCTTTTAAACTCTACTTTCACTACCCTGCACTATCTGTCTTTCACCTACTCTCCTTCCCTAGTTGCCAGACTTTGCGAGGGGACCTGATGTGTTGGGAGTAACGAACTCTTTCTGCTTTGGAGTTGGTTTGAGTTTGTTTCTTGTCCCTGTTTCCAGTGTATGCGGGTGACCACAAAACATACTCTCTCAGAGTATCTGAGGGAAGTTAGCCGTACACTTCGTTCTGTTATAAAGGACATGGAGTTTATAATGTTAGTATTCGAATTATTACAAGAGAGTAGTGATACAGTTTTCCTGTTGCAGTTGTAGTATGTTGCTTTTCATAAGAAAATGAATACCTTGTGGTATGATTACATTAGTCTGAATGAGGATATGGTGTGTAACAGCTCAACTACGGCCCTGGAAGGTTCACCCGCGAGATAGTCTTTACCTTTAGCAGATTTACAGGCGCTTCTGATAAACCTTTGTACGTACCGACATATGTACTTCAGTAGATTATAATTGACTGGTGGTAGGCTCTTCACTTGCTTAACAAATTCCTTTACTCCCTGAGGGAAAAAGGCAAGTCTTATTATTTCTTGAAAATTCAACTTAAATGACAAGACCACAGTGCGGAACAAATTGTCAAATTCTCTCCTGTTACTTGCAGGACTTACTTCAATGAAATTATCAGTAGCATTTCGATAAATAATAGGACCCCATTTACAAAGATTTTGCATTAACTCCAGAAATTCTGTAGTAAGTTGTGGGTACCACTTAAGTAAGTTACACCAACTCATTGCAAACGTTTGCGAATCAGGACCAATATCTTTACACAATTACGATGTTGATTGTAGATTTGATGGAAAAAACTGACAAATCAAACTCAGGTGTGTCTGTCACTGCGGTCAGTATACTGGATATTTGAGGAATATGCAATGGTTTAGAGCAATCAGCATTATTTAAAACTATTTCTAGATGAAAACGTTAAATCCGGGCTATGAGTTGCCTTTATTTACAAAAAACCCATTAGCAAGGAAAGAAGAAGACACAAAATTGCACATCTACGTATTGACAGTGTTTTTCTAGCCATGATCACAATGAAATCCATGATGTTAGAGGCAGTGCACACCAATCAGTGCCTTTGTGAGCGATATCCCGAATGAAGTATGCATTTCACCAGCAGCTCGCATGAAACGCCACAGGTGGGTGGCACCATTTTCAAGATGACTAATTAGATCATCTTTCTGTTAATTGCAATGCTCATTATAGAATAAAGCTCCTGGACGTATTAGACTAATACACGTGAAAAGAATGATTTGTATTTGAAAATTTCAGGCCTGAAGGTGGTATCTATAATGTCGTGGAGTGAGATGGTCAAACTGCTGAAAAGTGCGCAAAAGATGAGACCAGAAAGAACGCTATAAGTCTGTTGGCTTTAATAAAAAAAAAAAATTTTATGTTAATTTCGAAAAACCTTCGTAAGAAGTTATGGTTTTGCATGTATTGTTAGCTCCAAAGCTATCAAAGTCTAGGCTTCAAGCAACAATAACTTTAAAACATATGATACAGATTCATAGAACCCGTCTTATTTAAGAATATTTCTAAGGCATCTTCAATCATAAAAGCCATTTATACTTTAGGGAAATCACCCTTAAAGAAGGCAGGGTTAGGCCTTGTTAGGGTGAGTGATAAGACATTTGGGAATGCAATTGGTGACCAATCATTGACTGGAGGCCATGGAAGTTTCTAGGGAGAAAAATAATTGTTTTTTAGGGCTCTTCTAAAATTCAAAGGGAGTCAGGAGTGTGGTGCTGCACCTGGGCAAATATTTTCACCAAAACTAATTTATTTACTTCATTTTATGGTGGGCCAACAAATTCAGAGTTGGCACCCCTGCCCCTCTGGTCCTGTACCGAAGACTCTTGACAGCTTAATATCAGGCTATTGGAAAGCTGTAAGGTCTGCTCACTCCATGACATGCAAATGTTTAAGAACAGCTGATGCGTGAAGTTTTAGTCTTTCTGGAGTTTAGCTAGAATTGTTTTGGGAAGGCCAATCTAGGTCATGTTACAGTACTAAAAGTGAAGCAATGGTACCACATGGACTAGACCGAGCTTTGCTGACAGTGAAGTGTGGAAAGCATCTGCACGTCCATTTTGGGACAGCATTTACATATGACAAAAAATGAGAGATCAATGTTGAAGATAAACTTCCAAGCTGAGTCACTTCACGGTCGATGGTAATAAAGCACTTATTGACAACAGTTACCTCTAAGTTAAAGTAGAATGAAGACATAAGGATCAACTGGGTGTAAGAGTAAGAACCACATCGTAGAAAGGTCCACAAACAGAAAGTATGATTGCATGCATTATTGTTTATGCTTGAGGCAGTTCCTAAATTGATGGCAGCCTTCATCACCCTCTTGACATTAAAAATGGATTTGCATGCCAACCTAATGCATGTGGTTGCAATACTGGTAGATGCCAAGTAGGAACACCATAGTAGGATTATTTTTAGAAGAATAGTAATGTGGGTCTAAATTTTGAGGCACCCTCCATTCAACTACAATGAAGAATGACACATTTGACAAGAGATTCATCTGGAGAGTGACAGGGAACAGAAATAATATGAACCACTGCAGGGCCACTTTTTCCATGGGTGTAGTGCTTAGCACGGAGGACACAGTGCTTTCAATTTGTTGAATGCTTGACACTGACTGATTTTTTATTTACGTGGCCCTTGCCTATGGATACAAGGGGTTATCACTGATGCTTATGATCCAGGATTCACTGATGCTTTTCCAGGGAAATCCTGACTGATTAGCAGTGAGGAATTTGTTCATTTCCACGTGGGATGAGTGCTGAGTATAGACCACATATTTAAAGAGCTTGGAGACAAAAAGGTACCAAGCTATGGGATTAGAGTTGATAAAAATCTTCAGGGTCTTTAATGGGTTAGCATGTTGTGTGCATATTTAAGTTTCTAGAAAAAACAGGAGTTATTTGCTGTCAGCAAAGGTGATGACAATTGCAAGAATGAGCAAAGCCACCCTACTCAACCTAGTGCTATAAACATAGGTGTAGAGGTGAAGTTCCACAGGATCCGACAGCGGGCACCGCCAGGTTGCCACCGGTCGACAGCCTGGTGGTGCCAGCAGTCTTAATCTTCAGGGCAGCAGTGAAAGCAGAGCTGCCCTGGGGATTACGACCCCTATGTCCACCAGCCTTTGTATGGCGATTCCACCGCCATGCAAAGGCTGGCAGAGACGGAGTGCCGGGCGCCGCATTGGGGCCCCTGCACTGCCCATGCACTTGGCATGGGCAGTGCAGGGGCCCCCATGGACAGCCCTGTTGCACTTTTCGCACCGCAACATTGCTGCAAGATCGATTATGAGCCGGCATCAATGTTGTGGTGAGTTCCCGCTGGGCCAGCAGAAACTCTTAATAGGGCCAGCGGGCGGAATATCGGACTGGCGGTCTTCCATCCTAAAGAGTTTGGTGGGTGGCCTCCGCCGCCCTCCAAACTCTTAATGAGCCACGTAGTTCTACAGGGAACAGGATACAATTAGTACTCACATCTACATCAGATGGGGATCTACTAGCACTGCAAGTGTGCTAGGTTGTATTCATTTTGGGCATGGACATCATTTATTAGGGGAATTTAAACAAATCTTTCTACGATTACACTTGTCAAATTCCCATGGACAGCCCTGTCGCGCTTTTCAGGGCCTGCAGAGCAGGCAGTGGAAAGCACGATGGGTGCTGTCGCACATGACGCACCGCAACATTGCTGCCGGCTCGATTATGAGCCGGCGTCAATGTTGTGGTGAGTTTCCCGCTGGGCCCGCAGAAACTCTTAATAGGGCCAGCGGGCGGAAGATCAGACTGGCGGTCTTCCATCCTAAAGAGTTTGGCGGGTGGCCTTCGCAACCCTCCAAACTCTTAATGAGCCACGTAGTTCTACAGGGAACAGGATACGATTAGTACTCACATCTACATCAGATGAGGATCTAATAGCACTGCAAGTGTGCTAGGTTGTATTCATTTTGGGCATGGACATCATTTATTAGGGGAATTTCAACAAATCTTCCTACAATTACACCTATCAAATTTCAGGATTGTGAGGCATTCCTTTTTAATCAAACTATGCACTGTCCTTCATATTCTGACAGTCAAGCAAAGTATCTAAGGCCTAGATGTATAAAATGTTTTGGCCTTTACAAAGGGTCCAAATCACCATTTGCAAATGCAAACGCCGCATTTGGAATGTACGAAAAGAAATTTGGCTGTCCAAATTGTGATTCCTTCCTTTGGGAAATCTCTTTTTTTTAAATTCCAAATAAGGTATCACAAATGTGGGTTTCAAATTGTGAATCACAATTTTTATATATGAAGCATTTCCTAATTGTGACTAGTTATGAAATGCAGTTTTAAGAAATGCAATTACCACCAATTTTATTCAGGTGCTAATCAGGTGCAGGCTGTATAAACTGTCCTAAAATGCATTAGATCCTTTCACAATGGTAGCACTGTATGTTTTGGAGAGGAGGATGAGGATTGTGACTGGTATGCAGAGGAGGAGACAGGGGAGGATTTTTAGGGTTAGGCTAACCCTATTCAATCAAAGTGAGGAAGAGATATTTGATAAATACAGGTTCAGTAGTGAGGTATTTTGGAACTGTTTGCTAATTTACATCCACTTCCTACAGACCCCTACTGATAGAAAAAATGCTATTCTACTGCATGTACAGGTACTGTGTTGCCTACATATGGAAGTTACCAGGAAGCAATACCAGTAGCACGGAGAGTGTCCCCAAGTTCATTGTCATGTTTTTTTCCATAGGTTTATTGATCCTTTGTTGTCCAAAATTAATGAATACATTTATTTTCCTACACCTCAACAGGACTTCCACCATGTTCATATAACCTTAGAGGGTAAAAACGTTGACACTAAAAATAGTGTACTGTGGGTATGAAATTCAGGTACCCACAACTGAATGTTTGGGTTCAGATCAAGGAACTGTATGTACATCCTCCACAGTCACTATTGATGTGTACACTGTACAGCACTAACACAGTCCCTATGTGCTTACCCCACTTTCACTGTGCCGTTGCGTTATTTGGGAACACCTCTTTAAGTTCAAATGTACATGATAACAGAGCTTAATGAGTTTATCTTCCTTTGATCACAAAAGCAATTGTTGAATAATTGATAAATAATTAAAGTAAAGCACTTATTTATCTGTTGATGGTTATTCACTAGTTTAAAATGGAAGTTGAGGTTCACACTTCAGGAACCATTGTTTTCTTTATTATTGTACTACCCAGATCCCAGCATTACTAGGCTGCCCTCGTTTTATAGATATGGACATTATCACCAAGATTTGAACTAGATATATGTCAGTGTGCCGCCTAAGGTTTGAGGCATCAGGCACAGAGAGGCTACTTAAGTTTGATGCCTCTTCAATATCCTCTAGCCCTACTTCTGCAAGCCCTAATATTACACTGGTTTGAATGGTTTCTAAGGCAGCTGTAACCTGCACTAAGCCATGGGCTACATCTCTACAGCAGTGACACGGTTTGACTGTTAACAGTGCTTCTGGATAAACTGCTAGAAGCGTGTGCCACACGGTTGATGAATCAGCTTAATGTATCAAACCTCACCATGTGCTGGTGATGCCTGTGACTTTGTGTTGAGTGGTCCTGTTGCAGAGTCGTAACAAGTCTATCCATTAAATCAGTGATTCTTGCAAAGTTGTTATTAAGCATGATCTGACCATCCTCAATTGTTTTCCCAAGACTCTCTTGCCTATTGATCAATTGTGACATTGTGCAATTGACACACGTACGTTGTCAACGAATGACATTTTTAATATTTTTGGTCTGCAGCAGCTGCACAGAGAGCATGGAGGCCTCTAACCCTTCAAACAATTGAGAGGTCTCAGGAGCATTTTCCGCAGCAAGGGGGTCAGCATTACGAGAAGCTGTGGCATGATGACACCTCTGCAAAGACCTGCAACACATCTGTTTGTCTCTCAAAGGTGTTTCAATGCTTTCCCTGGCTGGGGTTGGTTCATCTCCTATATCTGGGATATTAAGGAGTGGTGAAACTGTAGCTCTTCCTCTGGTTGGTACTTCTACTGTCGGTGTGGCAGGTATGTCTGTGGATTGCTCAATATCACAATGACCTTCGTCAGAGCCAGCCACTTTGCTCTGTGTCACACTCTATCTGTTGTGATATATCTTTAAAACATATATAGCTGTACTATAGTATACTGTTTTTTAAACATGAATATTTAAGAATGTATGCAACTCTAAGTTAACCCATCACCCATATTACAATCCTACCAAGTATGTGCCCATAGTACATTTACATGGACTCACAGTTTCATATTACAATCCTACCAAGTATGTGCCCATAGTACATTTACATGGACTCACAGTTTCCTCTTCCTTGCTGAGCAGTTTGGCACAGGAAAGAAAATCTTCATATTTCGCAAACGGGATGACTGGTTCTGGAAGTTCTCGGAGATACAATTTGAGCAGGGATGCCACTGTATGTACATCTGTGTTACTGAAACAAAAAAGAAAAAAAAGAGGTGTTGATTTTAACCCAACAATCATCCACATTGAGCCCGGACATGCTCTACAACAGGTATACATTTCTCATATCGGTTTGCACCAGGATACAATGATGGATAGAATCGTGCAGCACTGTAGCTGCTGGTTTCAGAGCAAAAGATGCCCTTCAGAAGGATCATCAACTTCTGCTGTGTAAGGCACATTGCTTTGCTTTGTGGCTCTTTAATACAACATTTTCTAGCAGCTGTTACCAGCATGGGTGGGGGTGGGGTAGTGATTAGGATCAGTTCAAGAATTATTAGCACTGTGGGTAAAAATGCCATATTGTTTGCGGTTCCACCCCACACCCCCACTGAGGAAAAGGCCACTAACTGCTGACCCCAGATACAGTAAATGGTGCTTTGCTTCTCTGCAGGCGTCCTAGTAATGGGGCATTTCCCGGCCCTTAGTAAAGCCCAATGGGGACATTAGCACTCATGGTGAATAGAGGAACTTATAGTAATGGTAAAATGGACCATGAAATTGGCAGTGAAGTGTGAAGGTGAGTGGTGTGCTGACTGTGGGTTTAGACACTGATGGCAAGTAGATCAATTGCTGGTGAACAGGGCAGTATAAATTATGGAGAGTCGGCCAGCCATGCTGATGGTGAATCCAAAATTTGGGTAAGGCTGTACACTGGTACTGATGAGAGTTTGCAGGATTGATGTTTACTGTGCACACAGATTGTGAGTGGGGACTAGCAAAGTTTTGGTAGTGAGGAGGACATTGATATTGAGGATGTTTGGGGACACAAGACTGCTGATGATCAGGACTACTCACCCTTAAGATATACATGGTCCCTGACACTGATAGAGAGTGGAAATACTCACACTGATGGTGAGTGGAGAACTTGCATTGATGGAAACTGTGCACTCAGGCTGATGAGCAACATGAGACTGGTAAACAAGGTTCCTGGTTAAAAGGGCCACTTCTGGCTTTGGTGAGCTTGAGCCGGGCCGCAGTGCCAGTCACCAGCGGGGATCAAATCGATGTCTGCATGTAATCAGCCAGGGCTTGACCTGTGAAAATAATAGGGTCCCCATGCTGCCTCATTATTCACCAACAGCAGAGCACTCTCCGAGCATGGACCGGTGCTGCTGGTAATGATAGTGAGTTGGGGTTCTACTGGCAGAGCGAGCACTGGAGCTGAGGATGAGCGGCAAAACTTCGAATGATGGTGATGTGGGCCTTTACTGGTGATTCAGGCCCTGGCACTGATGGTGAACAGGGACACCAGCACTAATGATGAGTGGTGGTACTTGCACTGACAGTGAGAGAGGAGCTCGCACTGATGGGTAAACTGATCATCAGTATGGAATGGGACACTGGGGCTCAATGAGTGCATCACTTAGTGAATGACAGCACTACCGCTAGCATTGGGCATACCATGAGTGAGTGCACACAAATGAATGGTGAACGGGCAGCCAGTAAAAAATACTAGAAACCATTTTTTTTACTCTACTTAGAAAAATAATTTGAACTTGTAAGAGCATGCTGCACATGCTCATACATTTTCCCATAATAAATGTGCATATTTTCCATATGTTGTGATAGAATTATCAATAATTTGCTATGATAATGATATTTGTGTAATGTTGTTTTAAATAGAGAGGTAAAGGTGCCATATACTGGTTATTACTGGAAGTGTCTTTGAAAGAAGTGCTTGGAAACGGACAGCTGTTTGTGCATGTTACAAACAGTTAATGTATAAATAACACATGGAGTGAATACTTTTCTTTACTTATATCAGTGTGTTTCATCAGGACACACTTCAATATTTATAGCCATGGATATTGCCATTCGAATGTTCTCCCTATATTTAAAGCTCAGTATAGTGAGAATGTTCGAATACAGTTTGTTTAATGGCTACAAGTTGTGGCTCTGGGTGCTTCACTGTGGGATATTTTCTATAAGGATTGATAACGTTTATGTATGTTAACATCTGCTCTTTTGTGTATATATGTTGCTCAGACCTGAGGCCCACAGGGTTTAGTACAAGTCTTTGTCCGGTCTGTGCCAGCAGGCATTTTCCATTTTCTAGACAGCATCTACGAATGCTCTTGTTAAATAAAACTTGGCGTTTCATTAATCAAGCTTGTGCTTCCTGCAACAATGGGGCTAATTCGTGAAGCCATTTAAGGCTGTAAATATACATTTATGACTGACAATGCCCATATTTACTCCTTCCAGGAATTCACAAAACAAATCCTGGCAGGCGTAAAGAGTCTACTATTGCCACCAGTGCAGGGAAAAGTGTGGTAGAAAAGCTCATACAATGGGTGGGGAGAGGTTTAGCCGTGTAAGATGGGGAACCCTCACAACGTTGTGACCACTCCCAAAGTACTCTTCATCTGTGTCCAACACTGGACCTGGTCAGAGATGTACTCCAACCAACCAAAAACTCGAGTAACTCTTCTTCTAGACCTGGAAACAGGATGGATCACCCCCAGATTAGGAGGCGATTCTGGGACGAGCTTTTCCCCGGTGGAAAATGTTTTCATCTGAAAGAATTGCACTTGCACAGCGGGGATCATTCCACATGGGCGTAGGTGTTGCTGTGTATCGTTACGCACAGAGGGAATAGCACCCGTGGGGGATATGTCACATATATTTCTGCAGAAATTAACTACAGATTCATTTTCTGAAGGCTTTAGACAAATGGGGAAATTCTAACTCCAGACTAGTTTACATAATTGATCAAAACCTCAGGGGTATATGTCTGGAGCACTGCACAACAATGTATATGTGCTGCAGAAAGAAGGGATTGGAAAGAGGAGTGTTTGAGTAAAAGTATCGCCGTCCAGCTACATGACAGTGCAATATTATAATCTACATTAAAAAGTTGTTTAATGTGCGAGAGCACAACCTTTCAGACAGACCACATTACTATTCAGTGCCACAGGGTGGCGCCATTGAAAAGGAAATGTGGTGTCAAAGGGCAGACTCGGAATTTTGGTAAAAAACATCACTCATGCAGAGATCTTGCGCTGCTTTAAAGAACCATACACTTTACAGAAGGATAAAGAAGAATTATCCGTTTATCATTCATTAAACACAGTTACTGGCAAAGTGCAACCCCTGTTAATTGTAGCATCATTCGGAAAGGTCTGTCGTCCTTGCATGTTGCATCGTATCGCTGCCGTTTTATCACTCAGACCCACGTGCGCACAAATGGACGCAGGCATTCGCATTTACGCCACACAATCATTCACAGCGCACGCACCTGCATTCCGACAAAAACAATCACCCCTACGTGCCCCATAATCACAAGAACTCAAATGTGCACAGACAAGCCCATATAACACACGATCATATGCACATGATAACGAACAAATGCACCTTCAAACACACTCTCGGCGCACAAAGGAATGAATACAAAAAAAACACGCTGGCACGTACACACTTTAAGCACACGAGTATTGATTAATAAATTTGCATAATTA
This sequence comes from Pleurodeles waltl, assembly GCF_031143425.1. Taxonomy (NCBI): domain Eukaryota; kingdom Metazoa; phylum Chordata; class Amphibia; order Caudata; family Salamandridae; genus Pleurodeles; species Pleurodeles waltl. The sequence goes on from NC_090437.1 coordinate 45,775,937, forward strand.
CTGTACAACACGCCCAGAACTAGCTATGCTTTTCCACGCTGCTGGTCACTAGAAAATGAAGCCCATCAGACACAGAAAAATATGTTTCTTTGTGACTGCTTTGTGAGTATATGTGTGACCATATAGAGGATACCGCGCCGAGGGCCCACAGGTGCATTATAAAATGTGTCAAATAATAAATACATTAACAAATAGGCCTTGAACTCTCAAATAGGTATTGCTAATAAATGATGCATCTTGTGGTCATATCCAGAGTAGGAGAACCCCAAAAGTGAATGTTCAGTGGAGCCCCTCCCTCCTTGTATAATCACCCCTTCCGCTCTCTTGTCCTAAGTGTACTAATGTAGGAAAGGTAAGGGCACGTCACCTTTTCCATGTGACTGGGGTCGTCGTCTTTGTTGTTGTTGTAAGAGTCTGCAAAGGCTTGTGCGTGATACCAAACAGGACTGCAGATGAAATGTATTAATGTGTAACAACTTTTCTGACTTTGTTTACTTCAATTATTAGTCATGAACCAATAACGCAGCCCTAGGACACATTTAAAAGTGCTTTGTATATTCTTTTGCTGTTCGAAGTATGTAGCGATAATGACCAAAAATACCGGCTTTCGGTAGCTTTGCTTATTTTAGTAAATAGAAAACGGGCCGGGTGGCAAGCCTACATGTGACTAGCATTACCTCCCGTCCCTCCCTCGCCTTCCTTTAAACCAATGAGGCTTCCTGCCTCGCACTAGACCCTCCCCTTCCCTTTTAAAAACCCCCCACACCCCTACCCCCTCCTGTTCTTTTTGTCTAGCCCACGCTAGACTTTCCCTTTTCACTTACCTTCACGGCGGGGCCTGGAGGTCATCGTTGGATGCACTCCTCGGGAAGCGGAGCTCCGCGAGGTGTGCTTCGGCCGGGCGCGTCTTTTCTGAGCAGGCGGGGCTGCTCGTAAGACGCGCCCTGGGAGGCGGCTGACGGGGTCAGCCGGCTCTTGGTGGCTGGGGCGTTCAGTTCCGGTTTTTCTTCGCCGCGGAGGGATGCCGAAGAGTGTTTTTGGGTTTCTGTGCGGGTAAGACGGGCGTTCTGCCCGCATTTTGACTGAAATTCTTGTTTTATCCTTTATTTGGATTGGTTCTGGGATATTGTTCCTGGGCCCTGTATATTTGGTCTGTGGATGTGAGCGTGCCTACAGATTCAGTTGATGGCCGGAATCCAGGTGCTAGAGCTCAGTGGCGAGGTCAAGTACCTTTGGTGCAGCCGGTTACCTGTGTACAGTGGTACGACTCCCGCCTACGCCCTTAAAATACAGGGAGTGCAGAATTATTAGGCAAGTTGTATTTTTGAGGATTAATTTTATTATTGAACAACAACCATGTTCTCAATGAACCCAAAAAACTCATTAATATCAAAGCTGAATATTTTTGGAAGTAGTTTTTAGTTTGTTTTTAGTTTTAGCTATGTTAGGGGGATATCTGTGTGTGCAGGTGACTATTACTGTGCATAATTATTAGGCAACTTAACAAAAAACAAATATATACCCATTTCAATTATTTATTATTACCAGTGAAACCAATATAACATCTCAACATTCACAAATATACATTTCTGACATTCAAAAACAAAACAAAAACAAATCAGTGACCAATATAGCCACCTTTCTTTGCAAGGACACTCAAAAGCCTGCCATCCATGGATTCTGTCAGTGTTTTGATCTGTTCACCATCAACATTGCGTGCAGCAGCAACCACAGCCTCCCAGACACTGTTCAGAGAGGTGTACTGTTTTCCCTCCTTGTAAATCTCACATTTGATGATGGACCACAGGTTCTCAATGGGGTTCAGATCAGGTGAACAAGGAGGCCATGTCATTAGATTTCCTTCTTTTATACCCTTTCTTGCCAGCCACGCTGTGGAGTACTTGGACGCGTGTGATGGAGCATTGCCCTGCATGAAAATCATGTTTTTCTTGAAGGATGCAGGCTTCTTCCTGTACCACTGCTTGAAGAAGGTGTCTTCCAGGAACTGGCAGTAGGACTGGGAGTTGAGCTTGACTCCATCCTCAACCCGAAAAGGCCCCACAAGCTCATCTTTGATGATACCAGCCCAAACCAGTACTCCACCTCCACCTTGCTGGCGTCTGAGTCGGACTGGAGCTCTCTGCCCTTTACCAATCCAGCCACGGGCCCATCCATCTGGCCCATCAAGACTCACTCTCATTTCATCAGTCCATAAAACCTTAGAAAAATCAGTCTTGAGATATTTCTTGGCCCAGTCTTGACGTTTCAGCTTGTGTGTCTTGTTCAGTGGTGGTCGTCTTTCAGCCTTTCTTACCTTGACCATGTCTCTGAGTATTGCACACCTTGTGCTTTTGGGCACTCCAGTGATGTTGCAGCTCTGAAATATGGCCAAACTGGTGGCAAGTGGCATCGTGGCAGCTGCACGCTTGACTTTTCTCAGTTCATGGGCAGTTATTTTGCGCCTTGGTTTTTCCACACGCTTCTTGCGACCCTGTTGACTATTTTGAATGAAACGCTTGATTGTTCGATGATCACGCTTCAGAAGCTTTGCAATTTTAAGAGTGCTGCATCCCTCTGCAAGATATCTCACTATTTTTTACTTTTCTGAGCCTGTCAAGTCCTTCTTTTGACCCATTTTGCCAAAGGAAAGGAAGTTGCCTAATAATTATGCACACCTGATATAGGGTGTTGATGTCATTAGACCACACCCCTTCTCATTACAGAGATGCACATCACCTAATATGCTTAATTGGTAGTAGGCTTTCGAGCCTATACAGCTTGGAGTAAGACAACATGCATAAAGAGGATGATGTGGTCAAAATACTCATTTGCCTAATAATTCTACACTCCCTGTATCTTATGAGGATTATTTCTTCTTCCTCCTCAAGGGAGGTAGGTGCTGATGGCATTTCCACTCCTGGGAGCCCCCAGATTCAGGGTGGTGGTGCTGCGCCCATCATGTCCAGGGAGGAGGTGCAGGAGATGTTCGAGGGGGCTGTTTCCGGAGCTCTTCATGCGGGGATGGCCTGGCCTAGTGGGGCTAGGGCTACCCATTCTCCTGCAATTGCAGTAAATCTGCAGTAAAGCTCCTCTGAGAGTGTGGGAGGGGATGCTCCATCTACGTCCTCTGGGGGTGATTTTGGCTCCAGGAAGGTGATGTGGGTTGTGATGGCACATGTACAGGACTATTTGGGGTTTCCTGTGTTTAGTCCTGCCGACGCTGGCTCTCACTTATTTCCACGATATCAGACGCTGTCTGAATTTTCCATGCCTTTTCGGGGACCTGTGAAGGATTTGGTGTTTTCGGAGTGGAGGATGTGGATATGGCTCAGGTTCCACGGTTCATTCAGATACGTTCTTTACTTTAGGGTGAGGAGGTATGGCCTCCCTCGGTCCTCCTGGATTCACGTTGGGCTACCCTGATTGGCAAAACAGCTGTCAATCCGGAGGATTGTGTGTCTGCTGATGCCACGGCCCGTAGGGTGGACTCAGGGCTTAAGTGGGCTTTTGCGGCTGAGAATCTGGCTCTGAGGGCAGGTATTTCTTCTGCTTATGCGGCCCAGTCGTTGGTGCAGGACTTGGATGAACTGGCAGTGGCTGTTCAGGTTGTTGGCAGATGTGTCTTCAGATGTGGTCCGTACTTTGGCTCTGGCGTCTGGTGCTTTGCTTGGGGCCCAGAGGTCCCTCTGGTTCCGAGCCTGGAAGGCCATCCGGGGGGGGGTTGTCTGCCTGGCTGAGACTACCTTTTGTGGGTCATAGCTTGTTTGGGGTTCTTTTACCTTCCATGCTGTACAGGGCTTTTAAGGAACGGAAGCATGCTTGGCCTTATAGGCAAGGAGCATTAGCTCAGCGGCTGTGTCGTCTGCCTCTGGGGATGGAAGCTCCCCAGGACAAGGGTTCGTAGCCCGCCACGGCTGGTCGAAACACATGTTTGGAGGAAGCATTCCCGTTCTTCTCCTAGGATGGAGGCCAAATCTTTTTCTTTTAGGAAACGGCATTTTCAGCCGTGTTTTTCCCCTGAGATGTCGGCGCCTTCGAACCAGGGTGGGTTCGTGGTGGGGTCCTGACAATCACTGTGGGCCTGGCGTAGGGCTGGTTGGGGGAAGGCTGGGCCCTTTCTTTCGTCTTGGAAGGAGAGTGTCGGCGAGCGTTGGGTGCTGGACATTGTGGCCAATGGTTACGTCTTCGATTTTGTGGTGATGCCTCCAGATTCGGGGTACGTCCCACTCCTCTGCCGGCTGGAGGGTAGTGGAGAAAGGCGTGGTTGGACGGTGTACGGGACTTGCTGGTCAAGGGGCTGTTACCCGCGCCCCGCTGGAAGTATGGGGTCTAGGCTCTTATTCGGTCTTATCTCTAGTTCAGGAAGTATCTGGGGGGTTTCGACCTGTGCTAGATAGGAGGGAGGTGAATGCTTGGATCAGGATGGTGCGTTTCCGCATACTGTCTATTTTGACTGTTTTTCCCTTGGTCAGTCATGGGGTCTTTCTGGTGTCACTGGTTCTGCAGGATGCCTACCTGCACATGCCTGTGGCTGGGTCTTCCCGGAGGTTCCTGAGGTTTGCTGTGGATCGGGTGCACTGTCAGTTTTGTGTACTGCCGTTCGGCCGCAAGACTTCTCCTCAGATTTTTACGACGGTACTGGCCCCCCTGGTGGCTTTGCTACATTCAGAAGGGGTGTTTACTCATCCATATCTGGACGACGTTTGCTCCATTCTACCTCGCAGGCCCTATTTCGGAAGCAGGTAGCCCAAGTTCTGGTGTCCGGCAGAACCACGGTTTTTTTAATCAACGGGGGGCTATCGGTTTAGTCCCATCCCAGGATCTGGTTTTTCTGGGGTCTCAGTTTCGGGCTCTTCTTGGCTTGGTGGCAGTGTCAGTGAAGAAGTTTGTGGTGCTCCGGTCCATGGTGTGGATGGTTGTGGTACTGACGGCCCTCCGTGCTTTTCTATGATTGCGGCTGCAAGGTCATTTGGTGGTTCTGCGGTGCTTGTTCGGGCAACGTAGTGGCCAGGGCTTATGTCATACTTCAAGGGGGGACATGGTCTAGGGCTTTGTTCGGTCTGGCCTGGTAGATTTTTGTGTGGGCTCAGGAGTGGGTTTCTGCTCTCAGGGCTGCATACGTTCGGGCATTGTGTTACTTCCTCTCAACTTTTCTCCATCCAGAGTTCACTGTTTCTTCATCTGGTTCGGCTCTGGGGTCTTCCAGTGCTGGATGTGTTCGCGTCCGAGAAAAACGCGTAGCTCGGTCACTTCGGCTCCCGGTTTTCGGTATCCCCAAGCCTGGGAGGTGGACGGGATGTCGTGTCCTGGGCCGAGGGGCCTTTTGTATGCGTTCCCGCCGTTTCAGCTACTCAGGCCTTTGCTGTTAAGGGTGCGGCTTCTGGGGGCCAGGGTTGTCCTGATTGCTCCCCATTGGCCTAGGGCGAATTGGTTCCCATTGCTGCAGCTGAGGGCATCCGGTCGGATGTGGCCTCTTCTTCTGTGTCCGTCACCCCTGGAGTTTCCCTGCCTCTCGTTGAGGTCTTGGGGAGGTTACACTTGACGGCCTGGGAATGGCCCGCCGAGGTTTGACGGGTCTGGGGGTGCCAGTGGCTTTGTGTTCTACTTTACTGGGTTCCAGGCGGCGTTCCACTTTACTCTCTTAGGGTAGGCTGTGGAAGGTTTTTTTTTTTTCTTCTTGATGCTTGAGGCATGTATTGGATCCTACCGGCACGTCTCTCTTTGATGTGATGCAGGTCTTGCAGGACGGTGCACAGTTGTGGTTGTCTGGGGTGTCTCTGCTGGTACAGTGGGCGGCTATTCAGGCATTTTGAGGTCCGTGGCGCAGCCTTCCGGTTAAGGGTCGTTTGTTGCCGGGAATTTTTCAGGGGCTTCTTCATTTGTTTCCTCGCCCTGTACATTCTTTTCCTTCAGGGGATCTTTCTTTGGTATTGGAGGTTTTAACGGATTAACCTTTTGAACCTCTGGGGGACTGTGTTTACGTCTTCTTTCCTTAAAGACGTTCTTTTTGGTGGCCATTGCTTCGGCTCGCCGTTTAGTAGAATTGGGGGCCTTGGCCTGTTCCTTTCCTTTTTGGGAAGTTTTTCCGGATCGGGTGGTTCTGGTTCCGGTACCTTCTTTTATCCCGAAAGTCAATTCTTCTTTTCATGCTCGCCAGGAGGTCATCCGTCCTTCCTTTTGTCCGAATCCCGCTTTGGTGGAGGTGGTTCGTTTGCATTTGTTGGATGTACGCAGGGCTTTGTGGGAGTGCCTGAGGGTGGTGGCTCCTTTCCGTAAGGGTGATTCGCTGTTTGTAAATTTTGGGCCGGCCCGTAGCGGAGATGCCTTCCACGGCTTCCTTGAGTCGGTGGGTGAGATCATTGATTCTGTTTGTTTTTTTCCTTGATAGGGGTTGTTCCTCATCGAGGGGTTCGGGGTCGTTCTACCAGGGGTATGGCGGCTTGGGTGGCTGAGTCTCAGGGGACTTCAGTGGTGGTAATTTGCAGGGCCGCCACTTGGGCCTCGCCTTTGGCGTTTGTTCGGCATTCTGGCCGGTCGGACTTGGGTAGTTTGGAGTCGGTATTGGTTCACCGGGTCTTATCCTCTATGAAGTCTTAGGGGTGGGGTTTTGGTGGCCTTTGTGCATGATATTGAACTTCTTGCAACTCAGTGTCCGTCTCCTGTGTGCTTCTTGCTATGTCTCATTGGTTTAAAGGAAGGCGAGGGAGGGACGGGAGGTAATGCGTACATTTTCTTGCGATAATGGCATTACTCCTAGTCCTACTCCCTCGCCTTCCTTTCCGTTCCCTCCCGCCCTCCCGGTACGGACTGTCTGAGTTGCTGCTTGGGCTTGGTTTTTGTACAGGAGGGGGTGGGGTGGGGGGGGTTTTAAAAGGGAAGGGGAGGGTCTAGTGGGAGGCAGGAAGCCTCATTGGTTTAAAGGAAGGCGAGGGAGTAGGACTAGGAGTAATGCCATTATCGCAAGAAAATGGACGCATGATGTCCTTCTCCACTGGATCAGACGTGCTTCCGCTGACCAGTCATTCCAATGTGGTCAAACGGTGATACAGCTGGGCGTATTCACCACCGCCTAGCTGAGAACAATGTTGCTTAAATGCAGGTTCCCAGCTTATTCCTAAAACACAGTCCTCGGTGCCAGTGATTCATACTTGCCCTCGGGGGCTGGTAAGTGCGGTTCCCTGCTCCATTGTATACACTATTCACAAGGACACATTAGCCATGTGCTAACAAGGACACACCAGCCATGTGCTAACAAGGACACAGCAGCCATGTGCTACCTGGAGGACTCTGTAGACGGCGAATAAAATCAGCAGCAGACATTCAGTTCTGTTGTGCTGATTTCCCCACCTTACAGCAATCTCTCTCTTCCCGTCCATGCATTCCCTCTCGCTCCTTTCTTCCCCCCTCTCTGATCACCTGCTCTCTTGCGTTTCTCCTTCCGCCCTCTCTTTCTCTTGAAGTCTCCCTGTGCCGGCTGCAATTGACCTCGCGGAGCCTTGTGATGTTCAGAGGCATCAGGGCCGGACCCCTGCCCCACAGACCGCCTCCAGGGGCGCCAGCCCACCCGGGAAATGCTCCACGGAATAAGAGGCCTGTCCGGCCCCGAGAGACTCCGTCCGCGGAAACATCAACCCACATTTATACTTTTTCTGCGCCGCGTTTGCGTCACTGTTTGACACAAAAGCGGTGCAAACTTACAAAATACAAACTGCTTTTGCCTCAAAAAGTGACACAAACGTGGCGCAAAAAAAGGATAAATATGGGCCATAGTCTGATGCTTGGAAGCCAGTTGCTACTTTCTACAGGTGCTTTACAACAGGGCGTCATGACCCCCCCCCCATTAAAAGGAGAGCAAGTGGGAGCATGGAAGAATGAAAGATGGATAGACAGAAAAGGAAAAAAAGAAGGAATACTGAATGTTATGTTATCCGTATTTGTAAAGCACACTATCACCCACAAGGGTATCCTGGATGGAAGGAGGGATAAAAGAATGATAGGAAGGGTGACACAAAGGATGGATGGATGAGTCAGTAGATTGATAACTGGGTGGTGGGATGAGTGAATGGATATGAGGATGAACAGATGAAAGGATGCTAGAGTAAAGGGAAACGTGAGAGTCTGGATGGATGGACGACAAATGTATGAACAGATAGATGGATGGAAAGAGCAATGGATAGAATGGGGAAAGATTGAATGATGGATGAATGAATGAATCGACGACAGAACACAAAGGGGAAATAGTGAATATCAGTGGGCAGATGGAAGGGTCAGAGGATGAACAGATATTTGTTTAAATAGAAGAGGCATGGGGGCTTTTCTAGGGATGCTAAGGGTCACTAGCTTGGTGCTATCAGAACTTTGGCTCAATGTGTGAGGGGGTAGTTTAACTTTCAGGCTATTCACTTGCTTTACAATAATATCACTCTTCTATCTATAACTAAGATGCAATGCAGTGAAAATTCAACGAAATGAGGGTCAGCTGCAGCTATGCACATATGTTATCAGACTGACAGCCCTGACCGAGGCACTCATTTGTTGTAATGGCAGCATGGCTAAGTTTAAAGTGGGTCCATCAGTGAGGAGCCGCTCATCAGTCTGTGTAAAGAGGTGTTCTTGGGATTCACTTAGTCACCCACATAAGGACCTTCCGTATTTCTAAAATTATAGAATGCCATGCACTGTCTGTCAGTTACTCTACTGAAGTGACAGGGACACACATACGTTTAAGAATTATAATGAAAAACAAGCCTTAGCAAATGCAACACGCCGGTTTCCCATTCTGCAATTCACAGAGAAAACCACTCTGACACCCACCATTAGACCATGCATTAATTGAAGGCACTACTTTATGTCATGAGAAAACATAATGTTATGGTAATTGCACAGTGTGTAAATATGTAACTCTCCATGACATGTCATTTCCCTCCATAGTAGAAAGATGGCTGCACAACACACAGCAAACGCTGTCTGTAGCCACATGCTAGAAAGGAGGATGATTATAATTATCAGATATTACTATACATGAATCCTTAAAAGTAATGACAAATGTGCTAAATTCAAAAGCTGTGGTGCAGAAGACTACAAATATTATTGTATAATATTATTATATCTTAGGTCTTGCATCTGCAATTTTGAAATTGTGTGGTGTAGTAAAATGCACCTGTTGTAAGAAAACAGACATTTTTGAAGGTTCACCTCAAAGTTTTGCCCCATTTTTGTCTACTAGCTGCTGTTTTTTGACCTTGAGAGTGAACAGAGACCTGCTGTCCAGACCTCAGTGACAGTGTTCTTTCCCCTTTCAAAAGAGTATGCTTAATTGGGTACCCCCAACTGGCATGCGCTGACTTACTTATAAGTCCCTAGTATATGGTACACAGGTGCCAGGGGCATGTAAGGCTGGCTGTCCACACAACAGCTTCGGCACTGATTGTGCCATTGTGTGTGACAAAGTGAAAACACGACTTTGAGCTGCCACTGCAGACTGAAGAGGCTGTCCATGCACTGCACTTACAACGCTGCCATCACTACTAATGTCAAAGTCCCTTAACTATATACATAAGTCTCTTCTCTGACAGGCCATGAAGGTCTAAGGCAAGGAGTTATATACTGTTAAGGTAGATGTGTATTTTTTATATGTCTATACAGCAAAGTTCTAAAGTGTTGGTGTTTGCTGAGAACAGTTCACATCTGATAGAGACTACCTATGCCATGTAGGGTATCAAATTAAAAGGGACATCAAATGCGACTCAATGGTGCAGTCAATATTTAGGTCAATTTTAACGTTGGCCTCTTTTGTGAAAGTTCCACTCTTTGGCCCAGCTATTCCACTGACTTTACAGAGGCACAGGGACTGAGACATGTTTCTGCCCACCCATGGAGACATGTGAATGGCTCCCAGGCAGAGAACAAATGCTGGTGCCTCACTGGAGGTGTGACCCTCACCCACAGGATGGGCTTCAAAGGGTGGTAGCTTAAAAGGCAATCACCAAAGGATGATGCTTCCTTTGATGGACCAGTTTCAGAACAGTTTTCTGTAGGCATGCTCGCGGTGAAGACTTCAGCCATGTTGGTTGTGGCTTGCACAATGCATTCTGGGATAGCCAGATACCACACATCACTGGTACTGTGTCACCAGATAGGAGGGGACCTAATAGCCCATTGGCTTGTGACCGCGTCATCTCCTTGGGCCACTTTACTGGGATATAATGGGCACCCAAGACTTTAGTATTCTCTAGATGTTGACCAAGGATGAGAAGAAGACCACTTTGCACCGGTTGAATGCGCACCAAGAGAGGCTGCGACATCAGAGCAAGTTCACCTTCTGTACTTTGGGCTAGCAGAGGTTAGACTCTGCTCTGCATGCTGGCTAGGGTAAAAGTTGGTTCTCAGCACCAATCCAAAGTAGAGACTCCACAGGTCAGTCGGTTGGCCTCCCTGGCCACACAAAACAGCACTGTGGACATTAAAGCTGGAAGAGCCCAAACCGCATTCCTGGTAACCACTGCAGCTGTTTTGTTACTACCGGATGCCGGGCTCTTTGACGGCCAATTTGGAAATAGTCAGAAGTTGCATTTTACAAAATTTTCAAAAGTTTGGAAAGTTGGGACTTACCAATGCTTGTTTGCGCTTGATGTTAAAAATGTTTCATGCTTTAAAAATTCATATCTCTCGAACCATCCAATGGATTATAGTTATCAAGGACTCTAAAAATTCATACAAATATTATCGATTTTTATAAATTGTTGTTGTGTCTCTTTCTTGTTTGGTGACTTTCTTATTTTGTTGTTTGGTGCTGTTTAATGCTTTGCACATTGTTCCCTTTCTGAGCCTTGCTGCTCCATGCCAAAGCTACCAAAGGATTAAGCTGAAGGTTAAGCAAATAATTCTGACTGGACAAACAGAAGACAAATGTGAGTGTTCTGCCTGACAAGGCCCAAACTTACCATATAGTGCACCAATTTTCTTATATTGGTGCCTAGGCGATGGGATCCAGAACTCGTGTTTAGCTGCACCAGGCAATTAATAATTTGTCACTGACAGAAAATGCATACTGTTTAGAGTCTAGCAACAGTTTCAAGAAACTGCTGAAGTTCTGTAGGCACTAGGCACATTTTTTCTCAAGGCTAAAGAGGCTGACCACCAGTTCTTACGTAGGCAAACTTTAAAGATGGAGAATGGGGCAGCTGACCTGGCTAACCTGCCCAAACTTGAAATCAATGATTTAAGATGTATGTGCAGGAGGAGAGGAATTGGGCTAAGCTTATCTGCCAAGAAGGAAGAGTCAGAGAGAGCTCTTAAAGCCTGGGGGAGGCAAGGGAATTCGAGGCCCAATCTCAACTGGTAGAGGAAGTCACCCCAGAGAGTGGTGAAGAAAAGGAATTGGGCAGCAGTCCCTCTGAAACTGAAGGGGACAACAACAGTGTGGTCCCAAGAGCAAACTCAAGATATAGGTCTCTGTCTCGGAGTCAGATGGGTTTTATCCCAACAGAGAGGCCCAAGGACTTGGAAACCCAACTCAGGCTCCTGGAGCTTGAGGGGAGAAGACTGGAGATTAAGAAGAGAGATTTGGCCCGTGACCAGAAAAGAGCAAAGATGGAGTTTAATTCCCAAGGTAAAGGTGGCAGCAGTACTGATTTAGAGGTGCACACAGGTGACACTCATAATCCCGGTTTGCCCAAAGGCATAGTATCAAAATTCACTGAAGGTGATTATATGTAGACAAATGGCTGGCATCCTATAAGAGAGCTCCAAGGAAGAGGAAGGTGGGTGTCCAACATTGGGGAGCCTTGCAGTAGGAGTTGTTACATAAAGTAGGTAGGGACAGATTGCTTACACTCAAGGATGAGGTAGCATCATTCTACACCCACATGAGACAGTCACTCATTGAGCTATTTGGTCTCACACCTGAGGAGTGCAGGTTGAAGTTGAGAAACACTGCAAAGGGGGCTACAGAAACACGGGTAGACTTTGTGGATGCATCTATGAAGTAACTGGATGGCTGGTTAAAAGGTATCCAGGTTGATACATGAGAGGGCTTGTACAATTAAATTGAGAAAGAACACTTCTTGACAAATTGTTCCTCAGAGAGTTACACCAGCATCTGGTAGATTCAAGGCGATCTAGCCCTAGAATGTGTTTGTACTAGAATCCCTATAAAACATCAGGGGGGAGATCCCAAGAAGAGGGTGTTAGGCTCACAGAAGGGAAAGGAGGGCGGTAGTAAGCATCACAAATGTAATTGCTCAGGACCCTAAGAAGGAGGATAATGCATCCCACCCCAACTTTAGTAGTCGGCAGAGTAGTGGGGACCATATGCTTAAAAAGTTCAAAGATGGTAGGCTCCGCTTTGATTGTCAGCAGGTTGGGCACTACAGAGGGGTCTCAACTTGTCACAGGAAAAAGGTAAGCGCTGGGGTTGTTAGTGTAACCTTTGTGGGACTGTTTCTCAGATGAGGACATCCTGGTAGTTCTTAGATAGGAGAAGGGCCCTGGGGGTGAGTTGGTGATCCCAGAGGGTAGTAAACACTTTAATCACATCCAGGTGAGTGGGATCTCAGTCACTGTCCCAAGAGATACTTGTGCCAGTCATGCCATTGTGCATGACAGGTTGGTATCCCCAGACCAGTGTTTGCCAGCAGAGACCAGAAGAGCGACAGCAATCTGAAGCAGAGTCTCCAAGGATCCGATGGCTGGCTCCCCAGAATGGTACTGGGGACATTAAAGCTGGGAAACCCAAACCACATTCCTGGTAGCCACAGCAAATGTTTTGCCACTACTAGAGACGGGTACTTCGACGCACAATTTTGAAATAGCCGGAAGTTGCACCTGAGTCTTTTGTTAACTAAAATTGCTGAGGTTGAGGAACAACTATGAACATTCTCATATTTAGTTCCTTAGAAGGGATTTGTCGATATGACATGTAACAGGAGTCCTGGGATTCTCTCTGAAATTCATAATCAGGGTGTGGTAATTGCACCATAACATAACAAGACATAACATAGCGTAACGTAATGTAACATCAATCAAATGTTAAAATCTGTATTTAAGGAAAGTTGTTAGAAACATCCCTTTTGTCTGAGGGACATGACCAAGTTGCTTACAGACGCCATGGTTGTTTGTTCTTTGTCTAGAGCTCGGTGTACACAATTTAAAAGCCTCACACAAGATCTCAGGCCTGATTCATGATAAGACTGCCCACTGTGAGTATCTTTGTGTTAGGCTGTGAGCATCTTCAACCTTAATAGAGACCAGCATTCTCTATGTTATACAAGAATACTCCCAGTAAGGTGCAGCTGCCTCAGGAAAAATAAAGGGGTGGGTTTCGGCTGTTCACTCAATTGCATACCAGTGCTTAATTTAAGCCAGTAGTTGCCGATGGGGGGCACAGGCACTTATTTTTCTGCTTAAGAGATATACACAGTGCAAGAGAGGGAAAAACACACAGATCAGAAAGACAGAGGAAGAAAAAGACAGCCAAACCGTCACAAAGGGAGAAAGCAGGAACCTGCAAAAGAGAGAGAACAAGCATTTGCAATGCAATTGGTCTCACATTTGCTCGAGGTAGAGCTTTGAGCGTAGTAACTGCCTAACTGGACTTTTCTTGCCGCACAAACTGTAAACAAAAAGTAAAACAGTTGACATAAGCAAGCTGATTCAAAGTGCCGCTGTGAGTGCGAAGAGAGAGACAAAAGGAAAAAGAAGTTTGCTTGCAGTCAAAGTTATAGACAAAAGTGCAATTATGCCTGTTACAGGGTCGATGGCCAAGGCGGTAACAAAACCACCGTAAGGAGGGACAAAGGTAAAGCAGTTACCAGCGAAAGCAAAGGATTTTTGAAAGGCAAGCTCCTGAACGAGTGATAATGATGGGCATGCTGTGGTCATGGTTAAAAGCCCAGATATACTCGACGTTAAAAGGGATCTGGACTGTCTGGTAGTGGTTTAAAGAGGACTGAGCTGGACTATCAGCATTGATATACGACCATCAATGTTTAAGTGCAATTGGCGCTGATTTTTACACAGAGCTTCTGTCATGGCACTCTTTCTTTTACAAAGTAAGCATTGTTACACCCAATAGCAACAGTGGACCTCGAGCTCAGCATGCACATTCACACTATACTTTTAAAAGGACAGAAATTACAATGCTAGACAATGTTTGACACTTCAATTGGCTTCGCAGGCATGTATCACAAACTAACAGCTTACACTTAGTGAATGGATACTGTCTACCATTGGCAGTAGTCGTAATTTCCATATCTTGCAACTGTTAGACAGTTGCAAAACATTTTAGTATAATCCTGCCCATCTAATGGGTGGAGAAAGATCTGTCTGTCATCTCAATCTGACAGCGGCTTGCAAGGGTTCAAAATATCTCAATGTTAATTCAATATTGCATTTGTGAATTGAAGTGTATGTTTGTGTATTGCAAACCTGTGCTTTGCATTAAGAAAATTAAAATGTAAAACAACACAAAACCAATATCGGCCTTTACCTCGACTATTCAGTACTCAACACCTGATGTCCTAAAGTATCAATGCTGGAAACACAAAAAAAATAGCAACATTCTTTAGCCATATAGCAGACTGTCATAAAATACGAGGGATCTCAGTCACAGAGGGCTATGAGTAAGGGCCTCAGTAGGCTTTTGCGGATAGTGGAAAGAGAGAAGGGTGTCAAAGGACTTTATGTCTGCACCCTGCTTTTACTCCACTTGTCAAATTCAATTTTGTCCGTAGGCCCTGTGGACATCTTTATACATTGGAGGCATCCGCCCTCATGGCAGATGCCGTCATTGTAGGAAACAACAGATAGACAGCTCCATCAGGGATGACAGGCAGCAGTAAAACCTTTCCTAAGTTTTTTATTTATTAAAAACAAACTCCAAAAGTTCGAGTTTTTTTTTTAAAATAAAAAAAACTAGTTACACTTCACCCCAGGAGCTTTCTCCGATGGGGTAGAGAACATTTTGACTATTTTTACTGTCCCTCACCACTGGAAAATAAAAATAAATGCCATCACATGGCCCATTCTTCGTAAGTGGTATAGTCATGTGGCTTACGTTCGAAGGCTCCTACTCCCTTGGGCAGCTGGATAAATGTTTATGCCGATGGAGTAACATTTAATCTGTTGGCGTAAACCTGGCAATCTGCCCTCCTCTAAATTGTCCGAGTGGTCTGAGAGTTTGGCAGTGAGTGTACTTTGTCGCCATTGCTTTGGAGTACCCTCTCTGCCAAACTCTAAATCAGCACATAAGTGTTTGCCAGTCATCCTGGTGCTACACTGAACACAATTACTATATTTTAAAACTATTGCAGTACACTCCCTCTCATGTTACTGGAAAAGCTAAATCTCATACAAATGATTTATGAGTGCTTTAGTTCTTCATGTATGTTCAGTGGAGCAGTGTTGAATGCATACTTCTATGCTGCATTTAGAGAGGGAGGACCACTGGGCTTCTGACACTAGAGTATCAGTTGGCTCAACCATTGGAAAACTTTGATCCAGCTGCTAAAGAAACGCCAGAATAGGTGGAGTCTGGCCATTTTCTTGGGATGGGGCAGTGATTTTCACTGCTGGAGTCTGCCATGTGAGGCATGGTGGTCAGGGCAAAGAAAATAAACAATGGTCCCGACATACGTGGCGACACTTCTTGTGTGCGAAAGATATTAATTTTGGGAGTTTGTTTGACCAAAAAAATAACTAATGCTGAACAGGCCAAACAATACATGGCACCCAAATTGCGTTCTGCTGTGCATACAGTGCATCCACTGCACTGGTGGATGCACTGTGGGCACAGAGATGGCTGCCAGGCAGACGGGGATATCTAAATATAGCTGGCAGCTTCTGATGGGAGTGAGAAGTCTGGGTGTCTGGCTGCCTGGTGGGCTGGCAGGCTTCCCACCAAAGCCTACGTCAGTCTCTTAATTCCAAAACAGAGAAATATTTCCATTGCTTTATACCTTCCTACCTGTTTCCTTTTAATCACTCATACCAAAAAATTTCTAATTTACATGGCAAAACCACATCAAACATGAAGGGTTATAAGACAATCATTGGAAAAATGTAGGAGGCCTTCATTAATTTTTTTTATTGTATTTAAGATTTTTACTAATGGGGCTTCTTAATATCTCGGTTACAATGGGGAAAGAAGATGGACAAGGTTTGCATATTTTATAAAAAGACATTTAGGGATGCTTTACAGTAAAGCTGTAACACTGACGGTGCTTTAACAGAAACTGGACTACGGAGTCATCAAACATTCCTTGGCATTTGGTGCATCATTCGATATCACAATTAGACCACTTAAACTATAAATTGGACACAATATGGAGTAATTTTAATTTAGTGTCAATATTTTCTGATGTAGCCATCTGACCTCTGGTAAAGAGTGTCACAGAGTTTATGTTCTATGAATAAACATTGTGAACATCTAGGTGTCCATCAAATGGATTCTAGGTATCAAGCCATCTAGTTACGCATCCGAAAAACTGGATCACAATTCAGGATGTAAGCGCGATATTGAACTATTATTTGCCATCAGATATCAATAGGAAATTGCGGAAAAGGTTGCAAGACCTAAACCAGTTAATAACAAATAAACCGTTCCCTGATTTCATGTGTTTACAGTTCATTCACTAAATCAGAGAATTTCCGAGGTGTAAGTGCTGTACGCAGTGCAGTGCCTTAAAGAGAGGTTCACAGCCTACGGCCTGACACAGCGGTGTTGATTACTTGAAAAAAGTAGCCTTGAAGAGGAAATAGTGGGATGCTTAACCCCTTCGCTGCCAGGCCTTTTCCCCCTCCTGTGCCGGGCCATTTTTTGCCTATTTGGGGCAGTTCGCGCTTAGGCCCTCATAACTTTTTGTCCACATAAGCTAACCAAGCCAAATTTGCGTCCTTTTTTTCCAACATCCTAGGGATTCTAGAGGTACCCAGACTTTGTGGGTTCCCTTGAAGGAGGCCAAGAAATTGGCCAAAATACAGTGAAAATTTCGTTTTTTTCAAAAAAATTGGAAAAAGTGGCTGCAGAAGAAGGCTTGTGGTTTTTCCCCTGAAAATGGCATCAACAAAGGGTTTGCGGTGCTAAACTCAGCAGCTTCCCAGCTTTCAGGAACAGGCAGACTTGAATCAGAAAACCCAATTTTTCAACACAATTTTGGCATTTTACTGGGGCATACCCCATTTGTGCAATTTTTTGTGCTTTCACCCTCCTTCCAGTCAGTGACAGGAATGGTCATGAAACCAATGCTGGATCCCAGAAACCTAAACATTTCTGAAAAGTAGACAAAATTCTGAATTCAGCAAGGGGTCATTTGTGTAGATCCTACAAGGGTTTCCTACAGAAAATAACAGCTGAAAAAGAAAAATATTGAAATTGAGGTGAAAAAACCATCAATTTTTCTCTACGTTTTACTCTGTAACTTTTCCCTGCAATGTCAGATTATCGAAAGCAATATACCGTTACGTCTGCTGGACTCCTCTGGTTGCGGGGATATATAGGGCTTGTAGGTTCATCAAGAACCCGAGGAACCCAGAGCCAATAAATGAGCTGCACCCTGCAGTGCGTTTTCATTCTATACCGGGTATACAGCAATTCATTTGCTGAAATATAAGGAGTAAAAAATTGCTATCAAGAAAACCTTTGCATTTCCAAAAAGGGCACAAGATAAGGTGTTGAGGAGCAGTGGTTATTTGCACATCTCTGAATTCCGGGGTGACCATAGTAGCACGTGAATTACAGGGAATTTCTCAAATAGATGTCTTTTTTACACACACTCCTATATTTGGAAGGAAAAAATGTAGAGAAAGACAAGGGGCAATAGTACTTGTTTTGCTAATCTATGTTCGCCCAAGTCTCCCGATAAAAATGGTACCTCACTTGTGTGGGTAGGCCTAGCACCCGCGACAGGATATGCCCCAAAACACAACATGGACACATCACAGAAAACAGAGCTGTTTTTAGCAAAGTGACTACCTGTAGATTTTGGCCTCTAGCTCAGCCGCCACCTAGGGAAACCTACCAAACCTGTGCATTTCTGAAAACTAGAGACCTAGGGGAATCCAAGGAGGGGTGACTTGTGTGGCTCGGACCAGGTTCTGTTACCCAGAATCCTTTGCAAACCTCAAAATTTGGCTAAAAAAACACATGTTCCTCACATTTCTGTGGCAGAAAGTTATGGAATCTGAGAGGAGCCACAAATTTCCTTCCACCCAGCGTTCCCCCACGTCTCCCGATAAAAATGATACCTCACTTGTGTGGGTAGGCCTAGCGCCCGCGACAGGATATACCCCAAAACACAACGTGGACATATCACAGAAAACAGAGCTGTTTTTAGCAAAGTGACTACCTGTAGATTTTGGCCTCTAGCTCAGCCGCCACCTAGGGAAACCTACCAAACCTGTGCATTTCTGAAAACTAGAGACCTAGGGGAATCCAAGGAGGGGTGACTTGCGGGGCTCGGACCAGGTTCTGTTACCCAGAATCCTTTGCAAACCTCAAAATTTTGCTAAAAAAACACATGTTCCTCACATTTCTGTGGCAGAAAGTTCTGGAATCTGAGAGGAGCCACAAATTTCCTTCCACCCAGCGTTCCCCCACGTCTCCCGATAAAAATGATACCTCACTTGTGTGGGTAGGCCTAGCGCCCGCGACAGGATATGCCCCAAAACACAACGTGGACATATCACAGAAAACAGAGCTGTTTTTAGCAAAGTGACTACCTGTAGATTTTGGCCTCTAGCTCAGCCGCCACCTAGGGAAACCTACCAAACCTGTGCATTTCTGAAAACTAGAGACCTAGGGGAATCCAAGGAGGGGTGACTTGCGGGGCTCGGACCAGGTTCTGTTACCCAGAATCCTTTGCAAACCTCAAAATTTGGCTAAAAAAACACATGTTCCTCACATTTCTGTGGCAGAAAGTTCTGGAATCTGAGAGGAGCCACAAATTTCCTTCCACCCAGCGTTCCCCCACGTCTCCCGATAAAAATGATACCTCACTTGTGTGGGTAGGCCTAGCGCCCGCGACAGGATATACCCCAAAACACAACGTGGACATATCACAGAAAACAGAGCTGTTTTTAGCAAAGTGACTACCTGTAGATTTTGGCCTCTAGCTCAGCCGCCACCTAGGGAAACCTACCAAACCTGTGCATTTCTGAAAACTAGAGACCTAGGGGAATCCAAGGAGGGGTGACTTGCGGGGCTCGGACCAGGTTCTGTTACCCAGAATCCTTTGCAAACCTCAAAATTTCGCTAAAAAAACACATGTTCCTTACATTTCTGTGGCAGAAAGTTCTGGAATCTGAGAGGAGCCACAAATTTCCTTCCACCCAGCGTTCCCCCACATCTCCCGATAAAAATGATACCTCACTTGTGTGGGTAGGCCTAGCGCCCGCGACAGGATATGCCCCAAAACACAACGTGGACATATCACAGAAAACAGAGCTGTTTTTAGCAAAGTGACTACCTGTAGATTTTGGCCTCTAGCTCAGCCGCCACCTAGGGAAACCTACCAAACCTGTGCATTTCTGAAAACTAGAGACCTAGGGGAATCCAAGGAGGGGTGACTTGCGGGGCTCGGACCAGGTTCTGTTACCCAGAATCCTTTGCAAACCTCAAAATTTGGCTAAAAAAACACATGTTCCTCACATTTCTGTGGCAGAAAGTTCTGGAATCTGAGAGGAGCCACAAATTTCCTTCCACCCAGCGTTCCCCCATGTCTCCCGATAAAAATGATACCTCACTTGTGTGGGTAGGCCTAGCGCCCGCGACAGGATATGCCCCAAAACACAACGTGGACATATCACAGAAAACAGAGCTGTTTTTAGCAAAGTGACTACCTGTAGATTTTGGCCTCTAGCTCAGCCGCCACCTAGGGAAACCTACCAAACCTGTGCATTTCTGAAAACTAGAGACCTAGGGGAATCCAAGGAGGGGTGACTTGCGGGGCTCGGACCAGGTTCTGTTACCCAGAATCCTTTGCAAATCTCAAAATTTGGCTAAAAAAACACATGTTCCTCACATTTCTGTGGCAGAAAGTTCTGGAATCTGAGAGGAGCCACAAATTTCCTTCCACCCAGCGTTCCCCCACGTCTCCCGATAAAAATGATACCTCACTTGTGTGGGTAGGCCTAGCGCCCGCGACAGGATATGCCCCAAAACACAACGTGGACATATCACAGAAAACAGAGCTGTTTTTAGCAAAGTGACTACCTGTAGATTTTGGCCTCTAGCTCAGCCGCCACCTAGGGAAACCTACCAAACCTGTGCATTTCTGAAAACTAGAGACCTAGGGGAATCCAAGGAGGGGTGACTTGCGGGGCTCGGACCAGGTTCTGTTACCCAGAATCCTTTGCAAATCTCAAAATTTGGCTAAAAAAACACATGTTCCTCACATTTCTGTGGCAGAAAGTTCTGGAATCTGAGAGGAGCCACAAATTTCCTTCCACCTAGCGTTCCCCCACGTCTCCCGATAAAAATGATACCTCACTTGTGTGGGTAGGCCTAGCGCCCGCGACAGGATATGCCCCAAAACACAACGTGGACATATCACAGAAAACAGAGCTGTTTTTAGCAAAGTGACTACCTGTAGATTTTGGCCTCTAGCTCAGCCGGCACCTAGGGAAACCTACCAAACCTGTACATTTCTGAAAACTAGAGACCTAGGGGAATCCAAGGAGGGGTGACTTGTGTGGCTCGGACCAGGTTCTGTTACCCAGAATCCTTTGCAAACCTCAAAATTTGGCTAAAAAAACACATGTCCCTCACATTTCTGTGGCAGAAAGTTCTGGAATCTGAGAGGAGCTACAAATTTCCTTCCACCCAGCGTTCCCCCAAGTCTCCCGATAAAAATGATACCTCACTTGCGTGGGTAGGCCTAGCGCCGGCGACAGGAAACACCCCAAAGCGCAACGTGGAAACATCCTAAATTTTGGAAAAAAACAGAGGTGTTTTTTGCAAAGTGCCTACCTGTAGATTTTGGCCTCTAGCTCAGCCGGCACCTAGGGAAACCTACCAAACCTGTGCATTTCTAAAAACTAGAGACCTAGGGGAATCCAAGGAGGGGTGACTTGCGGGGCTCGGACCAGGTTCTGTTACCCAGAATCCTTTGCAAACCTCAAAATTTGGCTAAAAATACACATGTTACTCACATTTCTGTGGCAGAAAGTTCTGGAATCTGAGAGGAGCCACAAATTTCCTTCTACCCAGCGTTCCCCCAAGTCTCCCGATAAAAATGATACCTCACTTGCGTGGGTAGGCCTAGCGCCGGCGACAGGAAACACCCCAAAGCGCAACGTGGACACATCCTAAATTTTGGAAAAAAACAGAGGTGTTTTTTGCGAAGTGCCTAACTGTAGATTTTGGCCTCTAGCTCAGCCGGCACCTAGGGAAACCTACCAAACCTGTGCATTTCTGAAAACTAGAGACCTAGGGGAATCCAAGGAGGGGTGACTTGCGGGGCTCGGACCAGGTTCTGTTACCCAGAATCCTTTGCAAACCTCAAAATTTGGCTAAAAATTCACATGTTACTCACATTTCTGTGGCAGAAAGTTCTGGAATCTGAGAGGAGCCACAAATTTCCTTCTACCCAGCGTTCCCCCAAGTCTCCCGATAAAAATGATACCTCACTTGTGTGGGTAGGACTAGCGCCCACGAAAGGAAAGGGCCCAAAACACAACGTGGACACATCACATTTTTTTATAAAAAGCAGTGCCTACCTGTGGATTTTGGCCTGTAGCTCAGCCGACACCTGAGGAAACCTAGCAAACCAGTGCATTTTTGAAAACTAGAAACCCAGGGGAATCCAAGATGGGGTGACTTGCGGGGCTCTGACCAGGTTATGTTACCCAGAATCCTTTGCAAACATCAAAATTTGGCCCAAAAAACACTTTTTCCTCTCATTTCGGTGACAGAAAGTTCTGGAATCTGAGAGGAGCCACAAATTTCCTTCCACCCAGCGTTCCCCTAAGTCTCTCGATAAAAATGGTACATCACTTCTGTGGGTAGGCCTAGCGCCCAAAAAGGAAATGGCCCAAAACACAACGTGGACACAACATATTTTTTCACAGAAAACAGAGGTGTTTTTTGCAAGGTGCCTACCTGTGGTGTTTGGCCTGTAGCTCAGCCGGCCCCAGGGGGGGGGGGGGGGGCAGAAATGCCCTAAAATAAATTGCCCCCCCAATCCCCACCCTCCCCCGCCGGGAGCGACCCTTGCCTACGGGGTCGCTCCCCCTGCGTGACATTGGCACCAAAAAACAAATCCCCGATGCCTAGTGGTTTCTGCCCCCTTGGGGGCAGGTTGACCTAAACTCAGCCAATCTGCCCCCAAGGGGGGCAGAAATGGCCTAAATACAATTTGTCCCCCAGGGGAGCGACTTTTGCCTGATGGGTCGCTCCCCATCTCTAAAAAAAAAAAACAAAGAAAAAAAAAAAGAAAAAAAAGAAAAATTCCCCTGGCGCCTAGAGGTTTCTGCCCACCCCCCCCGGGGGCAGTTCGGCCTAATAATAGGCCGATCTGTCCCCCGGGGGGGCAGAAATGGCCTAAAATAAATTTGCCCCCCAACCCCCACCACCCCCCCGGGAGCGACCCTTGCCTACGGGGTCGCTCCCCCTGCGTGACATTGGCGCCAAAAAACAAATCCCCGGTGCCTAGTGGTTTCTGCCCCCTTGGGGGCAGATTGACCTAAAATTTGCCAATCTGCCCCCAGGGGGGCAGAAATGGTCTAAATACAATTTGCCCCCCCAGGGGAGCGACCCTTGCCTGATGGGTCGCTCCCCATCTCTAAAAAAAGAAACAAAAAAAAAAAACACAAAAAAAAAATTATCCTGGCGCCTAGAGTGTTCTGCCCCCCCCCCCCCCGGGGGCAGTTCGGCCTAATAATAGGCCGATCTGTCCCCCGGGGGGGCAGAAATGGCCTAAAATAAATTTGCCCCCCCAACCTCCACCCCCCCCCCCGGGAGCGACCCTTGCCTACGGGGTCGCTCCCCCTGCGTGACATTGGCGCCAAAAAACAAATCCCCGGTGCCTTGTGGTTTCTGCCCCCTTGGGGGCAGATTGACCTAAAATTGGCCAATCTGCCCCCAGGGGGGCAGAAATGGTCTAAATACAATTTGCCCCCCCAGGGGAGCGACCCTTGCCTGATGGGTCGCTCCCCATCTCTAAAAAAAGAAACAACAAAAAAAAAAAACACAAAAAAAAAATTGCCCTGGCGCCTAGAGTGTTCTGCCCCCCCCCCCGGGGGCAGTTCGGCCTAATAATAGGCCGATCTGTCCCCCGGGGGGGCAGAAATGGCCTAAAATAAATTTGCCCCCCCACGCCCCCCCGGGAGCGACCCTTGCCTACGGGGTCGCTCCCCCTGCGTGACATTGGCGCCAAAAAACAAATCCCCGGTGCCTAGTGGTTTCTGCCCCCTTGGGGGCAGATTGACCTAAAATCGGCCAATCTGCCCCCAGGGGGGCAGAAATGGTCTAAATACAATTTGCCCCCCAGGGGAGCGACCCTTGCCTGATGGGTCGCTCCCCATCTCTAAAAAAAAAAAAAGAAAAAAAAAAAAAACACAAAAAAAAAATTTGCCCTGGCGCCTAGAGGTTTCTTCCCCCCCTGGGGGCAGATCGGCCTAATAATAGGCCGATCTGCCCCCAGGGGGGGCAGAAAAGGCCTTCCCAAAAAATTGCCCCCCCTGGGAGCGACCCTTGCCAAAGGGGTCGCTTTGTTGCGTGACATTCGCGCGTAAAAACAAACTCCCTGGTGTCTAATGGTTTCTGCCCCCCTTGGGGGCAGATCGGCCTAATAATAGGCCAATCTGCCCCCAGGGGGGGCAGAAAAGGCCTTCCTAAAAAAATGCCCCCCTGGGAGCGACCCTTGCCCAAGGGGTCGCTCCCTTTTGCCAATTTCAAGAAAGAAAAAAAAATCCCTGGTGTCTAGTGGGGTTTCAAAAGCCGGATTGCAAGCAATCCAGCTTTTGAAACCTGTGAGAGACTTCAAAGGGAAGGAAATACATTTCCTTCCCTTTGAAGCCTCTGGGGGCCTCCCCCATGGGATTGAAAAAGAAATGCAAAAGCATTTCTTTTTCAATCGCGCTGGAAGCTCTGCTTCCAGCGCGATGGGGGAGACCCTGTGACTAATCAGCGCGCGCTCGCGCGCTGACGTCACAGGGGGGGTTGGGGGGGGTCGGGGGTGGGAGGGGAAGGGCTTCCCCTTCCATCCCTGACTTGGGGGGGTGGGGGGGAACCCCACAGAGGGAGCGAGAGCGCTCCCTCTGGGCTGTGTGCCGAGGACGTAGTGGTTACGTCCTCGGCACAGCAGCACTGTGCCGCAGGACGTAACCACTACGTCCGCGGCACAGAAGGGGTTAAAGTGTAGGTGAAAGGCATAAGAATATAAATGAATGGTGGATTCCTTGGCTCACATGACACTGACTAAGGTGGCATTCACCTCAGGTAGTATTAGTAATCAAGAGACAGGGCTACAAATACCACTTTGGAGTACGCACATACCAACATACAGGGCACTTACTGATGCTGGCATCTTTAGCAAATTTAACAAATCTGTTTTCTCTGACCTTGCACATGCATCCTGGAGGCCATGCTGATGTCCTTTGTGGTACTGTGGGAGGCAGCTCATGCCGAGAAGATGAGAGAATAGCAACTTATTATGTAGTGCTTCAGATTACATGTTTGTCGATTCTAGGGGCTATAATCAGCAGGTGTTACTTTTGCCCAGTTTATTGGCAAAGGGCTCGGAACCCATGGGTTCAGGGCCGGCTTTGCTCTGGTGGTACCCTGTGCATGGGTTCAGGGCCGGCTTTGCTCTGGTGGTACCCTGTGCATGGGTTCAGGGCCGGCTTTGCTCTGGTGGTACCCTGTGCATGGGTTCAGGGCCGGCTTTGCTCTGGTGGTACCCTGTGCAACAGTCTTTTTGGCACCTCAAACCCACAAAGGACATCCTGCTCCATGGATTCCCTCAATACCACCCAACAACAATAGCACTACTCATACCAGCGTAGGGTGCCAGAGAACTTTACATCACACACATATTACACAAAGACAATGACTCATTTGTGGGTACATGAGTCTATATGAAACGTTACATATCACAATGAGGATTACAAGGTGTAGAAATCACGTCATCCATACAAATAGGCAGAATAGTTTAAGATAGTTCGATGTGGTGTAGCACAGGCTCGGGATTTAAAACATACCACAGTGGTTAGGGTTGGCTTTACTAATAAGAATTTATTTCTACGCAGAGGAACCCTCTTTAGCAAAATTATTATAATGAAAGACTGGGGACAACAATGTTCTGACCTATACCATGAAAGTCTTTGATGACAGTTCATTGGTCGCTGTGCTATATTAGGATTGTATGAACTGCAAGTAATAAAATGATCTCTGTGACAAAAGCAGTAACCCACTGAGCTGTCCAACTTAAATACAGTTCAGTAATCTGCATGGTACAGTTATTTGAAGCATGATTCCTGTCTTGAGGGTAGCAAAATAGGCTTTAAGAAGGAAACTTTTATTGGCGTTTATGAGGTCACATTTACTGAAATGTTTTTGAAAGCAAGGGAGGCAAAACCTACAGTCACCCTTACTAGCCATTCATCAAGCCACAAAAGTTAAAGTTTTTAGTTCAATTATGCAATTATAATCTTTCTGTTCTATGTCGTTTTACTGAACAGATTTAACCTTTGAGGGCATGCAGCAAATCTGAAACACTGCACCAAGTAAAATGTTAGTTTATATATAGTTTTTAAATCCTGCATCTAGTAAAATGTTACTTTTCATGTAGCTCTTTTCGAGCTAACTTCCAATTGTGGATTTTTTAAATGAAACAGGTGGATGTAACATAAAACATTCTGAGGGGACAATTAATGTGAACAAAGTGCCCTTTAGTGTGCTACACAACGGAGCTCACTGTCTGTGCCACTACTAATCCTAGGAAAGGAACACGACTTCCCTTTGTCTCCCGGACAGCTCCAATTAAGCAGGTGTTCTGAGAATACAAAGCAGTGCGGCACGTGGGGATTGCGTGAACACTGGTGTCCTTCTTTTGTTTCCACAAGGACACACGTCGTGGAATTGAAAGAGGCACAACGGTGCTTGGACGATGCGACAGGTTCCAATTTATGAGCATAAATGGCGCCTCCCCTAGCATGGCACCCGATGCCATGCCATCAGTCATACCACCCTAAAGATGGCCCTGCATGGGTTTCTGAATACCACCTATTTCAATGACGAGCCTTCATCTCTTTGAGCCAGCCTTCCGGCTAGCACAGGTCATGTCTTACAATGTGGGTGGAGCTTCTCTACTGCATCCCAAGCGCACTATTATCTAACAGTCATGAATGCACTGTTGCTAACTCTTGAAAACATACACAGCGCTCCTGTCTCAGGCGCGAACCGTCTGAATTCCGCCCTACATGAACCTTAAACTGGACTTTAACCTGTAGCTGAGCAACTGCTTTTGAAATTAGCTAATTAATTTGAGAAATCTCATTTCTAAACCCCAATTATCCTGATTTACTGTCTTTGCGATCACAGCAGGTTAGAATGAAAATTCCTAATGGGTAAGTCATTGTTTAGCTATGTGCAAAAATCAAGCCAAGCCTTGCTGAAATTCTTTGCCGCAAGGAGGGTTCCACTGGGGGGAATGACAGGAGTCTTTCTGTATGGCACTCTCCCTGGACTTCTATTTCCGTAACTGATCACAGCATACACTGTTTGGGGGATTCCCAATAATCTAACAAGATGTCTCAGTGAGTTAACGTTTGCCTTGGCCATATGCAATGATCTGAAAAACAATAGATTGAATCTAGTCAAGACAAACTCAGCCTCTATCCTTCCGAGGATGATAAATTGAATACCGCACGTTTGTGGCATTTGTATTTACACAGCTTAGAAATGCCAGACATGTGGCATTGAAGCACTATATAAAATCATTTTGTTATTATTACCTTTATAAGGAGTATGGGTTTAGAATTTGAGGCCCAAATTAAAAGATTCATATTGAAGTGGCGATGTTATCAATTCATTGCACACATGTGGTGCTACTGTAAATGGTGAAGGTCAATGCTACTGCTGAGGGTACTAGTAATGAGAGATCAATCAC
Organism: Pleurodeles waltl; assembly: GCF_031143425.1. NCBI lineage: Eukaryota > Metazoa > Chordata > Amphibia > Caudata > Salamandridae > Pleurodeles > Pleurodeles waltl. The sequence continues at coordinate 45,803,044 of NC_090437.1, forward strand.
AGAAGTAAAACTGCCCCTGTGCTATCACAGGCAGACTCACGCTTTCCTGTATTAGAGCCATAACCGGACTCACCATAGTAGAAATAAGGAAAAACCCCAAGAAGGTTGAATATCAAGGTGTACCTTCTTGGCTCAGCTGTTCACAGCCATCCAGTCTGGAAAGGCAGCAGATGGAATAACACACTTTTCTTCAATGAGCATAGAAGAATTTGGTACTGAGGAAAAATAATGTCTTCAGGTACTGTATAAGGCTCCAAAACATTGAGTTATGTCATGAGTCAACTTCAGAACGGACTGCAAAATCTCTGTCTTCTTAACTAATATATTAAGAAAATGATGCTGTAAAATTAATTATTTTATATCAGTGAAAACACTTTTAGGGTGAGGCTTCTTAAACCCTCATGAGGATGGTCAGGCTCATTAGTTTCACCCGCTAGCTTGGAATAGTAGGAGGATAAGATACAAGTATTATACAGTGCTGCTTCGAGCTTGCAGTCAAGTTTTGCCAACTGCAGGAGCGTGGCTAGGCCTGCCAGCAACATTGTGAGGCTCTGCTGGGCTGAGGGCCTAATCCTGTAAATTCTCCTTCCAGAGTGGCTGTCCCCGAATTATTTGACCCAGGGGGCATCTCGGAGAGGCGGGTGCCACTGCTAGCCCCACGGCGGAGGGTCGGGGGCTTCGGTTCTCCCGGTGCTGGGAGGCAGGCCACGCGGCTCTCGCTGGGCCTGGAATGCCTTGAGGGGCTCCTCGCCTGGGGGTTCCCCCTGCGGACGGCGTGCCTTATAGGCATGGCGGCGCTGCTGGGTGCTTCACCTGGTGGCAGAGGGGAGTGGCGATTCCCCTGCCTGGGGTCGGATCGACGGTCGGATCGGACCGCACCGCAGACCCCCTTGTTCCCTCAGCTTCGCCGCATCTCGGGGACGCGGACTGTGCCCGTTCCGGTGCCGGAGGACTTCCTCCTAGTGGCGTATCGCCAGGGGGCCCCTGGCGCAGCCGGCCGAGATTTCCCTTACGCCTGAGGGGAGAACTGAAGGTGCTGGAAGCTCTCTGACCCTGATGCTGGTGTGGAGGTGAGCTGCCAGATTATCTCTGCTCCCGGAGCTGAGAAGGAGGTTCGGAGGCTATGGACTTGGGCCTCTGGGCTGAGATGGGGACCCGCTGGCCTGCTGCCTAGGGCGGGTACTTCCTTTGCTCTGCCTGTGCCGGATTCTCCTGGCGGTGGATCGGACCGTGTGGCCGCCCTTGGCTCTGGGGGAGTGCTGGAGTTGGGCTCTAGCACGGGCTTTCGTCCTGGGTGCGCCCTATCGCTGGTCGGGTAGGACCGGGTGAGGTGCAGGCGCCGCTTTTGAGATGGCCGTGACTGGCCTTGCCTGATCTCCCCTCTCTGCCCTTAATTGAGAGCTGGGACTGAGTGCGACACTGGGGAGCCAGAGAGGAGGTGGGGAGGGGCCCCTGTAGTCTGGCTGGCTTTGGCGGGGCCCTGAGCTCTGCCGGTTGTGACATGTGAATCAGGGACTGGGGCTGGTGATCCAGGAGAAGTAGTGGTGATCGGACTGGATTCTGGGTGTACGCTAGTGACACTCCCTGGAGCAGACATTATTAACCCACGCCATTTAAGGGCCCCGGGCTCCGGAAGCCTCCTGCTCATTGAACTGTAGAATCTGGCGAAAATGGGCAAGACAGATCAACGCCAGGCGCAACTTACCTTCAAGGGCGGTAGGAAGAGGGGCAGCAATTCCTCCTCCCAGCTGGAGCAGATGCCCGCGGAGGAGGGGAACTCGGACATGTCTGTCAAGGCCAAGTTTTTGGATCTTAAAGGCAGACTCTCTGGCATAGATGCTAAGCTCGACCACCTGACTGAACGGATGGATTGAATCAGGGCCAGAGTGGATGATCATGATTCCCGGTTTGATCATCTGGAGGCGCGCACGTCTGATCTGGAAGACCAGCACAACAGCGAACGAGAACAACTGCTGAGCATGGAGCACGTACTGGGAGTTTTACAAAACAAAAATGAAGATTTAGAGGCCCGGTTGCGACGTAACAACATTCGAATAATTGGTCTCCCGGAGTCTACGGATATGGGCAGAATGGAAGATTTAGTGGAAGGTATGCTCTCCGACCTTTTTCCTGGTGAATTCTCACAGATGCTGGTGGTTGAGAGAGCACATAGATCTCTGGGGATCCGGCCCACGCCGGGCGCACCGCCGCACCCTATCATTGCTCGTCTATTGAACTATCGTGACAGGGATACGGTTCTTAGGCCTTCCAGGGATAGATGACCATTGATCTAAAAAAACTCTGACTTGAGCATCTTCCCCTATTATACTCCAAGCGTGCAGGCAGCGCGCAGAGCTTTCATGCCGGTTAAAAGCGCCCTGAGCGAAACAGATGCCAGATTCTCCCTCATCTATCCCGCAAAGCTGAGGGTACAATATGGAGGTAAATCACATTTCTTCACTGACTCTAAGGAGGCCGCCAAGTTTGCCAAAACGGTCCCCAAGCGGTCTGCGGCTGTGGACACAGATGCTTTGGGAGCTGGACGTGCAGCTTTAAGTGACAATAATTAACTTGGACTAGCGGCGAGGACTGTGGCTGCCACACTGCCGCTGATGGGGCACTCTATTATTAATAGCAAAGTTTTGACTGCCGCTCTGTTGTTAGGCTTGCATTCGGGCCCTATACCCTACCCTCCCCCACCCCCTTGGGGGCGGCGGGATGGATGGTTTAGCACACACCCCCTGGATGAGTCCCACTGATATGTTCCTTGTTAGGGTTGGGGTTTGTGAAGTTGGGGAGGGTGGGCATTCAGTATTGACCCGATTGGGGGGTCTGCATTGAGGGGGCAGGATGTATATCTTCTTGTTTCTATTTTTCTTCTTGTTTCTTCCTCTTATTTTTCATTACGTGAGTATGATTGGCGGGGAGGGAGGAGTACTTTGGAGTTGTGGTGTAACGTTCAGGGTGATGCAGCGGCTCTGGGAACTATGACATTGATTAAATGTTTAACTTGGAACGTGCGAGGCTTGAATGATCAGCGCAAGGTTAAGCTCATGTCCGCATATGTTAAACGCCACAAACTTGACATATGCATGCTGCAGGAGACCCACTTCGTGGCGGCTACGCAGGGCCGGCTGAGGGCTGGTTGGATAGGAGAATGCTATTGTGCAGTGTACTCGAGCTATGCAAGAGGTGTGGCGATCCTGCTGCACAGGGGCCTTCCTTGGCGCACTCATAAAGCAATAGTGGATCCCAATGGCAGATATGATTTGTTGAGTGGCATGCTGCTTGATAGAGCTTGCAGGCTTGTCGCTGTATATGGACCTAATACTGACGACCCTGAATTTTTCCACGAGGTGTGGCGCTTGACTAATACGTTGGGCAACGGTGCTGTGATTTGGGGTGGAGATTTCAATGTAATCCTGGACCCTGAAATGGATCGTGAGAGCCTGGCCAGAGTGCAGCATGCTGCTGCTGCTAGGGCACTGGATTTGATGATGGCTGAGGGCTTCCTGGTTGATCTTTGGAGGGCGAAGCATGGGGATTAAAGAGAGGGGACATGTGTCAATTATGTCCATAGCAGCTGGTCCCGTATAGATCGCTGGTTGGGGACTAGGGATGTGGAACTCTGGACGCAATCAGTAGATCAGTTGGCGAGGACCCTGTCAGATCACTCGCCGGTCAAGTTAGTTCTGGCGGTGCCTGGGGGACCTGGACGTGCATATATGTGGCACTTACCTTGGGGGGCTCTCTGCGATGATGCATTCCGAGAGGAGATATGCGAGGCCATAACCCACTATTTTAATGAGAATGCTGGCTCAGTGCGTTCGTCTGGTGTACTGTGGGAGGCCTCTAAGGTGGTGATTCGTGGGGTATGCATCTCAAAACAGCATGGTGTGCTCAGGGCACTTCGGCGTGAGCTGGCTGAATTAGAGACTCAAATGGCAGAATTGGAGCAGCGTCTGGTGCTGGACTGGTCTGAAGCCACTCTTGCGCGCCTACGGAACGCTATGTCTCTGTAAGAAGAGGCCTCCCTCTGGGAGATTTGCTTCCTGGGAAAGTTTGCTATGGCAAGGCGATATGGAGAGGGCGAGCGGGGGGGGGCGCACACTGGCGAACTTGTTGCGCAGGGCTTGGGCTAGTGATTACGTCACAGAGATAGACGACGCAATGGGCGAGCACGTGGTCGGGACGGAAGGGGTCATGCAGGTGTTCACCGATTTTTTTCTGGAGCTGTATGCGGAGCCCTCTGGGTTAGACACCGAGGCAGCGCAGGCTTACTTCTCCAAGATTAGTCTTCTTTGGCTTGATAATGCGCACAGATCCTATTTAGACGTACCCTTCTCGGTCGAGGAGGTGAAATCAGCAATCCAGAGTCTTCCTGGAGATAAATCCCCCAGACTTGATGGCCTGACCCCTGCCTTCTATAAGGAATTCGCGGAAATACTTGCCCCCCAGCTTCTCGGAGTGTATGCGGAGGCAATGGAGACTGGGGTTCTCCCTGCATCCATGAGCAAGGCTTTAATAGTTACAATTTTGAAGCCTGGCAAGGATCCACGCTGTTGCGACTCGTACCGCCCGCTTTCTATGATTAATATAGATAATAAAATCATGTCCAAAATGATAGCGACATGATTACTGCCGCTGCTTCCGAAGCTGGTTCTTCCGGACCAGTCTGGCTTTGTGCCGGGCCGATCCACATCCCATAATTTGCGTACGTATTTTGCGGTTGCAGGCACAATTGATGCTGAAGAGGATGCGGCCACGGTGTTTTTAGATGCTACTAAAGCTTTTGACTCGCTGGCATGGAAGTACATGTTTGAGATGCTCGCCAGAGTGGGAATGAGCTCGCGGTTTGTGAAACTGATTCGCCTGTTGTATACGGAGCCCATTGCTAGGCTGTGGTTAAATGGAAGTGTCTCTGGCCCCTTTCGAGTGGCTCAGTGAACTCGCCAAGGTTGCCCTCTACTGCTGCTGCTTTTCGCAATTGCGATGGAGCCTCTGGCTGCGCACTTAAGACAACATCATTGCGATCGGGGGCTGGCATACCGTCAGCGCTCAATACTAGTTTGTATGTATGCAGATGACATGTCCGTGAACCACGGCTAAATCTTGAAGTTTTGCTGGATGAAATAGTGCAGTTCGGCACCTTCTCTGGCATTGAACTTAACTGGTCCAAGTCGGTGGTGATGCCTCTCTCTACCAAAACGATGCGCTCCTCTTCCCGATATCCTATCGGCTGGACGGATGAACCTGTTCGTTACTTCGGAATTTGGCTGAGTCAAGATGTTGATGCACTCTGGCTGGCCAATTATGGCAGGGCCGTCGCTTAGCTTGAGGAGAAGGTGGCGGTGTGGCGCTCGCTGCCTCTTTTGTTAACGGGACACATTGCTATTGCAAAGATGGTGGTATTGCCAAAATGTCCATATTTGTTTGTGAATATCTATATACATCTCACTGCGAGCTTCTTGCGACGACTCCGCTCTGCTATGATACGACTGGCATGGGCAGGGGGGTCAGCCCAGGGTCTCCTGGGAGACCCTTACGCGACCCTTCGGGCTGGGTGGTCTGGCTGCCCCCGACTTAGAACATTACTATTACTGCGCTCAGGCACACTTCGCGCACTACTGGATACACCCTGTCAGATATCTGCCACTACTGGATACACCCTGTCAGATATCTGCCACACCTCGCGCCTGAAAGTGATTCAGTGTGGCCTGACGGTCTGTCTCGGATTTTAGGGAACCCCGCCCGGCCTCGGCCTCGTGGGGTGGATGCTGTTGCGTGCACGGCCTGAGCTTGGATTGCCCTGTTGCGCCGCAGCAGCGTTGGCGAGCCCTTCGCTCCATCGATGTCTGTGCTCGATGTCGCAGATGAGCGGATGTACTGAGATGCGCAGCTGCGTGGCTTCCTTCGAGACTCAGATTTGACTAAGCTGGGTGACTGGTTTGTTGAGGGGCGGCTGATCTCCCCGAGGTTGGCGCTTGAGGATGGACGCGATAATGCGCTACAGAGGTTGTATGTATTGCGAGTCAGTGCGATGCTCCACGCCCGCTTTTCTAGCCTCCTCGAGGCACCATTGGCGTGCCAGGCGTTGGAGACAATGTGCTGCGCGCAGTCCCCCCGTAGGTTAATTACTAAACTATATAATAATGCTCAAGGTCGGCGGGGGAGTGCTGGCTCGTCTGCCAGAATTAGATGGGAGACGGATATTGGCGAGAGCATCTCTGAGGAGGAATGGCAAAAGAGTTGAGTGCATATGAGAGTTTTATCGCCAAATTATAGGCTGCGCCTTATTCACTTTAAATTCCTGCACCGCTTATATTAAACCCCCAAAAAATTGCACACCATGGGCCTGCGCGCTGATGCATGCTGTGAGAGATGCCACGCTCCCGAGGCCGGCTTTTTGCACCTTGCGTGGTACTGTCAGGGAGTCCATGCTTATTGGATAGAGGTAATACGCGCACTCGGGGAAATGACTGGCTTGGACCTGCCTGTCTCTCCCAGACTGGCGCTACTTGGATGCGTGGAGGGAGTGTCGTCGACCTATAGAAGGCTGGTGGGTCTGCTGTAGCTGCTGGCTAAGCGCAGGGTTGCGATGTGTTGGGGTGGTGGCAGAGCCCCACGCGTACCGGACTGGCTTTGAGACGTCTCATTTTGTCAGAAACAATTAATGAATTTCTGGGAGCTGGCCCCTGAGGGCTCGCGTCTGTGGGATATATGGGCCCCATTGCGATCATATTTAGAGTCTGCTTTGTAAGGGTATGGGGGGAAAAAGAGGAGAAAGAATGAAAAAAGGGAGAAGAAAAAGAAAAGGGAGAAGGAAAAAAAGAGAAAACATAACTGGCCGCTCCAGCTGATATCCTGGTTGCTATACCTGTTTCCCTGCCACTGCACGGTTTGATATAAATGAACGACTCTGTCGCTTTCGCTTATCCTCACTGCCTGTCCTCTTTATTCAACTGGTCTCTGGCGTATTTTCTCCAAACTTGAACACTTGTGCGACCTAGACCCAATTCTGGGTCCGCACTAACATGTTAACATACAATGGTAGATGATATTGTCTATTATTGCGGTCATGGAAATATAGTAAAAATGTTCTTGTAAAATTGCTAGATATCACAGGTTTCACATCGGGTGTTGATATATACCAGTGATCCAGTGACATTTAACTATGTTTTTTTTTTTCTCGTTATGTTATTGAATGCAGTTGTTGTATGTTTACCTATATATAATGAATAAATAAATAAATAAATAAAAAAAAGTTTTGCCAACCGCATTCACACCCAGTGGTGCTTGTGGGCTCGTAACTTCGAAACATCGAAATTACAAATCAAAAACATTGGGGACTACAAACCAGAACCTGCTCAGGAGGTCCTTCACTATGTTTGCCCAACTGGCAACTCTGCAATCAAGTTAGTGTGCTCTATCACACCTCAATCTTCAAAATTCTTATACATTTTTCATCAATTTGAGGCTTGTCTCCTGACTGTAAGACAAAGGGAGGAAGTTCCCTGGTTAGATGGCGAGCATTCACAATAAAAAACATAAATTATCCTCCAGCGACGATCTAAATTGCCTTCTTATTTGTCTGTTGTCTGGCACGTGGATTAGTTAAGTGCTATTCATGCTGAGCCAGAAAATAACTTAAGCAAAAAGCATTCCAGGAACAGCTTAATTCAACTTGCAGGATGCTAAAATACCGCCCTGCCTCCCTGGGACAGAGCAGCTCCTAGCACATAGCTTTCTCTTGTTGGAGCTTGCAAGAGAAGGGCAGCTTTTCCAGCCGTGAGACGGGCACTCAATGCAGGGAAACGAGCTCCACACTTCCCCACAAGGCTAGAGTAATGCATAAATTATGTAAATTATGAAGGATGTGTGGGATATTCCCACTTCATACGACAGTAATAGTCATCTATAATCCGGCCGAGGTACTCTAAATTGCCCGCGCAGGTATGTATTTTGTGACTGAGTCCTAGGTATATGAATACAATTTTATCAATGTCACACCAGAATGTGATTATGCAAATACCATAGCCAGAAAAAATACTTTCAGTAATAGGTTGCTAAAATATTCATACATTGGAAACATTTCTGAGAAATGTTTTGCTGTTGTTGAAGCACTTCAGAAGAGTGTTGGCAGTGCGGACATTGGCTAAGCACCCAGCTGAGGGAAACTAACATCTCTGAAGCTTAGGAACAACCCTCAGTTTCTTTCTTTCGCATAACTTATGTGCCAGTAGATTATTCTGAGGTGTACACCTCATGCTTTTAATATGTTTTTTTTTTTCAGAAGATCAGCCTTATACTTTTTGTCATGGTATAATAGATTTCATCCCCTTGTGTGCATTTCTTTTATGGGTTTGCAGCACAATGGGGCCTTTGGAAAGAGAAGAGAAGCAATATGGCACAGAACAGGACATGACAGCAAGGTTCAAGCGACAAAGCAGAGCAATTCATAGTCAGAAAAAGCTGACGTTCCACAATATTTGGAGACAGCATTTGGGTGTAGGGGCAGGCAGAAAGGTTTGAACCTGGATGCTCAAGTCTCTCACATTGTACACCAATCCATGCCTTATCTCTGCTGTCTCCTTCTCATCAGCCTAGCACCCATGATCTGTGGAACTGGAGCAGGAGGCCGAAACTGAGACGGGTTCCTGCAACACAACTGAACTACGAGCTGCCAGAGAGTCCCTTGTCCCACTCAGTACATCCAGACAGGGCCAGAGTCCTTTATTCCAGCAGCAGAGCTTTATTGCAGTCTTTGTGTGGAAGGAGTTAGATTGAGCTCTTCTGCATCGTCAATGAGCTCTCCACCCCCAGGACCTGCTCCAACGAACCCCCGCCATCACAGGAGTTCTACAACTCACTGGCAACCCACTTCCGTCGAAAGATAGTCCACAATAGCTTCAAACCCCAGACCCACCAGCTGACTACAAACACCCAAGAACCCAACGCGCCAAGCAACACCCACCTCTTCCACACCTGGACCACGTCAACATAGAGGACACCGCCACCACCATGGCCTCCATCCACTCCGGATCACCATCGGACCCCTGCCCACACAATATCTTCAATAAGGCAAACATCATCATCGCCCCCCACCTCTGCAAAACCACCAACAGCTCCTTCGAATCAGCCACCTTCCCAGAAAGATGGAAGCACGCAGAAATCAACGTCCTGCTAAAGAAACCAAAGGCAGACCCAGACGACCCTAAGAACTACCGGCCGATCTCCCTCCTCCCCTTCCCAGCCAAGGTCATTGAAAAAATTGTAAACAGCCAACTATCCCGGTTCCTGGAAGACAGCAAGGTACTCAACACCTCCTAATCCTGATTCCGCAGAAACCACAGCACTGAGACTGCACTCATTGCTGCCACAGACAACATTAGGACCATGCTCGACGAAGGAGAAACAGCAGCACTCATCCTCCTGGACCTCTCTGCAGCTTTCGACACGGTATGTCATCACACTCTCCGCATACGCCTCCACAATGCTGGAATCCACGACAAGGCACTCAACTGGATCTTGTCATTTCTCTCAGGCAGAACCCAGAGAGTCCGCCTCCCACCGTTCCTGTCAGAAGCCTCCAGAATCATCTGTGGTGTTCCCCAAGGATCTTTGCTCAGCCCCACGCTCTTCAACATTTACATGGCCCCCCTTGCCAACATCGCACGAACCCACCACATCAACATGGTTTCCTACGCAGATGACACTCAGCTCATCCTCTCCCTCACGAAAGACCCTACAACTGCAAAGAACAACCTCCACAATGGACTTCACGCCATCGCCAGCTGGATGAAATCAAGTCACCTCAAGTTAAACACAGACAAGACAGAAATCCTCATCTTTGGCACCAACCCCTCAACTTGGAATGACTCCTGGTGGCCCACCTCCCTAGGAACCGCACCCTCACCCACCACCCACGCACGCAACCTAGGCTTCATCTTGGACTCCACACTCAGCATGACTCAGCAGGTCAATGCCATCTCCTCTTCCTGCTACAACACTCTCCGCATGCTCTGCAAAATCTTCAAGTGGATTCCCGTCGAAACCAGGAAAACTGTCACCCACGCCCTGGTCAGCAGCCGATTGGACTACGGAAACGCCCTATATGCAGGAATAACAACCAAACTCCTAACAAAACTGCAAAGAATCCAGAACGCATCCGCCCGCCTCATTCTGGACATCCCACGCCATGACCACATTTCCCCCCACCTCAGAGACCTTCACTGGCTACCAGTATCAAAGAGGATCACCTTCAAACTCCTCATCCACGCACACAAGGCCCTCCACAACACAAGCCCCTCCACAACACAAGCCCAGCCTACCTCAATGACAAACTCACCTTCCACACCCCCACCCGCAATCTTCGCTCTGCCAGTCTCGCCCTCGCCTCCATCCCCCGCATCCACCGCACCACCGCCGGAGGAAGATCCTTCTCTCACCTAGCCGCCAAGACCTGGAACTCCCTACCGCTCCACCTTTGCCAGACCCAAGACCTCTTGACATTCAGGAAACGCCTCAGGCTCTACGACCAGTAGCTCCCCCCGAGTGCCTTGAGACCCTAACGGGTGATTAGTTCGCTCTATAAATCCTTGATTGATTGATTGATTGACCCTTCTGCGCTGGCAGACTCAGAGGGCGCAGAAGATCTCCTCCCTAGTGAGGTGGCAAGGATTTCATTATTTAGACTTGCAAGGTTATGCACATGTGCTATAATCTGCCACGCTTGTAATGCATTCTGTGCACACCGCCATAGTCCTCTGCTCTGCTCAGCCAGTGTGTGTGATGTTCGGAAATGTTGGTGAGTGACTAGAGGAGTGTGACAGAGAGAGTGGGCTGAGCAAAGAGGATGCTGCTCCCTGTGGGGTATCCTTATTGAGTAACTTGTAGCTTATCCTGTAACCTTTTAAATCTACAACCTCTAAATACGTGAACTGGCTACCTGACTCCTACTTGCGAAGACGGAATCTTTAATTATAACAAAACGGTTTGTGGTTGTCCCACAGTATTGGCCTGTATTTGATTTGGAACATCCATCTTACAAAGGTTCAGACAATTCTGCTTTGATGAGCTTTCTCCTAAGAAACATTTGCTTGGAGGTTTTAATTTGAATGATCTTTGTTCATTTTTTATAGGTATCTGTTTTAGTGCCTAATTCGTTTTTTAAAAAAGTGCACTGGCCGGAGTTCTTTAGAAGCCTGTTTTGAGTTCTGCTGAATGCCATGGTTGCTGAATACTAATGCTGTCTTGTCTTGATCGCACCTTAAGCCTTTTTCTTCCAGCAACCCACACTTCCAGTCTCTTTATCTCACTAATGCAGCTCCCTTTCACCACTGCCTTCTCCCTTTCCTTTCTCTTCCCCCCTATAGCTCCCTTTTGTACCCTTTTCCTCACACTGAGAGATGAAGCCTAATGATGAAAAAATAAGTGTCAGCCCCTAAAAATGAGATCAGCTGTCCACCACCTGCAAACCACCAGCACAATTTAAGCACTGCAGTTTGCTGGATTAATACAAGGCTAAATTTATTATATGTAATAACTTTCTTACATCCTACATTGCTATACAGGAAAATAACTTCACAACACTGACACTTACAGTGCAAGAGAGTTAGGTGATTTTGTGGTATGTCACTTAACGTAGAACAACTCATTTATGTTCAATCAAAGAGGAGGGAGGAATTGCTTTACAATCTTGTTGCATAATAGTATGATTTCAAGTTTACATATTTATTTTATGTGAGGTTTTGTAAGGTGCTGCAAACCACTGTGAAGTAGCCTCAAATCACTTTGGGGTAAATTACTTGCAAGGTAACCTACACAAAGAAATGTATTCATAGATGATACTGAACACAGAATCATAGCCCTGAATGAACTACTGTATGAACAGTAAATGGCAGCTCAACCCCACCAAAACCCATGTATGCTCACAGATAGTAAAGTCTTGGAGACGTGTGACCATGGGGTCAATAGCGCAAAGAAGTCTCACTAGTTGGTCTCTACTCAAATCAAAAATCAATAGTATAGAATAATTAGTTAAGTCTTAATTTCACATTCAGTTTCTTGACCGGTGGATCCCCCATCTCTTTCTATAGAGCCCACATGCATTAGTCGACCTTGCTTTAAGTTCAAGTTTTGTTGAACAAACAAGGTTTTTTATATTGTGATGTTATGGAAACATTCCCTTGGTGTGTTTATATTGTCCGATAGAAAAATCTACTACATTCATAAATATCTTGGCGCAGTATTCTGATGTGTATGTTTACCCAACCACAAAGCTCTACTAAGCTGGTAGCTTTCCTTCCTGGCACAATCTGTTGAGACTCCTTTTCTGTTAAAATTAGACTTTATTTCTAGCTAAAGTGCTCTGTGATATAAACTGGTTAGGCACTTAATGCAGGAACAATGTAAAAAATCTTGCAGTGAATTAAAATGATCTGAACCGACTTTTCTGACTGGGTTGTGGGTGCCTAAATGAAGCTCTGAGTTATCTGTCCGGAAAGTATGTCAAATGTACTCTGTGGCAAAGACAAAGGAAACTCAGAAAGGTAATGAGTGAGTGGAAAAGCAACACGATGGATACAATTAATGAGTCTAACTTCATCAGATTGATTTCAGTAAAGTGTTCTATATATAAGTAGTCTGACAGACTCTTTGTCAGTGCCCTGGATACAGGGGTGGGAGGAAGGGGGCGGGGGCTGTTAATTCTGTATCCTAACAGGGGTTTGTTACCGCCGGGTGTGCGGATTTAATGGAGCTTTCACCTGAACCCATACAATCCCCTGAAAAATGAGACATCACCATGGGATTTTGTAATTCTAAATCTGATTCCCCAGTTAATTTCACGGTATCACCTGCATTCTCCCCAGGACATTTCAATTCATCAGTAAAACTGCAAAATGTATCATTGTGACACGACTGATAACTTCCCTTTTCCCGCTCTGGAAACGTCTTATCAGGAAAAATAAGTGCCAGTGCCCACCACCAGCAAACACTGTCTCAAATTAAGCACTGGTGAATTGTGGTTATTTATATACAGCACATTTAAGGTTCATATCCTTTTCAGTAAGTTGGTCTTCAATTGCAACTCTTCGAAGGAGACACTCAGCTTTGCAATGTTTCAGAATCCAGCAGGCTATGAACCCATCGACTCATAAGAATTGAAAAACATTGTACATATTTGACAGATTTATAATCATCAGACATTAATGATATTTTTCCAAATAGCATTTAACAATACTCATTAATAAAAGATATGTTGATGAGTAGAATTATATAAGGCAGAAAGTTACACAAAAGTGCACTTTCACTGCCTTCTAATTCTACATCACCATGCAGTGCACTTTGTATGTTAACAGACCACTGATTCTGTTTTATACACATTGGGGAGGTGACATGCTCAAATAGGAGACACTAGCTGTCTGCACCCGGAGTGGATGCAATGTTCCCATTTTATATCTTTGGTTGGCGTGTCAAGGACTACAATCCTGGTGAGTTTAAGAGGCTGTGAAGCAGATGATACCACCAGGAATGCCATAATGCCAACATAAAAAAGTTGGTTTAGGTTCATGGTAATGCTGTGCCACTGCTATTTCCACTGTCCTGGTCATAGTATCAAATGCCCAGGCCCACGCAGACATGGTGCTAAAGCACTGGTCACCAGAGTGGTGAAACAAGTTTAGCTACTAGGTTGAGTTGTAGTACACATCACTCCTACTAGGGGTTTTGTCCCTCAGTACCTTCCTTCAAGAGTCTATCCTCAGCCATGACAGTGATGGCGGCAAGTTACTCCTAATCATTTCACAATTGATGTGAATGCAGCCCATCTGGCTTTGCTGTCTCATGTGTGGACGCAGGAAGAGGCAACATTGCTGACTGGCTGACACCCAGTCATTATTTTGTTATTTTGTTTTGATGGGTATCCACGATTTCCTGAGCTCACTGCAATATACTTTATGTGGTGAGAAAAAGGAGAAATAATTGCAGGATGAGTCAGAAAGAGTTTCAAGAATATAGTGGCCGCAGCTGGAGAGGATCATAAAACCATTAGGTCTTTTCGAAACTTTCAAAGATCTAAATGAGTCTGCAGTCGACTAGGAAGAGTTTAAACAAGCATTTGCAATGCAACGGGTCGCGCATTTGTTCGCGTAAGAGCTAGTAGCGTTGTAAACTCCTAACCGGACTTTTCTTGCCACACAGCAATTAAAGGAAAAACAACAAGCGCCATCGCGCTGAAATTGAAAACCAAAACAACGAGCACAATCGCGCTATGTAAAACCAAGAGCGATTGCACTGCGGGAAAATAAAAAGATAAAGTAGTGCAGAAACCAGGCTGAAAACATGGAGTCCTGTATGTTTCCAGTAGTTGGCTGGTGAGCACGAAAAGGGCTAAACACTGGAAAAGGCAAGAGGTATGCATGCCTTTCACTAATGAAATCAAGCGGATTTTAAAAGGCAAGCCCACGAACCAAGAAAAGTGACAGGCATGACATGGGCATGGTTCAAAGCCTAAAGAGAGATTACAACCGGGACAAAGCGCTTCCGCGCTCAACCCTAAAAAGGAACAGTCTAGGAAGTCACTTGATGTCTAAGAGGACTGATATTTCTGACAGAAAAGTAGCCCTTTTGTTGAAAACTTTGTGTCTGTATACTTTCTATGTTACTTTGACCTGAAGAAGTTCATTTGAATGAAACACGTTGGCTGTATGAGTTCACTCTTGGAATGTAACTAAAGGCGATATGAAGCTCGTTTTTGGAATGAAAATAGAGATAATTTATCCACAACATTGAAATGTTTCATCTTCAATTTTCACAATATTGGACTACATTGATTATATCTCTCGGTAGAGTGCTCCCTGGTTTACCTCTTATGTGTCTGTTTCTGCTGTGGCAGTAGTTTTGGTAGCAGTGGACATTGGTGGAGGTGTACCTATGCACATTACTGGGGACAAATTGGGATGTTCTGTAGAGTGTTTTGTACTGTTGCTTTGTAAATTGTTTGATAAATTATTTTTCATATTTATAAAGATTAATAAAACATTTTAAAATAAATTATTTTTCATTCTAAGGTAGAATTTAAAAACAAAAGCTCAGAAAAGGGCCACAAATTTTGGTGGAATATTATACTCCTACAGTGTCAAATGGCAAGACTTGTTATGCGAAAACCTTGTGATATGCAGGGGCATATGTCCTCCATGATATCAATATCAGACGCAAATGGTCCTCAAGGGGAAGTGTCGCCCTTGACTTACACGGCCACTCTTTTTATTGTTCTAGAACCTCTCTTAAAAGTAAATTCTTTGAAGATTAAATACAATTTTATTTTTGAAATTTCAAAGCAAGGATGTCGTAATATAATTATACCAAAAGTGCTCCTATACAGTGACAGTGCAGTGCAAAGTGACAAGGTGATGCTCAGTTGCAGCTTGATGCACAGTAAAGGGGCGGGGCAGCACGCGGGGGGGGAACAAAAACATTTAATTTTACTACAAAAAAAAACGTACCTGCTCTGCCGCCATGCCAATTCTCTCTTTCCTGGTCACTGCAGGCATACACAGGCTCTCAGCCTGCTCTGCGGCCAATCCGAATGCTGCATGAAAGCAGTATTAGGATTTGCCTGAGCACCCACCCAGGGTGCTCCCAGGCAAACTGTGAGCTAGTGTCTGCTCTTTCCAGCCCGGCAACACAGTGCTGGGTTGGGGAGAGCACAGTGCACATGTGTGTTTGGCTGGCCCCGAGACTGCCGGCCAAACACACATGCGCACTGAGTGGACTGCACAGTGCACTCTCCCTCTTCCCCGTCATCCCCCATGGCCTTGCCCCTTTAACAACAAAACAATAATAAACATAGTTGGAAAAGGACTGCAGAAGCTGCAGCTTGCAAGTGGGGGGGGGGGGTTGTAGCTCCTCCACCATAGCAGATGAGCTGCTACTTCTGCTGCCATATATAAATACACGTGAGTGGAACAAATAATGTGTTGTTATAGGATATCTGTCCTTCGGATATCCCTATCCACATTAAAAAATTAAAAGCCAGTCCACACTTATGAGTTCTGTTGTCGTTTCGACCCTAATAACAGATTAATCAGTGCAGGGTTATCATCAGGACAACAAATATTATGGAGGCTCCCCTTCCCTCCATGGATAAGCATGGTTGGAGAGGCTTCTCCTATTTACATCAACAGACTTTCATAGACTGCTAATTGGCACTGATATGCCAAGAATAAAATTGGAATCTGGAGCCGGGAACAAAACAGCCGTGCTCCTCCATAAATCAAGGTGAAAGCCTCATACTATACACTATGTCCTCCATAGTCACAATAGTAAACTGTTTTTCTATCGCTAGTCTTCTAGTCCTGCCTTAGCACTTCTGTGGTTGGCCGATATTGATGTAGGCCCATACTCCTACAAACTGTTTGCATAGGGTTGGAATTATGAGATGGTAGATACTTTATACATTTGATAAATACCTTAACCTTTGATAAATTTTGGCATGTCAAACCTGCCAAAATGAAGCAGGGAAAAAGCATATGGAATTGACTGGATCATGTGGATTTTCGTGCCTTAAACACTAAAATCTGCATGTTATTACTCATCAGCTCGTAATATGTGTTATTTACACCATAGTATTGTTATTTTTCAGCCAAGATAAATAGCACTTAAATTCGTAATCGGGGCCTAAGCATGTGCATCTTTAGTTTAGGCTCCTGTCATGGAGGGCTGGCTGGATGGCACAGAAGAATGTGTTCTAGATCATGCTCTAAAGCTTAGGAAGTCTAGTCTTACCATGGCAAAGAGCCTGGAATTGGTGATTTACTAAGATAGAGCAAGAGTAGTCATGTTAAGAGTGAGTCTGTTGCATGATTTAGCCCCAACTCTCTAACCCCATCCCCTCTCAAAAGCCAGTTTTCGCTTTACAGAACTGTCTTAACCAACATTTTAGTGTTTGTTGCGCTTATACTCTCTCGTTAAGTCTTATGTGATCCTTTCGTTTGTAAACTTCATTTTAAGAGAAGGCTGTAAAAGCGTATTTACCAGCGGTCTTCTAATTCCGATCGGAATCATCCTGCAGCAAAAATTCATATTCAGGTGATTTATCGTAAATCTTAAAATGCGGCTGAATATTGTAAAATAACAGTGAACTAGGAGCCGAGAAGAAGTATTGTGCAACTCGTCATGAACCAACTCACAATGTTACCGTTTATTGGCAGTTGATTTTGAATTCCAAGGATCAAAGGTCTGTTGGCCATATCCTCCTAGTAGTAAAACATGTTTATGTCAAATGCAATCATAACCTGATAACGGGCAGGACGTCAATAAAACAGCCTAAAAACGACATTAATTGGCAATAAATAAGTAACTAGAAAGAAGCACAGAGATTAATTAAACAGCGGGAATTCAAGAATGGGCAAAACGTAGCTGTTAAATTGGGCAAGCAGAAAAATCTGGGATGACATATAAATAGCGCGATATCAATCTAACAATTGGAGCTTGAATAAAACACACAGCAACTCTGGATAGAGTGTAAAGCCGAATAATAAATAGTGGTCTTAAATAGGAAAGAAGGCGAAACATTGTGTGTAAGCTCCATTCTTAATTATATTCAAACATTAATAAAGCAAATATACAGAATACACATCACAAGTTAGTTCATATAGCAACATTGTAAACATGAATTATCCTGGTTAAATGTTATAGGTATTTACCATGCACCTCAGATATAGGTGGCTGTGCAGAACCAAGCTTTTCTATGTCCAGCATGCCTTCAAAGACCTACGCATCTTTCTGGTAAGCACTTTTGAATTCCAGCAGAACAGGTTCTAAATCACACCTCATTGCATCCTTAGAAAACAGACACGTGATCAAATAATCATCTCATCCTAAATTTGATACTGAGGATAAATACATCTGTGGGGTTTGCCAGACCCCAACTTGTGGTAAAGACATGCAAAGGTAAAATGCCCAGACGCAAACGCAGATATAAGTAGCGCAGTTGTGCTGAGGACATTCGATCGAGATATAGCTCTTGGCTCCGAAGCCATGTAAAGCAAAGATAGGCAGGACCCAAGTGCTGGCTTATGCATGGCTTAGAAAACATAGATCCCGAGTTCATTCCAAAATATTGCTTCAACCAACTCAAGTGTTGCTTACTAAATACTGCTAGGGTCGGCCCAAATGTTTCATCTAACACCAGTTACTTCTGTGTGAATATGAATTTCCTTCACGAGTTGTAAATACGCATCAGTTGGAAGATCATAGTGGATGGATTTTCTCACAACCTTATCCTGAGCAGAATGGCTATAACTCACTAAATTAGGAGGAGCTTGAAAGGGAAAGAAAACTGTTCAGCTTTCCACATACAATCAATTTTTCTGAAGCTGATCAACTTGATATCTCATTCCTTTCATGCGGGAAGTGTAAGAAATGCTATAGCAATGTATCTAAACTATGGTACCGTTTTAAATCAGTTGAAAATTAATAATTTTATAATTTAAAATAGTTAGATATCGATCATTAATGTTTTACAAAATGTTTATGGTTTGTGTAAAACTTAATTAATGTTTTGCCTAATTTAATTTAATCCATTCAGCTTCAATAAAGACACTAAAACTGCAACTCCTTGGAACTCCTTGATGGCGCATAGGTCCATAGAGAGGATGATTTTTAAATGTAATGCAGCACCACGTTCTTTTTCTCCTTTTACAACATTATCTGATTAGTTTACTATCAGGAGAAGCAGGTCTTCCATAGTGGGGGCGCAGTGCCCCATTTCAGTAATAGCGATTGGAGATGATAGTCAATAAACACATTCTTCATCATAAATACATCTGTTGCTTATGACTGGTAGGGCGTTCGGTATCTCGATGCCAAAACTATGCCCATAGGCAGAACTATACAATTTTTTTCAGTCCGCATCTAGATGAATATTTCCTTAGCAGAATGGGTGCTGTTTTTGGTGTAGCTTTTGATGCTCCATTCAATGCCTTATCACTTGAAAACAAAGCCAGGAGCTGCTCAACTTAATGTGTCTACTATGATTTAGTTATAAGGAATTTACAAACTGAAGGATATCTCCAGGCGAATGCTAACAAAAATGTAAAACTAAATTAGAAGAAAATTATTTTTGATTGCAGAATAAAAAGGATTACGAAGAAGGACTACTTTTCTTGGTAAAATTTGTAGTCTTCTTCGAGGCCCCAGAGTTAAATCAGTTTGTTTTAAGGATTATGTAAATAGTCAAGTTTGTAAGTGAGGGAGAGGAAGCAAATCTACAGCAAAGCTTATTTATGCCAAACAAATTAATCTCTGGGCTACCTGAAATTTCTTTACTAGTTTGATACTTGTATATGTGTGCAAATTATTTGTATGAGCATAGTAAAAATTAGTTTTTTACCTTGACTCCCAAATTGATCCATTTGGGGTAATCGGGGCCAATCATTTTTTTCACCAGATTTCCTTCTAGCATGGACAATACCTAAACAATACCAGCTCTTGGAAAAGGTAATCACTGACAACCGTCACCAGATGCAGGACTGCTGTTGCTGCACTAAAACATTTTATTAGCAAAACATTTTACACAATGATGGCTGCCACACGTAGAATGCAACTCAGAAAACCAAGGACCAAAATCAGAATCTGTGAAAAAGCTGAAACTACTGATCGTTGAGTAAGTCCGCCTTCTCACCTTCTGCAATCTTTCACTTCTGTGACTGGTTCGGGTCATGTTTGGTTGACAAATGGGGCACAGCTGCAAGTGAGACTTCCCCATTACATGCTACCCGTTCTCATAGCACATAATCAAAGAGGTTTATTAATTGACTTCTTATTTCTGTTCTATTAACACACCATGGGCATTAAGTAGGCCCCTCCTGAACTTGAAGATTTGAGAAAACCCAACAAACCATCAGGACCATTAAAAATCAAGTGAGGTGGCCTTAAGCTCATTCTTGACAACTAAATAATTGCTCAAGTGGTGGCCAGAATCTCAGGGGCTGCTCACTGCCTTCTACGGAGCACACCCAACATTTCGCTCAGCATCACTGCTTATTTTGCACCCACTATAGATGAGGATGCGTGCACTGATCCAGGACAGTTCAGCCTTCCCCCAACTGCCCGCTTCAGGCGAGAGACAGGAGGCTGACTCCTTCTCTATCAACAGCAGGCAGGAAGGAGGCTGAAGAAAGTTATTTTGTTGTAAAAAATTGTGAAGTAGGGCTCTTAAACTTCGCCAACCCCTGAATGGCTGTACAAATAATGGGCCGATAACTGAAGAGGCAGGAACGTGGTATTTATTCTGTACCACAAGACTCTATTCCCCCTACTCAAACTTCCAATGTCTTTTTTCATGGAAATGGGAGGAAAAAAATCTTTAAAAGTTGTCAGAACCTGGTCTCAGTTGCCGCCGTTAAGGGGGTTCCACTCCAGTGTCTTTTCCAGGATC
Source organism: Pleurodeles waltl (assembly GCF_031143425.1). NCBI lineage: Eukaryota > Metazoa > Chordata > Amphibia > Caudata > Salamandridae > Pleurodeles > Pleurodeles waltl. The sequence continues at coordinate 45,823,487 of NC_090437.1, forward strand.
TGCAAGTGTATGTCCCTACAACGCTGCAGCTCTATGTTACTTCCTTCCCCTATATGATGGCACGCAACCAGGAATATATCACTGACCCTGGTGCTTGAATCCACCATTGCCTATTTTAATTATGAGATAGTGGAAAACTGAAAGTAGGGCGTAGCTTGGTCTGTAAGATTGGGGGGGTGCGGAGGGGTGGGCGTTGAGCTTCAGATTTCCCAACAATCAGGCTGGCACATAAGGTTAAAATGCTTTGTATGACAAGAAGGTTAACAAGAAGGGACTAAGGGAAAAGGAGAGGAATGTGGATTGGTAGGGGTATCAAGTGAGAGAAGCACCATATTTTGTAAAATAACCAGCATTTTTTAAGACGTTCAAAACAGAGATGAGAGAGTGTGCGTTGTTTTCTGTGTGTATGTAAACATTTATGGTGAAATCTGACAGACACCTCAACATACCGGACTGAAAGCACCTGTTCCCAACTATTCATCAGAAAATACATTTATTAGGGGTGTAATGCCGCAAAATACCGCACCCCCTGGCATCCCCGAAGCTACGCCCCTGTGGAGCTCCACTGACAGGGGACTTTAAAAGCAGTGATATGAATCAGACTGCCACCAATTGTATACTTGGATGTTTCATCCCCTAGAACCAAACTCGTTTTACAGTGCACGGGCATATGCGGTGGTTGTGCCAGTTACAAGGATCCCTTTACAGATTGCTCTCTGCTTTTTAGGCCCTACTGTGTCCTCCGGCTAACAGCATAACTGGAAGTTATACATCAGCTGGGCGAGCTGAGTGGGTACATCACTGTACAGAAACCCCCCTTTCACCGGTTTACAGTGCGAAAACGACAGACCCATCAAATAATTATAATGAAATCTTCTCTAATTTGGAAAGTAAAAACAAACAAACAAACAACCTAATGGAGAGCAAACTCTTTGTGAGCACTGGAAGCTATAGCAGGGTCCTGAAATTATTCGGCTAGTGTCTAAAGTTTTAAAATCCTGAAATCGTGAACATAAATAAAGTTTTCAACACCACCATGATACACACTCGGGACCGGATACATCTGTCAACAAGAAGCATCAATTCTCCTCCAGAGCGACAAGTTCACGAGAGTCAACATTTAACGGCAGCATTGTAAAAGGAAAATAACAGCTTTCAGTTCCAGCCCGCCTTTGGATACCCACCCGGACTGGAAGCGTGGCCGTCCTTGTGTGGTAATTGAATATTGTCATGACAACAAAACGTAATCCGCTGCGAATTACTTCATATGAATGCAAAACCATCCGCAGCCACAGTAAACATTCTCGTTCCAGAATAACCACGGGCTGTGCCTGGGGCAAAAACAAAAGCTGTTTCCCTCCCATCAGTACAGAGAAGAGCCGCGGTACCTGTTATCACTCGGTATCATTATTTGGGATGTTTTATTAAACGCACAAATACACTGCTTCCTTTGGGCAAGCTTAATTCTTTTCCCTTTTACACTAAAATACACCCATCTAAAAAATAGACAGAATGCAAGCCAGTGAATACATGTATTTAGTTAAAAGGAAAATACGTTCTGAAAAAAAAACATGTGCGTGCTCTTGCACACTGCTAAAGCATTTGAAAGGTATCTGTGGCACCAGGGGTGGGTAGCGGCCGCACAGACTGGACATTTGACTTCAGCAAGACAGCGAAAGAGGACTTGAATAGAATGTGCTGCAAAGAGCTTCACCTCTAGTTCCCAAACACGTGATGGAAGCCTCCTACCAAATGCAGAAAACCACAATTACAGTAATAATTTTCTGGCTTGCATAATGTAGTCCTTTGGTGATGCAATCGCCTAGTCTCAACATCCCTAGTCATTTCAGAGTGATATGTGGGTAGGTGTAATATTATTCGTGATAAGAATTGATTGTATGGTGTCACAGTAATCAAAATTTGGATGTCAAAATCAAACTCTTGGTATGATTCAAATAAAGATGGTCACTCTGTAGAGACCAGGAACTATTGCTTTATTTGAGGTGGTCGGATACACTTCAAGGGGGTCATAGAAGAGTGCAAATGAGAAGTCCCAAATGATATGCATTTACTGATGCGTATTTACACCACACCACACGATATCACACCACAATAACATCGAATTTTAAAACCTCTACCTCAAGCAATGAATGGCACAATAGTGCCCATCGGAACTGGAGAAACAAGCAGCCACAAAGAACGACAACAACAAAACAAACATAGAGCAGGAGCACTGTAGAATCCAATGTCTTGTACTTGTCATCCAAATGACCGTAATATCTGTTTTCCTCGGGCACTTCTTCATCTCGTTGTTCAAGCTTCAAGCGCCAAGCATTAGGGAAAGCGGTGGGGGAAGGGTGGATAGTCTCACTTTGATGGAAAGCTCTTAAAAATCCCCAAACACTTACAAACAGCCCAGTGAATTGACATATGTTAAGCAGCTTCTTTAAAGTGCTTGCTATAGTATGGATACCTATGTTTTAATGGGTTCACTTGAAAGGGTTTTAAGTAATGATCCTTACTTTGAGTCCTAGAGAGCACTTTAGAATCAAGAGTAATTCATAAAAAGTTAATGAAGGGAAGCAACTTAGAGCCAAGCCAGCCATAAAATAAGTGTGCAGCACTGCTTAGCCTGTGTGTAAATCCTCAGGGAGATCTCGCTTCTGACAAGGGCTAGTGGGTTGTATTCATACCATCAAACTATTCATCCTCTTGAGAAATGAAAAAGGTCTTTAAATTGTAGAAGACACATTTCAACAGGAAGGCTGAGTACCTCTTCTTCAAGAAATACAGTGCCTTCAACACATCATAGCCTCCGCCTTGCTTCTTGAGTTCTGCAAGAAGCTGAATACCACTCACCTACATACAGGCCCAAGCGCCTGGATACCCTCTTGGGTGATTAACAACCTAAATTTGCCCTATTTTCAAATGCAATGGCGAATGCAGTTTGTCCGAAATTGTCACCCTGTCAAACCTGTCACCATTAAACACTATCTGATGCAGTCAGTGGGCACCACTGTAGAAAGCATTTAGTTTAGTCTGGTCACCTGTTTATCCTGGTTTGCCAATGTGACAGACAATTTTATAATTTCTGCAACGGCAGTGCAGTAAGCAGCTACGTGGACTACATCATATGAAATACCATAAAAGGACCTGCAGAGCTGCTCAAAGCTTACAGCAAATTGAAAACCATAAATCTGTGTGTCTATCGCTTACACTTCATGGTCCAAAACACTACAACATGCTGCATCCCATAACATGATAACCACACCTCGGTGGTCATCATGCGTGCCATGGAAACACTATAAACCATAGAATAGACTGGGAAACAACAGAAGCAAAACAAAAATAACATCCTTCCAACCACAACCCTACATGGCATGCTACCCATGAAGGCAAGCATTTCAGCGTCCCGCATAGGGGTAGTAATCACTATATAAATACTGTAATACAATATAATACAATACAATGTTGCATTATCTTTGTATTTTGGAGGAAGATTCCCTTACCCATTTTCCACAGATATGAACATAATTCATTGTTAAAAATCACTGTCATCTGCATCTATCAAGTATTGGTACTTGATAGATGCAGATGACAGTCTATTAGTATTTGTCCTTGTTTTAACTCCTGTCCCCACCACTCTCTGCCCGAAGTGTTGAAATGCAAAAGAAATAGGAGGTAATTAAGAGGACATCCACCAAAAAAGGGTAAATGAAATGTCAACCAACTTTGAGTTTCCAAAGCTCCATTTAGAGGTTGTGGAACAGCAGTTTCCTTGGGTAGAGCCTCATCCAGCTCTACTTGCAGAAATCCACGCTGGCTCTTCTGACAGAAATATTTGGTCGGTGATGGATCTAACACAGGAACTCCAGGTTAAAGTGGTGGTAACAGTGACAACATCTCTGCCACGGCAAGGCAACACAATCAATGTCTGCATGTCAAGGCTACTCATTTTTTAGATTTCACAAAATACACAATCAGGAGTTTGTTTGTAAAATATGAAAAATAAATGTCATGTAGGTGAAATAAACATTGTGCTAAGCATTCAGCTGTAAGTGCTTCAACAGGCATATGTCCTTACGGTACAGAGGTTACTCGATTTAGTGGGTAGTTCTTTACCTGGGGAGCAGAGTCCAGGGCCTCCTGTGGCTTGGCGGGCTACGAGTAAACCGTAAACCAAGGTTATAAAGAACCCCATAAATGGCACCATAGTTCTGACTAGTAGGTCTACTCCAACCACGTAGAACTGGACTTAAAAGCACACAATAACACTAATCTATGGAGGCTTTCCCCTGAACCCTCCACCCGAAGGGTCGGGGTACAAGCCACGTGGGGACCTGACTCCAACACAGGACTTTAAAACATGTTTTAAAAACATCAGTAATTCCGATTACTCCACAGCCCTCTTCAAAGATTGGCGGCAAGATTTGGGAGCCCAAGTTGATTCACTAATCTTTGAAGATCACCCTGGCCTTCCAGTAGAGATCTACAAATAATCAGAGGTTAATTTCCCAAACATTTTTTCCAGCTGGAATATGATTGTAACCTGCACTATCCAAAAATATTTCAGCAACACAGTAAAACTGGTTTAGAGTACATCATTTCCTGGTGCACACTGAACACAATTCAAATTAGTGATGTATTAACTTCGTGAAATTTGATCCATTTCGCAGAATTTAAACACGTTTTTAAAAAGTGCTAGTCAGAGGCTATTCAGGGCAAGACTGACAGTCAAGCATCAATGTCCTAAACTATGAAATCTGGAAGAATATATCTTGTTCCATTATTAATTCTTAACAGCATGCCTCGTGCTAGCAGGATGGCCTCTTGGTGCTGAGAATGACAATCACACACACTACAGCACCACAATACTTTTCTACTTGGGGAACAACCAAATATCAGATATTCTGTAAAATACCAAACGGATTTTTGCTGTGTTACGCGATGTAGGTTGTGAATTCAATAGCCTGCTCGCCTCAACCAGTCTGGCACTGCCTTCTCTGTTGATCTTATCAGCCCAGACCATAAGGATAAGTGTAGTGTGCAGAAGATGCAGAAGAAGGCAGAAGCCAAATGTTTAAGGTAATGAAGAAGGACCTGTGCTTCATGAAGTTGACATGCTGTGCATAAGCTTTTAAAGACAATTTGTTGATGCTCCAGTAAACTGTGCCATATAGAGATGGTTGTAGAGATATAGGGCACCTTTGCCCTGACATTGAGCATGCGGCTACATCTTCTATTAGTTGAAGGCAGTATATCGTACACATGTTGTTCTGTGATACAGACTTTTGTAATAGTTCAATCTGAATGAAACAAGTTTAACAACTATGGCCTTCTTTGTTGGTTCGATTTACAGTTTACTTAGCTCATCTGTACCATAACAAAAGGGGGAAACCTTATGCAACTCAGGCTTGGTCCTGCTCCAAATAGGGTTATTCCACAATATACTTCTCAGCCATTTTACCCCTCAATGAAAATGCACACAATGGCATTCAAGTCTGTACTTGTGGGAGGTAAGAGCATATCTATGAGATGAATTCACATTCTAAAGGCAGCGTCTGTAGCAACAATTACCCATATTCCAAGTGGAGATGGGAAGTATTAACATATTACAAGAGATGAAGTGAAAGTACAGCTAAAAAAACTGTTGAGGGCATAAATCAACCAAGTATCAATTTGAGCTGCGCCAATAACACATTAGTTAGGAGGGGTCGCCATCCAAGAGAGCTGCGGAGGGCACCCAAAACTCAAACATTTACTTCGATATGGAGCCAACAGATGATAAAAATCACCAATTTACCCAGGTGGACAAAGCAGTGCCACACAAGTTCACTTTCACCAGGTCACACAGTACCCACACAGAGGGACAGGGCCACACCAACAGTAGTAATATGTATACTAACATCAATAAAAAACTAATTCGAAGAGTAAGGGGAATGCCAGGGGAACCGTGAACGTTGGATGAGTCAAGAATCTAAGGTGATGTTTTTGATAATAACGTGGTGAAACAGTATTTGTGCGTCAATGTAGTAGGATAAAGACATGTATCCAAAGAAGACAGTAGGCCGTGCTACTGCAATGCATGCACCAATTGAAATGTACATGGAAAGGGTTTTATCAGGCTTTTAATATCTTTGACTGATAAACATTTGAAGTGTTTGTCAAGATCACAGTATACTTTACTTTACTTTATTTGAAAAAAACAGGCAGGAGTCTTTCCAACAGAAACGTTTATGTGTCAACAGGTTGTGGTACATAAACAGAATAAGCGGCTGAATGAGAGGCATAAACAATCAGGTGGAGTGTTGCAAGGTAATGGATTAGATAAGTGCCATAAACTAAGTAACATTCTCGAGCATTTAGCATCTGTGCAATGAACTATAAGAGCTCTTTTGGTATGTGAGGAATTGTGAATGTCAAAGCGGGTTCCATGCAAGCAGAAGAAGAATAGCAAGACGAGCCAAACCCAATGTAATGAGCTGGGTAAGGTGGCTGCAAAGAGGTTTTTCTGAGATTATTTGTGAAACTGTTACACTTCCAGTGGCCAAGCAGGTGTAGTGATGATAATGGGATCGACTGCAAGGGGATTAATAAAAGCACACATTTAAGATTGGCAGTTGTGGGTGATCGAGCACCAGAGAGAAGAAATTAACAAGGTGGTGGAAAGGCAGGCCATGAAATTCCTCAAAAACCAAAACCTGGGACTCAGACGAGCCGTTGTGTCTAGCAGAATTCCAAATGCTTGTTGCCAGTGACGGAAAGTGATCTGGAGGTTCCTACGTTGCAAAGATGCTAACCTTGTGAAGTGGGAGAAAGTATATGTCAGAGACTTTGAAACAAAGTTTTATAGCAAAAAAGCTTCCTTATTAGTAGTGTGTGAAAGAGTGACTGTGTAGGTTGAAGAGGGTGATTAAGGTGAAACTTCTGGATGTTAACTAGCTATTATGTAGCCCCTTTGGCCTTGGCAGAGACAAAGGATTCTAGATGTGTTCTTTAATCAAACAACACTGCGAGGACTCCAGCTGAGGAAGCGGGAAACGCTGGGAAAGAGAGAGAAGGAGATGGAAGAGGGGCATCAGAGGGGGTGGAAAATAGTGGAATTCAATCTCAGATGAACCACGCACTAGAAGAGTGTGTAGGGTCATCCATTGGAGGGATTGCAGGCAGTTCCACATTTGGGGTGAAGGGAATGTGATAGAAATATGTGAACTCTGAGCAGATGTGATAAGACAGGGTAAGTTAATATTTTCATGGGACAGAAGGAACTGCTGTATCATACACATAAAGGGTCCCTGACTGAACCTTGGGGAATGTCTCAACGTGAAAGTGAGGGCCAACGATAAGTCCTGGGACACAGCAGCTAGTACCATATGCCTTCCCTTGTCACTCCTGTGAGCTGTGTCTTCCACACCACACAGGTTATATCTGTGGGTTTTGCATTTATCTACTGCCCTAAAAAAGTAGTCAGGCTAAAACATTTTTTTTCAACTACGCACATCGAAAAAAGTGACGTGGGTATTTGTTGGAGGTAAATTATTAGCTTGCAGCAATTTCTGTGGGATAGGTTTTGGTCCTTTTATTGTAGTATTGGGGTTGGGGTGCACTAGCGTTGTGAGTCCTCTCCGCTCCTTTTAGAATTCTGGAATCTGAGTTGTCACGTGATTATAGGTTTTGGACTGAGTTACTGTGTTCTTATCAGTCTCAGGTTGGGTGGCAGTGCTGTGGTCAGTGTCCTGTAGGTTTATAATTTTGATATCTCAACAATCTGCCAGAGGACATTTAGCAATCTGCCATGCATTTCTTAGACAAGTAACATGCTTTGGGCCGAACTTTGCAGTATTTCCTTGTGCAGAAAGCTAGGTAACAATCACTGAACCTACCTGTCAAACGATGGCTTCTCTCCACAGTCAAACGCATCTTGTAGTTCTTTGACAAGGTTGGCCTGTCCCGGAAGTCTAAAGAGGCCCTCCTCCGTGAGTCCTCTCTGCCGGATGAAATCCACGCATTGCTCTACCAGCAAAGGAGCCAGGCGATTGCCGTATCGTTTCTCGAACCGGACTGTTTCTTCCAGCTTCTGCCCAAAAATACCTGTTCAGAGATCAAGAACAAAAATAGTGGTTTGAGCGTGCAGGGTACCGCGTGCAGTAGCTAATGTTTCTGAAGTGAATAAATGAATGGAAATATATGAAGTGTGAATACCTTAAATGCCTCCTAATCTCCCTTAGCAGTGGGAAACGTTTTGTTCAGAAATCACCCCCATCCACTTTTTGAATTACTGATTATTCCTGATTACAGGATACAGGCAATGACATGCAGGCATCTGCTCTTCGCGCCTATTTTTACATGTTTTCCTCATTTTCATGCTCTCAGCAGCTGAAGTGCTGATGTGAAAACTTGGAACTTCAGTATTCCTGCATTACTTGTAATCCCAGCTGGGCTGGGAACTCACATTACGAGCCCCTCGGGATTACCGGTGCACTCGTAATATGTCCATTAATCTTTCTAGTGTCAAACTCAACTAAATGTTTTTTTATAATGGTATTTGTTTGCTATTTGGCAGGTATACCTGCTGCATTGAGGCTGTTTTTTATGTCATAGTTATGTTTTGTGATTGTTTTTGTCTAAACATGTGTGTCCTATATACATTTTGGTTGATTCTGCTTGGCGGGAAATGCAGATCAACAATGAGTTGCTTCCCCGATGTTTTGTTTTACTTCACATACCGATTCAGACCCTCCTTTCAAAAAGGGAAAATGCGTCCAGGTCAAAGTGATATCTTGCATAGCACGCGATTAAACGACACGTGCCGTGTGGCTAAACTGAAATAAGTTTCTTTAAAAAAAACATTGTATTGATTTTCAACATTAAACAATAATGGAATTATATGATTAGGCGTACAGAGTCAAAGGCTGCTGCCCAAACACGGATGAAGCAATTTTTATGAGGGCAGACAACACAGATGGCTTTTATGCATGTTGTATATTGGACAACAACCCGATGGATCTTGCTACATTGACCAGACATTTAGGTTCGTGGTTGGAGGTTCTGCTCCAGCCACCAAACCCAAAAGGCATGTGGCTGATGGGCAGCTACGGACCCTTCTAAACCTAAGTGACTGGAACAGAAAATTGCCTCTGGTTTGTACAGTAGGATCTCCACTTGATCTCACACGAGAAACTGACAGACACCTGGTTTCACTGCTAACCCTACAGCAGTTCACCCCTTCCGAAGAAGTGAGGAACCAGGTAAGCACGAATCACTCTGTGGACCACTGCTGCTACTCTACCTTCAAGCACTCTAGAGCAAAGGGAAAGGCAGCCACAGACAGTATTAACTACGAATGTCACACTTGCCAGTGGACCCGAAGAGAGAGATGCGTGTATGAGTGCTGTGCAGTTTACAGGGGATCCATGAATGTACATTGTAGGTTCTCTGTGTGAGTGACAGACAAAGTGCAATCAATGTTTCACATTAAACCACAAAGGGCACATCACCTTCGCCAATAACTAGTGATAAGTGAACAGCCTTGGCATGTGCTCTAGCCTTTGTCCTGCCTTCTGTGAATGGACTGAGTCACAGAAACGAGCCCATTTTGTATTTCCCTCTCTTGCTACCACCCCCAAGAGAGAAAATCAAAACAGTGGAGTGCAGCTTCTCTGATCCTCTGTAGCTAGTATGAGGCTCCACTGCTGTGACTCACCTCGCGAATAAAACAAAAGACGACTCACACTAGTTTACAATGTAGAACCAAACCCACACACCTTGAACACTGATGGAGTAAATTCTCCCACACATTAACTCATTTTCCCTAATCTCTTCCTGTAATGTGACAGTACAGATTACTGACAGGCTCTAAGCCAACTTTTCCCTACACCCCCAAAAAAACTGAGCTCAAGAACATTTGGCCCTTGAACTTCTTTTTTGTAGTCTCAATACAGACAGCTCCAGCTGTCTTTCACAAACAGCATTGTATACCACACTCATTAGAGTCAATCCTTGCTGAAGATAGGATGACTTTTGTGTCATTCGCATTTAGCATGCTCTTATTTGTGGCTTTGCTCCCTTTCTGTGCTTGACTTGCCCACAGGAGCTTTTTGTATATGCGTTCAGTAGATTTGTCTTTCACCCTTCTCCAAACGCAGCACTGCAAACAAAGACAATTTCAAACACCAGTTTTCTGCATTTTACGCTATCTAGTGTTCACTAGAAAAACTGCATCAGAGATGTGGAAGATCAATTTTGATAAACATCGAAGACTACTATAAACAAGAATTGACAATGCCAATTGGTCGCACTTTCCTATAATGGTAAGCAAGACCGATTGGCATTGCCTGTGCTTGTTTATCTCTTTGCTCACTGCCACTTGTGTGCAGGACAAAGCACTACCGGATTTGACAGAAATGTCTGGCCTTCTTGATCGTAGAACAAAGGAACAAACAATTTGAGAGGCCATGTAGCGCCTCACCTCCCAGGCACTTGGACAATGGGACACAGTAATCTTAGACTGCACTGAAATTGCTTACAGCTCTCCTGACTTATATAAACTGGGTAAGAATAGCTAGAAGCAAAAACGTCTTGTGCGTAGGCTTTCATAGGGGCCAGAATATAAAGACTTCAAGAACTGGGACTGAAAAAAAACAATTTGATGAAAAGAGAAAGTAGTGATAAAAATAACAGTGGTAAAAGGACTCTACACATACTAGCTGTCTAGTACAGATTTCACTCCCTGAGACATCTTATATTTCACTTACACATTTAGACTTACAACATATTACAGATTATATTATAATTTAGGTCTGGTTCTGATTGGCAGAAATATGATCAGCCCATAATCCGATTCCTAGTTCGTTAAATCACTGAGCTGTACTGCCATAAATTTACCACCAGCAAGATTCTAATTGGAGAAGGATATTGAAAAGCCAGGCATGACATTTAAGTTATTTTTCTAAAAGAATCATGTAAAGCATTTCTGCTAGTAGGGTGAGGAATGATCGTCCATGCTTTGGGTACACTTCCAGAAAAATATTATCTGAAAATAGAATACTTTCCCAAGCTATTTGTTTCAAGTCAAGGAGTATCCCCACCTGTAAGGGAACAAGAGGCCCCTGAGAGAGCCAGTTTGTGTGCTAGGTAGTTTGTTGTCCCATACTGGTTTACTTTGTGGAAGCTTCCATAAAATGTTGGCTCTGATTAGAGGCAAACCAGGAGTGTTAAGAACTGACCTTAGGTTCTTTGATATTCTAGTCCATGAGATCGAGTCTCATATGTTTGCCATATGGAAGTGCCTTGGGAATAGCATGTTGATCTTGGGGAAGCTAATAAGTAGGAGCTTGCCTTTGTCAAGCTTTGACAGGACTAATAAATGACTCACTGATTTAAAGTCTTCTGCTGTGATAAGTGATGTTCTCGCACAAAGGACTCTGATTTGGTATTGTGACCCCCTTTGTTAAAGAGTTTGGATGGGTGGTTAGACTTAAAATTTTATTCAGAATGAATCCTAAAGATGTTGTGCATACAATAATGGATGGTTTGCATCCAAGGAGAGTTATTAAGTTAAACCAAGATTGCAGTGGGATAAACCCGTGGGGAGATCACTAGAAATTCACTTTCCAATTGATTTAATTTGAGATGTTAAAGAGTCATCTATGACTGACGTTTGGTGAAAGTCTGTTCATCTGGAACAGCTAGAATGGTCAGCTATGAGTTTCTTGAGTTGTCCAATAAAAACAATATTTCCTCTCAGAGATGATAAATGGTGTGAAATATGGTAGGTTTAATGTCTTTGATTTTTCCTTCAACCAACAGATATTGGATACTTCAAAAATGATAATTTTCAGGTTTTTAGAATGTACAGAATCTCTATGACGCTTTGCCATCCCTCCCCCAAACATATTCTCACGGTCAAGGCAAATGATTGAATATTCAGGAAGGAAGGAGGTATCAAATTGGCAGAAAATCATTCAGTCAGCCAAGTTTGTGCCAGGAGAAACAGACAAACGTAGTATAGCTGGATTGTATCTCCTACTTTAAGTTGGAATTTGGTTGATATCCACCTCAGTGCAGAAGACAGCAGAAGGAGTAAATAAATACTTTTGTTGTAGAAAACACTGTGATCATCCTCTGAGTTAGCTTGTTGGTGCACATATGTTTTTCTGGAAAGTCAATATTCTGGTCTTCTGACTTCTGAAACGATTGTACGGTGTGGTACCAGGATATTATTGTGAGATTATAGAGCCTGAGCAACTATTTCCATTTGGAAACCAGGAATGTGCAATTTGCACACCAACTAGTTTGCAAATGAGAGTTCAAATTGGAATGTAAACTACATGATAATGTGTCACATTGCAAATTGTACATTTCAGGTGGCAGCAAAATGATCCGTCTAATGCACAGTAATTACGCGAGTCTCAGTGTGTGATCCCTTGATACTGGCTGCAAATAAAGGGATAGAGGCCTGCAAGGGACAGCAGACTTCAATTTCTGCATTTGTGTTCCCACACCGAAAGATATATTTTCAAATGCAGCCTTGTCCTTTAAAGGGAGCAGTGCTGCAACAGAGTTTGCAGATCCAGAAACGGATGCAGTGGTCATCTTGACCACTGCTTTCTCCCCCTGATGCCCGGCCATGGTTCCCAAAGGGGAAGGTGTTACACAGAGACACTTCCCTTATACAAATTAGATGCCACCCCCTCTAATAAGTTGCCACAGGATCAATGAATTGCATTCATAAACAGCTGACGCATTGCTTCCCACGTTGCTCTTGGAAAGGGAACGTCCTTTTCATGCTCCCTCTTGTTTGCGGATCGAACAGGCAAAAGAGGATTATAAAAAGAAGGGGTATGCAGGGAGAGATGATGGGAGCAATGAAGGGAGGAAAGAAAGAAAGAAGAGACGGTGGAAGAAAGGCCGGCAGCAATGAGAGATGGTGAGAGCCGAAAGTAAAAGCAGAAAGGAAGGAGACAATATAAAAGCAAGGCAAATTTGACTAAAGAATTACAGCTTAGAGATGTTTGTGTTTTGAATCTATCAAGGTAAATTATTTAACAGAACGGGGTTGTGCTTTTGCCTTCTTTGACCTTTTCAAGTGTGTCATGTGAGAAGAACTGGCTGGCTAATGTGACATTCCTGTTTAAAGCCATTGCCACCCCCCACTGCTTTCTCCCTCTTAGCATTCAACTTGAGCAAGCAGAAACCGAGACAGAAAACTAAACATATACCGTGTGACTATCAGGTGAACTCTCAGCGTGCCAGTGCAACGCAATAGGTGATGTATTAACAGGGTTTTTTCAGGCACGTTCATGGATAGTGGATAAGGCTGAGGTTGAACTCGTAGTATGTATGCTGGCCCGTATGCTTCATCATTTTTGGTCCACAGACGATTAAATAGGGAGCAAGATACCCAATATAGCCACCCATATTCCTTTTTATTATTGAGCTCTGAATCAGGTGAAGGAGCTAATTTTACAATAGTGGTATTGGACAATGAGGGTGGTTGCCTTGTACATACGCGGCAACATTTGGGATTAGCAAAGAAGAAGCTTTTTTTTTAAATGGAAAAGAACAGGAAATTCATTTTCTCCATCCACTTGCATTAATTTTCTCAATTCACTTGCATTAAAATGGGCGTAATTTCAGGTGGGAGAAATCTATAATAAAGCCATTTTTTACTTTTAAAATCTGAGGTCTCCCGCTTGAATTGGGTGTGTTAGCATGTCTGCTTATCCACACGCCTCATGATCTTGAGGTGGAAAATCCATTGTCTTAGCCATTGGGAACACCCACTTAGCAGTCCTGACAGCAAAGAAATGGAATTGGTTGGGCTCTGATGATTAAAATAAAATATAAATGATGCCCCACCCCAACAGGACCATTTATTTTGAGTTCCAGATAGTGAATTAAAATGGCAAACTTTTGTGACTCATCTAAACCTTGAATGCTCATGAGGAGGGGTGTTTTTTTAATGTAACTAAAGCATTGTGTGATCGAGAATTGCAATTTACGGACTGTACGTTTTCCATTGAATTAGCCAATGCATTTGTAAGACATACAGTTTCATGGATGAAACTGTATAGCACAAAACAATAATGATTGAAAGTCGGGTTTCTGTGAGTATTTATCATTTGCCCATCACCAATTAAAGGACCAATTAGAGGTTTCCAGCACAATTCAGAATTACACAAAATGCGATTCATTTCTTAATTTTCTAACTCCTGCATAGAGTTCATTTACAAGTATTTACATTTTGTTGTGTGTTGCAAAAAATGACATTCTACAGCCTTTCCTTTCACACTACCTGTATTCCTGCAAGATTGTCACATAATTCACTTTAAAAACTTCTCTCACTTTGCAGTCAGAGAAAGACAAGTAAACACCAATCCCCATGTTAAAACGCATAAATTGCAAACTGTCAGAAGACATAGCCTGGCATTTGATCTCTGTCTTTTAAGCACAGCAAATTTGAAGATAATTTAAAGTAATCTTTTTTATTGCTGGGAGTTTCCAGCCCCACTCACAGTTTGGTAACTCTGCTTTACAAGTAGCCTGCAAGTAGCACTAGCTGCAAACCATCGAAAGGTCATTAGAACTGGTGCTATTCAAGCTGTACGTCTGATTATGAAGACCTAAATATTATTTACAAAAATATTGATTCATTGGATGCATATTTTCTATTATCACTTCCAGTGAGGTGATAATTCTTTTAAAAGATTTTTAGGGACACAATATTTTGTCAGTGTGTAATTAGTCAACAATAGCCTAATACCAAACCGCTACTGCTGTCTCAAGGCATGTTTCAGGGAGAGCAAGTTCGCACAGTTTTAAGACTCGAAAATCCTTTCTTTAAAAAAAAAAAAAAACCTAATAACTTTGCAAAGTGGGAACCCATCAACATTAAAAAACAGAGAGGCACGGTCAACAGTCCGCTGCTGCAGTGAGAAACCCTTCTTGCTAATGCAAATGGCCATGCAGGGCAGCGGTTGGGCAGCTCCGCCATCAACCATGGACTACAGTGAACCTCTCGAAGGTCCAATCTCTCCTTCCTATCGCCACCTCTGCGAGGACTGGCCAGCCCTATCTTGTGACCATCACCCTAGCCTCCAAGTGCACCTCGTTGCCTCGCACGGATGTTCTCCTCTTACCTCACCCCATCCACCCCGTAACTGGCACACTTCTCCAACATCTCTTATTTTGTGAATCCAGAAAGCCTCAAAGCTTTGCTGAGCAGCAACCACCACCTGCACCAGGGTGGCCTACATTCACCCTGCAGCTAGTAATCATCAGAGGAAGGTAGTTTGGTACTTTTGCTTTTACTATTCTCTGGTCAATCCAGTGAATTCGAAATAATTCCGCCAATTTGCTGAAGGTAGAGAATCGCCGATTTCGTCTAACTTGCCGATGTAATAGAACATTCACCCACAACCTAGCATGATTTAAAATTGTTCCTCACATGACAATATACGTGAGGGGCACAGGAAGTACAGTAAACATGCCACAGTACATGCATTTTCAACGCTTCATGCATCAATAGTCGATTGTACAAAAATAGAACGCTCATAATATTACTTTAAAGATGCCAGTTATTGTCATCAGATGCTCTCCTACCACTCAGCCAATTGTAGCTGAGCCTATGTTGTATACAAACGACAAAGGATTAACATACATAACGGGGGATCAATCAGGAAACAGTTGGAACATTTCTCTTTTGTCTACTAGAACACCCCTTACACTAGTCCAGACTAAACACCATACCCATTACTATTTGGAAGAACATGCAGAGATTTGAGTAATTAAACTTTTATGAGGAAAAACCTAAGTTGTCCACATGCACAAGTCACTAAAATAATTTTACATGTGCAACATGAACTGCACATGTGCAAATTAGGATGCTTGCGTGCATCCACCCTGTTGACAAATGGCAGTCCTGACCTAGCACTTGGCGCTTGCAAGTGAAAGAACAGCGGGGAAAGCGAAGACCAAAATGTTCCCTACCAGCTTGTCAGGTGCTGTGGTCCAGCGCTCTATAGGTTCATATGCAATAGAATAATGAATTAGCCCAAAGTCCATGATTAACTTATAGATGGACATGTAATTCCGTTTTTGACTTATATGGGATGTTAAATGCCTTTCATGGATGATGCTGGGCAGTGGATAGCACTCACTAACATCTTCTGCATCTGCAGTCCCTGGCAGTATACCCAAGTAACATAGGAAAATCCTTGCTTGCATGCACTTGCCGCTTTGTTGTGTTCTGAGGGTCAGTATGAAATTGTGTTTGAAACAGTTGTGCTCTATTTCTTGCTCTGTCCCTAGCATCTGGTTTCATCATGAAACAGGACCTGCAGCCAGAAAACATTAGGCCAAATGTGTGTGTCTTTAAATCTGTGAATTCGGCGCTGTGTACACTGTTTTGCTTAAAGAGGCTCAGGAATCAGCTTGTGGATATGGACCGATGGCAGTCCTGACTATTTCTGAATCCGTTTGGAAATGCGAAAAAAGGTTAAGTTATTAAGGGATTTTATGAGAAAAAAAAGTGATGAGTGGAATGGTTGAATCACTCTCAACCACTCTTGAGGCCTTATCCAAGCACATTGTTTTTTTGCCCATCATGTCACCTCAGACAGTAGCCGACCATATGCAAATCATCCTTGGTTCTGCTGCAATTGGAACAGTCCTTTCTGCACTACAATACAAGTTCCCCTGTAGCTACACGTATCCACTCGGGTGTACATTCATTTTTTATGTATACTAGTAATACAGAGTTAGTATACAGTCTTTTTTACCAAACCGAGTAACAATGGCATCTACTTTTACCCAGTCGCGGCTTGCAGGTATAAAAGGGGGTGGGGTGGAGTGCGCGCTGGGAGCACAGGGGGTGGCCGGGGGGGCTGGAAATATTAATAAAATAAATTACAAAAAATAACTTACCTGAATGCCGTACTCTGCTGCTGCTCCTCCGTCTCCTCAGCATCCTGCAGACACAGGCTCCCAGCCTGCCCTGCGGCCAATCCTGATGCTGCTCAGAGCAGCGTCAGGATTGGCTGGGAGCGTCCAGCCAGGGTGCTCCCAGGCACACTGGGAGCCTGCAGATACAAAGCCTGGTGATGTAGCGAGGAATAAAGCCATATTGGTCTGGATGGACCAGATGAAGGATGACACACAGTAGACGATTGGCCAGGAGTTTTGCATATAGCTTAGCTTCTGTATTAATGAGGGAAATTAGTCGGATTTAAGCACATTCGCATTCAGGGTGGCTCAATTTGGGCAGGACCATTATCGTAGCCTGGTCAATGTCAAGGGAAAAATGACTTTTAGTAATAGCCTCAGTGTATATGTCTAGCAGAGGTAGGGGGCATCCAGTCAAAGTCTGGGGTAAAACTCTACTGGTTTGTCATCTGGCCAGATGTCCTTCCGGAGTTCAGATCCACCAGAGTGTCTCCCACTTCCTCCTCTGTGATGAATTGGTCCAGTGGAGCTCTGTCGGCCTCAGTCAGTTGAGGCATCGAGAGTTCCATCACCAAATTTGCAATCCGGGTGGGCCCACATCACATATAACCCTTCGTAATATCGGGGAAAAACTTCTGCAATCTCCTGCGAGTCCTCATCCTACTGTCCGGCCTTATCCATTATATGAGGTATCACCCTAGTTTCCGAGTCTTTTGTGGCTAGCCAGTGTAAGAGCATGAATGATTTGTCACCTCATTCATAGATACTCTGCGTGGAGGCCATCCAGCACTTACGGACTTCCTCCATACATAGTTGGTGGAACATTGCTCTATCGAACTCTAGCTGGCGTAACATCGGGTCAGTCTACCCAGGGCCGTCACCACATAAAACCCTTTGTAATATCAGGAAAAAACTGCTGCAATCCGCTGAGTGTCCTCAACCTACTGTCCAGCCTCATCCATTATATGAGGTATCACCCTAGTTTCTGAGTCTTTTGTGGCTAGCCAGTGTAAGACCTTAAATGGTTTGTCACCCCATTCATAGACACTCCGCATGGAAGCCATCCAGCATTTATGGACTTCCTACTACATATTTGGTACAACTTTGCTCTATCGAGCTCTAGCTGGGGTAACAACTTCCAGGTTGGAGATGTGGCTTCGCTTTTCACAGTCTGCCCCCTGAGTATAGGAATGGGCGATAACCCTCATATGGACTAAAAGGCCCCCCTACAAGATCCTCGCCGAGTAAAACAGGACTCTCTTTAGGTCTAGGAAGGCTTTTAGCTCTTCACGCAGGTAGTTCACAAACTTATCATCCGTAATGAGCCACACATTAAGGAGTGATATAGGGCACTCTCCTGTGTGTGAGGTACGAAAATGGGTCAGGACAGGAGCATGGTCTGATATCCAACAAGCGAGTATTTGTGATCCTGTAGTGTGGAGGAGATGAACGGCTGGGAGAAACAAGTAATGTATACCAGATTGTGACCTGTGTGTTGCAGATGCGTGGGTGTATTCTAGTTTCCCAGGATCCCAAACCCTTCAGGCATCACTAAGACCCAGCCCTCTTGACTATTCCTTCAGACCTTTCCCTTGTCTCAGGGGGCCGCCCTTTGCTTTATGCCAGTCAAGCCGTCCCATGACATCACTAAAGTCACCCGCTACAATAATCACCCCAGGTGGCAAAGAGGTCACCAAATCTCTAACCCCTAACGTGAATTGGTGCATGGCTGGTGGGACATACACACTTAGGATGTTGTATTTGGAGCCCTCTGATGTTCCCTCTGGGATTACATATTAGTTCTAGTCATCCTGTGTGACCATAGTTAATGCTAGTGGTAGTGTTTTATGTAAGAGGACTGCTACCCTGTGGGATCCACAAGCCTATCCTGCGTGGTAAATTATATCATAGCCCCTGTGGGATAGAAGGTGGCAGTTGTGGCCTTATAAATGAGTTTCCTGGAGCAGCAGGACTTTTGGATTATGCCATTGCACAAACTGGAGTACAGCACACCTCGTAATTCGGTTAATTACATTCTATGTCATTACTGTGTGAAGCCCCACGCGGTGGTAGTAAAGCAGCTAATTGATCCACACCCCGCACGTTGTCTGCTCCCCCTCCTTCAAGAGGAATCCAACAGGACCCCATTCAGTGTGGCCACACAGCTGGGTGCATAAGCGGGGTGGGAGTGTGTAGCACGCCTATTAGTAGTGAGCATAAAATAACACAGGGCAAGTTAAGCTTACACAAGAACAAAACAGAACACCTTTCCCCCAAGTCAAACTCCCTATACTTCCCACCCTATAAGAGCATCTGTCGCCCATCCCCAACATAGACTTAGGACTAACTAATTATGAGGTGGTAGTGTACTTGGACGGGTTGGATAGGCCACCCATTGGCCACCCCCTAAGAAACCATGATTGTCAATACTGTTGTAGGATATATTGGTGCTGGTGTGCATTGTAGGATTTATCAGTAAGCAATGGAGGTTCAACTCAAATTCTAATCTGTTTCTGTGATGGACCGGTGGGTTCTGCAGCCCCTGGGTGGCGGCCTCCTTCTTCATTAGATTCTGTGGAGGTCTTCACCTCCAATGGGCCATCGTGCCTCCATCTCGATCACTTCCTCTGATGCTTTACTTTCACCTTTTCAAGTCTGTGACCTGGAGTCTGAGATGGGATGGCTGCATGCCAAGGAGGTGACAGGAGGTCGTTGTTCGGTGAGCCATGCCTAAGCCTCCTTCAGTGAATCAAAAAACTTGGAGTTGTAGATGACCCGTAATTTGGCTGAGTAAAGAAGCATACAGGATATTTGCATGGCTCGCAACTTTAACTTCACCTAGTTGTAGGATTTGCGCTGTGACTGGACCAGGCAGGTGTAATCAGGAAAAATCATTATGTCCCCTGATTGAATAACCAAGTTCTGTATTATTCTAGTACCTGAAGGCCTGTGTCTCGGTCTCTGTAAATTAAGAAATGTGCTATCAATGGTCGGCGTACGTCTCCGGGTGAAGGTTTCTGGGCAAGAGAATGATGAGCTTGTTAGAGGATGAAGCAAGGCGACAAACTCACTGGGTCAAACCATGTCTGTCATGTTGAGTTCATTGTTCAAGAAAGGTCACCGGGTCGGGCCTTCGACCCCGTCTGGGAATGCAATGAAGCGGAGATTATTTTGACAGGCCCTGTTTTCAGCATCTTCTGCTTTATAGAACGTTGGCGTCCCGGGAGAGGTGAGTCACCTCAGGAGAGTCCCCTGACAGTATCTTCCAGCTCTGATTTCCTCCCCTCCCCTCTGCCTTTGTCACCTTGTCCACCAGTTGGTGCAGGTTTTAGTGCAACAGGGCCACATCCGCACTGACTTCCCCATGGACTCCAGCACCAAGTCCATCCTTTGGGGACCCCTTTCTCCCCCCCATCAGTGCTGTTTATTTGTCAATTGTGGCCTGGCCCTGTGGAGCTTTGTTGCAGCCCATGATGCCCCTTCCATCCAAATCCTGCTTCTGCAAAGTGTGGGTGGAGCAGCCACAGAGGTCATGCTCCACCTGGTTGATACTGCTGCCAATAGACCAATGCTTGATTCTACTTTGATGGGAGATGCCAACCCGCTTGCTTCAGAGATGCTTATCTGGGCAACACGAGCAGTCGACCCTCAACCCCCACTCACCAGGGTTCCCATGGAGTCTCCAAATCTGCTGGGGGTCCCAACTCAGAACGTCAGGCCCAATGCCCAAGTTATTGCATTGTCGAGCCTTCCACTGCAAATTGTGCTTTAGGCCATGGGAAGGTGGATAGGGCAGCGCACATCAGGGGGCTCCCAAAACAGGGATCACTGAGGCAAGCGCTGCACTCACAAGGCCTCCAGGCCCTGGGTTTCAACTCCTGCCCCTTTCCCCAGAGTCCTCTTCCACCGAATCCAGGAAGGTCTGCTCTGGCTTCTCTGGTTTGGTCCTCCAGGGAGTGCCACTGTGACCAACCTCCTCACAGGCAAGGAGAGGCCCATGTGACCAGGCCCTAACCCAGCTAGTGAGGCGGTCCCCCCTGAGTTTTCACGGCTGCACTCGCAGCCCGAATCACTCCTTCAGGGGGCCTTCGAGGGGCCACCCAGTAGCCGGGTTGTCCCCTCCCTAAGCCACTGCAACTTACAACTCGCCAAATCCTTTGCCCTTCTGTGCCAAGCATTGAATGTGTGCAGGCGCTAGAATTTTACAGTCACCGCTACTCAGGTGAATTAGTAGACATGCCTGACTCCTGGTGTGCCATTTTGGGAATGTTGCAACCTGCCAAAGGCCATGGCTTCTTTCACGTCAGTTGGCCAGTAAAAATTGCTTGATTTGAAAGCAATTACAGACATGGTGTTCTGCTGACCTCAGCGGGCCATCATCTCCATGACGGCTGCAATTCCTAGTGGGTCACAAGTTGTGACTTACCTTATTAAAAATCATGTAGGGCGAATTTCAACCCACTATGAATTGGTAATTTGCAAAACAACCTATTTGCACATAGATCACTTCACAAATTACCACACTGGTCGCAAAAATAGTGGTCACAAATTGCAACCAGTATTTTGCAACCAGTTATGCATACATCTGGCTTTAAGTGGGAGATTCAACTCAACAAGTCCTTTATATGTTTATCTAAGAACACTTTTTTCACCAACTCAATGTAGCCTTTGACAGGGCAGTAAAGTGCATGGCACAAGGCAGATTAGAGGTTGTAAGCTTGAAGTGGATCCAGACTTCCTTATCCTTCTCCAGAAACATAATTTAATTTAAGCCGGAGAGAAATCTAGTAGGGTTTACTAGCACAGGCCAATCCATGGCAGTTTATGAATGAATTCCCAGTGCTTCTGATCACCACCCACCAGTCATTCTGAATTCAGCGGAATGCTTCTTCTAACCTTGAAAGTATTTGTATGTATCTTTGGTTTAATGTTCCTTGCACCCAGAGGGTGGAAGGAAATTAAAGAAATTGTCTAGGGAGCAAGTTTCTTATCAACTCAAAATCAATTTGAAAGCTTTTTTAATTTAAGTTCTTTGCATTTCTGCCTGCATGTTTATTTACATTCCACTCACAAATGCAATAGGGAGGGAGGGACTTCTCTGGAGGAGAAACTTGTAAATCGTATTCCTTTTCATCTTGCTTGAGCGGATGTTAAAATCGATTCTCAAAGAGAAGAGCTACGAGGATTCACAACATTTTGCTTACACAAAGAACTATTCATGAAGTCAACGAAAACTGCCACCCCCCGCCTTTGCAAATATTTAGTATTGTCTGATTGAACCCTAGTGGTAATTACAATGTTTTAAATGGGCAGGCACCGTTAGGTAATGAGTAACTACATTTTTTTAAATTGAAAGGGAGAGTACCAACAATTCTCAGCATGGGTTCAATGCTTTAAATGACAGAGTACCAGCAACTCTATAGCCAAAAGGTTTTTGGAGAAAGGGAGTAACTGTGATTTTATACTTCCATTTCAAGCACAGGCTGTTTGACATAAGGAAAAATATCACATTTGAGAAGCGGTCAATAGGAACATATTGTTTATTCCTGTTAAAAGTTTAACTAAAGTTATATATTTTTTATTTGGTCTTTTTGCATCAGAATCTTTACCCAAAATGACCAAAATCACATTCTGGCGCATTTCTTGGGCACAAATACTAGCACTAAGCAATTACAGTTACCATCCATTTCAAGTTGGTGCTAACCCATTTGCAAAAGGGGAGGGGTCCCCGTGGGATCCCTTCCTCTTTGTGAATGCATGGCCAAAAATTTACTCTGAGCAGGAAGTTGTGCCACAGACCACTGACTGCTTCCAAAAATATTTTTCAGTCATAAAATAGGTTTTTTAAATACTTTCCGTTTACCCCTTCTGAAATAAGGCTGCAATGAAACAAATATTTATGTTTTAAGATGAAAGCAGTCACAGACATGGTGGTCTGATGAGCCCAGCAGACCAGCATCCCTGTGGGTGCTGGCATTCCCAAGGGGTTTGCAAAATGAGACCTTCCTCCTCATTATTAAAGAGGTAGGTCATTTGCAACCCCATTTTTGAATTGTAAGCAGTGTCATTTCGAGTGTTCAACCTCAGATCATCCAACTTGCTAATTGCTAGTTGATAAGTCTTGCAAAGTGTGACTCACAAAACTTGATATTGGTACCTATGGCCCTGAGTGACACATTTCAGGTACAGTGACTACACCGGTGCCTATGCATTCTGTCAATGATGATCAGCTAAGACACTGTCAGCATAACATATTTCACAGTTTTGGGACAGCAAAGTTGGTGTCAAAAGAATGTGCAAACCCAAACTACTCCAAACCAAGAAACTACTCTTTGGCTTAAAGGTAACGTGGAATTATTGTGCTGGCATGACAGCACTATTTCCATCATCTTGACGGAACTTCTGGAGTCCATCAAAAGTATGAGGACCCTTCTATTTCTTGAGCTGCTTCTGCCTCAGAGAGATATCGCCAAAATTAGTGGCACAACGAGGCACTGGTGATCAGGAAGTGCCTTCTGAGCATCAAAGACCACCGACATCTGAAGCCACCGGAAAGAGCATTTTAATATAGCAGTTTAGCAATTACTTCAGCCCATATCCACCCACCTTAAGGCATTACCTTTGGTAGGTCTTGCCTGTGAGGTCTTGGCAGTTGTGAGCGTCATAGCGTAGTCCACTAACTCTGCTACATATTGTACAAATGCTGACATGCGACCTTTCTGTCTTTGCAAGTTTATTTTTAATGTGCAGTGTGTATTTTACGAAATGCTAATAAAGTTATATATGCGTGTGTGTGTAATTATCTTCAAAATGCTTTTTTTCTGCAAAGTAGGACCGACAGAGCACTGATTCGAAATATTTAGGTTTACTTTTCATGAATAAATTTTTAATAACATGACATGACATTTGGCGCATATTTTGCAGATTTCACAAAAACGGCTGATTCTATCTCAAATGGATGAACATAATACTGCCGGAGAACGTGCTACATTGTTTTCCTTGTTGTGCCACGTAATATGCTAATTATTACCATTGTTGAATGCGCTGAGAGGTCAAGAGTCACAGGAGGCCCACCACCCACAGATTTGCATATTTTGTTCATGCAATGGCTATTTTAAACATCCGTTTATTCAAAACCAGGAAGCAAAGTGCTAAATTAGCGTATTGAGACAAAAGGACACTGAAAAGTTGTCTTCAGGATTAGTGGAGTTTTTTCCCTGTTTAGAGTAATTGAAACATGCAACCTATGAAGGAGTATGCATTGTTCTTCTCATGTCAGTTTTTTTGTGCTAATATCGAATTTGACATTTAGATTGTAGAAACAAATATGTGAATATGCATTTATAAGTCAAATTTCTGTAAAATAACGTATTATTGGGCCACAGTAATTGTGGCTGGCATGGCATTTACATATATATTTACTTCGTAATGTATTTCCATGAATTATATGTGTGTTAACATTGGCATCATATTTAGTGTCATGGCATTCAGTACTGTTCCGCATTCATTATTGCCATTCCACGTTAAAAAAAACACAGAAATGTGCCCAGCAGCCAGGAGTTGGCAGGGCCCTCCATTCAAATAAGGACAAAGAATGCTGCGGCGGAGCATTGCCAGAAGCCCCCCTCCTGAGGTGTGTGATTTGTTGAGAAACAGTTGAAATATATTGTACTGCCTTCATAGTGGCATGTTCGGCAAACAGTCCCTCCTTAAATGTAGCATATTATGGGGCTCCGGCATTTCAAGGCCGGCCTAGTCCTAGTCAGTTGCTGCTGCTGCTCATATTTAATATGCCTTATCGATTCTGTATTTGGCTTTGGAAATGTTTTTTTATGAAATCCCCAATGGGCGACCCAAAAGGAAATCTGTCTGATGCACATAAACTTTGTCAGTGAAAAGGGTTAATGTGTTTGTCTATAGATGGCAAATATTGGGTTTACATGAGCTACTGAGTGCAGAGAAGAAAAACACAGACTGCATAAAATGCAAGCAATATCAAATGTAGTACTTTAAATCAAAATAGGCATTGGCCAAGCCATTGGCTTGCCCTGGTGAGCTTGCATTTGTTGTTACTTTATTGGCAAATGTATGAATTGGGAATTAAGACAGTAAAAGTAATGAAAGTTAAAAATACACCATCTTAACAGGGCTGGAATTTCTGTACAAATCAAGTCAAATATGACATGTTGCAGAAATAAAATGTGAAAAATAAAATAAAATGTAAGAGGAAGGAAACAAAGTGTGCCTCCAACCCCTGGCATTAATGTGGACTACATTTGTAAGTGGGTGTGCATATGTGCCACGCAAAACGTTGTCACTCTGAGTGAAACAAAGCCAATGGCTTGAAATGGGCTGGTCTACTGCCCAATGCTATATGCTGAGGAGAACTGAAGCACTATGTGAATGTCACTTGAACAGAGCAATGAATGAAGAGGGCTGGCCGAAAGGCCCAGTATGGACACCTATATGCATATATTTTTATCATTATCATAATCTTTATTCAAAACATGAAAATGGTGAGAAAGATAAAGCAGCTAGGCAACTCTAAAGTGCTCCACTGTTGACATTTTTTTAAAGAAAACCTGTCCCATCACTTTAAATTTAAGGAGCCTTGCCACAACGAAGGACACAATGATGACCTTCAGCAGAGATACATTGATGTCCTTCACAAGAGACACATTTCCCGTATCGAAAAATCTTATATTAACATTAGTCAACATTTGTCACTTGTGAAAAAGATCAGCAAAACAAAGAGGACCACGCTTCTATGGAAATGTCAAAAACCAAAGGAGGTCGGTGCCTTGGCAGGAGAACTATTAAATGCACCTGAACAGTTCCGTAAAGAGCTAACGTCCTCGCTTCATAATCATCCTGAAAGCAGGGTTTACAATCACTAAATACGTCTTCTGGGCCCCACACAGTTGCGGCTCACTTTGAGGAGAAGGGGCGGGCAGTGTGCGGTTGGGGGGGGGGCTGGGAGACAGAATCAACCTTCACTTTAAAAAAACGTACCTGTCTCGCCGTCCCTCTTTCCTGGTCGCTGGAGGCACAGGCTCCCAGCCTGCCCTGCGTCCAATCCTAACGTTGCATGGAAGCAGGGTTAGGATTGGCTGGAGGTGCCTTGGCTGGGCGTTCCCAGGCAAACTGGGAGCCTGTGGCTACACTCTCCAGCCCAGCAACACAGTACTGGGTTGGAGAAACACAGTGCGCATGACTGTTTGGCCGGCAGGACAAGGCCGGCCAAACATACATGCACACGGAGGGGGGAGTGCTGTGCACTCCCCCTTTGTCCCTGTCATCGCCCACGGCCCCACCTCTTCAACAATAAAATGATAATAAACACAGTTTACCTACCCCACCTCTCTCTGCCTCATATCACTTTTACTCCTCGTCACTTTCTTTTGACTTCATCTTCATTGTTCTACCTCTTCCGCTATCTTTGTTTTTCAGCCTACACCCCCTTTTACCTCAATGGTCTCTCCATTTAATATATACTTATCTCATATCTTTCTATGCTACCTTTAGCTCTATCCTTCTCTCCCTCCCTCCTTCAACTTTCGCTGCACTGTACTGCTCCCTCTAACTCCCTCTCTACCACTCTCGCCTTATGTGCCCTCTTTCTAACTCTTAACTCTTGACACCTCTTATTAGTTATCTGTCCACTTTACTATTCTAAAAGTGACTGTCCTGTCCCTCAGTTGTCTCACCCAGCCTCACCAATCTCTCTATACACCTCCTCCTTCCTCTTGCTTTAACTTGCTTCTCATGCCTCACTTATGTCTCTCCATTCCCCCCACCCCTCTCCCTCTCTCTCCACCTCTCTTGGTCATGTCCTGCTCCCTCACCTCTATCTCACTGTCTCTCGCTATCTGATCTCACACTCTATCTCTGAATTTTCCTTTCTATCCTTTTTCCAAGCCTCCCTCACTATGTTTATCTTCTTAGTTAGCTAAGGTGAAGGCCATGCTCTGAGCAGAGGACTTAAAGCGAGAGAAAAGGAAACACGGATATTGAACAAAATTAGAAAAAAATCAGATTTCACCAGATTCAGTGGTGAAAATCCTCAGTGCAGTACATCTATTTTTTTCAGAGAATGTCAGTTTTAAGGTGGAGGTTGGGGGATAACTAAAAGCTCTGAATGTCTTCCCTAAATAGCTGCCAAATAACTCTTGGTATATTTCCCAGAACTGAACAAACAATGTAGTTAGTCCTAGGATTCCACATAAAATATTGTTGTCATAACAAAAGGTTTCTAGATCCAACAGTCAAAACTATTGGTTTTGTCAGATCTTATCTTCAGCTGCTGTCATGAGTATGTCAACTGTAGTTATTATGGATTGACATCAAAGCTGATCATAATTTTTCAAGGACTGGCATTTCATTCTGACACCATAATAACCAGTGTACATGATTGTGGGAGTCATCAATTCATACTGGACAAGCCAAACAACCGTTTTTGTCTTTGCTAAGAATTTGTAAACATATTTTACAAAAAACACCTCCAAGTGTACCCTGTACAGAGGTTGCATAATGCATCTTTCTTCAGCCAGTCTTGCAGTTTGGAAATCTCACGTGTTTTCGTGATGCATTCAGATCCCCTGCGATCACAGCATTGTTGCATTTGGTGAAGCCTAATGCATAAGCTGCTCGGGGGCGAGGTCCCCAATGTTTTTATGTAAACTCATTTTAAATAGAAGATGTCTGTATTTTCACATACATAAGAACAATGCTGTAACTGAAAGATGCCTGAAGGGCAGGGCCCAAAGTTTCGCCTACCAGCATGCGTCTCGCACTATTGAATGCCGGTTGTGCCCAGCACCAAGGCTGACTAGTTTTGATTCCACATCATGCCTTTTATTTCCAACACCAGACACTACCTGTCTCTTATCTATTCTTGAAGGTTCCATTTCATTCCTTCGGGCATACACGGTCACTATTCTCCTAGTTTACTCTTTTATTTCTCTCTCTATCTCAGGGTCAAACCCGGAAGGTGAACAATTGCTCTCACTTTCCAAAAATGAGATCCCCGTGCCTTCCGCATGCAACCACAACCAAGCATGACATATCCCTATGCCGATCAGGCAGACGGCTTCATTCTGACAAGAGGGAAAGTGCTAAGGATGCTCAACACACAAAGTATCTTTATCTAAAGCACAACTACTGTCTTTTCAACAAAGGAACCCAGTATTCCCCAAGCTTGCAGCACTCTGGACTGAACGTCCTCATCTCCATGACACCTCGTACAAAGACATATTATTATTCTAGCTGCCTTGCTTGATTGTACTCTAGACTGGAACACTCTGTGACTAGCTTCAGCTTTGTATTGTGCTACTGTGCTAATCACTGTCTTGTTAAGCCTATATATGTTCGTAGATATCTGTTGTTTAGCTTCGGTTTTGCTTCCATGCTGAGACTCACAATTATAACCTGAAGAAGGACATTTCTGGGGTTGCGGTTAGGCGTGATCCAGTGTGGGTCTCTTAACACAGAAGACCGGCAAGTAGTATGTTGAATTAAGAAAAATGAAGACACCATTACCTAGTAGACACTGGTTGTGAAAGAAAGTTTTTTTTTTAATACAAGCCAATGGCAAAAATGCTTTTTCATCAAAAAGTAAAAGCGCTTGGCAGTCTGACGGAAAACTGGGCTTGAATACTAGCTCCCAAGTTGTCAAAACATCTTGAGCAAATTGATGTATTGCTTTGTGACCTAAATCCCTTGTCAGAAAAACCCAGGAGTCTCCATAAGTGGTGATTGCAGTGCCCATTTTACATAAAAGCTCACACTAATACACACCAAACCAAAATTATATCGAGGTTAATTGAAAATAATCAAGACTTTGGCCAAGCTCCTTAAGAATAAGATCCCCACCATACAAATTTACCAATTTCGATTACTAATACTGGAGAAGGAAGAGGGCAAGGACGTGGCGTCCGAGAACTAGATAGCAAAGCATCTTCTCTGTCAGCTACTTTTAGAAATGTGTTATTTTGTCAAAGTAGAAGTGTCCTATTAGTAAGTGGACTTCCACTTAGAGAAGGTCATAAGTATCTACTTCAGGTGCTGCTTGCACAGGTAGCAAATAAAGTAATTTAACGTGGGATATCCTAGAAGTGTCTTCTGTGCAATTTCCAGCTTCTATGCTCCCTGTAATGTACAATATGCGCATACATTTGGGTATTATTTATAACAAGTATTCACTGACTCTTGAAACAGATGAGCTGAGAAACAGAGAAAAAAACACTCTTGAAAATGTTGTAGGTTACCTTGGAATATGGTCCAAGAATAACAAGCGGGTGGCCCTTAAGTGGGCTTTTAGAGAAGTACACTGTTCATTGACAGATTATTATGCCTATGTGAATCTTGATTAATACACCATAAGCCATGTAAACAAAGAAATATGTGCAGGAGGTGGATCAGATGAGATTATAGAGCGGATTCCTGGCAGATCCCATAATTGGGCTATTTATACAAGTATATATTTAAATCTAAAAATAGGCAAAGGGAGAATGGATTTGTGGAGCTCTGCCAGTGCCTTACATTTTCCTTATAAAATAGTATATGAATCAGTCAATTTGTTTTCAAGATAACTTTTTTTACCAAAACTTTCAGGTTCAGATGTGATGATAATTATATTGGGAAATAGTTTTTGTTAAAAACAAATAATCAACAAAATACACATACCATACTTCCGTATGTTTCTATGGTGGTTACAGAGATGCTACAGTTATAACAACATGCATCCAAAGACCTAATAAACTAAAACTCACAGGGAATGGTGGGAGAGGGAGGAGGTGGCAGCCTCACTTCTACAGCTCTGCAAGAACTTGTTTTTTGATGCTTAATTCACAGATGGGCAAACACGCCGGCTTGCTGTCAGCAAATTAATCTGGTAATCCTTCTCTGGAATTGCACAAATTCCAAGCACTGATATGCTTGTGGGGGTGGGAGAGTACAATTAATTGCCCGGTCCTTATGCAGGGAGTGAAACAAGCAGACGGTTGCATGCCAGTTGTGACTACAGAGGCAACAGAAGGTTTCCCTCTAGAGATGAACTCCAACAGGTATTGCATTTAGGATTAGGAGTGCGATCAAACTGAGAGGGTCGATTACACCTTCACTGGACATGAAAATCATGGTAGACTGTTGGGGATGCCTGAGGCATAGTGCTTTAAATGAGCATGGATTGTTGGAGTACCAGCAGTTATTTTATTTGATGGGGAAAGTGCCATCATTTCTCACAAGCACTGTGTGATTTCCACTGGGAGGTTACCAGCACTTTTCACCAGGGGTACGTTGCTACCAATGGGAGTACTAGCACTTTTCCCCAGATATGAATTATTATCAATGGTGGAACACCAGCACTTTTCATCAGGAATGAATCACTATCAATGAAAGAGAGCCTGCACTTCTCACCAGGGATGAGTTACTGCCAACCACAAAGTACTGGCACTTCTCCACAGGAAGGTACTACCAATTGGAGAGTACCAGAGCTTCTTACTAAGATGCAGACATTCAAGGAAGAGAGCACTTTCATTTCTCTCCATCCATTTCAGAAACTGAGGAGCATGTTATAGGGTGCATATGATTGTGTCCAACTTCTTAATTCTGCCTTCTCAAAATACACTCATCAGTTGTCAATGTCCAGGCCTGAAGGCTCAGTGTTTCTGCAGAGGGTCACAAAAATCCTATATTTTAGGCCTCTGCCTCTGCTCTTACCTAGGTCTGACACAAATGAATGAATAATGGAGGCACCCTACAGTAGCCAAAGCTGCTCTGGAGTGCGTTCCATGCCTGCAGATGCAGTTTGGTATTTTAGGTCCGATATTAGTGGACTGAAGACTACTTCCACAAGGAAAATGTGCCACCCCATACCTTGGCATAAACTGACCTGATGATGTTGAAGTTTATTGTATAGAAAAATATATCAATTACAATAAAAGTATTACAGATAAATAACATTCGAAAATGTAAAAGCAACATGTTAAAAACAGCAATTACAAATGTGGCAAAGACTTAAGGTTCTGGGGAGATTTCACCCGAAAACATTTTGATTCATACTTTTGTAAACAAATAAGAGAAGGGTCTCAAAAAGTCATCATCTTCCCAATAAATTGTTAGTCCTCAGAGGTGAAACAGTAATTAGTGGCTTGTTGCACAGTCCGGACGTTAGCAGCAGTACATGACGGTCGTTTTCCTTAAATCCGATAAAAAGGGACATAGGCAAATGATACGCTCAATTGACTCACCACTATAATCACATAGATTAAATTTCCCAGACGGTAGGCACCACTCTTTCCATGAGCCTTTGACTAACCGATAGGGATGTACATTAGCCTAAATCTTAAGTACTTATTTTGCAATCTGCTTCCAGCCAGGAATAGAGGTTTTCCTGATTTGTCGAGAGGTAGAATGTGCAACCTGCATGTTTATAAAACTGAAACCATGACAAGTCGGGGAGTCTGCTATTCATCGTCAAAGTCCTCCGTGTGCGCATTTTGTGTATTAGAAGGGACGTATTTGTAAGAGCAGCAAATGATGGGAGGTGGTTGTCGGTGACAGCCTCTCATAGCTTCAAGATTCAATTAAATTGACCTGCTGGAGGGCATTTAAGCAGAGAGGATTTGGGCAGACTTAGCCTGTTGTACGCCCCCCTACAGCAAGGATGATGTGCACTCGCCAGTAGAGTCGGAAGCTTGAAACTGGCATTTGCAATGGGTCCTGCATTCGCTCAAGTTAGAGCTACTAGTGTTGTAAATTCATAACTGGACTTTTCTTTCCACATAAAATGAAAAGGTAAAACAGTTGACATAAGCAAGCTGATTCAAAGCGCCACGGCCGCCATGACCGTAAGCGCGAAGGAGAGACACAAAAGGAAAAAGAAGTTTGCTCGCAGTCAAACGCATCAGCAATCGTTCAATTATCCATGAAACAAGGTAGGTGTCCGAGGCAGTAACAAAACTGCCCCAAGAAGGGGCAAACGTAAAGCACTTACCAATGATAACAAAGCATTTTTGAGAGGCAAGCCAATGAACGAGTGATAGTGATGGGCGTGCGGTGGGCTTTTTTAAAAGCCCACTGATAGATTACAACGCGTCAGAGCAATTGTGCACTCGACCTAAAGAGGTTGACTTTGTGTTCCGGTGTCCCCTCTCTATGACGCCTCTCGCACTGCATACATGTCTCCCTATCCCAATTCCAGGACCTCTCCAGTATTCCCTCCACAAGCCACAACATTTTTTAAGACACTGGTAAGAGAGGAACCCCTATCCTGTACCTTAACTGGGCTACAGCGTATTCATGGTACTGGTAGTTTTAATATTTTACCTTTTACCTCCTCCCCCTAGAGACAGT
The DNA here is from genome assembly GCF_031143425.1 of Pleurodeles waltl. NCBI lineage: Eukaryota > Metazoa > Chordata > Amphibia > Caudata > Salamandridae > Pleurodeles > Pleurodeles waltl. Next base: position 45,855,785 of record NC_090437.1, read on the forward strand.
CTGCTAGGTCCCAATGAGGGTACCACAGTCCACAGTAACCACTGTCCCTTGCATTAATTGAGCCTACAGCCATTGGCTGACATCCCTAGCAGTGGACAGTGTTTAAACCCATGCAGTGAGAAGCATGCAAAAAAGTGCTGCTGTTTGGTTATTTTCAACATGGAAAAGTGAGCACAGACGCAGTGGTTCCTCCTTTTTAGATTTCATTGCCATTGAGGTTGAGACCAACCATGTCTACAGCAGAGGTTCGGTGGCCACTGCTGTCTATTTGCTGTTCTGTCCATGAGTATGCTGGTGATCTGGGAAAACATAAGACTGGATTTTCACCCTCTCCTACGCCTCACAAGGGTGTCTTCCTGTTTCATGGACAATGTTTTACAAGCCCCTGTACGTAAAACGTGCCTTCCTGACCTAGTGTCATGTGTCCCTGTCTCAGTTACTACATAATCTATATTTATTGTAGTGTAATAACATGCTGCTTTTGTCCCAGTAATCATGACTCTGCCCCATTGTCAGTATCATCTGTTCCCCGTGTCAGTGCCATCTCTGCCCCAGTGTCAGTGCCATCTATGCTCCAGTGTCAGTACCATCTATGCTCCAGTGTCAGTACCATCTCTGTCCGCGTCAGTGCCATCTATGCTTCAGTGTCAGTACCATCTCTGTCCGCGTCAGTGCCATCTATGCTCCAGTGTCAGTGCCATCTCTGCCCCAGTGTCAGTGCCATCTATGCTCCAGTGTCAGTGCCATCTATGCTCCAGTGTCAGTACCATCTCTGTCCGCGTCAGTGCCATCTATGCTTCAGTGTCAGTACCATCTATGCTCCAGTGTCAGTACCGTCTCTGTCCGTGTCAGTGCCATCGCTGTCACAGTATCAGTGCACCCCCATCCCACATACTTGTCCCCCTACCCTATCGAGTGCTGTTCCTTGAGGTAACATCACAACCAAGAGCGCTTAAGCTCTCTCAGGAATGCCCCACATGATCAGTGCTTCTGATAACCTCTACTCTCTTGTTGGGTAATTGCTGTCAGTCGCTCTGTAATTGCCACCCCTGCAGACTCAGGAATGTGCCCCAGTTATTAGCATTCCTCCTGCAGGAGGCGGGTGTTTACTCTCAGCAGCAGATGGACCGCGAGCAACTCATTTCCTCCCTGCACCAAGGGCCGACTTTTCTCTCCTTCCACATACAACTCAAGGCGCTTCTTGTGCCTGCTGGTGGGTGACATGACACAGATTTCGTGTGAGTAACCCATGAACTGAATAGCCTTGTAAGTCTTTGACATCAACATAGAATCCTACATCCTTTTCCGCCCTCCTGGCCTTATTCATGAAGGTAAAGATACACTTTTGGGCCAGTTTACTATTTTTTTACATTCACGACCTCCGAGTTTAATTTTACTAATAGAAATTTTAAGACTACAGAGACTCCGCAGTCCTAAAGTTACTATTAGTAAAAATTAATAAAGTTTGTTAATATTAAAAGAAATAGTAAACTTACACATGAGTGTGAGTTTACTTTTGTGAATCGGGGCTCTGTGTTTGGAGGCCAATGATATAAAGAAGCGCCGCCTTTGCGGAGTCAGTCACGATGACAACTGGGCCCCTTTGTGAGAGAGCTACCGCCGTGTAGGCACGAGCTGGGCTGCGGGGTAGGGACTGGTTGCGGACAGCAGCCTGGTTTCAAGAACCAGGAGGGCCCAGCATCGGTCGGCACGGATGTACATGGCCTTTGGCCACGTGTGAACTGCACAGGTCCCCCGGGATGCAGTGAAACCGAGTCATCTTAAGGATTTTGTGGGCACCGGGCAAAACATATTTTCGGGCCCCTGTTTGTACAACTTTTAATTTTAATAACCCCTTAATGACAAATAACCTTGCCTTATATGTTAAAGGGTAAAAAATAGAATCCGACCGAAGTGAATAAGATAAACACTTTTCAGGGAGCCCTCGAAAGCTGGGGCCCTGGGCAATTGCCCCCTTTGCCCATGCCTTAAAACCTCTCTGCAGTGGACACCCCCAGGAGCTGGGGATGAGGGTGCTGAATGGGCTCGGGGAGTCTTCAACTCTCTCCGCCCTGGAGACAGGCACGCAGTCTTCTTTCTAACTGACACTGACAGGATTTTCAACTGAAGGGAACACATGTTTTTTCGGTACTGTGTCAGGGCCCAAAAACGTAGTATATCAGCCTTTTCTTCAGATGCCTTTGAAACCGACAGTTCCCAGTGATGCTGGTGGCCTTCGGTTCCTCCGTTGGCGCATGAAACGTATACTTCCAGTACTAATGAGTCCATGACAGGGCAGGGTGACCAGGCTTCCCGGGTTTGCCGGGATAGTCCTGTGTTTTCCACCAGCTGTCCTGGCAGATTTCGGCAAAACTGCCTCATGTCCCGGTTTTTATAGGGGGTCGACTGAAAACCATGGAAGACACACTTTTTTAGATGTTTCAAAGCAGCATTTGTCAGCAGCTATTTTGATAAAGCAATTTAATTAAAATGTGTGATGCGGGGTTTAAAAATGGCATTCTATGTATTTTCGTAGTGCCTCGTCTGTGTTCCTATGTTGAACAAAGTTGTCACTCTGTTTTTGCAAAATGTCCCGGTTTTTGGATCTCAAGATCGGGGCCTTCTGCCACCCTGGCGTTTCCTCTGTAGGCAGTAGGCTGAAGGCTAGGGGACCACCTTAAGAGCAGGGGGGGCTGCTATGACGCAAAACGTTCTCCATGCCTCCATTAAAGTCGCTGCCTCCCGAAGTGCGGGACGGGTTAGGACATTTTTGCAAAGGATGATTGTGGTTGCAGTCTGGCCCTGTTCAACGCACATGAGGTAAAACTGTGTCACCAACGCACACTTCCAAAGTTAAATAAACCTTAATCTAAAACATATCAAATTATTTTCTTATTTGTTTCTACTGTTGACAGCGTACTAAAAAATGTAGCCTATTACAATATTGTATTTTAAATGGGTTCATCTACTAAGGTGTCCTAATATTGTACCCAATGAAATGGCAAAATAATAGTTTGCTATGAAAGCAATCTTTTAGCAACTGCTTAATTGGAGGATTAAAAAGCATGTGTGAACCATACCTGGCTGAGACAATGATGCCTCTGTATTACTCCTGTCCAGTGTGCTTCCCATCACTTAGTGAATGCAACAGTGCGCGCTTCAGCATGTCTAGGACACAAATGCATCAGAGTGGAGCTACTTCCTGTTTATTCATGATCTTCGTAGTTATCCCACAATCAGCTCTATTTATTTATTGTCTGATGCACTCACAGAAATACTTACTATGCACTACTGCAGTATGCATCACCGAGCAACAAAACGTGTGAACACACTGTGAAGAGGGAAACCTGTGCACCTAATGGGCTGATGTGGATTCCTGGTGGTGTTCGATGGTTTGCTTTTTCAACACTCCACCTCCCACTCCCTAGGAATAATATGCCAGGCCTCACTGAAGCCCTAGAGCATTCACTAATTCCAGCCGGAAATCACCCTCTGGTGAATGGTGGAACTGCCAAGCACTGGACAGCGTTGAAGCCCTACTCCTCTTGTAAGCGGGGTTATAATGAGTGCTGCAGTCTGGTCCTTGCCAACATGATCAAACACTGGCAAAGCCAATAGGTCTTGCGTTTGACACCTATTGGTTTCCGAATGGCGCTAGCAATGCTGTAGTGCATTCCCTTTGCTGTGAAGCATGGCCAAAGAGAAAAAAAGCCTCTATGATGCAGATGCGTCATTTTACAGCAAACATCTACAAAATTACCCAGGTAGCTTTACTTTTTTCTCTGTATCTACCAATCCCAGAAGGGAAGCATTTTATTTAAAAAGTGGGTGGGGGAGGCAACATGGAGGGCACAGGTGGGGGGAAGAAACACAGAGGGTGCAGATAAGAAACGAAGAGAGTGGGGGAAGCAACACAGAGGATGGGGCAAGACGTACAATGGACGAGAGACAACAGCACAGAGTACGGGGAAAAGAAACATGGGTGAGAGAGCGCCATGTGGAATGGGAAGCAATATTGAGGGCACGGGCAGAAGTAGCACAGGCGGCAGTGGTGGACGCAACACGGAGGGTGGAGGAAGCAACACACGGGGGAAGCAGAAGGGAGACAGGAATGTGAAAAAAGGGGAGAAGCACATGGGAAGAGAGAGCAGCACAAGCTCAGGTGAGGGCAGGGGAAGGAAAAAAGGAAGTCAGCTACAAAACACGTACTTTATTGGAGTGCTTAGCAAAAAGAAAAAAGTGGTTTCTTAAAAGTGAGCAGTGGAGGAAAATAAAGAGACTATGCTACTGGCGAAGAGCAGACATGGCTAGCCACTGAATAAGAAGCACACTAATAAAAGTGACAATAATGCCAACTAAATGTAAGTATGGGGGGGCTTTAGTCTACTGGGAGAAACAATAAAGAGAATATTTACTAATAGGTCATGCAACACAATGCAGCAAGGCAAGCTGCTGCGCTACATTGTGTGGATGGGAGAGAGATGAACAGCGTCATGGGACCAAGAAATGGCACTGTTCAGCTCCTTCTATGTGCTTTTAAGTCTTTGTAGATCTGGGTGTGCATCATAATACATGGGTGGATGCACGGAAACACCCATGTTCCACCCTAAGCAAAGTAACACAAGGTAGCACTATACGCTGTGCTACATAACTTTGTATTTAGTAAGTCACCCAATGCCATGCAAAATGTGGCTTATTAAATGTCAAAATGGATTTTGCTTCCGGGCTGAGCTGCAAAAGTAACACAACCCTGGTGCAAAATCTTACTAAATTTGGTACTAAGTCTTTTGCAACCAGATAACTACTCTATCCGGAAGGCTCAATCTAAAAAGTGGGTACACAACAGACTTATAGCTCCATCTTGGATTTCACAATTATTGTAGTTGAGACTAAGAAAGGCACAGCTCTCTTTATGTGATCACTGCTGTGTATATGCGGGTTAGACCTTTAAGAAGATAGATAATACAACATGATGCTGACTTATTTAATCTTCTCTTATGTCTCACTGTTTTTCTGCTTGATCTCCTGTTTATGGACGAACAAGTTACTGGATGCTGTCCACAAAAATTAACTAACAACTTTTCATTTCCTCTGGCTAGCAAACTACCCTGAGATACACAAAACGGTAGAGTTGAATAGAACATTACAGTCTAGTCATTGGTATTGTTCCAGAATAGTATCAGAAAATGTTCAGACATTAATATTGTGCCCTAAATATATATTTTTTTCAAAAATAGCATCCCGTGGAGCTAATAAAGGAAAAGGTACACCCATTGTATAGTTCTGTAAACAATCTTTAGGATACAATATTTCTATCAGACGATATTTCTGACTTAGATATTCTGTCAGATAACACCAGTAACTGGTGGTAACACTATCTTCTTTACACAAACGGATCATGTGAAGCTGGCTGCCTATCTAAGATTACTTTTGAGGATTTATGTAGCCTGTGTTGACAGGCTCAAAGATATGCCTTGTGTGGTTTGCGAGCGTGGGGAAGCACAGCCAAATCAGATGCTGACAACACGCAAACATGAAAAGCAAAGGCACTGACAAATCACAGACAAGTACTTCCATGGCTTTGACGGGGGTGCTGTCATCTTTTCAGTGAAGTACCCCAAAAAATGAGTAACAGAGGGCAGGATTCATATGTACTAAGTAAAAAATATGGTCAACTATGAAACATCTTTGAATATTAGTCTAAGGCAATCTGCAGTCAACAAAATGTCCACATAATAAGAGCATAATCACGTAAAATAAGGGCATGTTGTATTTCCCCTGGATGGGTCACATACAGATATGAGTTGTCTGAACTTCGAACCACCTTGTGGCAAGGCCTCCAGTCACTATCACAATGGAATAGAAAGAACCTGATCTGAAAGGAATTGCTGATAATCTCTTGAAGCAGATGGCTGAGTTGACTGAAATCACTGGACCCAGCAATTGTGTTATGCTACATTTCGCTCCAAACATTTGGAAACCCACTGATGGTAACCAGAGGCACACAGGTAGGACGATCCCAAATATAAATTACCAACTCTCCATGCCACCATTATTAACCAATGTCTGAATCTTGCCACACTAGAGGAGCACCAGTCCAACGTGCCACTGCAGATGCTGTTTCGTGGCAGATAAAATTACAACAAAAAATCAAAGGGGGGGAGATAGAAGCAAAACAAGGATTTCACTAGGTTTCCAAACAGAACAGTATAACCATCAATGAGAGTGAAACCTCTCCCTATATTTTACCTGGATTGTCCTTAGACTTTTTAGACCCTCATCATCTAGTTTCTACCAGTGGAATGTTGTTGCCTCTGGTGTACTAATAGCTGGTAGTATCATCATTGGCTCTTGCGTTGCCTCCAACCAGGAGAACCTGTCGCCACTGGTTATGGAGGCGTAATGGGATCTGTGACAAAGTGCAGTGAAGGAGAAAGTGAGTTAAAATGACCTCTATAACCAGGTAAAGTCCTAATGTATTATAACTGAGATAGGGTAGGAATAAAAACAATGTGATGGGGACAAATTACATATCCCTCACAGCAGATGGTCAACATGTTTCAGCCTACTTGCGCCCAAATTGGTCATCAGCTTTCTTCAGGACCCCTGTTACAGATCCTAGTAAGGCTAGGAAGGATTTTACCTATTTGAATGTTCTATATGCGATTTTATATACGAGTACATTCACTTCATGGAGGGGAAGACTCGGCTGTTGGTCCTACAAAACAAACAAAATATCAGTACCATTCAGAAAAGCATCTCAACTACTCCTGGAGATCCCAAAAGAAAAGAAAAGAAACTCTCTGCCCCAAGCCTTCTCCTTTTGACCTCTAGAAACTTTAATAATATCCTTGAAGAGCTCAGACGGAATTAAGAAATTTGAAGCCTCATCAATGCAAAATGTATCTGCAAGACAAATAATCACCTTGTATACTCTCACCAATAAGGTCTCCCTTTCTCTCTCCCTCCCTCTCTATCAATGCATTACCACGTTTGCGATTACAACCATGCTCGAATGTAGTTAGTTCATTCCCTGCTTATGACATTACACTCTTTTTTCATGTTAAGAGTAAAGTTTGTCATTGCCCCATGGCTATGTCTATGCCACATACATCTGTGTAATGAATGAAAGAAATAAACAGCAGTAGTGAAATCCTGGTGCAAGCTCTTGATCTCAAATGAAGGAAGGTCTGCTTCCTTAACATCCAATAGCAGGCCTTCCTTTAGCCCCTGCATCTCACTGTGATCGCAACTAAATATACTGGCGTTAGCAGGGACCAATGCTTTGTAAGTGGCAATCTGCACGTTGGTGTGTAGGGAACTACGCAGAGGCTACTGTTCTGTAAAATGCAACTAGCTCTGATGATAGAAGATGGTGCTGATCTACAGGGTCCTAACCAGGAGGTTAAACGTTCCAAGCAGCCCTGTTATACTTTACCAGAATGTATCCTGGTTCCCTCTAGGACTATAAGGATGTTAAAATGGATGTCATCAAAGGCAGATCATGCATCGCCACCCCACCCAATGTGAAGTTAGCTTAATTCACAATAACATCTTTATGAAACTATGTAACCGTGTGTGGTGAGTTCCAGTAAAATGGAGTCCCACATCCGCTCAAACTTGCTGCATAAACTTGCTACACGGCAATGTGTACTCTGTGTTATCAGCAAACCCATGGCCTCATTTAGGCTTTGACATATGGGATACTCTGTCATAAATGTGGCGAATATCCAGGGCCAGTAGAATTATGCAATTCTGCTGCTTCTTTCGCACAATTATGAATTTGCCACGTTTGCCACTCAATCCATCATCTGCTGCATAATCTGCAGATTTAAAAAAAAATGTTTCTAGCTCAAACGGATCAAAAGTTACTAAAAATGCAGCAACATTTGCTTGCACTCAGCAAGGGTTTGCAAGGGTTAACTGGTCGTCTTTCATTTGCTTATTTTCATATTTAGTTGCTAAACTGACACTAATGGGGTTAAATCCTTGCCCGGACAAGATTGTCAAGTGCAAAAATGACAAAATAATAAATTAATACAATCAAAAGATGTGATGCATTATGCTGCATCATTTGTCTTCTCTTGCCACATAATTAGTCACATTGTGCTGCATAATTTGGTGCTTCCTGCCGCATATTTCCATACGCCTTATTACAAGTGCATTATATCCTATGCAGAAGGGTTATCACCACATTTGTGACGCGGTATCCCATCTGCCAAAATTCAGATCAGGCTGTAAACGATATCTGCTACAGTTGCACTTACAGTCACTATTAAGAAGCCTCATGGTCCCAGCTCTACCTTGAGTGAAACAGTAAAATGATAGCATACATCTATCTGTGAAATTAAAAGCGAGTACAATGCATATGGTTACCCTCTAACAGTCAGACACTGTGCCTACCAAAACTGTTACCTCGCTCTTGCCTCTTGCCCCCCAGTTCTCCCCTCCCTTACGGGGTTTCATAATATAGCCTTTAAGGGTTTTATTGCGTTAAAAACCCATTAGCACACTGCAAATGTGCATTAGGACTGTGGCGTCCCATTGGGCCGTTTCAGTGATAAGAGATGATACCCACTGCATTCATCATATATGTATATTGCCTGAAAGCCCATTGGGTTGCATGGCGCTTAAAGTTTTAGATGACTGGAATGTGTGCATCCCAAAGGACTTTAGCTTCTAGGCGGGCACTGTCACCACCGATGGAGAGTGCACTGACAGGATGCCAGCGTTTGCTTCATAAAGTAAACCTGGCGCGACCTGAAAACAAAAATACACAGTCAGTTCAAGATGTGCTGAGCTGTAGCGTGTCAATTCAAGCCCCAGTGTTCCTGATTGTCTTATCTGCAGCATAGTTGGCCCCTCTCAGCCTGCCCAGGCTTATCAGGAATACAATAACCAAGAGTATGTAAGCGGAGGGCACGTACCTCTTCGAAAGCTGAAGCACCTCTTGATTTTACGGTAGGTTCCTTTGGGGATCAGAGGGGTGGGTGCCAAGGTGCTGACAGTCCGGACGCCTGCGTTTTTATCTTCCAGCATCATGAAGCTGCACGGCTGGCGTCGAGGCGCGCGCCGCTAAAAGCCACATCTGGGTTCCTCGCAGCACTCACTCCTTTACCACCTCCTGTGCAGAGGAAATTAAACTGCACCCCTCGCGTGGCCTGGGGGTGTGCGGTGCTCGTGGGTGTCGCATGCGTGTCCTGGTCCGTGAAGCATTCCCTGGTGTGTTTTCCTCTTCAGTCTTCACCGGTGTAACCGGAGCCCGTGCAGGGCAGCTTCACGCCTGTGCCCAGGATGTGCCCAGGTGCCCTCTCTGCACGGCGTGCGCTCCAGCCGGAGGCTCCCTTCGCAGGAGCAGCTCTCGCCTCCCCGTCAGCCACAGCCCCCTGAGTGTGAGAGAAGGGGGCTGCCCTCTGCGCCCGGCCCCCCGCACTGAGCGTGAACCTGCTCCTCACCTGCGGCAGGCGCGCGTGACGGGCGGGAGACGCGTGGCGGAGCACAGGGCTCCCGGAGCCTCCCAGGGGAGCTGCCCGCTCCCTGCACTTATGAGCGCAGGAGCATCATAAAGGAGGCGAGACCGAGCCGCTCCGGGAGATAAGAGACGGCGCCGCGGCTGCCACACGCATTGTGAGCCCCCTCCCTCCCTGGCAGTGCCCGGTGCAGGAGGCCCCTCCCCGGAATGTTACCGCCTCTTTAGAGCCTCTCTAACCCCGTCTTGTTCGCCCGTCTCTCCTTCTCACAGGTATCGTCCATCCAGCCCCTATCTCGGCTCGCTCTCTGATTCTGTTTACTCTCTCTCCACTTTCTTTCTCTACCTCTCCTCTATCGCATTCTCTCTACATCTAGTTTTAATTTCAGTCCGCCAGAGTCTCTCACCTCCTTCCGCGCCTGATCCCCTATGACGATGTCTCTTTCTTGTGACACGCTGTCTCCCTGTCCCCTCCTGCGACCCTTAGGTTCATCACCTCACATTCTCTCTTTCTCCCCCTCATAATCCAATATATGCCGCCCCCTTCCTCTCTACTCCCTACTGCCACTCTCTCCTCCTCTATGACACACACACCACCTCCTCTGCCAGACTCTCTCTCTCCCTCCCCTCTGTCACTTTCTTCCTCTTTTCCGCCGCATCTACCCCCTCTGTCTCCTTCTACCTTTCCTCTGCCACGATCTTCACATTCTCAGTCAATCCCTTCCTCTTACCTTCCTTCTATCTCTCCGCCTCTCCTTTTTTTCTCTGTCAACACTTTTCTCTGCCACTACACTGAAGCGTCCTCTTATGCCACACCACCTCTCCTCTGTCACAGTTTCTTCTTAGCCTTATCACAGCACACCAGTTACTTCTATCCTCCACTACCGTAATCTCTCTCCAATACTCTTATCTCACTCTCACCTCCCCGCCGGGTACATGCATCCTCATTCGTTCCCGACACCCTCTGTCTCCCTCTCCTCTGCACAGTCTCTCTCTCCCCCCTCTCTTATTGGTCAGGCTCCCACTCCCTTCTGCACCCTCTCCCTTTCTCTCTCTGTTTCCTTGTCAGTTTCCATTTTTCCCTACCACCCTTTTTTTATGTCCCCTTCCTCCCTGTCACTGCCTCCTCTTCGCAACAACCCCTCCCCTCTTCCTTACTTCCCACTCTTCTCCACTAGGCGCACTCTCGCTGACACTCCCTGTCACACTCTCTTCCCGCCTGTCACCCCTTTCCCTTTCCACACTGATCTCCGCCACGCGCTCCTCGGGGACAGTGACACAGCCCCTTCCTCTGGAAACCGGCCTTTACCGTTCCCTCACCGAGGTCCCCTCCGCCAGACTCGCCCTCTCCTCCTCCCGGGCCGTCCCCCCGACAGCGGCCGGACAGCGCCCCCCGCGCCCGCGGCCAGCCCCCGCGGCAGGTGCAGCCTGGGGGTCTGTGGAGGGCAGCAGTGCAGCGCTCGCGTGTGAAGGAGGGAAAACAGCACCGCGGGGCGCTCCTGCCACCTGCTGTTGACTTTGATTTGACTTCGAGCAGTTATCACGTGCTCCAGCCTAGCGTCCAGCAATTAACAGCCCCCTTCATCTCTCACGAGGGGAGCTGTCCAGCCCCCACCACGCCGTCAAGCGCATGCCATTTCATTCCTTGGGCGCATTAGTGTGTTTTTTTTTAGATTTATAACTTTCTTTATGTGAAGATTTATTCAACATGCCTTGCAAGTTTGATAAACAATTCGCCATTTTATTCCGGGATGATTCTGACGTGCACATGCTCTCAGTAACCGTGCCATTCTCTGGGCTTGGAAGGTCGCCCTGCGCTACCCTTAGCGTAACTGAACAAACAGTGCTGTTATCGTGCGGTTAATGATTCACGGGGCAGCCCGCCTCCAGGCCCAAGCTGCTCCGTGGTACGGCATTCCTGCCATGCAGACCCGCACTTCAACCATGACTGCTTACCGTTGGTGTCGACTAGCGCATTCACTAACCCTGGAGGCAAGTCCAGCTGCTGAAAAAGCCTGACCACCACCCTTCTGACCAAACACCCCCACATACACATAGCCTCAAGTTCACTCAATTCTTCCCTCTCGAACCAGTGCGGGCAGGGAAAGAGCTATGTCCCGGGGGTGGGCACAGTGGGCCATAGCATGTCCTGCCCTGAGGGATGGGTTACCCAGGGCCATTAATAGCTCAGTGAGGGATCAGCATGCCCCTCTTCCCATTTTAAACCTGGCTGGGCCCTGGTGTATAGGGTTATCGGGGCCAAACTCGGGCCGGGGACAGAAGCCACACAGCCCCTTTTCATAGCTGGCTGGGACATTGGGGATGGGGTCCCTGGAGCAGAATTCAGCCCAGGAAGTGTGTGGGGGTCAACGTCCCCCCCACCTTTGCAATTATGGCCGAGACCTGAGGGATGGGGTCCTCGGGGCCAAAAGCAGACCCGGAGGGCCGTGTGGCCCCCTCCCCCTTTGTATTTAGTGGCCAGGCCCTGGGGGATGGGGTCTCTGGGGTCGAAAGCGGCCCAGGGAGGGGGGCCACAAGCAGCCCCTCCCATAAATTATTATAAAGAATTCTCCCCAGGTGCTGGCCCAACCGGTTAGGAGGGAGCTCAACAAAAACTAGCAAGGAAGACCTCTCTGGGCCAATCTCAGCTCCAGGGACCACATCCTTGGGAGAGCTGACCAAATATGCAAAGGAGAGGGGGTTTGCGACCCCTGTCCCAGGCCTGATTTTGGCCCCTGGGATCCGATCCACCAAGGCCCAGATGCATCTGCAAAGGAGAGGGGGGCACATGGCCCCCATCCCTGAGCTTTTAATGGCTCAGGGGAGCCCATCCCCAAAACTGACTCAGGCTATGTCCCAGGGTGCCCTGCCCACCCCCGGGACATAGCAGTTTCCTTGCCTGCACTGGTGCGGGCAGGGAAACCTGTGTTTGCTCTTGCTTGACAATAAAATTTCCCACCAAGCAAGAGCAAGGTTAAAGTCCGCTCTTCCTTCCAGCAGCCTAGCTCCAATCGGCGTGAATATTCGCACACCAGGAGCTACACAGTACTATAGTGTTACTATGGTTGGGTATCCTTTGATAATTAACCTAATCTGGTAATTCATTGCCAATGTCTTCATGGATAGGATACATCTGCACGTGCCCACTTGAGTAAGATATAATTGCATTTGCCCACATGGGCATGATTCTACAAGCGTAGCACATGGGAAGGGTGATCAGACTGTCTTCCTTCTGCATAACTGGTTGTAAAGCATTATGTCAGTAAAAATACCAAATGTTGTTATCTCGGGCTTCTGTAACATTTAGGTGGTGCGAGGATTGCACTTTTCTTTATGCTTATACAGAAGTCCTTTCTCACTGTTTAGTAGTTTAAACATTTAAAAATGTCTGCCTTAAATAATTACGAACGCCAATCGTGATCAAGGCTACTTCTGAAACGCGTTGGCGAAGCTTTGTTAATAAACTCTATTTGTGCACCACACACTCTACACACTACAGGGAGTGCAGAATTATTAGGCAAGTTGTATTTTTGAGGATTAATTTTATTATTGAACAACAACCATGTTCTCAATGAACCCAAAAAACTCATTAATATCAAAGCTGAATATTTTTGGAAGTAGTTTTTATTTTGTTTTTAGTTTTAGCTATGTTAGGGGGATATCTGTGTGTGCAGGTGACTATTACTGTGCATAATTATTAGGCAACTTAACAAAAAACAAATATATACCCATTTCACTTATTTATTATTACCAGTGAAACCAATATAACATCTCAACATTCACAAATATAAATTTCTGACATTCAAAAACAAAACAAAAACAAATCAGTGACCAATATAGCCACCTTTCTTTGCAAGGACACTCAAAAGCCTGCCATCCATGGATTCTGTCAGTGTTTTGATCTGTTCACCATCCACATTGCGTGCAGCAGCAACCACAGCCTCCCAGACACTGTTCAGAGAGGTGTACTGTTTTCCCTCCTTGTAAATCTCACATTTGATGATGGACCACAGGTTCTCAATGGGGTTCAGATCAGGTGAACAAGGAGGCCATGTCATTAGATTTCCTTCTTTTATACCCTTTCTTGCCAGCCACGCTGTGGAGTACTTGGACGCGTGTGATGGAGCATTGTCCTGCATGAAAATCATGTTTTTCTTGAAGGATGCAGACTTCTTCCTGTACCACTGCTTGAAGAAGGTGTCTTCCAGGAACTGGCAGTAGGACTGGGAGTTGAGCTTGACTCCATCCTCAACCCGAAAAGGCCCCACAAGCTCATCTTTGATGATACCAGCCCAAACCAGTACTCCACCTCCACCTTGCTGGCGTCTGAGTCGGACTGGAGCTCTCTGCCCTTTACCAATCCAGCCACGGGCCCATCCATCTGGCCCATCAAGACTCACTCTCATTTCATCAGTCCATAAAACCTTATAAAAATCAGTCTTGAGATATTTCTTGGCCCAGTCTTGACGTTTCAGCTTGTGTGTCTTGTTCAGTGGTGGTCGTCTTTCAGCCTTTCTTACCTTGGCCATGTCTCTGAGTATTGCACATCTTGTGCTTTTGGGCACTCCAGTGATGTTGCAGCTCTGAAATATGGCCAAACTGGTGGCAAGTGGCATCGTGGCAGCTGCACGCTTGACTTTTCTCAGTTCATGGGCAGTTATTTTGCGCCTTGGTTTTTCCACACGCTTCTTGCGACCCTGTTGACTATTTTGAATGAAACGCTTGATTGTTCGATGATCACGCTTCAGAAGCTTTGCAATTTTAAGAGTGCTGCATCCCTCTGCAAGATATCTCACTATTTTTGACTTTTCTGAGCCTGTCAAGTCCTTCTTTTGACCCATTTTGCCAAAGGAAAGGAAGTTGCCTAATACTTATGCACACCTGATATAGGGTGTTGATGTCATTAGACCACACCCCTTCTCATTACAGAGATGCACATCACCTAATATGCTTAATTGGTAGTAGGCTTTCGAGCCTATACAGCTTGGAGTAAGACAACATGCATAAAGAGGATGATGTGGTCAAAATACTAATTTGCCTAATAATTCTGCACTCCCTGTAGTGTCTGTGCTTGTCCTTGTTGCAGGGTTCTGCTGCAATATATATATATATTATATTTCACAAGGTCCTCAACGTAATCACACACACTCCGGGTTGCCATTCTCAGCCTCTTTTGGCAGTGGCACTGCAATAAAGCAATAAAGAAGCTGAAAATGTCGACCCGGAGTGCCTGTGATTCCTTTGAGGACCTTGTTGTGAGATAAAAAGGGTTCCCCATGCCTGCACACATGGGCCACAAATTAAAGGACTGAGGCACCCGTGGGAGTATGCTGCCACAGAGAATACAAATAAATAAATATATATATATATATATATATATATATATATATATATATATATATATATATATATATATATATATATATATATATATATATATATATATATACACACACATACACACACACACATATATATGCCTTCCTTCCCTCGCAATGAAAGAAGAAGGTGCAGAGACAAAGGTCCCTGTGAGGACCAAAACACGTTGGTTGCTTTTAAATAAATTTGCCATTTATGACAGCATGGATCTGGGAGTGCTGCTTCCTCTTTGATTGCGAGGGGAGGAAGGTGTATATGAAAGGTGTGTTGGTGGTCACGCTGTAGCAGGCATCAGCGATGGTGAGGAGCACGCCGTTACAGCTGACTGTGTGGATTTTATATATATCTATCTATATATATAACCTACTGGTGGTTGCCAGTAAGTAGTTCTATGTAGGACCATGTTTCCATTGAAAAAGTGGTTTTTGACTTGCTATTTATCTTTGGCGCTGTTTGACAAATCTTCACAAAAGTTAAAGTTTCCAGAAAAAGTGTTCCTGTGAATCTTGTTGTACATGGGAAGTGTTGGGGTGATCTGTTAAGTGGGGGCTGAGAAAAAGGGGGGGGGGAATCAAAAAAGTGCCTTTCCCATTTCAATTTACATAGGGATTTTAGACACGACTACAGCCTGAATCACTGGACATAACTACACCAAATTTGGCAGAAAGTAGCTCTTGGGACAGAAAGAGTGTTGTTATTTGGTGTTAATCCATTCAGTAGTTTTTGATATGCTAGAACTAAAGATACCTAGAGGTGCGGGGGCTCGCAAATAATAACATGCTTGTGCTGGGAAACGCATAGCTCTGAGTGGCTGCCAACACTACAACCAGGAAGTGTTGGCAGTCGTCTTGGGACTCGGCTTTCACCAAGACCCACAAATAAAAAAATTTAAAAAAAAGAAAAGAGGCCAGGGTAGAGACACCCTGACCCCTTAGCTCTGGTGCTGGGGTCCCAGATAAACTTTTCCAGGGCAAAAAACTATCTTTAAATTTTTTTTGCTACAATTCATGGTGGATCCAGTGGAAAAAAAAAAAAAAAAAAGCCAAGTCTTCTGTGCTTGTTTAAATGAAGCCCCTGGGTGGGCGAGGTCTCGGGGGTACTGAAATTTTGAATGCAGCGGGGCCTTGTGGCCCCCGCAGCCCTTTGGAACGCCACCTCCCGAGGGCTTAAATCATAAGAACTGCCGGGGAACCACGCGTATCCCTGGGGACTCCCACCTCCCTGAGGCTTTAGTTATAAAGAATGCAGGTGGAGAAATAGCAGTGCTTAATTTGTGCTTGTTGTTCCTGGCGTGGAGCACTAGTATTTATTTTTGAGGGCCGGCACTTATTTTCTGCCTCAAGCATTTACTGCGAGCAAAAGACACATATGGGAAAGACGGAGGAAGAGAAATACGAAAAAGTGTCACAATGGGGGAAGCAGAAAGCTGCAAGAGTGAGCTGAAGGGGCGGGGACTGGCTTTAAATGGAATGAAGAGGCCCGAAATGGCTTTATGATTATGCTGCCTCAGTAGTCTGTGCTCGGACATTTAATTGCCGCAGCCGCATGTTTAAGAGGAGGGCTTTGAGCACAGGCACATTTTTGTTTATAAATTAAGCACTGGGTAAACACCCTCCCCGCAGCCATTGGGACCACTACCTCCCCTGGGCTTAAATCATAAGGAATAGAGGGTGCCCTTGTGGTCCCCCCTCATCCCCGGGGACCGCAACCTCCCCAGAACTTTGATGAAAATCAATGAGAGGTGAGGGTCATGCAGTTCCCCCCCAGCCCCAGGGACCACCACATCCCCCGGGCTCAATTTGAAATTAAATGTGGGTGGACCACCTGCCCATCTGCAGCCCTGGGGACTGTTACCTCCCCAGGGCTTTGATAAAAATGAATGCAGGGGCTGTGTGTCTCCACCTTTGCAGCCCTGGGGACCACCACCTCCCAAGGGCTCAACTTAAAGAAGGGAGGGGTATGTCACGGACCACTGCAGCCCCGGGGCCCACCACTTTCCTGGGGCTACTTCACACTGGAGGGGAGCTGTGCACAGCTCTCCTTGAGAAGCCAATGATGGCCTTGGGGACTGCCATCCTCCAGGGCCGGCTCCTGCTATGTCCCGGGGTGCCCACCCGGGACATAGCTGTTTGATCCGACTTGGCAGGAGCTTTGACAGCCCCAGTGAAGTCAGAGCAATCACTCTGGTTTCTACAAGTGGGAGCTGTCAAACAGCTCCCAGTTGCAGAAAGCAGAGTTTTCATCTGTTTCCCTGCATGCAAATATGTGTGCCGGGAAACAGATGAAAACATTGCTCCCGCAAGCAGGAAGCTGCTATTTAAAGCAGTTCTCTGTTTGTGGGAGCAATGCCGGCTCCTGCAGGAGTCAGGAGCAGGCGAGGACCACAGGGGTCTTCAGGCTCCCCCTATGGTCCTATCACTCTCTCACTCTCTCTTCCATCCTATAATGGGATGGAAGAGAGAGGAGATATTGTTATTGCAATGTTCATTCCATACAATGACTTCAAAGCATCAAACTAGCAAGATGTTTGGCACAAACATTATTGTTACGTTTTGATGAACAAGAGACCAGGGTCACTTCTGGCTATGGTAATGTTCTTGGACTGTCAGTAGAATGAAGGTTCAAATTCTAGTATCTCATGACAGTGTGTCTGCTTATTTGCTAGAGTTTTGGTTGGTTGTAGGGGTTGGCCCGAAGCCAAGTCCTGCAGTCAACCCCTGCTACGCACGGCCAATGGCCATGCGTGGCAGTGGTTGGATTAAGGTATAGTGATAAAAATTACTTTACGGGAAAAAAAAACATAGAAATTCACTGAAAAAAACAAAGATTACAGAGATTTTATAGTTACGAAATAGAATTTCAAAAAACATAGAAATTCACTTAAAAAACAAAGGTTACAGGGACTTTATAGTTACATTCTGAATTTACTTGTACATGACCATAGAAATTCACCAGTTATAGTTATTTAAAGTAACTTGTTCACTAAGGTAGCTATAACTCGCATCCTCACCATGCTAATCACCCAAGATATTGCAGCAATCATGACATCTATTATCACATCATTGATAATCATTGATAATATCACTGTAACATCTGTTGTAAAATTATTCCTAAAAAAACTGTGCATGGTGGGGTGAGAGTTATAGTTACCTTAGAGCACGAGTTATAATTACTTCAAATAACGACAACTATAACCAGTGAATTTTCATGTTTTTGTACGAGTAAATTCAGAACCTAAGTATAATGTCCCTGTAACCTTGCAAATGTAAGTGGCAACGCGTTCTGGTGCATCACACCAATCAGAGGTCACTGGGCTCAAATTGTCAAAATCTGAGCATTTTTGCCATCAATACCCTGGTGCTTTATCTTAATACTGAGTAGTCCTGAGGAAAATTGTAATTACACCAGAGTAATCAGAGTAATTTTAGTAATTTTGCCGTACTATTTTCACTAGCGTTCGGTGGAACTTGTGGAGATTCACTTTGTGGAATTCCACAGAATTACATAAAACTCTGTGAAATTTCATGGAGTTCCATCAGCTGGTGGAAAACATGCTTGCCATGCTGCTAGCACTGCAACTTAATACCAGTACCGCAAGCAGCACTGAAAAATCAGTGTGAAAGGCACCAAGCAGTGTGCAAGAGCATCTAGCCATTCAAGTTCCTTTTGCTGCCTCTCGAGTTGAAAATCTTCTTGAACTGCAGCAGATCTACTTGAGAAGAAGCCTACTGACTGAGACTGCCTGTGACCGCCCATATAAGAAAACTGTGCTGGGGGACGTCAAATCTTGTTTAAGCACGCATTTCTGGAGCAACACAGGAAAAAATCTGCCACACAGCAATTGGCAGAATTTTACTGAAACTCTTTGTTACAAGAGCAAAGCAGAGTTGCCAAATCCTGCCAAATCCACGGGCAGGATAAAACATTCTGCCCACCCCTACGTTTGACATGAAATTACTGAAAATTATGCAATTATTCCCTTTCACGTAACTATGAGTAATTTGGCACAAAAATCCTACCTTCGGATCAACTAATTTATATGCTAGCTGCTGCTGGCTGTGTTTTGTTGCATTTAGCACAATTTTATTTTGAAATCAATTTTTATTGAGGTTATTAAAGTGCATTAAGTAACAAGTTATAACAATAACTACATCCAGTACCTTCACTGTGACCAAACCCAAAGCGAAATAATAACCAGTATCCATCCAAATCAGATATATCTCAGATGGTCCAGAGGGTTGTGTAGGTCCTTGGTGTTGTAAACAAAAACCCTATATAAAACTTAATACAACAATGACTGGTGATCTGTGTATAAAGAAATTGAACTGTGGCTATCTGGGCTGGGGCGGAGGGGACCAAGAGGAAGGAAAAAATACAGTGACAGGTAAAGATAGGGAGCGTTCATCAATGGAACACAAATTACTTTGGTGTTATTTGCAGGGCAAAAAAATGCATCTTCTGGTCCATTCATGGAAATTTGGGTGCATTTTGTGCTTGGAGAATATTGTTAAATACTGGGTTATTGGGTTACTGGGTTAAATGCTCCTTGTGTAGTTTTGATATTATGTTATATAATTAATCGACGGAACTCAAATGACTTTAGTGCTATTAATGGGCAAACAATGCATCCCGTGGTCCATTTATGGAAATGTGGGAATATTTTGCGCTTAGAGAATACAGTTAAATATTGGGTTATGCTCCTTGTGTAATTTTGATTTAATTTTGCATGATTATATTACAGTACATTGCATGAGTTACACTCAGCCCTAATACTGAGTTCAAACTGAGCATCAAGTACATCACTTTAGCACTTGATCCACTTGTAGAGAAATTGAGCAATCTAAGGCTTACTCAGGGCAGTGATGTGAAGTAAGAGACAAAGTACTGTAGGAAGCTGGGTCTGGTTGCAGTAACCCCCCACTTTTTGCCTGGATTTTGATGCAACTTTGACTGAAGTGCACTGAGTTCCAGCAATCAGATCCCCAGCGCCAGTGTTTCTTCCCCAAACAAGACAGCTGCCCACTTGATCCCCAAGTGGCCAGGCCCCTTTAGCACCTCGGTAAGTCCCTAGTAAATTATATCTCTGGTGCCTAGGTACAATAGAGGGTCCCTAAGAGCTGCAAGCAGCACAGCTTGTGCCACTGTAAGAGATCCAGCACCAACCTAAGGAAGACCGCCATTGCAGGCTACGTGACAAGGTGCTCCTAAAAGTGAAAACTCGACATGGCACACAGCATGTGTGCCATGTTCCCTAAGACTGCATGTAGTATTTTTAAGTCACCCCGACAGCAGGCCTTCCAGCCCTATGGTAGGGTACATAATATTACATACGTGGACATATCTGCAAGAGCAGATATGCCTCTGCCATGTCTTTGTTGATTGTCAGACATAGTAAGTATACAGAGAAGCCATTTTAAATGCATATGCTGAATTCTGGTCAATACAAGTCCCCCAGCTATATGATGGCTTCACTGAAAATAGGGATGTTTGTATCAAACATCTTATATTTATAAACCCACACTGATTCCAGCGATGGATTGTAATACATGCAGCCAGATGGCACCTTAGAGGTGCCCCCTGAAAACCTACCAACTGCTGGAAGGCTCACTGACTAGTTCTAACCAGCTTGCCATAAATAGACCAAGTTCTGACCTCAAAGTGTGAGAGCTTATGCTCTCCGGAGGTCAGAAACAAAACCGTCTCTGGCAGGGGTGTTAACACACCCCTCCCAACAGGATGACCAATCTGCATTCCAAGGCCAGGGGGCTTCAAAGAAGCTCACCACCTTTGGTATGCAGACCTGGCTTCCCTAAGAAGGGATATGCCAACCCCCCCTGATCCAGGGCCCATTGGGCACCTGAAAAGCTATGAAAATTAGCTATACAGGAGGCGTGCTGCATTTGCAGGCTGGACACACCCCTGGGATGACGAGCCTGAAATGAACCCATTCTAGTAATTCTGCCATCTTGTGTGGGGTGGAATTAGGAATTCTGGCAGAGGGTGATGCCCACTCCCCAAAGAAAGTGGTCATCTAGGGGGTGTAATGACTCATGGGTAAGGAACACATTGACTAATACCCTCCACTCCCTTTGAATTGAGTAGGGGATCCCCTGATACCAGGTCATCAGATCTTCGCTGGATACAAAAGAAGGAGTGGAGAAGAAGCCTGTTGAACGCGAGAACAGAGGAGCATGCCAGACCTGGAGCCAACCCTGCTGCCTGCTGCAAGGAGCAACTGGAACCAGGAGAGCAGCCAGTGCTTTACAAATCACCAAGAAAAACTCTCTTGCATCAGAGGAGCTGCTTCCCTGCATCAGCAGGCACACAAAGAAAGACTGCGAGGACCAGGGCCGCAAATACCTGGCACCAGATAGCACTGCTGTACCTGAGCCACCTAGCATGAGCTAAAGTAGGCCAACATGCCAGCGTGGTTCTCAAACCCTTCATAGACAAAACTCACCCGAGGTTTTCTTCTGTGGGCTTCCTGACAGCGTCTGCAGCCTGTTTCTGCAGACCCCCATCCATCACCACAACCTCTGCACCCGGACGCCCTTGACTGAGGAGAAAAATAAAATTTGTGTCCCTACGTCTCCCAGGCTTGAGATACCCGAGTCAACTTGTTGGTCCGGCCGGACTGGTACCCCAGTCCATGACTGCATCCTGTTTCTCAGGGCCCCCTCCAATGTGACCACCACAAGTGATGGTGAACCAGTTGGTCCAGACCACCTCTGCTCCCAGATTCCTCAGACTGTGGAGAACAGGACCACTGGTGTCCCTATGTCCCTGATCATTGTATGAACTGAACCCCCTAAGTGATTCACCCAGAATGCACTCTCAGTCCACCCCTGTAGCATCTTTGTGACCGGACCAATCCTCATAGACTTACACTGGGCACCCAATGCTGAACTGCACCACTGCACCTTGCTGCCCAAGTGCCTCCCGAGGTGACTTGTTGATGTTGCCTAGGACCCTGCCCTGTACTCACCTTACGTCCAGAAGATTGGTCCTGTAAGTTGCTGTGAAGTAGCTGTTTGCCGTGTATGTTTTCTCTCCCATAGAGTTACATTGCAGCTACAGAAATATACACTGAGTCGACTTTTGAAATCTCTAAAAATTCCTAATTGGAAAAGTACTTACCTGATTCCGGGGATCTTTGTATCTACATTTACATAAAACGTGTTATTTTTATATATTGGTGTTGGATTTCTTTATTGGCTGTGTGCCTCACTTACTGTATGTGTGTGCTCTTTAAATGCTTAGCACTACCTTCTGATATGCCTAACTGCTCAACCACACTACCCCCCAAAAAAAAACATTTGGGTTGTCATTTGTGCCTCTGTGGTACCTCTGGGGTTTGCTTTGGACTTTTTGCACAGTGTACCTCTTTTGGGCAAACATTTAAAGAGCCCTCTTCCTACACTGGTGGTACAGTGGTGGGGTAGAAGACTTTGCATGTACTGTACCACTCTGTCAGTATTGTGATTCCACTAAAGAATCCACAATTGACTTTAGCTACCAAACATATTTTTTGATCTTCTGTTTTTCAATTTTTCCAAATTTCTAATCTGGTCTGTTAGGGCCTTGATTAAGTCCCCCAGTCCCTGATAGAAATTAAAAAAGTTACTAGATAGTTAGGCCTTAAAAACTGCTTAGGATTTTTGTGTAAGATTCTAAAAAGATCCCAACTATTAAAAAAAAAATAGGCAGCAGTTCCATCCCAGGAGCTCCTACAAAAACCTTATGGTCACCCAACTTAAGACTCTCTGCCAAGCATGTAAACTCTACATGGGCCTAAACCCACATAAGCCCATCTGCAGCAGTCGCTAGCAGAAAACAATAGGGCCATGGCAGAAAAAGAAACCCCCATTGGGGAAGAGGAGGAAAGGGAGGTTGATGATTCCCTCAGCACTTCCTCTGATAGTAACACAACTAGGAGTACTTCTGGTAGTACCCCAGTAGATGGAGACAATGAAGATGCTGATCTCCAAAAACTAGCTAAGAGGATAGAGTTAGAGGCCATAGAAAAAGAAAGGATTGGGGTGGGTCTAGAACCTATCCCTGGAGGCAGCAACAACTTAAATAGGGAGAAAGAAGTAGCTTTAGACCCTAAAATCCCCAAAGGGATTGTCCCCAAATATGAAGAAGGTGATGATATCACCAAATGGTTCTCAGCCTTTGGGAGCCCTTGTAGAATGAGAAAACTGGGAACTGTTTTCAGGCAAGTTCAGGGATAGACTCCTGACACTTGATGAGACAAATGCTAAGTCCTATGACCTCATGAAGGGAACCCTGATTGAAGGCTTTGGACTCACCACTGAGGAATATAGAATTAAATTCAGGGTGACTCAATAAACCCAGAGTCAGTCCAGTGTTGATTATGTAGACTTTTCAGTGAAAACACTAGGTGGTTGGTGAAAGGGAAGTGAGGTGCACAATTATGATGGGCTTTATAGGTCAACTATGAAGGAACATGTACTGAGTAACTGTACTTCTGAAACATTGCATCAATACCTGGTGGACCTGGGTCCAGTCTTTCCCCAGGAGTTGGGCAAGAAGGCTGAATACTAGGTAAAAACTAGAGTGTCCAAGAAAAGTCATGAAGGGGTGACCAAAAGAAAGGGTAAGGGAAGCCCCTCCAAGAGAAAAAGGTAGACAACTTTATAAATAAAGAAAAGGTGTCCCCAGAAAAATCTGGTCAGGAGGGTGGGCCCCAAGGCACCTCACAAAACAGACGTGTGTCCCAGGGTCAAAACAGGGATGCCACAAATGTTTGGTGCTTTGACTGTAAGCACTGACTGGGCACCAAACCAAGGACACTTCCTGTCCTAACAACAAACCCACTAGTGTTCCCCCAGAGGTTGCCAATGTAGCCTTTGATGATGGTTCCCTGTTGGTCATGGTGGGAATACTTAAGTTTTGGGAGACCTCTTTGGGTAAGCTAGTGTTTCTTACTCAAAACAAGACACCTGGCAATTTGATCCCTAAGTGGCCAGGCCCTTTTAAGCACCTCTGGTACCTACGCCTTGGTACTGAAAGGGGTGCCTAAGAGCTACAGCACAGCTTGTGCCACTCTAAGGGAGTTGCTGTAAGTTGCTGTGAAGTACCTCCTTGAAGTGTATGTTTCCTCTCCCACAGAGTAACACTGCAGCTACAGAAAAATGTACTGCATCAACTTTTGAAAAACCTAAAAATTCCTATCTCAAAAAGTACTCACCTGATTCCCAGGAACTCGGTATCCAAAGTTACATAAAAGTATGTGTTATTTTAAAACAAATTGGTGTTGGGTTTCTTTACTGAGGGTGTGTCTCACTTCTATGTGTGCTTTACATGCTGAGCACTATCCTCTGATATGCTTAACTGCTCAACAACACTACCCCAAAAGAGTGCATTTGGGTTGCCATTTGTGCCTTTGTGATACCTCTGGGGTTTGCTTGGACTCTTTGCACAGTGTACCTCTTTTTAGGCCACTATATAAAGACCCAGCTTCCTACAAGCACTCAATAAAATATCTAATAAAAAATACTTACCCACTATACAGCCACTACTTTAGCTTGTATACGAAAAGTACATTAATACTATCATACAATGCAGTTAAATTACATTATTGTCAAGGGGCCCCGTAAGGGATATACCCACCGTAATTCAAAAACTACAACAATGTGCATGACAGCCTGAGCTGTTTCTTGTGGATAAGCCTTTTGAGTTAATGCCCGTTGGTCTTTGGCCATTTGAGGGGAATCTCAGGGAGCTGTCCTTGCCAGAACTCTTGAGGTTCAGTTCACTCTTCTGGCCCAAGAGTTACAGTCTCTAGTGCCCAAAAATAAATGATCACTCCTCCTTCGGTGTCACAATACCTTTCTATCATTGGCTGTAGCTTATTCAGGTTGGCCCTGCAGTTCGTCGTTGAATGGTGGCCTCACTGCTTGAGAGGATGTGTACATTGTATATTCCACTGAGTGTGACTATCCTGCTTCTTGACGTTGACTTAGCCAATGTTTTTTTGGTCCACTATAGACGCATATCAAGGGAACATAGTGCCTTCCCCATGAGGGACCAGCTGTACAGCAGTTGCATTGTTTTCAACTATGTGAGTCCTGTTCCTCCTCTCCTTCCTCACACTCAAACAACAGCTCTCGACCCATACAAAGCTAGGAGCCCACTCAGGTTGAAATTGTGAGTGGCGACAATCAATATCCTTGTCTGTGAACAGGGGCCACCCTCCTTCTTTGCACAGCTCAGTCCAGTATAATCTATGACTAGTGTTGTGAGCTGATAAGCTCCCCTAGACACTAGCTCCTAGTAGTGTGATCATCCAATAACATTACATAGATCTTCAGGAAGGCCCCTTGAGCTGAGGCACTTCCACTGGAAGCACACACTGTAGGTGCTTTCAAGTCACCCAGACTTCACTGATTATTGGGAGCAGCATAGGTTCTCCAGAGGCTACACTGGCCATCACAGTTCATCACGTTCTCAGGCCCTTCACTGTCCTACCTTTTGAAGGCAGTGTTTTCCGAATGCAAGGGGGCCTTCAATTTCCCTCCTCAGCAACTGGTCAGTTTATCCTTCATGAAAAAAGCTCCAAGGTAGTTTTTCCTGTCAGGCTTACACAAGTTCTAAATCTGGGAAGCAGAGCTGGTGTTAACACTCCAACCCTGGAGCACAAAAGATTTCCTCAGTCACCACTGGTGGGAGACCGAGGTTCCGGTAGACAAATCTTGGCACACTAGCTGGAAGTTTATGGACATTTTTATACTGAAGTTACAGGTAGTAGTTGTGTGTTTCAACTGTCAGTCCTGAGAATGGTTTTAGTCAGTTCTTCCCCATTTGCTTATTCCACTGGGACTGGTCCTTACAAGGTTCTAGCAGGAAGGCACGATGGAGCTGTGGGTCTCCTCTTACAAGATACCCACAACAAGGGTGCAAAAGAAAGAAAGTTTGTCCTACTGATTATTAACCTTTATGGAGTAGCCCTACCAGTGAACATGGGCAAGGAAAAGGCAGGGTAAACTTCCTAAGCCTCAAAGAAGTCATCTTTCTCCTCTCCTTCTCACCCAAAAGCCTACCCACTAGAAATGATCCCTGGAATGTCCTGGAAGAGCCTTGCCATTCACATCTGCAATTTGGGTTCTCTTCAACCCTCCATCTTAAATACCACTTCAATGTAGTAAAAACAAAAAGGATTCCTCTGCAGCTATGGCGAAATGTGTCACACACGCTCTGTAGATATCCTCTACACATGAACAAGTATACACTCATATCACCGATGTCTCACATAGGTAAACGAAAGACCTGGTAGCTGGGTACTGACAGACAACTTTAAAAACACACGGATGGCTGGTCAGCATTTCTGCCAGTCAAAGTCAGGTAAAAAGGCCTATCTTGCCACTACAATTTTTCTCACCGTCATCCCCGTCAGTCCTCTATAACCCGTGAGCTGACAGTAGTCACTCTCGGAAAGGAGAATACAGATCATGTGCCCAAGCAGACCACAGGGCCCTGCTCTGAGTCTCAGTCCGTGTCACAAATGCATCTAGTGCAAAAACAGGAATGCTTTGGGCTAAAGTCAGGGTCAAAGATCTACCGCTTGCTATGATGAACAGGAGACAGGGGTGTAATCTCTTCCAATCCATGCAGGGGATGTTTCATCACTTTGAAAGATGACATTTTGTAGTCTAAGTTTGACTACACATTTTGCATAAAAAAATTCCCAATTGAAACCTATATGTGTTTTTGATAAATATATTCACTATATTTAGCATACAAATAATCACACAATAACAAAGGGCACAGGACTAACCTTAAAGAAAAAGGAACATTAACCAACATAAGTGAAGTCAAAGCATGGAGGTAAGCTTGCTTCTTGATCGATCACATCTGGCCAAACATCCTAATTTGGAAATTAAGGGCCTGATTTAGAGGTTGGCAGATGGGTTACTCTGTCACAAATGTGATGAATATTCTGTCTGCCTTAATATAAGTGCATTATATCCTACGAAACGTGTAATAAGGGGGACATGATGTCCATCACGTTTGTGACAGAATACTTGGCTGACAAACTCTAATTTAGGCCCTTAGAGGAATTACAAAAAAAGAAATCTTTCAAGAATATCCACAAATACTAAGAAAAGTAAGGCAGCAGACAGTTGTCACGGAAACAGTTTTACAACCAGAAGATTCTCCGAAAGGAATTCGTATTTTGGAAGTCTTTCAAGCAGACATATCTTGCAGAATGTCAAAGGGTAATTACAGCTAATGCAACAGCTCAATCAAGATATCCTTATCGACTGGGACAAAATGATGAAAGGACAGGGCTGTTGTCTCACAAAGACTGCACAAGCCCCACATAGTCCCTTTTGATATTCTGAAAATCATAACAGGATTTAGGGCAGGACATTTGTGATAAAAGCTGAAAAAGTAACCGAGTGGGTTGTTTTAATGAGTGGGGGTATCTGGCTGTAAAGTGAAAGTCAGATATCATAATAACAGCAGGGTGCAATCCAGCCTCTTATACTTCTGAGAACAACCAATGGAATTATACCATGAACGTATATTCACCATAATGCCAGCAGTAGCGGAAGTGAGATCACACGCCCTTTGACCTTCAATTTCACTCAAACACACATGCTTACACCTACACAGACATTCACACTTGGACTCACTCTCTCTCAGGTAAACACACACTCACTTGAAGCACGCACACAACATGCATTTAATAGCATTTTTTACATACCTCAGCTGCCAGGGAAATTATATTCCAGCTAATTCTACTCCAGTGTTCTATTACACTAATAGTGAATAATGAAGCATTATTTACTATTAGTGTATGGAAAAACTGAGAGAAAACAAAGCGTGTGCAGCCCCAAACAAAGTCTATATTGTCGAGCTGCCGCTGTGTTCCTGACACTGAATGTGCCACCTCTGATGCCAGGGGTCGCAAAGGCAGTGCTAGGGGTGGCAAAGGGCAAGCCAGTGCTTGCAGTTGTGACCCCTGGCGACCCCTAAATGACGTCCATGAATTATGCTCATAATAATAATCATAATAATAATCACAATTGATTGTTTTACATAGCTTTTCATTCTGCGGGTTTACTGATATGAGAAGTATGGAACTGAGTTGGCCTTGTCAGGACTCAATATCACGACAGTCCAGTCACAGCAAATGTCAAATTTGAGCAATTAACTCACTGAGCCATTTTGCAATCGCAATGAGTTGCACAGTAACAACATTTCTTCTTTTTAATAGGGACGTGACCATTCCGTTTTTTAGAGTGAGCTCTATAGATAGTCAAGCATTCAATAATAGCAAACTATGGGTCTAAAGTATAAAAGCTCATACATTTTAGAACAACCAGTCTCATATCTGTAGTGTCTTAGAATTGTACGTGTTAGGACCCCGTGACTAAGGGTGGATTTAAAAAGGAAATTACGTAATAGATCTGGGAGGTGTCACGGTGAGGTCTTAACGGTTATTGGGATATTGAAAGTTAGTTACATGTTGTACGCTGATGAGTAAAGACGCTAACAATGCGTTCCATGTGTGATGTGTTCTTATGCAGGCTGGGGAGGATGCAACAATATCCAGCTACATGAATGCTTGACAAATGCCACAAACAAGACACAAAACAGAATGATGACTGCTCCACGATATCCTCAATACCACAGTTGAGTTGTGGTTTTCAGACCCTTGTAGAACCTGCAGACGTTCATCACCTGGCAGATGAACTCTTAATTCAGAAAGAAGAATGATTGTGGGGTCTCCAGCAAATGAAATATGAAATACTGCAAATTTGTAAAATGCTTTGTAACATAAGCTAAAATCTTTGACCATTAGGGAAGAAATTATAAAGTAACAGGTTCAAGAGCCATACTCTCTAAGTGTAATTGAAGAATTGTAAGCAAAATGAATACTTCTGCTAAATGCTTTTTACAACTCTAGCCCCCCTGAGTGTCAAAGCCCAAACAAACAAGCATTGACAAAGCCAAAAGGGCCAGTACTGTCTGCCAGCCTTGGGCTTTGTCAATACTTGTTTTGTCACAGCTTTTGCTAAACATTATTTGTGAGGTAGCTTGGCCCTCACAATCATAAAATAATTGGCTAAAATCAATAAAATGTTTTGGTCTCAAAATGCACACACTGCCATAGCAGAACCTGCTACTGGAGGGAACGACTTTGTGTGTGCAGTTGTGCTCCATGTGACAGAACAGAATGCCATCACCCACAGTTAGATTAGACAACGACTGAAGTGGGATGACCCATTACCTCATGCTGTATGCTCTAGTGGGCAGAATCAAAATGTAAATGACATAACAACAGACTAAGAGGGCTGACTGAGAGCCCCTATAAGTACCTATATGCCTGATTTAGATCTTCGCAGTAACGGTTCAGCCGTTGACTTTTTGACTGGAAGCCCTCCTGCTGCTGTGACGGTCTGCCCAAAATATTTTGATGTTGGCGGTCTCACAGACAAAAGCCCACATTCAAACTGCTGCCTCTACCAAGAAGTACCGCCTGTTTCGATGGTGGGAGAGGAAAAAGAGGATGCCGATAGAACACCAGCCACCCTTCCCACCATGGAAGTTTGGATGTACCTTACCGCCACGAAAAAAATGGCAATCCGACCTTCATGTCTGAGTTGGAGGATGGGGGTGGGGGGGCACTCACCTTTCTTTCCCCATTCCACCCCCGTCTTCGACTGGACATGACTCGACAACACCTGCTCTTGCTGCAGCCACCATCCCACAGAGAAAACACAACCCACCCCCCATCACCGGACTCAAAGGTAGGGACGCCACATTGCCAGGGTACGTTGGGTGGGCACTGCATGGGAGGTCCAGATCACTGCAGACATAGTCATGTCACCGTAATTTTTTTTATGTTACTGTGACATGCATATGTCAGGGACACAAGTGGGTCAGACATGGATGGGGACACACTTTTACACAGCACATATCGCACGCATACACAACTGTCAATATGGTACCAGTATTCATTGGCAAATGAATGCTGGCACCACAATGATGGTACATTCACACCTGTCAAGTGTGGCCATGTGTACACATTGCCAGGGGACCTGTCCCTGTCATATTGTGCTGCGAGTTGAGTGTGTGAGTCAGTACGTGTATGTGTGTATGCAATGCGATGTGGTTGTGTCAGAATGTGTGCCACCTGCATATAGTGGTGATGTTGTTGTGTATGTTCAGCTGTGTTGCTTCATGCAACATGCAGGTAAGTGATATTGTGTGGTTGTCATTTACATGATGTGTGCAGTTGTTCTTGTATGTGAGTGTGTTTGTGTAGCTGAGTGTGCAGCTGTACTGGTTGTTGTGGTTGTGTTGTGTGTCGGTGCAGTGTCAATAGTGAATGTATGTTGTGTTGTGGATGTCCATCACTGTTTGTTTATGACATGTACATGCTGTGTTATGGTAGAATGGCAATGGATATGGGTGTGTATGTGGTGTTGTGTTGTGTGTAGGGCAGGGGGACACATATGGCATAGGTAGAGTGTGTGTGTATCTTACCTCTATTTCATAGCCATTACCGTTGTCTGCTGTCCACTGGGTCCCGCATTGTCCTCCCTCTGTCTGCGAGCCTCCGTCAGTCCACTGCTTGCAGAGCTGTAACATCTAAATACGGAGGCGGGTACACTGTCGACTTGACAGTCTTTTCGGGTCCGCCTCCAACGTGGCTTAGCGGTGAGACCGCAAAAATCTAAATCAGACCCTATATCATTATCTGTAATTTTAGTAAAATCAAAACGTCTTAGCTTACACCAAAGCTAAAAGGCTCAGAAGCGCTTCAACCATTGAAGGAAACTTTTCTTTAGGGACACTATGGGCCTGATTACAACTTTGACGGAGGGTGTTAATACGGCCTAAATGTGACGTATATCCTGCCCACCGTATTACGAGTTCCATAGGATATAATGGACTTGTAATACAGCGGGTGGTATAGCCGTCACATTTGGGATGGATTAACACCCTCCGCCAAAGTTGTAATCAGGCCCTATGTAGTTAACAGGGGAGTAGTTAATGCAAATAAATAACTAATCAGTCTAAAAGTAAATGGCATCCCTGTTCCAAGCTGATACCTGTGTGCATCCGTCTAAAGTGCATCAATTTCTAAACTTATCAAGCATTAATAGCCACTCTTTTTTCAGAGGTTTGTTCCTCAATTCTAGATGCACGCAGGTAGAAGCATTCTCTTTAAATGATAGTTGCTAATACTACTGTTTGATTAGAAAGGGGAAAGTGATTTGTTTTGGGCTTGTTGGTGAAGAAAGCCAACACAAAGATTACTCTGTATTTATTAAAGGGCAATATCAATTCTACGTGAAATTCTGTGCATGGTAAATTAGTGGCCACCCAACTGTGCTTCCTGTTGATAATCTCCTCTCTCCTGCAGTCGGCACTCCGGTAGAACCGAGATGATGATGTACATGTGAACCAGTAACACGTCCAACGCAGACCTTCCAAAAAACTAACAGACAACCTGCAAATACTTCAAAACCAGTCTGACTGGATGTTCTTCAATCCATAGAAATAAGATCATGTGAAATCAGCCTTAAAAATCCTCCACTGGTTTATGGTGTCATCAAATATCGAGTTAAACATGTACCGCATAATAAACAAACCGTTCGTCCAAATTTCATGTCAGCGTTAGGGTCTGAACGGTGAATTTGTGGACTAATTGGCAGACATTAGGTATCCAAACATACCCAGAAGCAGTTTTCAATTATTTAAGGGACTGGGGAAGATACACAGCTTGTATGGGCAGTAGTACTGTACTTAAGAGTCTGGCCAATGATTTGTGTGATGTAATGTCCAACTCTGAGTGGGTGTGTGGTGAATGCAGGCATTTTCAGTTTAAGGTCATGGGTGAAGTAGCATCTGTGCTAAGAAATACTTAAATTATTTTTAATTTTATTTTATGTATAAAAGGGCAATGAAGCACAATGTTTTAACGTATTCTATCGTCGTTGGCGTATTGTAACTGAAAATGCATGATGATTTTTATTTATCAATTCATAAGTAATTATTATTTTTAATACATTGAAACACGCACAAGTCCTCATTGTGCAAACACCTGCGTATCTGAAACTCAACTATATGTCCTATAGAAGTTAGACATTTCCCAAAAAAATCTATCAACAAACTTTGAAAATGATAAACCATAGCAATACACCACCGAGATGGCAGATTACTAAGCACTGACATTTCAACTAAAAAAATAACCAAACCAACTACTTGTCATAAAACATTTCAGATTGGAACAATTGAAACAGACATTTGCTGAAGGCCTTGACCCAGGAATGTTGGAGGCAGTAGGTAACTTTCTTTTTTAGATGCCTGAGTATTCTGAGATATCAATAAGGCAATGTGCAACATTTTAGAAAGTACTCAAATTAATAAATAATATGTATTAAATGATAAATAACGGAGGCGTAAATATTGCACAGACATGAGTAGTGAAGACGTTGAAGCAACCTTGCACAGAAGGGCAGTATGAGGGTACGCCGTTTAGCTCTCTGCTTTAGTGCAATTGTGTAACTAAACAACCCAAAGAATCGACTACTACTCAAGGACTCGCACATTTTGTACATCATATTAATCCTTTGCTATCAAGTTTTTTGGCGGTGCTCTGGTACATGTTGATGCACAGCAACAAAACTTATCTCTGTTTTAAAAATCTATTTAAAAGCACTACTTATGCGAACTCTCATGTTCTTGCAGAATATGGTCTGATCGTGTTCATTTCCGTAAAAATGTGGTCGCTTCTGAGAAACAGTCCGTACACAAAACAGACCGGATTGGTATGCTCATGGAATGCTTGTGGTATTTAGAAAGCACGGAGAAAACTCAGCATTGCTTCAAGTAGGTAAAAGGTTTTGTATAGGTAAATAAAAAGAAAGTTTTAAGGGAGAGGGTGTGGGTACCGGCCGGAGCTGCCGACTTTGGAGCTGAAAACCCAGACTCGCATCTCGGCGTGGGTCAATATCCTGTGATTCTGGGCAAACCCCCTAATCTACCCCGTGCCTACCAAAAGAATGAATGTGTCCTTGTGTAACAAAACTGGTGCTCATGCAAAGCGCACCTTCGGGTCGAGTTCGCGATATATAAAACTGTCAAAAAACGTCTATTGACAGATTTAGCTCGTAATATGTCATTTTTAAGCGACAGCCTCAGAATGATGTACTTTACAAATAGTGAACTGAGTATAAGGTATTTTTGTAAGCCGTATTTTCAGAGAGGCTTGCTCTGTGTGTACTAACAGAGATGAAGTCATAGCTCTCACAATGAGATGTGAAACATTTTGCTTAGGGGAAGAGAAGGGTGTGCCTGGATTTAAGGCATGTTGAGATGATGGATAAAGACAAATAGAAAGAACCCGCCTGGACCTGACCGGATGTGAGTGCCACGGTGTGGAGTCCTACAAGTGTCAGAGTTTGATTCCTTCCTGCATAAGAGCAGGCATGGCTAAGTAAGGCATGGGGAGATGAGATGTGCTTGCGTGAATCAGTCAGCTTTCCCATGCCGAAGCCCCTAGAGTTGCTCCTCATCACTGAAACACAAGTGTTTACTTTGTGCAGATGCAGTGTTTAATTTGAGCCTTTGGTTGCAGGTGGGGCCCAGCACCACTCATTTTTGGGGACCAGGACTTATTTTTCGTCATCAGACTTTCATTAAAAACAAAAGAGAGGCAACACAAAAGAGCAAAAGGAGGAAGAGAAAGATGGAACAGTAACACAGGGAGAATGCAGGTTTGAAAAAGAACTTCCAAGCATGAGATAAAGAGGCAGGGAGTGACCGGAGGAGGATGGAAGGGGTGTGAGGTGGAATGAGGACTACCCACCCTAGGTATTCAACACCAATATTTGTAGCACTGACTGTGGGCTTCTGAGCAAAACTTTGGTCCCTGGCACTTATTATTTTCCAAATTCAGCCCTGGGATCTGCTAAAGTCATGAGTTCATATGATGATCAAGAATCTAGAATGACGTGACCTAAGGATGACCATCAATGCAGTATGTATACTAGACACATACCCTCTTATTTTAAGTCAGGAATAATTACGATTCCACTTTGTAAGAATGTTAATGCCTCTGAATGTGTCTTTGGTTTGGGCTGGGAGGCTGTGTGGTGATCAGGCAACTGCTGGCCTGGAGTTCTCTAGTAAAACTAAGGATGAAGTCTGACATCCACTGCAGGCAAGCGTAACTCAATGGGAAGAGGGTACTGTGTTGCTTCATCGGTGCTAGCCAGTCACTATGAGAAACACATTTACATATTGCATGAAGAATACACTAACACATTCCCTAGACATTAGTTAGTGACTGATGGTAGACTGACACTGGTTGTTTCTAGTAATATAATTTTACTTGACTGAGATTGTGAAAATTACTGTTGTTCAAAATTCCCCAATGCTTTTCGAGTATGAGAGCGGGCTCAATGGTGATAAAATGTGGGCTTTAGTGCTCAACTGCTAATCCTCCTACGTGATTAATGTGCACACAACTGTTACCATCTTTAGAAGAGGTGCTACATGCCACACAAGGGAACAATTAAATGTGGTAACCAGAGTAAATTTGATGTTATGTGAAAAATGAACAAATGTACAGATGTGCTAATTAAAAAAAGTACCTGACAATACATTCTCTAACAACGAATAGTCTGGTACATTTGTAGAAATGAAATTAATTTAAAAAATGGAAAGCTTAAAAATGAAAAAGAAAATGAGTAGAGAAGGTTATTGGATTGGCAAGATAGTTGTGATCTGTGAGCACATTTGTTCAAGACGTGCAAGACGAATTGTGAACCGCATGCACGACGGAAGGATCAAATGAAGACAGGAACGGAAGGGGGTGAAGGCCTGCACAGACACACAAGTTTAGCTGCTGTTATACTTAAAGACACATTACCACTCATCAAACATAAAGAGGAAGAAAAAAGCTAACAGTTGCTGTAAATTAGGAAAAGTGGCAGCGAAGTATGAAAACCACAGCTAGATGAACACCTGCGGTGGAAGAGATAGAAGCAGTGTCAGTACTCCCACTACTTCCTTGCTGGAAGGATATTGTGCCTTTGCAGAGTCTGTTTACCAGAAGAGAAATCAGTTAACAATGGTTACCCTTTTGTGAATATTCATTTAATTTTGCTGGTGTGGTAACCATCCAAGGTCCACCATCAGTCTGTGCCCCCAGAAGTGCATCTAATTCTGTGCTTCTCCTAAAAATAGGAACAGAGGCTTAGAAATACCCCCACATTTTCGAGGAGAGGATGGTTTACTATTCTAGCTTATTTTTGGCAAACAGGGTGATTGAAAATATATGCATGGCAGGGCTCATGTGTGAAGTATATCGTCATGCACATAGGAGACTGTGAGGCATTGACAAATGGGCAGTTTATGATGTAGCAGAAACTTTAGTGCTGTCCCTCATGTCACAGAGATCACCCATATGTGACCATCTGCTAACCAAAATACTAATACATTGAATGTAGAGTGATGCACTGAGAAGTCATTTTAAATGTGCAGTTTTTAGACTAATGTTAGAAACACTGGTGGTATCAAAGTTTAATTAAATGTTTGAAGGGTTTAATTGATATTATGTTATAATGTAGACTTTGAATTAATAGTCTGTATTGGAACAATACTGAACGTCTAATAATAACTGTTTTAAATACATGTGCAAAAATAAATGTAGTTCAATGTTACACTGACTGAAATGTATTAACAGTCAATTTGTTTACAGTTACATTAAGATGTATATTAATGAAGAATTATTGATGCCGATTTATATGTTTACATACTAAAATATGTTTATTAGAAAGTATTAATTAATGTGCTTTTTTAACTCACTTGCATTAGCCTACGTGAGGCCTGCTAGGCCCTGTATTGTGTTACCTTACAGAAAATGGTATTCATTTTTTCAAATGTGAACTTTCCTCTCAGATTTCGTTCCCATGAGAAGACTACTTTGGTAATAGGCAACTATAGTTTTACACACAGAGAGTTTTAGGTATTCGACCTTGGATGTGGAAAATCCTGGACTGTGGACTAGCAATTTAAACATTTGTTTCAATCTTATGTTAAGCTCCATGGATGGAGACCATTCTCATGACAGACCTGGAAAGAAATTAGACTGTTTCACCTTGGAGTCGTATGATCGATTGCTATTGGATGATGCCCCTTAAACGTCAAATGAACTGTTGTACTGAAGTAATCAGATTGTTGCATGAACTTTGATATACCGATGACCAGTTGGACTTTGGTCAGATTTAGAGATCCTCCTTTGGACAGATCCCTGTCAAACCTCCAGATTGCTTTATCCTGAATGCTGAGCCCCTAGGAGAGGTATCTTCTTCAGCTTTCTGTTCCTCGAAAATGATTTGCTGGGACTTAGATATTTTTCCCTATCCTTGCAGAAGTCTCGTGACAGAGCTTTTGGCATGCTGACGCTTCCCCTTTTTACCTACCTTTAGCCCACCTTAGTCAGTAACTTGTTGTCACAGACTATATTTTTCCAAATTCTTTTTGCCCTTTTTTTCCTTTTTGTCTTTTGCCAGCATGTGTTCCACCCGCACATGTTTTCCCTTGATTTGGCTCATAGTAGGGATTGCCTGTGCCCAGCTAAACAGAACCTTGATGCTTATCAAAGCTGAGCAATGTTTACTTTCTGTACCTCAGATTATCTTGTTGATGTTTTGCATTGTCCTTGTTGAATGCTTAGTTTTATGAATGCTAGTTTGTTTGAACGTATTTCATCGCCTTGCGCAACCCTTGGTGATTTTTTATCTTTATAACTTTGTCTTGTTTATTGTCTACATGACACTGAGCTTAAGTTTGTAATAAATCCCTTAACTTTATTCCCAACTGGAGATTTTCTTGTATAGCAAAATTGGTTATCCGGTGCAACTTACTTGGTTCGTATTGGAATTGTATTATATCGTTCTTCCACATCCTATGCAGTGTCCAACGATCTATTGACCTCACTCAGCATTGATTCCTGTGAAGGATGAAAATGCTCCAGCACGTACACAGAAGGAACACCTGTCCTCTCCCGGACATCGTCATGACCTGTATGTTCATCTATACTGGAACACTCCTGTCTTAGTTCTTTGGAATTAAGGATAGCCTGGATCCAGCTGAGGAGTCATTGATCACTCCTAGGCACCTCTTCTGAGTATCGACGACAAATGGTAGCAGGAAGTGTCTTCAACCTTGAAATTACATTTATTTTTTCATTTCAAGTGAGAAACGTTGATTGATCTTGATTGCAACATGCTGACACTACTTTTTTTATGTGGACGAGTAGTGGGTACTGTTGTGGTTCTGGGGTGTGTAATAAATCTTTAAAGACCACCCATTATGCTATATAACCTCTACTCTTAGTCTTGAGGGTGATCACCATCTGGCATGTCAATGTCTAGATTTTGAAAGCCAGGCTGCCTTTTCTTCTGCAGGGGCCACTGAAATTTAGACTCTAGATACTCAAAAAAGTGAATGGGCCAATACAAAATATGCTGATGTCAGTGTATGATAAACGGTTTTAAAGGGTTCATTTCTTCTTCTGGGCAGGAGGTAAATAAAAAGAAAAGGCCTACAGAAGTGGACGGGTCCCACTAATGAAGAGCTAATGTAGGCTCACCCATATCCAGCTGTAGCTTGTACAAGTTGAAACTTACTTCTTTCATCTGCCAATCCTCCCTCACAATCAAGTGTCCTAACATGCAATGTATCCTTTCAGAGGGCAGGTATTCACAACAGCATATGCTACTTTGCTTTATACAGTACTAAAGTATAGCAATCATCTGAAACTAACTAAAATATATGTAGTCCCTCTTTCTCTTACGTATTAATTCCACAGGGATATTCATGGTTATGTAACAGCATGAAATTCCCCCAATGCAGCTTCCTGAGCCCAGCTGGGCACAGTTTCCATGAAAAATAAATATGTTTATGGCTGCAGGAAGAGGCCCAAGGCAGAACGTTCTGTCCTCCCATGAGCAGTGGTATGTTGCACCCTACACCCGCTATTGCTGAATTGACTTAAAGTAGGAACCGGTGGTAACAGGAAGCTGACAAGCTTATCAGGGAGCTTATGGAATGGTATCTCATGCGGATGATGGCTGGGGTTTTCATGAGGCAGTGCAGGATGCATAAACCCATGGTGGTGGGGATTAGGGGACGTGGGTTAGACATTTTTATGACTGGTTTCAGTAAGGGGACACTCTCTCCCTGGGGCAACGGTCTCTTGGAAACCATTATGTGATGCTCCTGTCATGCCACTGGGTTGAAACGTGTTAAATAAATTATGATTGAAGTAGACAGTGATCTAACTGCTGGTGTTTCAAGACTATAAACAAGACAAAATCTAAGCATTTTCAGCCCGCTATTGTATGACAAGGGAGCACATCAGCGTGGTGCCTACAAATAACAATAATGAAACCTGCAGTGTGACTATTGGCATCTGCAAACAATACAGAATGGCAAACTGGCACATTTAGGGTGTAGGTAAATATTATGATAGCCTCCTCAAATGAAGAGGAGCGGTAGGCCAGCTCATGGGCACACTATGCCTAGAAAGTGTTCCATATGTTTATCGCTACTTTGTGGACACTGACATTTGAGATTCAGAGATCCACATCACCAGTAGAGTCATCCTAAGGAAACTCTCTGTTTGCGTAGAATTTATGTCTTTGAGTATTCCCAGCCTTTAGCTAACGGCATAGATGAAATAGACAAATCCTTCAACTTGTCCATGGTAACGTTAAAGGTCATCCAATAGCTAAACTAGACGTGAGAGGAGAGAGCTTGTATTGTGGTTAACACATCGACATCTGCCCAGCTGTTGTTTACCTAACCTGTAGCCTAGCCTTGGCCCTGAATGGCCTCATAGTGAGATGTAAAAATGTTTTTATACCTCCAAAGGGGGCCCCCTTTGTAGTCATGCTGCCAGATCTCGCAGGTAAGTAGGAAGTGTTAAGCATTTTTTATTGTACATCCATTGATAGCCTTTTGCATGAATAACCAGATTGGAATCTGGTAATTCACTGATGTGAACACACAACGGAGGGTAAACAAAGTGGTTGCCAAAGTCTTCACACGGGAAACAATCACTTCTTCTTTACTCTGATGTCTTGCCTTGGTCTCCAGAGACCAGCTGGCAGCCTCTCCTGCCTTCTCTTACCTCTCCTGAGCCTTTGCAAACCGAAGGAAGGTAGGAAAGCATGGACAGCACCAATTACCTTCTCTATCATTGGGGGTCTCTGCTGCCTCAAAATGAGAGCTGAAATCAACCTGCACTGACAAGGGGCTCTCAGAGTTCCTCTTTGAGTGCAGTGCCGACTCTCGGGCCGGGAGGGAGTGGGAGCGTGAAGAGGGTGGTGAAGGTAGGAGTGAGCAGGAGGTGCTGTGGGTGAATAGAGGGCATCAGGTTATTTTTGCTTGGATTTGGTCAGAGGGGAGGGTTTGACCGAGGAAGGTGGGGGCACACTATATCGGAAGGGGGGGTTGGGAGTGCATATATAGTGGGTGGTGTGGGTGAGTGGCAGGAGGCCTGATATATTCTTCAATTTGGAGAAGGGCGTGAGGGTATTTTTTAAGAGGGTGACAGGACTGGGTGGGAGGAGGTCATTTTTAATATGCAGGGGTGATATAAGTTGAAGAAGGTGCGGCGGTGGCAGGAGGTCATTTTCTATTATTTATATGTTATGTATGTTTCCCCCATTAGTCCTCTGCTCTATGTTGCAAGCATATGACGGAGGGTGCCATATGCAACATAACATTGCAGCTTTGTAAAATGTGACTAAAGGGGATTTTATGTACCTCAGAGTTCTGAGTGCTATCACAGACAACTCAAGCTTTGCGCTTGTCTATTTAATGTCACTCAGAACCCTTTGGTGAATGACATCCCTGTTATTCACAGTTACAAATCTATCATTCTATACCTAAAAGGGACTTATTATATATGCTATGTTCTTTGGTAATTGGAAAGGTGGGTTTAGTTACCACAAATTATGCTTTTATGTATCTCTGAACGTTTAATGAAATAAATTAGAAGCATTTTAGTTTGAGAAGCGAAATTCTTTAAAAACAGAGGTGTAAATAGGGTAAGGAACCCACTGATTGTTGAAAGTGACTTATGCATAATGTGTGGCACAATGTCAAAAGCCTCTACAGAGACTGCATGAAATTTGCTGTACAGATTTTAAAATTAATTCCTGGTTCACATTGAAAGAAGCAAACCATTCACAGCCATGGGTCTGCTTAGACTATCTAGGTGAACAAATATGTTTTCAATTCACAAATACTCTACCATAATAGAAAAAGGAATAATATAATTTTTGACGTGAATCAACTGCATCTGATTGGTTGAGATGTCTGCTCTTTACAGAGAGAATGGACGGGCTTATCCGTTTTAATTTTACTTACCTCCACCAAAGGGCGCCCAGATGACTCGACGGATGGATTTCACCCAGTCCTCCATGTCATTCTGTGTACTGGCCATAAGTAGATATGTCTCATGGTTAGCAGTCATCCGCTCCCGATCTCCCCCTGAAAAAAAGAGGACGAACATTATGAATGTCTATTAAAGAATCTCATTCTACGTGCATTCGGCTCAAATGTATAATTGGAAGCAGCTAAATCGCAAAGTGGTTGGCAGAGAGCTTTCTCTCATCAAGGAGACATCTGCCAGCCTAGTTATCTCTTCCATCTACCATTTCGAAATAAGGTTAGTGTAAAGAACTCACAATCTGATTCCAGAATGTGATTATGTGTCTGTAGGGAATAACCATGACGGGCCACCATAAATGGCGCATAGCCAGCGCTGATCCCTAATCTCATATGCGCATTTCAGTGGTGAGGAGGCAATGATATCACATGATAGCAACGGCTGCAACTTGCAAACAAACCAGGAATGGGTGACTCAGGCAATCTGAACGTGACTGCAAAGGTCCAGTTTCAGGGCCTGCTCCATTGTCCAGGACAGCTGAAGAACTGCATGGCCCGACTCAAACCTTTGCACTTGTTTCGAGTGGACATTACTTAAAATCTATTTGCATAGACGCATTTGAATTTCAAGCATTGTCTTTAGAAATATGCATATTAATTATCTGTCAACCCACGAGGAATTAAGCATAGGAGAAACTTTATTAAAATGTATTCCATTCTAATTTCACAATGCGCACGAAGACCTTGTTACAAAATCTGCTGGCTTCAGACTTAGAACGCTATAGCAAGAAAACGGACCTGATTTAGACTTTGACATACACATTACTCTGTCACAACATGGCGGATATTCAATTCGGCATATTAGTAGTGCAATAGGATATAATGGACTTGTAATAAGGCTAACTGGGATGTCCGCCACATGGCGGATGGGTTAGCCACCAGTTGGTGAAGAGTAATCCATCTGCCAAACTCTATACCAGGCCCAGAGTCCTCTTAAAAGCCTATGCAAATGACAATCTGCCTACTGAGAGAAAATTGTTGGGACGTGATTCAGAGCAGCATCTGGCTTTCAAATTGTGTGTAGACAGTAATAATGACAGAGGGAGAAAACGTGCACTTCTGGAATGGATATTGTATGTCTACAGTAGAACAGAAAGGAAGGCAGAAATGCCAAGAACGTACACAGACATGGTTAATGACGTTTAATTGTTTGGAGTTTTTGTCAAGGGTGTCGATGAAATTCAAGAACTGCGGTTTTAAATGGGCTTCACAATCACCGTTAACCTGCCTATAACTGAATCAGTGTTACTTCTGTTAGAATGCGCGTCCATGCACGTACATAACATAAATTGTAAAATGAAATCAAGTAAAAATGCGTGCCAGGGTCAGGGTGTGGTCTTCTAGCGAGAACCTTTCTTTTCTGCAATGATGCCATGTCACTGGGGCAGGACGTCTATTGATAAAGTATCACATGCACCAAGTGTAATGATTAGCCTACTCAGTGACATTACTATTCATGCTGGAATGGGAATACTGGCTGATGAAGGGTGATACCCTGAAACCGGCCCCAGGATCCTTGTTTCCGGTCCAGGGAGGACCTGGCCCGGCAGTTTGGGCTGGACTGTTCCCATGTGGAACAGGGTCAAGACTGATTTGCATATGGCTTGGTCCAAACTGTGGTGGCATGGTGAGCAAATGAATGAAGGATTAAACCCAGACCTGTGACTGGAGGTGAGTGTTTGCATTGTTCAACACTCCGTCCATCTTCCTTTTGTGTTGCTAAAGACTGGTTTCTCGACAGAGAGATTGTATTACAAAACTTTTCCAATAAGGAGCTTTGTCTTACCCCTGTCTTAGGTGTAAATTGCACCAGAATTTGTATGTGCAATTCACAAAGCTTTATCAGAGAGGAGTTGCATTTTACTCCAAATTTCAGAGTGACTTTTGTATAATTTTTGTAGAGTGACCCATGCTTTTTCATGGGAAAACACATTGTTCGTGAGGGAGCATTTCTTACTCTTGGGAATTCATGAGTAAGTCACATCTGAGCAAGGAGTAAAACAAGACTTCTCACAGATAGTTCTGCGCCAAAGCAGAGTGGAACATCATGTGTTAATTCAAACCTAATACAGGAGTAGGGCACAACAACAATCTATTAGCACCCACTCAAGTATATAAGGCTACATGTACAATGCTTTGTGTTTGCAATTTCTTAATAGCAATTTTTTGCGATTCGTTATTAGAAAATTGTAAACAGTTATGTAAAACTGTGTTTTTACACTGTTTGCGATTCCCATTGGGTTGCAATTGACCTACCTCATTAATATTCATGAGGTAGGTTGCAATTTTCAGCCCATTTGGAATATCTAAAAACACAGGGACGGAGGCCTGCTGGGGACAATGTTTTGTTTATTTAAATGCAGCCCGTTTTCCTTAAAGGAAAACAGATGCACTTCAAAAAGAAAAACAAAATATTTTCTTCTCGTTTTTAAGAGTAGGCAGTGCTCCTAAAAATATTAGCACCCACATTCACAAAGGGGAAGTGATCCCTTAAGGTCCCCTTCCCATTTGCGAATGGGCTACCACCAATTGAAATTGGTGCTAACCTGCAAATGTTTTGAGAATGGAATTTGCAACCGCATTCCAGTTGCAAAACATTCATACACCGCCCGCGACT
Source organism: Pleurodeles waltl (assembly GCF_031143425.1). Lineage (NCBI taxonomy): Eukaryota > Metazoa > Chordata > Amphibia > Caudata > Salamandridae > Pleurodeles > Pleurodeles waltl. Next base: position 45,898,762 of record NC_090437.1, read on the forward strand.
CGCTATTAGGAAGGGATGCCCTTAACACACCCCTTCCTAACACCGTCTCACAAACCCTACTGTGGGTTACCACCTAGCAAAACAGGGTTGGTACCTGTCGCAAACAGCCCAATTCTTTGTTTGCGAGTGCTAAAACCTTTTGTACATGTGGCCCTTGGTATCTTCCAAGATCAACATTTCGTATATGAATGAATAATTTATTGCACAGATAATAAAATCCAATTCAATTAAAATGAAAAACAATCAATAGTACATTTACACAGAATAAAAAAGCCCCAGCTGCACATACTCAATAATTTGCATACGTTAACATCAATAAAAAACATTCCCATTGTAGTATTGCACGGCCTACAAGTGAGATATGACCGGGCCTCCGCAAGCCGGAAACACGCCTAATGAATAATAAACAAGGGACCACTGATAGTCAAGGCCCTGAAAGTACTTAGGTGCATTGGATGTTCATAAATTAACTACCAACAGGCATCAAAACACATAGTGCAAGGTTAAAATTAAGCAGCTGGACAAAGTTAATCCAAACCCAAAGGGGCAAGAACAGAAGTAATTTTCAAACATCGTTATCCACTGTTCGCAGTGCCCCTAATAAATTTGACCTGAGCAGCTTTAATGAATTTGGTCAACAAAACGTTCAGCATTGAATTCACAGGATCCAAGGACATAACAATAGCCTGTCAACAGGAGCAGATCCCCAATTCATTCCACTTTCTCCAAAGCAGAGATCTACGCTCCTTAAGCAGGGATGGACACAAACAAACATGTTCAAGGGGTTCTTCTCAACTGCCACAACCCCTACACAACACAGCCTCCTTCAGAGTTGACTGCCATGTTGGTAAATGCTTCAAGAAAACCCAATCACCCATCCTTAAAGCCATAAATGCCTCTTTCAGACAGATGCTGTATGAGCCGGAAAGATAGCCAACTGGAATACCTGGCTGAAATGAGCTAATTGCCGACCAGGCATGCTTAAGTTTGGCAAGGAGAGATTGATCAGAGTGATACGAGCATAGCTGTATAATCTTTTTAACACCCAGTTTAAAAAGAGGATGGGGGAGATTACTGGCCCAGTGGTCCTCAGCTTTCAATCGCCATTTACAATCAGCCAGAAAGTGGTAATGAGACCCCTTCACTTCAAACAAACTAATTTCCAGCCACAGAACTGACAACAAACTACCTACCTGGGTCCGGCGTAACTTATGACAAAGCTTCAAGAAGGCACCAGCACCTACTAACTGCTGATCCAAAAGCCCAAATTCCAACCTCACCTGCGCAGGAGAAGCAAGTTGTGGTAAATGAAAAAACCTCTTGTATATCTTGCTGATCAGTCTGTTTAACAGACATGAGCCTTTACCTAGCAACATTTCCGTGCCATAAGACAATGAAGGACTAATCTTGTCTATGTGGCCCCAGAAACATAGGACTGCAGGGAGGTCATTAATCAGGGAAGACTACAAAGAAAGAAAACATATTTTCACCAGAGTTACTATTTGTTATTTTACCATCTGATCACTATGTAGCTGAGCAATTATATCCCCAGGTGGTTTAGAAAAAAGAAAGCAAGGGGTGACAAATAACTAACTGAATTGTGAAACAGGCGGAATCCAGCCATACCAGAATGCAAGCCAGACAATCATGAAGATACTTCACACTACATTTCTGATCCAATGTGGCTTTCCATCATCACAAACTCAGTCTAAGAAGACTACTGGGGCTTTAGACAAATGGACTGGTTGCCAGGTGGCATTTCAATGGCTTGAACTCTGAAGGCAATTCTGATTGGTCGCAATTTTGTCAACGAGATTGTCTGAAACTATAGCAGATTCAGACCCCCTTCTAGAGGAATTAGCCTGCAAGAAGACACCCCTAGACCAACCTGAAGCGATCTGCATACTATGAGTTCCCAGGGATTTTAAGGGAAGCAAGCAGACTAAGGCATTCTATAAGCCATGGCAGGACTCCGGTCCTTTTTAGGTCTAGAATAAGAGAGCAAATGTGCTGTCCCTTGCCAGACCGTTTATCTTCTAACAGTGTACTTGTCATTTGTTATCTTCATTGTCACTCTCATTTGCTTGATTATTACTGGTCAGCTTCCACAGGCTTCCTTCTTCTTCATGTGTTTGTCCCTTTTGTGGTGCATGGACACTTTAATAATATCCTTCAGCTGCAAATTTTCATAGGCATTCTTTTTTCTTTGTGTTTAAGCACTCTAAGAGAGTGAATGTTTTCAGATGTCTCCTAGAGTATTTTTCCCCCTCTGTGTTCCTCTCGTCCACTTTCCCTCTGCTGTTCATATGCTTGCCCCAGCATCTGAATCCCACCCTCCATTGCCCATCTTGTTGTTCTCAGATCCTTCTCCCACACTCCATTGCCTGTGTGATTCCTCTCACTCCTCCCTCCAGCCCTCGATTGCACATCTGCTTCACCACAGCCCCTCTCGACCACCGCCCACCGCTGGCCCTATCATAGGGCCTTTTTCCCCTCACACTGCGTTGTCTATGCCGCTCTCCCTCCCACCACCAATAAAAAAAAAGCTTTATCATACATACAGTGCTAGCCACGTTGTAGCACTTTATTTTTATTTTTTTACTTTCAGCCATGCTGCACAGTAGCTGGGCTGCTAAGCAATGTGTCTGAAAAATATTGACAAAGCCAATACTGCTGATGTTAACCTATTAGCATTGCTTATGCTTGTTTTGTATTTGCGGAGGCAGTGAGTGGTTGGGAGCTGATGACTCTAAACACACCCCATGTTCTCACGTACACAATTATAGGATATAAAACAAATGACCTCTTGTATATACAAAGATTAGCCGGTGCAAATGCGAAGCTATCACGAGCTTTCAAATAATGGTTATGTTGCAGGTGAAAGGTGCAGTCAATGAAAATGAGAAACAATACATGAGAAAAAAATAGGTGTTTCAACTAATCACGAATGTTTATGAGTATTTGTAGTTTGAAAAGTAAAGCTGTGCAAAGGAGCAAGTAGTAATAACAAAAAAAGCTTTAATATATAAGGAACTCCAGGCCAAATGAGAGCTTTTAGATTTCCAAGTCCAACTGGACATGGAATGATTTGAAGGAAGTCAGATTGCTGATATGCCACGAGGCAATCATTTATTCAAAGACATTTGACTCCATGCTACTGTTCAAAAATGTATACAATTGCCAAAAGGAAGCCACGGGACTAGTGCCTTAACAATAAAATTCCATTTTTTGTGAAACAATAAAATGCATTATGTTTTGGTAGTTGTGAAACCGTCAAAAGGCCACAAGGCACTTTGCTTTAAAAATCAATAAAACACACACGCACATTAAGAAAAAGCAAATATATAATTACTGTGTCCGCTCTGCCTTCCAGCTGGAAAGGCATACACAAACGTATTTTCCAGTATCTTAGACTTTTTATTTGTTTAAAATAATGTTCCCTGTCGCCTTTTCTGCTCCTTGCCGTTTAGCCTTTTTCAGTTCTTTTGCCAATTGCCTCGGGCATGGCAGACCTAAAGTAAATGTGACAGCTCGTGTCCAACTTGTATTTAAAGGCCCATGCTCCCTGAGAGCGCCAAAGGGCTGAAGGGTAATTGGCTTTCACTGTTAATCAGGGGCCTGCTGTATGTGCTTCCTCAGGGTGACTAAAATAATACTGAGCAGCTGGAAAAAGACAATTACCGTATAATCCTGTCCAAACATTTTCCTCTATAGGCCTCCGCATGTCAGACAAATTGACAGCCTTCCCGCTCAATCAAAGCTGCTTCCTGTTCTGACATTCATGCCATCTTGTGTCAGACTCTACTAAAGCACTGCAGCCATCCTGGTCAGTCACAGACACCACCACACCCTGACATCTAACCTTCAAACTACCTTGGCCTTCTTGTGTATGAGTCTAGAACCCAGCGGTTATGGCCTGCCATACCCCTCCATGCTTTGAAATCTATTTATTTTCCTGTAGAGCTACATGTGTCTGTCTGTCTCGGTCATTGGTACCTACCCTCACCCTCAAAGTTGCCCTTTATGTTGTAAAATCGCTAAATGTAGCTGTATATAATTCTCAGGCTCCTCATCTAGGCTGCCTCAGCTTCTTATCTGTCTAATTTGAATTCAGCGGGGGACACACATGAAAATTTATCTATCAGAAATATAGTATCTTACATGATTTAGAACCGAATCTTTCTGGCTCCCCGAGGACTCCGTATCCGTGTGACGTAACCGCTAGAATAGAATGTAATTAAAGCTTGGTTTAGAATGTTGGAGTTCACAGGTGCATGCAGAGGTATAAAGACGTGATTCATAGCTCCTTGCGTGGCCTAGTTATTCAGCAGGTACGAGGTTGGGGAAGACGTTACAACCGGCGATGAGATAGGGGATAGGTAACCCGAAGAAGAAAGTGCTCTTCTGGAGAGTTTGCCTTGATCCAAGCAAACTGCTTGTGCATGCCACGCATGCCTTCACCAAAGTGCCAGGCCGACGGTTTGCAAATATGGAGTCTAAGAGTAGCTCCAGCCAGTGTGAAGTATGTGAATAGAAAGTGAGCTTCAGTAAAAATTCGACACCTCCATTGGTCAAGAAACTACAACCAAGGGCCTACAAAAAGGTACAGCACTACCACACAAAATAAAGTTAGACTATATGCGGATCGTTAACACTGAAGGCAGATTCAACCACATTTACAAAGCTCAGTTAAAGACAAGTATCAAATACCAAATAATGCTGCAAGGCAGAGATCAACCAGGTGTATGAAAATTCAAACCGAAGTGTAAAAAGAATAAAATAGATAACTTATCAAGCCTGATATGCAGTGTCATCATAGCCCAGTTGACGGTGGCCCCAAGAGAAGCGCCCGGGGTTGTGCTAATGGAGCGGTCTATTTTTACAGCGGCCAAAGACTTCATAAAAGGCCATTGGGCCAATGGAGCCCATCAAGGACAACAACAAGGCTGGCCCATTGCAGGGCCAGTGCAGGGGCATTAATGGAACTGATCCTGATTTGCAGTCAGAGAGACCAGGGAAAGCTCTGATTATGACATCAGTAAATTCAGCACTGGTTTACAATGCTGCCACCTTCCACAAACCACCACGACCATTATTTGACACTGCCAAAAAGCAAAACATTGGCGATAGATGGACTGCATTGATAGAGACATTTGAACATTTCCTTGATGCAACTGAAGAGACTGATTACAGGACGATTATCAAATATCTCAAAAGTCTTGCTAGGGGTGGTGTGAAAGAAGTCATATAGAAAATACAATATAGAAAATACCAAAAAGTAACAAAGAAGACAAATACCGTCAAATTAAGAATGTGTTGAATCTCAAGTTTAATCCAGTACCAAATGTTGACTATGAATGATATGTTTTCAGTCAATAACGTCAAAGAGTCAGTGAAACAATCCATAAATTAGTGGAAAGACTCGACACACTCATCAAACACTGTAAGTTCAATTAATTTAATGATGAAAAAGCCACGAGGCTTAGAGTGATCAATGGATGCTTGTCCGATTCATTCAGACCTTGAATGCTGAGAAAAACTCTTAATCTGGAGCGAGTGTTAATGGCTGCCAGAGTAGAGAAACGTGCTGAGAAATAGTTGCCGAATTGGAGGCTGGAGAAGCCCAGAGCAAGTCAGTAATGAGTGTGAAAAGTAATTCAAAACAAAAGACTGAAGGACACAAAGTGATGTCTACACACAAAAATAAGTTTTGTTTCATGTGCGGATTTACATTTACACACAAAGGAAAGTGTCCTGTGATTGGTCAAAAATGCAAAAGCTTTGGTAAAGAGAACCATTTTTTGATGATATGCAGAGTGAAGGAGAGAGTGCATCACAGCACAAAGACAAAATGGCTGCCAGATTGTTCCAGAAGCAACATTCGAGGTGTGAACACAAAGCCAAGCAGTGAGCTTTGATCAGAAGAGGCAAATAGACACTAAACGAAGTCAATCATCATCTACATTTTTATCAAACAGTCCTTTCCCTCCAATAATAAGTGAACGTGAAGAAAGTGATTATGCTATGACAATGCTTACCTCAGAAAAAATGCACACATGTCGGACTAGTCGCCTGTGAGAAGAAAAGTCAGTTAAAGATAAGTTGACATGTCAAAGTGACAAAAACATACAAACACTGTCCAAAGATTACATAGAAAATAAATGGATGGTCAATACTTTTCATTATTGATAGTGGTGCCGAGATAAATATAATGCTTGAAGAAAAGTACAATCAACTGTCTCCATTACCGCAGCTTATGCTGTCAAAGACTAAAGTGTATACTTGGGCTGTATCAACACCCATGAGGAGTCGAGGTTCATTTATAGTGACAGTGAAACATAAGAAAACAAAAGTACAAGAATCAATCCATGTGCTTCAAAGTACAGCTGCAAGTGCCCGCCTACTCAGTTTCAACATGGCTGCTGACATTGGACTGATGTCAGTAAATTACAACATGAATGCTCATCACATCAGTAAATCAAGTCACTTCAATGTTTCCTGGCTTAGGAAAGTTAACTACTATGAAAGTAAAACTGCATATTAATGAGGATGTCCGTCCTGCTGCTCAGAGACAGACATTGCTTTTTATTTACAAAAAGCTGTTAAATAATAATTCAAACTAGTATTTAAGCATGACTTTCTTGAACGATCCACTGGTCAAGCACCATGGGTTTCTCCCATAGTAGTAGTGCCTAAAATAGACCATGAAGGAGCTGTGTGCATATGTGTTGATGCAAGCCAGACGAACAAAGCGACCAAACGAGAAAACATCTAGAGTCGCACATTGCTGACATGATCACGCCATTCAATGGTGCCAAAGTCTTCTCTTGATTTGATTTGAATAAAGGTCGTCATCAGTCAGAACTTGAAGAAAGCTGTGGATATAAAACAGTCTTTTCTACACATGTTGGTTTGTTTAGATGCAAGAGACTAAGGGCCTGATTTAGAGTTTGACAGATGGGTTACTCTATCACAAACGTGATGAATATCCCACCCACTGTATTACAATTCCCATAGGATACAATTGGATCGTAATACAGCGGACAGGATATCCATCCCGTTTGTGATGGAGTAACCCTATCTACAAAAATTCGAATTCAGGCCCTTAGTTTTAGTGTGTCATGGGCTGCAGAACGTTTCCAAGAGGTTATACGACGCATCATACAACCTACTGTTAATGCATTTAACTATCGCAATAACATATTGTTTTTTGAGCTACACTGAAGGAGCACGATAAAGCCCGCATGCAAGCATTCCAATTACTCAATAATGCAGGTTTGACCTTAAATGCAGACAAGTGTGAGTTCAATCAGACAAAACTGAAATTCTTTGGACATATCTTTTCTGATGGAGGTTTGACACCTGCTCCTGCAAACAGCCATGCTTTGACAAATGCTGAATCCCCACAAGATATTTCAATGGTATTCTCTTTTCATGGAATTGTCAGCTACTGTTCATGATACATAAAGGACTTTGCCACTGTCAGTGCTCCATTGAGAGTGTTAACAAAGAAATGTGTTCCTTTTAAGTGGTCACCAGGATGTTAAAAGAGTCTCAAAAGTATCAAACAAGACATTGCAAATGCTACAGAAATGGAGTACTTTAATTCAAAGCTCCATACCAAGATTGTGGTTGATGTTTGCCCTACGGGGATAGGCACTATACTTGCACAGCACAGTGGACACCCAAATGGAGGACAACAAATTGTGGCCTATACTAGTAGACGTTTGTCTCAAATAGAGCATGCCTACTCACAGCCTCTGAAGGAAAGTTTGTCTGTAGTATGGGCTTGTGAACATTTCCAGGTATTCCTGTATGGAAAGCCTTTTACACTGGTGACTGATCATCAAACTTTGGTGACCACCTTCGGCAATCCAAAAACCATGATGCCTCCGCATATTGAACAATGGGAACTGCAAGAGTAAAATTATACAATTGTGCATAGACGAGGAAAGGATCAGATTCCTACTGACTACTTTTCGAGACTACCTATCTAAGGTCATAGTACTCCCTCCAAGACAGCTGAGGCCTACATCAATTTAATTGTCATGTTCAAGTACACCAGCTGCAGTATCGTTAGTCCAAATTGTTACTGCTATGAGTCATGATAGTGACCTGCTAAAGGACATAATCACACATCAGTCGTGGAAGAAACACGTTCAACCTCTCAGTAATGATGGAGAGTATCAAAAGTACAAAATTGTCAAAGATGACTTGTCTATAACTCAATAAGGAGTCATACTGTGAGGATCATGATTCTGTAGAGTCTACAACAAAAGGTGAAAGAAGTGGCTCACAAAGGACATTGTGGTATTGTTGCTACAAAGAGAGCTCTCCGAGACCGAGTTTGGTTTCCATACCTAGATGAAAGAGTTGAAAAGGAACTTAAAGCCTATCACATATCCAAATGCCTGTCAAGCAAATATACTCAACATACTCTGAACATGTCAGAACTCCCTAAACATGTCTGGAAAAGAATAGCCATTGATTTCTTTGGTCTGGTTGACAATGGATACCATTTAATGGTGATTGTAGATAAACATTCACATTTTCTTATGGTCAAAGATCTCTCATTCACAACACTTGAGTGAGTAATCAGAAAACTTGATGGCATCTTTGCAATAGGGGGCTTACCAGTTATTGTAAAGTGTGACAATGGTCCACCCTTCAACAGTAAAAAATTGAAAGAATTTCTGAAGCATCTGAAAATAAAGCATCAGAAGATCACACTCTTGTGGCCACAGGCCAATGGACTTTTTGACCATTGTAGGAGTACACTGAAGAAAGCAAAGCAGCGTGCAACTATTGAGAAATTCAGTATAAAAACAGTATTGAACTCTACTTTACAAGCTTATAATTCAACATCCCACTCGACTTCAGGTGAAAGTCCTGCGACTTTGATGATCAGGAAAGCAAATGCAGCAAAGTAACCTCAATGAACCACTGAAAGAGATATACGTGACAAGATGATTCGTACAAGGGGCTTGGCTCATAAACAGAAAATGAAAGTCTATGCAGGCAAGAGGTGACATGCAAAAGACCTCTCATTCAAACAAGGAGATTTAGTGATCGTTCAACAGATACGCAAGAGAAAATCTGACGCTCCTCACGATGCTGAACCTTTCCAAGTAGAGTCTACCAAAGGACACATGGTGGCAGCCCAACGACTTGGAAAAGTCCATTACCAGAGACTCTTCTCACTTCAGGCCTCTATTTCATCGGTCTTCAACTCAAGATGGTGAAGGAAAGACTGTTGCTGACTCCTTACCATCATTGGCAATCTATGACTTTGAAGACAACCGTTAAATGTGTCCAGTAACCAGATGGTGTCGACAGATCAAACCCCGAGAAGATTAATTGAAAAGATGCAGTTGTCCATATATATACATATATGTGTGCATGTCTCTTGTTTTTCTGAAAAAAATGATTTTTTTCATTTAACAGAGGAGGAGATATAGGGCCAGCTGTCCAATGCATTGGTAACCTAGCACAGACTCACAAAATAGGGTTTGGGAGTTGCTATTAGGAAGGGGCTTGTAAAGGATGTCACACTGGTATGTATGAATGTTTTGCAACCGAAAATGCGATTGCAAAACATTCATACTTTACCAACTCCTGTAGGAGGTGGTAATCCATTCGGAAATGGGAAGGGGTCCCCAAGGGACCCCTTTCCATTTGTGAATGGGGAGGCCTAACATTTGTTTCTCAACAGGCAGTGGTCCCACGGACCACTGGCCACTCAAAAAAATGAAAAGATAAGTGTAGGAAACTGTCACTTTATGTGGTATGTAAATACAGACTAAAGGGTCCAGGGTTTCCGCAAAGTGCTCTAATGAGGGGTGGTGCAGTTGAGCAGCCTTAGGCTTAACACACAGGAGTGGAAGACTTCTACAAATACACACAATAGTTAATAAATGACACACATGACTCAATAAAGAGATTCACACCAATTTATAAAAACTGCAGATATCTTTTTATATGTTTAGGCATCAGAGAAAAATCGTTCAGGTAAGTACATTTTTAAATAGGAATTCTTTTCACTTTAAAAAGTGAATGCAGTGCAATTTCTGAGATCTGCAATGATATTCTATGGGAGGAAAAACACGTTCTGAAAATGGGTTGAGTACAGCGACTTACAAGGCCAGTCTCCAGGAGGTAAGGTGAGTAGTGGGCAAGGTCCAAGGCAGCACCCACAGGACACCCGAAGCAGCACAGGCGGCTGGGTGCAGAGTGGAAAACAGTGTTGGGTGCCCAAAGCATTTATATGGGGATCGGTCACTGCAAAAAGAGACTGTAGGCTCTGACCACGAGGCCAATCAGACCGAACTATCAGTAGGGCTCAGGCTTCACAATGCTCGGGCAGAGGTAGGCACCTTTGGTCTTCTCTATGGCTGAGGGGCCACGGGTGCAGGGATGTCCATAGGTGTCGGATTTTACCGACCAGATCGGATACAGTAGAGGGGGGCTGAGAGCAGAGGTTTCAGGCTTCGTCTCTGGAAGGTTGAAACCATGATGGACTCCAACTCTGGAGGGCTGGGGAACCTTGTTGGCACTGGTTGTCCACTTCAACTCAGGTCGGAGACAGTGGGTGCAGTGGTGACTTCAGGTGTTGTGTTTTGATGGTTCTAGAGGTGTCAGAGTCCCTTCTTTTGGAGTTTGTTGGAGAACAGGTCTGCTGTTCACGTGATTTGGTGATCTTTTTCAAAGGCAGGCAGTCCTCCCAGGTTTGAGTCACAGTTGCAGGAAGAGTCCCCTTTGGTGCAGATTTCTAAAAGGTATGCAGACAGGTCAGCGGGGCTGGTACCAAGTCAGCTGCTTCTTTTCTCCTTTTCTGCTGTCATGGCTCTTTATTGTCCTTAGTCTTCTTGGGTCATCAGGATCTGCTTCTCTGGTGCTAGGGGCTCCCCTAAATACTGAATTTGGGGGATTTGGGTGTGTGTAGGGTAGTAGCTAATGGGCTGCTGACCTTTGGGGTCACTACAGCCCCTCTATGACCATTTCCTGTGGGAAGTGGGAATATCCCTGCCCCAGAACTCCTAGGTATGTCATCTCAAAGATGGCTACATCTGAAAAATCATGTCCATCTTGCAGTAGCCCACCTTAGGGGTGGTACTAGCCTGGAGGTGGCATGTGTTTTTGACTACCTAATTTTCCCGCCTGTCCAGGTGCCGAATGGGCTCTGGAGGGGGGTGGCACCCTCTCCTGCGCTGGGAGCCAGATTCACATTTCAAAGATGGCAGCCCTTTGAGGCTTGCCACCTTAGGAAGGATAATCAGCAGATCATCCTGTTGGAGGGGGTGTTACACCCTCTTTCCAGAGAGGCTTTTGCTCTGGGCCACCTGAGAGCAGGAGGCTCTCACCCTAGGGGTCACGAACAGTGTCTTAGGGGGCAGGGTGGTAGGAACCAGTCTGTGAGCACACCAGAGGCAGTAAGGATTTCAGGGGGCACCTCTAAGGTGCCTTCTGGGTGCATGTATTGGTAAATCCAATACTGGAATCAGTGTGGGCTCACCAATACAAGATGCTTGATACCAAACATCCATATCTTCAGTAAAACCATCGTGTATCTGTGGAACTCGTATTGACCAGTGTCCAGCACATGCATTTAAAATAGCTTCCCCGGTCACTTACTGTGTCCGAGAATTGACATGGACATAGCAGGGGCATACCTGCTCGGGCAAAAATACCCTCACATGTGATATAACGCACCCCATCTTAGGGCTGTAAGGCCTGCTAGAGGGGTGACTTCCATATATTGCATACATGGTTAGGGGACATGGGACACAGGCTGTGTGCCATGTTGTGTTTTCACTTTTCCTGCACCAAGACATGAAGCCTGCAATGGCAGTCTGTCGTGCTTGGTAAAGGATCCCTTAGGGTGGCACAATTCGAGCGGCAGCCCTTAAAGTCCCCAGGTACCAGGGGGTACCATTTAGTGGGGTTTTACAGAGGGTGCTAAAGGATTTGCCAATTGGGGAACAACTGTGCAGTTTTGGGAAAGATCTCTGGCACTAGGGACCTGGTTAGCAGGAACCCAGTGCACTTTCTTTCAAAATCACATAATTTAGCAAGCCAAAAGTGGGTGGTAACAATATCAAAAAGAGGCACTTTCCTATAGAAACGTTACCTTTTTATTTTGGAAATGCAGCCCATTTTCCTTTAAGGAAAACAGGCTGCATTTTTTAAAAATTGCTTTATTTAAAAATAAGCCACAGACATGTTGGTCTTCTGAACCCAGCAGGCCACCAACCTGTGAGTGCCGGCCACTTCCAAAGGGTCACAAATTGCGACCTACCTCATGAGTATTAATGTGGTTGGTCCCTTGAGACCCATTTGGGAATCGCAAATAGTGTCTCAGACACTGTTGTACTGCGACATACAATTTGTGAGCCACTAAAAATCGCAAATTGCTTATCGCAAACACTGAGGGCCGTACATCTGGCCTTTAGTATCTAAATTGCAGGTTGCCATCACTGAGGGTCATGCATCTGGCCCGTAATGTCTTGCATGATTTAGAATGGAACCTTTCTGGCTCTCTAAGGACTCTGTATAAGTGTGATATAATTGCTAGAATAGAAAGTGAAGGAAGCTTGGTTTAGAATGTTGGAGTTCACAGGTACATGCAGAGGAATAAAAGATGTGTAATTTACAGTTCTGTGTGCGGCCTAGTTATTCAGCAGGTACCAGGCTGGGGAAGACATTACAAGGAAGTAGCTGCATTCCTGGCATTGTAATACACATACAGTAAAAGGTATAGAACCATTCAGCGTGGCTGATTATCAGAACAACTGTTCAGAACATACGCACCCGGCACCCAAAGCATGGCCACAGCTGCAGGACACAATGTTAGAGGTGTGTGACGTTCACAGACGGTACCCCGGCCAGTGTCTTAAATATATTAACCTACTGCTCGATTTGTATAAATATAAGTACCAGGGCACAAGATATTTCTCAGGAGGCCACTATGGTTGGTGCTACCCACCATCCCTCCCAGCACTGCCAAACACTAAGCACCACACAATACAAGTATGACAGTTTGGACTATCACCAATCATCTCAAACTATAAGGATGGACTGGACCCCATAGTTTTATTATTTGTTTAAAGCATATCAAAAGCTTGGTTGATGAACTCTGTTTAAAAGTAGACAGAAAGGACCATCATGAGAGGGATTTTAATAAATAAGTGCAGGTATTCATAAGTAAGTCCCAGGTCCAAGCACCGGCAAACACCGATAGAAATTAAGCACCGTCTGTTACACAGATTAAAACTGTAATTACGAAGAGGAACACTACATTCAAAACATCAACTTGAACTGGTTCCCGTTGAAAGAGTTTGACTAGAAGATTGTTGTTCTGTGGTTTCAGTAGCCAGCCTTTGGAAAGGCAAAAGGAAGATAAACTGCAAATATGCAGCTGAAAAGCATCCTCTGTGGAAGGGCAGTCCACTATATCGGAACCACTGACAGAGCAAGAGTCCAATCTAGGGGCAGATTTATGGACTTTCCCTGCGCCCCTTAGCAGCCCCCTACCACCACCATATGTGTGCCGTATTTAAAATAAGGTGCCCCATGGCGCAGGGTAGGGGACAATAGTGTCATTTCTTATGATGCTACTGATGTACTCTGCAGGAGTCTCATAAAAATATTGGCGCTACTCCTGCAGAGTACATAGGGGCCCATTCTAAGGAATGGAAGGCCCCTTTTAACACCTTCTCTTCAGTAGGCACTGAAAGTGCCGTAAAAATGGCGCAAGGAAATCTCATAGATTTCCTTGCGCAATTTTTCGCAAGGTGCAGGCATAATGTAGCGCAAAGGGTTACAGAGTGGCGCAATGCATAAATTGCACCACTCTGTAAGTACGGCAGGGGGATTTTGGCCTCGTTGGGCTACATTAACGTCAAAATAAATTGTTGCGCAAGGTGGCGCTAGAAGCCTATAAATATGACCCCTAGTGTGCACAGTGCACTAGTGAGTGGAAGAGAATTTCACGCAGTGTCTTGTATGCAATACATTACACACCTTTACACTTGTAGCATTTCAGGGTCTTCAGCCTTCCTTGAATTGAACAGTCACTTTCCTAATATTGTCACTGAACAACACCATTTTTTAAGTCTAGTTATTAAGCTTTCCCCATAGACATGAATGAAACATGCATGTATTTTCATGATTCATTTTCCTACAATCTGCACAGCCATGAGGTGCATGAAGGAAACACGTGTTTTTTCGTTATTCTGGAACACACATTTAGGGTGTTATTTTAATATATATTGATGGAGGTGAAGCATCCGCTTTGTGAAATTTACAGCACCTAAATTCAAGCGATTAGCAATACACTTTCAAGAAGTGAATGCCTAGTTTCGCAAGCACTTCAACAAACCACCCACTGAAAGGTATAAAAATAAAAGCAAAACAAACCCGCTTTTCCAAAAAAGCCACGAAACACAAAACTAAATACCAGCAAACATGCCGTGTTGTATTTTCTATCACCATGTTTATTCTAAATGCTAATATTCGAGCAGTTCTGTGCCTCAGTAACAGTGACTTGCACTGTTTGTGCACTGTACTCGTAACCTGTCGTAAAATGTAGTGATGGACACATCTGTTTACCAAGCCCCGTCCTGTACCACAACAACAATTACCAACCGTCACACAGAGTTGTACAAGGAAGCAATAATGTTACATCTGTTGTTACTGGAGTGACTTCACCCCTAGCATGTGTTTACTAGTTATTTGCGGTTGTTAAGTGTGTTACAAGCTGTTCCTATGGCCTGCTTCCCTGAGAAGAAAATTACTATGGGAAATAGGAGCATTTTATAAATTACAGCACACAGTCATCATTTTAAGCAATAGCACGCGGAGTTATTTTTGATCCAGCCTAATAGTGTGGTTTTGAATTTACAGTAATAAACTACTTTTCTGAAACAGTGTTTGTCAAGAATACTTTTCGTGATCGCTTCACTGTGAAAACAGCCGGTCAAGCACAGACATATCAGCATAAATGCTGTTGCTGCTCTGTTTTAAGTAGTTTTATGACCTGTCTTTTTTTCATTTACACAATAATGACTAAAGTAAATGGTGATGCCAACTTAGTTTGGCCATGACATCGTCACTTGGCAACGTCCACTACAGTGTTGCTTTCATTACGCTGCATATTCTTTTATATGAATCAATAAAAAATAATCTAAATGCAAAATAATGTTATATATTTTTTCATCGCAGGACATATCTTCAAAACCAATGGCCTCAATTATACAGTCCGCCGGGGGAACTGGTAATTTGCCCTTCCCCCTTGGTGGAGGACTGTACATTCTGTTTAAAGATCCCGCCTTCATGGCAGAGAGCTCTGTCCTGTATGGAGAGCCGCTGCCACTTGCAGTTCCCTTTACAGTAATGAAGGAGTGCTGATCCTCTGCTTTAAACATGGTGTCCGCCATTTTTTGTTCATCGAAAACAAAGGGCCTTATTTAGATCTCGGCAGACGAGTTACTCCATCACTATCCTTTGGGATTTATATTTCGGAGGATAGGATACAGGCCCAAAGTCTCAAAGAGGGAGTTAAATTACTCTGAACAAAAAATGAGTGGCCCGATTTGCAGGGAGCTTACCCCCTCAATGTGGAGGTCATTTTGCATTTTCCTTGCCTGTGTCTGCCATACCTGGCACTTCCCCCAGCTCTACACAGAGCAGTTTTGTACAGTGGGAGTGCTGCCAATTTACGCCGCCACCCACACCACTATATTGTAAGTGAGGACTTAATTTTTCTTCTTCTCTGCCTTAACGTGTCCGTGTTTACCAGTCAATCCCAAAATGTCAATTTTTTGGCTTTAAACTTTGTGATTCAAAAAGTGATACTCATATGAGCCCCCTCACCCACAGTGTATAACTGTTGACACACTCCTATGCTCGTTTCTGATGTCTTTGGTAAACTTGGCCTAGTTTTGGCCAAGATCACAGCTCACGCTGAATATTGTGGAGTAGGACAAACTCACTGCTCAATTTGCAACTTTCATGCCTTCCTGAAGCGCTCCCTGAAATACATGTTTACCACTACCACTAGCCTCTCCTGCCAACCGAACATCCAATGCTTTGCTTTAAAAGTACTGAGAGGGACAGAGAAATGGAGAGAGAAGTTGAAGTGTTCCTGTGGTCTAGCTGTAGACTGTGGAATTAGATGACCCATCCTTAAGGGAAGCCCACTGGAATTATGTGATTGTCTATAAGTAGTTGTGGGTGGTGAGCTCTGACATTCATTTTTGAGGACTGGCACTTATTTTTCATCATTACACTCGGGCACAAGACAAGAATGAAAAAGGTGCAAAAGCAATAAAGTAGGATGAAGACAAAAAAGGTATATATAGATAAAGGCAGTAAGAAGAGATGAAAAAGAAACTGGAAGAGTGAGATAATAAGACAGGAAACGTAGCGGGGTGAGAAACAATCATGAGGAAGAATTAAAACTTGGCTGGAGGCCACTGCTGTTTTTTCACAGGTAAAACACTCCAATTGCCCCAAGGCATAATAGCAAGCTTTCCACTTGCTAGCTCGTTTTAGGTTTCTGTCCCCCTATCTGCCCGATATGGGAGTGTCTATAAACAAGCTACACCACAGCACTAATCTTTGAGAAAAACGTTGACTTTGAAGTTTGCTATATTTTTCTGGCTGTGGGCTTTTTCTGGGTGAGAAAGACAAATACTCACCAGACTCAAACAAGTGCCCGTGCCAGCGGTGTGCCAGCGGCCACTGCCTCTGCACTGCGCCATCTATGCCCCTCCCCTACACTTTGTTACCTCTAGATTTGTACCACCTGCCGACATTTTTAGATTCCACATCACCGAAACCTCACAATTCTATTCCAGAATGCCTGGGCCCCTTCCTATGTGGTTAATGCTCTGTAGATATAGTATTTCCTCTCAGTTTGCTTTTGGACAACAACCTTTTTTTGCTTTACAATCTTCATCTTTTTTTTTTCTTTTTCATCCTTACCAACTTGGATATGGATGCAGATAAACAGATGTTAGAGTGCACGTGTCTTTTCATTACCAGAATCTAACCTGAATTAGTTTCTAGGCATGAAAGTGCGTGTGCAGAAGGCCAATCAGTGCAGTTTCCTTAAAAAAAATCGGAATTTCTTGAGGAAATGTGCCCTTACTTTCTTCCTGTTTTTAGGTCTTGCCTATCAGATTTTGGCCGATGCTGCACAGCACTTCTGGAGATGATCCATAGTATCAGTAAACAGCATTGGCACCGCCTGTTAGTGACTCTTCTAACTCTGCAAATCTCCTCATCTTCAAACCTGTGCTCCTCCCCAAACCCTAACACTGCACTACTCCACCTCCTGCACCAATGCTGCTCCTGAAGCCTGGACACTGCACTGCCACACCTCCTGCACCAATGCTGCTCCTGATGCCTGGACACTGCACTACCACACCTCCTGCACCAATGCTGCTCCTGAAGCCTGGAAACCGCACTACCCCACCTCCTGTACCGGTGCTGCTCCTCAATCTGGACACTGCACTACCCCACCTCCTGTACCAGTGCTGCTCCCCATTCTGGACACCGCACTACCCCACCTCCTGTACCGGTGCTGCTCCCCATTCTGGACACTGCACTACCCCACCTCCTGTACTGCTGCTGCTCCCCAATCTGGACACCGCACTACCCCACCTCCTGTACCGGTGCTGCTCCCCAATCTGGACACTTCACTACCCCACCTCCTGCACCGCTGCTGCTCCCCAATCTGTACACAGCACTACCCCACCTCCTGTGCCGGTGCTGCTCCCCAATCTGGACACCGCACTACCCTACCTCCTGCACCAGTGCTGTCCCCCAATCTGGACACCGCAGTACCCCCCCTCCTGTACCGCTGCTGCTCCCCAATCTGGACACCGCGCTACCCCACCTCCTGCACCGGTGCTGCTCCCCAATCTGGACACCGCAGTACCCCACCTCCTGCACTGCTACTGCTCCCCAATCTGGACACCGCACTACCCCACCTCCTGTACTTGTGCTGCTCCCCAATCTGGACACCGCACTACCCCACCTCCTGCACTGCTACTGCTCCCCAATCTGGACACCGCACTACCCCACCTCCTGCACCGGTGCTGCCCCCCAATCTGTACACAGCACTACAGTGGAGAAGTGTGGCTCATTGGTTAGAGCGGCAGACCCTGAAGCAGAGATGTGGCTCAAGACCAGGGTTCAAGTCCCGCTTTGGCAGGTCTTGGGCTCAATTCCCCTTGACCAGATAATTCTCGCCTCGGTGCCTAATCTAATTCATGGGTCCCACTCTGCAACTCTGGGCAATAGCTTGCTTAATCTCCACAACGGCCCCAACAGCGCTTGGATGCCTGGCTTCACCCTGGGGGTGCTCAGGAGTGGGCGCCTCACAGGGAAAAGCCAGGAGGGGTTCCATAGCGGTATGAGTACAGCGCCTTGAGACCCTAACGGGTGAGTAGTGCGCTATACAAGTGCTAATTTTTACATTTTTTACCCCACCTCCTGTGCCGGTGCTGCTCCCCAATCTGGACACCGCACTACCCCACCTCCTGCACCAGTGCTGCTCCCCAATCTGGACACCGCAGTAACCCACCTCCTGCACTGGTGCTGCTCCCCAATCTGGACACTGCACTGCTCCCTCCATTAGAGCTGGTGCTGATGCTCCTCAAGGAGCCTGAGATACCCCCCCACTGGGCCCAGTTATGGTCCGGTGGCACCAGGGGCTTGTAAATATGCCCCTGTGCTTAGACACACTTCAAAACTTTTTGCATGTTGTATGTGTGCATGCAAAGTCAGAAAAGAAATGAGAAAAAAAACGTATATTTTTTAACACTTGCTTTTAAAAGGCATTGACTTTTGGTGCAAAACCCTGTCTACTGTTGTTTGTAGATAGGGTTTTGCGTCAAAAGGCATGGGTGGTTGCATGGGAATGCCCATGTAGCACCTATGTAACACCCCCTTGGGGCTAAGTAACGCAAAGCCGAACTTTGTACTGCTTTGCTTTACTTTTAGGGTACTTTCCAGCGCACAACAAGATTTGCACTGAAAAGTAAATTGGGGGGGGGTTAGCTTGTGCTGGTTAGTGTCACATTTGTGACGCTAACCCACCGCAAAATGTTTGTAAAACTCCCCTTAAATGTCTTAAAGCTGTTATACCGTTGCTGTGTTCATGCCAGCATATGAACCCGCTTACTGCTGCAAAGTACCACGAGGTCTAGAGGCACAGGGAGCCCTTGAAACGAATGCGATGGTTACTTTAGCACCCTTTCTCGCTAGCTTTTTTCCACTGTGTTTTGAACCGTATATCAACGCGTCATCCAGTTCCTCCTGTCCTGAGTATGACTCAGATGAACGGAATGTGAAGAACGTGCTGTGTACGACAGGTGCACGTTTTCACGCAGACAGGCCGCACAGTAGCATGGAAGCCAAAACGTCTCAGGGGGTCATACTTCAACATACAAAAATGTATTTTAAAGAAATTCAGGTGTTTTATTGCTTCGTTTAGGAAGGATTGTAATATGTTTTCAAAGCACACTCGTTATTATCTTAATTACACTTTGGAAATACAACCCCCAAATACAGAATAACTTAACAAATTAACTTGCTCATAAATTGATCAGAGAATAATACATTTTTAGCTGTTATTTAAAAAGAACATACTCTTGGAGACATATTTATATCTTTTGCTAACAATAACTAGCACAACAAAATATAATTGTAACACACGGCTCAGGACTCGATGAAGGAGGGGGGTCAGCTAAAAGGGCGCGCAGGACCCTCGGGGAGGGGGTATGGTGTTCGAAATGCAGGTTCCAGGAGGGAGCAGTACAGTGTCCTAGGAGGTCAGCACGGAGCCTTTGGGGGCGGTAGGGGAGAGAGGAAGAGCGCACTATCCTTTGGGTTCAGACGGGGCATGGATCTTATAGCAAATAGGAGTCCTGGTGTGCAGCATAGCGTTCAAAGGTGGTGGTAGGGAGCAGTTCAGGGTCTAGCGTGGTATACAGCAGGAGAGGGTAAAGGGTGCTGGGAGTAGCACAAGGCTGGCGGGAGCAGTGCAGCATCCCTAGGGAGTAACAGGATCTCTGAGGGAATCAGCTCTAGGTCCAAGAGGGAGCAGCACCGGGCTCATGGAATGGAGCAGTGCAAGAAGCAGCAGTGCAGGAACCAGACAAGAAAAGCGGTGCTGGGCCCAGTGTGTGTGTGTGGGGGGGGAGGGCATCTCAGGCTCCTTCAGGAGCATCAGCACCAGCTCTACTGGAGGGAGCAGCAGCGGTGCAGGAGGTGGGGTAGTGCTGTGTGCAGATTGGGGAGCAGCACCGGTGCAGGAGGCAGGGTAGTGCGGTGTCCAGATTGT
The DNA here is from genome assembly GCF_031143425.1 of Pleurodeles waltl. Classification (NCBI taxonomy): domain Eukaryota; kingdom Metazoa; phylum Chordata; class Amphibia; order Caudata; family Salamandridae; genus Pleurodeles; species Pleurodeles waltl. The sequence goes on from NC_090437.1 coordinate 45,919,112, forward strand.
GGAGCAGCACCGGTGCAGGAGGTGGGGTAGTGCGGTGTCCAGATTGGGGAGCAGCACCGGCACAGGAGGTGGGGTAGTGCTGTGTACAGATTGGGGAGCAGCAGCGGTGCAGGAGGTGGGGTAGTGCAGTGTCCAGATTGGGGGGCAGCACCGGTGCAGGAGGTGGGGTAGTGCAGTGTCCAGGCTTCAGGTGCAGCACCGGTGCAGGAGGTGAGGTAGTGCAGTGTCCAGGCTTCAGGTACAGCATCGGTGCAGGAGGTGGGGTAGTGCAGTGTCCAGAATGGGGAGCAGCACAGGTTTGAGGATGAGGAACTCTGCAGGGTTAGAAAAGGACGGCCATGGTGAGGACTTTCCTTGCCAGGCCGCAGCGGTGCAAGGCTCCTCTTCCTGCAGAAAAGGTACAGCAGGGCAGCAGCTGGGCAAGAGTCTCTCTCTGCCACAAAAGGTACGCGGCCTTTGAGCGGTATCCTTCGTGCCAACTGCCATTTTACCACCCACAGTGCAACATTTAAACAAACAAGGTGGTAAATGCTGGGGCGAAACGATAAAGAAGGGGACCACAGGGGAGCAGGGATATGGAGTGGGCACCCCCAAAAAGAAAAAAAAGGGAAAGCAGGCATGAAGGAAGTCACTATAAGAAAAACAAACAAGAAAGACAGATGGCAGTAGGCCACATTCACAGCTGGGTCACGGTCTGCCTGCACCCCAGATCAAACAATATAAATAAAAAAACTCTGCCTGCTGCCACAATAAACAGGAGGGTAGCAAAACAAATTATAAAAACAAGAGTGCAAGAATAGGGGGGGAGGGGGCAAAAAAGCAAACAGAGATATCACGGGGGTGCAAACGCCTACACTTACACACTTACGGTGCACTGGTGTAAGTCCTTCAGTGCAATATCCACAGATCCCGCAGCAGCAGTTCAGGCTTCCTTTCTTCTTGAAACAGGCCCAGCCAGGCAGCAGTGGTGCAAGCATTTGTCCACTAACAAGATCTAGTTCACCTAGTCACCAGGGGGTGAGCAGGGTGGGGGCTGGCCATTCACCTTAGCTGGCTAGTGCCTGGCTAGCTGCATCCAATACTTTGGTGAAATCAAAACCTGTTTCTAGTGCTTTATTGTGCACTTAGGGACCACATAACTCCATGCAGTCATGGGCACGGTTTCTAAACTATGAGTTTCATGTGAGTACCTCATGCATTCTGGGTCTTGTATGGAGCCTTTCTGACCTTTCATTGGACGAATTACCCTCACACACCTGTTTCTAATGATTTGTAGTTATAAGTCCAGGACTGGATGAGATGGGGTGAGGCGGGCACCCTATGTATAATACAGATTGTGCGATGGGCCTCTTTGCTCCCTGCCTCCAGAGCACAGCAGTGCAAGCTCCCCCTAGCGGACAGCCCAGCCTCAGGCCGCTGGCAGTAGCACAGGGCCCCATCACACAGGTACAAGGCAGAGAGCAGGAGTCCAGCATCTGCAGCAGCATTGCAAGCTCCCCCTAGCGGACAGACCACCAAAGGCCGCTGACAGCAGTACAGGGCCCCATCACACAGGTACAAGGCAGAGAGCAGGAGTCCAGCATCTTCAGCAGCAGTGCAAGCTCCCCCTAGCGGACGGACCACCAAAGGCCGCTGACAGCAGTACTGGGCTCCATCACACGGGTACAAGGCAGAGAGCAGGAGTCCAGCATCTGCAGCAGCATTGCAAGCTCCCCCTAGCGGACGGCCCAGCCTCAGGCCGCTGACAGCAGCACAGGGCCCCATCACAAACAGAGAACTGGTACAACGCAGGCCGCAGGAGAAAGAAGGGGAAGCACTTGCAGCAGCAGTGCAGGTATCCCTGCATACTCGGCAGATTGTCCCCTTCCTGGCAGAGCTTTCAGGTCCCAAAATGGCTTCGCGCCACTTAAAGTGAGGATCGGCTGTAATCCAATCTTTTCTCGAGCTGAACGGTACAATGGGATGAGGGGTAATAAGGGAACACATAAACGTTTTTTGAAAGTGAAATGTTCTGTCTGCCACGTTCTTATTGATTGTCCCTATTATCTACTCACTCGTAAACAATGTTTAAAACCTGTTCTTTTAATATGGTCAGGGTCTGAGGCAATTACGTTTTTGGCGAATATGTAATTTTATTTTGCCCTTGGTATTGCACTTTTTAAAATGTTTATTAAACATCAAGTGTTAGTTTTTAATGATATTATGTAAAGATGGTGGTTTACGTGATTGTTATATGGTTTAATGATCTTGCTAATGATGTTTTAGGAACATGTGTCTTAATAAACGTACTATTATCCTATATAAAGAATAACAGCGCATGCATCAGCATTGCGTGCATCTGTACACACATAGCAGGTACTTCAAGCACTGAAGCAGTGCACACTCCCCTCACGCACACAGACCTGCCGCGGTGCACGCTCCATGCTTCGGAGACAGAACAGGCACAGTGCTTGCAAGTGTCGCTCACAAGCAGGAAAGCGCTAGGGCCTAGGCAGCAGCAGAAGCACGAGCTTTGGTGCGCCAATGAGGGATTTACTGGTTTCCATGACCAAAGGGGACGCGCGCCGCCCCTAAGAAAAGTTCAAATGCATAAATGATGAATTCAAATGTATTTAACAGTGACGTGCATCCACGTTGGCGTCACCCACTTGCCACTAGCTGCTGTTTCTCCGCCTATGAGCTATTTCCTTTGATCCCGGAGCCACAAGGATGACTTTAATAGCCTCAGATAAACAGACACTAAGCCGCGAGGAGAGTAAAATGATCGCCATGGAGAGACGGTGGTCAGTACCTTGGCAGCTCTGAGAGTGGCAGGCACCGTATTATGTAACACCACCATGGGAGGTCAGTGACCTTACCGGACAGATGGCCACCATTTCTCTACCTGGGTCCTATAGAAAATTAAATTATGTACAATTTTGTTTCCTTCACTGATGAAAGACAGGAACCAGAAGACTGAGGACGTCTTCTTTCTGCTTTACTTCTCTCTCTGTTCCGTTCTCTCGCTTTGTCTCGCCTTCTCTCTCGCTGGCCAGAGAGATGATAGGAATGCTCACTGTTCTTGATTCAGACCTGGACATGTCCTTGTGTGACACCAGAGGTGCTGATGGCATCATGTTTAGCCAGGGCTGTTCCCACATCCATGTGCTTAACGAAGAACAGTGCGATACAAAGAATGGACTCTTTGCCAACCATGGATTGCAAGGGAAGCACTTAGGATACGTTGATGTTGAAAAATACACTCCTGATATTCTCCACCTTGAGAACATGTACACCAGTACACCAAAATGTACACCAAAATATAATGATATTTCGTAAAAAGCCAGTATAAATCAGAAAACGGTGTGACTAATGACCTCTTATAAATTAGTGTTGAGTAGTGTGAGACAACAGTGGTATTTAAAAAACGTGTTTAAAGCTGTATATTTCATCTTTCTACTTGGAACTTGGTGCAGCCAGAATTTAATCTCTGACCTGCAGTGTGAGGTTATTCCATGTACATCTCTTTTTGTTTTGAAGCAAGGCAGAAGTGCACAGGAGGTTTCCATACAGTGAAGCATGGCCATATATTTCGTTCCTGAATCACCCTTTTGGCCCAATTTTGGATCCCTTTGATGAAGGGTACAAAAGCTAAAACATGAAGGAGTGACGTGCTGTCTCCACCAATGTAGTTAAAGCTCGTGCCGTCCTTGGGTTTGAGTTAAAACACTCCTGGGCCGTGGAAAATGGATTTCGAGCTACGCATTGAAAACCTGAGGGTGGTACTTCAATATCTGAAAAGCGGAAAATGCCAAAGCCACTATTTGTCATTACTCAAACATGGAAGGACATGTTGGTATGGGAAACAGAGTCGCACGCCATTCTGTGAAGCGCAGAAAAAAATCACTCCGAACAAATCAGCTTATGACCCAAGGTTGTTTCAGCGAAACACAAGCAGGAATTATTTTCCACAACATTCCAATGGCTCTGATATTTCGCAGGCCCTTAATCTGTGCTCTCCAAAAGGTGTTTCCTTATCTGCAGACAGTGCTAAAGGGCATGCGTACGTGCTACGTGGCCGGGGTCACACCTGACATCTTTTTATAGTGATGCACAAGAGCGCAGAACAAAGACACAGGGCCCAGTTCGCAAAGGTCCTCCACACTCTGGCGGGGTCCCCGCAGTCATGGCGGGGCCTCCACAGTGGGTAAGGACGTCCTCCGGCGACTGCCAAAGCCCTTTGTGAACCGGCCCCACAGCTGAGACACCCACGGACCCAGGCACATCTCGTGATAACGTGGTGGTGGAAATAGGCAGGGGCAAGACTGAGATCTGGCTTAGTAGATTCAAGCCTCCCAAGTCACATGGTACAACCACGTGACACGCGGTTTCACATCTCATCACACAGCAACCTGGTGAAGAGGCAGAATCACAGGATGATCTGGAAACTCTTTCACGGAGAGGGTTCCTGCTCAGGTGTGAATGCTTTGCACAAATGGGCTCCAATGTAAACCTCACAGGGCATGGACGGTGGCACTGGTGAGCAGGGCAACATCCTCAGCCTATCGAGCCCTAAACGCAGCCACGAAGAACTGGTACACGTTTCTGCTCACAAGTGGCCCCATATAATATTGGGTGGACCGTGCCGGTAGGTACAGAGCCTTGTGGTCCCAAATCACAATGAGCACTAGTATGTAGGGCAAGGTCAGGTTGGGGCTAGTAGGGTTGTGAGGGGGGAGGGGTACGGGAAGGCCATAAATGGGCGAAGTGCAGGGATATAAGAGGTAGAAGTGCACATCCCACTGCGCCCCTTTTTGTGTCTGGACAACCACAGACTGCTTACCTGTCTTGTACATTTTGTTTTCACGTCCCACGGCGTACAGCATGGGTGTAATAGGTCAGTCCGTTCAGCCACTGTCTCCCTGGCACCGTGAGAGCCGGCATTTGTTCCTGCTCATATGTGTACATCTGCTTAAAAAGGTGTGCACTATAGTGCCTAAGTTTGGACCAATACGTCACTATGCAAATGTTTTCTTTTTTTCACCCTCGTTATTTTTTGTATTTTTTTCAGACATCCCTGTGTGTATAAATTATGCCTTCAGTTACGATAATATAAGGCCACTAGCAATTTTTGTTTGCAACTTTAAGAATCATATTTTGTTGCATGTCAAACTATTGTATACAGAAATATTGCCTGACATAAATATCGCACCCTAAATATCATTCACAAAAATATTGTCTCAATGGGTGTACAGCTTCTATTTTTACATCCAATGGGGTGATATGTTTGCAAGCAATTTTTAGGACACAATATTTATGTGAAACAATATTCTTGCAATGATATTCTTGTACAATATCATCATATTATCCTGTGAAGGGCATTGAAAATTAAAATAATTTTTGTGCCAGTGGTAAGTGCACCTGCCCACTGGGAAGCACCATTTTGTTCTATTAAAATTACTTGCGATCTTCATTTTGTTAAATTAAACATGTTTATTGCAGCATATGACCACTACATTTAGTTAGTGACATGTTTTAATGTTTTAGATATTCTTAAAATTTTTGTGGCATAATCTTCCAATCTACATTTAATATAATCAATGCCAAACCAGACCTATTGCCTTTGAGAATATTTGTTTGACACCGGGATCAAAAAGAGGAAATGCTCTGATACATAATGGCCTTAATCACTTAACCCTTCCCTGAGCTCAAACTCTATATGAGGGGATTTGTTTGTAATAAAATCTTTGAGTTAATTACTTACTCTCATTTGTCATTTATGCAGTGCACAATCTTCATTGTTATGGCATCTGTTGAGACGGAAAAGTTCTCTGCATGGTAAGAGACACGCACCCCTACCCTGAGTGCCCAACTGTACTGTTTTTTGAATCCCTAATGCTGATTTTTGTCATAGGCATATGCAGATCATATGTGTGCACAATGACATAGCCCTGTCTCACGGATTGCGGTCTTGTTGGACTGGGAGGGGCGGCTAAAGTGCTAACCTCATAGTTGAGGAAGGCTATCACCTTCACAAAGAGTTAAACAGCATGAGTGTGGTGATGGCAGCATATTGTATAGTGATCAGTCGACATGAACAGGTCCATTTTAGGATTGAGCTCGCAAAGCGCTCTGTCCCTGTTGTAATCTCTCTATGTGCTTGTACCCACGCCGATGTCACGCCCATCAGTTTGGTTGGTTGGTGGGCTTGCCTTTTAAAATTCGCTTGATTTCATTAGTGAAAGGCATGCATACGTCATGCCTTTTCCGGTGTTTAGCCCTCCTCGAGCGCACCGGCCAACAACTGAAAACATAGGAGGCTCCATGTTTTCCGTATGGTTTCTGGAATACTTTTTCTCTTTATTTTGTAGGCAGCTCAATCTCGCTGGGCAGTAGTCGAGCGGTTTGCATGACATCGACCCTGTTACGTGGATAATTGCACTTTTGCCGGTCACATGGATAATTTCACTTTTGCCGATATGTTTCACTACGAGCAAACTTCTGTTTCCCTTTGTATGTCTGCTTCACGCTCATGGCGGCCGTCAGCTCAATTATGTGAAACTGTTTTACTTTTCATTTTCAGTTTATGTGGCAAGAAAAGTCCAGTTAGGAGTTTACCAAGCTAATACCTCTAACTTGAGCAAACGCAAGACCCATTGCATTGCAAATGCTTGTTATCCTGGGTCACCGGAGCGAGGCCTTCAGCTTCACTCTCCTTTTTAAAGTTCCGCTGCTGTGTGCTTAACTCACCATTGGCCTACATCATGTAGATATAGAGTGCAGAGTTGTGCAAGAGTAGTGAATCTGAGCTGGATGTGCATGTGCCTGGGAAGGGTACAGTACAAGGGCTGGAGCAGTACTGTGTAGTACATGAATGGCTAGTACATACACTCAGTGTATATTTGTCTGTGAGGAATATTTTGCATGAGAGATGTACTGCTGTGCATTAAAAGCATGTGCTGGGTGTATGTGTGCTTGTAAGAAGTACAATACATAAAGGATAGAGTGTTGTGCAACATGTTGAGTGTGTGTGCTTGCAAATAGCACACCCTGGTACAGTACAGAAAAGCTACAGTACTGAGCAGTGCACATAGAGTGAATGTGTGTGCTGAATGTATGTGTGTCCGTGGTGGCACAATGTATGAAGGTAACAGTACTAGAGACTATGGGGGTCATTACGAGCTTGGCTGTCACTAGACAGCTAGACTCGCGGGTGGCGATGGGACCGCTGCCAATGCGTCAGTCCGAGCGCCACATTACAACCCTGGCAGTTGGGCCACCAGCTCCACCAGGATTGGAGATCCCAGTGGTCTGGAGGTGGTAACGGTCCTAATCTGCCAGTGCAACACTGCCCTACGGATTACAACTCCCTTCCCCGCCAGTGGTTTCATGGCAGTACCACTGCCATGAAAATGCTGGTGGAGAATGAGTGCAGGGCCCTCCTTGACCAGCATGATCGTAATGTTCATTGTCTGCTTTGCAGACAGTGAACATTGCAAGGGAGCTGATGCACCATACAGGCTACAGCATTGCCGGCGGCTTAATTATGAGCCGGACACAATGCTGTAGCCTGTTGCCCGCTAGGCCAGCGAGCAGAAACTCAGGTTTCTACCCGCTGACCTAGCGGCAAACTCTTAATGGGGCTGGTGGGGAGGTAGCCTGTGTGGTAGCAACCTCCCCGTCTGAAGTTCGTCTTACAGTGAAAACCATCTGCAGAACGTATAATGATCCCCTATGTGTGCTGTGAAAGTACACTGAATGTAAATGTGCCTGCCATGGTACTTTACATCGAGGACCCTGGGTTCCATTTTAGGAAGCCCAGGCCTGCCTGGTAAAGACATGAGAAGTAAAAGAATCACCCTGCACCAGAAAGAGTTGTGTATTGCTGCATTCCTATAAGCTGGGTGGGACACACACTGAAGGCGGGGAGCAAGAGACTCCACCTTTACACTTCAAAAGGCTGCTCTTTGATTCGGTGATAGATCACAAGGAAGTTGCCTGGACACATCTCAGGAAGGAGATGGAGTTGATAAGGGAATCATAAAGAGTAGGGTTGGGAGCCCAGGATTAACCTTTTGATGCACATATCACTGTAGCTGACATCCAGCTATGAACTTTAGTCACTCACATAGCCTGTTTTGTGGGACAAACAGCTTTGGAGTCTTTCCTGCTGTGACAGAAAAACTTTCAAGAGGAAAGAAAAGAAGGAAAAATGCACATTTCAAAGGAAGAAGAGGCCCAATATCAAATGTCAAAGACTCGTTGTCATCTGCCAAGCAGCCAGACGGGATGTGTGAGAAGAGGAATCTCTGCAACATTTCACCAGTGAACAGGACAGGAGGCAAAGGCCTGCTAGTCTATCTGAGTGAGGGGATATCATCCAAGGAAGCCGGGATCACCAGCCCTGGAGCCTGGCGCACCAGCGCCTGCCTGCTTGCCAAGACTAGTGTGCCCTGTAAAGAAGAGGACAGCGTTGGAGAGAACTAGGTCAATTGGAGATCCCTACCGAGAGGACTCCTTGAGTAAGTTGTAAGGATATGACTACACATCGATTGGGTCATTGCCCGGGTGCAGAAGCGAACCAGTGACCCCGTATGCCAGGAGATGGCTGCCATGATCTGAGCTGGTGTAGTAAGCTCTGTGGGGGAAGCTCCAGACCAGCACCGCCTAGTTGCAGTGATACTGTATGACAGAAGGGGCCACTGTTGAATTTATTGTTGCCAGAGCATCAAGCCGGGTGTCTGCCTTAACTGGCGACTCTGTATGCCAGGAGGGTCACCCTGGTGTGGCGATTGCACCGACAGAGTCTGCACCTAGGCTGGAAAGTTCCACAGCAAACTTGTATGCCAGAAGGGCTGCTGGTACCAACACTGCCAGATGTGCAGGTCGTTGCCAGGAAAGAAGATTGCAGCTGTGACCGGCGAGTCGAGTCCGCAAACCAAGACCTGCCCTGACTGATCTCCACAAGGACCATAAAAGACGCCACAGGAGACGTCAAATCTTCGCTGGGCTCTAGTCGGAAGCTGGAGGATCGAATCCCCACCTACCCCCCAACCTCTCCTGAGCCCCCGTTCAAATGACTGACTCACCTCCTCTATGTGAATTGGGAGCGGCTTCAGTCACTGAGAAAACCGGCAGCACCACTCAGGGGAGACACCTGGCACCCACCAGCTGGAGCTGCGTGTACCGTGAGCAACCCGACTTCTCTGAACAGGATCAGGACTTGTCGACTTGTGAGCGCTCGCAGAGAGGGCAAACACTGCCCCAAAGATTACTTTCATACTGCAGGATCGGGTAAGACTTGAACTGGGCCTAGGGTCCCGGGCGTCTCACTGCTGGCAGTGCTGAGGTGCCATAGACACGTTTGACTAATTTCTAAAGGGTCAAAGGGGAACTTTTGAGTACGACCAACTAGTGAACATTCCCTCGATGCTCCTACCAGTGATTGGGGAATAACTCCAACCATGTTACAAATGTAAAAGCCCCGTCCTCAAGGGGATTGTATTATTGCTTATGAATGTTGTTATTCATTTGAATATGTAGAGTTAAAAATAAAATGCTTCTACATTTTATAATAACAAGCATTTGACAGGACATTGATTTATTGACTGTACTGTGTGTACTTTATGTTATGAGTTGTTTTCACTCACCTGTATCTACACTTCCCCTCCCCCCAGCCCCCCAAGTGAGCTTTTAACTGCACTCCCATAGCTACCACTAAGAGACAAGTGCAGAAGGGATACTTGGCTCAGTTGCTTACAATCCATTGCAGATTGGGCCCCAGGACATCAGGAGTAAAGACCTCAAACACTAGAGTTGGGCCCACTAACAACTGCGTGCCCCGTGGTCCTCTGGGGTTCTGACAGCATCACCGAATATTTGGAATAAGTTCTTACAACACCTGTCAACAGAGTAATCACTTCACTCAATGTCATCTTGTACGCTGTTTCCAGTCCTGTGCCTCAAACTTAGGAACAATGTGTGTTATTCTCATTAATTCGGTGGAAGCAAACCAAGACTACGACACCCAAAAATTATTAGGTTATCACATGAAAGTACAGGTCTGGAAACTGGGTGCATGATGACATGGATTTAGGTGGTCACCATGCGGCCAACAAAAACATGAACGAACAATAACAATTGTCTCTGTGCATTATCAACAGCAATGTTGTAGGATGTGTAGAGGGGAAGCTTCTTAGTCAGGGAAGAAAGTTCCTCTCCACAGAGAGATCTGTAAATGATCCGCGTTGCAGCAGGAAACAAAGTGGCAAGAAAGGATGACAACACTGAAAAACATTTCAAACAGTAAGTGCAAAATGAAACAAGAAGCTGGGGCAGGTTTTCAAATTAATTGCAATTGATGGTGATGCTGTACACTCCGTTAAATAAAGAAATGTACGTCTAAGCGGACCAAGGGTTAATAAATAAGTGAGTGTGTGGCAGGTCTGGGGCTATTGATTGATGTGAACTCAGATAGTGACTTGCAATGATGACAAATCCGAAGCAGAAGAGCAGCGGGTAACACAACACAACACACTTTCCTTCAGGAACCTAACGCACTTAGGATCTAATGTACCAAAGGTTTTCAGCAGTTGTGTGGCTATGCGGAAATGCACTGATACACAATGGCCTTAGTCATTTGACAGGTGGGCTTCCCCTTATTCTTTGTCCTGTAGTTTACTATGCACTTGGTATACCGCCCACGTTTACACTGTGTGTTTGTTCTCAGAGAGAGATCTCTGCACAGCCATCTCTGAGTACGGAGGGAGTCAAGACCAGGGTTAACCACATTAATGTTCCACCATCTGCCCATAACTAAACCGCAGAACTGTGACTCGTACTGAGCAATATCAAATGATTGAAATAAGTGGCAAGATGAAGTTAGTCCGTATGGGTTGGTGCACCTCCAGCGCTGTGGAAGGCCGGCTTGCGAGGTGACCGTGGGATGCATGAAAATTAGCCCCTCGCTCGTCTTTGCTGCCCCCCTTCTGGTGCTCTTTCCACATGAAAGTAACTGAAAAGTGTTCTCAAGGTTGGAGTGTTCCTCCTCCAACCTTGCCCCAAAACAGACCTCGGTTTATCCGAGTTCTATGGTGAGGAAATACCCAAGTTTTGTGCGCACTTCAGCGGGTTCTGCAAGAGGCCCAGCTGTGAATCACCCTTTCATTTCCAGCTGAACCTGTGGCCATTGCTAGGCCTCGATTAGCTGCACTTAGCCAGAGCACATGACCAATCATTTTTTGACTTAGGACTAATGGAATGTGACCTTCAGAACGGCTGCTAGAGGAAGATTCGTTAATTACCGTTGAAAAATGCATGTCAGGTTTGAAGCAAAGGAATGTTTGACTCCCCTTGTATTGTCAGTGCAATACATATAATGTGAATTTAATGTTAAAAAGAAAGTTGACACAGAAATGAGAAATTCAAATGATCTATTCATAATAGCCCTGTGGGATACTTAAAAAAACTATGTAAAACGGATTCTTCCATAAAAAGTTGTGCACCCACAAATTATCCCCTAAAATCCAACAGCAGTATGAGCACACATTTGACCTTTTCTCCTGTCCCCTTCCCCCACCCCACACTAGTTCATAAAAAATACGAAAAATACAGCTGGGTGATGCGTGGAGCTCGGTAGAACCTTGGCCTCTTTTTTGAACCTGACACCAATTGTGCATTAGGTTGGGACAAGCCACTTCCTTCAATATACCAGCAGGCAAAAGGATAACAAATAGCTGGGCGCCTTCCAACTCCACATTCTGAAGACTCAGAGCCATTCTTTCACTGCTTGCTTGACCTAGAGGCTAACACTAACATTAGTTGGCCAAGGCAAAGTGCAGTCTTCCCTGGAACAGTGGCATTGTCCCAATGGCTGAAAGGCCACAGGTGATCCTGTTCTCCAAGTCAGTCAAAGTCTCGCTAGTGAATTAACACTAACATTTCATCCGTAAAATTCTCGGGACGAAGAACTTGTGACTAGAGAGTCTATCCGTATTAAGGTAGTTGGTGTCTCACCAAGGGCGGCTGGTGATTGCAAGTAATGGTGGGACAGAAATACAAACGAGGAGATTTGAATCTCTAGCCACACCTCAAACACAGAACCCTATAGTGAATATATTAGTCCACTGAGGTTTCAGATCTTGCTAGGAGGAAGTGGCTGTGACTGTGACTGAGATATTCCTTTCAAGAATTAATAATGATTTTTATCTTTTGACCTCTACTCACACACCTTATTCACCCACGCTCTCACTCTTCACATGAATGACCCCTGCACTGTTGTCGTTTTATTGAGGCTGCATGCCACACCTACGTCTATTCATGGTGCCCTGGCTCACTTTCATCCCGCCACCTTAACCTTCACACATTACTGTACCCATTCACTATCACTCACTTACTAATCCACCTGTATCCAACAGTTCACTCACCCCCTGCCTTCACTCAGCTACCCACTCATTCACTCATGCAACTAAGCTTTTCACTGCCAGTCACGCAACCCATATTCCCAGTCACTCAGACAACCTCCACGATCACTCACTAATCCATTGACGCAATTGCACGCAGTCTCATCCATCAGTAACCAGCAGTGTCACTAACGAAGAGCTACACGTAGAATTGTTGTTAATGCTTATTTTATTTGTCCTGCAGCTTGTATCTGTTTAATGTGGAGTGGGACATGTAGTCAATAATGCAGAGGACATCAAAACAAGCATCATTATTCCCAACAAAAAGGCAGCCAGGATGAACCCATTGCTTAGAGGAGAAAGACAGGGAGGGGAAGGGACGGGACGGGAGAGCTCGAATAGAATCGTTTTTCATTTAACTTCTGTTATTAGGCATTCCTACTATACAACAGAGGATCCAGCTTACATGTGTGCACTTTTTCAGGCCTTGCTCTTCGACCATGGCATGTCTGGGGCTTGATGTCCTGTCACATCACACACTTGTCTTCGCAACAAGCGCTGGACAAAGTTCTTTTTGATATATATTCCTTCATCTCAGCTCTTCTCATGCTTCCAGGGATAGGGTGAGGGGGGTTTCAAGTAGCGCCACATTTTGTTTTACTAAAATGTGACTTTAAGGGCTGTGACGTCAGGGCACATGCTTCTCAACCCACCCTATACCGTCTCATCATAGAGCGGGGTGTGGTCAGCAAGGCTTACTGGTCTCATCCCATCCATTGAGAATAGGAAAAGGTGAGTAAAAGCTTCCGAGTGACGTGCAGTGTTTTGAAACCAGGGATTGATACTAAAACTCCAGAGACTGTTTTTAATTGGCGCTCATGACGGAGGAGAAGAGGCACGTAACCTGTGCTTTGGAAAAACTGAAGGGCTGTGACTGGGTAAGCCCTGTCAGCTTTGAAGCCCATTGCCTGCCACATGCTCAGGTGCTCACACAGGAGCAGGGAGGCTTGTGAAAGTGCCTGACGTTCAGTCAGTTTAAGGGAAGAAAGGATTTCTTCTAAAATGTGTTTAGATAAATGTTTAAATAGAGAAGCCACAAAAGAGAAGGAATGTAGCTGTAGAGTCCTTAAGCACCAAACGCCCATGCATCTCATATATTTGATTCAGCTTCCAAAAATAAAAAGCTGCCATGATGTCATCTATGGAACTAAAAATGGCCTCCCCATAGAGAGCACACCTGAGAGGGCCCTCTGATACAAAAAAGCCTGGGCATTCTGTCAAACTCCCATCTAGTACATGAGGTACTTACTCTCACTTGTGCCACAACGGGGCAACTCCTCATCTCCCTCAACTCCTGACAGACGCGGTACAGAGGACTCTGAGCAACTTCCATGATAGTAATTTGCTTGATACTCCCTTGGTTCCGCAGCGTAGCTTTTCGTAGGACTGCCGATAGTGCCAGACACTGGTACACTCCCAGCATTTCCTTCACACGAGCATACCAGTTGACCCAATCACTCTCCATTCATGTATCTCTAGGGAGTCCTATTTCTTATGATCTGTTGAGTTAATGAGTCCCATACAGAAGCGCTAATCCACAAATAACCAGAAAATGTAACTCCAGAGAGGCAAGAAGTGTATGTTTTCCTTGGCCTTATACCCACTTCAGAAAGTTGGTTAATATTGCTATGCCCATTTATTCTGCAGAAAGTAAGAGAAAAGTTCCCAGCAAAGTCTTAATCGAATTTGATAGTCTTGAGGAGAAGTCACCAGAGAAATACCTGTTTCTGCCTAAGATGGTCTATTAAATATTCATTGTCGCTCGGCTCAGAACAGCAGCCAGCCCACTATTGTATAACTTAAAAATGAGGAGCCTACACACAATCTGTTTTAGACAAGGGGTCAGGGGCAACCGCAAAAGTTGGAGAAAGTTGATGTCCCTTGATATAACCAATCTTCACTCTAGTGGCTTTGCACAAACATTTAACTCCCCCAACTAAGCCCGAGTCCACTAGCAGGATATACTACTACCTCAGTTTGCATAAGTAACAGTCCCTTGATGCAGCACATGAAGTGAGATGTATGGCTCTCTTATGTGAATGGGTGTTAAAAGGATGTGGGATCACAGCCATCTTCGACACACAGTCCTAGAGCAGGGCCCTGCTGATGCAGGCAAATTCCCACAACCTATGTAGGAGTTTAAGTGATAACAGGCTGGGCCTGGTATTTTTTTCTTTTAAAAACTAACTATAATCACTTCTTCTTTCCAGGTTTTTGGTATTAATCCACTTTTCAGCACACCATTTGAGAAATGGTAGGGACTGGTTCACGAGTCAAATTGTATGTGAATTGGTCCATGTGAATATTACAACGTGTATAACCATGCATATATCTGTAACTGAAGTCCATATTGTTGTCAAGCCAAAAGACCTACTATGAGGTTTGTAGTTGATTTTAGTATCAGTTGATTTACAGTTGGGGACACATGTCGGAAACTTTATGCAGGGCCTTAAACTGTCTTTATTGCTTTAACACACATGATCAAATAGATCAGCCTCCAGTCCCAGATGTACACAGTAGGCCCAGAGAGTGACCCAAGGTGTCATGACAACTAACCTGGATCATGCTTATACCTTGATGAAGACAAATTACCTTTGTTTAACAGAGCTCTAACAAGCACTATGTCACAAACTCTGAACCCTGAAGAACAGCCATAAAGGAGAAGGATAAACAACTTAGACATAATTTTCAATCGAGATTTAATTTTCTACCCACACAGTAGGACAGTGATCAAATAGTATCAGTACTCAACTAGCCACACTCCACAAGGTAAACGCCCTCCACAAAAACGTCCATCAACGAACCCACTCAACTTCATTATATATGACCATATAAATACAGCCTACATAGGAATTCTCAAAAACGTAGCGAACAAATCTGTTCTTGAAATTATACCCCCGGGAATCTCCAAGGTTAGTGTCAATCAACTTTGTTAACTTTGCTCATTCCTTGATTTTTCGTACTAACAGCTGATATTTCCAATCTCTTCATTATTGAGTAAATACATTCATAAATGTAAATAGCGCAAACACCACGAGCTGTTACAAGCCATGGTTAACTCGGAGAGTGCAAGATCTTGAGCAATACGTAAATATGGTCACTTTATAACATTATTGGCTGTGATCAGCACATTATTGGCTGTGATCAGCACATTATTGGCTGTGATCGGCACATTATTGGCTGTGATCAGCACAGAGGTAGGCTGATTTAGCCAGGTGTGCTTCCGACGTGAGGTAGTCTTGTTGGGCCCATGAAGGGGTTTCTTCAAGCTAAATGTTTTATGAATAAAACAACCAAATTGTATTTTTGACGGTATATGCTACTAGTAGTCATAGTATTTAGAAGACGGCCCTAAAATATTTAATGAGAAACTCTTAATTTTGTCACAGCACAACCACATCCATGACAACCAATATATTTTAGAAAATTATTTTTACATCGAATGATGACCCACTTTCTGAACAAGCTGTCGTTGTGCATTCAAAATCTGCATTTAAAGAACTTTTGATCGAGTAGTCTATTCAATAGAATAGCATTATTATATTGTATTCTATTTTAAAACGGAATGGGTTCCCTATGAATTGCACTAGTATAGATTTACTGCGGGTGTGTATTATTCATCAATTTGCTATTATGAAAATACTGTGACATGCCAGTAGTGATCTGAATTGTGGGCCATTACAAAAGGCACCCCTGTTCGTGTGTAGAATTCAATAAAAATCCTTGCACAAAGTAAAGATACTTTCTTCTGCTAAAAGGTCAAAGGGAGATTTCTGTACACATTTCTCTTTTCCAGACCACTCTAAATTATAATGGCAGGTATGGGCAATGTCAAAGTTTGGAAATCTCACTGTAAAGGGACATTTTTGTTGGCTGCAGAGATGTGTGATCAGAACAGTCAACTATAAACCAAGGCGTGTGAGCCTCTTTGTACACCGTGATGCACACTTGTCATCCCTCGCTCTAATCCATCAGTAAAACCCCTGAATCCGTTTGTGGCACGTGACACACACTACTAAGTCGCAGAAGTACGTAAAACCCCAAATCTTTCTTGCTCCTCCACCATTGCCATCTCATCATTTAATTATACCTGTCATCTACGTATGTCACAACATTCATAGTTTAATCCAGTTCAGGCTCCCAAATTACCGACCACAGATATAATTTGCTTCAGATGCTCTCTCTTGGGACTTAGAAAAACAGGTCTGATCTTCCAAAAATGTGTTCCAGTTCCTTAGAATGAAGGCTAATGGTCTGCTCATGCTACAAGTGCAATGCTTAATTTGTGCATGTGTGGGGGGGGTGTCAAAACTTTTTTTGAGGGACAAGGACTTATTTTTTATCACCATACTTTGATGCAGGCAAAAAGGAGAAAGGTCGAAAAGGGAGTCAGAAGGAGGAAAAGAAATATAGGAAATCTGTGACAAAAGGAAAAAGTAGGAGTGCAAAAACCTGTGAGAGTGAGATTAAAAGACATTAAGAGAACAGTGGTGGAAAAGCGAAGCAAGAGATGGAGCCAGCACTAGACAGCCTTGGTTGTCGGCAATCTCAACATACGGCAGTGCCCCCGCTTATGTTTTTACCACTCAAGCATGCAGGCGGGCCTTTCCGCAACACCATGCACAGTTACAGTTGTATGTTGCAATGGTGTTCACATATTTTGTACTTTTCTCACTGACGCTGGAGGCCACTGTTTCATGGATGCGAGCTCTACTACTTTTCGAGACGTGGTCTGACAATTCTCATGAAAAACCTACAAAAGATATCACGATTTGAAGATGAAATGGCAATTCTTGCCTGGTGAGGGAGGGCAGTGGGTATGCAGGATCTGATGGCACCCTCCTGCTAAGCATCATCTCAACTCTCGAGGGCAATGTACTGATCAAATTTTTACATCATCACAATATTTTATTTTGTTGTCGTATTCTCTGCAAATTCATATCGATTAATATTGCACATTTTTACATGGTTGACTATGCACTAGGGGTTCTGCAGAGCTAAACATGGAAAAGCAGAACGGTCTCACTGAGAGAACAGAGAAGAAGAGGAATTAAATTGTGCGGAGTTCATGGGTCACATAGTACAGGCCACCCACTGACTATCGCCCACCCATACTTGATGTTTAAATTAACACATTTCTTATGACATCACCAGACCCGCAGAGTAAGGCCATTGTATTTCCATTAATTATTCTACACTGCAATCCTGTGACAATTACTCCTAGGTTGAACAACTTAAGCTTTAAGGATAAATACATAATAATGAGAGCTGCAGTATTAGTTACATCCCCTTACTGAGAAGTTCGTACTTCTTTGGTGTTTGGTCTAGTTTATTGTGGAGCCTCAAGGGTAGGGACCTCCAATCTGTCTGAGTACCTAGAAGTGGAAATTACTTAAAAACTAACCAGGTTCAGGAAGCTACACCGAGGTAGCCATTTTATAACCTTATTGCAGCGTAGGAGACAAATTCTGATCCTTGTGCAAACAGGAATTAGAGCAGAGATCTAATTTACAAACTGTGCTTAATTTGAGCCAGTGCTGGAAGGGTGGGGTCCACTGCAATTTATTTTTGAGAACCAGCACTAATTTGGGAATGGTGGAAGAAGAGAAAGACAGAAAAACAGTGACAAGGGTAGATAGTGGTAGCGAAAAAGAACCTTTAGAGGAAGACAAAGAGGCAGGGGATATCTGGTGGTGGATTAAAGAGGCATGAGGTGGAATCAAGGCTAGACAGCTTTTCAAGTTAGCACCCCATTTGTTCATAGCCCAGGCACAGTCTTCTTAGCAAAACTTTGAGTGTCCTCACATATTCTTCTACAAATTAAGCACTACTTAGAAATAATACGGTAATGGCCCAATGATAGTTTTCCCTGCCAATTATTTGCAAGTGAAACTTAATAATATTTAGCAGAAATAAATTCCAAACCACAAAGAAACTGGGTGCGGAAAACACTGATCCTGCATAGTATTCCTTTTTTTCCAGAAGAAAACTAGAAATATGAAGACTTGTTTGCGCTCAGTAAATACCTCAGCCTCCAGTACCAGTGTTTACTGGGTGATGCAAATGTCCCACTCATTACCTACATTTTGAAATAAGGGCCTTCAGCAGTCAAACCTACAAAACGTAATCAGAGGAAAATATGCTGTAGAAAGGCAAAACGTTGCTTTTGGTGCTAAAAATTGAGTCTGCTTAGAATGCTTCATTTTATCCTCCAAAATTCAGAAAAGGAGGTAATTCACCCTTAAGTGATGGTATTTCCTGGGTTCAATATATAAGGCCCAGGCAAAATTGTATTACTCAGGTGTAATCTTGCATAATTTTGGTACTTTCATGTTAGGCTTGTTATGCAAAATTCCTGAAATTACGCTATTACACCACATGGCTTAACTATGTGCCGTTCGCGATTGAAAATTAGCATGAGTGAACAGTAACAGTGCGAACAACCAGAACACAAATGGCTGCTGTTTGTGGCACTTGTGTCTTTTAGTACTTTTTTATGCCAAATGCGACTTTGTATCCAAAATGGATGCAAGGGCACGTTATGTACTATAATATAGTGCCACATTTTGAATTTTGAATAGTTACACATAATTTCACACATTTCCAAAACGTCATGTAATTACATAAAAGCAAAACATGCAAATTTCGCACATCCCTATAAAAAATACCACACCTTGTCCCGTAACAGTCATAATTGAGGCCTCGAAAACATAAACAGAGTATCTCTAGAAGTCAAAAGCAGTCCACCTCACTTGAGTCCTACCCATTAATTTGCTCTGCTGCCCCTCTCTAGCAGTTGGTACATGCAACAAATGTGTGTGTGTGTGTGGTCTCGTACATGAGAATTGATCTTTTTTAAGATACTGGTTAAAATTAGGGTAAAATGTGGCCACTCGCAAGCCTCAAATCAACTAGAAAACTTCCAGCCCTAATGGTGGACTGCACATTTGAAAACAGCTTCCGCTTTTCACAACCAGTGAGTACTAACAGAGGTGTATGATTCACCGTTGATAACTGCTCTGCTTTTCCTAGCCCGTACTGGAAAAACTGACAGACATTCAGTTGTTTGCTCAAAGCAAATAGTACTCACAAGTTTCTTTTAACTATGACAACAGCTCTGTCAACATATAGGCCCCCATTATGACCCTGACGGTCACCAGACCGCCACGGTCGCGGTTTGACCACCGCCAAAGCAGCGGTCTGGCTGTAACATTACGACCGCAGCAAACGCACCACGATCGGACCGCTGATATTGCCAGGTTGCCGCCAGGCAAGAGCCTGGCGGACGCAGCGGTTGTAATCCTCCAGGGCAGCACTGCAGCGCTGCCCTGGGGATTATGAGTTCCCATTCCACCAGCCTTTGCATGGCAGTAGCCTCGCCATGCAAAGGCTAGTGGAAAGGGGTGCTGAGGGCGCCATGGGGCCCCTGCACTGCCCATGCACTTGGCATGTGAAGTGCCCCGTCGCACTTTCCACTGCCCGAATTATGGGCAGTGGACAGCACGACGGGTGCTACTGAACCCGCCACACCATCACATTGGCGCCGGCTCCATTAGGAGCCAACGTCAATGTTAAGGCTCTGTTCAACACAGGGCCGGTGCGCAGAAACAATGTTTCCGCCGGCTGGCCTTGCAGGGAAATCTTTATAGGACTGCGGTGTTCAGGCTGCACAGGCGGCCTAATAGAGGAACAAGTTTGGCAGGTGGCCTCTGCCGGCAGCCAAACTCTTAATGGGGGCCATAGTGTCTGTTATCATATTGACCAGGCACATACAATTTTGGAGAAAGCTGAAGATGACAGGAAACATAAAAACATTTTTTAGATGAATATACCTTAGTTCTAGTATGGGACATATTAATTACCAATCATTTCTACAAATAAATTGCGGCATTAAAAAAACAGATAAACAATGCGATCATGGAAGCTAGCAATCAAAAACTGTGCATTGTCGTTAAAAAAACGATTGAAGATTTTTTATACACACAACAGCGCATAGTGTTTAAAAGACACCTGCAGATTTCACCTAGTTAACACTCAATAACCTCTATTTTTTGAGTAAGTTAAACATTGTATGTTCTCGTCAGATCTAATATTGAAATGTTTGTGGTTGATTTGAAAAGGACATGTATTTCTTTGTTTTTTGAGAGGAGAAAATAAAATCGTGCAAAAGTAACCAGGAGTGCAATAAATGCACAGTACTTCCTAAGAAAAAGAAAAGTATGTAAAGTAAGCTAGATTACTGGGTTGGCTGGATAGCTAAGACACCATGCCTGTCCCAAATCACACCACAGTGCTTCAAGCATATGCTCTTCTTCAGAAGTCACTCAGTCAGCACTGTCACATCTTGCACATAAATCAGCATTGCACGACTAATTTTATATCCTGAGCGCCTGGGCAAAGGACCGCCTTTTTAGGAAATGTGAGTTTCCTGAATGTGATTGCAAGTTTTCAACTCATCAGAAGCCAGCTGCATTCATAATTTTATACCCATGCTTTGCTTTTGTGATTTACAGGGTTCTATAGAGTTTGGAGGAGGAAGGTTACTCCATCACAGATGTGATGGCTATCCAGTCCGTCTTATTCCAAGTGCATTTTATCCTATGGCATTTGTAATGTCTTGATTGCCAAATCCAAGATTTTTTTGTGAAAGGAGTTGAAACGTTGGCCAAATTTTTCCAAGTCTGAAAAAGAAAAACTAATTTTCTGATACTTTAGGCTTCAAAACCACTCCCTAGATGCAAGTCATGGCCCACTCGATGATGAGTAGCTTGTCCCACTCGCTGTGCCCTTCCTCATCGTCTTCTTCTTCATCTAAAAAATACAATAACTAGGAGGGTATGATGCCTTTGTAACTCATGTGATGAAGGCCTGTGCCCTTCTTCGTCTCCTTCTTCTTCATCTAAAAAGAACACAATAACTAGGAGGGTATGTTGCCTTTGAAACTCATGTGATGAAGGCCCTTGTCAGACTCTTTTCATTGTTGGGATTCTTGAAGTTGTTTTCACGGCCTTCGTCTAGTTATCATTTTCACCCCATAATATATGCTTTTCTTCCTTTTTCATCAGGTTCTTAGGGACTGCGCTCCCCCATCCTCTATGGTCCTGTCAGCACCTCAAAGATACCTTACTTAGATGGTTGTTGATTGATATAAAAAATGATATCATGCAAAATCTGAGCCTTTAGGTCGTAACTATCTGAAAGTCAAATATGCTTCTGATGTTAACATAAGTGTCTGCATGAATTTTGATATTTTATCAATTAGAAATTAAAAAACAAAAATAACAGCGCTGCATATGAAAGAATTAAAAAAAATTGCAAGTTATCAAGAAAATACCTACTCATCTCAAATACAACCTATATTTATTTAAATGTCTGTTTCTTCATTTCATTACTGTGTAGAACCAAGACTCAACCAGGAAACCTATACCGCCAACATTCTATGGCCACTGCCCCAACAAACAATCACTGTATTCGAGCAGGGAAAGAAAAGGCAAGCCCAAACAAGTGATTACATAACCTACGTACTGATAAATTGTCTCAATTTAACATCTTGACATGTGTGGAACCAAAAATGAGCCCACCACCACTCTATATTTTCTCATGTTTCTGATGGCATCCCCTTGCTTCATATACAGTCTCCTTAGCTACTGCACACCTATACCCCAGTACCACTCATGGCCGGCTTGAGGGTGGTGCGACTGGTGCAGTTGCATCCAGCTTTGAACTCGAGGGGTGCTGTGTTTAGAAATAACTTATGGGTTTCAAAGCACCTGCTGCATAGTTCTTTGCATGTCCAGCAGTTTTCAGGCAACAATGAAAATTGAAAGATAACTCTGGTGATTAATGCTCCTGCTAGGCATGGATTGAGTTTTGTCTAGTGGCAGTTTTGACTCATCATAAAGTAGATAAGAGGTTTAATATGCCTGCTAAAAAGAGAGTGTACCATGCAGTTAACATAATTGCATGTTATGTGGATAGCTCAGTGGGTTACTGCCTTTGACAAAGAGATCCTTTTGTTACTTGCAGCTCCTAAGTTACAATTCTAATATAGCACAGTGACCAATGAACTGTCATCAAAGAGCTGCATGCAAATTGCATGGTATAGATTGGAACGTTATGTTTTTCCCCAGTCTCTTATCCTAATGTTGTCAAAAAATGTGTGGGTAGAAATGTATTCCTTTTAACAAAGCCAACCCCAACCCGTGCTGTACGTTTTAAATCCTGGTTTGTGCTTCTCCAGACCAAACACTCTTAAAATATACTGTGGATGACAAGTGATCCGTACACCTTGTAATCCTCAATGTCCTATCTAACATTTCCTACAGATGGATTTTGTATGTTGTAAAGTGCTCTGGCACTTTTCACTGGTATAAGTAGTGCTATGAAATAAAACAAATGAAATGCATGTCAGAGAGGGGCTACGGAGAGATGATGAGCAGTGTTGTGAAGGGATCCACGGAGAAGGAGGTCATTGGGGGTGGTGGCAAAAAAGAGTATTGAACCAAGCGTCACCATCACTAAAGCCGGCCCTGTTACTACTTATCCATGGGTGGTGCGAGGGCAGCCCTTCAATGTTTTGCAGTGTCCCCTTTAGCAATTAACATGCCTGTGAAGGGGATCCTATGCGATGCCTAACTACCACTTTAATCTGACATGACGACAAGCAGGACAGTCTGTGGGTTTAGAGCCAGGGAATCCCCATGACCTGTTCACGTTCAGTAGATATCCTTTGCAAGTATGCCTGAATTATTAGGCAATCTCACACTACACAGAAGAAGGATCCCACTGTCACTTGACAACTGAAGCACAGGCTGTTCACACCCCTCCTCACCTTATGCAACTAGGATAGCATATAATAGATGCTATGGAACAGCATATTATAGATACAGTGGAAACAGTTAAAGTGTATCAGGCTGACGAGACAAAATAATCACCTGATGGGCACCCACTTTGGCCTCCATATAGTCTTCCTCCTCCAATTCACTCAACACATGTTCCCATTTCTCTGGTGCAAATGTTAGGGGTTCAGGGGTATTGACAACCAGCACCCTGTTTACCAAGGAGATGACTTAGACTCAATTCCACCCAAAGTCAGATTGGATTCCAGTGGGTTAAAGTTGGGAACTTCCATCGGATGCACCTTGTGATGATCTAATGCAAGCCTAAGTTGTATGTACAGGACAAAAATGTGAGTAACGGAGGTTGAAGTCTTCTTTCTGATGATCTAAAGGCCTCAAACAGCTCCTCTGTCAGGGTTCTCCTATTGTGGAAATCCCTATATTCTCACAGGCTTTGATCCCTGGCAGTTTTTCCACAGATGGAACTCAAGTACTATGCCTTCGGGGTGTTTCATTGTTTGTGCCAGCGCATTCCCTTCAATGCTGTCTGCTAACAGTCCAGGGGGATCTTTGTGACTATGGGAGAGCCTGAGGGACCAGTCTGCCATACACTTTTGACCAAAGTTGAGGGATACTGAGGGTTTCTTTCTCAAGGCAAATGGCTGGGCCTAACTTATCAGCAAGGAGACAATTATTTATAGATATTAACTGAGCTGCCCAATACCAGAGCCTAATATCTGTGATCCCTAAGACACCATTGAAGGGAGTTTGAACGCATTTGACAAAGAAGATTCTAGGGATACCCCTCGTCAGAGGTAGCTTGTAATTCCAGATTGCAGGGTGGTGAAGAAGCCACCAGGGAGAGGAAAAGGGTCATTTTGTAGTATATGAAGCACCGGAGGTAGGGCAATCATCTTGAATATAGCCCCTCAGCCCATATTGGAAATTAATATTTTACTTAATTTGTGCATGTGAGATCTACTTTTGGTCAGGAAACGAAAACCTTTCAGGTCTCAGCTAGATCATGGGTTTGTTGTTATGTACATGCCAAAATATTTGAATCCGGACTGCCCCCCTGGAACCTCTACCAATCCCTAATGGACAAGGTGCACCTCGCCCGCAAGGCAATTAGCACAGAGTTCTCCCATTTAAGGCGTAATCCTGAGACCAATCCAAAGACATCTAACATGCAACGGATTCTAGTGATGGTGAGCACATGAAGCTGGTGATGAAAAATGTCAGCAGCCATAGTGTTAGCACTGTGAGTCTCCACACCAAGCTGTACCTAAATCTGGTAGGGGGCAACCCCCTGCACCTCCTACAAACGCACATTTTTATACACTGTCATGCCAGTTATCCTAGTTCTGCTGTTCACTTTTTAGGTTAAGCATAGCAGCGCAAAAGCGCTGCTTTTCCAACATGTTGGGATGTATCTGGGCTTTTAACCACTCCCACCGCAAGGCCATCACTATCACTCATTTGTGAGCTTGCCTTTCAAAAATCCTTTCTTTTCGTTGGCAACGCTACTTTACGTTTGTCCCTCCTTAGGGCGGTTTTGTTACCGCCTTGGCCATCGACCCTGTTACATGGATATTTGCACGTTTGCCGAAAACTTTGACTGCAAGCGATCTTCTTTTTCCTTTCGTTTGTGTCTCCTTCCCGCTCTCGGCAGCACTTTGAATCTGCTTGCTTATGTCAACTGTTTTACTTTTTTATTTTCAGTTTCTGTGGCAAGAAAAGCCCAGTTAGTAATTTACAACGCTAATAGCTCCAACTCGAGCAAACACGAGACCCATTGAATTGCAAATGCTTGCAAATGATTAAATTCGGGCTACAAATACCATAATATATTTTTCTAAACGGCATATAACTTTGTCGAACAGCGGGCAGCCTTCCAAAAATCCGGTCCTTTTTGCAGCTCTGTCCATTTATGCAAACAGAAATTAGGAAGTATTTTGTAGAGCGGTAAAGCACGAAGTTGTTAGGACTGTAATGAAATTCAAAATGAAAATGGATGTTGCGCAGTTTCGGGGCCTGGAGCATAACTGTGGAGCATTACACCCTTCCTAGAGACAGTTTAGGAATTACCATAAATAAATGTATGATTTAATTTAGCTTTCCTCTAAAACCTGAGAACCCATTAAACAAAGTTGAAGGGGCGATAAGATAAATGATCCATCTCACTCAGGGGAATGTCGTAACAAATGATTTCCCGCTCTATTTTATGACAGGACAGAAAGAAGCTGTCGGAAAGTGAATTAGCCATATGGCGGTGAATTAACAGGGCAGTGCGGTGTCTTCTAAAAGTACTAGAGAGACCACTTCCACCTGAGGGACTGCCTACCGCCTGTCACTCACTGACACCAGTTTGCAGACAGGGTTCAACAAAAATAAACTTTACAAAGACAGCTCTGCAGAGAACACGTTCATTCCTAATGGTTATTCGTAGTTACAAAAAAGAACAGCATATGTACTCGTGGGAGTGGAATAGTGAATGCAGTTACAATTTAAAACAAGAGAAGTTGTATGTCTGTAACACAAAAGGTCGTGGGAAAGGAAGGACAGTAACGGATATTCTGAGCAAACCAGCTATTATAGTTGAAAATATTTGTTGTTATATAGAGCTTCATGCCCCGCTTCTGCTGATTCAAAGCGCTGTCATTAACATTTACGACAGCTGCCCGATTCGCCCATTCACGGAAAAGTGGAACGATGACCAGGCCTTGTGCAGGAATAGATTGCATAGCCTGGAGAGCACCACTAGTGGGCAGCAAACGCCCAACTCCCCGAAGCATCCAGTTGGCACATAGTGAAGCGGGGAATAGGGCAGGGCCGGATGATTTAAAAGGGGAGTGTGACAGTGCTCAAGGTCTATATGTAAACATGACACATAGATGGCGCACAAGACGCCAGAGAATAGGGAGAGCGTGGGTACTCTGGAGTGAATGATGGGACTTCGGCGGGCGGGGATGAAGATAATCCATCAAGGTTTGATGATGGCGCTGGAGTGTAGTATAAGGCACATAACTTGAGTCACTAAGAGGTGCTTATGAGTTTTGGGGTGGTACAAGAGAAGATGGCTTGCCAGCTGGAGTAACAGAGGAAGTGATTTGTGAAGAGTGGTGAATGCTGATGATCCCACTGCAACAGGTGCTGGGTGCACTAGTAATGAGACAAGGTCTAGACCCTGACACCACTTAGTAGGGGGATTCACCCATCGAGATGCGAGGGGAACCAGGCAGCAATGAAGATTGAAGACATTCGAGAGGATAGGCCTTTAAATGTATTGGGACTTTAGTGACTGCAAAGGTAGCATAAGTGGGGAGACATGCATTTCTAAAGAAACTCATATGCCAAAAATGTACATGACTTGACTTCCCTTGGAACATGCGCACTGCTTTGGTTGTGGTCACTTGGTATGGTTCATACATACCGTAGACAGTCTAAAATAAGCGAGTTTTCAAAGCCTTTAGAAAACTGCAAGGTCCTGGAAATAGCGGAATTCATGTGCCAATGAAATCCAAACATTAACGCCCCTGGATAGAAAAAGTTCTATTACAACTGGATGAGAGCCAGCAACAGGGGCCATAGAGACACTGCTTCGAAGGTTTCCTAGTGGGGGTGTAAGGGTGCAAGGTGCAGTTTCTTAATCAAGTAGCTCGGAACCAGGTTATTAAGGCACAAGTACATAATGTATCTCTTACATACTGAATGTCATTGCAGTGGTTTTCTGAAGGCGGTAAACTGATCTTTTTTGATGTAGCTCTTAATGAGTCGAACCATGGCAGCTTAGGAATCTCATATGCTGAAAGACTAGCATATAAACAGATGCAGGAGTTTAACTGAGAGTTGATGATAGCCCCAAGTATAAAAGCTCCCTAGCTGGAAGGTAACAATGCAAGAATGTGTTTTCATTTTTAATATGGCAGAAGCAACTACTGACAACTGTTCTTTTCTGGGCAGTAAGAGAAAATCCAGATTTTCAACTTTCTTAGAGGGTGTGATCTTACGACCAAAGATTTTAGGAGTGGTGAGGGAGGCCGAGCCCATTTTCCAACAACAGCCAAATGATAAAAGCTCAGTAATGGTGCAGCTGAGCTGAATGCTATTGTTGGCCATCTGTTCTTCAGTCCTGGTGAAAATATTACAAAAAGCTCCCCCAGTAGTCTTTGTCCTTAGAGAATGCAATATACACTTGGGTGTCATCATTTAAGGAATGATCGCAGACTGGTTGACAAATACACTAAAACACAGGGCCAGATATAAGTTGAAGAGGATTGAGAAAGTGAAGTCCCTTAGTGGACATGTAATGGCAACTTCTTTAGAGCCATCATGTCTAAGAGTGACGTGTTGGAACGCTTGTGAGAAAAAGGAACTAAACTCAGAACTCTTGGTTGACATAGGCCACAGTGGCTGACCCGTCAAGCATGATGGTATGATCCATTGTTCCAATGCCACCAAAATCTCCAAAATGCTCCACAAGTAGCCACCACCTTCATCAACCATCCGCAGTGTCATCCATTGGGGTGCAATTAGCCCAATACTGACATGTACTTGTTTCTGGTAAAGGCATATCATTCCCAAGGAGCCAGACAGAGACAGTGTGTAGGTCAGCGTAGTATTGATGGGGCTAATTTAAATCAAGATACGTAGTGCAGAGGTGATAGATGAGATGTAAGGAGTACAGGGTGGCTTGTAGTCGAAACGTATAAAAACAAACAAAGAATCCAAAGAATGGAACTTTGCATATTTGGAAAAAATGGAAGTGAAGATAATGACGCAATATTAAAATTATCAGAGAAAATAAGAGTGCAACCTTTACATCGCAGGTAGTACACAAGGAGTCATTCGATTGCAGGCAAGTTTTGTTATATTCACAAAGGCCGTCAGCACATCGCATGGGACATTACTTCACAGCTAAATATAAGAATATAGGCATTTGTTTTCAATAAAACCAGTTAAACCTTTGCTAATATATGTTGATAGTTAGGAAAACTTTTTTTATTCTCTCTTTACACTTCAAACTTAAACTACACAAACATGACAAATTCTCAAGTTATAGTAATACCTTAAATTTATAACTATAGCTCGTGCCTCCTCCAAGCACTGCTTATACCCTTTTACGTTATCTCACTTACACCACTTAAAATAATAGTATTTACAATAACACATGACGTTGCAAATCACGTCATTCGTGAGAACACAGTGCACGGTAGAGTGGTGAGTTTTAGTTAATATAGTGCACCTACAGAGTGGCGTAGAGTGTAATAGCGTACAGTGGAGTGACTTACAGTGTAGTAGCGTAGAGTGTAATAGCGTACAGTGGAGCGACGTTCAGTGAAGTAGCGTAGAGTGTAATATCCTATAGTGAAGTGGCATAAAGTGGAGTGGCATACAGTGGAGTCTAGTACTTGTAACTGGATGTAGCATGAAAGTGGGTGAATGGATGTATAAGTAATGTGGTAGGAATAAAGATTATGAGGTGTGAATGGTCATTTTGGGTAGCAGGTGTAAATAGTTTAAGCACTGTTAAAGTTAGAAGTGTTAAACTACTTAGTTATATCTTTTGCCATGGTATGCCGATGACAAAGCAGTATATGATTGGCTAATGGCTGTCTTTACAAAATGTAAAAGGTAGCCATGTAGTTTTTAACACACTTTCTCTGTTTTCTTGGCTAGGGCTTTAGATATAGGTAAGTAGTTAGGTTTATTGTTCTTTCCTACCTCTTACCACTTAATTGAAGGGGTAATAGGTAGAGAAATGTATTTCTATTTTTCTCTATATTTTTACAGCACTTTCCAGAAAGACACTTTAAAAAAAAAAACTAAAATAGCACGTTATTTGTAGGTATTACTGCGGTACTCTGTAGACTTTTCTCCAAAGAATTAAATATGATTTTTTTTTTAAATACAATATAGAACACTATAATTGCAAATTATAGTGTAGTATAGTGCATTTTTTAATTTTTATAGTATAATTTTTTAAGTACCACAGTTCTCCATTCGTTTTTTAAAAATATATCAAAACATAAATAATAAAGCGGTAATAAGTAGGGAAAAAGCATAAAACCTAATGCTTACCTATATCTAAAGGCGTAGCATAGAAGACAGCCAAAGTGTACCTAAAACAACATGGCCACAATTTGACTTCTGTAAAGGCAGTCATTAGCTAGTCACATGATGCCTTGGCATTGCTATGTACTGCAGTAGTTTTGCGAAATGCTGAAAAATGTCTCGAAACTACAGCAGCAATAGATATCACTAAAATAAAATCTCTTATAACTTTAAAAAATACTTATCCTATTCA
Organism: Pleurodeles waltl; assembly: GCF_031143425.1. Taxonomy (NCBI): domain Eukaryota; kingdom Metazoa; phylum Chordata; class Amphibia; order Caudata; family Salamandridae; genus Pleurodeles; species Pleurodeles waltl. The sequence goes on from NC_090437.1 coordinate 45,948,697, forward strand.
CCTGATGTACCCAAAATGATCATCTGCACACCATAATGTATAATCCTGCCAAATTTCATAGAAATCTGTGCAGCCGTTTTTGCGCTACATCTGATACAAACATCTATGGAAAATGCATTAGTGGAAAAATGAGTTTCGGACCTCCCTTTTCTCTTTGCACCCCCCTTACCAATCACTGTGGACCATTCTATCCTCTGCCAATATAGAAAAAGGTATAGGTCTGGGAAGTTCCGGGTAGATGTGCCAAATGGGGGCAATGGTATCAGCCAACATAAATCTGAGGAATTCATATGTCTATAGTTATAGTTAAGATAGTGTTTTCATAGGAAATGCCTTTTTTGCTGTTGATAATCACTTTGGTGTTATTTGACAAATCTCCACAAACCTTTCCAAAAAGTGCTACTTTTTGAGTAGTTTGTGCATGGAAAGTTTCGGGGTGATCAATCAAGTGGGGGCTAAAAAAGGGAGAGTTCCTTTCCATAGGACCCTTAGACACAGCTATAGCCCAAACTGCGGAACAAATATACTCCAAATTTGTCAAAAAGCCAGGCCTTGTTCCAGAAAAAGTGATTTTTGTCTTTTGGTGTAAACCTGTTCATTAGTTTTGGAAAAATGAAGGTTCAAATTAATTGTATATATCACGCCGGAGCTGACAGATCTCATCCTGAGATCAGAGTGGCCTTCACCACATCAACCAGGAAGTGGTGGCAGCCATCTTAGGACTTGGGACTGTGTTCTGAGTTCTAAACAAGATACAAAAAATGGCACAGCTGGCAGGGTAGGAATACTCTGGCCCCTTAGGCCTGGTGGTGGGGTCAAAAGCAGTTTTTTTAAAGTTTTGCCTCTAATTCATAGAGAATCAGCGCATCTGTGGCAAAATTAAAAGAATAAACACCTGTCTTTACAGTCAGAGGGACTGGCTGTACCTATTTTCAACATGTCCAAAGCTTGCAGAATATTGGGAGAATTGTTTTCAGTGGATTAGCTCTGTTCAGGTAGTTCTTGCCCCTGATCCCACTGGAGCGCTGGTTGGTATCTCCAGCCATCCTGGCTTACCGACCCGCTCAAAGCAAATTCTGTTTATTTCTTCCCACCACTACCACCATCCTATGCAGCTTGGGAGAGCAAAATGAAAATCGTACTTTCCAAGGAAAAATTATACGCACAACGTATTGGTGCGATACAGAAGTTTGAGGGTATATGGGGAACAAGTAGAGATCCACCCTAAGAATAAAAGGTTCTAGCATTCTTTAATTTGGTAATGGTAATGCAGTTTCACATATTGATTCCACATATGTTATATTCATACTCTTTTGCTTTGTCTTATGAATAATGAATGACTTAGTGGTTTGATTGATTTATATTTTTATTATTTCTGTGTTCATGTACCTGCAACAATTTAATAAATAATATTTTTAAAAAAAGACAATATCAGCTCCTGCAGGAGCAGTCAGCCAAGGAGGCTGCCTGGGCCCTGGGGCTCCCAATGTAGCCCCTAAAACAATTAATGGTCTGGGGTGCCCTGGATTGGCACCCGAGCACAGCTTAAATGAAAAACAAAATGCTGGCTCCTGTGTGACCCCATAGGGCTGCTTGCAGGGAGCCAGCTCCCCATGTCCCACTATAGAAAAAAAACGGGGTGTATCAGGTGGGACTGAGATACCCCAAGAAATAATCATAAAGTGCCACAGATGCTCATTTATTAATCACTGCTCTTCTAGGAGTGCTAATAATGCCATGGAAGAGCGATTTTGTTTATGGTAATGTCCCAAGGAGGGCAGGGACATCATCTCATTTTTAATTTTGTAGGGGGGGCTGCAAGGAGTTTTGCAGCCACCCCAGTAATACTAGAAAAAAACATAAGTGTCCTTCCTGGGTTACTGACACCATGACCCCAGGAGAACTTACCATATCTTTTAAAAGCATTTCCCAGGCTGGAGGTTTTCCTCCTCTGTAGCTAGGACTGTAGTGCCACCTAGGCAGGGGCATAGCTTGGTCAGTAGGATTGGGGTTGTGAGCTTCAAATTTCCAAACACTCACACTGGTACATAATGTTAAATACACTATATGAGAAGCAGAACATGAAAGGACTCAAGGGGCAGTTGGAAGGGACAGCAGTGCGGATTGCTAGGGTTTCTAAAAAGACAATATGTAAAAGAACAGGAGAGTGTGTGTGTGTGTGTGTGTGTGTGTGTGTACGTGTTTTTGTTTCTGTGTGTGCATATGGCATGTAAAAATCCCAGGTAAAATCTGACAGCCACCTCACCATAACTGACTAAAAGTGCCTGCACCCAACTATTTACTAGTGAATACATTTATTGGGAAAGGTGTAATACCCCAAACAACCCCTCTGAATATCCCCCCCTACACCAAGGGGCAGGTTGTAAGGTTGTATTTTATGTTGCCTGAAGATATATCACATAAAATTCAAGGCCTTTTAGTGATTTTTTTTTAATGATTGCATCTACTGTTTCAAAGAAAAATAATAATATCTGCCTATTTATTTTCACATTCTTCACCCCAAAAAAGTAATAATAAAAACTATGTAAAAAGAGTCACAAACATGTAGTTTATTAAAACGTTATTAAATATTTTTAAGTAATCAATAATAATAACAACTGTATTGCCTGTATTATTGAAATATATATTTGATTTAAATTATTGGTAAGTTTTGGAGAAAGATGATAGATCTGCTTTACATAAAAGGTGTTAGGTGGTGGGATGGAGCTTTGGCCACAGGGTCTGTGGCCATTCCCTGCACCCTGCAGCTGCGCGCAGAGTGTTGTTGACTGCCTACCCCACCTATTACATCACTCACGACATCATCTATAACATCATTGACATATCATTTAGATATTTGAAATTAATTTATTGATGAGAAAACTGTGCATGTCAGGGGCTTGAGTTATAGTTACCTTAGGGCACGGGTTATATTCACTGGAGAGAAATATAACTGGTGAATTTCAATGTTTTTTAGAGTGTAAAAGTTTACGTTGTTACTGAACATTTAACTTAACTATTAAATTACTTAAAACCTTTGTTTTTTCAGTGAATATATTCACACCCACACACACTCTTAGGGTTGGTTGAAGTTTACAAAAGATGATTTAACTTAATTTAATCCATATCAATTATTTGTTGTATTTCAAGAGGTCTAGTTAGTCACCCAGTCACTAATTAATATCCTAATGTATTTCCTAGTTGTGAAGCAGTCTTATTGTAACACAGGCTAGAAAAGATCTGGAGGAGGGTGGATTTGGGTACGTCTGTCAGAAAACGTATTTGCTATAAGCAAAGGCTTGAAGGATTCATTACCTTCTGCATGACAATCACTTCAGTCCTTGAGGGATGTTTACTATTTTGAGAACTGCCTAATGACATATGGATATTGTTTACAACTTAGCCGTGGGGTGTCCCCATGGCTCCATGTCGATAACACAGCATGTTTTTATCTAAGGCTAACTTTGAACTCTCATTTGCAGTATGTGTGTGTCAGGTGGGCTCAGTGGTACAGAGGACTCGGACTCGGATTTTTAGGGCCCTATAAGGGCGTAAGCACCATTTATTTATTATATTAAGCGGATTGTATTAATAATGACTGTACTTCTTCCCAATTTCTCTTTGGAGATTTTCTGGTGAAAGTTTGGGTGATTTTTATGAGTCTTTAATGTTCTTTCTTTTTCCTTTTAGGTGGCGTTCTCCAGGCAGCTTCTTCTTGGTTCCCGTGGGCTCTCGGAAAAACAAGAGGATATGTCCAGGTAAGTAGGACGGTAATTTGCTATCTCTATGATCTGTTAGTAAAGGGGGGGGGGTGAGGGAAGGAGCTACAGGAGGTAGTGTGTTAACTGAGGTTATGTAACAAAAGGGGGGGGGAACGGGCTATTAAAGTGGCTATTTTAGGCTAGTGATAGGGTGGGAAGGTGATCCGTGGTTCCCCGGTCCCCGGCACCCAAACAACCTGCCCTGTTCCCTTTATGCCCTCCCCGGTCTCCTTTCTTCCTTCCACCGCCCCCTTATCCCTCTACTGTCGGTGCCCCTTGAATATGGCCCGTACCTTGTTCAGCCACGACCCTACTGGGTCGTGGCAGGGCTTCTCTCCTCCTCGCGGGTTTTCCTCTGCTCCACCGCTTGGGCTGGGCTTCCGCTCCTCGTCACTCGTTTCGGTCGTCTTCTCTCCCTGTTCTGTTGGTTCCTCCGTGTCTTCCTCTTCACCGGCGTCTCTCCCACCGCGTTCGGCGTCTCCCTTTATTTTGGCGTCCTCTCGTCCCTCAGGTGCGGCAACCCGGAAGTCCGGTGCTGATAGGGTGCTCCGCCCCCATGCGTCTCCTTGGCGACGCTGGACGGGGACGGAGGAGGTGCGCGGTCGGCGCCATGTTCGAGCGTCGGTAGGCGAGGTGGACGACACCCGCCTACACACCCCATCCCATGAACGGGACTGGTATAGGACCGTAGAATCTGGGCAGCGGGAGAGAAAGTCAGCGGGGCACTGGCTGGACCCAGGGATGTGACGGACCTGAAAGGTAAAGGGCTGGAGTTCAAGGAACCAGCGCAACACCCGGGAATTAGTATCCTTATGGGAGGCTAACCAAGTCAATGGGGCATGATCGGTATAGAGGACGAAAGGCCGACCCAAGAGATAATACTGTAGACACTCAATCGCCCATTTTATGGCAAGGCATTCCTTCTCAATAGTGGGGTAGTGAGTTTCCCTAGATAACAACTTACGACTAATATAGACGATGGGATGGTCATGCCCCTGATCGTCGGGTTGTGCTAGGACTGCTCCTAGGCCGACGTTGGAAGCGTCGGTAAAAAGGTGGAAGGGCCTAGAAAAATCAGGACATCTCAGTACTGGTTCGGTTGAGAGGGCCTCCTTAAGTAACTGAAAGCCTTGAAGTTGAGAAGGAGAAAAAGAAGGAAGGGTGGCAGGGTATTGCTTCTTTAGCAAGTCTGTGAGGGGGGCAGTAATGGTAGAATATTGCGGAATGAATCTACGATGGTACCCCACCAACCCCAGGAAAGAACGAAGTTCCTTTTTGGTTCTGGGGACGGGTATCCGTCTGTTGGCATCTACTTTATCTTTCTGAGGATGCAAAACTCCCATACCAATGACATACCCGAGATATGCTATTTGGGTTTGCCCTAGGACACACTTTGTAGGATTAGCGGTAAGGCCTGCTCTTGCTAGGGTGGAGAACACTTTTTCTAGGTGTTGGAGATGTTCTGTCCAGGTTGTACTAAAAATGACAATATCGTCAAGATAGGCTGCAGTGAACTCTTGGAAGGGCCGTAGGAGTCGGTCTATCAAGCGTTGGAATGTAGCAGGTGTACCGTGAAGCCCAAAGGGAAGGACGGTGAAATGATATAAACCAGAAGGGGTTGCGAACGCTGTCTTTTCTTTGTCTTGTGGGGCTAAGGGAATCTGCCAATATCCTTTCGTTAGATCAATAGTGGACATAAAACGTGCATGTCCTATCTTTTCTAGGGCCTCGTCTACCCGGGGAATAGGATATGTATCGAAAAGCGATATCTCATTGAGCTTTCTGAAATCGATACAAAACCGGACAGAGCCATCCGGTTTCGGAACCAAGACGACAGGGGAACACCACGGGCTTGTGGAAGGTTCAATGACGTTTAAAGATAACATCTTTGTTATCTCTCCCTCTATAAGAATCTTTCTCGCTTCGGGAATTCGGTAGGGCCGTAGGCGTACGGTTTGGCCCTCGGGTGTCCGAATATGATGTTGGACTAGAGACGTTCGCCCGGGGAGTTCGGAAAAGAATTCGGAATGGTTTTGTATTAACTCGAGTAATTGACATTTCTCAGTGTCAGGTAAGGAATCATTGACACAAGGGTTTCTTTGTTTTTCGGGTTGGAGGGTGGGACATAGGTCTAGTCCTAATGAGTTGGTCGGTGTTACTAGGTATCCCGTAGCAGGAAGATCACTATTGTTCCCAGGATTCTCCCATTTCTTTAATAAATTAATGTGATAGATTTGAGTCCGTTTAGGGTGATCATTTAGTTCAATCAAGTAAGTAACAGGGGTGACTGCTTTTATTACTCAATAGGGCCCCTGCCATTTTGCCAGTAACTTATGTTCAGAGGTAGGTCGCATGATTAATACCTGATCGTTGGGTTGAAGAACCCGCAGTTTGGTGCCCTGATCATAATAGTTTTTTTGAGATTCTTGGGCTTTTTCCAAATGGTGTCGTACATCCTCCCAGACCGTCTGGAGGTGTGTCTTTAAATTGTGGATATAATCTAGGAGGGGTCTCTCTTCATTGTTCTCTTCCTCCCACAACTCTGCCGCTATGTCTAGTAAATTGCGGGGCTGTCTCCCGAATACTAGTTCAAACGGACTATGCCCAGTAGAGGACTGCTCATGTGTCCTTATTGCATAAAGCACTAGGGGTAGTTTCTGATCCCAGTCTTTTCCCGAATCGCTTACTATTTTCCGCAAGAGAGTTTTAATGGTGCGGTTATACCGCTCCACTAAACCATCTGTTTGCGGATGATATACCGATGTCTTTATTTGGGTAATTCCTAGGGTTTTACATATCTGTTTCATGAGCCCCGATATGAATGGTGTCCCTTGATCGGTAAGAATTTCTTCTGGGAAACCAACCCGTGAAAAGAATGTTATCATGGCTTGTGCAACGGCTTTGGTAGTGGTACTAGTGAGAGGGATCGCCTCAGGATATCTGCTGGCATAATCAACCAGAACGAGGATATGGGTGTGGCCCTTAGTAGATGGTAAGAGAGGTCCGACCAAGTCCATGCCTACTCTTTCGAAGGGAGAATCGATAATTGGTAGGGGATGTAACGGGGCTCTCCTAGTGGCTCCTGGTTCCACTAGTTGGCATTTTGGGCATTGGGTACAGTACCTTTGCATATGTGCATAGACTCCCGGCCAGTAAAAACGTCTCAATAAGTATTCCTCTGTTTTCTCTCGGCCACAATGACCTCCTCCTGGCTGGTTATGAGCTAGGAACAATACCGGAGTCAGGTAAGGCTCAGGGACTACTAGTTGTCTCTTCTCGCCATTTACCGTCGTGGAAACTCTATATAGTAGATCCTTATGTACTATAAAGTGTGGACCTACCTCTCCGGTAGAGTCATTTTTGGCACTTCTCCAGGCGTGCTCGAGAGTGGGATCCTCGCGTTGGCTTACACTAAACGACACTGGGGCGCTGGTTATGTTGGCCACTGTTTTTTCTGGTTTCTCCCGTCTTTGATTAACAGCATATTTTCGTTTTTCTGCCCTTTTCTCTTTTCGGGTTAGTTTTTTCCTTTTGGGGGGGCTATAAATGGGAGTATCCCTAAATGGAGCGTCTACCCACCAACCATCGATAGGGTTGGATTTCCGTGTTTGGTCTAAGATGTCATGAAATCACGGATAATCAGTCCCAATGACTCAGTCTTCTATTAATTTATCCATGAGTCCCATGGGGAGGAAGTCATGATAGGTGTCCCACTCCACATCTACCAACTCAAGGGGATACTGAGCACGGTCCCCATGGATACAACATATCGTCACCCACTGATCTGCAGTGGAATTTACAGACTTGACTACATCTCGACGTATCACTGATTGACTACACCCGGAGTCAATCAAGGCCGTGATCAATTGTCCATTTATTCGCAGGGGGTGTTTAAATGACTTATCTCCTTTCCCTATGCACAGTACTCTCCCTCGAGTAACCCCTATCTCCATTGGTTCCACTCCCTCATGTTTCTTTGGACACCCTCGGGCTATGTGGCCCCACTCCCCACAACTGAAACACTGGGGTTGTTGCATGGGGTTTCGATCTGTACTCCGGGAGGATCCTGGCTCTTCAAGGGTTCGTCTGGTTGTATTTTGAGGAGGAGTTATGGGCATTTTGCTCAGGGGTCTGGAAGTTTGGCTTTTAACGTCCACCGACCGGTGATAGGCACAAGCCAAGTCGACGGCTAGTTCGGTGTCGATTTTAGGGTGCTGTCTTATCCAATTCCGGGTGCTCCCAGGAAGGGAATCCAGATATTGCTCTAAAATGATGGCCTTAATGACGTCTTCGCGGTTAGTCCCTAAGGGCCCCAACCATTTCAGTCCTAGGTCCTTCACCCGGTAGCAAAATGTACGTGGATCTTCATTCTGACCCAATATAACTTTGCAGAACTTCATCCTATAATATTCAGTATCATGCCCCACTCTCTCAAGAATACTCTTCTTAATATCAGAATATGGGGTGGTGCCACCGGGATTTGCAGCCTGATAGGAGGATTGGAGGGTGCCTGTTAAGAGGGGAGCGATGTATTGGCCCCATCGGTTTTCAGGCCATTGAGCTGATGAGGCTACTCTTTCAAAGTTCGTAAAAAAGGAGTCGGGATCCTCGCCCTCTTGATATTTTTGTAGTACCGAGCTAGGCACATTCGGGTGTACTTTGCTGGCAGCAATTGTATTGTCAATTTTTTTAAAGGGGGGGGGTGTGAGGGAAGGAGCTACAGGAGGTAGTGTGTTAACTGAGGTTATGTAACAAAAAAGGGGGGGGAACGGGCTATTAAAGTGGCTATTTTAGGCTAGTGATAGGGTGGGAAGGTGATCAGTGGTTCCCCGGTCCCCGGCACCCAAACAACCTGCCCTGTTCCCTTTATGCCCTCCCCGGTCTCCTTTCTTCCTTCCACCACCCCCTTATCCCTCTACTGTTGGTGCCCCTTGAATATGGCCCGTACCTTGTTCAGCCACGACCCTCCTGGGTCGTGGCAGGGCTTCTCTCCTCCTCGCGGGTTTTCCTCTGTTCCACCGCTTGGGCTGGGCTTCCGCTCCTCGTCACTCGTTTCGATCGTCTTCTCTCCCTGTTCTGTTGGTTCCTCCGTGTCTTCCTCTTCACCGGCGTCTCTCCCACCGCGTTCGGCGTCTCCCTTTATTTTGGCGTCATCGCGTCCCTCAGGTGCGGCAACCCGGAAGTCCGGTGCCGATAGGGTGCTCCGCCCCCACGCGTCTCCTTGGTGACGCTGGACGGGGACGGAAGAGGTGCGCGGTCGGCGCCATGTTCGAGCGTCGGTAGGCGAGGTGGACGACACCCGCCTACAGTGTGTTGGTAAATGTGCAGCTGAATCTAGCTCGAGAGCTGCGGAGTAGTTTACATCAATGGTCTTTTGGAAGATGATTCCAAGATGATGAAAATCTGATGGGACTCACACGTTATATATTACACGTTTAGCTTACATGTATTACATTTAAGCTACGTGGCATTATTAATACAAAGACTAAAAATCTTTGTTCAGTTTCAGAGATGGTGATTACAATTCCATCCTCCTGGTTGCAAAGTCAGCAGGGTTGCACTAGGTCAAGCATCCCTTCACAGTACTTGTGGTTATGTGGGATGCATCAAGAGTTAGGATTACAACCCCCATACTACGAGATGTTTAGTTAAACCGAAAGCGTGGGAACTTGATGATGTGATGATTAGGGGCGAAAGGGAAAGAATTATATAATATGCAGTGTTGCGTTCAGTTGTAGATGCCAATACTAGGAACAGACCCTGAGCAGAGGCTCCCCAAAGAAGCGGTCTAAAGGTCAAGGATTTGCCCCATCTACTGCACTGGATAAAAGCAATGAAGTATTGGTTCTTATAAATGTAGTTAAAAACCTCCGAGATTCAATGATATATATCATTCATGTCCCTACCCCATAAATGTTCCAGCTATAAATCCAACTGTTCATATTATGATAGTGGACATGAGTAAAACATATGATATCTATATTAAAATGGTTTAATATATGATGTTTCCTTAGTTGCAATTGTGATGTTTATAGTCTGACACTGAGATGTCCTCTTAGTGCTTTCAGTAGTCTGACGGTGTCTTTCCAAATTGATTTAACGTGTGTACCACAGTCTGATTAGCATTTTCATGATGCATTATAGCATTTGTGTTCTAGTAAGTTGCATGTTTTTGCTTTTATTCATTGACTTGTTGTTTTATGATTCAATGTATAACAGGTAAAACGATCTGGCTTTACTGCGGACGTGTGCATCTTTTATGTTGGTAGATATGGAGATTCACTGGTGCGTAGAAATAGTCTTAGCATGTTGTGGCCAAGTAGTAGGCAACTCTGTGTTATGTTAGGTTCTGTGTGGTCTTCTGACTAGCATGTTTCCATGTCATAAAGTAGTTTTTATTGACTGTGATTAACAATAATAAAAAAGCAATAGAGTGCAGTTTAAAACCTATAAGACGACCAATAACAACACCAATAAGTGATAATGTTAATGACAGCAACATTAATAATAATGATAATTATTATTATTATTGTTATACAACTCTTTGTTATTTACTATAACACTCAATTTATCTACCTAGGAAAAGATGAGCAACTGGTTAAAGTGTACAACGTTTAGATACTGAAAGACAGATGATTGTAGTTATAAGTAAATGCAGAAACATTATCAATAGAGGTATAAAGTGTACAGTGCTTCTCGATGCAGTGCCATGTTGAAAGCAAATCAAGTTGTGCTAGAAAACAGCAGCTTGCAGTTTTTTAGGTCAAAGCCTACCAGACGGCACAGCTGTCTGGTTTGCAAAGACTTCTTGGGGACATTCGGAAAGCTTCCATGGCTGACAATTGGTGTTAATTTGTGGCTCACAGTTGCTTGCTGTCTATTTTCTGGCATTATTTGCTTTAAGGCTCTCCAGTATGTCTTTGTCCATTCCGTGGAGCATAGCCAATTAACTGTGTTCTTCCATGAGGTCTTGCTTTCTGCTTACGGGCCTTTAAACTGTGTTTTTATCTTGTCACATTTGCTATGCATACAAAGACAGGGGTCGGGTTATGTGTTCTGATGGAGCTTGGTGTTTACTTTTTTTCTCTGACTTCAAAGTGAGATGATTTATGTGGGAATCATGCTAGGTACTAGAGGTGTGCTTGAGAAAGGCAGTACAATGTTATTTTTTCTAGCACACAACAACATTTAAATGTCTGCAAATTAACTTACAAACATTTCAGAATATATTTGAAGTAGGAAAGCACTAATGAAGTATATTTTTGTAATTCTGAAGTGTGGTGGAGACAAATGTGTTAATACCATCAAAACAAATGCACTAGGTGAAACCATTTCCACACATTATTCTTTGTGCCCGGGATAGTGTTATCAGTAAAACTGTATGTCTTTGCAAATGTAATAGTCATTTCAATTGAAAATGTAATGTCTGCAATGGCAGTTTGCTACCACACCCCTATTTTCCATGATACTCTATGACACTGTATTCCCCTCCACTCTATGCCACTCCATGTCACAGCACTCTACACCGCTCTATGACACTACTCCACCCTATGACCCTATGACACTCTATTCCACTCTACACCACTCTATGACACTCCACTCTACTACCTTCAATTTACGACACTTTACAACACTCCCATCTACGCCACGTCACTCTACGCCATTCTGTTCAGCTCTGGGCCACTCAACTCTACACCTTTGTACTCCACTGTATGCCACTCCAATCCATGACACTCTACTCCACTCTATGCCACTTCACTCTACAGCACTCTACTCCTCTACAGGCCCCTCCACTCTACGAAGTTGTACTCCACTCTACAACACTGTACTCCACTCTACAGGGAGTGCAGAATTATTAGGCAAATGAGTATTTTGACCACATCATCCTCTTTATGCATGTTGTCTTACTCCAAGCTGTATAGGCTCGAAAGCCTACTACCAATTAAGCATATTAGGTGATGTGCATCTCTGTAATGAGAAGGGGTGTGGTCTAATGACATCAACACCCTATATCAGGTGTGCATAATTATTAGGCAACTTCCTTTCCTTTGGCAAAATGGGTCAAAAGAAGGACTTGACAGGCTCAGAAAAGTCAAAAATAGTGAGATATCTTGCAGAGGGATGCAGCACTCTTAAAATTGCAAAGCTTCTGAAGCGTGATCATCGAACAATCAAGCGTTTCATTCAAAATAGTCAACAGGGTCGCAAGAAGCGTGTGGAAAAACCAAGGCGCAAAATAACTGCCCATGAACTGAGAAAAGTCAAGCGTGCAGCTGCCACGATGCCACTTGCCACCAGTTTGGCCATATTTCAGAGCTGCAACATCACTGGAGTGCCCAAAAGCACAAGGTGTGCAATACTCAGAGACATGGCCAAGGTAAGAAAGGCTGAAAGACGACCACCACTGAACAAGACACACAAGCTGAAACGTCAAGACTGGGCCAAGAAATATCTCAAGACTGATTTTTCTAAGGTTTTATGGACTGATGAAATGAGAGTGAGTCTTGATGGGCCAGATGGATGGGCCCGTGGCTGGATTGGTAAAGGGCAGAGAGCTCCAGTCCGACTCAGACGCCAGCAAGGTGGAGGTGGAGTACTGGTTTGGGCTGGTATCATCAAAGATGAGCTTGTGGGGCCTTTTCGGGTTGAGGATGGAGTCAAGCTCAACTCCCAGTCCTACTGCCAGTTCCTGGAAGACACCTTCTTCAAGCAGTGGTACAGGAAGAAGTCTGCATCCTTCAAGAAAAACATGATTTTCATGCAGGACAATGCTCCATCACACGCGTCCAAGTACTCCACAGCGTGGCTGGCAAGAAAGGGTATAAAAGAAGGAAATCTAATGACATGGCCTCCTTGTTCACCTGATCTGAACCCCATTGAGAACCTGTGGTCCATCATCAAATGTGAGATTTACAAGGAGGGAAAACAGTACACCTCTCTGAACAGTGTCTGGGAGGCTGTGGTTGCTGCTGCACGCAATGTTGATGGTGAACAGATCAAAACACTGACAGAATCCATGGATGGCAGGCTTTTGAGTGTCCTTGCCAAGAAAGGTGGCTATATTGGTCACTGATTTTTTTTTGTTTTGTTTTTGAATGTCAGAAATGTATATTTGTGAATGTTGAGATGTTATATTGGTTTCACTGGTAATAATAAATAATTGAAATGGGTATATATTTTTTTTTGTTGAGTTGCCTAATAATTATGCACAGTAATAGTCACCTGCACACACAGATATCCCCCTAACATAGCTAAAACTAAAAACAAACTAAAAACTACTTCCAAAAATATTCAGCTTTGATATTAATGAGTTTTTTGGGTTCATTGAGAACATGGTTGTTGTTCAATAATAAAATTAATCCTCAAAAATACAACTTGCCTAATAATTCTGCACTCCCTGTATGCCACAACACATTACTCCAATCTACGCCTCTCTAATCTAGGCCTCTCCACTCTATGTCCCTCTTTTCTAAACCTCACCTTGCCACTCTACATCACCTGACCCTACTCCACTCCAATTCCCTCTACTGCACTCCACTCCTCTTTACTCCATGACATTTCACAGCACTCTAGTACACTCCACTCCATGACATTCCACAACACTATGCCACTCTACGCTACTCCACACTTCCTACTAAACTCTACTCCAATGTATGCCACTCTGCACAACTCAAAGTCACTTCACTCTATGCCACTCTAAACCACTCCTCTCCACTCCTTGCCACTCTCCTTTACCCTACTAACTTTTAGCCATGTCGAACAGGAGCCATGCTGTTGTGCAACATGGCTAAAGTACATTGGCAAAGCCAATAGCTCTTGCACAGGCGAGACCTATTAGCTTTGCCAATGCTTGTTTTTGTCTCAATGTCTTAGTCATCATCTTTGATACCATACATGACTTGTTACTTTGTGATTCCCTCTGTCCAGTCACATACCCTTTCCTTGACAACTAATGATTACCTCAAATTGATATAAGAAGCAAACTGAAAAGTGATACAATCATCTAGGAAGGTAGAAATTGTGTGCTTCTTTTACTAGATAGGCAAACGATGTCATCAAATTCTATGATTGGTGTCAGTGTTAGATACCTTCCTTGCAGCATCTCACTAATATCTTTAAAGGTGCCATCCAATGAAAGATGTCACAATAGGTCTCAAAACCCAAGCAGACCTCATCAAAGGAGCATTCTTGAATTCCTGTACCTGGTGTCTCCAACCGGTAGCTCATGAACACCCAGCAGCTCTCCAGCTCCCGGTGAGGAGCCCTCCTGTGTGCAGCCCACCCTACTAGTCTAGAAGCTTTTGATTGGTTACATTATTATATGTATGCAAAATTAAAAAGCATATATTTGAAATTAAAATGTGTATATTGTCAGTTATCATATGGTGTTGTTTAGGGAAAAATGTTGAATCTTCAAAATGCATTTAAAAATATTATTTGAGTTGGAGAGATTTACTATTCACATTATTTCTCTGGTGCCAGGGGTGTGTAGCTATGGCTAATACGTATAACCAACTTAAGAGGCACTCAGCCCTGCCTAATGCGCTGATGTGATTACTGCTGACAATCTTAGATGAGGTGATCACTACTTCTTCACTAATATTAGTAGCTCGGGATGATTTTTATTGAACGTAAGTAGCGCTTCTTACAGAAAAGGTTGGAGACCCCTGGTATGATACAGTGGATCGACCCTTTAAAGTGTAATTTACTAACAGGAGTACATTTGAGATGCCAGAGAGTGTTTCCAGGTGTGGATTACAAACAAATATAAGTAAAACAGTGGAACTCTCAAATACATATATATATGAGGTCTTTAATGTACCCAATTAACTCGACTGTTCAGCTTTTTGCTTCCTGAAATGCTCCCACTAAGACAGCAATCAAAAAGAATGCCGGTTACTTGGTAACAGCTGTAAATGCCACACACAGTAAAAGGAAACCAGACCTGGTCAGTAATTACACGAAGGAAAACGACAACAGCACAAGGCGAATGGAAAGCAAGCAAGTGTGCACATAAAATTCTACTGCTTTCCAGGTGCTTGACAGACAGCCGGGAAGGTGCGCCGGATGCAATGTCTCCCTCGGAGGGAGATTCTTCCGAGCACAGCCACAGGTCGTTCAATTAACAATGGCGACCACCACAGCATGAGAACCAGGTCGTTCATATGCAATCAACACACCCGGACTCTCTGGTTCACAAAAGAACGAAACGGGATATTTGTCACCGTTTTTCGAAGCTAAAAGTCACTGTCTTTTCTGACAAGAGCATCACGAGCTCTGTGTGGCAGAACACACGATTGTTCTAAGCGTTTCTTTTTATCATGAGGACAATGAAAGGAAGAAGGCTATTGAGATTTCTCAGAGTATATTCGTGTAGAATAAAACATATGTGAAGTCTAACACCAAGACTTCTAAGATGACTTCCAGGGACGGTGGAGGTTGTGAATATCGAGTTAAGACAATATCATGACCATAACATCGAGGACCAAAATATTGACCAGAAAGAATATACAGGTAAGTATAGTTTTACTGTGCTCAACTCCACATATATGTACCTTTACAAAGATATCTTCAGGATCAGGACAGCCAGTCTATTGTCTGGTAAGGAAACATTTTTGTATGTCTTGCTGAAATGTATAGGATAGTTTTAAAAGGCTTGACTGTGTCACACAAGAACATACCTGGGGCACACCAATATATTTCTCTGCACGAACATGCTTGTACCTTTCAATAGGTATTTAGGCACACTGGTGCCATTAGGTAATTTGTTTTGTCCTCATGTTGTAAAAATTGGTCTCCCTAGTCTTTTCCCTGAGATCGTGAACTACAACAGGCAGGACTCGGCGTACCTGGAAAGTGAAGGAGCAGTCATGAGAGGAACCTCTGGTGAGGTTATCAAGACTTCTTTCAAACTGGTGCTTAATTTGTGCCGGTGGCTGCAGGTGGTAGGCACTAGAGGCAAGATGTACTAAACTTTTAGCACGTTGCAAACAGCGAATTTTGCTGTTTGCGATGTGCAAAAAGCACATCGTGATGCCCAAACCCCGTTTTGCGATTCAGTAACCTGGTTACCGAATTGCAAAACGGGATTGCAAGTCGCAATTAGGAAGGGGTGTTCCCTTCCTAATTGCGAGTCGCAGCGCGATGTTGTATTGTTTTGTGACCGCGAACGCGGTCGCAAAACAATCGCAGTTAGCACCCATTTCAAATGGGTGGTAACCCATTTGCAAAAGGGAAGGGGTCTCCATGGGACCCGTTCCCCTTTGTGAATGGCATGCAAAACATTTTTCCAGAGCAGGCAGTGGTCCTATGGACCACTGCCAGCTCTGAAAAAATGAAACAAAAACGTTTCATTTTTTAGTTTTGTTATGCACCTAGTTTTCCTTTAAGGTAAATGGTCTGCATCACAAAAAAAAAAAAACTGCTTTATTTAAAAGCAGTCACAGACATGGTGGTCTGCTGTCTCCAGAAGGCCACCATTCTTTTAGTGTCGCGAGTCTCAAGGGGGTCACAAATTGCGACCCACCTCATGAATATACATGACGTGGGCCTTTGCGACCCCCTTGCGAGTCGCAGATGGTGTCAGGGACACCATCCTACATTCCTATTTCGACTCGCAAATTGCGAGTCGCTCTGACTCGCAATTTGCAAGTCGCAAATCGGAACCTACCTACATCTGGCCCTAGATCTCATTCTTTGGGCAGGGAGCTTTATTTTTCATTATCAGACTTTGACCCAGTGAAAGTGTATGAAATATATATACATATATATATATATATATATACAGCTTTATTAGGAGTATGTCCTGCATGGCAAGCTGTGTCTTGCCATGTGTGGCTTCTAGCGCTCCAGGCTGAGCGAGGGAGAGGCAGTGGCTGTTGCCTTTATAGCCCTGGAAGCTAATAAGCTTTGCATCACCTGGACTGATATCCATGCCCAGGGTAACAGGAGGTTCTTTCGGATGTTCCAGGGGGTTTGTTTCAGGCTACAGCTAATGACAGCTCAGGAGCTCAGGCGGTGGCACCTGCCAGGTGGCCTGCGTCCGCTGGATCGTCTAACAAACCGTCTGCCAGATGTTGTCACCAAATGCCAGCGCCTCGAGCCCTGATTACAGACAGGACTAAATATACAACTGAAGTGCCGGTTATCACTTTTTTGGGTACTGAACTAAAAGTGTTTCACAAAAGGTCACATGTGGGGTCACGAGTTCAGGAAACTTTGGAAGTGGTATGAGAATCTGTTTACATCGTTACTGTTCATCAAACATTTAAAATCTTTAAACAACAGCGAAGCACAGTACAGGGTTACCAATACAGCAAGACCAATACAATTCACCTGAGTGTATGTGGTGGACTTATACAATGCTTTCAGGTTGAAAATATTTTCCCTAAGGAAAAACCCTCCCACTACTCCTAATGGAAATACAGTGGTGTTTTCATCCCCTTGCCACCCCAGAAACACAGTCCATCATAGTTTTTGAAGGAGTAGTTTTACCGAGACCTGACATGCACTCTTCCCAACAATGCTGAACTTAGTAAAAAAAGCCACTGAGCAAGTGGATGATTCTGAGTCCTACATACTTTCTGTGCGTGTAAGTGTCTGCAGGCTTACTTTTGTTAATTAGGAACTCGGGTTCTACACCAACAGATGACTTTTTGGAACATCTACTTTTTATAGCAGTGTCTAAAAGCACTTGCAAATCAGTTCTCATATGGTAGCAGTGCTTAATTTGAGCCAGTAATTTCCGGTGGGGGGCACCGGCACTTATTTTTGGGGGCCTGCACTTATATGTTTTGCATCAGGGGGATTTACTGTGAGCAAAAAACACTAATGGGAACTAAGGAGGTAGAGAGTCAGAAAGTGTCACAAAGGGAGAAAGCGTAAAGCTGAAAGAGTGAGCTGAAGGGGCAGAAAGTGGCTGTAACTGGATTAAAGAGGCCCGAGATGGCTTTAGTATTACACCCCCTCAGTATTCTGTGCTCGCACATTTAATTGCAACAGTGGCATTTTTCAAAGGAGACCTCTGGGCACTGGACCGTTTTTTTTTATTTTTTATAAATTAACCACTGTATGGTAAGACCATATTTCTTCAACAAATACTGACTTTACTGGCCCCTGCTCTTTCACAGTGCTTGAAAATCTAAATCCTAGAATGATTGTTTCACTAATTAGCGGTCTCATTCCTTTGCATTGCAGACTATGTATGAAAAACTATTTCTGTTTTCAGTAGACCGATTAAACTATTCTATAAGGCACCGCCTCCTCCATTTTGTCATGGAGGAGGCCTCTGCCTTAGATGGCTCAAGATACTCCAAGAGTAGAAGAAAAAGTGCAATTGTCAAATGGAGGTGTGCCATTATTGTCAAATTCACTACAAACTTCCCAAATTATATATCAATTTTACGGCAAAATCTGTGATCCAAAATATAATACAAAATTGTCATTGACGTTCCTTGCTGACAGCAATTGCAACGTCTTTCATGTTTTAAAACTCCTCAAAGAGGCATCAAAGTGGCCTCTTTTATCGTATGGGAGTGTGCATTAAATGTCTATTTAGGAATTCTTTAAAAGTCTGAACCTCATTAGGGAACAGATGGGTGGTGACAACTAGATGGTAATCCTGGGTACCGCCCCCATTAGCTTTGGCTCATCAGAGAACATCACCGGCCGCTCTTGCTGGGATTGCTTAGGTCCAGTGGCGGCTACATTACATGACGCCATGCCCTAATCAAATGTTCATGTGTTGGTACTACAATGCCAACGTTTTCCATTGTGTGTACTGTTTTATTCTATAGAGCTACTTTAAAAAACCCTACAGAAATTCATGTCATGAGTGTGCACGCATAAGTTAAATAAAAGCGCAAATGTACCTCTTCTTTATTATTTTTTCACGAACCAAACAATAAATACGGATAACTCCCAATCAGAAAAATAATATATACCTACATACAGAAAGAAATGTCTATAAAATAAACAAATACCACAGAAAGGCCTGCTCTTACATTCGGAGTGCCTCAGTAGGGGCTTTAAAATAACAATGTCTACAAAGCTGCTGAAGATGGAGATGAAGATTGCTTCAAATCTAGTTGGTAGCAGCAGTAGAGCTGGTACTCAAGCATCTGTCGATAATGCCTCCCCTCCCAGGCCACAGTGAAAAGATGCAATGGGAAAAGAGAGAGGGTTTGAATAAAAACATTATTAGGTGGGAAAAGGAGCTAAGGGTGCTGCTGGCTTTGAAATCCAGGGGCATTTGTAGTAAACAACCATTCCAAGTGTAGCTAATAACAAAATCATGAACTGAAATGGTGTCTTCCCTTCAATCGTATTACCTTTGTTAAGCTGCAACTGCAGCTAGAGAGAGCAGCAGAGGCTGACACTTTGACCTTGAAAAGAACTTAGAGTAGCACACCGACTGTACGACGACAGCAGGGAGGGGCGATAATAATACAGTAAGCAGGCAACGTCCTATACACAAAGTCCTGTGCCACACTGCACCTAGCGATGCCCAGTATATGGGTTTGCCTATCGGCATTTCCTGGGAGTAAAGACTATTTCCATGTCATAGCATCCTCCACGATGCTTGCCTCTTTCTACGGCCTGTCCACCATCACATATCTACCCACTGTGTCCTTCTTCTCCAGGCCTGACTTAATAGACGCCAGGCACCTCTAAAATAAGAATGGTGAGGTTCTTCTATTCGGATGGAATTGTTTGAGTTCACATCAGGGAGATTAGTTAACTTTCTTAAAAGCTGAATAGATGCATTCTCCAAAGTCATTCAACTGTTCCATCCATTGTTTACCTTCTAGAAAATGGTTTCCGGAGAGGAATGCATCCAGAAACATCTGAAACGTTTCTTAATTTCTCTAAGCATGAGATGCAAATATGAAGCCCATAGTGGAGGTTCTGCAATTAGGAACTGACACAAAATCACTTAAAATATGTTTTATTCACCTAGATAGTAAAAGTTAGGAAAATCCACACTTAGGGTTGGTCAAACCACCAAGAGAATATAGTGAGGCAGATTCCATGGATTTCAAAGGCTGCACTTTTCTGTGACATTCCGTTTCTCTACAAACAAAACTGCTCATAAAATGAGTGATACATAAATTATGCAAAACTGTATTGAAACTATGGGTGGTTCTCATTTTAGTCAGAGGGCATTCAAAATACTCATCCATCCACAAGTGACAGTCTGTTGATGGCAGCTCAAATGCCTGCGTACTGCCAAAGTACTTAGCACTGGATTAGAAAAATGCGATCTGTGCCACGCCAAAAAAGTGACAATCTCCAGTCCATGGAGGGTACTTATGCAAACTGTACACGTTTCAGCAGGGACTATTCTGCAGCAGGAAATCACATGCTATCAGCCTTTCACGCCACATATCTCAATCTATCCAGTTCTCTCGATACTCGGGGAGCAGTTAGTGTCAAAATGACGCTGCGACCAGTTGGGCTCTGCCAATAAATCACTGTGTCCATGGTGGCCATCATTACAAAACACGTGCTGAATCCGTCAGTCTCGGCTGTGTGGCCACTGATTTGCTCACTGAGCACAGACACATACAGAACTGCAGTGTTCCACTCTGGTCTGTAAAGGTTTGCAACCAGCCCCCCCCCCCCCACCCCCCCTCCTCCCCATTAGAAAGCTAGGCTATGGAAACTACGAAGGTGGGCACCATCCTTGACTACCCGCCATCTTAAATGGACACTGAGGAAACACCTAAGAGCAGTATTGGACTGGCCTTTCAGGCAGTCAGGCACTGCCAGATGGGACAGCTTGAAAGGGACAGTGTGTGGGCTGTATTTTGGTCCCTCAGGCTGCAACGGAATGGAAAAAAACTGCCCACACACGGGTCCTTTAAATGTGGGACCGCCAGAAAGGCCAGCCCAACACTACCCCAGAAGGCATTGTTAAAATGCATTGAACAAAGCCAGGCGGCACCTTCCAAGTGTGTTGCCTCTCGCCAGTGCCTATTTCCGGCCTGAGGTCATTCAGTCTATGTTTGGTTGCCTGAGTTCTGGGTTTTGGACCTTATTCACATACACTGCTCGCTCGATTTGTCATGCAAATGCCTGTACTATTTGATTTTGTTACATTGTTGCATTGCCACTGTTGTGTTTCGTATTAGGCTCTGCAATATACATTGAGAAACTCAAATGTTTAGCCATAAAGTTTCATTTTAACGGGAATGACTTAAGGAAATCTAAAAACTAGCCAAAAACAAATAATTTGAAACCACAGCAGATCAAACTAAATTTTTTCAAAGGCCACCTTATACACGGAGACAATGAAGGACATTTTTAAATTCCTGTTCAAGACTGAACAGGCTAACACGATCATGTGCTAAATTTGCCTATCCAACGAGGAAGAGAAAATGTGAACAGATTTCACTGCCTCACTCATTCAGTCTGCAAAAGTTTACCTAAAGACGGAAAAATAGATGTATGGGCTCGAGCTGTTGCCTACTTAAAGGGTAAAAAAAACTGGAACTGAAGGGACAATATCTGAAAAATAACAGTTGTGACAGGGGCAAGGACTATTATAAACTAGCACAGTCTAACAATCCGTGAAATTAATCACCCCATTTACTATCCCCGGTATTCTTGCCTGTGCAAGATAACTAATAACATGCTATTTGGCAAAACGACTGTTTATAAGAAAAGCAGCTCATTATTAATCTCTGCAGCATACGTGTCCTTAAAAGCCCAGACAATTTGCTGTATATTGATTTTATTTAAAATAATACCACAGCGCCTCTCTCTTTCATTCTGAAAATGATCTTTTTGCTGCGTTGGGATCTCTGTTTCTGGGACTATAACTTCCCAAATTAACCCCACTGTTAAATGAAAAAAAAAAAAACAGTTTAAATTGGCTTTGCTTGTTCCAGTCTCCTACTGTTGACAGTAATGAGAGACACAGCGCTCACTCCGACTCCCCTGTCACAGCTGCTCTTTAATGTATTTCATCAAAGTCATATTCGACTGTTAAAAAAACATGTCCAGAACAAGAGGCCTATGCTAAAAGGGTGGGCGGGCCTAAAGAGACTTCTGTCATTCTCAATC
This sequence comes from Pleurodeles waltl, assembly GCF_031143425.1. Taxonomy (NCBI): domain Eukaryota; kingdom Metazoa; phylum Chordata; class Amphibia; order Caudata; family Salamandridae; genus Pleurodeles; species Pleurodeles waltl. The sequence continues at coordinate 45,970,524 of NC_090437.1, forward strand.
TTCGATACATTGTGGGGGCGGTGCTTTATTAATTATCCGGGCCACGGGACCGGTAAGGGAATTGCAGTACCGTGGAATTATGGTGCTATACCTCCCTACCTTGTTGGCACTTCTGCACAGGTTCACTTTAGTAGTACAGCGAAAGGCACCATTGAGTCCTGTGGGGGATCCCATTTTTTCAGTTTACGGAATTACTTAGCGACTCCGTATGTTCGGAAAATATGGGGAGCCTATGAGATCCTCCAGCCTGGCTTTTCCCCTTGTCTTTTACTCTGCTCGGATGCTCTTTCTGCCTGGACTCCGGTATCTCAGGTCAGGGATTGCATATTAACTTCCTATCTCATGTCTCCTTGTCTCTTAGGTAGCGTTAGGTCTATGCCTTTTCAGTACACCAGCACTGCAGCATTGGCTTATCAAGCGCTTGTACTTGTTTACGTAAGCACCTGTTCACTTTAGCACAGGTTCACTTATATTCAATTTGGGGATTTTAGGATCAGGGGTTTTAGCATCCTATCCACGTGTTTGGAGTTACTGTATACTAGGAATCTGTTGGAAAATTTTGCTGCGAGGTATATTTTTTATATTGTTATAACTATGCTGCGCTGATGAAGTTTGTTAATGGTAAAGTCTGACTACAGCCCCGGAATGTTTGTAGCTATTCCTAGTCTGCATATTGTGTAATATGTATCATCTCTGCTCAATACAAATATCTGGAAAAGAGTCATGTGACTGGTACACGGCATGTTTAGGTTTGTCTACTGGCAGTCTCTGCCTGTCTATTTTCGGAGGGGAATACCAGATGCATGCAATGCTGTGGAGAATACCAACACCTACACTTGGCTTTGGAGCAGCCCACTGCTGAATACAGATTGGTTTTCCTGTCAATTTTATTTGTTTGTTATTCAATGGTTTTTCTTCCTCTTCTTGTGTTTGTTCATCTTCCTCTTCAACAAAGTGCTGGAAGGAATCCCCGAATTAAACTCAGTCAATGGATATGGATAAGAGCCACATTACGGACCATCGCTTGTCATCTGCAATGCCACCCCAGACAGATACTAGTGGGTGAAAAACTATGACCCTGAGTGAACGCCAATGGCGGAGATTTATTGAACCCTCTTTGATCGCTTTGCTGGTTGTTGCTTATACCCAAGGCTGTAGCTTGGGCAGTGAGATTCGGGGGGTGAGTTCCATTCTTTCCAACAATCACACTAGATAAAATACATTATATGAAAAGTACAGCCTGGGGGGGTTGGGGGGGTTAAGCTCAATATTTTGTGAAATAAACCATTTTTAAGACCTTTAAAATAGAAGTGTGTGTCTGTTTGTGTCTGTGTGTGTATAAAGCCCTAGATGAAATCTAACAAACACCTCACAACACCTGACTTAAAGCACTTGTACCCAACTATTTACTATATACAATACATATATTAGGGGGTTGTAACACTCCAAATACCCCTTTCCCCCCCAAAGCCCCTGCTTACAACTAAAGCAGGCATGGAGTGAACAGGTTCTCAAGGGGCGCAATCAATGTGACCTCCTTGGAAGTGGGGCAACGCTAGTGCACTCCCTGATGGTGCCTTTTGTGGGACGTTAGGGTAGTTCTAGGAGTTTCCCCTTGAATACTCAGCCCACAGTTTGTGGAGTCACACATTGCACCCGCCTGCTTGGGGAGGTCACTATCTCCTCTTTAAAATCAGGCCAGCCTGCCCCAGGCAGTGAAAGAATACAGTGATTTGAAACCACAGCATTATTTTCCACTGCGGCACTGCTCAATTGCAGATTACATTGAACCTGTTGTATTTTTGTTGCAATTGGGTGCATTGTCCTGGTCTGGGCCAGATTCGGACCTTTCCCCCTTTCAGCAAGGCGATGTGACACATTTAATATCTACTTCAGAGAAACGTAGATTATTATGTTATTTTTCTGCCACTGCTATCTATGTTAGTACGGCGGTCTAGATGTTACTGAGTCACTTACATTAACCTCTAGTTAGGACTGTGCAGACTTCCTTGTACTTTTGAAAAATGTCGATTGGTATTGGTCTCCATACCATTTCCCTGACAAAGAAATGGAGAGGGCACATTCTTTGTTTTGTATCTGTCATTCTTTATAGTTGGATTGAAGTCTTTGCTTTTCAAAATGCATTTTATGGGAGACAATATTGACCACTCATTATTGATTTGCTCTGGTTACAGTGTATTTCTAAATACCAATCCACTTTTTTACAATTTCTTTTGCAGAGTTTTTATGCTTCGTTTTAGTTCTCACATTCATTTTCTTCGGTAGATTTTCTAAAGTTGTTTCTAACTGTGAGTAGGCCGCGTATGGACTTTAAAGCATTGGGACATGTTTGTTGTTATACTGAATCAAAGGTTCAGAGAATGCTTGTGCTAAAGTCTTCTTTCTTCTAGTATAAGGATGTTAAATATTGGTCTGCGAGATTACGGTCCATACCAGATCTTTAGGACAAACACTGACCAAGAGAATGACTGTCATCTACATATATTTTACGGTATGTAAATTTGTTATGGATTTGGCACTTATGGTCAATGTTTAATCATATGTACTGAGCTGGCGTATGATGCTGCTGGTCATTATGCTGTGTGGCTACTGGTCAGTTTATCTGTGCTGTTTGTATATTTTACACCAGAGGCCAGACCAGCATGTGCCATTGCGCAGTGTTCTTGGTTTATCATCTTAGTTTTCTAGGAGACTTTGAGGTTGTCTGATCAATTCAAGGGTTTGAGTAAGGCATTTTATTAGGCTTGAGATTTATCACCCAGTTCGAATACATAGGTTGACATACGTGAAAATAAGCATATCCAGGTCAGAAATGCATTCTGGAAATTGGGTTTCAGGAGTACGGATCTGAAATTGATTCATGTGGTCTCTGTGTGATTAGCTGAAACACAGAGCTGCATGGTGACTGTGTTAACTGCTGCATAGAGTGGAATAGGGGTTAGATGCAGCTTTATTACAGGTTTGTGGAGAAAGGCAGGGGCGGTAACTCAATCAATCAATCAATCAGTGATTCTTAAAGCGTGGCTAATCACCCGTATGATCTCAAGGCGATGTTTGTGCTGCTCAATCGAAGAGCCAGGTCTTGAGGTCCTTCCTGAAATGCTTCAGTGATGCGGACTGCTTGAGCTTGAGAGCAAAGCATGTTCCATGTCCGGGATGCGAGGAAGGAGAAGGATCTTCCTCCTGCTGTGCTTTTTCAGATTTGGGAATGGCTGCAAGGGTGAGCTGGGAAGAACAGAGATGTCTGTTGGGCATGTAGAAGGTGAGGCAGTGGTTGAGGTATGCCCGGTCTTCCTAGGGGGGGTAAAACCATTGCCCCCCATTCTGAGCTGCCACCTGCCATAAATATTGCCCTATTGTTTATTCATTTATTTCCCTTATTTAAAAAAAATACTTAATTCATGGTGCTGTTTGTGCCAGGTGTAGTCAATCCTTTTGATTGGCAGGCGGCGGGCTCAGGATAAAGTCAAGTGCGCATGTCAGGTTGGAGAGATCTCTGACTGCATGGCATGTGCGCTTCAGCCCCTTGAGCCTGCACTGTGTTTGACAGCCTGGGGAAAGATAGCATTAATACTTAGACTTCCTCAGAACATTGGATTCACTAGCTCCAACCAAACCTTTTGTGGCTCTCATGCTGTTTACTATAAACAGCATGGTAGCAACGGAAGGCTTGGTTGTGATCATATAGTTTAAGGTTGACTGTCCTCATGGACCCTTGTTGAAACGTAGCCTGGGGACGGGCATATTAAAGAACAGGGCCAATCACTGTGTGGTTTTATTTGAAGTCACATAGTGACTAGTCATAATTCTGTCTTTCTGGCACAGTGAGCATGGGATGCCACTGGGGTCAAACTAGCCTAGCTGGTGTGGGGTGATACCCTGAAACCAGTCCAAGAATGCTTGTTTCCAGTCCAGGGAAGACCTATCCTGGCAGTTCAGGCTGGACTGTTCCTATGGGGACAGGGTTAATACTGATTTGCGTAAGGCTGGGTCCAAACTGGAATGGCATGAGTGGAAAAAAAAGATTAATTTAGGCTTAGATCTCTGTAGTGTGGGTGAATGTTTGACATTGTTCAGCATTCCGTCCATCACTTGTTCTTTTCGCATCTGTATTAAAGGGTGCCATTTATGAGGCCACATCCCTCTGAGCACTGGGGAGCAAGTTTCCTAATATTTATTACCTGGACATAGCAGCAGGACACAGGCTGTAGGGAGGTGCAGCCAGAGTAGAAGGACAGCACATACAGCAGGTAGGAACATCCCACCTGAAGCGCTATTCATCAGATTAAATAACTGCTTTGAGATGCCTTTTCTTAAGTTAACATGAAGTTGGCAACATTCATGCCTCCCCTAACCCCTCCCCCAGCCCTAACGACAATGTTGATAGAGAAAGAGGGGCAAATCAGTTGTGAAATTACAGTAACATTACAGTCTAATACAGCAAACACAATTGGGCTGTTTGTGCAAAGCACTTTTTGAACGCATGTATTTTAGGGTGCCCACAAGTGCAATAATGAATAAAATTAGGCAATCTCCTGAACCTCTCTTATGCCATGCATGCTTGCTTGCTTCCCTTGCTCAGTAAGTCAAACTTACTTGTAAGCAACTTTTATTTCCCACCACTTTAAAATGTCACCAGCCTCCACTGGAGAAAGGTAATAGGCTACGAGCAAACATGTATCAGTTAATAGTGCATCATCATCAAAATTGTTTATGCAAAATCCATACCTCATTAAATAAACAATATTATTAAAACCTCTCCACAATAAAAAAAAGTAATCAATGTAGAACGTTTGTGTAGTCCGGAATCATTGTCCATGTGTCTAGTGTGTTAACACTCTACAGGAGAATGATTATCAGTTTGCAATATAATTTTATTGTTGTCTACTTACACAGACATGTAAGCCAAGTATTCATTCTAATGCACTATGCATCTTCCCTTATACAAAGCTTGCTGCACTGAATAAACTCCTATGTGAATTTCGTAAACCGCTTCAGTTTTAATGTTACAAAAGACTTGGGGCCAAATTTACATCGGTTTTGCATGGGGTTTACATACTTTTTTAAAGCAGACCTGATGCAAAATCCTTTTTGGTATTTACAAAGCAACTCAAATGGCTGCATTGTTTTGTTAAAATAAAAGTAACTCAACACAGCGTATTGCCTTGCAATGCGTTACTTTGTATCAGAGAGATGTTGCCATGCATTTACCTATGTATCCTGAAATAAACCCATACCTACAAAGACTTTTGGACACATGTTTTTTCAAAATCCTGTGCTACCCAGAGGCTGGTGTAACAAGAAGAAATGCCCTTTTTTCTTCTTTGCATGAGGGTTGCATGTTGCAGCCCATATATAAAGAGGAAATAACCTTAAAGGATAGTTTTTGCGCAGGAAGGTGCTAATTCCTGCACAAAAACTACCCTGATCACAAGTCAGACACCCTTGCACTATAGTGCAAAAGTTCCTGCATTAGCGCTAGGCAGCCCAATCTGCATCAGCGCATTGAGGGGGCAGAACTGTGTGATTTCTCCGAAGATATGATGCATTTCTGCTCTGTCCAGGCAATGCAATGTTAAAAATTATTGATATACAGGATAAATGCATGTACATTTCATATCAAAGGGAAAATATGAATTGATCACTGAACAAAGATTAATCATTTTAATCATCATTCTTAATGCAAAATAATGTTAGTCTCCCTTTGTCTCACTCTACTATTTCAAAAACATATAACCAATAAAGTAACTAAAAAATTAAACATACACTTAACATATCAAATATATACAACATCTACATATAAAATATATATACACATCTTATCACACAATACATAATGGCTTAACATATACCATTCAATATTAAGGGTTCAAAAAGTCTCTTTCACTGAAAGCTTCCAACCAAGTCTTTTGGATCTATGGGCTGCTGAACCTTTTGCCAAGCAAGTAGTCTTCCAACTGAGGTAGCAGCAATTAATACCATCACCCTTGGACACTTATTCCAGTAAATTATTTACGGTATAACCCCATATCATTCTCTCAAAAATCAAAAATTCGTAGCACTCCTCAGGTTAGTAGTCAACGCGTTTCAGACCTCCAACTTCAGGCGTCATCAGGACATGGATAGCGGTGCCGTCCTTAAATAGCTGCATTCTTTTTGGCGAGACAAACGGAGAAGCTGTGGAACGCAATGTAGCAGCTTTGCTTGCTGCAAAGCAGTGAGCCACTAGTTAGTAAATCTGGCTGCAGGCTACGAAGCGAGTATGGATATCAGTAGCCTTTTTATAGTACTGATGCATTACAAGAAGATATGGTTCTACCCTTCCTGTGCTTTCCACAGGCTGTATCATGAAGGGCTGCGCTCCCTCAGTGCAGACCCAAGTGACTGTTTAGATGCACCTGCAGTGTGTAAAGTGAAATCATTTAATCTAATATTTCTCCGGGTGACAACTAGATTTTCTGTAAGCAAAATTCGGAAACAGAGAGAGCAGTGTTGGGCTCATTCTGTTTCTGGGCTCTGCTGTCTAAAAAAATTCACTAACTTGGAGATATATCAAGTTGAATGGACATTACACAGTGAAAGCACGTAAAAACAAGTGCTTGGATGTGCACTGAGCCCAGCACACTTTTTTCATGATACAGCACAGGTACACATTCACACTGGTGGTGTGCAAAACGTTTATTATGCAAACAGCCTATTAACCTACTCAGTTTGGAGTTTCCAACAGTTGCTTCACATTTGTGTTAAAATAGTTTTTCCTCACTTACAGTGTTTTCCCATAAACCAGCAATATTTCCTCATAACTGCCAATATTAGTGCTAGTTGACAGAAAATGAATGCCCCGTATCTTCTTAAGTTAAAGTGAACTCTTATCCTTGCAACCATAAAACATGTAATACAACGATGCTGCTGTTTGCTAGTAGCACAATTAAAAAAGTAAAGAATACACACACTCATACAAGATTCCCCCTAGTGATCAGGACTATATAAATGCCTATGGTCCGATATGGTATGATTTGGTACGGTACTGTACAGTACGGTATGGTACGGTATAGTACGGTATGGTCATGCATTGCTGACATTTAGTCCCTTCTAGCACCAGTATTTCCGCCATGGGCCTTGAGCATCTCATCTTGACATGATCCAGAAGTGCACAGTAGAGATCCCATTTGGCGGACAGCGCTCGCCTTAGCACCAGGACAAAGGCTGTGAGCTGCGAGCTGAGTCCCGGATCCTCAGCAGCCAGTCACCAACTGCACACAATGAACAGCTTGGTGAAAGGATACCAAACAGGAACTTAATCACAGAGGAAAAAACACAACAGAAAAGACAATTACCAGCAAAGAGAACCATAGTGTTTCCCTGTAACTAGCGAACGCACAGTCAAGAAGAGTGAGCTGGTGAGAAGCCTTTCATGTTCACCGGGACATGGCACTTACCACGCAGCATTATCAGGATGTATCTTGGGCACGCATGCCAATTCCCAGTTTTGACAGCTTACAAAACACACACACACATATATATATATATATATATATATATATATATATATATATATATATATATATATATATATATATATATATATATATATATATCAAAGATTAAAGTATCGTTATAGTTGGGTGAAATGTTCAGGAAAAGCACAATGTTTTAAACTTTTTAAAACCACTGAAATTCACCAGAGTTATCTAAAGTAACTATAACTCGTGCCCTAAGAAAACTTGTGCCCCCCCCCTCATATAAAGTGTTCTCATCAATAATTTCACTGCAAATGTTTCAGTGATATTATCAATGATGTCATAAAAGTTGGCATGAGTGGGGTAAATAGCACCGCATGGCGAAGGTGAAACTGGTGGTCCACTATTTGAGAACAAAGCCAACTCTCATGTGCAGACTGAATAAGCCATACAGCATACAGTATCTCTGCGCATCACTGTGCCAGTTTACAGCCTGGGGCACTCCCTTACTGCAATGTTTTTTCAACTATGAGGAAGCAGGCAGCCAGCTTAAATATAAGTCCCCCCACAGGAAGTGAGCAGTGTAAATAAGTGACAAAAATGGACACAAAGCTAAATTTTGTTTCTAAAATTGTTTTTAGAAAAGGGATCTTCGGAGAGGATGTGGAATAATGGCCAGATCTGCCGACTATGGAACTTGGGAACCAGGCTTGAATTAGGTTCAAGTCTCAGCATGGGATCAAAACCTTGTGATTACTGGCAAATTACTTAAACTCCCCATGCCTAAAAACAACCAGCGCGCTCGCGCTCAAATTGAAAACAAAGAAAACGAGCGTTGGTGGAAAATAAAAACATAAAGTACTGCAGAAACCAGGCTGAAAACATGGAGCTTCATATGTTGCACTCGAGGAGGGCTAAACCCCAGAAAAGGCACGGCGTATGCATGCCTTTCACTAATGAAATCAAGCATATTTTAAAAGGCAAGTCCACGAACCAACGAAAGTGACAAGCGTGACATGGCCGTGGTTAAAAGCCCAACAACAGATTACAACAGGGACGGAGGGCTTGTGCGCTCAACACTAAAAATGAATGTGTATAATGCAACTGGTGCTCGTGTAAAGCACTCCAATATATTTGGGTCGAGTTGCGCTACATAAAACTGAAAAACAAAAATAAAATTTTTAAAGGATGTTGGCTAGGCGCACGCCTAAAACGTGCAGTGTGCATTTAGCAGGCTTGCACAAGATCCACAAGGAATAAGTACATGCTTTGTGGGAGGCATGACCATTGTGTGCAAGAGCTGCAGGTGCCTGACCTCTGTGCATAACAAACAGTAATGCAACCAATGTAAAATGGAGAACTAAGAGAGCAGCAATACAAAATAATACTTTGTTGCTGCTCGCGCATTCATTTGGTTTGAAGGACAGGAGCCTGCTGAACCATTCGCCCTACACCCATGTGGGTAATGCTAGTTCATCTAAGTGGAAAGTGCTATTGGCGGTGGAGGGGTGCTGTCTAGAGGGGGAGAAGTCATCCGGTTGAAATGTATTTTTTCCAAAATTCAGAGGTAGGAGAAGAACGTAGGAATATGCAGTGCATTAGTACAGAAATACAGGACACAATAGTGCTTTGTAAGTGGTCGGATGTGACCCCCTGTACACCCTGTGCATTACTCTGAATCAGGCTAGCACTTAATGAGACTGGCTGGAGGAAGGGTTAGGGAGGGCGCGTCTACCAGCGCATCCATTTGTGACTGCACTTACCACTTCCTCTTGCCAGTCTCCATCTTTAGTGGACCTGCCCTGCAACATATGTAAATGACTTTTTAAATGGGCTAGTGCATTTCAGTCTTTTTTTTTTAAAGCCTGGGTTGAATGCGCTGGCATTCACAGACATGATGTGATCAACAGAAGAATGTCTTTTAAAAGTACTACTGGGAGATGGGATTAAGTTGTGCCTGCATGGTGGTTTTCCTGAATGTAGCAGTAGTTGTGTGTTTCCACTAAAAAAGAGTGATTGTATGGCACTTTTGCCTTGTGGAAAAGATTATATTGAATACAGCAGTACTGAGTTTTGGTTGTGGTGGCAAGCCAAGGATTAAGGTTATAGCCCTGACCTGCTCATTATGAAAAGCTATGATAAAGGTAGTAAGCCCGACGCGTTATTGTAAAAAGTATATGTTCAAATTATTATGGATTTAAGGATGGAGTTTTATTACTCTGGACTAACTCTTCACAGAGGTATTTTGTTACATGGAATCACACAGATTACTGTAGTAGGCAACGTTTTTGGTGGTGGTGACCCACGCCACCAAGATTTTTACTATGATTTTATATTGTTTTGAAAACTTGCAGTTTGTAACATCTGAATAATTTTACTAGGGTAGAGTGGATAGTTGCCTTGTGGAAATACTTGTGCTCAATGTAGTAGGTCTGTGCTGCTGGTTATTGTGACAAGCCAATGATAAAGGATACTGGCCTGATTATTTATTGGAAAACCTATTTCAGGTGCCATGGGTGTGATTTGTTTATATGCAAAGTTTCAACAAATGCAGTAAGTCTAATTTATTTATTATGAAACACAAATTAAAGTCAATGGACCTTTAATGGTGCATTGTTATTCTATTGCCATTAAAGTCTGCAGACATGTAGTTTTTACAAGAAATCTACCAGATTACCTTTGTAGGCAAGAATACTGGTGCAGATTACCCCATTTGACAAACCCTAGAAGTTGATTTGCACTGTAATAATGATTGGTAGAATCACTTACGAAGGTAAAACATCATATATATATGATGTTTTTACCTTCGATGGGGATTCTTGCAATCATTATTACAGTGCAAATATATCTATCTACACAGATTACCTATTGGCGGTCATCACTAGGTAGTTATAGTTAGGATCTAGTTTCTATAGAAAGAGCAGTTTTTAACTTGCCTATATCTATGACACCGCTTGATGAATCTTCAGGATTTAAAAAATAAATTAGATAATCACTTGAGCTGCAGTCTGGAGAGTTACAGTTTCAGGGTGATCTGTCAAGTGGGGGCTAAAATAAAGGGGGTTAAAATTTGGAGTGTTTCTAATGTTAATACTCATAAGAAACAATTAACAAGGATAGTGCCAAAACCACAGGACAGAATTACATCAAATTTAGCTCTTGGTCCAGAAAGAGCCTTTTTTTGTTATTTGGTGTAAATCCGTTTAAACGGTTTTGAGAAATATAAGGCAATCCAAATTTGTATATATAGAGACGCGAAGGATTTGCAACCCCTCCTGATCTTGTGCTGAGATCTGATTGGCTGCCAACACGTCAACAAGGAAGTGTTGCCAGCTATGTTGGTACTCGGCTTCAGTTGAGTCCTAGAAAAAAATAATAATAATACAAAAGGGGCCAGGGTATGAACACCCACAACCCTTAGCTCTGGTGCTGGGGACCCAAAGGGATGCCCCAAGGCTAAAAAACATTTTTGAAATTTTTTTATTGCAAATTTATGACAGAGTCGCAAATCTGCTGTAACATACAAAAAAAGAAGTGCAGGTCCTGGGGGAAGTGTTTTGTGTTTAATAGAGGGGGCACCCTGACCCCGCGCCTTGGGGACCACCCCCCTGCGCATTACAAAAATTGGGAGTGATGGGGTGTGGTTCCCCCACAGCCCCTGGGCTGACCAACTCCCCGAGATTATACATGTTGGAGGGCGGCCACCTGACCCCCCTCGAGGAGCCACTGATGGCCGTGGGGACTGCTTCCCCTCAGGGCCGGCTCCTGCTGTGTCCTGGGGTGCCCACCCCCGGGACATAGCTGTTTGCTGTGGCTTGGCTGCAGCTTTGACAGTTTTCATTCCTGCACACAGATATGCGTGCAGGGAACAGAGATGAAAGCATTGCTGCAGCAAGCAAGGAGCTGCTACTTAAAGCAGCTGCCTGCTTGCTGGAGCAATAGGACTGCAGGGGAGGTCTTGAGACTTCCCCCGAGGTCCCAGATAGCCTGTAAAGGGCACACTATAACATAGATTAAAAAAAATAGTCAGGGATCACGGCGGAGGCCTTGAGGATCCCCCCACAGTCCCAGATAGCCCATAAAGGGCTAAAAAAAGATCTGAAAAAAACTAAATACCTCAAATGTGAAGGTTGTAGACCTTCACACTGAGCATTGAGGGTCCGAATTCAAGTGTGTCCCTGGTCATTTCCCTCCTTTATTTTATTTTTCATTCATGTGGTTAAGGCTCAAACTGAAAGGTGATCTTTCGCACTCTCACCAAGCACAGTTTTTCCGTAAAATATTTACTGCAAATATTACATTGATATGATTAGTGATGTTCTCAAAGATGTCAAGAGTGCTGTAATTTGTGGGGCAGTTAGCAGTGCATGGCGAGGGTGCGAGTTATAGTTACTGTTGATAACTGTAACGATCACAGGTGAATTTCTATGGTTTTGTACATTTAAAATGTGAGCCTAACAATAACGTCCCTGTAACCTTTGGTTCTGTCAGTGAATTTCTATGTTTTTTTTAAATTCGATTTCCTAACTCTAACGTCCCTGTAACCTTTGGATTTTTCAGTAAATATACATGCATACACACATATATATATATATATATATATATATATATATATATATATATATATATATACACACTTTTGCCTATATCTTTAGTGCCATTTAACAAATGTTCACAAAATTTTCAAACCTAGTGCACAACTACAGCCTGAACCCCTGAACGGAATTACACTAAATTTGGCATACAGTTAGAGCATGGTCCAGAAAGACCTCTTTGTGTTTTTTGGTGTAAATCCATTCAGTAGTTTCAGAGTTATTAAAGGGAAAATACATTTGTATATCTAGGAATGTGGACCTTTCATGGATCCACTCGCGGAGGATCCAAAGAAAAAGCAAGGCCCTGATTGGCGGCCGCAAACAGAGAGGAAAGTTGTGGCTGCCATTTTCTTTCTCGCATCAGGCCAGAAGAAGGAAAAAGAATAAAACAATTAAATAAGAGGTCAGGATACAGGTATCCCTACTCCATAAGAGAGAAGGAGGGGTCCCTGAGGGTAAGAATTGCCCCAATTTTATTTTTGGCCAATCTGGGTAACTCCTGCGGTGCTCAGCAAGGCTCCCCAGTGTAAACTCACAAAGGATCCATGGATCTAAAAATAAATACACCACTAACACACCAAAACTAGCTGTGCATTGCCAAAGCCCCTACGCAGCGTGAGGATGGATGCATGCAGGGGTGTTGGCCGAAGTCCGTGAGCGGCGGTGGTTGCATTAGCACTTGGTAATTAGATATTACTTTACGGTAAAAAAATAATATAGAAATTCACTGAAAAAAGCAAAGGTTACTGGGACATTATAGTTAGGTTGATGTTTTAACCATATTAAATCATAGACGTTTAGCAGTTATGGTTGTACTTATTATACTTATCTAAAGAAACTATAACTCATGACGGAAAGTAACTTTAGGCCATGAGTTATAGTTTTCTTAATAACTATAACTGCTGAATTTCTATGTTTTTGTACTTAACTATAACTCACTTGTAACCTTAGTTTATTTCAGTGAATATATATATATATATATACATATATATATATATATATATTAACATAATGTTGTTTCCACTTCAAAGGACATCCTTCGATGAAGAGCTGAGTAGAAATGTGAATGTCGTTATTAAGCCCTCCAATAAAAGGGGCAATGTGGTTATCTGGCCTACATCTAAATATTTAGAGGAAGGCTTGAAACAATTGAGAGACAGTACCAAATATGAGAAAACTAGCAAACAGAGATATGAAGCTAATGATAGGTACACAGAGAAATTAATTGAGTGGGCAAATAACAGAATCATAGTTAAGGAAGAATTCTTATTTTTAAGGTGTCCTCATCTGAAATTACCGGTGTTATACCTATTACCTAAATTACATAAGGATTACAACAACCCACCTGGTAGACCTATAGGCCCTCATTCTGACCTTGGCGGTCTTTTCGCAAGACCGCTGAGTTACCGCCGCGGTGAAGACCGCCGACCGCGGCGGTGTGCCGCTGTGCGCATTCTGACCGCTGGGAGCGTTCCGCCGGAAAACCGCCAGCAGCCACACTGGCGGTCGGCGGGAAAGTGGAGACTGGTCAACCTCCACCGCCACGCCAGCAGAACACCGCCCACAGAATTACGACCCACATTTCTGTGTGGCGGTCTTCTGTTGGCGGTCTTCTGTTGGCGGTCACGTCCCTATGGCTCCCGTCGCCTCCCGGAGAACCAACGCACAAGGTAAGTTGATCGTCCGTGAGGGGAGGGGGTGGGGGGGTGTTGTGTGATGTGGGCGTGCATGGGGGTGTGCGTGTGAGTGTGTAGAGGGGGTGTGTGAGTGCGTGTATGCGGGCGGGGGTGCTGCTGTGTCTATGGGTAATGTGTGCTGTTCGGCATGTGCGCATGTCGGCATGTATGTGTGGGGGTATGTGTCCCCGTTGTGTATGTGTGTGTAGGGGGTGTGTATATGTGCATGTTGGGGGTGTGTGCATGTCGGGGTACATGTATGTGCATGTCGGGGTGGGGGTGGGGAGGGGGTTCGTACCACCTCTGGGGGGTGGCAGGGGGGTGGAGGGTGTGGGGGGAGGACTCGGGTGGGTAGTGGGGGGTGGGGGAGACCCCTATCAGTGCCAGGGAAGGAATTCCCTGGCCCCGATAGTGCTTACCGCCATGGTTCGCACGGCGGTTCCCGCCCGCAAGAAACCGCGGCGGTAGGCAGGGTCATAATACCCTTGGCGGTCTTGGGACGACCGCCGGGCCGGAGTGCGCAAACTCCAGCCCCGCGGTCATGACCACCGCGGCGGTCGGAGTGGAGAAGTAGCGGTCGGTCGCGGCGGGGACCGCCGCGGTCAGAATGCCATTTTTAATACCGCCGGTCTGTTCGCGGTCCGACCGCCGTCTCTCCGCCGACCGCCAGGGTCAGAATGAGGGCCATAGTCTCTTCGAGGGGCAGTGCATTGGAAAATACATCTAAATATATTGATTTTTTCTTTAGACCTTTTGTAGAAGCACTGCCATCCTATATTAAGGATACGAGGGACTTCCTAAAAAGGATCCATGAGATACCGTGGGAGGGCAAAGTTTTACTACTAACATTGGATGTGGAAAGTTTGTACGCCTGTATCCCACATGACTTAGGTATTCTGGCATGCAAACACTTCTTTAGAGCAAGATCGCTTTCCTATTTCCAGCATACTGAAATGTTACTCGATATGATGCAAATTTGTTTAACTAACAACTTTTTTATATTTAAATCATCAAGTGTACCAACAAGTGCAAGGGACCGCTATGGGTACTTGCTTTGCTCCAAGCTACGCAGGCCTTTTCTTAGGCTATTGGGAGGAGCAAATGTTTTACAATATGTCTTTGTTTGATGAACACGTAGTGTTGTGGGTTCGGTACATTGTTGACATTTTTTGTATTTGGAAAGGCAGTGAAGAACATGTGGAAGAATTTGTTAAACAACTTAATACTAATGAGATGAATCTAAAACTAATCGCACATATACATTGCTCAGAAATTGAATTTTTGGATTTGAAACTATGTGTAAGGAATACAAAATTAACCAGTACCTTATTTCGTAAGAAGACAGCTGGAAATAGTCTCTTACATGCGAGTAGTTGTCATCCGAAGAATTTTATTCACAGTATCCCTTATGGCGAACTTTTAAGAGCTAGAAGGAATTGTAGTGAAGATAGTGATTTTGTGAAGGAAATGCGAATGATGACAAAGAGGTTCCTTGAAAGAGGTTACTCGAGGAATTTGATTGAGGGCACTTGTAAGAAAGTGCTATCATTAGATCGAGAGAAACTTTTGGTATCCCAGAAGGGCACAGATCAGTCAGATAGCCAGACGATAGGGTTTATTACTACATATAGTACTCAGGCCTGGGGAGTTAAACATGTTTTATTGAAGAATTGGGATATCCTTAGAAGTGACGAAGTGGTAGCTGAGTTTATTGGTCAACAACCACAGATGACCTTCAGAAGGTGTGCGTCTCTCAAAGATCGGTTATGTAAGAGCTTGATACAATTACCTCATTCGAATAAAGGTACTCATGTTCAGGGTTTCTTTATATGCGGGAAATGCAAAGCATGTAAAGGCAGTAATAATTGTTGTAAGATCAAGTTATCTAGGAATTCAAACCCTTTTACTATCAAAAAATCTCAACTGCGACACAGCTTATTGTGTTTATGCCCTTAGCTGCCCGTGCAATAAGTATTACATAGGCAGTACGATACATAGGGCCAAGAAAAGAGTGCTGGAACAACTGAGAGCCATTACGAATGTTGATAAAAATTATCCAATGGCAAGAAATTTTGCTGAGGTTCAGGGGAAAAACAGAGATTTGTTAAAATTCGGTGTATTGGATAATATCCCTCCAGGTTCAAGAGAAGGCAATAGGGAATTGGAATTGAGACAATTGGAATCCAAGTTTATAATTAAGTATTCCACTAATACACCGGATGGATTCAATCAAGATGAGGAACTTTTTGTTCATTTGAAGTCTGCTTAGTAGTAGAGATGTCACTTATATGTTTATATGTTCGTAGGAGGGATTAAAAGTTAATGAATTATACTGTGTATATGTTAAGTGTGACTTTTGGTATATTATCTGATTACTTATCACATGATTGTTGTTTTTTCAAGGATTGTAAGGAGATGGAGCAGCAAGAAATGCAAGGAGCTATTATATCTTGATCAGTATACTCTACATATAAGATGAGCATCATACCACTTTATTAGTGTTGAGATATAATGTTATATATACCAATTTATGATTATGGATGATATAGAGGGTTAGGCTTCCTGATATAAAATTAGTTTAGTATGTTGTTTATGTTAAGGCAAATAAGCATATAGAATAACATATATGTATCTATTTTCTATTTTTATTTTCTTTATTTGTATTTTTATTTTTAGTATTATGTTTATTTTTATTTATTTTTTCTTTAACTGATTTCATATAGATGTAGCAGGGAGTTGGTTTTGATTTAGTTATAACAAGGTTGGGTATACTGAATTTATTGGAATAGACATGATATTACAGTAGAGATGTAAGCAATGTATTATATCTGCTCCACTCCAATATGGCTGACATTAGTACAAGTATTAGTATAAACATAGCTGCTAGTCCTTCTTTTGTGTTGTTAAAATAAATACTGGCACAAGTGAGTGTGTCCTTAGAACCTGTGATCAAGGAGCGGGTGCTCCGAAACGCGTCAGGAACTTTTGTGTCAATAAACAACATCATTGCTGTCACGGCTGTTTGTTCTTTATAGAAGGATGTCCTTTGAAGTGGAAACAACATTATGTTAATATGTGAAGGGGTTGCCGCCCTGCCATGACATCGTCAATGAGTGGCTGGAGCAAAGGCAATATCGTTTGTTTTTTATATAGATATATATATATATATATATATATATATATATATATATCTATATAAAAAATACAGAGGGTTTGATTTGTAGGAGTGTCATTTACACTGTGCTTCCATGCCATGACAGCATATAGCATAGGACAATAAGACAGCACACATCAGCCTTTTGCTCTCTTGCCTCCTGAGTAACTGCCTCTGTCTGATCACATGTTCACATTAGCCTGAAAATGGGTGTGCTTTAGTACCAGAGCAAGTAGGCAAGTCCTTTTATTTTCTATTCTCTCAGTTTATAGGTTCCCTTTCATTTCTTTCCATTTTCTCTTTTTCTTTTCACTTTTTTAGAGCAAGCAACAGCATCCCCGATACTATTAATAGGCAGCGTAGTTAATGCTCACTTCATCTGCAGTGAGCTGCATCCAACTGCCTCTGAACTAGGGAGGCCATCATGGAATGGTATTTTCCATAGTGTATCATTGTCTTACCATTCAAGTTTGCCAACATCTTGGTTCTAAATTTGAAAGTATGAATCAGTAGGTGAAAGAATAGATACTGGAGTGAAAGGTTGAGTGAAAGAGTGCATGTATGAATGACTGAGTGCCTAAGCCCATCAAAAACTGAAGAGACATTTTCATTTATAAAGCAGGCCACTTACGTTGCCAATGCTTTTAATTTATTTGTGCGTGCACAACGCAAGCTCAAGCCAAAAATATGGTTTTTACTCATGCTTGTTAAGTCCATCTCAAGCTGTTTCCATAAACAAGATTTATGAAAGAAAATTCTAATTTTATGACAAGACCGGAGGCTCCTATTATGCGTTTCTTTTCTCACTTTAATAAATAGCAGCAGTCAAAAAACATACTACCATTCCCAGAAGGCCAGAGAACCAGAGCCAATGGGAATAAAAACATAGTCCAACTAATGTTCACCAATCATATTACGTACATATGCATTATGACATCACTTGACTGCGAACAGCCCTCTTTTCTTGCTGCTCGCAGTCAAGTGAAGTACCCTTTTTCACTTGTCCATACGTATATTTGTGGTATTTCGATATTATATATTTTAGTGGTGTGAATATTTGGTGTTATTTACTCACCGCATTCTACGAGTTGTTCTTGCGTGTTTAGTCCTTTTTTTTTTTTTAACCATTCGGCAAGTTGCCGCATCGGGTTGGCGCGCGGTGCCTCGCGCGCTTCGTTTCCAACCGCCTAACGTTTCCTTTCACGGCGGTTAGTCCGAAGCGCCTGAGGACTCGTTTGGTTCGTCTTCCTCAGCGCACACCTATTTATTTGAGAAAATACCTATTTTCTGCCTTTGGCTCACCATCGGAGCCTTCGTGTTCACGTCCTGCTGTGCCCTTCGCCCACGCTCGGCTACGGCTGGGATTTCCTGATTCCTGCCTACCGGCGATGCCCATAGGCGGGGCCTTCAGCTCCTCTGCAGCTTTTTTCTCTATTAACCCCTTATTTACCAGTTCCTTTTTCTTTTTTTATGGAGCCAGATAATTCCCCCTCTTTACAGGATGCTGATGACATTAGGCAGGAGCTCTCTGCCTTTATAAAATCATCTGTCCGGCAGGCAGTAAATTCTTCCATACAAAAAATTACAAACAATTTAGAATTTTCATTCTCAGACATGATTTCTAGATCCATGTCGGCCCAGCCTGCGGGGGAATGCAGTCAGTGCCTCTCTCCCTCAAAAAAAACCCCAAAATTACGGAAAATGGCGCCAAAGAGAAGTGAGGCCTCCTCACATGTGGCAGAGGACACAATTCCTCAAAAGGCTCCCTCCGAGGAGTATAAAAATTTGGACATTGGGAAAGTTTGAAACATAAATCCAAATCAAAAAATATTATTACACCTTTGTTTATTTCGTCCATCCCTGACACAGACGATGGTGTACCTGATCTGGATTCTGCTCCAATGTTTCGGACGTTGGGGGCGATATTTCTGTCTCCCCTCCTCCCCCAAAGAAATCCAAATTGACCTCCCTCCAGCCTTCCACCCCTATTTCCATTCTTGACCCTGAAGGTTTCCCAATGTTTGACCCTTCGAATATCCTCCATCCCAACTCTACTGAGTGGGTTCCCGCTGATCATGTTGCCCAATATGTTTCCGCTAAAATCTATTGCCCTTTAGACAAACAAACTAGAGCTAAACTAAAATCAGAATGTCCCTGTCCCTCCCTATCCCACCATCTCTCTGTCAGTCCTTCCATAGATCAGCCCCTCCTGACATTTTTTACTAAAATGGGCAAGGATCTACCCAAGGAAGTGGATAAGGCGTGGGCCTCCTGCCAAGATAAATTTCTGGACGTTTTGGGTCCTTTAACCTGTATTTTTGACATTGCAGAGGCAGCCAGGATTGATTGCTCGTTTACTGACCCTGAAGAACTCACCCTATGGGTCCAACGTACCTTTTGCCTTCTGGGAAACGCGAAATCCGCGCTCACCCATGAGAGGCGAAAGGGTTTACTACTAAAGTTCGATCCGAAGTTGGTTAACCTGGCATCTGTGCAACCCAACGTCCACACTGATGGCACACTATTTGGAGATTCTTTTATCAAAGATTTAAGTAAACATGTAGCAACCTTTACGTCATTGGATAAAGCTCAGCAATCGCTGAAAAAGATGTTTTCCAAGCGGGTTTTTGCAAGGGCCGGCAGAGGAAGGAACCGCTTTACCGGCCGTTCCTCCCCCACACCAGAGGATACCATAACACCTCCTACCAGGAGTATAGGCCACAGTTCTATCCTCAAAGAAGCAGAGGTTTCCGCTCCAGAGGCTTCAGGAACGCAAGATCTTCTACTCAACCAAGTAAGTCTTTTATTTCCTTCCATTCCCATAGGTGGGCGTCTCCGTTTTTTCCTAACAATATGGGAGGAAATCACGGCAGACCCCTGGGTTCTCACACTCTTCAGGGTTACTCCATAGAACTTTATTCAACCCCAGTCCAAACCCTCTCCCCTCCTCTTCCTCATTTTTCCATAGACATGGTTCTCCTTATTTCTTCAGAAGTGCATTCTCCGTTGCAAAAACAGGCCATCTCTCCCACCTTTCCCGACCCAACTCGGGAGATTCACCAGCTCCATTTTTGTGGTTCAGAAGAACAACAAAAAGATGAGTCCTGTGATAAACCTCAAAGGTTTCAATCATTTCGTAGTATATCACCATTTCAAAATGGAAACCATCCTCCACCTAAGAGACACTCTGCTTCAGCGGGACTGGGTGGTGCGATTGGATCTTCAAGATGCATATCTAGTTGTTCCAATCCACCCTCATTTCAGAAAGTTCCTCCAGTTCCAGTGGGCAAACCAGTATTTTCATTTTACCTCTCTGCCCTTCGGGCTATCATCAGCTCCATGGTGTTTCACCAAGCTCATGAAACCGGTAGTAGCCTTTCTCAGGGCTCAAGGGATCAGACTCATCATTTACCTCGACGACATTTTATTAATGAGCCAATCTCCACATTCTCTCTCGACTCATCTATCCATAACGTGCTCCCTTCTCTCTGAGCTAGGTTTCATCATAAACAAGGAAAAATCCATCCTAATCCCTTCTCTAATTATAGAATTCTTAGGTTTTCAGATAAATTCAATTTCAGCTACTCTCATGCTTCCCTCTGCAAAGATCAAGACCATAAAGTCGGAGATTCTTCAAATCCTACGCAGTTCTCAGATCTCTCTCAGAACGTTAGCGCGAATTGTAGGTCTCCTCTCTTCATCAATTCAGGCCATTTTCCCTGGTCCCCTTCACTACAGAGCACTTCGGCATTTACGGAGAGGCCTCTCCTATTCAGATGTCATTCCCTTAGACGTAGACGGACGCACAGAACTTCAATGGTGGATAGAGCAATTAGATGCCTGGAACGTAAGGATTATCTTCGCATCAGCCCCAGATCTAGTATTAGAATCAGATGCAAGCCGAACCGGCTGGGGGGCCCGGTGTGGACCAATCTCAAATGGAGGCACATGGTCGTCAGAGGAGTCCAAAATGCATATCAACTCTTTAGAGATGCTTGCCGGCTCCTTTGCGATCAGAAGCCTTGCAAAAAACAGAGTTCGTTGTGCCATCCTTCTCAGAATGGACAACATCTCTGCAGTTCGATATATCAATCATCTCGGAGTCACAAAATCCAAACCGCTGGTGGAATTAGCCAAGGGCTTTTGGGAATATTGCCTTTTAAACCATATTTCGGTTCATGCAGAGTACCTTCTAGGATCTCTGAATTCAGTGGCAGATTGGCATTCTCGTCATCTTCAAGATTCAAGCGATTGGAAACTCCACACTTCCATTTTTCAGAACCTTCAGAACATATGGGATCCATTAGTAATCGATCTTTTCGCATCTCGTCTCAATTCTCAGCTTCCCCAATTCTACAGTTGGCGCCAGATCCACTGGCTTTAGCATCCAATGCCTTTTTACAGGACTGGTCTCTTTCCCTCAATTACGCCTTTCCCCCTTTCCTCATGGTCAGCAGGGTATTGGCTCATGTCAGACGCCCACAAGCCTCTCTAGTATTCATAGCTCCCTTTTGGCAATCACAAGCTTGGTTTCCAACCCTTTTAGAGATGTCAATAGATTTCCCAGTGTTGATTCCTTCCTTCCCGAATCTGCTGCTAGACCCTTTAGGCCGTCCTCATCCTCTCTTTCTGGACAACTTGTTGACACTCTCTGCATGGAAAGTCTCGGGCAATCCCGTTCTTTTCCTAGCATTTCGGCAGAAGCTTCACAATACATCTCTCAGTCCTGGGCCCCAGGTACAAAGAAAGCTTATCAATCAGCCTGGTCTATTTGGCACAGCTGGTGTCTGGGAAAACACATCGATCCCGTTTCAACAGATGTAATTTTTATAGTGAAATTTTTAGCGGGAGAAGCGAGTAATGGTAAGGCTTTCCGTACTATCAATTTGTACAGATCAGCTATTTCCTCCAATCACTCTTTTGTTAATGAGAAACCAGTTGGAGAACACCCTCTAATTTGACGTCTATTAAAGGGAGTAAAATTTTCCAATCCTCCTTTACCTAAATACAGTCAACTATGGGATTTTAATATTGTTTTTAAATTTCTATTGTCATGGCCTGATAATCTCATGCTTTCTCTAAAAATGTTGTCTGCAAAATTAACCATGTTATTGAGCCTTGTTTCTATTAAACGTCTAGATGTCAAAGCGCTAGATATTTCTAATCGTCAATTTACTCCATCTGGAGTTTTGTTTACTGTGGTTCGCCGAACCAAAACCAATTTATCCTCAGTTTTTTACCCATATTTTCCTGACCATCCGAAACTATGTGTCGGACAATGTTTAAAAGTGTATGAACTAAAGACTGCAGATTTGAGAACTCCCTCTCATTCTCAATTACTAATTTCATTCAGGAAACCCCACAACCCTGTTTCGGCCGCTACGTTTGACCAGTGGGTTAAATGGCTAATGTCCTTGGCTGGTATAGATACTTCCATGTTTGGAGCTCACTCCTCCAGAGGTGCCATGGCTTCCAAAGCTTTTTGGGCAGGTTACCATTTAAAGGATATTCTCAAGTCTGCAGATTGGTCTAATGACAATGTATTTAAAGTATTTTATTGTAAACCTGTCGATAATGTTTCATTGAATGTAATTAATATGCTTTAAACTCGCATAATAGGAGCCTCCGGTCTTGTCATAAAATTTAGATTTTCCTATTCCCATGATGGAAAGTCTTAATTTTATTAAAGACACGGAGGCGAGTATTATCTCTCCACTTATTTTAACTTTGTTCATTTCCCCCCCCTTCTCTAGCACCATTGGCCATCACTCAACCTTCTACCTAGGACTTCGGCGTACTCTTGGTCCTCTACTCGTCAAACTGCCAGGACACCATTCACCGCTCCATTTTCTGTTGATCGTACTTTCCAGGATCTTTCGTGGTTATCTCGGACTTTGAACTTTTGTTCTGATGTTTTATCTTTCCTCATGGCAATTCTTATTTTATTTACCATATTTCCATTGTTTAATGCCAATTGACTCTTTTGCAAGAAAAGAGGGCTGTTCGCAGTCAAGTAATGTCATAATGCATATGGACGTAATATGGTTGGTGAACATTAGTTGGACTACGTTTTTATTCCCATTGGCTCTGGTTCTCTGGCATTCTGGGAATTGTAGTATGTTTCTTGACTGCTGCTATTTATTAAAGTGAGAAAAGAAACGCATAATACTCGCCTCCGTGTCTTTAATAAAATTAAGACTTTCTGTCATGGGAATAGGGAAATCTACATTAAATAGTAGTGGAAACACAAACAAATAAATCAAAATAAGAACCTACACCAACCCTGCACATATCACCTCAACAGTGGTGGAACAGCACAAAAAGGAAAGGAGAATTTCAATGTGTATTTATGGAATTAGATCTCAGATCCACGCTGGCACAGTTATCAATCACAACTCTGCTTTTATGTATGACTCTGCTTTGATGTGTGTTGGAGTTAAATTGCTTTCTTGTAAAGAAAACAGTTATAACTGACATATTTCAATTTAAATATTCTTATTCTGACAATAGATGGCAAACTTTTCAAGCGTCATTCATACTTGGCCAGCAGGTGAAGGGTGGGTCTTTGAAGGGCTGCTGCTGTGAAAGGGATGAAGTCAACCACAGCTCAATTCATAGACTTATTCTAACAATAGAGGGATACATTTCCAAGAGGTATTCATACTTGGCCATCAGGTGAAGAATATTTCTTTGAGAGGCTGCCACTCTGAAAGGGAACAGGTTTTGGTACCTTGAGAGTCAGTCATTTGGTACCTTAAGAGTCAGTCAAAGCTCAATTCACAGGGATTTATCGAGTAAGTGTGGCATAATCCAATACATGCCGGCATAAGTCACATTCAAGTTCAGAGCAAGTCAAACAAAAACAAACATCTGACTATGTCCCAAAATCTGGTATCTTTGTAAATGCCTCTTTAGTTGTCCTCAACCTTCCAAGGCAGGTGTGCTAAATCAAGGGATTGGATCACCAGATCACGTCCCGTGCACGCACAAGGATTTAGCTTTTCTGTAAATAAATTTTGGCTTTGTCGAAAATAAACTGCTATCCTCTAGACCAGGACTGTCCATCATTAGTCCAGAAAAGTCACAGCCATGCAATATTTTCAAGATGCCCACTCAGTGGTAAACAGATCAACGTACACTCTTTGAGCATATCATAAAACAATAGCATGGAACCAGCCTTCCTAGATCTACACTAGACAACCCTGCTCTAGATCACACAATACCCTTGAAAAGATCTTCTCTCACTGATTTCCTAATTAATACTTTCACAGTTGAATATTCCAAAAGATTCATTTCTTTATTTGTCAAGAGACGTGAAACATTGTTTTAGCTCTCTTTCTGATGCAGTATTTTCAGGTTTAGGACTGAATCCATTCACAAGTGTGACATTTGATAGGAGATCTGTGAAGTTAACAGGATCCCGTTGACATCTTGTTCTAAGGCGGGAGCATTCAACCTAAGTTCAGGGGGGATGTGGGATATACGCAAAAAATACATCTGCAGACATTGAATCAAAATCAGATTCATTTCTGTAGTCAGAGAGTATTGTGAAAATATGACCTTGATCTGAGCCTGCTGGCCCCTAACTACAGATCCTTATAGGAACTACGAAAGTATGTGCAGCAATGCAGGCATGAATCAATTTTTCTGCTGGAGCACTCCCTGTCCACTAACAAACAAGGCCATTACAGATTATGTTTTTATTGTTATATGGTACCACTGCTAGGTGGACCTTAAGTGTCACCTCTTACTCCCCTTGCCCTTTATCCCAGCACTGCGGAGTGGTATTCCAACTTGCTTTGCAGCAGATAAAAGAGGCCAAGCTACATGGTATTCCACAGAGGCGAAGCTGCACTCCCCACGGGCATAGTCTTTATGATTCCTTCACTAAAAGTAGTCTGAATGCATCTATAGTGAGCTCATTCTAACTTGCTGATGCCAGCCTTGATCTGGCCAAAGAGCTGGCTGGACTAACTTAAGTGAAACAAGCATTTGCAATGCAATGGGTATCGCATTTGCTCGAATTAGAGTTATTAGCATTGTAAACTCCTAACCGGTCTTTTCTTGCCACATAAATTAAAATGAAAATTAAAACTGTTTCACATAAGCGAGCTGATTTGCAGTGCCACGGCCACCATGAGCATCAGCTTGAAGAGAGACACAAAAGGAAAAAGAAGTTTGCTCGCTATTAAACTTATCAGCAAAAATGGAATTAGCCATTTAACGGGGGCGATGGGCAAGGCGGTAACAAAACATCCCCCTTGAGGATCAAATGTAAACCATTTACTAATGTCATCAAAGAATTTTTGAAGGGCAAGTGGGTGAACGAGTGATAGTGATGGGCGTGAGGTGGGTGTGGTTAAAAGCCCAGGTACAAACCAACAAATCCGAAAAGCAGCACTTGCGCACGGCTATGCTCGAACTAAAAATGATTTGCTTCAGGCAAGTAAAGGTTTTCTTTTTTAATGCTTCAAGGCCCACACTGGTATGGAGAAGGCGTGAACACAGGAATTAGGACCAGCATTACAACTTGTTTTACAATTATTTGGAGTATTTACAGAGCTCACGCTTCGATATTGCAGTATATTCCAGTGCTAGAAGCCAGTGTTCAATGCCACTACATTTACGTGAGTGTGGCAAATATAAGGCATGTGGCTAAAGAGTTGTGGCTAACTACAAGTTCACCATTAAGGTGGGATTTTATACATTAACATAGCAGAGTTGCCATTTTCCACGGTTTAACAGTTCCCTAGACTAGCAAAGTAACCGTTACTTTGACACACGAGACTGAGTTTGAAAACAAGGACAGGGCCGTCGCTTAACTTCCTAGGGCTACGTGACAGGAGGTGCGTATTTAATTGTATACTAGACAGATGTAGGGACAGGTCCAGCAGCAATGACGCCAGTAACCAGTGGGTTCTCCGATCCCTTAGCTTTCCCGTACACATCACCACGTCACAGATCTAATCCGCGCTCAGTTCTCGTTGTTGATGTCAAAATAAGATTTTGTAGAGCAGGCCGGTTTAGCTCTATAAACAATTCAATTATGTACAAAATGATATCTAATTTCTTGAGATGCTCGGTAAGACGTACAATGAATTTGTGCACGCATTTAGCTGGTAATATAATCATGCATTTAACAGCTTGTTTACAATAGCCAGAGGAAAGGGGTGTGTTTACAGGATTTTCCGTGAAATCTTAACCCCACTGTCACAACACTGGCACAATCCTATCAATTAGGACTGGGGGTGTTTGTTGTTTTCTGTGACTAAGATAAAGATGCTGGGGATGTGCTGATAGAATTAGCTCCCATGCAGAGTTTAGTTGCATAGAAGAGGTGATTGATAGCTATGTGCAGGCGGTTAAATAATCGTTGAAGTGAACGAGGAACTGCCTGCCCTCCACAGTGTCCTGCTGAGGAAAGCTGCTGGTTTCATCTCACCTACCTTTCTGGTGCATAACTGGCAGACACCGGCTGCCTATTGTTGGTGTTTCCGTTTCTTATTTGGAATACTGCTGCATATTGCATACTGTTTTGTTTATTGTACTTTTCACCTGCAATGGGTTTTGTGCTGCAGTCTAACATGGCTATTCGTGTGAGTATGCTCTTGATTGGCACAAATGCCCTGACGGACCCTTAAAACGTTTAGCGATTTTTACCAAATAGTTTTTTGCCCTTTTAGGGTGAGATTCCTCTCACCGCGCCAATGGTCCTACCTAGGTAGACCACTCTTCTAACAACATTCAAGCCATAGTTGAGAACATAATTGAATTCTAATTGGCTACTAGCGATGTCAGTCATCTTAGCCATTGGCTTGTTCTGTGGCATAAAACCACAAGGCAATAACTTGCCTTTCTCCAGGGAAAACCCAAATGGTCTGTCCAGTGTGCCCTTTGGGATTATGGAACGAAGGTCTTACGGCACTGTGACAATTACCAGTTTATCGAATACCGTTAAGAGAGAAGCGGACTGGTCAGCACCTAGCAGCAGCTCTACATGTATTTCACATTATGCAGAATCCCTTCCTTCCTATACTGCATCCTTTTCATTTGGCAAATCCAGTCATTGACAACTTAATTTGCCCTGGTACTTGTAGCAATGAGCACGGCCTCTTCTGTAATGTCAAGTGGTTCTTTTCCAACCCCATTTCAAGGTAAGAAGAAGGTTCCATTTCAGAATGACTCACACTAAGCATTTCCATTTTCATTTTCAGTAAATATTACATTAGGTTGTTTTAGGAAATTTGCCTTTTTTGCATGGGCACCCTGGATTTTTTGCTTTTTAGTTTGACTTTGTATGTTTGGTGGCGTTAGAACTGTGCATGTTACCACTGCTAACCGGTAGTAAAGTGCCTATGCAAACCATGGTTACATTGATTGGCACATTTTACTTGCCTATAAGTCCCAAGAATATGATAAAAAAGTGACCCAGGGCCTGGAAGTCAAATGTCACTTGTGGACTCCAGTATCTACTATGGCCTTATAGCCCACTGTAGTGCGCTATACCAGTCATTAAAGGCCCACTCCAGCGTTAAAGGCCTGAGCTGAAGGCGAGGGCCTTTAAAAAGGGAGCTGGCATTTAATTACTAATATAGCCTGCTACGGAGGTCTATAAGGCTGTTAGAACATTGAGCCTGAGGGGGTTGAAATCCCCTCGGGCTCAACGAGGCCTTTGTTCACAGCTGTTGCTGTGAGCAAAGAACATTGGAATGTTGAGGTTCCAGGCTTTTACCAGCAATTAGAAGCCTGGAACACTCCATTGTTTTCAATGGAGCTGCCAACATTCCATTGTTTTAATGTGCCATCCACTACAGGGGCAGTGCAAACATGGCTTGAAGCCTACCATTGTAGCCTGGCTGTGGCAATTTACACACTGCAATTTGACCTTTCAAAATAAACCCCTTTGACTGGTCAAATAAAATATTTTTGTCTTAAACATTAAGAAGTCTTTTTGTCACAACGAGGGGTGCATGGCACTTAAAAGTGGAATATGTAGCAAATTATGTGCCATAATGCAGCACGTTTTTTGATAGTATTCTTTTGTAATTTTTACACATTGTAATAATGCCTGTGCAAAGGCTTACCTCATTACTATTATTTTAGTAACCAAATACATAAATAGGCAATTGGAAGATGACAAGTTAACCTTCACGAAGGACCGTCCATTCCGGGTATCTCACATCCCACGTTTTTAGTAACTTTAGTAACTTTTTATACACTTGATCTAGAAACTATTTTTGTTAAAAACTGCAGATTATGCAGCAGATAATGGATTATGTGGTAAACATGGCAAATCCTTGATTATGATAAAAAAGCAGCCACTGCAGAACCACATAATTACAGTGGCTCTGTTAATACTGTATCTCAGGAAAGGAACCAGCTAGAAAAATGCTAAAACATTTATTTTTAATAGCTGTTAAAAATCCAATTAAATGGTGAAGTCAGATTTTTTTATACCTAAAAAGAAAAATTATCTTTTAGAAAGTTACCCCTTACCTGCCTGAACTGTTGGGCTAATTTGTGTGATCCTCTGCCTAATCTCAGCCTGTGCTCAGCCTTGAATAGGTGTGAAATAACTCTCAGGAGCAAACAATAATCTACCTGAATGGGCAGAGACTGTTAAGACTGTTCTTAATACCACACAATATTCAGAGAGGGAGATGTGAAAATCCTGTAACAGCACATTGTCAAATTCTGCTTGACAGGTCTGTGGAACGACATAGAACCCTTTGGGTAAACTTGAAAGGGAGAGAATATGATCCCAAGACAATTATTGTGGATCCCCTTTCATGTTTCGAAGGACCCTGCTTTTCTCTGAGTTTGTTGAGGGCACAGTACCTACTTGAGGGCACAGTACCTACTTCAAACTAGATTTTAGTGTTAGATATGTGAAGACCCTGGGATTGCCATAGTAGACTGCCTACACACGCACCTCATCCCTCAATTTTAGAGTGCCAAAGACTTTCAACATCTTGAATGCCATTACATATGGCATTTTAGCTTGTTTGCAGTAAGGCAAACAGGACCTACTTAGAAAGAGGGTAGGATTGTCTCAGAGAGCTTTTGCTGAATTTTTTAGGGAGCGGCCAGGATTCACACCCAGCTACTAGCTTGTGTCAGGCATAAACTAGGCATCCCTTGGGATATTCTCCTCAGAACACTATTTGGACCTGCAAAAGATCTGAAGAGGGCTGGACCTGCTGATTGTAACCTGGGATGATTCCTGAATGACTGGGCCTACTCCCTCTTGTACTTAGGAAAAAGAAGTGGACTCTAAGTGGATTTGGCTGACATCCTGTGTGACTAGATGGAGACAACAATCTGCAATAGGTCTCTTTCTGGAAGTACCCAGCTGACCTGTGGCAATTGGGCTCGGAATGGACCATGCTGTTGTTCTCTGCCCACACTCTGTGAGTGTCCCACCTGAGGCCCTGGGGCCTGAGAAGTATACTCCTGTGGTTGGTTGGGATGTAAGAGACCAAGTCAGAAGGTAAAATCTTGGAGCAGGACGAACCTGATTGGTGTATCCAAACCGCACTCCATCGTAATCAGTCTCAAACTAAGCCTCTGTAGGGGTCCATCACAACCATCATCATTGGTGTTTTGTGCTTCTTAGCGCTAGTTCTTCTTAACACTTTAAAAAATCATATCTCCAATCCCCTTTATTGGAGAGTTTTGGTATCATTTTGTTTATAACATTTTACTCTATTTTTCTGGTTATGTTTGGGATTTTTATTGTTTGGCATTTTGATCTTATTACTGTTTTGGTACTGCGTAAAACCCCTTACATATTACCTTTAAATCATGCCTGTCTGCTCTGTGCCAAAGCTACCAGTAGAGCTCAAGTTAACTTAACGACTTGACTGGTTTACACTGACAAGGGTTGTGATTATTTCTTGAAGTGGGCAGTTGCCCAAACCAAATGACATTTCAACTTCTTACAGCGGTGTTCCACAATGTTATGTTTTGTTATGTGGTTTTCTGTTAAATTATGTTATAGAGAGTTATACGTGGAGAATCAACGCAAGCAAACTATATTAGAAAAATACATTGAGCAGTTGTGAGATTTGACCAAAATAGTTTTCCATCTGAACTCATGGATGATACAAAGTTTTTACTGTCGAGTGAATAGTCTAACTGAGAAAGGAGCCCCTTCGCCAGCCATGGAGCCCTATTCTGCTCAGTTGCAGTCCCTGAGAACCATACCGTTTGTACTGAAAGTGACACGCAATGGTAAACCGAGATCCAAGCACAAACCCTCAAGCTGCATCCGTTTCCTTCCAGCACTGTTATGGTTCACTACGCTCTCTCCGTCCCTGAAATACTTTCTGTGCACGTGGTGCAGCAAGGGGACCATCATGGGTCACAATGATCGCATGAAAACGTTACAAACATTGGCACATTAAAGCCAGAACTATTGGCTTTGCTCATACTTGTATTTAGAAGTTCTTAGCGTGCCATGAAGCAATCTAAAGGCGCCACGTTGGAGCTGTCCAAACATATTTATGTAATTTTGAAAATCACAATAAGAATGTCATTTTTTTCTCAATGAATATTCCATTTATATCTGAGGAAATGTTGTGCATCCGGCAGATGATGCCCAGACTGAAGAACGAATTAGCATTCTTAATTGGTTCTGGAATCCAAGTAGTTATTTTCAGTTTGTCTTTTTAAGGGAAACTCTGAACCGAAATCCGAACTATTCCTAGGGGAGCTGCGAGCAGCAGTGTTTTTGCATCGGATGTCCCCGCAGTGAGATGGCCTGATCCACAGTACAGATGGCCTCTGCTCGTCCTAACATGTCCGGCGCCGCTCTCCGTTGTCATGTGCCCCGTCGGCCTCTGATCACCCGATCATGCATTAGGAGCAAAGCTCCCCGCTCTGCACTGCCAGAGGCTGTCAGGATTACACTCTGCCACTCACTGCGATGGCCTGAGGCGAGGCCCAAGATCAGACCCGCTGGAAAATGACAGAGCCCGGCGATCACCGGCGAGAATCCTACACAAATGTAAAAGATAACTATTTCATATAACACAGTTTTACTGTTTCTAAGCACTGCAAATAACAGATGACAGTTCTAATCAATTGATGCTACTCAATTTACAAACCGCGGAAGGATGGAATCAAAATAGTAACTCCAGGAATATCACATTTTGCCAGCAAAGAAGGTTCGCTGCACTGAGCTATGCGCATGGTTGAACCCGCTCGCTTCAGGCTTCTGAAATCATTAAGTAATAAAAACACAATTCACTGAAAAAAAAAAAAAAAAAAAACTCATCAACAAATTCTATTTCACTCGCCCTTGCATAAGCCAGTTAGAGACCTCACTCTGCGTACACCTGCTTCAGAAATCGTTAAGCAACCTGAAAATTACAGTGCTAAACCCTTTCGGGCCAATTCAGCCTCTCATCCTTACTAGGTCGATAAAAATGAGAGCCACTGTTTCAAGTTTCAGAGCACAGTGCTAAGTACAATGCTATGCGAAATAAGTTCATTTATTTAACTTCTCAGTACAAAACGGTTAAAAGAGGGAACATTTTGTTTTTAGATACAAGAATTGCTATATTAACGAGGCTGAGTGCTCCCAATTTTACTTCCCTAGACACTACACTGCTTAGTAATTTTCAATTAAAACGTATCGAAGTGGTAAATCCCTTGCCTGGGGGTATTTGAGGTTCACCAACAGCATATTGCGAGACAGTTTGTGGCAAATAAGCATTGGAAACCCAATAGGTCTTGCAATTGTGACGTATTAGCTTTATTAATACCTTTTGCCGATGTTGGCGGCAAATCGAAAAAAAGGAAACACAAAAAAACAAAAAACACAGAAAAGAAAAAAGTCTAAATGACACCCTCCACCCAGAATTAGCGTGTAGGAGCCATAACGTCATGCAGCAGTCATTCAGTAGACGTGCATCTGTCATATCAAAGGCACGCGCATGCCTCACCACGCATGCATGTGTGTACTGAATGATGTGGTGGGCATTCTATTTTTTTTAATTTACATATCCAGAATGGCAGACACCACTTCGAGGGGTAAAAAAAAAATACATTTTCATCCGTGCAAAAGTACATTTCTAAAAGCGGCCTGGCAGCAAATGGGAGGAGCTGTGTTATCCAAAAAAAAGTTGAAAGAAATCCCACATTTTAAGGACCACGTTGGCTGTGGAAAGCATCTAAGAAATCCGTGGGAGAGCTGGTGGAGGAAGCAACAGTGGGTGTGCGAGGCGAGCATTGCTCGTGCTTTAGGGCATAGGGGGTTGACTGAAACGGAAAAATGAAAGCGGACATTGGGGAGCAACCCTGAGCTTGCGGAGCAGGGAGGTTTGCACTGAACAGGGAAGTAACACACTTAGAAGAGAGGAAATCGAGTTCGGGGATCAACATGGAGTGCAAGGGGCATATACTTGCAGGGGAGAAACTGCTCCCTCGGAAGAGAGCTGGAAAACAGGCACTCTCAAGTTGTAAAAGAGAAAGAAAAAAGTAGTTCCTTGAATGTGGACAATGGAATGATACAAGTCAACTAATCAAATTGATAGTAAAGAGGCCATACTCCAGGGGAGGGACAGTTCAAACAAGCATTTGCAATGCATCGGGCCTCGCATTTCTTCGAGTTAGAGCTATTAGCAGTTGTAAACTCCCAACCAGACTTTTCTTGCCTCATCAAATGGAAAACAAACCAGCGTGATCGCGCTGCTAAAAAATGGAAATGGAAACGGTCTTGCGTTTGCTTGAGCTCGAGCAATTAGCATAGTAAACTCCTAACTGTACTTTTCTTGCCACATACATTGAAAATGAAAATAAAACAGTTTCACATAACTAACTGGACTTTTCTTGCCATATAAACTGAAAAGTAAAAGTTTCACATAGGTGAGCTGATGGGCGCCATCAGTGCAAAGCAGACACACAAATGGAAATAACAGTTCACTCATAGTGAAACTAACGGTAAAAGTGCAATTATCTACGTAACCGGCAAAAGTGCAATTAACTATGTAACAGGGTCGATGTCATGCAAAGCGCTCGACTTCTGCCA
Organism: Pleurodeles waltl; assembly: GCF_031143425.1. Lineage (NCBI taxonomy): Eukaryota > Metazoa > Chordata > Amphibia > Caudata > Salamandridae > Pleurodeles > Pleurodeles waltl. The sequence continues at coordinate 46,003,463 of NC_090437.1, forward strand.
AGCAAGATTACGCTGTGAAAAAAGAGAAAAAGTAGTCCACAAACCGGACGGAAAACAGCGAGCCTCGTATGTTTTCAGTACTTGGTTGCTGCGCTCGAGGAGGGATAACCACCGGAAAAGGCATGACGTATGAATGCCTTCCACTAATGAAAGCAAGCAGATTTTAAAAAGCAAGCCCACGAACCAATGAAAGACACTGACGAGCCATGGGCAAGGCTTCAAGCCCTTTTCTAACTACTACAGCGTCTCGCAAGCGATGCGCATGCTATCGCAGATTCAACCCTAAAAAAGGAAGGCGATCTATCAAATAAGAAGCAAGCAAATGACAGCAACAAGAAAGGCAATGTATGGTAAGCAATGGGCGGGTTGCAAGCCCACTGTCAGTTTTTGGTATGGCTACAGACACCTAAAAGCTGTCTGGTAGGTGAGGTCTTAAAACAGCAAATGATTAAAGGAACAAGTAGCAGCAACATAAATACATATACAAGGAAAGCATCTGTCACAAATTAATAACAGATGCCTGAAGACCAGTGTACCTAAAACAGAAGCTACTCTATTTCAGTGTCATAGAACGTTTGTTAGGGTAAGGTTGGATTTTTAGGTCTTAATAAACAACTAATCAGCACCGAAAATGGTTGAATGACGTACATGGACGAGAATAACATACGCATGTTACACACAAAGGCCCTCATTCCAACAGTGGTGGTATTGACCGCCTACCGCCACGGCCGCAATCATACCGCCGTCGTGGCTACCAGCCGTCTACCGGTATCATGACCGCCGACGGTATTCCGCCAGCATTCTGGCGGAACACCTCCGACGGTCATGGTGGCGGACAGCGGTAAGGCGGCACTGCTGACAGCAGCATCGCCACACCAGCAAAACATCCCTGACCGTATCATGAGCAATGATACGGCCTGGCGGTGTTTTGCTGGCGGACGCTGCTGCTCATAGCAGCACCGCGGATCGTCTCCAGCCGGAGGACCACCTGCAAGAATGTAAGTCGGGTTCTCCGACCGGAGAGGTGGGTGGGGGTGTTGTGTGTATGTGGGGGGTGTGTGTATGTACTGGTATGCGTGCATGCGGGTGTGAGTTGCGTAGGATACATGCGTGAATGAGTGATTGTGAGTGTTGTGTGTTGTGAATGCATGTGTTTGACAAAGTATGTTGGTGTGTGTTGCGGTGTGTGGGTATGTATGTGTGCATGCATGGGTTGTGGTGGGTTTGCGTGTGTACATGTGTGTATTTGGGTGCACGTGTGGGTGTGTATATGTGCGGGGGCAGGAGAGGGAGGGGGAGGATTCTGGGGAGGGGGAATGAGGTGGGGGAGACCCCTATCAGTGCTAGGGAAGGGATTCCCTGGCACTGATAGTGCCTACTGTCATGGTTTTCGTGGCGGTAAGTTTGGCACGAAAACCATGGCGGTAGGCCGGGTCGTAATCCCGAGGGTGGGATTGTGGCGGCCGCCGGGCTGGAGACTGAAGTCTCCAGCCCAGCGGCCGTTACCACCCTGGCGGATTGTGTTAAAGTGGCAGTTTTGGATGGCGGTAACCGCTATGGTCCAAATCCCATTTTTTTTAACGCTGGCGTGTTGGCAATATTACCGCCGCTTTAACACCGACCGCCAGGGTTGTAATGAGGGCCAAAGTATTAGAGTCAAACATAAAGTACTAGTTTGGACATTTTGGCTCAGTGCTGAATCAAAATGTAAAAACAGGTAAAGATTATTTTCAGCCCTAAGCTTCACAGGGTTGATGCAAAGCCTGAAACTAGAAAACTGCTGGAGAGCAGCACTGGTTGCTGCCCTAGCAGTGCCGGCCACCCATGCACAGTAGGGCCGGTCTCTGGGCCGCCCTTGATGTCTACAGAGACGTACTATACGCATTGCACCGCTGACTCGGCAATTTTGTATTACTGCCCGGGCAATTTCCGGTCACCATCCTCATTGACCAGACAGTTCAAAATGTCATTTTCAATCTGTACTTTGTGGTTCCTCGAGCAAAAAACGCCCAGTCATCAACCCAAAACAGCTGAATGATCAGTGTTAAACACATAGTCCTACACCAGATATTATTGCAAACTCCCTCAATTGCTACTGCTGCACCCGCCACGACCCTGCCTATGTAAACATAAACAGAGAATGCAATGATAGATTGTAACTGAAACGCAGATTCAAGACAGCGTTCTAGGCGAAATGGAAATAAGCCCGAAAAATTCTTGTACATATTTTTAGCAGGAAAACATCTGACAAGCCTGAAGTCGACGATCTGTCGAGTCCGTTATTCCTTAGGCAGCTATGACTAAAACAGCCGAATTTGCAAATTATTAATACCAGCGACCAGGCAAAAACACACACACACCACTGCTCGCCCTGAGGCCAGGTCATAACCACCTCCCAACCTCGCGCTGAGAAACACAACACTCCAATAAATAGGCACTGCCTAAAATAAATTGTATCGCCTGGAGTCCCCCCGTCTCTTCGCTCTCGAGACAGCCTCACCTTGCATCTTCTCCAAAGAGAAGTTGATCACCTCGCAGCCTGACATGTCTGTTTTGCGTCCCCGGGCTTGGGCTCTCTTGGCAGGGAGGGCCCTTCAACTCCGCGCAGCGACTTCCTCGCTCTCTGTTCTAGTCAATGAGGGCCGCAGGGCCGCGGCTGCTGCACACAATGGCCCGAAAGCCCCCCTTGGGTAAAGTTTACTCGGCCGGGGCTGACAGGAGCTGTTTGCAGGGCGAGGTCACGCCCACTGGTCCCTAACAATAACAAAGGCCCAACAAAGAGGAGATTACACAGTTTAGGAGCAGGCCTTTGAAATGCTGTGCTGATCCCTGCTGTCATTTCGGTCTTCGAATTCCAAAGCAGGCACAACGCCCATTTCCACTGCAGCTTTGCAACTCCATTCACTCTTCCGCTCTCCACCAGGGAATCCTCGGACTTACTGCACAGATTTATTGCCAGTTAAACACTTCTAACTCAATTTTCCTTTATTCCCCAGATTCACTCTCCCATGTTAGGTTACACTATGTTATGTTAGTTAACGTTAACTTAGTCATGTTATGATATACCACGTCATGCTCTAACACGTATGCTACGTTCTTCGGGTTGATTGTAAATTATTGTTTCACTATGTTGCACAGTTAAAGTTTAGTCTGATATGCTCAATTTTAAGGTGTTCATGTGTCAGAATATGTGATATACAGTGATATGTTAAATTTTATTTAATCAGATACGTAACATTACACCACACAATTCCAGACAATACTGTACTTGCTAGCTGAAGGTTAGATGAGTCTCATGTCACACAATGGTGTATGTTGTTTTGTTGTGTCATGTTATCCAAGTTCATGCCCTTGTACTGTAGTTTTCTATACTGGACGTTAATATCTGCAATTTATGTTATAATATATGTCATGTCCATCTATACTGAGTTCTCCTGCAATGTGGTATATTGCGATTTGGTGTGAAAATCATGTCAATGATTGGTATGTTATGATGTGGTATGGCATGATATGCCATGTCATTTGGAATTACTGCCCATTATATGTTATGTTACAGTATCAACTCTGATTCATTGAAGCACTTCTTAAATCTCACCTGATGACGCATAAGCAGTGTCACTTGCAAGACATTTTGTTTACTTAGAGGGATTACAGCCCAACTATTGCTTACCATTCATCACTCTCATTTCCTTGTTTCTCTTTGGTAAGAGTGCGATGGCTTCACTTCCTCTTCATGTGTTTGTCCCTCCCCTGGAGCATGGCCAAGTACTGCTTCTCTGAGAATGTCTTTCCACCTGTCATGCTTTCAGAGGTTCTTTTTACTGTTAATTGCACCCATCCCTCTTTTGTTGTTGATTGTACCATTGTTGCTTTCCCCAACCCTCCCACATTGCTGCTTACCCTCTTTCACCCTCCTCTCTCATCTTGTTGCTTGATCTGCCCCTCCAACCCCACCTGCTCCCATCCTGCTGCCCTCCCACTTTGCTGCTTACCCTGCCCTCCCGCCCACTCCTGCTTTGTTGCATGTCTTACCCCTTGCCTTCCTCCCGTATTGTTTGCCTCTCTCCCCCATTTCCGCCCTCCCCCATTGTTTCTTACCTCCCATGTTGTTGCTTACCCTGTCCCCAGAAAAAAAGGTGCTGTGACATGGCCAGCGCTGACTACATCATAGCTCTTTTTAAACTTTGAGCCATGCTGCTTGCAGCTGCTTTGCTGCCCAACATGGCTAAAAGATATTGACAAAACTGATAGCTCATGCATAGGTGAGTCTACTGGCTTTGCAAATGCTTGTTTCCTCTGGGTTTTACTTAGAAGGATTAGCACTCTAGAAAACAGTTGTGAATCACAAACTTGTCACTATCGAACATCTAAACTATAAACTGTGCTGAAAGCTGGTACGCAAGCAGGTATGATCATGCCACTCTTATACATCACAACATTCGCTGGCTACCCATTAGAGCCAGATTTACCTTTAACATTGAAGTCGCAGAGATCCCATAGTTGATCTTATGTTGAGGAGGTTGATTGGGGGAGAGGGTGGAAATTGCCCCAGCCACTATCTTAGTGATCTACTGCTAAAAAACAGAAGCATAAACATCAAATGGCCTAATAGGTCTTTCTGAAAATATGTTACAGTGTAAGGGTAATATCCTTAGTGCAAGAGGGCATTTTATAGCAGCTATGATTGTTACTTTATGACTCAGGGAAGTATTCCATGATCTATAATATTAGATTTTATGACTTGCTTCACACCATGTGTTTCTTACCCTTTTAAGGCCCAATCTTAAACTCGTTGCAACCAAAGGGTTGTGAGTGCTGGCTAGAAAAGTAAGACATCCCTAACCTGAGCAGCTGCTCTGCTGTCTAAGCTTAAAAAGTCTGTCTCACCTGAGGCATCGGTGTGCTATACAAGGCCTAAGAATATGAGGACAGTGTAGTTTTCAATTTCACCATCCTGCCCATTTCAAGTAGATCCTCAGTCCTATTTTATGAAGGATGAGGAAAAAGAAATGAAGCGAGAGTCAGATTTGATATGTATTAAATAAACGGCATACCCAGGTTATTTGACCACTGTGTAAAATTGTGAAACTTGTAAACAGTTCACATGGATTTGAACATCCTGTTGCAGAATACCTCTTGGTTTCCACATTGCCCTGTAGGAACTCCTCACAGCACCCCACCTGTAGGGGGTTTGCTTGCTCAGCAGAACCTGAAGTGTAGGAATATTTCACTAGTGTTCCTTAAGTCCTGCCTGTAAAGTTATAGATTAGATGGCAAATTTGTATAAACATTTCGCTTCATCATGCACCATTTGACCCTATTGGTTTAGAAATTTTCCTCTGGGCAGGTAATTATGCCCACTTTTGAGAGCTCACCAACTGACACTGTGCTCCCGAAGGTTTTAAACTGAACACAGAGCTACGACAGATGGGGCTCCTCTCAGGATCTAGAGAGCAGGATACATTATTTAGGATCAAATACAATTTTTCCTCATAAAGTTATAACCCCAGTTTGTCACATGTTGGTTTTCAGAAACCAGTTAATGGTCTTTAATGACAAGGGCTGAGAAAACAAATGTAATTCAAACTGACACTTCCAGGACACGTTTTAAACATGCCACACACAATTCTTTAAGTCCTGTTCACCGAGCTTTTTCTCCCAAAATGGTAACTCACATTTTGCTAACTCGGATATGCGCACAAAGTGTAAAATGCACAGAAACCCTTTGTGCAAAGGAACTTTTCACATTTTAGGGGTCTCCATCACATAAGCATGCTCAGGGACTTGGTATGCTTTAAACACTAGCAGATTGACGGGTCTTCTGAATCTATAGGATGTGGCTGTGAGTGCCACCAGGCATCAGCAGGCCTTCTCCATTGCCTCAGGTAAATAAAGCCAGAGGCTGGGCACTGAAGGAGGCCATGTATAGGATATCACAGGATGAGTAACAACAGGGAATAATGTAAAATGACCCGCGCTGGGCAGGGACACGGGCGTATCTGAAGCTTGCACTGCCCACCGAGATCATAAAAACTGCCTGTGTGAAGGGTACCTTTTGTCTATCAGAGATGCACCGCAACTGAGCCATGCCAACTCTATTGCATGACAAGGTTTGTGAAAGTTCATAAGCGATGCATTATGTGCTCTGTCAGAATTGAGTCTTAGGATGTGAAATCTCCTGTGGTTTTATTATTAGATCACCACTTACCAAGTTCACCTTTCCCCCTTGCTTTGAGTGGAAATCGGATTTGCACAGATAAAGCTGTTTGAAATCAGTCATTAAGGCCCTGGATCATAAAGCCCATTGTATGGATATCTCTACCATACTTCAGATTTAGATGTGTCTTACTCGTGATTTTCCTGGAGCAAGAGTAGCTTCCTTACAGGAAGAAAAGCTTTGTGAATCAGGTCCATGAGTTAGCTTCATTCAACCACAAATGGGTTAGTTCTTTTTAATTATGTAGTTGTGGACTCTTTTATCAGATCCATGGCCTACATATTTACATTTTTGCCTGATCTATATTCAGATGGAAAATGTACAGAGTATTAAATGACACTGGTGCACATTCTAAGTATTAAGTAATTATTTTATATGCCAATCAAAAAAGGTTGCCTCAACGGTAGTCGCAAGGGCCTTTCAGCCCACATAAGGTCGGCTAATGTCTATTATTGATGATGTACTCACTGTTCCTACAATAGATCTTATAAAGTAATAATATCAGTTGTTAATCAGTACTTAATTTGTCAAAAGAAATAAGTGTAGGGCCCTAGGTTTTCCCTCGGAGACCCCTGCCAAACGCAGAATGCCAGGGTTACCAAATACTAAGAAGCCGAGTCTTGATTCCACCGTGTGCTCGTTTCTCTTCATCATACTCTTCTAGAATATTTTTCATCCATGCTTTCCCCCTTTGTCACTGTTTCCCTATTTTTCACTTCCTCCTCCTTTCTCTTTTTTTCTTCCCGTCTCCCTTTTGCGGAGGGTAAAAGTCTGATGTTGAAAGATAATCCTTGTTTCCTTGAAAACTGTGCCAAGCCCACCACCTGCAACCAGAAGAGCAACTTAAGGACTGTTGATAAATCTTCAAAGGCAGAATTCACCCAAAGGCCAATTTCTCTGAATTTAGAGCCAAAGGAGTTGACTCAAGATGTGCTGCATAACTTGCATGGAGATGGGGGCTGGGGAGGAGCAGTGTATCACTTATGGTCTAAGGAGCTAGATATCTAAACTGAAAGATGACACGTCTTATGACTGGTTAATTCTCTGGTATGCAGAAGTAAATCTAACAATAGCGGTTCTTCCTTTCATCCATTGAAGGGGGATCAAGCAGCTGTCAAGTGTGCAAGGGCAATGCTAATATAGTGGAACTTCTGAAGGGCGTAAGCACCCCAGGTGTGGAATGGTATGAAGTTTTTAAATTATAGTTTAAACAATTTAATTACTTTTTATTTGATGTTTGAAGGACATGATGGGACCTAAATATATCCAACGTGCCATTTAAGGGCAAAGCAGTGAAATAAGAGGTTAATCTACAGAAGGTACAATGATTGTCTAATAACACAACATAAACATTCTAAATGGAAGGAAGTAAATAAAAACATAAAGAGCAAAACGTATGCTGAATGAACTTGTATCCATAATACATAAGAAGGTGTGTGCCCAATCATTCCCCCCTAGAGTCTGGGCATTCTAACAATTCCTATAACACAAAATTGACTCTCGAGGAATCAATCAATACATTTATTGATTGACTCTCGAGAGATCAATCAATAAATGTATTGATTGATTCCTCGAGAGTCAATTTTGTGTTATAGGAATTGAATGAACTTGTATCCATAAAAGTAAGCATACTTGTTAAGATGTTTGGATTTCAAACCTGTATCGATAGTGCTCACCTCAGCCGTAAACCTTCAACTTTCAAGCAGAAGAGAGTGGCAACACAAATGTGGACTTATCAGAGGTTCAACCATGCTCCACATGCGCACGTATCCAGGAACACTCACAATTACAGGGCATGGCACACGGGTAAACCACATGGCTTAGGCAGAATTGCTTATGGGGAGGACTACTAATCGGGTAAGCGCCGAATTATTGCTCACAAGCTTCTCTGCTCTGGGCCAGCGTCCTTTAACGAAATGTTAAGTTGTGCCTAGGTGAAGACAGTGAACAACCAGAGGGGCAGGAGGTTTCAGTAGCATGGCTTGACCTTGCTTTTAGGACTAGAAGTATAGTTACTATTGCACAACATGCGGCGTGCAGACCAGTTCACAGCCCTACAAAACTTCCCACATCACATCCACCTAAAAGAAGATGCAGTAGCACAATTCCTAGTATTATTACTACTACTAATGATACTCACTATTATTATTAATATTATTGTCATTATTATTATTATTATTATCAGTAGTAGTAGTATATTCATTAGTATTATCGTTATTAGTATTATCTTATTATTACAATTATCATTTTTATCATCATCAGCCGCATCATTTTACTTCTGAAGTGCACGACTATCGAAAGGCTTCATTGCACTAAAAAAACAAGCATTTCCAAAGCAATGGTTCTGGCATTTGCTCCAGTTAGAGCTATAGGCGTTGTAAATTCCTAACTGGATGTTTCTTTCCACATAAATGGAAAATAAAAAGTAAAACAGTTGACATAATCAAACCAATTCACAGCACCATGGCCGCCATGAGCATGAGTGCGAAGGAGGAGCACAAAAGGAAAACTAAGTTCTCTCTCAGTCAACCTTATCGGCAAACATGCAATTATCCATTTAACAGGGTCGGTGTCGAAAGCAGTAACAAAACTGCCCCACGGAGGGACAAAAGTAAAGCATTTACTAATGATAACAAAGGATTTTGAAAGGCAAGCCCACAAATGAGTGAAAGTGATTGGTGTGTGGTGGGAGTGGTTAAAAGCCTATACGACTTACAACATGTCAAAGCACTTGCGCACTCGACCTAATGATAGAGCTGTAACATCCAGTTGAATATCCAGTAGAAAAATTTGAGTTAATAATATAAAGCAGTCTTCTAGGAATTTCTAAAACCCATACACTTGTCAATTTTTCCTAAATCCATTGGTAGGTTATTTCAAAGTTTGGGGGACTGGCCACCCGCCCAGGCTCTTTGAGATAAAGCAAGCAATACAGAAAATGATTTCTAAACACAGAAATCGCAAAAGACAGCAAAGCTGAAATCTTTCCCAGATAGCAGGTGTGCAGGCACTCCAGATGTAAGTTATTGCAGTAATCAGTCTTAGGACGAGCACCACTGCACCATGATTGCAGTGAGGCAGAAATTGAAGAATATTTTTCAGCTGGAGCAGCCGCTGGAAACCAGACCTGAGCACTGCATTCACCTGCAGAATCAGTTATGCCTAGGTATGACCAATATGTTCTAAACCAAATCTAAGCAGAAAAGAGATCCCAAAACGACTATTAGAACAGAATTATTTTTGTTTGCAGGAAAAAAAATCACTTGAAGGTAAAGTTCTTCTCCTAAACTAAGGGCCGTTCACCTAATGGGTAATGAGACCCATCTTTGTTTAATGCCCCTTCTATATTATGCTAATGTGCTATGCTATTATTCACTATTAGTATAATTATAAAAAATGCCTACCCTCACTAGGAATGCGAGCGCCGAGCAAAAGTCTGAGGCTGGCAGTGACGTCAGTGTGATCCCTGGTGCATGAAAGCCTCTGCACAAGCCAACAGGTTGTCCAAGACTGGTGAGTTCCCAGCTCTGGGCTTCGGACTCTGCCATCCTTCAGGGCTTCCTCTCAATGACCCCACTGCTCAGCTAAAGGGAGCCCCTGGGCTTTAGGCTTCGGTCTTGCAATACTGGGGCTACACCAGTGGCGGATTCTCCACGAGGGCGGGGAAGCATCATCGCTCTGCAGAGGCGAGCCACGGGTAAATGAATAAAATGGTAATGAAATTATTTCATTGCCATTTTATTTTTTACCGGTGTGCATACCACATGCGTGGGTTGTCCTCTGCTGCTGATTGGCAGCATGAAGGACTGAAGCAGTGGCTGGCTGGATGCTCCAAAATGCACATCAGTTTGGCAAGCTGTCTTATGACAGTCAGCCTGACTTGCGCTTTAAAGCTCTCCAACACAAGCTGTCTTAGACAGCTGGGTGGAGAGCAATCACAGTCAATCAGGGCCTGAAGGAGTGTCCAGCCAACCCACTCCATCCAATCAAGGAGCTTCTCTCGTGCTAGTTAATAACATGAGAGCAGCGTCTGGATTGGTTCGGAGAACTCCACAACAGACTAAAGAATCAGAACACTGAGAAGGATGTGCAACAGTGGGTAAGTACCTTTTATTTTAATTTTATTTATTGTAAATGTTAGTATAATTCTATTTTGGGCTTTTGGAGGGGCGGGTTGTTTAATTATGGACTTTTGGTGGTCGGACATTTATTAAAAGCTTTTGAGGGAAAGGGTGCATATTAAGGGCTTTTTGAGGGAGGGGGTGTTTTATTTTGTTTTTTGGAAAGCGATGGGGCACCTTGCTCACCCGACTACTTTCTAGGGTTACCAGCAACCCCTCGCCCACAGGTCAATCAGCCTGTCACTCTACCCTTTCCCAATTTGTCACAGAGTGAGAACGGGGGGGGAGTTAGCAGGGAACTTTGTGCCTGTCGAGGGGTAATAGAGCACCAGGAACAGAAACTCACCTGCACATGCTGTCAAAATAAGTGAAAAAATGCAGACACTTTCAAATACTGTGTGCATGCAGGTGTATGCGTGAGAGTGTGTGAATGTGTCAACATGTGTCCTCATGTGTGTAAGCATATGTGTGAGTTAAATTGTGAGTAGGTGGGAATGAGTGAGTATGAGTGACATTGGCATACCAAAGGCCCCCAATGCCCCTGCTGAGCGGGTGCCCCACAGCTCTGGGGGGAGGTGGGGCTAAGCACAATACCTTGGCCTGAGAGCTCCTGAGGGAGTCTGGAAGTAGGGGCCCTCCATGTACTGGGCCTCCTCAAGTTTTGTTACGCCACTGATGAGTTAGTGCAAGTGATTGTGGGTGAAAGAAAGACACGATTCATAAATTAAAGTAGGAGTGAGTACAAGTGAGTGTCAGCGAGAGTGAGTATGCATGCACGACAGTAAGAGTGAGTGCAACTGAATGTGAAATGAATTAAAACAAATGAGAGTGGGTTAAAGTGAGTGACAATGGATACGAATGAGTGAGAATAAGAGTGAGGAAGAAGTAATATGTGAAAATGATTAAGAAAAAGTGTGAGTGAGTGACAGGTGTGTGAGCATGACTGAGACAGAAAATGTCTGGGAGCATGTGATGCTTGTGACTCTTGCATTGGTCTAGACAAGCTGAGAAAATTATTGGCTTACCTAGTCACTAGTGACAAAATGAGTGCACTAGAATACTGGAGGTAATTCTCAGAACATGGTGCACATGAAGAAAAATGCAATATCATAGGCCTTGTCATTGAAATTATGTAATTTTGCGGTCATAGCATTTCAAAGCATAATCATAGATATAATTTGCAGACTTTAACAAAAAAACAAGTGGTCTGTGTTGCTTCGCTGTGGAAGGCCCTTTCCAAAGATTGTCTGGTCACCTTATAGTTGCTTATTGCTGTATTTTGGAGTTAGATTGGTATAACTGTAGTGAAACCTTTACCCGGCCAGTGATAAAATGTCTAAATATCACATAATAATGTGATAAAACTATTCCAAAATGTGCGTATTATGCTGAATAATTTGTCTTTTGTTTTTTGTTGGTACATAATTTAGTCAGCCCTACCACACCATCATCCCCTGCAGCAAAGTTTCAAAGGCCCAGACTACTTAAATAAACATGATGGCTATTTAGAACTCTTAGAGACAACAATTGAATTGGTAGAGCAAGGTAGTGCCACTGAGAGGGCAATTATAGTAACCTTCACATTATGGTCCACAATAAAAATAGTGCTTCTGTTATAGTGCACCATGCTGCACCATACATCAGTGTACTCATGGCACACCATTTCTGTTCTAAACAAACTAGTGATTAGCCATATTCAAATAGGAGTGACTTTCCAAGCAGCTGCATCTCAGGAACTGTTACATTACAGTCCTTTTTCAATGTCATTGCTACCACTGCCCTGTCTCCTGAGACAACCCATTGTTTTTTAAACCTCACCCACAGACAGCTTTTAACAAACTGTTTTCAGAGATATATTGTGAATAATATCAATAGTTACAGTGGGCTTTTGGCCAGCCCACTGCACACCACTGGTTGACTTTTTTGTCACTCTCATTTGCTCACTTCTTATTTGATGGCATTCCTTCCCTTACACGTGTTTGTCCCTCACCTGGAGCACAGCTTCGTAAACAATAATTTAATAGGATAACTTGTATACTTCCACCACTCACATTTAGGTAACTACTTATGTCATTTGCTTTTATCATTCCATGGGACTGCTTGTGGTTTCTTGCTGCCTCTCACGTGCCTCATGTCACTCTCAGATCCCCACACCCGGTTGTTCACCCCATTCCCCACCTCGTACTTACTTTCTCATCCTACCCACGGATTCTTTTTTTAAAGTATATTTTTCAATCTCAACCTCGTGCAGCTCCTTTGTTGCTTCGCTTTCATACCCCTATCCCGTTTTTTTAATGAGACCACCACATCAACAAACAAGCCTTTTTTTCTTTCTGCCAATGCAGAAAAGTATCAACAAAAAACACTGTCAAAGCCAATGGGTCTGTGTTGGAAAAACAAAGAGGCAGGCTTATTGACTATTTCAACTCTTGTCATTTGATTCTGATGTCTCCCTTGGGCACACAAATGCTCAAAAAGTTGAACAGGCAACACAGATTTATGCTGTGAACTACAGTTTGAATTCTGGGAAGAGTAACTCAGTCTTCCATTATTTTGATGTAAGTAAATTATTTATTATAAAATATGTTAATAACACCAGCTTTTAATTAGAGCTCAAAGAAATTACCAAAGAATTGCACCAAAATTTCATTAAACAGTGGTGTAGCCACAAAAGTATGAAAAAACGGGGGGGGGGGTAGATTTGCACCTTGACTATAATGTCAGGCATAACATAACATAATTAGATATTTTGTTATTTTTAATCAGGTTGTAAAATGAACGGGACCTTCAAATGGGAGATTGAGAGATTCGACAAAGGATTGAGAGGATGTCAATCTTATTACCTTGTCCCAATAAGGAATACCATCACAGGAGTTGTGGGACAATTTAGCAACATATTTTACAAGTTAGTGAAAATATACAGTAACATTTGTCCCTCAAGCAACATGATGAGCAACACTGATTTGTGTCTAATGCACAAGTAACATGGGTTTCTTTAATAAAACCAAATCCCAGAAAGGATTTTTATTTATTTGTAATATTTGAATGAGTCTCTAATATTGCAAAGAACAAAGGTGCTTGCTCTCCGTTAGACCCAAATTCCACAGCAAAACCTTAAATCAGCCATTGATATCAGACTGTTCCCTGCCACCCACACTCAACCAGTTATATCTCAGGCCTCATTGGAAGAATCGGGTACCTGGTGCTGCTGCTTTCTAACAAGCAATCCCAGAGAACTGTTATGCTGCTGACCAAGGGTGTACCTCAAGTCTCAAATTTGCTCAACTTTCTGTCATCGATTTTTTATATTAATATTCAAGGTCTGATTTCAAGTATTTCACCTTTGATCTATATTTTTACAGTCATGTGGATGGCACGCAGTTCAACCTGACGTGGCAGGACCAAGAGGGATCATCTGCTACTGAATTAACTGAATGCTCACTTTAGATTGAATGGTGAGCAACCTCAAACTTACCTCAATCAGAGATCATTGTGTTTTGCCCATCAGTCACTGGCGGTACGAATCATTAGATACATGCTCCATTCCCTTGGAAACAGTGAACAATGTTTCTAGTGTCAAATTCGACAAAGGTTTCTCCATTTTAACCACATATGATAGCATTAGGACAAACCAGCGAGAGTATTCTCAGGGCTTCAAACATCTCATTATGATTTTGGACTTTACTTAATTAGTACGGTATTCCAAGCCTCTCTGGCATAACAGGAGGACCACGGTAATGGATTATAATTTGAGCTCCCACTATATGCTCAGAGAAGAGTAAAACAAGTGAAATCAGAGGTGATACACATAACTCGCATCAGTCTCAACGTGCCTTGTGGTCTGAAGTACTTTGCAACCTCGACTGACTAACAATCAAGCAGAGGGGACAGGCTAATGTCCTGTGTGTGGAACACTATGTGCACCACAAACGAGATTTTCCATTTTTAGTTAATGCTATATCCCACACAAAGCTTACGATGTTCTCTATGCGATCCTTTGTAAGTCCACAAAGTCAACAAACATTGGCAAAATCAGTAGGTCTAGTATTGCATTTTGAAACTAATTTTTTTAAAAGGCTTCTACAGTCAAAAACAAAGCGTAAGAATGATTGTTTTTTGATACAATGCATCTATGAGTTAAACGGTTTAACGTGTCCTGACTCAGTTAGGATGTAAATAGCTTCTCTTGTTTTGCAATGCAAGCACTCCCAAGGCGACAGAATGATAGACCAAGCGGCCAAGGTCATGGAGTGAGAGAGAAATACTCTGGACACAGCCAAAGCCCACTTTACGTATACCTCAAAGAAATAGCAACAGCACACGTTGCAGATGCACTGTCAAGCCAGACCTAAAAAATCATTCGTAGGTGAACAATCCCTTTCCTCTCTAGGCACACAACTGTAACGTTTTCTACTTTAAAAAATACTTCCCTTCACCGTTCGTTTAGGTACATTTACGGAGCGATTCTGTTTCTTTCTTAGTTTAACAAGTTTCTATTGTGATCCTTCTCTGCTGTGAGTTTGCTTCTGCACCAAAATACCCCATTGGTTGAGCGGTGCGCTAAGCAAATATAATATTCTGAGCAGCACAACTAATCGTGATTTCATTGTTTCGGATTGCGGATGGAATGTTAAACCTATTTACATCACCAATTTCATGTCAGCTTTTATAAGACATTAAGATAGCGTCTTCCACAGAAAAGATGGCATTGCTTTTTAGGTCGAGCAAGCAAGCGCTTTGACCTTTCGTAAGTATTGTGGGCTTTTAACCACGCCCACCGTACACCCATCACTTTCACTCGTTTGTGGGCTTGTCTTTCAAAAATCCTTTATCATCATGGTAAATGCTTTATGTTTGTCCTTCCTTGGGGCGGTTTTGTTACACCCTTGCAGACTACCTCTATTACACGGATAATTGTAGGATTGCTAATACGTTTGACTTTGAGCAAACTTCTTTTTCTTTTTGTGTCTCTCCCTGGTGCTCACGATCATGGCAGGCATGGCACTTTGAATCGGCTGACTTATGTCAACTGTTTTACTTTTAATTTTCAATCTATGTGGCAAGAAAAGTCCTGTTAGGAATTTGCAACAATATTAACTCTAACTTGAGCAAATGCGAGACCCATTGCATTGCAAATGCTCGTTTTTCTTGAAACTCACTTAGTTTAAAATTACAATTGAGTAGTCGTGCAAACAGCAGAACACCCACAAGACGGTAGAGATGGACAAGCAAGAAAATTCATAGACTGAACCACAGCCGAGCCAGGAGTCTGACTTTGCTTTAACATCTAAAAGAAGAGCTGAGACAACTGAAGAGTCAGCGTGTAAACCATGATACAAAAATCAAGCAAAAATATGAACAAGACCATTTCCAATAAAAAAGTCCGTTAGTTAGCCTTTGGGTTTCAGGGTGGTACGTTAGATTATCAGTCTGCATAGAGGGACATTTAGAAAAAAAAGCAAACGTTGTAAGAGAAATGTGGTTAGTGGTTATTATCTTTAAAAACAACACTCCAGAGGGAAAGTGTCTGTGCCTCATAAGCTTGGTCCACCTCCTTTTTGGCTCGCTATTCGCATGGAACCATGAGCCAAGCCAGAGCAAGACATCTCGCTCGAACCAGGATCGAGCCATGCCTGGCTTGCCCCAACTATAATGCTAAGTGTGAATAAATACTCCTTAAATTTAATTATGTTCATTTAACTATCAAATTCTGATTTGCTGTTGCAGCTTCACTAGTTGGTTTCAACGCTAGCCAGACACCACATTATCTGAACAATAAAGTGATTGAGGAAATGAGAATCATCTGTAAAGAAGCCAAAATAATGATAAAATATTAACTAAAAAAATTCCTTACAAAGGTATTTCATACTGTAGAAGATGGTGGGTTGATATCGCAGCTGGGAGCTCCTCTCCCCGCTGCTCCACTGAATACCGACTCCTGTCCACTGCTCTGCCACTCCACCTGCCGTAGAACTGGCTCACTGCTGTGGGATTCTCCGTAAGTCACTTTTTCTCCCAGGTCGCACTTGTGGCAGCTCTGTGGTCTTATACAGTGTGGATTTGTGTCTTTACTTTATTTGTCTTTATTTTTCTTTATTGGTCTGCTTCATGTGGCCTTCTAAGTTGCTTGAGGCATCTGTTCAGCACTATGGTCCAGCCATGCTCGTCTGCGCTGTATGGCAGTTGGGGACCCCCAATCTGGTGAAAACCAGCGCTGCCCCCGAAGCTCAAGAGGCTGCAGAAACAGCAAGCTTGGTGTATTTCTCAAGTCAGACACCCCACTTTGATTCCACTGCAGTCTAGTATGGCAGTGAACCTGCTTCAGGCACAGGTGTGTAAAAAGGAGGCTGAAGTCTCTGGAACGAAAACTACACTGGTAGATGCACTAATGCTGGTGACCGACCCGGCTGGTAAGTTTGGCTCTCTCCCTGGTTCTCCACATATGGACTGCAACAATGTTGCATAGGACACTAATCTTATTAGTCCACCACAATGTATCAATCTTGCTTTGCCTGCTGCTTCCCTCGAGGCATCATCTCAGCAGGCCTACAGTGATGAATAGGAACTGGAACTTTTACCTATAACATTATCATGATTTGGGCCAGACTGCTGACCCTGTGTGTACTCTGCTGTCTATTAATGGGAGTAATGTGGTTTGGGGTCATGCCGTAGCTGATGATGTGGACATAAGGTATACACCTGGTCTTGGGGCAGTGCCGTCAGCTTCTGACTCTGCTAATTCCCTCTCTTCAGCTGTCCCCTCAGCCTCATCTGTGCCCTCAGCCTTAAGGTCAGCTCCCACAGATATAGGTGATGATGCAGGTGATGTTAGTGAGACAATAGATACTGCAGAGGGCACCCAAGGAGTACCAGAAGAGACAGCTGGAAGGTTTCTTTCAAAGAAAGATAGGTGACTATCACAAACCGGCCAGGAGAACGCCAAAATAATCCAATGAAACTCTGAAAAATTCTCAATCTAAATCTGAAGCATCACAGACTCGGTCTATGGCAGCCAGCAGTGGCACAAAGGGCAGACCGCTGCAGGATTAGGTGATGTCCATTGCTGAGGTAAAATCCCTAATTTCCCAGCTGTCTGCAGCCAACATGAAATACCAATCACTGTGAACGGGGGAGAAGCAGACCTTCCAGCATGGCCTCTCATGGCTTGAGAGTCATCTCCCCTCTTGGGTCTAGACGTGGTTCACCAGTCAACTTCACTTCCCCCCTCCCTCTTTGGGGACCTATGAAGATAATACTGCAATGAATGGAGCACAGGACTTGGTTTTGGCTGTAATCTTCAAGCTTTTACAGGCACAGCAGATGGAGGCTCAACAACATTATGCACACGTTAGTGTAGATAACACAACACTTCAACAATCTGGCTGAAGTCACTGGCAAAGTGTCTGCTCTTCCTATAAAGATGGCGGAACTGCAAAAGCAAGTGGCTGGCACAGAAGAAGTGAGCACGGCCACGGTAAAATCTGTTGAGAATCATAATCGCCGCTTGGACCTGATCGAAATTAACCTGGAAGATTTAGAGGATTGTCAGAAGAGGAATAACCTGTGGGTTTTTGGCACACCCGAATGGAAAGAAGGGGCAGACCCGGCAATTCATTGTCCAGTTGTTTGTCAAGGTTTTTCCTGACCTTATGGACTGGAACATAGACTCACAAGTTCAGCGGGCCCTTCGTCTTCCTCTAAATTGCGGCAGCAGCACGGGTCGTTCAAGTGCCCACCCAGCGTACCCTCACCCTATAATACTTAACAACTGAAACTTCCTATTAAGGTGGGCAATTTGGCAGAAAGCTCACCCCGTTTCACCTGTGGTAGTTGACTCTATGCTTATTCTTGTTCAATCTGACTTCTGCAAATCCATGATGGATAGGCGCTGGAAACTTCACCAGCTGATGGACCCCGTAAAAGCAGCTGGGGCCCTAGTTTTTTTTACAAGAGCCTGCCAGGCTTATGATTGTTAATGATGGCCTGGCTCAGATCTGACTTACAGAACAGGAGGCTGTGCGTGTCCTCGGCAGATTCAAGGGCTCTACACTGCAGACTGAGTTTGTTTTGTTGTTTGCTTTTTAAACTTTGTAGTAATCTCTTGCTGTGCTGTTGCGTCACGGTTGATTGTGCTGGTGTAAGTTTACCCAATAGAGTGCTAAGCTAGGCTTTTCTAGATTGAGGTTCACTGTATCTATTTCTCTTTTTTTATTTATTTTTCTCTTTTTCATCGGGGGTGCTGTGCTGTGGTGTTCGGTGGTGTTCGGTAGGGCATGGGGTGTTAGTTTCTCAAGGCTGTCCAAGTCCATTGGCAGCCTTTACGTGGGGGGTGATTCCCTTTGTTGGATACTGGGGGTGGGGTTGGCGGCAGAGAGAGAGAATGGCGGTGGGTTGGTGCTTGGGCCGGAGGATAAACCACAGGGTTTTGCAGCTCAATCCACTAAGATTGGAGAGGTAGAATTCAAAGTGGTGTTACAGGGAGAAATAAATCATAATGATCGCTGGATAGCTGATGGGTTGATGTGAGTTGGCATACCTTGTTGGATACAGTAATGTATGTTTTCAGGGTGGGTGGTTCACCTGAAGGTGCCATGGGAGGCTTTTTCTAATGGCTAAGTTGAAATGCATATACTGGAATGTCTCTGGTTTTAATTTGTCTAGTAAGCGTCAGCTGGTTCGAGAGGAGGTCAGATTGTATTAGCCCTAGCTTCTGTCCTTAACGGAGTCGCATTTTGCCTATAAGGATTGTCTACTGTTAAAATATTTTGGGTACAATATAGTCATCTGTACATCCCAAGTAGTCTCTATACGGGTAATAGCTATGTTGACGTATAAAAATGTCAAGTTTAAAACATTGAAAACGTCGGCAGATCCCAGGAGGAGGTGGGTGATTGCACAATTGCTAATTTCTTGTATGAAATATGTGTTTTGTACGATCTATAGGCCTCACTCAGATAATCCTGAGATTTATGATAAGCTATGTTTGGAATTATTAGACTGGTCTACAGAGTTGCTTGTTATGGGCAATTTTATTTACTATTTAGCTATGGATTAGAATATCGACTCCAGAAACCATGTATGGTAAAAATTAAGGCATCCATTCTTGAAATAGCCCGATTACACAGGCTCAGAGATGTCTGGAGGGCTCTATATTCAACCAAACCTGTGTATACATATTATTCTTCACCTCACAGTCACTTTTCAAGGATAAATATGGTTTTTGCCATTGCAAGTCTGATCCAGGAGGCCAAGATGGATGTGATTCTGATCACAATCCTATTTTATTATTTTCTAATAATCAGGCAGCTGGACCAGTACAATGTCAGTTTTCTTTTCCCCGTCATTTACTATCCAACACCGACTACTGCACTCTTCTGTTTAGATCATTGTCTGAATTTTAACTAACAAACTTGGGTACGGCATCCCACTGCTAATTACCCCAGATATCACAGCATTCATTACAACTGTTATACATCAATAAAAATATCAATGAAGCATTAGTAATCAAATTATTGAAGAAAAAACTGTGCAGTGCGAGGGCACGAGTTAGTTACCTTAGGCCGCATGTTCTAGTTACTTGAAATAACTATAATTGCTGAATTTCTATGGGTTTGTGCCAGTAAATTCAGAACCTAACTATAATGTTCCTGTAATCTTTGTTTTTTTAAGTGATATAGATATATATGTATTCTACACTTAGCTGCGAAATACTTACATTTTCATTGTAAAGACATGCCTGGTAAAGGTATATGCGTGGTACATTCTTGCATGGTAAAGGCAGATGCGTTGTAATGGATGAGTGGTAAAGTTATTGTGTTGTAATGGCTGCAGTGCAAAGGCTCTTTCTCATTTACATATTGCATAGGCATACCTTAACTTTCAGTGCTTGTGTGCACACACACCCACCCAATGAGCTTTTGGGAACATCTTAGATGATTTAAATCCCTAGACATTCACCCAAGTTCCAGTAACTATCGAAGCTGAGTCAAATAGTGGGCTGTTTCAATATCCACACACCGGAACAAATAATAAAAAAGGGATTTTGAAACACAGTGTAATGTGCCGTACTAAGTCCGATCAAGGAACTACAGTTTAATTCCTCCTGCCCTTTCAACATTTCCCAATTCCAGACACATAGAGCTGGTTTACTGCAGCCTCCGCGGCAAGCAAATGTCAGTCAATATTAATTAAATCTGAGCTGCTACCTGGCGCTGAGACAGACAACTCTTAAAAGAAATAGATTCAGTTGCTCTAAAACTGAGGAAAAGTTCTCCTCTTCAGATAAATTAGAAAATCAATAGAAATGTACTTAGAATCTCATTAAATTTCCATTAGCAACGCCAGTCATATGTGCTTGCGCCAAAGAGCCACGAGTGGCCCGGGGGCATTCTCACAGGTCACCTCCAGCGGTGGTTTAGAGTGGAACACTTCCACTGCTCGTCTGGACCGCTGGAATTAGCTTTCCAAAGGTTAATCCCCTCTTGTGCTCGAGATGAAGATGTCAAGCTATAAAACATGATATTGCATATAATTCTGGCCAAGGTGTTAGGACCTTTTGAAAAAGGCCACAATTGCCCTCAGGTGTGATGAAGTTCTCAAACCTCCTTTAACATAATTGCTGGCTGGGATGTGCTCTTCAAGTTGCTAAATACAGGAATGAAACACACAGTAGGAAAAAGTATAATAGCAAATGACTTACGCTGCCCAACCCAATACAACATTACTAGGACTGTTCTGCAGGGGCGTCTCGGGGTGGCAACAGACCCAGATCCTGGTCTATATCATCAAGGAGGATTGTTTCAATTCCCAGAGGTGCAGCACAGGCCCCAGTAGTACAGGGGAACACCCAACCATTCAGTGGACCCCCAGATCTTCGGACCCCCATGCAGCCAAAGGCCAATGAATATCTGTGAGATATGGCAGACTCAGAGGCCCCTCAACACATTTTGCAGGGGGGGCCATCATTCAGCTTTACGCCATGGTCAATTACATCTCTAGGCCATTAGCCAAAGAGCCCTGTGGTGCTTGCCCTTCATTTAACACTTGCAGTCACTTCATAGGGTAGTAAACAGGCAGACAAGAGATTCTTCAGAGACACCCCTCATCTAATCTTATCTCAGGGAGAGTGAACATGTTGTAAGGTACTCTTGTTTATCAAGGTGACCCATGGTTCGGTACTGAAAGGGGTACAGGTGTAAAGCAGATCAGTTGATGTGTCACTGACCTGACATTTCCCCAGTAACAACAGAGTTTCAGCAGAGGAAGGTAACCATGTCTTGATTGCCTCGCCTTTCATGCTGGGTGTAAAGCCGCGTGGTGCAGGTGCATAGTGTAATGTCTGCACCAAACATCCGGTGTATTGCAGTTTGGCACTGGGGTACCCATGACTGCATTTGGAACACCCTCATTAACTAGCTGTGTGAGCTTTACAAGTATCACCTCCCAGTACCATGGCAGGTGGGGACTGGGACCGGCAAGTGGGAAGGACAGGACAATGAGGGGCTGCAGGATGCTCACATAAAAGGGAGTGAATGTTTTGAAGGAGAAAAGCCTGGTTGAAAAGGGAGGGATTTGGCTAGTAATGGGATTCTGGAGTGGTAGAGTGACAGCAGAATGAGTGGCTGAGGGAGTGAGACAATCACATACAATGATGGCTGTGGAGAGAAGAATATTGAGATGGACAGAAAGGCAGGCATCTGTTGAAGGCAGTTTAAGTTGAGGAATCGGAGTGATAGGGAGTACTCAAACTGCATTTTGCGTGGTTGGACTGAAGAGGGAAATAATGCAAAGGTCACAATGAGGCCGGCAGAGCAATATGCATGAACTCTTCCTTGTTGAATTTGGCTGTACTAGACTTGTTCTATTCAAACATCCCCGGCTATCTCTGTCCAGAAATGCTTCCATTTAATGGATGGTCTCCATCCTGGCTATGGATCCACATTTGAATTTGTGCCAAAAATCGAATAATGTACTCTTTCTATTGTATTCTTTACAAACAAAAATAGCAGACAAAGGTAAAAAAAAGCCTCATGTTCAGGAGTTAAAGCATAACACAATTTAGAAACACTGTGCCATTCATTCATACGAGTATTCTTAAACGTTTTAATTATATCCTGAGTTTGACCTCTTTGCAATTTCAGTTCATTTATGACTGTTGTGAAACTATTCAACTGGTGGACAAACTGGGCGTTTACTGGTATTTAAATGTACTTTGACTTTTTGCCACAGGAAACATTTTTACTTCAGAAAAATCCCTCCACTACTGGATGTGTGGGGATTTGGAGCACAAAATGGACACATTTCTTTCAACTTTAATTTGTTTTTACGTGTGTAAATCAAGTGCAAAAAGTTATTGGAAATATTGGTGAGTATCCACAAAGTTCTGAAAATGTGCGGGCCTACGATATTTCCCATCCATTGTATCCTGCCTCCACTTCACAAGAATCAACAAGGCCCCACTCTTAACTCAGTAGATTTGTTGCTTTTGTAAGTTAAATTTCCATTCTTAGTATTACACTGGTCCCAAGTCTGCGAATCAGAGTGTGAGATGTATGAAAGTAGATGCATGTTTGCACACCTAACTCACGCTTAGGTGTGCCAAAATATTTGTGATATGGGAAAAGTATGTTTGGAAACATTTGATAGATGCAAGATGGTGGAGGTTAAGGAGGTCCTTTACAGAGCTCCCCTATGGCAAAGACACTACAAGAGCTCCCCCACCCAGCCATCCACACGACTCTCAGTGTGCTTCCAGCTTTACTTATGAGCTGCCATGGGAAGTGGGCAAATGTACTGCCTCTCCTCCAACCACTGCATCCATGAGGCACTATACCTGACAGTTCCTCTCAGTCCATCACTGCCCACTGTTGAAGTTTGACCATTCTTCAGCTTACCACTACCTGGAAACAGAGTTTGACCATCCACTGGCCTTCCAGCTACTTCTGTAACAGGACTGCAAACTGAAGGGGGTGCAACCAGGCAGACCTTGGTCTGGACCACCTCCTTAATGTCTGCACTGACTATGGTTAAGTCAGGGTCTGGGCAGGACTGGTGGCAGCTCTAAGCATTGGGTGGGGTGATCCCAGATGTTTACCTGTGTCCTTGATCAACATTGACCATTCTTGTTTAATTTCAGTATTTCACACAGACTACACGTCTGGGTGCTTGCATGCCCTCACCAGCTTGTCAAATGTCATTACCCCTCAGTATTGGGTGCTAAGTAAAATGGGCCCAGGAGCTTAAGAAACAAACAGAATATCATGTTTCAGTGCCTCAAAGGAAATGGTCATCTTCCCATTGGAATGTCGACACCGTGCATTACAACATCTTCCTGCAGTATGACTGCACTCACAGTCCTGCATGTCTCTGGGCGGCCATGTTGGTTATGGTCTCTTGGTCTTTCCTGAATACTTACTTGGGGAGGAGATAATCCACTCTTAAGAACATCTTGTATTCTTTCTCGAAATTCACCTCACATCTTAGTGGAGCTGACCCTAATGTAATCTGCAGCTTGTTATTGATTACCTGCAAAAGTACTTGAAATAATAAACGTTTATGTAACTATTCTTAAAGGATATAAAACCTGTATGTGATTGTAGCTCATCCTTATACATAGCACTGTGACACCAGTTGGTTTTATAAATAATTAGAATTAATAAATGCATGCAGAAAGCGTTGGTAGTTCATCTTACACTGGGCAAATTCAGCATACATTGACATCACAAGCTATATTTTTGTATTGCTGTAGCTCTAGTTTTTTAAATGTCTTCTTTCAACCATGCAGCTGTTTGGGTACCTGCTTCTTAATGGTAAATTGAACAGATTCGGAGGACTTGCCACCAACAATGAACTATGCATCTTTTACATTCACTATTATGAAGAGTATAACACACCTCACGCATTCCTAAAGTGCAAGGAGTGCTCAGCTCTGCAATCTCTTCACACGGCTACAGAGAGGCTGCAAGCTGGAAACACGCTGCCATCTAAACTGAGGTACATGGGCGTTGTCAGCTGGTCAGAAGCACAGCATCATTCAAACAGAGCGAATGTGTGGTCCAACTATGGTGGATTAACTAATAAGCTCGGAATTCAATTTGGAGGGCCTTCACCATATCTTGGAGGGACCATTATCATCTTGTGCTTTGTCACTGTCTCTGATGGCCTCATACGCAAATCACTATTAGACAGTAGCATGAGCTTCTTAAATAGTGGCTAAGGGAATTACATGGAAATAAATGTGGTGGCCTTCAGAGTAATTTATAAATTGAATATATTTAGATTAATCAAGGAAAATATGAGGAACAAAATTCATATTGTTTATTAATGTAACAATAATGCAGCCTGTGAAGGAAATGAGGTGGATCCAGCTGGGTCCCGAATTGCACAGCTATTTTTGGGCCAGATCTGGGATGCGGATTTGCCCAAGGGAAATATGCTGAATTTGTGCTGGTGTAATTTGCCAAAACCAGGCCACATTCAGCAGCAAGCTGGCTTCTTCCCTTTCCAAGCAGCAACCTGCAGGTGGAGATGGGGCTTTCATATTTTCACTTCCTGCTGGGCTCACAGCTGGTTATCAATTCACAGATACCCAATAGAAACTGATTTGGAGACATATTTTTGACTTTGTTGCATTCCTGTATATTAGAGATATACATGCATTGTAAGAATCTAATATATAGTGCTCTGAATAATTACAAAAACAACGATTTAAATGGCACTTATTCATTTTTTAATTTAATTATTTTATAGCGCTATTTATCTCAATGTAGGGTATCAGAGTACTTTATGTCACACGCTTTATATAAAAACAATAAATCATATAAGTAAAACAATGTACAGGAAACGTTACATAAGACAATGAGGATAACATATCGTCGTTATATGTTAAGACATCTTAGAATTATTTTGTTTATTAATTAAAACCATAAACCTTACAATATCAAATTCCAATCAAGATCACAATTAACAACAAAAGAGATCACTTAAATAAGTTAACATCATTTACAACCTGAACCTTACAGTATCCTGTCATAATCAAACTCACCACAAGCAATAAAAGGATCAAATGTGCGACCAGCATAAGCAGTGTATCAGTGTGGCGTGATAGGGGATGAGGGGTTTCTTATCACCCTAGCAACCTGCCACAACATTAATAAATATCCTTAAGTTTCCCACTTAGGTTTTACAGCAATGCATTTCCAATAGTTCTTTTGCCGATCCCTGTGCAAACTGTCACATAAAGTGCCATGGTGCATATATCCATGTTTAAAAAAAGTTTCTCCTTTTAAGAAGCAAGGGAACCCTCACCCATCAGCTTTTCACCCCTGTGATAATGCAGGGATTTGATGCGTGATCTTTGCCAGACTCTATACGAACTCTCAAATTGAATGCCATGGTGAGGGTGATAGTTTATACAGGGGCTCGGTCTCAATTTAATGGAAAGGGACTAAACATGTTTCACCCTGGCCACCTACCATGAAACCAAATTGACTAGATGGATACAGTATGAAATGTGTCACCCTAACCACCCACCATACCATCAATTCCTCAATTAGTTGTTATCACAATGCATGCCTAATGATTCTTTGGGGGCCCTGGGCAAGCTCTCAGATAAAGTGCCATAGTGCATACTTCAATTTATATAAAACTTATCTTCTATGCAACAGGATAAAAAGTAATGGGAGCCTGAACCACTCCCTTGCCCACGGACGGGAAAGGGATGTAATGGGTCCTTCATTCCCCTAGCAGCTTATCGGGGCAAGGTTGGTGTTAGAAATGGGGTTTTTGGTTGGCAGTCAGGTTGCCCTCTGTCCAAGCAAGAACCCTCACTCTAGTCAGGGTAAGTCACACACAATCCAAAATCAGCCTGTGCTCACCCTCCGGTAGCTTGGCACGAGCAGTCAGGCTTAACTTAGAAGGCAATGTGTAAAGCATTTGTGCAATAAATCATACAACACCATAGCATAACACCACAAAAATACACCACACAGTATTTAGAAAAATAGATAATATTTATCTGGGTATCTTCAGGTCAAAACGATCAAAGTTGCAATACGAATTTGTAAAGATATCACTGAAAAGTGATAGAAAGTGTCTTAAGTCTTTAGAATATAAACAAAGTCTCTTTCAAGCACAAGTACCTGGTTGGGAGTGGAAAAATCTCCTCAGAGGGCCACAAGAGAAGAGGTGCGTGGAAAAAGGGTGTGTGCGTCGATTTCTCCCCAGCACACACGGACTTGCGTCGTTATTTTCCACGCGGGGAAGTCGGCGTCGTTTTCCGGCGCGTGGACAGTCTCTTTCGGTGGATCGCGGGGATTACCAGATATCCCGGGTCTGTGCGTGGATTTTCCTGCTTGTCCTCCGGCTGCGCGTCGGTCTGCGGGGCTACGCGTCGAAATTACGATCTTACGGCAGGCGTCGCGTCGATTTCTCCTCTAGACTTCGATCTGCGGGGCTGCGCGTTGAAATTACGATCTCACGGCAGGCGTTGCGTCGATTTCTTCTCTAGCGGTAGGGCGGCGTTGTCCTTGCGAGGCCGTGCGTCGGATCTTCGATCGTCCCAAGAGCGTCGCGTCGATCAGCGTCGGAGTGCAGCGTTTTTCTCGCCGCGAAACAAGCTGTGCGTCGAAATTTTCGGTGCACGGAGCGTCCAAGTAAAAGAGAGAAGTCTTTTTGGTCCTGAGACTTCAAGGAACAGGAGGCAAGCTCTATCCAAGCCCTTGGAGAGCACTTTCACAGCCAGACAAGAGTTCAGCAAGGCAGCAGGGCAACAGCAAGGCAGCAGTCCTTTGGAGAAAGCAGGCAGGTGAGTCCTTTGAGCAGCCAGGCAGTTCTTCTTGGGAGGATGTAGTTTCTGGTTCATGTTTATTCTCCAGCAAGTGTCTGATGAGGTAGGGCAGAGGCCCTGTTTTATACTAAGTTGTGCCTTTGAAGTGGGGGTGACTTCAAAGAGTCTCTAAGAAATGCACCAAGCCCCCTTTCAGCTCAATCCTGTCTGCCAGAGTCCCAGTAGGGGGTGTGGCAGTCCTTTGTGTGAGGGCAGGCCCTCCACCCTCCCAGCCCAGGAAGACCCATTCAAAATGCAGATGTATGCAAGTGAGGCTGAGTACCCTGTTTTTGGGGTGTGTCTGAATGAATGCACAAGGAGCTGTCAACTAAACCTAGCCAGACGTGGATTGAAGGGCACAACAAGATTTTAGTGCAAAGAAATGCTCACTTTCTAAAAGTGGCATTTCTAGAATAGTAATATTAAATCCGACTTCACCAGTCAGCAGGATTTTATATTACCATTCTGGCCATACTAAATATGACCTTCCTGCTCCTTTCAGATCAGCAGCTGCCACTTCAACAATGTATGAGAGCAGCCCCAATGTTAGCCTATGAAGGGAGCAGGCCTCACAGTAGTGTAAAAACGAATTTAGGAGTTTTACACTACCAGGACATATAACCACACAAGTACATGTCCTGCCTTTTACCCACACAGCACCCTGCTCTAGGGGTTACCTAGGGCACACATTAGGGGTGACTTATGTATAGAAAAAGGGGAGTTCTAGGCTTGGCAAATACCTTTAAATGCCAAGTCGAAGTGGCAGTGAAACTGCACACACAGGCCTTGCAATGGCAGGCCTGAGACAGGGTTAAGGGGCTACTGAAGTGGGTGGCACAACCAGTGCTGCAAGCCCACTAGCAGCATTTAATCTACAGGCCCTAGGCACATATAGTGCATTCTACTAGGGACTTATAAGTAAATTAAATAGCCAATCATGGATAAACCAATCAATAGTACCATTTACCCAGAGAGCATATGCACTTTAGCACTGGTTAGCAGTGGTAAAGTGCCCAGAGGTCAAAAGCCAACAACAACAGGTCAGAAAAAATAGGAGGAAGGAGGCAAAAAGTTTGGGGATGTCCCTGTCAAAAAGCCAGGTCCAACATGACCCCCCACCAGCCTAAAGCCGGGGGAGAACAATCACTATCCTGATGTACTTCCCTGTTTGAGGCGACAGAACAAGGACCCAGGCCCACAACAGCAGGGGCATGCTCCAGTTCTTCACCTTCCTGACTCCAATTGGATCCCTCTGTCCATACTCTCAGGGCGCACTAAGCCAACCCATGGGGAACCTTTCTCCTTACCTGCGGATCCCATCTGTGCAGCACCTAACCTTACTTTGCTCACAGATGTATCCCAGGAGCAGGATAGTACCACCATGACCAACACAGTGGTGTTGCCCACTCTACCTCCGGGGTGTGACACTTGTTCCCTCCCCAGGGATAACTCTGTCCACCCGGACAGCAAGCCACAGTGGTTACTGACAGCTGCCAGGGATGAGAGCCAGGCCCCAGGCCTCTCAAAGCTCTCCCACCACTGTGGCTGTGGAGAGTGGGGGGCGGTAGCCCTAGGTGCTGGGCACCCTTTAACCACTCTTCCTTCCACCAGGTCAGGGATAACAGCCTGAACCTGGTCCTCCCCTCTGGGGCTCTGTACCCTCCCTCCTAGAGCGGTACCCCCAGAGTCCAACATGGTCAGGGTGCTTATAGAAGTCGCCCTGTACCGTTCCTCCACCAGTGCAGGGCTGTTAACCTGCAACTGGCCCTCCAACCTGGGGTCTGTACCTTTAGGTTGGACTAGGGCCCGGGGTGAGGCTTCCCTCCCCCTGCCCTCCCTTCTGGGGTCCAGCACCCTCTAACTAGGAGCGGCCTCCTCAGAAGACAGCATGGTAGGGGCACTGTTATCAGTAGCCCCTCCCTCCAGGTCCGGGGGGACACCCTGAACCTGGTCTTCCAGCCCAGGGTCTGTACCCTCAGACTGGATCACTGCCTGGCAAACCAGGACTTCCTGGGGGGCACACCTACCCCCCACCAGGTCAGAGTTTAACCTCTGCACCTGACCATTCAACTCAGAGTCACCACCCTGAAGTTGAACAATTGCCTGGCACGCCAGGACTTCCTGGAGGGCACACTGACCCTCCACCAGGTCAGAGTTTAACCTCTGAACTTGGCCATTCAACTCAGAGTCACCACCCTGAAGTTGAACAATTGCCTGGCACGCCAGGACTTCCTGGAGGGCACACTGACCCTCCACCAGGTCAGAGTTTAACCTCTGGACCTGGTTCTCCAACCTAGGGTCACCACCCTGAGGTTGGGCAACTGCCTGGCACGCCAGGGCTTCCAGGGAGGCACACCTACCTCCCACCAGGTCAGAGTTTAACCTTTGAGCCTGGTGCCCCAACCCAGGGTCACCACCCTGAGGTTGGGCAATTGCCTGGCACGCCAGGACTTTCTGGGGGGCACACCTACCCCCCACCAGGTCAGAGTTTAACCTCTGAACCTGGTCATCCAACCCAGAGTCAACACCCTGAGGTTGGACAATTGCCTGGCACAGCAGGACTTCTTGGGAGGCACACCTACCTCCCACCAGGTCAGAGTTTAACCTCTGAACCTGGGTATCCAACCCAGAGTCACCACCCTGAGGTTGGCCAACTGCCTGGCACACCAGGACTTTCTGGGAGGCACGCCTACCTCCCACCAGGTCAGAGGTTAACCTCTGAACCTGGTTCTCCAACCCAGGGTCACCACCCTGAGGTTGAACAATTGCCTGGCACACCAGGACTTTCTGGGGGGCACACCTACCCCCCACCAGGTCAGAGTTTAACCTCTGAACCCGGTTATCCAACCCAGAGTCAGCACTCTGAGGTTGGACCACTGCCTGGTACACCAGGAATTCCTGGGGGGCACTCTCACCCCCCACAAGGGACATACCGTCCCCAAGGGTCACACAAGAGTCTGGTTGGCGCAGGTCTCCTGACCTCTGCCCATCCGGCAGAGTCTGGGTTTCCCCCAAACCAGAAACGGTTTCACCTGGGTCATTCCTGGGGGGCTCTGCTCTCAGAGCTGTCCGCTGACTCTCAAGGTCCTCCACTGGGGTCTGCAACCCCCTCTCAACCCTATGTCTGGACTTCTGCACCCCCTCACTAGGAGGGGTACTGCCAGACATCAGAACTGTTGGGATGCTGGCTACAGTCACCCCTCCAAGTTCTTCTGACACTGCAGGGCTTCCCTCAAAAGATGGCCCTACGGTACAGGCTAGGCTTCCCTCCTGGTGTTCCCTCATGGAACCCTCTAGGACCTGGGACCTACCTGGGACACTACAATCCTTTCCCACCTCACTCGGTTGGGAACCACCTAGACCACTCCCTTCAGGAGCACCCCCAAATGCCTCTTCAGACTCTCTGGTACTCACCCAGAAGTCTGCCTCCATTGTAAGTTCCCTGGGGTCAGAGAACTCACACTCCACCTGGGGTTGGCGTAGCTCTGGAAAATAAGGACCAGACATATGCTCTCCAGCAATTACATCATTCTGCCCTTCACATGTATTAACCACAGTACCCTTCACCCAACCACCCAGTAACTCAACCTTGGAAAAGCACTCTACTTCACCCTCCTGAGACTGGTGAGACAGTATCTGTCTGTCCCTGACACTCAACCCATACTCTTCTGGGATGTCTCTACACTCTATATCCAGGACGTCCACCAGGGGGGAACCCTTTTCTCTGTCACTCTCTGCTAGAGTCAGTAAAGTGTCCCTCCCCCCAGTAGGAATATGACTCCCTGTGCCAGTTCCCCAATCCTTCTCAGAGACCCTGTGCATAACGGGAACTACCTCATACCCTTGAACTGCCTGGGGTGTGTCAACTCCCTTCTTCAAGTTGGGCACCACATCTCTGGGCTTGTGCCCTTCTTCAGCAGTACTAGATGCAAGATTTTTGCTGCCACCATCTGAACTGGACTCAGCCCTTCCGGCCTCCAGTTTCAGCTCTTTACAGCTCAGCTCTTGAGCTGCAATCTTTTCTTCTTCCAGGGCTAAGAGACTCGCTGCCTCAGCCCTTTCAAGAAACTCATCTAGTTCTTCCACCCACCGCTCTCGAGCTCGGAGCCATTCTGCTCTCACTGGATCTCTTTCCTCATCTGAGTAGTCATCCTCCTCATTTGAGTAGTCCCCCTCCTCATCTGAGGGGTATTTAGTCATTTGGTTTTTTTCTGCCTCTCTCTCTGCCCATCTTTCTTCCTCCCAGACTATGTAGGCATGTAGCATTTCCATCTTAGTAGATTTCCTTGATACAGGAAGGCCCCATTTTCTGCAAAGCCTCCTTAAGTCAGCCTTAGTGAGGTGGTCAGTAGGCACAAAGAGTGAGTAGGTAAGCAATCCCATTCTGATAAGATCTTACTAGCAAAAACCAAAATCCAAAGTCCCAAATATCAATAGTATATCCAGGAGGACATCAGAGAACCAAAAGCAAAAAAAAAAATGAAAAATCAAGTTGACCTTCAACTGTGGGTAGGTAGTGAAATACTTAGCTACTGTATGTCACTGCACAAACACAAGTCCTATCCCACCGCTGCCACCAATGTTAGAAATGGGGTTTTTGGTTGGCAGTCAGGTTGCCCTCTGTCCAAGCAAGAACCCTCACTCTAGTCAGGGTAAGTCACACACAATCCAAAATCAGCTTGTGCTCACCCTCCGGTAGCTTGGCACGAGCAGTCAGGCTTAACTTAGAAGGCAATGTGTAAAGCATTTGTGCAATAAATCATACAACACCATAGCATAACACCACAAAAATACACCACACAGTATTTAGAAAAATATATAATATTTATCTGGGTATCTTCAGGTCAAAACGATCAAAGTTGCAATACGAATTTGTAAAGATATCACTGAAAAGTGATCGAAAGTGTCTTAAGTCTTTAGAATATAAACAAAGTCTCTTTCAAGCACAAGTACCTGGTTGGGAGTGGAAAAATCTCCTCAGAGGGCCACAAGAGAAGAGGTGCTTGGAAAAGGGTGTGTACGTCGATTTCTCCCCAGCACACACGGACTTGCGTCGTTATTTTCCACGCGGGGAAGTCGGCGTCGTTTTCCGGCACGTGGACAGTCTCTTTCGGTGGATCGCGGGGATTACCAGATATCCCGGGTCTGTGCATGGATTTTCCTGCTTGTCCTCCGGCTGCGCGTCGGTCTGCGGGGCTACGCGTCGAAATTACGATCTCATGGCAGGCGTCGCGTCGATTTCTCCTCTAGACTTCGATCTGGGGGGCTGCGCGTTGAAATTACGATCTCACGGCAGGCGTCGCGTTGATTTCTCCTCTAGAGGTCGGGCGGCGTTGTCCTTGCGAGGCCATGCGTCAGATCTTCGATCGTCCCAAGAGCGTCGCGTCGATCAGCGTCGGAGTGCGGCGTTTTTCTCGCCGCGAAACAAGCTGTGCGTCGAAATTTTCGGTGCACGGAGCGTCCAAGTAAAAGAGAGAAGTCTTTTTGGTCCTGAGACTTCAAGGAACAGGAGGCAAGCTCTATCCAAGCCCTTGGAGAGCACTTTCACAGCCAGACAAGAGTTCAGCAAGGCAGCAGGGCAACAGCAAGGCAGCAGTCCTTTGGAGAAAGCAGGCAGGTGAGTCCTTTGAGCAGCCAGGCAGTTCTTCTTGGGAGGATGTAGTTTCTGGTTCAGGTTTCTTCTCCAGCAAGTGTCTGATGAGGTAGGGCAGAGGCCCTGTTTTATACTAAGTTGTGCCTTTGAAGTGGGGGTGACTTCAAAGAGTCTCTAAGAAATGCACCAAGCCCCCTTTCAGCTCAATCCTGTCTGCCAGAGTCCCAGTAGGGGGTGTGGCAGTCCTTTGTGTGAGGGCAGGCCCTCCACCCTCCCAGCCCAGGAAGACCCATTCAAAATGCAGATGTATGCAAGTGAGGCTGAGTACCCTGTGTTTGGGGTGTGTCTGAATGAATGCACAAGGAGCTGTCAACTAAACCTAGCCAGACGTGGATTGAAGGGCACAACAAGATTTTAGTGCAAAGAAATGCTCACTTTCTAAAAGTGGCATTTCTAGAATAGTAATATTAAATCCGACTTCACCAGTCAGCAGGATTTTATATTACCATTCTGGCCATACTAAATATGACCTTCCTGCTCCTTTCAGATCAGCAGCTGCCACTTCAACAATGTATGAGAGCAGCCCCAATGTTAGCCTATGAAGGGAGCAGGCCTCACAGTAGTGTAAAAACGAATTT
Source organism: Pleurodeles waltl (assembly GCF_031143425.1). Lineage (NCBI taxonomy): Eukaryota > Metazoa > Chordata > Amphibia > Caudata > Salamandridae > Pleurodeles > Pleurodeles waltl. The sequence goes on from NC_090437.1 coordinate 46,036,857, forward strand.
AGGAGTTTCACACTACCAGGACATATAACCACACAAGTACATGTCCTGCCTTTTACCCACACAGCACCCTGCTCTAGGGGTTACCTAGGGCACACATTAGGGGTGACTTATGTATAGAAAAAGGGGAGTTCTAGGCTTGGCAAATACCTTTAAATGCCAAGTCGAAGTGGCAGTGAAACTGCACACACAGGCCTTGCAATGGCAGGCCTGAGACAGGGTTAAGGGGCTACTGAAGTGGGTGGCACAACCAGTGCTGCAAGCCCACTAGCAGCATTTAATCTACAGGCCCTAGGCACATATAGTGCATTCTACTAGGGACTTATAAGTCAATTAAATAGCCAATCATGGATAAACCAATCAATAGTACCATTTACACAGAGAGCATATGCACTTTAGCACTGGTTAGCAGTGGTAAAGTGCCCAGAGGTCAAAAGCCAACAACAACAGGTCAGAAAAAATAGGAGGAAGGAGGCAAAAAGTTTGGGGATGTCCCTGTCAAAAAGCCAGGTTCAACAGTTGGGAAACATGTTCTCCTCGAGGGGCCCATCGTCACCGGCACTTATAACCCCAGGTTGGAACACCAAGTTCTTATTAACTTGGGCCTCAAAAATATCCCAAAACTGCACAAGGTGAATGTTGAGCATCGTGTTCCTTGAATCCAGTGACTTTATCACTGCCGACTGGCATGTTCTGATCCCCAATGCGTTAAACTCCTTCCTCAGTAGGAACCTCCTTTGGTGACCATGGGCAAATGCAGAGTACATGAAGGAACATCTCATTTGATTGAGGACACAAGTGATCTAGCATGTCTTCTCCTTGGGGCTTTTCCTGCCACTTTGTTTAAAAATCCAAGGTAGGGAATTCTCCCAGTCTCAGTGACAGAAACTTCTGTTTGAGAATGTGGCTTCTAAGAGTGGCTGATCATTTTGGACGTCATAAGAATTCAATATCAGCCATAGCCACCGCTCCTTTATCCTCTAGCCAGCTTTCCATCTTAATGCTCTTATTTAGGGTCCTCATGAATCCTTGTGAAGATGTATACAGGTTGCATAGCTCAGCCAGCCCAAGTTTTCCTATACTCTATTCCAAATATTTTTTACAGTAACCTTTTCTTCTTTGGAGGGAAATTTTGGTCCTGGGCAGGTTGGCTAGCGTGCCCTTGGCGGCAGACCTCAGCTTATGGCAGCATTTTACAAATGCACCAGGTTTAGCGAGGGACTATTCCATCAATAAAAACCCCAGCCTCACATGCTCAGATGATGCCGATCTTGGCAGCCAAAATACTTGCTTGTAGGATTTTACTATAATTTTGTCCAATGAAGTAGTGTCTGCACCCATTATCACTTCACCTCCATATGAGAGACTGGGAATCAATTTTGCCCTCATTATTGTGGCCAGTGGTTGCAGATTGTGCCCTTCAAATGGTTTTTGCAAGTGTTGCGAAAGCAAAATTTAAGGCCAATGCTTTTCCATTCATCGCTTCCCTATGTGGGGCAAACAATGCTTTTAAATTGATCTTGACTCCTACATAGACGCTGTTAGAAATGGGCTCTTTGGTTGGCAGTCAGGTTGCCCCCTGTCCAAGCAAGGAAACTCACTCTAGTCAGGGTAAAGGAGAATCATGCTCAGGTAACTCCTGCTCACCCGCTTGGTATCTTGGCACGAGCAGGCAGGCTTAACTCAGAGACAATGTGTTAAGTATTTGTACCAACACACACAGTAATACAATGAACCACTACAAAATGACACAACACAGATTTAGAAAAATAGTAAATATTTTATCAAAATTAACAAAACCAAATGCAATAAAAATCTACAATACACAATTAAAATGATCTCAGCACTTAAAACCCCCACAATAGTGCCTAGCGGCACAAACGCTGCAATTTGATGTTAAAAGGTGTTGTAACAGAGTCATTTCCTGCAATGCAATGCCACAGGCGCTGTTTACTGAGTCGTATGGACCCCCAGGTACAGTACCTTAGTAAAACAAGTAGAAAACAGGCAGGTGCACAGAGTTGGGGAATGAGGCATCATTGGATCCGATGCAGCATCGGTTCCTGTGTTACGGGGCAGAAGAGCAGAGGCGTCGCAAAGAGGTGTCGGGTCCTTACTGCAGAGCGATGGAGGTGAGGCGGCATTGATTGAGAGGTGTCAGTCCCTTGGTTCCGGCAGAGATGAAATCCAGCAAAGTCACGATGCTGCAGGGTGTCGTGACGGGGTCGTGCTCACGTTAAGGGGTCACAGGTGTCGTGACAGAGTTGGGTGTCATGAACGTCGGTGCTACGACACTCCGATCTCGGTGGAGTCATGCATGATCAGTGGCTGCGGCGATGAGAGGCCTGCGGAGTCATTGGGGTCATCGCGCTTCTGAGAGGTCCACAGCTTCAGGTGCAGGCGGCGTCGCGGGTTCCGTGAGGCAGCATCCTTAGCGAAGTCGCACGGTGTCATCCGCCATGGTTTCACAGGATTTCACCAGAAATTCACTTCCAAGGGCCCAGGAACTGTAATGCCACCCTCTGGCAAGCTAGTCCACCGCATGTAGACTCAAAACTGGGTGGTGAAGCCTTTGCTGTCCTTGAGGCTTCAAAACTGGAGGCAAGCTCTACTCCAAGCCCTTGGAGATTATTCTTCAAGCAGAAATGCACAACAAAGTCCAGTCTTTGTCCCCTTTCACTGGCAGAAGCAGCAACTGCAGGATAGCCCAACAAAGCATAGTCACAGGCCAGGGCAGCACTTCTCCTCAGCTCTTCTCCTTGGCAGAGATTCCTCTTGGTTACAAACGTGATCTAAAGTCTGGGGTTTTAGGTCCACTTCTTATACCTCTTTCTGCCTTTGAAGTTGGCAAACTTCAAAGGAAAGTCTCTGTTGTTCACAAGATACTGCCTTGCCCAGGCCAGGCCCCAGACACACACCAGGGCATAGGAGACTGCATTGTCTGAGGTCAGGCATAGCCCTTTTAGGTGTGAGTGACCACTCCTCCCTCCTCTCTAGCACAGATGGCTCATCAGGATATGCAAGTTACACCCCAGCTCCCTTTGTGCCACTGTCTAGAGGAGATGCACAAATAGCCCAACTGTCAAACTGACCCAGACAGGGAATCCACAAACAGGCAGAGTCACAGAATTGTTTTAGCAAGAAAAAGAGTACTTTCTAAAAGTGGCATTTTCAAACTAGGAATCTAAAAACCAACTCCACTAAAAGATGTATTTTTAAATTGTGAGTTCAGAGACACCAAACTCCAAATTTCTGTCTGCTCTCAAAGGGAATCTCCACGTTTAAGAATATTTAAAGTCAGTCCCCATGTTAACCTATGAGAGAAACAGGCCTTGCACAGTGAAAAACGAATTTGGCAGTATTCCACTGTTAGGACATGTAAAACACATCAGTACATGTCCCACCTTTAACATACACTGCACCCTGCCCATGGGGCTACATAGGGCCTACCTTGGGGGTGCCTTACATGTATAAAAAGGGAAGGCTTAGGCCTGGCAAGTGGGTACAGTTGCTAAGTTGAATTGGCAGGTTAATAATGCACACACAGACTCTGCAGTGGCAGGTCTGAGACATGTTTACAGGGCTACTCAGATGGGTGGCACAATTAGTGCTGCAGGCCCACTAGTAGCATTTGTGTTACAAGCCCTGAGCACCTCTAGTTAACTTTACTAGGGACTTATTAGTAAATCAAATATGCCAATCATGGATAAACCAATCAACACTGCAATTTACAGAGAGAGCATATGCACTTTAGCACTGGTTAGCAGTGGTAAAGTGCCCAGAGTCCTAAAGCCAACAAAAACTGGTCCGAAAAAATATAGGAGGGAGAAGGCAAGAAGAATGGGGATGACCCTGCAAAAAGGGGCAGGTCCAGCAGACTTATACTGGCGATTCTTCTATCATAGGTCCATTGAGGGACCATTTGCGTTGATTCAGGGTGCAATGATTTAATGCAATTACTTTTATTTTCTTTAGGCTAATCTCCAACTTATAGTTGGCTGCATAAATCACCAAGCAATTAATCTCTGCAGACCAATACTGGTACTACTATGTGAAAGCAAATTGTCTGCCTACAAGATGTTCGATAGCTGAACACCGCCAAGGCTCAGGGCATGTTGTGCTATCTCATCAAGTGCCGGGGATAGGTTTGAGATGCATAAGTTAAGTGGAACTGGTGCCAAAACGCACCCTTGTTTTAAACCCGTCGATGATCTCACTTCTCTTGACAGATGGGTAACATCCCGACCTTGATTGTGACCCAGGTGTCCGTTTAGAGCATCCTGATCGCCCTTAAAAGGTCAAATGGGATTCCCCACTGGTGAAGCTTTGCCCACAGTTCAGCACGTGAAACGTGGTGGAATACTGCTTTAAAATCCACAAATCACATATTCAGTGGAGTGTTGGTGGCCTTTGCTCTGCTCAGAATTAGACCCACTGTCATTCGTTTAGTTAGTGTTACCTGCTTTTTTGCAAAACCCATCTGGTTAAATGGCAGCCTGTTTGTATCGAACACCCACGCCTCTAGATCTTGTAGTATTAATGTTGAAAAGTATTTAAGATCTACATCCAATAGGGCTATTAAGTGGTAGTTACTAGATAATGAAGCGACACCTCCCTTAAAGATTGGATACATAATTGATCCTTTCCAACACCCCAGGATAGACCCTGTTGACAAAATCTTGTTGAACAGCAAAGCCAAAGAATTATCCCACTTCAGTGCGTTTTGGTTGAAAACTGCTTTCAGAATTCCATTTGGCCTTGAGGTACAACCGAGTCAAGATTTCTCTATGATTTTGGTGATTGCCAATAACATATACTCCAATGGTTCAACTGAGGTTTTTACCTCAGAGATCCCCTGATGGCACACCGTTCCAGCTACATTTTGTATGCTTTCTGTTAACTGTGACTCCAAATGAGCAACCCAGTCGTTCTCACTTATATATGCATTAGAGGCTGACCTTGCACCTTTATCAATATTGATCATCAACTTCCAAAATGTCTTTCAGTCTTTACATTTTGAGGCATGCAAGAGCTTAGCCCATAGGGTTTCCTGACTATCTCTTTTATAGCCCCATACCTCTCTTTTTAATAACCTTCTCTCTTTGTACAGTGAGTGAAGAAGCTCATGGTCCTCCAGCGTATGTCGCAGCTGCCTACGCATTCTTCCGATTTTGGCTCTCAACACACGGATAGATCTTGGGATCACTGGGGCTCGGTGGGGCACAATACACACCTCCTTATTCATGCTTCTAACCGGGTATTTAGATGTTAGATAATCGGTTTCCTAGGCTATTATCAGATTAGCCTGTTCTTGAGTAGAAAGCTTTAGGGTTTCCATGGTGTCTTCTGGTAGGGTTTCAATGGTAAATGGACTCCACTTCAGCCGCTTCAGATTTTCTGAGTGAGCATCTTCGAGGAGGGCCCTTGTGGGCTCATGTTTATGCATCCTAATTCCTATGGTTATTGTCCGAGAATGGTGATCACTCTCCGACCTATGGCTAACCCTGAAATCTACTGTGTGGTTGTATAAATTATGACGAAAGGAGGGGAGGGACCGGGAGGTTAATGGTCCAGTGTACAGTCTCCCAACTAAGTAATGAACAAAACAAAGGTACACTCTTCCAAATACAAACAGAGAAAAAGTCTAGGGAACCTGATAATTCAGGAGAAAAAGCCCTCATGCATCACAATGGATGACTGGCATCATCATCAGGAAATGCTCCACGCCAGGCCGGCACTGCAATACCTGACGGGCTCCCCAAATGGGGGCTCTAAGCCATATTATTCTTGTGGTGACTAATAGATGCAGACTATACCGACCGCCGTGTATAAATTATGATTCACCATTGTGTAGTCTATGTATGAGGCTGATTTGTCAGATGACCTGGTACATGTTGGCGGTATATCGCCGGGTAGTTGGTCGTTTAGCACAAAAAGTCAATCGAACTCACATGCTCTTGCTAGCTTCTCCACAAGCCTATCCCTTCACTTAAAATGGGAAAGTCTTTGAACTGAGAGGGAACAAATTGCCTCAGTGTGTTCCTCACATAAACGGTGAAACTAATTCAGGTTAAAATCTCCTGAAACTAGCTAATTTTCTGACTAGCATGTGGTTTTTAAATGCAACATGTTTGTAAGAAATGTATCCACTGTTGTGGCTTTCTTCTTTGGATTAATGTAAACATTGGCCAGTATCAAGGGTTCGCCTGATTGAGGTGTCCAATTCTCCAGGTGCAGGGCCAGGAACCATGGATCACTTGTCAGTATTGCTGTGGTTTTTATAGACAGGTTTAAGTTAACATAGACTGCCAGGCCACCCCTTGCCCTTCCAAGGTGACTGCTTTTTTGTGCTGGCTTGCTAAACTCCACAAACCCTACAAGGGTGACATTGGCCCGAGCCCATGTTTCCTGAATCATTATTATGTCAAAAGCACTCAAGTGTTCCACACGAATGGGATTTTCAATGTTTGACTGCAATCCCCCTGTGTTCCCTGAGCAACTGTTTAGACCACTCCACTCCTTAACATTGGTTTGAGATGCTATTAAGTGCTTGGAGCTTGTCGTGGATAGAACAGAAGGCAGCCAGTCCAAGCCAACTTCAGACCTCAGTATCCTTTGCGGATCTGTAGAGTTCCTCTCTCTATTAATTTGTATAGTCAACCTGGGGTGATTCCCAAGGCTAAAAGATTGAACAGCCAGTGGCTTACCCCCATTACGCCTCACAGCATAGATGCTCGGTGGACTGCATCTTTGGTTATTTGTTGCTGCTCTATCAATGGTGGAGGATATCAATACCTCTGAAAGTGCACCACTTCTATTCCCCATGTTGTCAGCAGATTCTTATTCTCTAACACTTTTTCTGGCAGATCCAGATGGGTAAACGTAACAAGCATTGGGTCCAAAATCTGCCTTCCTCTTGCTGGCAAACTCTTAATTGAATCAATATCCTCTGAAGCTACATGGATCAGCCCTGGGAGTGTCTTTATGAATGTTATGGCATTTGCACTATTTAGTACATCCTGCATCCCTCTAGACTAAAATACTGAGATCCATAAAGTCAGTGCAGCTGCTCTCCAATCTCAGCCAGTGTTCGCTTTGATTAATTTGATCTTGGCATGCCACGGGGCCCATCCCAAGCTCCACCAAGGCTACAGTGATATTCAGTATAGTCTACCTCTAACATATGGTGTGGAATTGCGGCGCATACCTGCCACTACCAGGACATCGCCCTCCTTTCCCTTACTACATTGTGTTGTTGTCCCACTTGCTAGTATGAAACCTATCTTATTCCCTTGTTGCTTTACGTTGTTGCCCTACTTACTGATATGAGATCTATCTCACCTTCTGGTCCTGGCTCTGTTGGTCTCAGATTGACTACCAGTGGTGCAGAGCTTTCTGCCTGAACTTCTTCCTCTCCGGGTCCTTGCCCATTCGACCTTGGATTGTCTACCGGTGGTGCAGAGCTTTCCACACAGGCTTCTTCCTGTCCAGGAGGATGAATTAAGATAGGGATCATGGCTCCAGAGGACCTTGGGATGGCTTTGTTCCTACCCTTCCTTGCATATTACCGTTCCCTCTTCATCAAGGGCAGGCCTGCTGTGGGTGAATCCCTGTGCGAGTTTAGAACTTGGGGTTCTGCCCCTTGTGGGTTGGGGGCTTGCGTCTGACTCACTCCATCACCTGGGGGCTCCCTAGATGGTGAGTTCCTTCCACCTTCCTCCTTAGTAGGGGGTTCCTGATAGACCAGACTACTAGCAACAGCACAGGCATCAATTACAGCAGGGGCTACGGTAGTGCTTAGGTGCATATCCTTTGGTGGACGTTTAACTTTTACTGCTCTGAGTATTCCTTCTAGGATCGCAAGAAGCTGTACTAACTTGTCAACCACATCATTACAGGAACATATGTTGAAGTCATTATCCTTTCTGGCTAGCACTTGCATAATCAGGGAGTTTAGTTTTTCAAACTTATCATTGATACCTGACACAAAGACTGCCATGGAATTAGGTAAATCCACATGGATGTCCATTTTATTAGCATGATGATTAAGGGCAGCAACCATCGCTCGCATGGAATTCAAAATAGCGATGCACAGTTTGTTTAAATTGGTCGCGCTTTGGGGGCCACCACTGACCTCTTTTGACTGCACCCTACCCTTAGGGGGCCCGATCAACATGGTTGGGCCGACATCCTCAATTATCTGCCTGGGATTAATCTGCTCACTCTGATGTCACCCACCTGCAGAACGGGGCCCTCAGCTTTGATGACTTTAAAATCTGGGAAGGAGCAATATACAAGCTGGGGGGTGTTTAATCTGTCAAGAAGGCCTGCGTACATACTCAGGTGGTAACCGTGTTAATAGGTTAATTCATGATAGTCCCCAAACCCTTAGTTATCTTGCTACTTAGACCCTCTGTATCCATCCACGCCAAAGGAGATGGGAGGGGAGATTGTTTATTCTCTGGGATCACTACATTCAGCAACCATGGGATACAACATAGCTTCTCCGCTAGGGTTGCCTTATGCTCCTCATTTGCTAGGCCTGATGCCACTAAATCAATGATGTTTTTTCTTTTTGCATCCAAGAAGATGACTTCACTCATCCCAGTGGTGGCCCTTCCATCTCCAGCAATACTCAGGGACTGGAAGAAGTCTGATATCTTACTTAATTTCAATGGTGCAGCCTGTCCCTTGGACCAGCTGCCAAGTTCTCCTCTAAAGATTCCTTGTCCATGTAATCCCTGGAAACATCCCCAAAAACATCTTTGTCCTTTACAGCGATTATATTATGTTTGACCAATAGAGAGCTCTTAGCTGCTACTCCTTTAGAGCTCCTTTTTGACACTGTCTCTCCCATCTTTGATTCCTGCTTCCTTTTATTTGACCCTGGCTGGGCCTGGCCTCTCATTTTGCCAGACCGAATTCTAACTACGGTATCCCATGAACCTGAGGATCAGCTGAGGTTGCCTACAGATTGTCTTACAGTTGTAGATTAGCGACTGCAGGTTAAATTAAAATTGAATTGAGGGCACAGGACTCCTCGGGTCTTTCATACACATAGGCTACTCTGCCCTTTTCCGATCATCTTTCAAAGTCTTTCTCCAAGTGCTCCTCAGCGCTACATCATCATCCCCTAAATGCCCCCTATTCCTTATGTAGTGCCACGGGAGGGGGAAAGCATGCTAATACCTGGGTGTGAGTGAGCACCCACACACACCGTGCATGCAGTGCTGTTCACAGCTTACTGGCTCGCAGTCCTCAACTCCTGCTATGGCGCCTGTCCAACTGGGGACATGGACAGCAAACAATCGCTGATGCCGGTGCGATAGAGCCATCCAGATAGCCGGAAATCCAGCCCGACCTGTGGCCTGTAGCCAGCCACACTCCTTCTCCTCTGATCCTCTTTCCCGGCAGTTAGCAACCAGCACCATGAAGAGTGACGACAGCACGTACGCTGCAGCACATCTCACGTCAAAGCGTCTCAGCACCTCTATCACATCAGTTAATTGGATGGTAAACAAACAGGATTTATACATTCCAGATCAGCACCTCATGGTGTACGAAGTCTTATCAGTAGCTTGTGAGTCGTGTTCCATGCATGGTCCATTTCCTTCAGAGATGGGTTGTTTAGATCAATGAACAAAACTGAAGGACTTACAAGACTCCAATACGAAAATACCGTCCTCCAGAATGTCAAAGAGTCAAAAATGCATGGCTGGGAGAAACATATAAAGTCATTATTTTAAACACGACACAACAGTTAAGTCTGTATGTACAACTAAGAATTTACTAATAATCAAACATCCTCTTTTTAGCAACCTTAGAATAATGACAGATTGAGAAAAAAACATAAGGTTCTATATCTGTGCCTTGCAGATTGCATGCAGCTTCTTGATGCCAGTCCATACCCACTGTGCTATTTTAGAAGGACTGCAAATTAGGTACACACTGAACCTCTGTGTCACAAGCAGCACCCCAGATACCTATATACATAAAATACAAATCTGTGATCTGCAAGTTAAAAGATGTGCTTTACAGCAGACACATTAACCTTCTGTGATACCTTAAGAATCAAAACTCTGACTAGCCACACGCAGCTCTCTCCAACAAGTGTATTAACCACCATAGTTATCATACCATTATTATTATCATATAAAATTTGCTGAGCACAAAAAGATCCCTGCATCAGGTGCCTTAACCCATAAGATATTTTAAAATGCAGCCACTTTGCGGTCAATTAAGTAAGCCAGAACAGATTTATTTTCATATTTGCCCTTGATGCCAATTTCTTTGCGGCAGAGATTCCAAAAAATAAATGTATGAAAGGACTGGAAGATATTGATTTTCATGACTTCGCCCTTTGTGACTCCATTCCCTTTCCACTGCCACACTTTGACCCCCAGTATATGGGTTCCGGGAGTAAATCTGTTCCAATCCCAGCAGTAAATGCAGCTGAGGGAAAGTAGTCAATCAGGCTTGTGAAAACACAAAGAGACAACTAAAGGCCAAGGACGCCTGTGAAGGGAAATCCAATGTGGCTTGCTGCATTCAGACAGTCAAGAAACAAAATAAAGTCAATGAAATGCATTAGTTATAACTTCCTGGCTCAACCTAACCTTGCCATTACTGCTCATAGCAGACTCTCCAAGCTACTAAAAGGTGAGCTGGCAAACTGTTTTCCCCAACATGCCCCATGTTTTCGATGTCTTATTAACGCAGCAGTGAGGTTGGAGGTTTACTTGAGTGATCCTAACTAACACAAACAGGAATAAGTAATCCCTGGAGAGGCAGGTTCTAATCTGGCACCAAAATGCCAGCATAACTGCCAAGTAACATGCAAATTTACAAATCGAAATTAGGTATGTGCGCAGAGTGGAGCATTCTCTTGAGACCACCTTACCATTAGGCACAACACACGATTGTGGCTGAAACGAAATTAACTGAACCATTCAGATAATCTGTGAAAAGTAACTGTAAGTGTTACATTAGTGCTCGGCCGGAACTAGTACTGTATGAAAATGGCTATAATATTAAAGAAAAGGTGAAAGGCATAATGTTCACGCGCGGTGACTTCATTTCCTAAACTAAGAACGGGAGTGTTTTTACTGTGAGGCCCGGCCGCTGTGCACAGAGGCACCTCGAGAAGGTCCCCGGGGTGACATCAGTTAATCCAAGGACATGCTGATGTTTATGAAGCATTGGATTGCACCAGCAACCAGCCCCACGAGAGCCTGGTGCACACAAGATGGCGCACAGGATGCGGGAATGTGTATACATAGGCCTCTGCCGAGACAGTCCAGGGAAGCCGTGGCATCAGATTTCCCGTCAACACCAGGTGTGGCCGAGAATCCAAACGAAGGAAAGACCTGTGATGAGTAACTTTATACTGCAAGCACCGGATTCCAGGTCTCATCTACTGAGGCTTTCATTCACAAACAGCCTCAGAGATTCCACTTCAGCAAACATAAAACATTAAGGCAACATAATGCCTGATTTGCTAAAGGAATCACCTGATATGTGGCATTAACTAATAATGCTTTATAATACACGGAAATCTGAAATATATATGCAAAGGTGTGCCTCTAATTTTATTACCACCTTGATGTGACATCCAAAGTCACCAACAATAAGAAAATAGTTATGATATTGCGACGTCTGCTGCCATAGACAAGCATGCAGCACGAAATACAAATCACAGACCAAAATTACATCTGCCGACTATTGAGTGTTCTGTTGCTCAACAACTGGGTTTTGAGCTAAACAAGTATTGTTGCATGCACATATTATAACATACCTTCATACAGGCATCGCCGCCCTCTGTCTTCCCGTCAGATAGTTATAAACATAGTATAGTGAGTCCTTTATAAATACTCCTTCATTTTAAAATGCACAATACTCTACCTCTTTTTCGTTTCTATGCTTCCACAAACATATACCTGTTTGCCAGAGCTTTTACTGACTCCACAATCTCTTCTGGCAGACACTTTTGAGTACTGGGACCTCAAAGTTGTAATAGACGTGGTACAATGGTATTAAGTATCACCTTTATGATAAAGCAACTTTGTGGTATCCACAAAATTGGAACGTCCCTGAGGTTATAAGAAATAGCAGTGGAATAATGTATCTGTCTATTCCAGAATGACAGTGACACAATAATAAACACCTTTTGAAGCATTAGAGCACAGCTCAGTGCTGGACGAGAGGGACAAACAAGGTTGAAGTTTTTAGGAGAGATGCATTCAACAAAAATTGAATGTATCAAGTTAAATATACATTAGAAGTCAAAACCATTATCCATCACATACATAACGTGCCTTGTTTTCTATATCAGAGGTCGAGTAATCAAAGATGGATTTCTTATGAAAACATTTTGAGACCTCAATTTACTTCTTGAATGCCTGCAATCCTAAATTTGGGGCAACTTAATTATGTGAAACTGTCATGGTAAAATAGGTGAACATAACAGAGGCGATCTGACGTGGAAGGGGGGAAGAATTTAACTGTGCAATAGATACTATGTTGGACAACAGGGTTGTCCTTTACCTCAACATAAATCATGGAAGTTTGTTTTATTGTATGTTTCTCTAAGCTGCAGGTGCAGTGGAATGAGCCTGAGGTTAATAAGGATTCTATTGTGCAGAAAAGATAAGGGGGGTCTGAGAAAATGTGTTACCAAGGTCAAAGAGGGTAGTGTGAACCAAAGGATGCTTCAACCTTCAGCTGCCAATTAAGTGATTGATAGAGTTGTTGTTTAGTGGAAAGATTCAGCTGTGATGTCACTCCTTGGAAGGATTGAGATTTAAGAGTGGTATATTTAACTGAAAAGAAGATTCCCTTTTCCCCTTGAGCAGAATGGACCCCTCTGAGGTGCAGACCTCTATCCCAAAGACTGAGGGGCTCTAAGCTGCACACACCTCTCTTCACAGAATCTTCTACCGAAGTTCTGTTGTGCTGACACTTTCCTTTCAACCCTATTTAGATTGTAGGGTAGTTAGCTATTCATATCAAATGGTTAGACAGGGGTATTTATCTTTTAATCCAAAACATCATATCCATTTGCTTCTATTTTCAATCACTGTTATTGAAATATTGGTTTTCTATATGTTGGTTAATTTTAAAGTGGCTCGTTGGTTTAATTCTCCTTTGGTAATGCTTTAAATTTGCATTATTGTTTTGAGACCCATTTATGTAAGTTTGGCTTTGAGTCTGCAATACATTTTTAAACTTTAATTTGGTTGCTGATATTTAATGTGTGGTCGGCAGCTTACACTGTAATTGATATTTGGGTAATGATTTGAAAAGTATCTTCTCACCACTCAGAACGGAGGAAAAAAATCAACAAGCTCAAGAGTTTAGAAATAGTATCCAGAGCTGGATCAGAGGCGTAGCAATCTTCTATGTCATCTACATGGAATTTAAAGAACCTTCTGTAAACAAACATTCAAAACGCATGCATGCCAGAAGTGAACACATTTCTTAAACTTGATAAGGTTGACCAATACGCATGATGATAAAGAAATATATTGTTTCATTGATAATTAGGTTTAATTAACTTTATTTGACTAATTGATTGATTGGCCATTTCTTTTTAAAATATATCAGCTTGTTTTACAGGAGCAGAAAGTATGTCTAAATTTTACCTTCACTACCAAAGAAAGTTGATGTTCATTTTATGCAAATTTTGACGTTTGTAGGTTTTAGGTGCTTTTGTAAAGAATTAATTTTTCTAAAAGAATGGCAAGGTACAGATATTCGTGAAGTAATCTCAGAAAGCCCAATTTACTAATAGAGATTTAACATATGGCTCTAGTAAGTTATGCCTGCATCGATTCTTAAATTATGTCTTTTGGAGACATTTACTGGGTGTAACTTTTGCCTGCAATAAGAAACAATCTTAAGTGTATACTGTTTACTAAATAAGAATAATAATGACAGCTTACCTAGCCCTATGTTGAGACATTTAGAGGATAGAGCAAAAATGTTAGGATTGGAAAATGTAACACAGTTTTCAATGAGATACAACAAACATTCCTTTTTACAGTTTAAAATAAGTTTCCCAAACATGCACTTTCTTCCTCTATTCTTTGATGTTCTTTTTCACACTATCTACAGCAACTATATCAAAAACCTCTGGTTGTAGAGAACGAGCACATGAGAGTGAAAATTAACTTAAAATGTTTATAAGTAGCAAACATGTTGCCCCTGAGTAGGTGTGCCCGATCTTTATATAGCTTTTCTCTGACTACAACACTAATACAACAATGGGGACACCTACTTGCGAAACTTAAGGAAAAAAATACATACGTAAGTAAACTAAACCACTCATATTTCACTGACCTACATCACTTAGTAACTTGTGTAAATACGGTGTAATTTGTGCAAGTATTAATTATTCAGTTCAGCAGAAAAAACGTCCTTTGTAAATCAAGCACTGGATGCTTTGCATACGCAAATGGGTGCAATGGGATGATTCACCGTGGTGAGTCCATTATTTTAAAGAGGCAGAAAGGGTGGAGCAACATTTCACTAGACACCCATTCGCCACTTCTGTATTAGCAATTGATAAATTTGCTCCTAGTGGTATTCACGGCCACTGCTTCCCAACTAAGAAGGTTGTACAGGTTTGTTTTAGGGAGGGGCTTTGCAATGTTCCCTTCATTCAGCATGTATGTTTTTTTCATTCCTGGCTGCCTCCTCTGTATCTCTCTGGTTTTCAGTTGTGTTTCTCTGCTCTCTTGATGCTGATTTATTTCACCATCAATTAAACACTGACATTTATGGTTGTGCCATTTATGGCATGTCGGTTGAGCAAAAAAATGTATTGTTATATTTATATATTTGTTTGGCATAAATGTTTCCAGCTTCTACAGTGTTTTATTTTATTGTCATATACAAAACTCTAGTCTTATTCAGACCTAGGGGCTTCTTTAGACAATCTCCCCTCTTTTTTAGACCATATCACTTGAAGTCCAGGTCTTTTTAATGCTAGTTTTAATTTCGAGACGTGTTATCAGAAATACCCTCACCTCAAAAACTGTGTAATCAGCATCATCTTTATACACAAGACTTAAAATGATCTCAGTTTTTTTAGTCTTTGATATATGCTGTTTAAGGAATTCTCCTGATAGAGAGTCTGGGATGTACTCCTAGCTAATTGAACAACCATGTGTCATGTGAACGTGACCATCGTAAACAGGTTTGGTCCCACCCCCAACTTCCACCCCGCCCCTTCAGTGGTAATTGACCCTCTTTTTAGCATCTTTGAAAGAACTTGTACTAATTGCCTGCCCAGCTGTAACTTCAGCGAAGGTGACCAAAACATGACAGTGCTGATGCTGTTCGTCTTCTCTAATACTAAGACAGTCTATGGTGCCTCCTCCTCTTTCGTCATTCAGATTTGTCTGCGTTCTGCTTTATTTAATGATATACTTCACCTAAGCATGATAACCATGGTATTGTTTGGTTTTGTAGTGATCGTGACGAATGCCACTCAGTTCAGCTGCTCTATAAAACTTCCTGCAGCCACTCCCTACACCATTCATTGAATTATACTGTCAGTGATCTGGGCAGAAAACCTAGTAGTAGTGTTTTTTAGGTGTGCACCTTGAATACGAACTCCTGAATATCAAAGGGACAAAATATCGAGAACATAACATTGAGAAAAAATATCGACAATGAAGTACCTCTAGAATTTCTAGGGTTAACTCCACACCCGTGTACCTACATGGTACCTATATCTTCAAGATACATAGATGTGGAGGTAGGGATAGTACATCTATGCTCCTTATATGCACTTATCTTTTGATATTTTACCCCTCAATATTCTGATATCTATATTATTATATGACAATATTCTGGGGGTCCATATTCAGTAGTACAGTTGTTTTCAAGAAGTGAAATGTTCTGTACTACTGCAGATGTTTTAATTTCCCACAGCAAGTTACATAGGTCTTTTTCTGGAGTATAGGATTTTTTACATATCATCGTCATTATGTGCAAATGCTGTGTACACAAATCACACCATGAATGTGTCTGAGTATACTTGTTGCTTGGTATATGATTTTAAAAGTGGCTCAAACCAAGTACAATTAAGTTCCTTGTTCAAAGCGAAAATATAACCAGGGCCACTAGATTTATGTGATTTCGTGGCTGTAGCATGTTCATCAAAATTATAGATTAACCAAATAACTCGATACCCACTACATCATTTGCAGGTCTTCCAACAAGAGTAATTTAGTTTTGTAGCTCAATGTTCGAAACTTGCTAAAATCAAATGGTCTCCTCGTTGATGTTTTGGAGTGTTAAACTGGTACTATTACAATATTTTAACCTGACAAAACAAGGACACAAGACTCCCATATAATGGGCTGCATTACCCAGTATAATTTCCCTTTTCTTGCTGTATAATTTAGTAAACTGTGTCAGAGAGTTTGGCCCTCCATTGTCCCATAATTTAGCTGTCTCTGAATAAAATTGTATCTTTATATTTATCGTGTTCCTTGTTCTGCAAATGATTTCCTGAATAAAAGAAAACAAGGCTGGATGTGAAAGAGTGCCCTGTTATTGGGAAGGGGGTTCGGTTGGCTCCTGGCAGTTCTCTACCAGTCAACCACATTGATAAATGCCACCCACATGCATAGTGGGACCAAAATGGACATAGTTTCAACTAACAGCCACAGGCTTGATTTATAAACAAACATAGGAGTGTGGGCCGCAACAGAGATGTTCTCACCATTGGTTGATGGGAAAAGAAAGATAAACAAATCTTTTCACACGGTCTTTTTCACTCTCATCAGTAGCCTCCAGGGTCGGACTGGGACAGAAAATAGTCCCGGCACTGAAAATCGGTGGCATATGTTTGCAAATTGAGGCAGTTTTGAACTTCTAAAAACACTGTATGAGCGTTTTGCAAGGTATGGAAGCCTGCAGGAATCTATGATTGCGGTGGGCAATGTCTGTTTCAATACCAGGGAAACCAACAGTAAAAAACAGGCCCAGCAGCTCACCACAAACACCCAGCAAAGCGGCCCACATACTGACCTGTCAGACCATCCTGTGGCGCACTGCCTGATTGCCCTATAGGCCAACCCAACACTGGTAGCCTCTTCTTATGAATCTTCATGGTGCAAAACACATTTTGAGAAAATTAGGCTTGGGCACATGCTGGACTTTTAAAATACTAAATGAAGCCTATTGAGGAAATGCCTGTAAAACTGTGGCAGTGTGCCCCAACATTCTAGTGAAAGAGATATTCAGCTTAAAACAAGGCTGCTTTACATTTTCAGTTTAAGGCAACATTTTAACTAATCCCCCGTATCCGTGATTCTGTGAAAATCAATTTATCAGAATAGTTTTCGACACCTGCAGAATTTAACACATTTTATACAAGAGGGGATATAAACCTCCCTAGGTCAATCCTCCATAGACTGCTGAGGTGGGCCAGCCAGACTGTCTTCAAAATGCATTTAACTAAATCCATTCTTCTCACTGAGAAATGTGATGGATCAAGAAACAACCAAGATACTCCACTGTTTCTCTGGCCTGGATCTAGGTAATCATGCGCTGAGGTATAAAAAAGTAGAGCCTAGCCCTTAAACTCCCATTCACCAAAAGATAATATGTGGGATCTCCAGAGGAAGCACTGACTGAAAATCACCAGAGCGCTGGTGAGTTTAATCTTGGATCAATTAATATGCGTGTGTCTCGACCTACCCAATAAGTAGGTGCATAAGCTCCAACTAAGGTAGAAGAAATTAAAACATATGCAGCCCACCGGTGGTATATGGCAATGGAGGAGCAATAATGCAGCATTTACATTGCAGGTAATGCAGGCAAGTGTGGCACATATTGTGGCAATATGTTTATGTCATTTTGTCATTTTTAACCCATATTAACACTGTTAGGTCTAAAGGATGCACCTCATTGGTAGTAGTTAAACACCTCGGCAAATGAGCGATGATCAGTCAATCTTTTCAGAGGGTCAATCACTTGAAAAGCACCACATGTGAAAGTTTATGTTATAGCAACTTTTGGTCTGTTTCAGCCAATATTTTTGTAGAAATGTGCAAATGATGCTTCACATAGTGAAATATCTGCAAGTGTGGCACAGAATTGCAGGATTCAAGTGAGTCTGCATATATTACACTCTCACTGAAATCAGTACCCCGATACCCAAGTTTAAGGTGTTGAAAGGCATGTGCAAGACCTTCTGGTGAAAAAGGTCTGGCTAACATCCGAAGCTCTTATCTCACTATACCCCATTCAGTCATTCCCTCTGAATCAGAATCAGAGCCCAGGCAACCATAATGTACCTCTGTCTAAACAGGAAAACACAGTTTCCTATGAACGTATAAGCTTATGAATTATTTTTAGGAAATTTCACAAAATGGTACATGAAAAGAAATACTTGATTTCACAGATCACTCAATCAGTTAAAAAAAAGGATTATGGTTAGGAATTGACAGCCTTTTTATAGATACATTACTAAAACCGATGTTTGCCTTTTCGTACTATTGCAAATAACTCTGGCTGCTATTATTAGGCAAAAGTGTGACATTCATTCAATCAAATGATGGAGCCTAAGTTAGTCAGTTCGGAACATAGTAGTGCGACTCTCATCGTATAGACAGGCCCACTGGAATTATGTTATTCTGTGGCCGCAGGATTTTCAACATATTTGTGGATTTGCAGCATTTACCACATAATCCATCATCTGCTGCATAACTAGCACATTTTAACAACAAAACAAAAAAAATCTAAAACGAACGGTTTAAAAGTTACTAAAAAAGCATTGACGTATATTGCTGTACAGTTAAAGGCCCTTGTAAAGGTTGGCTGGTCATCTTTCAGTATATTTCTGCGGTGTTTGGTTGTTAAAGTGGCATTAATGAGGTAAAACCTTTCCTAAAGAAGTGGCAACATAGGTAAAAAAAATGGCAACATAATGAAGTAATTATATAAATAAATGTGCTGCATTATGCCGCATAATTGACCCTTTCACGCAGAATAATTTAATCAACCTTGCCGCATAATTTGATCCTCGCCTGTCGCATAATTGCTGGTGCCCCAGAGTATAGAGTATAGACAAACCTCTGCCAAGGATGATCCCCTGAGATACTTGAGACTTGATTTTGGTTAAACTTTCCAACAAAAATCAGTACACAGATACACAGACCAGTCAGACATTGCATCTTCCTCATTATAATCCCAGACTAACTGAGATAAAAGAGTGAAGTAATCTCCCTGAAGCGCATGCAACTGAAAATATCTACTGGCCAGGAGACTGCTTTTCATGAAAAAGAACGGTTTATTTCGAAGGTCTATATTCACCTCTGGCGATGTGATTGTTCTTCGCTCAGAAAACACCAAAGGTGAGCACGCGGCCCGCGGGGTGTTTTCTCTGGTCAAAGACTGCACATCCCTGAACGCTTTCAGCTCATTTGAAAGTCCACAGCTTCTCGCGAGTTTTATATTCGACGTCTGGCTCGAGCGGTAAGCAGAACAGGAGCAAACATTACATAAATAAACTCATGCCGTCTCTGTTGACACTACAATGGTTGTAAAGCGTAACACAAGACGTCTGGGCCCCATTCATTTCAAATCTAACATAATGTCAGGCGGCGGGTGTGTAATTGAGATTAAAAATATGTATGGACTCTGCTGCAAGGGAAGTGTCGTCTGACTGGTTTACCAGGAAGGAAAACACGAGCAGATTTCAGACAATAAAAACTACGGACTTATTTGTCAAGAATATGCGTGCAGAGGCTCAAAAAATGTTCTTGAGAGCCCGCCGCTGGTGCTGCTGAATGCCAGGGCTGCGGAACACCAAAGGAGGCTTATCTTGATTCCGCCCTATGTCTCTTTCTTGGCCACCCTACATACAATTCTTGTCTTTTTATCTCGCTCTTGGGATTCCTTTGTTATCCATGATTTCTCCTTTTCCACTGGTTTCCTGCCTTACTCAGCCTCCTCATTCAAGTCTTTTTTTCTACAAAGCCTCATTTTGTGGTTCAGCATAGGAAAGGTAGAAGCATAATGCCACTTTGGAATAATTAAGAAAAAGGCACCTAATAGTGTGCACAGTCCCAGGATTAAAATGTAAGGTGCAGTACCTGACAAGACTAGGGGCCTGATTACAATTTTGGAGGAGGTGTTAATCCGTCCCAAAAGTGACGGATATACCACCAGCCGTATTACGAGTCCATTATATCCTATGGAACTTGTAATACTGCTGGTGGTATATCCGTCACATTTGGGACGGATTAAGACCCTCCTCCAAAGTTGTAATCAGGCCCTAGGTTGGGAAAACTTAGTTGGAAATCAAGCTATTTTAATGGGTGAAGTTGGAGAAAGTATTTCTCTTTCTGCATGATAGAAGAGCTTGATTCTAGTGTGTGGTAGACTTGAACATGTCTTGGTATTTCCTCAGACTTTTGGCCTTCACGCCCTGATTTTTGCTGAACTCGTTTTTGTTAGCATTAGGACTCTGTACACTTCCTCCTGCTCACCAGTGGTAAAATGTGTGTGCTCTCTTCTTTAAACATAGTGAAATTGGCCTACTTTTGATTAGATTATTCAATTTACTTGTAAGGCCGTAGGATATGGTAATACCTCTGTCCAGGGTCTGTATATTAAATCGCTCGAGTGGGCAGCAGCACCTAGTGTGCCACACACTAAAGCAGCCTAATACAACATGTTTTAGGCCTGCCACTGCAGCCTGTAGTCAAGTTTTAAACTACCATTTCAACCTGGCAAAATAAACCTTTCTTGTTAATACTTATATGTCACCCCTAAGGTAGGCCCTAACTACCCCATGTTTTTAAAAGGTAGAGCATGAGTATTTAAGCTTTACATGCCCTGGCAGGGAGAAATTCTCAAGTCATTTTTCACTGCTAAGACCTACCTCTCATACAGACTAACAGTGGATTACCTCATTACGCTTGATAAGTGATAACTTCAGTTTGGGCCTGGATAGATAAATGTTTCCAGTAAAATGAATTGAAATTTAAACTCATCTCTAGTGGCAAAGTCAAATTTTAAGTTACAGTTTTGAAAATGCCACTTTCAGGACAGATTAATTTTTCTGCCCAAACCAACTGCGCCTTTCTGCCAGTGTTCGGGGTCATATGGCTGTGACTGGTTCTTATGTTGTGGGTTGTTTATTGCTTCCATGACACTGAAACAAAAGAGGCCTAGGAGTGAAGATAGAGGGTCCTGACAGAATAACTGAGGAGTTGTGTCTGGCCTTGTTTACACTTCCAAGGACTTGCCTACTGCATACACAAAAGAAACCTTCCCTTGCCTATGTCACCCCAGACAGTTTGGAACCAGGGCCAAGGAAGAACTTACCAGAACTAGTTCGGGTAATTCCACCCACACAAAGCTGGCACCTGGTATAAAAGTAGCACCTTTAGAACCTCTCAAGAGAACACTGCTGAACCAGGGGATGATTCAGAAGAAGGACTGGCCTGCGGTCCAAAAAAGCAAGATTGGACCTGCTTGCTGTGAAACCAAGCTCCTAATAAGTGTCTCCAAGTGTTAGTTGGCTGACCTCCTGTTTGAGCTACAGGAACACAACAAGTTTCCAAAGGCCTCTATGTAGCTGCCCAGCTGACCACCACTAACTGGACCTTCCTGCACCCGCCCGAGTCCTGCTTATGGCCTCTGCTGAAGTGAGTACTGATCCTCAATAGGTGCCCCTAAGGCCCTGGACCCCTGGCTGGCATTAGAGTGTACTCTTCCTGAAGAAAAGGTGAAAATACAGAAGTTTTGTCCTCCTTGCAACTAAAAAGTGAGCTCTTTGAGGCGAGAATCGACTGTCCACTATGGCCACCAAGTTGTAGCTCCTGCGGGTCCTGCTCTTAATGCCAACAGTGACAGTCAGTGATGAACACCAACGCAAACATCTGAGAGAGCGTAGTTTAAATATTACATATATTAGATGTGAAATGCTTATACCTAACAATGCTGCATACAAAACGATCATAAAATATTATTTGCTTAAATGTATTCTTAACATGACTATAAGTGAAGTTATTATCTTGCACATAAACTAATGTTGACTAAGAAATAATTGCTTGCATTATGATTAATTGAATATGTTAACACCTACGAAGATTGCATTTGTATTAGAACCCAGAGGCCTTAAGTTAGCGTGAGTCGAAGACTTAGCCGTGTAGCTCTCATATTAAAGCATATTTTTCTGTTTTCCAGTGTGCTGACTCGCAAAAGGCCATGACCCAGCATGTGTTCTTTTCCTTTGTTTTATGTTGCAAGTTATGTTTTATTCCCATCCGCATGCTAGCTGCCTTAGTATAAGTTTTGTACGTATTGCAACAATTGTAAAAGCCTTTAAGGACATTCAACCATGGAAAAGAGAACTTTTGACCCGAAGAACGTGCCAGAGAGATGACATCCCCAGGAAGTGCCACCTATGAAGACGTCAATTATGAAGACCAATCAAAGTGTTATAAATTATCGTGGGGTGACAATTTGGATTACCTAATGTATAATTTGATAGGCTAAAGATAGTGGGGTATAGCGATTATCCAATAGAATTTTGGGGGAAGGTACTGCGAAAAAGGGATAAAAACTTATGACACAGAAGGCTCCAGAGAATTAGGTAGGAATGATATTGATTGCATCCAGAAACTCTGTCACTCTGTTTGGTGACTTGAGACTTAAACAAATACCCTCATCCATTGACTGCCCTTTACACTTCTCCTCCCTATGAGGGAAGTGTCCCCTGTCCCTTAGATGAAGCAGACTGACGGCAATCTAACTGATGTCCTGAAGACGAAGACTGATCCTGTATACTGACTTATTCCGAGGAGGGTAATTATGACAATTGCTATTGTAATTTGTCTATTTGCTTTTCCTTTCTAGGTACCAACTGCTGTATTTTTGGATAGAGACCTTAGTTAGATGTTTTCTAAATTGGTGTTCTAAATTGTTTTGCATGGAGTCCAACATGCTGATGCTAATTAGTGGTTAGATTAAGTGATCATCCTGACTGACCAAATAGACGAGACTGACATTGTACTGTGCTGAACTGAGATGTATACGTTATTATATGTATTCTAACCTATGTTTATCTTACATCAGTGCTTCTATGTTCGTGATCTTTGCATTGTCAAAATCTTATCACAGTTGCCATATCGTGACTATGCTCTTTTGCTTCTTGGTTTTGAGATTGATACTCTTATTGTTAGATTGTAATCAATAGGGAATAAAATTCACAAAACTCTAAAAAGGTGTGGTTATTCATGACTGAAAGGTCATGGTTGCACCAACAGTTTGATCAATGTCATTATCTAAAATAAAGTATATTGTGGTGATATATGTTGATAACGTCATTGACATATTGTTTGACATACTGATCAGTTATCTCGTTCTACGGTGTCTCACCACTGGGTCAAAAGATTCATCGGCCTAAAACGAGTCCTAATGTGTATAAATTGACATAAAGGGACGCGTTATCAGTTCTGGTAGCAGAGCGACAGTTAGGCCCTTGGGGGCCCTAGGACGGAGATTCATTGTTTGATTTGTTTTTCTGTGATAATGCAAATTGGAGGTGTGATGGGTTTCTAAGTTCACCATGACTTTCCCGGGATCTCAGAGCCTGCCTAGATGAGTTGGGAATGTTCTTGGCGCCATAGTGTATGTGGTTAGGGTCTCTACGCTTGCCTAAGCTTACGCATTTTGCAGAAGATTGTGAAGATTTGTGTGTATTTAGGCCAAATTAAGTGTTGTTTAGTAGGAGTGGGCATACTCCACAGTATGAGAGTAGGGAAGTTGGCGTACTTCATGTGAATGTAGCGCTTGGTGCTCAAGAATTATCCACGTGGTTGGTTGTTGTGTACGGACCTGTTGAGATCTAAGACTCCGGAGTATGAAGACAAATGTGGTTTATGTTGTAATCTGTGCGGTTTAATAGGTCAATCAGGTGTGGTTGACAAGTCAAGTTTGAATCATAATGTGTGTATGAAACCTTCGATGGAGATTTGACAAATTCTAAAGTGCACTAGAAGGAGTCATTGACAAGTCGAGAGTAGAATTTGCGGGTCGAATTCTGCTTGCGTATGCGGGAACTGATGAGGAGAAAGTAGCGGCCGAGGCTTCAAGTGAAATCTCTGTAAAGTTCTGAAGCGAATGTGTTACCCTTCCTGTAGTAAACCGACAGATTTGTGTTGTCATTTAAGGTGCTTGCAATAGTTACATTAGTTTGTGTGAAAGATTGTATAAGTTCAGTGAGGAGCGGACGAGCCGCAAGACTTTGTCAGCTGCAGTGTGTGTGAGTGTGACGTCAGTGGTGCCGCGCTGAGATAGGTCAGTTGTCGAGAGGGGTCGCGCACGGATTGGCTGCCGTCCGTGAGAGGCAATAGGTTGAGAAAGGCGGGTGAAGAGTGTCCTGGGAACTAAGTAATTTCTGATTAAATACAAAATAAGTGAACACAAAAATGAATTTTGTTAAAGCATTCAAGACCGCTCTAAAGGGAGACGTATGTATTGTTGCAACCAATGGGGAACCTACACCACTTGAGGGTACTCCAGCTTAAACAGTCATGGAAGAGAAAGGTGTCGTGCCTTGTTTATGGATGAAACAGTGGCGCAAATTAACAGAGAAAGAGGGATGTCTAGCGTTCCCAGAGCATGGGACATTTAATCCAAAGGTGCTGGAAAATTTGAGGTGGATGTTAAGCACACAGAAACCATCTCCGAGACCAGCTCAGTATGAGGCTTTGGCAATTTGGGACTTGATGGATCTTAAACATAGACAAGAAAGGTTTCAGAGAAGATTGAGAAGGGCAGAGAAATCCTATGCAGAGGCTAGGTGGGATAATGAAAGCAAAATGTGGAGACAGGGAATTGTAGACGGGTTGAAGTTATTCCCAGCAATAACACAGGGAGAAGAGACGCAGGGAAAGAAAGCCTCCTGTAAAACGACAAGGATTCAGGGAAATCTAAAGAGAATAAAAGATCTTGGGAAGAGGAAGATGATTCAGACGATGAGGAATTTATGGACAGATTGTTACATGATCGTCCGCCACCATATGCCGTGAGCGACAGTGCTCCAAGTACTAGCTTGGATCCTGGGAACCAGACGCAGGAAAAGGGAGTTACAGATACGGTACAGACTAGCGGTACAGCTTCGATACAGAATGGTGTCAGTTTACCCACTGCGCCAGACATACCGATACAGTTGCAGTCTCCACCACAGATATAGAGAATCTACCCTGATGTCCCAGTGCTTGATACAACTACGAACTTGATAGTGCCGCCAGACCCGATATACACGAAACCAAAGTTAATACAGATTGAATCAACTCCGAAATTAATGTCTCAACCGCAACCACAGTTGATACCAGGGTACAACCCTGTAGCGGGACCACCATTAGTACCTATCCCGGGTACATTGGAACAGACCTATGGAGTTGAGGCTCCAAGAAGTTTGGGTCCGGGTCAGACACCTGCCGCTATATCGTTACCCATTACTGTTGGTCCACCAGTGCCATTGTATGCACAGGGTAAAGCGGGTGTGTGTGACCAGGGAGTGATGACTCAGGAGGCAATAAGAGGAGGGTCTATGGGAACTCCACAGATAATGGTCCCCAAAGAACAAGTAAATGAACAGCCGAGGCCCTTAATGGACCTTAGTCCGGTAGGGGCACCCCTCGAAGCAATGCGCCAAGCAGGTTTGGGAGTTTTAACTCCCCAAACTATGAGTACGAATACCTCACATTCTCCAATGATACATGCAGGGAACATTTCACTGAAGGGTTTCACAGTCCAACAGTTAAATGAATGGTTAGAAAAAACTTATACCTCACAGAAAACTGCAGTGGTTACAGTTGAACCAGAGAAGGAAAAACAGGATGAATACCTGAACTTTGTACGATTAGGGGCGGAAGCTGGCGAGTTGGTAGAAGGGACAATGGGAGTAAATAGATTGGAGTCCTACACAGAGGCAGAATTGAGATACTTATGCCCCAAGATTACCAAGGAGGTAGGCAAAGTACATCAGAGATTAGCGAATTTAGCAGACAAATACAATATCGATATCGGAAACACTAAGCATCTGAAAAGAAGTTACAGATTAGATTTTGACTCAAAAGATTTTGAGCATATGAGAACTGCAGGGATGAAGGCACATTTGAGAGAACTGTTGCAAAGTGCACAAATTTGGGGTGCATTGGAGAAATGGGAAGGCCGATGGGCAAAGAAAAGAGATAAGGGAAAAGGTGACAGCCCAGGGTCTAATTAAGCTAAGACCTCACCTGATTTGGAATCGGTAAAAATATTACATATGAGAGAGACAGCTGGCGGTGTTTTAGTACATGTGCCATGGACTAGAGGAGACATTCTATCCTTTACTAATGAGTATCCCAGATTGAGAGAGAAACCGATCGAGTGGTATCAACAAACAGATAGGTTTGTGAAACTTGCAAAGTGTCTCTGGGCAGACTTGAATACCTTATTTGAGATCATTGTTCCGCCTGATTTGTGGCTCGAGCGCAAGAGAGGGGTAGATTGGCCGACAAAGGAGCCGGCAAGAGATAAGGTGACCGGGGCTCCTTCAGAAGAAGTGATGAAGTATTATCATAAGGTGATTGAGTTTTTGAAACAAAAGGTGTCGCCGAAGGTGACTGACTGGCAGAAAATCGACCGGACCTCTCAAGAGGTTAAGGAGTCAATACATGCTTATTACGAGAGATTGTTAAAAGCGTTTAAGCATTACAGTGGTACTGAGACTATTGAACCGAAGGACATGAACCACCTTGTGTTTAGATTCGTTGAAGGGTTAAGACCAGAGGTTAGTCAAATGATTAAGAATCATTTGATTTGTTGGCAAGCTAAACCGATTGATGAGGTGTTGCAGTATGCAAAATACTGTAGTGATGAGATTGAGTTGAAGCAGAAAAAGTTGAAGGAAAAGGTGATGGTGATGCAGATAAGGGCTGCACAGGCTGGAATACAGGGAAATGGAGTTCAGCAGATGATACAGCAACAACCGCAGATGAATGGTGTGTTTCAGACACAGCCGAGAGGCCGAGGCAGAGGGTTCGTAAACCGCGGATCAGATTTGAATACAGTTGTAATTCAAAATGACATTCAAGGGGCGAAAAAGATGTCACCATGTCATGCGTGCGGGGGTGTGGGGCACTGGAAATGGGAGTGCCCAAATATGGTACAGGATGGTGCAGTTCAGCAGAGTACTAATGTTGGTGCATTACAAAATTCACGAGGCCCAAAAATAAGACATCAGAACCCGAATTTTCTGAATAATTTGGTACAAATGTGAGGGGTACAGCCCATGCAGCAGATGCAAATGCAGCGTTTTCAGTCAATACAAACGCAACCAGTACAGCAGCAGATTCCTATGGTGCCTAGACAGCAAATGCAATTACCAATGGCTCCGATGGGACAGCAACAGGTGATGCTTCCTCAGCAGGTCACAGGCCAGGTAACAAATCAAAACAACACTGTACAACAGTTCCCATTACGAGGTGAAAATGGTATGAATGAGGATTGGTCAGATGACAGTTCAGACAGTGAAGAGTGCAGACTTGCAGCATCCCTAGAGGTGGATCAGAGAGACCCATATGTAGAAGGAAAAGTGATGGGCTATAAGGTTTCATTCTTGGTTGACACAGGAGCCACACGCTCCACGGTCCGAAGTGTAGAAGTTCCAAGATTGCCTCTCTCAGGGCGTACTATACGAGTGGTTGGAGTAGCAAATCAGTACCTGACTAAGCCGATTACAGATCCAGTGCAAGTTGAAATTGGCAACTTCCAAGGGCTACATAGATTTGTTGTATGTGATTCAAGTCCGGTATCCCTACTGGGAAGGGACTTATTGTGCAAGACAAAAGGCTCAATTACCTGTTCCAATGATGGAATTGAAGTACAGACAAATAGTGATGACGAGGGGGATGAAAGTCAATTTTTAGAGGAAGAAACAGGGACAAATGAAGACTACCCCCTGATTACTCTATTCCCAATGCATACCTTGATTGATCTGCCTGTCGAACTGCAAGGAACAGTAACAGAGAAAGTGTGGGACTTGACCGGGAAAGAAGTAGGACTGATAAAGGGAGTAGAACCAGTCAAAGTTCAAATAAAACCGAATGCAGTGTTTCCACAAGTGCCACAATACCACATGACCCAAGATGTTCTTATCGAAGTGTCACAAATAATTGCAGACTTTCTCAGACTGGGAGTTCTGAAAGAGGTCTTGAGCAGTCCATGCAACTCTCCCATAATGGGTTTAAAGAAGCCCTGTGGAAAAGTTCGAATTGTGCAAGACTTGAGAAAAATAAATGAAATTGTGATAAAGTGTTGCCCTGTGGTACCCAACCCAGCAGTAATAATGTTCCAGGTTCCCTGTGATGCTGAATGGTTTACTGTAGTAGACCTGACACAGGCTTTCTTTTCAATACCTCTTCATGAGGACAGTCAATTTTTGTTCAGTTTCAAATTCTTGGATAAAGTGTACAGTTGGTGCAGAATTCCTCAGGGGTTTTCAGAGTCACCGTCCATCTTCAATAAAATATTGAAAAAGGACTTGGAGCCACAAGTGCTACCTTTCAATTCAACTATTGTGCAGTACATTGATGATCTACTAATCGCGTCCAAAACAAGAGACAGTTGCAAATACGATACCATTGTATTACTAAATCATCTGGGAAAGAATGGACACAAGGTGTCACCCAGAAAGTTACAGTATTGTCAGAAAGAAGTAAAATACTTGGGACATTTGATTGAGAAAGGGTCCAGAAGAATATCAAAAGAAAGAATAACAGCTGTTTTGCAAATGAATCCCCCCACAACAAAAAGAGATGTCAGAATGTTTTTGGGAATGGTGGGCTACTGTCGCCAGTGGATACCCAACTTCTCAATCATTTCGAGGCCATTGATAAAACTGACAGGTAAAGAAATCAAGGATGAGCCATATACTATAACCCTGTCAAAAGAAGAGCTTGAGTCATTTTTGGAGTTGAGAGAATGCATGTGCAGGGCACCACCACTAGGAATGCCAAACTACGAGAAACCTTTTCTGTTGTTTTGTCATGAACGTGATGCTTGTTCTTTGTCTGTCTTAACACAGGTCCACGGAGATGCAAATCGCCCTGTAGCATATTTTTCAGCTACCTTGGACCCTGTCGCAGCAGCCTTACCGGGTTGTTTGCGTGCAGTTGCAGCAGTTGGTCAGAGCCTTTTACAATGTGAAGGCATAGTCATGGGATACCCTCTGACAGTAATGGTTCCACATTCAGTTGAAATTCTGTTGACTCGAACTAAGACTCAGCACATGACAAATGCACGTCTCACTAGGTATGAGACGATCATACTGGGGTCACCAAATGTCACTCTTAAGAGATGCACTATACTGAACCCGGCAACTTTGCTTCTAAATGAAAACACTGAAATCAAAGATGGGGAAGAATTTGAACATGATTGTCTTGAAGTGACTAAACTGTGTACCAAACCTCGTCCAGACATACATGATACCCAATTAAAAGAAAATGATTGCATTATGTTTGTCGATGGGTCCTGTCTAAGAGATTCTGCAGGAACACTGAGAGCTGGTTATGCGGTATGTACCATAACTGGTATTGTTGAAGCCTCCTGGCTTGAAAAAGTGTTTTCTGCGCAAGTGGCAGAATTGATTGCTCTTACAAAAGCATGCCACGCAGCTGTAAATTTGAAAGTCACTATCTATACTGACAGCAGATATGGATTCGGAATCGTACATGATTTTGGCCAGCTTTGGTCACAGAGAGGTTTTATGACCTCCTCTGGTTCTCCTGTGAAAAATGGTGAACAAATAAGAGATTTGTTACATGCGATTCAGTTACCTCTCGAAATTGCTGTGGTGAAGTGCAGTGCTCACATCAGATCGCAAGATTTTGTGTCTATGGGAAACGGCTATGCAGATCAAGTCGCAAGATTTTGTGCATTGAACTGTATATCGATCAAGGATCAATGGGAATTGTTACCACAATCTGAAAATGACACATGTTTAAACCTAGCATTACGGGTGGTTGACACTTTAGACGAACTAAAAACATTACAAGGCCATGCGAGCAAGGAAGAAAAACGCTCTTGGCAAAGAATGCAATGTGTACAAAGAGCTGATGATTTATGGGTTTCAGAGGAAGGGAAATTGGTCTTGCTAAAAAGTCTTCTGTCACAATTTGTCAGGCTCTATCATGGGCAGGCACACCTGGGAAGGGATGCCATGATCAGGTCCTTTAAAATTGATTGGTTTAATCCAAAATTCAGACATGCCGCAGAAATTACCTGCCACAGGTGCGTCATCTGTCAACAGATGAATGCCGGAAAAGGAACCGTGGTAACTTTGAGCCACATTGGGAGAGCTGGAGGTCCATTCAACAAAATGCAAATGGACTTCATTGAAATGCCTGTTTGTGGAGGACTGAGGTACGTATTGGTGATTGTGTGTGTTTTCAGTCATTGGATCGAGGCATATCCCACACGTAGAAACGACAGTCTTACAGTTGCAAAGTTACTACTTAGAGAACTGATACCCAGATTCGGGTTTCCGGTTTCTATAAATCAGATAGGGGTAGACACTTTGACAATTAGGTGATTAAACTCCTGTGTGCCGCACTTAACATTGAACAAAAGCTGCATTGTAACTATTGCCCTGAAGCATCAGGATTAGTAGAGCAGATGAATGGTACTTTGAAATCAAGAATGGCAAAAATGTGCGCAGCAACTAACATGAAATGGCCAGATGCCTTGCCTCTAGTGCTGATGTCAATGAGAAACACTCCAGACAAGAAAACTGGACTGTCCCCCCATGAAATCCTCATGGGCAGAGCTATGAGATTACCAGCAGTACCTGCAAATGCCCTAGTGAATATTACAGATGATATGGTGTTGGATTACTGCAAAGTTTTGGCTGATGTGATTCGCTCTTTTTCTCACCAGGTGGAAGCTAACTCGTTGCCACCGATTGGCGATCCAGGCCACTCTCTACAAGCCGGTGATTGGGTGGTTGTCAAGAAGCACGTGAGAAAATTGTGTCTAGAACCACGTTGGAAAGGGCCATATCAAGTAATATTGACTATTACTACCGCTGTGAAATGTGCCGGGGTTCCCAACTGGATACATGCTAGTCATACAAAAAGGGTAACGTGTCCTGTTGAAGAGGAACTTGAAGTTTCCGGCACAGCAACTTTAGAAAGAGAAGTCTCAGGGCCAGAGAACAGTCAAGAAGGAACTGAGACTACAGGAGAGCCCTCTGAGAACAGCCTTGTCCCTCAAACAGTCAATGAGTTCGAGAGGGGTGACAGAGTACCTATCTCAGTAGAGGCAGCAGGAGAACTAAGTCAAGGAGAGGTTCTCCCAGAAGTAGACGGATACGGGTTAGAGCCTGAACCCAACATAGAACCGGAAGAAGAAGGAGAAGGAGAAATTGTAGAGAGGAGTCAAAACGTGTCAGAATCTCCTGAACCAGTTGCAGGTCCATCAAGAGAAAACACCATATCACAAGAGGAGGGTGCTGTCCAACGTCCTGAAGGAAAACATTGAGAAAAGACACATAGAGGTGACAATTGGCCAGAGAAGCCACTCCTTAAGATAAGAGACGCATCAAATGACACAATAATAGAAGAGAGCGATACTTCTCAAGTGGATGATCTGAGTGAAGGAGAACAACAAGGTGAACGAAAGTTAAAAAAAAAAAAGAATCACAAACAGAAGATATACAGGTCCTGAATGGGCGTATGCCACAACCTCTGAATGGCAACAAGAATTCCTAGCATTCTGTTTTGATTGAGAAGTACCAGGCCAATACTACGGTACCTGAACAAATTGAAAGGAAACTTGGCTAAGTTTAAATTTTGAAAACTGAAAGAGAGAGAGACTTTATAAATTACCGGAAGTGACACTAGAACTGGATTGACTTTTGAGAAAACCTGATTACGAGAAGCTGCTAACCTGATTTGACAAAAGAGGTCCTGGAGTGAGTGAAGACGCTGTAATATACGAAGGAAAAAAAAAAACGTTTTATCCTCAAGTTGATTGTTGATCTACTATTCTGATTCTATACAAACATGGCTTATAATAGAAATAGTAGCAAGGGGAGTAAGGTGTGTGGTTGGTTAGGTCTTATAATAGGTGTTGTGTGTGTAGTGATAATTGTGGGAGTGATTGTGGGAATGCCATGGAGAGAGAAAGAAACTATTAACGCAACTTTAAAACCTGAAACTACTACTCTAACACAGTGGGAGAGATTTGAGCAGGATGCAAGACATATGCATGAGAGAACGAATGCAAATTGAGAACTTTCTACTAATGTCTTCTATCGCTTACTAAATGAGTATGTGGAAACCATGGATGCGAAAGATTGTTATGTATGTACTAAAATTCCTTCATCTGTGCAGGAGGGAATTACTTATCATAGCCTCCCTCTTACTTATGGAATTAGTTGCAGCTTGCTACTAACAAGATTCTATAATCAAGAGCATGTGCAATATTTTTATTCAAATCTGGATGTTGTATTTTCCTTTGTGCCTGTGATTGAATTTTTAAATAAATTAGCTAAAGAGCATGATATAAAAATAGTTAGAGGATTCTTTGAGCCAATGCTTACATTTGGGACTGCTTATGCACATCGCAATAATTTGACTTGCTTACTGTCGCCTGTAGAAAAAAGCTTTTTAGATCATACAGATGATAGACGCAAAGCATTGAAAGAAAGATTAGAAAAAGGACTAGAAAAACGTACATATGCAAATGATTATGCTTACACTGCAATCAAGACACAAGGCAAGCTAGCTATAGATGCATTACATGTAGGTAGGCTTTGTGTATATAGGACAAAGTCTGAGCAAGACAATTTGTTTGTGGGTACGAGTGAGTGCAGGCATGTGTTTTTGTTTCAGAGTAAATGGACCTTTATGCTGAATGGACAAGATACAGCAATCCCTGGGATCTATTACATCTGTGGGTTAAATGCTTAATACCGTCTCCCTAAGGGATGTATGGGACATGTTATTTGGGGATAGTATTCCCAAAGATATACCAGATTGATGACTTAAAACAGATACCTAAAATGTCTGAATTACAACATCCCAGACAAAAACGAGAATCAGTGGCGGCTGTCATTGGTGATATATTTGGAGCCATAATCCCATCAGTAGGGGTTATCTTGAATTCTATGAAGATTCAAAAGTTGTCTACTATAGTGGATAACATGCTGACAAATTTTACAGGGGCTATACTCCTGATGGATACTGAACTTGCTATAGAAAGAGCTATGACTCTTCAAAATCGGCTTGCTTTAGACATTCTTTTAGCTAAAAGTGGAGGAGTCTGCAAGATGCTCAATGAGCGTCATTGTTGCTCATTTCTACCGGATAACAGTAAGAAGATTAGAAATATGCTTACTAACCTTACTAGAGATAGTACAGATTTGAAGGATTTGAAAGAACTCGGTGTTTGGGAAAAATTTGGAAAGGGAATTGCCAGAGTTGGAAGCTGGTTTACCAACATTTGGAATGGGGTACTTGCAAAAATTCTGATAGGTTTATTAATTGTTTTAGTTTGTCTATTAGAATTATGGGGGGAATGTAAAATTAATGACAAAATTAAGAGAAATTGGACTAAGAGAACCAGGAGAAACGAAGAAAGTGAAAGAGAGAAAATGTTCAATGAAATATGGGAAAGCTCACATAAAGGGCAAGATGTTGAAATGCGCATTATGCGCAAGGTGAAAAATTAGAAAAAAAATCAAGAGGGAAAATTTGTGTGATGACGAGCGTCAGAGGAGGGACTGAGAGAGCGTAGTTTAAATATTACATATATTAGATGTGAAATGCTTATACCTAACAATGCTGCATACAAAACGATCATAAAATATTATTTGCTTAAATGTATTCTTAACATGACTATAAGTGTGAAGTTATTATCGTGCGCATAAACTAATGTCGACTAAGAAATAATTGCTTGCATTATGATTCATTGAATATGTTAACACCTACGAAGATTGCATTTGTATTAGAACCCATAGGCCTTAAGTTAGCGTGAGTCGAAGACTTAGCCGTGTAGCTCTCATATTAAAGCATATTTTTCTGTTTTCCAGTGTGCTGACTCGCAAAAGGCCATGACCCAGCATGTGTTCTTTTCCTTTGTTTTATGTTGCAAGTTATGTTTTATTCCCATCCGCATGCTAGCTGCCTTAGTATAAGTTTTTTACGTATTGCAATAATTGTAAAAGCCTTCAAGGACATTCAACCATGGAAAAGAGAACTTTTGACCCGAAGAACGTGCCAGAGAGATGACATCCCCAGGAAGTGCCACCTACGAAGACGTCAATTATGAAGACCAATCAAAGTGTTATAAATTATCGTGGGGTGACAATTTGGATTACCTAATGCATAATTTGATAGGCTAAAGATAGTGGGGTATAGCGATTATCCAATAGAATTTTGGGGGAAGGTACTGCGAAAAAGGGATAAAAACTTATGACACAGAAGGCTCGAGAGAATTAGGTAGGGAATGATATCGATTGCATCCAGAAACTCTGTCACTCTGTTTGGTGACTTGAGACTTAAACAAATACCCTCATCCATAGACTGCCCTTTACACTTCTCCTCCCTATGAGGGAAGTGTCCCCTGTCCCTTAGATGAAGCAGACTGACGGCAATCTAACTGATGTCCTGAAGACGAAGACTGATCCTGTATGCTGACTTATTCCGAGGAGGGTAATTATGACAATTGCTTTTGTAATTTGTCTATTTGCTTTTCCTTTCTAGGTACCAACTGCTGTATTTTTGGATAGAGACTTTAGTTAGATGTTTTCTAAATTGGTGTTCTAAATTGTTTTGCATGAAGTCCAACATGCTGATGCTAATTAGTGGTTAGATTAGGTGATCATCCTGACTGACGCAAATAGACGAGACTGACATTGTACTGTGCTGAACTGAGATGTATACGTTATTATATGTACTCTAACCTATGTTTATCTTACATTGGTGCTTCTATGTTCGTGATCTTTGCATTGTCAAAATCTTATCACAGTTGCCATATCGTGACTATGCTCTTTTGCTTCTTGGTTTTGAGATTGATACTCTTATTGTTAGATTGTAATCAAAAGGGAATAAAATTCACAAAACTCTAAAAAGGTGTGGTTATTCATGACTGAAAGGTCATGGTTGCACCGACAGTTTGATCAATGTCATTATCTAAAATAAAGTATATTGTGGTGATATATGTTGATAACGTCATTGACATATTGCTTGACATACTGATCAGTTATCTCGTATAAATTGACATAAAGGGACGCGTTATCACATCCATAGATGACCAGTTCTTCACGCTACAGCAGCAACCATCTGTGATGCTCGACCTGCACCCGCACTGATAAAGTCCTCTGCGCTGCCTCCAGCCAACCTGAACGGCACTCTTTGTGCAGACTTGTAGAGGAAACCATTCAGAGTGGCGAACCTGGTCCCTGTTTCTGACCCATTTGATCAGCCTGAACTTGTGACTTTCTCATGGTCCAGCATGACCAGATAGCCACAAGTGGTGCTTTATGGTATTAGAACGATTTTCATCAAAAACGTTTAAAAAATGTGTCTCCAGTTCTACTGATTGTCGTTATGGTGTAATTTTATGCATTAAAATTAATTTTATTTTCAAAATTTGTTTGGGATTTTTCTTGAGCTGTGTTTTCACTTCAATACTGATTGAGTGTTGCATAAATACTTTACACATTGCCTCCAAGTTAAACCTGGCTGCTTTTGTGCCAAGCTACTAAAGGTCTCAGCAAAGGTTAATTATTTTTTTTTTTGGTTTACCGTGACAAGAACTGTGTTCATTATTTGAGTGGGACTTCCATTCTTTCCAAATGATGGCCAATTTCTTACAATATGCCCTGAGATTTAATGAAATAGGATGTAATGTTTTAACATTGCAAGTCAGGAAATGCTATACTGAGCTTTTTGATGTTTTGTCATCCTATAGCAGTTGATCTGTGCTATAATGTTCCCCCATATTCATCTACATATACTAGCCTAGCAGTGTAGAGTATTCTGTGCTATTATTTTAAGAGAATGTTTTTGAGGCTCACATTTAGGGGGTGATTCTCACCCTGGCGGGCGGCGGAGGCCGCCCGCCAGAGTTCCCCCCTCCAAAATACCGCTCCGCGGTCGAAAGACCGCTGAGGGTATTTTGGGTTTTGCACTGGGCTGGCGGGCGACCGCCAAAAGGCCGCCCGCCAGCCCAGTGCAAAACACCCTTCCCACGAGGACGCCGGCTCAGAATTGAGCCGGCGGAGTGGGAAGGTGCGACGGGTGCAGTTGCACACGGCGCGAATTTCAGTGTCTGATGAAATTCTTTTTGGGGCCCTCTTACAGGGGCCCCTGCAGTGCCCATGCCATTGGCATGGGCACTGCAGGGGCCCCCAGGGGCCCCACGACACCCCATACCGCCATCCTGTTCCTGGCGGGAGAACCGCCAGGAACAGGATGGCGGTATGGGGTGTCAGAATCCGCCGCCATGGAGGATTCATTTGGGCAGCGGAAAACCGGCGGGAGACCGCCGGTTTTCCACTTCTGACCGCGGCCGAACCGCCGCGGTCAGAATACCCAGCGGGGCACCGCCAGCCTGTTGGCGGTGCCCCCGTCATTTTAGCCCTGGCGGTCTTGGACCACCAGGGTTAGAATGACCCCCTTAGTGTACTACAGTGTAATGCTATGATATGGTAAGTTATGTAAGAGCAATCAAAACATCTAGCCCAAATCTGACTCACAAACAAGAACCTGGATGGCTTTAACCCCCAACTATCACTCAATCCCAAATCACTCTCATTTATTAGCAACAGTGACATCTCCTGCAAGGAACACATTGCCTAGAACACACAAAAGGCAGGCTCCATTTCTTGATAAAAGTAAAACAGCTCCTTCCTGAAAGCAACTACAGAACTGTTGCCCAAGCCCATGGACTCTAGAACCTGGATAATGGCAATGTCATGCTTCACGTCCTCCTGGACAACACACAGGCCTCCATTATAGTAAACACACTGCAGTAAGCCTCATCAAACACCTGAACAAGTTCAACCAAATCACCCATACCCTTATGTAAATTCACTGGCTCCCTTTGAACACCCATGTCATTTTCATAATCCACTGTATCACTAGTCAGTCAGGATTAGCACTGCCACCTGTTTGGATGGCAAACTAATCATCTCTGATGGATCATGATGTAACCAAACCCTAGATTGAGTCATACTGGAGACAAACAATTGTACAAAAGAAAACACTGTATAAATGCCTTCTTTTCTACACACCCAGGATAGGGAACAGCATCCTTGTAACTGTAAGAAGTGTCAAACTCACCCTCTAATTCAGAAAAAAACTCTTCTCCTCAAAGAACATTTTATCTCAACACCACAAAAAAGATTCATGTAGCCTGCCTCCCCTAAACACTATAACGTATACTGAATTGTACACGGTTCACATCAAAGTGGTTTCCCTGTCCATGACATCACTCGCATCTCAGGACTCAGCACGGCTGGAGTGGGACTCGGTCCCCCAGCCTCCAGTGCAACTAGTCAGGGCCAAGCACTGACTTATAAGCACTTCTTGAAGACCGCAGCGCGTAAGGCACCCAGGCATGCGCCTGGGCGAAGACTGGGCCAAGACAGGCCCATCTTAGCCCGTCATAGCCAGGATGAGGCTGGACTGGGCAACCCCCCTTGGTCTCGCCTTTCATGCCTGGTTCTATGCACAAGATTTTGTCTTGTTGGACTTAGTTATTGTTTATGTTCAAACGACATCCTGGTTTTTATCTGTTGGCAAGAGCTGATTCAGCCTTTTACATTTAGGTGTTCAGAGACTAGGGTCTGCTAGCCGGCTCATACCTGAATCATAGGGAAAAGAAAAGCTGAGTCTAAGAACTCCACCGACAAATGCCAGAGAACAAGCAGTTCTATTTTATCTTTCTTAAATAACACTTCTATCTCCCTTGCCTCAAACATTGTTGTGGCCTGAACTAGTCAAGATTCTGTGTGTGGTGGGAGCTTGGAGGCTGGTTTGAATTCTGCAGCA
Organism: Pleurodeles waltl; assembly: GCF_031143425.1. Taxonomy (NCBI): domain Eukaryota; kingdom Metazoa; phylum Chordata; class Amphibia; order Caudata; family Salamandridae; genus Pleurodeles; species Pleurodeles waltl. The sequence continues at coordinate 46,074,935 of NC_090437.1, forward strand.
TCGGCCACCCCGCTGGACACTCAAGACAGGGGGACACATGGGGAGCACTACATCAACTGGCACAGGAGCCAAAAGCAAAAGTAGCAGGGGGTTGTCTCTGCTCCCTCCACATTCCAACACTAACAACCTTAGGAAACCTAAGAGGGTTCATTCATCTGAAGTAAATGAGCATTTTTTACAGAGTGCCCCCAGTGCCATAGAAGTAAAAAATTTATCGCCCATAGTAAATCTAACTCACAGGTTTGATAGGTTAGAGGACAGTGTGGGATCACTGGCACGTTCTATTGAGTCCCTGAGAAATCAGCCTGAAACTTGTTTCGAGCAGATCTACACACATCTCAAACACTCCTACTATTATTGCACAGGTGACTGAACTCACTGCAGAAATACCCTCTAGCTTGAGCCAGTGCCCACCCATCTAAAATGTTACTATATCTTGGGCAGACACTGTGATTGTACCTAGCCAACGTCCTGCCCGTGGTGCAACCTGCAAGAGAAGATTACCAGCAACTCAAAAATAAGGCATTTCATTGGCTTGGAGGGAGGGTACTCCCGATATTAGACCAAAATTAAATTATAAAACAATTATGGTATGCAGGGTGGGCTGGATAGGCCGCACTTCCAAATGTACTGCGGGGACTGTATTGTTATAAATTTCTGTAATCGTTTACGGGCCAGTTGCTAGGGAAACATCGGCTTGGCCATGTACCCCTTGGCGGCACCACAGTTTTATCCCTGGGTTATTTTTAAGGAGGCTTTTTTTCAAGACTCCCGCAGTGCCCATGATAGAACTGCAAGAACCAGTGCTGGGAATGCCGGCCCGAATCTCGCTCTATCTAACTGCTTTGAACCCCTTAACGGTCTGAATGACTAAGACTGACTGGGGAAGGATTTTAATCCTAGTGTCCCTACCACTGCATCAACTTCTTCCAGGGCCCTTCAAGTTATGTCCTGGAATACTGCAGGTCTGCAGGGGGAATTTGATGAGCCTGATTGGCTGAAGTCTCTTACCCCCTATAATATTATATCTTTTCAGGAGACTTTGAATATATGAGGGGGTTCCATATGGACAGTTATGTTACTTTTTCAATCAGTGCGTCGCCCTCGTCTAGTGGGAGGGCTAGCGTGGGTTGGTGACTCAGGTTAAATTAGACTTAGCATACAAAGTGGAAAAGATTGTAGAAACCTCTCCTCACATTCTTGGGGTGTTTCTTTTCTTAAAGAATTATATTAGGATTTTATGTATAAAAATGTGATGGTTTCACTGAATTCTTTTCTGCACCCTTTTTATTCCAGTCATCCTAGTTCTCATACAGTCATGCTGATATTTGGTGATTTTAACCTGCACCCCTGCAAAGGTTGTTATCTATGAGGGAGATGGATAAGAGGTGGGGGACTGCCGAGACCAAGTCCAGCTTAAGCACACCACACAAGAGGATGCGACACATGAACTGTTGGACAAATATAATTTGGTTAATCTTTTTAGTTTAGAGAGTCTATTAGTGGGCCATAACGCCCCCACCGTCAGTGGTTATGGGTGTGGATCTCGCATTGATTATATGTATGTATCTGCTGGTATGCTATTATCTCTGGTTTCATTTCTAGTTAACTTGAACACTCTCATTGCTAGCTCCCACTAGGAATTTGAGTCAGTGGAATCTTTTCATCTTTTTAAATCCAAAATCAGGTTAACAGACCAGGGGCACAGAATGAAGTGGTATAAAATTATACCTGAGACGTTTATCACTAAGTTACTTGTGTCCTGTCCCTTGGAATTTCAGCCTTGTTGGAACCCAGAGGCCTCCCACTAGAGTATTTTGCTGGTGTATGACACAATATGTTTTTATATTAACAAAGCCTTCTCAAGGCCTGCATGGTCTGATTCTCTGACTCTTTGTTGATGGTTTGATATTAGTTGCATGTGTGCACGAAAGGCGCTTTTATCTGCACTAAGAAAGACAACCTTGGGCTAGGGGTAGGTGAGAGAGTGTAGAGCTGTGTACAGAGCTGCAGTGAAGCACAGGAAGCTGGAGTTAAAGAAAGACCCGTAGGAGGACCTATTCCTGGCCAGCAGTCAGAAAGATAGTACATTATTTTGGAAAGTGAGTAACCACCCTTTCTTTAAAGAAGATAAGGTGGCGGATCTGGCTGCAATAGTCCCAGCTCAGACCTGGGAGACCCATTTTTCAGCTTTATACCTGGGGGATGATTCAATTCCCCCATCTTCCTCAGGGCGCTAAAATAACTTCAGTATGGGAAGAGGTTATAGATCTACTGTATCCCTCTCTCTGGGGAAGGCTCCTGGGGCAAATGGTGTTCATGAGGACCTGTTTAAGTCCCTTGTAGACCTCTGGGCCCCACTTTTTAACCTTTACATCAACACCACCATCAGTTGCTCACTCCCTGCATCAAGGTGTCATTCCATTAATGTACCTAAGTTTAAGAAGAGGAACAAGTACTATCCTTTTTGTTACAGGCCCATTTCTTTAATTGAGGTCGATCTTATGATCATAGGTAGGGTTATATTGAATAGACTAACTCACTGGGTGGAGGAACGTAACATTTTCACCGATATGGGTTCCGCTCAGGGCGAGGCACGGTGGAGCAGAATCCTAATCTCCATTTTGTCCTCAATAAATATATATGGGGAAAGAAGGGTTCCTTGCATCTCACCTTCATGGACCTTAGCGCTGCCTTTGATAAGGTAAACAGAGAGAAGCTCTGGGCAGAGCTGGGCTCCATGAGGGGGGACAGGGTTTGGTTAACTTTATAAGGGATCTTCACTGTGGTTTGATGGCTTCAGTTCATTATGGTAGCTATTGAGAATGCACTAGGAACTTTCTCCTTAAAAGTGGGGTCCATCAGGTACGTATTTTGACCCCCTTTCTTTTTATGATATATGTTAATCACCTGGAGAATGTACTTCTGGAAGTGGGCATTGATGTTCCCAAGAGCTAAGGGCAGGTCACTCCTGGCTGTTTCTATGCAGACAACCTGTTTTAATTGCTCATACTGCCAGAAGTTTGCAGTGGCTCTTAGATCCTTTTGTCAGCTTTATGGCCAGTTTGGATTTACTCACCAATTAAAAAAAAAAAAATCACATGTGATGTTTCTGGGGCTGAAAAATACGAAAAGTGTTACATTTTCAGTTCAAGGTCAGACCTTAAGCAAGGTAGAAAGTTTCACTTTTTTAGAAATCCTTAAAGATTCTAGGTGACAACCCCTGATAAAGACGAATATTGGCAACATAACAGGGCTTGCGATGGTGTAAATGACTTTTCTTCTTGCTTGAGTCAAAAGCCCCTATAACCATGTTGGATATCTATGCTGCCAAGTGTATAACAATTTAAACTTTTGGTAGTGAGATGTGGGGCTATGTGAATTTTGATTCTATTGGGGTGGCTGAAAACAAATTCTTCAGGGGTATTCTGGGGGTCGGGCAAAGTACCTCCACTGAGATATTACATGAAGAGCTAGGAACAAATTACATTGTGGAGTGTATCTGGCTGCGACCTCTTCTATTGTGGTGTGTTATCTGGCTGAAGGAAGAACTGAACCTTAATAGGATAGTTATCCTAGTCTATATGAAGTTAGGTAATATGTCTAATATACAGTGGTTGGTTTATATCAAGAAGAACTTCAGAGCGCTTGGGAGACTGGAGTTATTTCTAAACCCTCAGAGCATCGTCAGGCAAGATGTTGCTTGGCTAAGAGAGACCTTTTCCCATAGAGTGGCAGCTGAGAAGGAAGCCTCCGCTCTGGCAAAGCCATTATTTTGCCAATTTGCCATGGTAAAAACTGCTCCCGGGATAGAGCCATACCTACTCCATGAAATGCCTATTCATCAGCGTTGTTTACTTACCTATTTCAGGGAAGGTTTGTTCCATCAGTTGATTTATCCCGAGGGCACCTGCCACAAATATTCTGAACCACCTACACGCATGCACCTGTGATTTGATCTCTAAATGTGATACTTTGCACATTATGCTGATATGCCCTTTTTATAATTTTCTTCTGCACAATTTTTTAGAACCCCTTTTTTTAATACATGACTTTTATCAGGCCAGGCCTGCTTTTTTATATTTACAACTTTTAGCAACAGATAAAGTTTGTTTTTATGTAACAAAGTTTCTCGTGGGTGTTTCGTGCTGCTCAATAGAAAATGATTGTATACGGTCCCATTCTCTGATGCCATTTTTACACCAATTTTGCAGAGTAATGTATTGTATTTTACATGTAAAACTATGCCGGGGGCTTATTTCATGACATTTGTTTGATGCTACTTGTATGATTCGATTTTGTAAAATCGAATGAAGTATTGACTTGACTGGACTTACTGGACTGCAAACATTTCTGCTACCTTTGTACAGTGAACTATTGCACCTGGCTAGGAAAATAGATACCCACATACAGACATACTTGTACGGCCTTCTGAAACTGTTGAACAGTGTGTTTAGATGCTTTATATTACCACCACAAATACTAGTGAATAACCACCCAATTATATAACAATGAATGCTGCATTTATTGTACATCATTAATAGGCCATGTGAGTGTTTGAAGAGTCACCCACCCAACCACATTACATGCAACATCAACTGAATCCGAATCCAGTCTGTGGTGTAATCTTCTGAAACACATTTGGAAGGCAACCCAGCTGCCTAAAGTGCTACAATGTCATAACTATGGTAGAATGGGTGCTACATTTAATGTCTAACATTAAATTCCTAATGTTTACTGAGGAGATAAAGCACACACTAGTGCAAAGATCTAACACTCCTCATCACAGCTCACAATATATACCCATGCTATTTTGACATTGTGGCTCAAAGCATCTATACGAGAAGTGGACTGTTTTACAGGAAAATGGGTATGCCTGGATCTTATGCAGAATTAAACTATATGCAAGAACTCTTTTTTTTTTTTATTTACCTCAAAGATTAGGCAATGAGTTTGTTTTGCAACCCTGTATTGCTCTAAATAGCCTCTCACAGTAGCAGAGTGAATAAGCGTACTGGACTGTTCCTCTAAGAGTAGGTCCAAGTCCAATTTCATAGGCTTGTTTCCTCTCTGTAGCGTTATAGTGAACCAAAACGATGGAATGTAATACAGACCGAGCACTAGCAAATGGCTGAGATATTCGTAAGCATTTCACCAATCGTCTCTTTTGTTTTTCTAAGCTTTAAATTTAAACTCCCACTTTATTGATCAGCTGGGCCGAGGCATCCTCTGAAATAGGATGGGCCCGCCTGCCAAGGATGAATTCCGAAAAGATCATGGAAACTTCTGATTCCAGAATTCATTATCTGAGGCAACATTGGTTTCCCACAAACATCCTAGAAAAACGCTTTTTAGGACCTTGTCTGGCAAATATAATGAATATGATTTTAAAATTGTCGTTTTCCAACTACAATGAGCTGAGGGGATCATACATCAAACATTGAAGGGAAAGGGCAAATCTTAAGTGTTACCATGCACAGCGATATTCCTCTTTTCACGATTCTATGGACAAATACTTTAGGAAAACTATTTTGAGTCACCTTCAAAATTGGATGAAAGAAAGAAACCGCTCACAAACATTCTAAACTAATTTAGTGTCAGATGGCAGTTGCAGTAAGCTTTTTAGGCATAACAACAGGGTCTATAAGAACAGGCAGAAACTATGGAAGGGGGGATTAGTCAAATGAGGGTGATTAGGTCAACCTTTATGAGTTAATGTATTTATGTTCTAACTCAGGGGCGGCTCCTGTAGGGGCAAAGTGTCAGGGCAGGGGCACAACAATATAAACAAATTTAAAAAAATAAACTTACCTCCACCGATGCCTTGCAGCTCTTCTGGCTCCTGCTCCACTCACTGCAGGCACAGGCTGTCAGCCTGGCAGGCGACCAATCCTAACGGTGCTCTCGCATGAGAGCAGCATTAGGATTGGCCGGAGCGCCCTAGCTTGCCGCTCTAAGGCTGAGTGAGAGCCTGTGCCTGCTGTCTCCAACCGGGCAACATAGTGCCGGGTTGGAGAGAGCCCAGTGCGCATGTTTATTTGGCTGGCCCGAGATGGCCGGCCAAACATACATGTGCATTGAGGGGAGTTCTGTGCACTCCCCCTCCATCCCCGTCTTCGCCCTTGGCCCCGCTCCCCTGAAAAATAAAAACAATAACATACACTGATTATTATCATTTTTATTTTTCATTTTGCAGATCCTGCTGGCGGGGGGTGGGGGGGCGACGCTCCTCTGCCATAGCAAAGGAGCCACACCTGTTCTCACTAGAGGAATATTACAGGGGACGGGTACTTAATTTGTAAAAGAATAAGTGCTGGAGCTCAAAGCTCTGGCCAGAAGCCCGTAGCCGGCACAATTGCATGTCAGCGTGCTGATTACCAAGGCTGTGTAGTCTCGAATCCACCTCAAGCCTCCTTAATCAACTACCAGACATTTCCTGACCATTTTATTTTATTTCTGTAGGTTCATGCTTTCTCCCTTTGTGACAGTTTTTCTGTTGTTCTCCTTCTTTCTATTTTTTATGTTTTTCTTGGGAATTGTCAGAGAATGAAAAATAAGTGCCAGTCCCCAAAAATGAGTGCTGGTGGGCCTCACTGGAAACCACCAGCTCAAATTAAGCACTGGGGGAACTTGATGCAGGTATTTTAACCAACCACAGGAAAGAATCAAATAAGACTTTGTCCTTGCCTCTCGGCTTCTTAATCTTTATATAAATTTAGTATATTTAAATTTTTCACCTCATGACAGAATTGTCCCCAAATCAGGATCTCTGCGTATTGCGTATCACTAAGTACGGACAATGCCCTGCTGATCCCTCTTACTTGTACAGGCCTTAAGTGCTTGATCATCTCTTTCACTGATGATACGGGGCAATGTCAATTTAACAGCTGAAGTTAAAAAATCACCCATCTTCCTTGTCCTTTTATTTCCTACCTATCTCTATCAATTTCACTTCTACCTATCCACCTTTCCCTCCCTCTCTCTCGCTCTCCCTTTCTCTCCTCTCTTCTCATACCCACGGATCTTTTTCATGTCCCCTCTTGCTTCCTCTTCCTCTCTTGCCTTCTCCTCTCCTTTTTCTTTGTTTTCTTCATTCTTCATTCTCTGTTCCTGGCCTGTCCCTCTGTTTGCCCCTCTTATTGTTTATCATTTTCTTTGTCTGCACATTTTCCTCACTCATGTTTGATTTCTATATGTCCACTGTCCTCTTCGTCTTCCTCTTGCACCTATCCATCACTGCAGCTTACTTCACGGTCTTCCACTTTACTTTTTACAGACCAACACACTGCAATCAGCCATTCCCTGTATGAAAAAGGATCAATGCTTATGGCGTTTTTGACATTACTAGCTTTCACATTCTTTCAGATACTATGCTGTTTCGCACTTTAATCAATATTGGATCTCCGAACTACGTAAACAGTTTATGCTGGCATCAAATGAAAGAGATGCATGGTGTATAGCTGTTCTCCGAGTGTTGGAAGATGTTTCATCAAAGATGACCTCATGAGATTAACTATAAAAACAATAAAAGTTAAATCTGCTTGTATTCCTGTTGATAAAAAACGATTCTATAAGAAAGAAACTGACAGTCTGAAAATACATTTTCAAAATGTTTGAATATATATTGGTCCTGAACCATAAACAAAGAATAAAATTTGCACCCATTGATTTACACCTGCATGCAAATATAGATATACAACTTTCTGGAATTCACAAATGTTTCCAAGAATATTCATGGAAAGCTATGCCAGGCGTAAGTTTCCATGTGTATTCCTGGGAAGGTCATGGGACATTCCAAAAGAGATCCTATTCTTGCTGTGAGGAGTTCTTTGCACTCGAGTCTGCACATGGGGATGGGATTCCCTGTGCGACCTCACCTCTTTTTCTCCAAAGGGATATTTTTTTTACATTACAAGGTGTCTACATATCAGTGCAGAATTTCTATACTCTTTCCAGAGTCACAATACCGGCCCCAATGAAATCACACGGCACTATAATAAGGCACTATGGGTTGGTTTACATTGTGGATTACAAGAGCACAATATAGTTTAACTCGGCATGGATCCTACCCAATAACAAACAACCAGCCAAGTTATCAACGTACACTTTTAATATCTGTTCTTTTCACATCACTATAACAGTTGGACAAAGTTTATATTTCTGCCACTATAAGTACAACCCTCTGTAATCCCAGATCAACCGAACAAGCTTAAATATTGAGCAAGATGGCAATTGTCAACAACTATCAAATAAGGATCCACCTAATCAACAAGTTACAAGCAATAACTGGAGACACAAAACCAATTTTATACTAACAATTTTGGACATTTGGTACAATTGGGATTGAACTTTACACATATGTATCAACCCTTAACTCATGATATAAATTGTCTCGTATAATCTTTAGAGTTCACTATGGCAAACTTTGCATATATTGCAAATATAACCTTTCGGTGTAGCTTGCATATCCTGAAATGCTAAAAAAGACGGGGTAAAACTGGTGCAAGAGGAAAGATGACACTAAAAGTCGCAAGAGCAGTCTGTTCCCACCCCGTGTGCCCACACAGTCTGCTCTTAAAGAACCTGTTCAATTTTCTACGTTTAACAGCAGGTGTCGCTTTTTTTTCAAATGCCCTTTGTTAAGAGGTAAAGAGGAAGACTTACACCAGTGAAATGTACCGTGAAATACTCTGCCTCCTGGTTCCATCAAATGTTCTTATTTCTTTTAAAAGGTAGCCTCCCTCCTCCCTTTCATTATACTCTAACCCACTTCCTTATAAATGTCTTGACTCTGTAAAAAATCAATAGCCCTGGCTGTCCAATAAATCCCATTCCTGTTATTTATGATTTGTAATAGCCTGTCCATTAACTGAGTGTCTTGGAGTTCAATGGAGCAAATAAATCTGAGGTTTATGTTTACGTGCCACAGGGGAGTCCAAAGGCCTTGTGGCATCAATGTCCTTCTGCCTTTCCTTTAACCACCACACTCCAGATCATGCAGCTAATAAAGGATACGCTGTGCCTCCTTTACTATCCCTCGGTTCTAAGCACTAATAGTTCTGTAAGCCTTGGCGGGTAACTGGACTCGTGTCCTTAAGGTGATTTTATGTCAATACAGGAGGCTAGCATAACATTTTTAACTCCTTCTGGCAGCATCTTTAAAGTTTCCGAAATAGAACTTTGAAGCATCACAATAAATTAGAACTTCCAGTCCTACAAAAGCAGCCTGTCCTCCATTTACCTCCTATTTTGGTTGCTGCTTCTGAGTGGCTCAGTATTCTTGTTAGTTAGTGGGATTTTTCACGTTTTTTAGACAAAAGTAGTAAGCATGCTTGGACTTGTGATTTCACTGGCCCACACTGTGTGTAAGGAAATACGAGTCCCAGCATTCTTAGTGCTGCTTAGTGAAAAAAAACAGGATTGGCTAAATATCATGATCATGACACAGGTATGGTTGACATCTATGGCACAGCTACTTGATAGGTTTACATCACAGAAGTCTATCACTGTTAATTTCCACTTGTTCAGTCGAAATCGCCCTATAAAAGGCCATGAACATGAATATGTAACTATAACCACAACAGAGCTCAAAACTAAATGTTGAAGGTTATTATAAAGGATGTCATACAGGGTGGCATTAGGGTTGTGATGCACTGTGCCACTAGAGTGAGTGAAAACCAGGTGAAAACCAGGTTGATAAAAGCCTAGCACTTTATACAAGAGATGTTTCAAGTTTGTGTGTTTCCAAAGTGTACCACACAATGTATGAAACACCTCAAATGTGGAGACAAATGAAACACGCTGAAAAGAAGTTTATTGACAAATTTCTCCTGGACTGAGTGCTCCATAGTACTAGAGGGGACAACTAGCAAATGTTTGCGGGCAGGTGGTTAGGATCCTAGGCAAGTCCTGCGACCAATACGGGTCATGTAGAGGTTATTTGTAAGCTCAAGTCCCTGCGGCGCTGAAGGCCAATGAATAGTGTATGGAGAGAGAGCATTTGATGAGTGATTCGGACTGATGTTGTCTTACTGAGGTGAGAGGTCAACTGTGCGACAAGGAGTTCAAGGTCAAGGGTCAGTGTAGTACAATCTACCTTAAAAACATCAGGCCTCAAGGTCACTGGGAGTCAAAGGGATGTTTTCACTTCAATCTTTGTTGAAGAGGATTCAATACTCATAGAGTGAGTGGTATCAGCACCCCGGGTAAGAATTTGTCTCTTTGCTCACTTACACTCAACTGCAGCACTGGTTGTGGCTCCTCTTTCTTATTTTCTTTAACCTTTTTTCTGAAGATTTACTTGACTAAAATCTCTTGTATGCGCAACCCTTCAAACCCCTATTCCATTCAAAATACTATTGGTTTGTTAACCTGATACTGCAGAGAACTATATTAGCTCAGATATTTTAGTCTTATAGTTTGATAGAATAGACACAGAATTTATGTAAACGTTGCAATAGAAATATAAATTAATTGTTTTTCATTTTATCATTTCTTGGTGCTGTTTTAGATTTGTCCCAGGAAGTGACACATATTGGTTTATCAACTGCAGAATAAGGTGTGTTTTCAAACCACAGAGCATCCTAATGGAAAAAGAGCCGTGATCCAGATGCACGAATATCAATGCATTCTTCTGACATCACACCCATTCTTGGTTGCGGTAATATTGCGTGTATGCAAATGTCACCAAAGGTTCAAAAAGTAAACCCTTCCCACAGGGTATAACCTAATTTATTTTCAAACGGTCGCATCACATAAAGTTTCGTGTTCAAAGTATTTCAATATGTCAGCACCAAAAGCAGTTGCCAGTATTTTAAAATGTTGGCAATACATTTGAAAGCGGTTGATGTTAACATCAATTTGCTCCATGACATGCATGCCTCATTATTTGAGTGCTACATCAATTAATAATATATAGTTTATTATCTTTTGTCATGGTATTATTGTTGTATTGTTTCTCACTCTAACGTGCTATCTGCATATCAGAATGGGCTTTTATGATAGTTTGAACTTTCAATTAACGCTTCAAACATCTAGAAGCTAGAGGATAATCTGTCAATTATTTGTTTTCCACATTGAAGGTTAAACTGTTACTGGTATTTATCACCATTAGCTGTTCTCGCCATTTGTGCATAAGGTACACCTTAATCCCTCTCAATTTAAAATTGAGTCCACTGTCTTCTCAGGAGCAAACCCAGAACTGAGAAGTTACTGGAGCCTCTGGCATCATGCTCACGTGTCTGTGAGGCATGGGGAGGGAACAGTGCTGGTGCTCCCTTGAAAGAGTGCCTCACTAACGGCTGTATCAAGAAAACCAGTCAAGACCCTTGAATAATTTAGAAATGACTCTGGCTGCAAGAGCTGTCTTGTTCACCTTTTCAATTCTTTCAGCAGACATCAAAGACAGTATGGGCTTGATGGTAAGTGAAGGCAGTGCTGGGGCAAACACCTTTTACCAACATATGACAAGACAATGGATGGTAATATGTGCTTACTAGTTGTGTGGCATTTTGTTGTGGGGGTGAAGTCTTTGTTTTATTTCTGCTCTGTTATTGTGTTGCATTACTGCAATGTGATAGTTGGTTGTCCTGTGGTTATGGTGTTGTGTTCAGATTTGACTGTTTTGTTGTGCCCTGTTCTGTTTAAACATGTTTTATACTGCAGGTGCATGTTATTTGGTTGTATTGTGTAGTTTTCTTTAGGTATGTCAACAAAAACAGATACATTTACAGCCAAAATCAAAACATGCTCTAAAGATCCCATGACACGCACCTATAAATTACTGTCAAAGGTGAAGAAATAGTGTTGATTGAGCTCTTCAACAATATAAGACATGTCAGTCCAAAACTGTAGTAGAGGCTGTACGTTAAATGAGCACGTGCAGTGCTCATGTGATATGGCCTTAGATTTGATAGGCCTCCCACATAAGGTATTTTTATTATGACTATATTATAATACATATCAGTAAACACAGTTTGAACACTACTTTGTCCTATAGATTTCGGCCCTCATTTTGAACATATCGGTGCAGACCGCACTGCCGGCGGTGGCGGTAATTACCACCGACGGCATGGCGGTGCAGACCACCAAATCATGATGACTACCCACCGCCAGGCCTGAATCGACCACCGGGCCAAAGGTAGCCACCTTCGACCCGGCGGTCGAGCATAGACTTCCGGGGGGATAATGATCCCATTTCTACCAGGGATTTCCTGGCAGGATACCCTGCCAGGTAATCCCTGGCCGAAGGCATACTGGTGACAGGAATACTAATTTCTGTCACCAGTATGTGACACGATAGCCCCCTGCCTGCCACAATCCCCAAATACCCCCCAGGTGCCTGGACATCCCCCCACCCCGAACCCTGAAAACCTCCACCCTACCCCTCCCCCCCAAGCTCTCTGTAGGCCCTCCCCAACCCCACTCACCATCTCCCACCCCCCCATTGCCGCATCTCCATCCACCACCACGCCTATGACTGCATCATTATAGGTGTGGCGGTGTCTGGACTGACGTGGTAGTGAGGGTGGAGCGGCATCCACCCCTGCCACCGACCGCCAGCACGGCGCCTGGTGGCTCTCACCACCATCAATTGCGGTGAGGCTCCAGGCGTCATTATCTGGTGGGATGCCTGCCGCCACCACTGGCGGTCTTCCTTCGACCATCACCGTGGTTGGCGACGGGCTATCCCGCCAAGTTCAAAATGAAGGCCAAATGTCTTTCTTTTATCTGTTAACTTATGAATTGCCTAGCAGGATCTTTCCTTTGCTCACGACAATTATTGTTAACATTGAACAACAACTAAAGGTTGCCTTATTTCTCATAACTTTATTTCATAGAACTTTAATAAGGACAAAAAATATGTAGTGCACTGCAGATGCCTACACTCCTTGAAGGGCTTATGCGCAATACAATTATTTTGCATGAATCTCATGAAGAGCCTCTATTGTTTATTTCAGTTTCTGAACCTCATAACCTACTGCTATGACATTACAACAGTTGATACCAAAACTGGTTACCCACATTTGTGCTTTCGTGAAGGGCTTCATGGCCAGGCTGACAGGGCTCTCTAGGAGCCTGTCAGTGCAGTTCTGATTGTCTGCTCTGACAGGTTGACAGTTTCTGGGGCACATGTACCAACTGTCTCAGCGGACAGAAAGCTGAACAGCCAGAAAAGTAAGTTTGGAGTGCATCACCAAAAGGGGAGAATGTCTTTGGTGGTGCTATCCATGAATGCGACCATTCTTAAGAATTGATGCCTTCTTCCAGGTACCTTCTTATATGCCAGTCTGCAGCTGACGGGTTACAAGCAAGTTGCCAAAAAGAAAACTGTGCTCTTCTATTGGTTGTGTGTTCTGTTTTACTGCTGCACACCATACAACTGTGACACTTAGGAAACCTGCTACCAGATGGAAAAGCAAGAGTCGCTTTTCTGGTGCAGTATGTCATTTTAGCAGAAAACTAGTTCTGGGTCAGCCCCAACTCTTTGTGGAGTGACAAGGATAAAACTACCAATCAGCTGGCCGATTACATATTCGGCTTGTATCTAGAGAACCATATTTATCTGGAATGAGGATCCCAAATATACTTCCCCTAATAGTAGGATTAAAAGGGAGCATACAACATAGAAGACACAATGGTAGCTCCCTAGCTATAGTTAAAAAACATCAAATTGATTAAATGCACAAAAATTCCTTAAGCACAATCTCTGAGACTAACAGTTATTATTTCCACTCCCTTGCGAAATTCTAAAACTAAGCAGTGAAAAATAGTCATTTCTTTTGCCAAGTACCTATCTAAAACAACTATAATATGTATTTGATAAATGCTGAAGTTCTTTTCTGTCTAACACAATGAACTATCAGGACACGTGTGTGCATATTCCATCACTGAGCATTGGCTCCATAATAAAATTTAAAAAACTTGGCAGAAATTGAAAAAAAATATCCTCTTCAATAAAGTACATCAAATACCATTCTCTGTTAATCCTGAACTATTCTGCATGGCATTCACAAAGGAATATTTTGACTGTTGCATATGAAAACACCCAGGGGCGAGAATGTAATTTATTAAATCCAAATACATGAACATTGTGCTCCATATTTTCTTTACTAAGGGTGGCAGGACAAACAAAACTGCAAATATATAACCATAAAAACTAAATAAATAGAAGGGTTGCTTCAAAACACAAGGCATATTAGCAAAGAGACTGTTGTACACTAAACAAACTTCTAGACAGATAAGGGCCCGGACATGGAAGTTGTGGTCGTGAAGGTGTAATAAGCGATTAAAACCCTCAAGAGGTTGTGTGGTGAAGACCGGATCTCCCCAGGCTTAGGACTTTGTGTCAGAATGAAAGACAGTGCAACTAGTGATCATGCATGGGCTGAATTCACTAATATTACAGGTGTATGGTCCTGGGAGTCCATATGGACAAAAAGCAGATATGAGCGTTTAAGTAGTTCTGAAAAAAAAACTGTGACTGAGGTTCTGGTCAATTTGCATCATCTCAAAATTGTTTTTGAAAGGGTTTTCAAATGCCCTTGAAATATGCTAAAGTTAAAAAAACTGAGTGCTTAATACATCATGGGAATTTTTATTGGAAGCCATGCTGGGGTTCACATGACCCAATTTCATTCTGGGTTTGAGTGAAGGAATGACATCTGGAGAGTGTACTCAGGATCAGTGTTTAACCATACAAGTTGTGATTATTTTGTTCTAATCGAGGGGATTGATAATTCTGAGGCAAAACTGTAGGGAAGTTGTATGTCAGAATATCAAATACAGAAATATAATCTACAAAACTATTGTCACACAGTCACAAACGTGTGCCTTCTGTGGGGTACCACATTAGTGATAGGTATACCAGATGTTTGAAGCCGTCAATATGCCTTTCACTGTGTAGGCAGCTGGTTTTCAAAGTCTGTGACTGCACCTTCCTACATAGGGATGTCCAGAGAGATCTATAGGACCCCTTTCCTGCCTTCCAAGGCTCACCCTTGGGATGGAGGAGTAGATTGATTGTGTGTGCCTCTTTGTAGCACACTGTCAATGCACTTTTCAGCAGGTCATTTGCCTCTACACCTGCGTATATAACATGTGCAGGTGCAGAGGCAAAGTGTTTTCTCAATTATGTGACGCTCCTTTATGATCCTGAAAGCGCACATGTTACACTGGTGTGGTCACTGTTACAAAAGGAGCTTTGCAAGTGTGTACGCCAATGTGCCCCAGGGGTGTGGAAAAGGGGATCACATGTCCTTTGCGTAACACATCCTCTGAAGTCACTTCTCGTGGGCCTTGGAATATTCACTGGGCAGGAGGGAGGAGATATCAAGAGTTACTTAAGCAACTAAGGTCTTAGTAAAACACAGTACCATGAACAGTGCTAAAGCCTGTTTGTGGGGCTGGCACCAACATGTACTTGGAAATGAGGACATAACCTGACAAACTGATTTATTGACTTAGTACTCAGAAACAAAACTGGAATTAGAGATTGGAGTTGAAAACTGGTCTCTCGTGGACATGGCACAGCAAAGGCATTCACACACTACTATGCAAAGCTGAACACAGCAAATACTCCTGGAACAGACAATGAGCTACCACATGTTATTCAAGACCTTTCCATGGGTACATTCAGCCAGCTTGAAAGGGGGCAGTCAGAAAGGAAAAGCACCCTCCCTAAGTAGACTTCCGCTTAGACATTGTAGGTAACACTTGCAACATATCTAATTAGGGAGCTCTGTAAAAACACTCATGCTGGAATCTCCTGCTCCGGGGCTCTTGTTGCACACTTTACAAAAGTCCTTTAGTGGCTGTTATCAGAAGTTGAGGTACACACTGTGTACATGAACTAACAAGTTCCCCCACACACAATAAATATCCTGGCGGAGGTACAGATTTGTAATTATCTAGGCTATTCTGCCATCTGAGCCCACTGGTGATGTATCAAGAAAAACTACAAAATGTTGCCTTGCTTATGTTTAGGAGCCTTAGCTTTGCGGCTGACACTATTCTCTGTGACATCTTCTTGTATATGTAGGTATTGTGTGGACAACCTCCTTTTCACAAAAGAGCTCCCTCCCAAAACTATTTTGCCTCAAATTTCTTCCACAAAAATACATTACAGGAAGGATTTTTGAGTTGTAGGCAAAGATTTGCAAAGTTGAACATCTTCACAATTTTACTGAATTATAAAGGTCCTCTTTACAATTTTACTGAATTACAAAGGTTCTCTCCTTTGCAACGCTTTATGGGCCAAATTTCAGTTGGGCCCCCCATTAGAGTAGTGAGGCACCTTGTAGTATAAGGGGGCATAAGCACGTTAGTTAATCCAAAAAGGCCTTGCCATGTACTGTGGATAGATAAACAATGACTAAATTACTCCAGATTAGCCTCATTGCAGGTAACTGCATCCCCTGTAGATATCTTGAGCACATGGCCCGCCTCTGCCGCTTGTTGACACCTCTTGGACACCCGTGCTTTTGTGCTGTCATTTGGTGTATTAAGCTGCTTTTCAGCAGCCTTCTAGCCTATTGCTGTAGCTACAAAAAGAAGCCCTCAAACATTACCTATATTCTCCCCATTTGTGCACCTATTTATTAACCTGTTAGCAAAGCACTGGCCGGTGATGACAGTTACTTATGGAACCTGGTGAGGTGTTTCAGAAGTTGCCATCACAACGGAAACAGCACTGCCAGGAGCACAGTGTGTTGTGGTTACTTTAGAAGGTAAAATTATCAGACTCTTAGACAAAAACGCACAAGTGTGGAAAAAGAAATACAATTAAGTCCTGCACGCAAGTCCACACAAATCACCAGTTAAGGTTATAGGACATCAGACAAATCACATCACAAACCTCCAGGAAACTACCTGAATAACAGGTGCAGGCACCACCTATACAGAATGCAGCTCGGAGCAAAACCTAGCAGGTTTGATGTGTCAATAAAGTTGCATGACTTTTGTAAAAACTATTAACTTTCAGGTTCATGGGTTTTCTATCAGGTTAAGAAGATTTGGCATTCAAAATCTGGAAATTTTGCTACGGCTTTTGACTCTTACTGTAGATTTATATAAATGGTGACTGTTTAGTCTTATTTTGGCATTTCGGTACGTTTACCACGTGATAATCACGTAGCCTGGCAAAGTTTACCATGGCAAAATGATGCTTCGATAACTTATCTTGTTAGGGACCTGGAAGTTTAAGGCTGAATTCATTGTTTCTGCTTGTGTATCTCTCACAAGCCCAACCGGGAAAATCTGCGCTCAAATAGCAGAAATGCAAATGGCACTGCGCAATAATTCACGCAAGAATTTGCTGAGAGGTGAAAAAACCTGACTTTATTAGAAAGCAATAAAATCATGTTGCTTGTTGGTGTTTCAGCTCCAAGGCCGCCTGCAGTCGTAATTTAAACGTGATTAGGTTACAGGCCCGGAGACAGCTATGTGTAGAATGAGGTTATAGCACAGCAGTGGCATTTGCGAGACAGAGTGATGGCCACTGTGGAGCGCTTTCAAGCTGGGGTACGCGCTTAATCCATTCCCGGAACTGCAAGCGTGTGCATTTTGTCCTGACATCCCGATTAAACACACACCCATGCAGCAAGGCCTACTACGCATGGCAACATGGAGAAAACATGTGTGGCCGGATTATAAATGTTGCACTGCCACTGGGGTATTTTTGCAATAGTGCCGGCCAATTTGCACCAGTTATCGGGCTTTTGTATCTGTATGGATGCAATTTTGTACTTTTATTTACGCCAGTTTATCAGTGCAAACTGACATTAGCTTTCACTGACGAAGGGAAAAGCTAAATTTCACACTGAAACTCCCCAGGGTTGCCATCTCTTTTGACTGACCCCTGTAGAAAAACACTGGCCAGGCCGGTATGAACCGAAAAGAAGCAACCATCTGGAAGAAAATTCAGTTCCCATCTACCAGACAGTACGAGCTGTCTGTAGATGAAAGACCTATTGCGGTCAGGCCGAAAACTTACACTCAGTTTGGATCCCGCCCATTTCCTTCCATTGGTTGATTCACTGACACGCTCATTAGCTTGCTTGTTATTTGATGGCTCCTCTTCCGCTTCTCCTATTTGACCTTCTGATGGGGCGTAGTCTCTTTACCATTCATTTGATTAGATGATTTGTATAATGCCACTGCTCCCCTTATGGAACTACTTTTTCTTCTTCTTTCAAAACTCCATGAGAATTAATGTGCATTCTGGCTATATCCCTTGGGTACTGCTTCCCTCCTTCAAGCACCTGCATTCCCTACGTCCTCTCCATGTAGCTCTCTCCCAGGTGCTGCTTGTTTCTGTCTCTCCCTGACCCCCACACTCATGTTGCTCTGCCCCTCTTTGCTGCTCTCTCTCTCGTCTGCTGCCCCCCCTCCACCATAGATCTCCGTGTTGTTCTCTCCCTCGTGTACTGCTTTACCCCATTCCAACACCGTTTTATACTTCTTTTGTCCCCACATTGATTCCAATCAACTGCTCCTCTGTTGCTATCCCAACCCTCCTGGATAATTCATTTTTTGGGTGCACATTTTTTTTGGAGGGTACAGCAGCTGTCATTTACTGGTGGGTGCTCCTCTACATCAAAGGCGCTTTTACACACTTGGCACTTCTTTTTATTCTGTAGATGCATAGATGTGTGATGATGCATGGGGTGACTACAGTATTACAGAATAGACAACAGTGGCTGCATCCCCAAAATGTGAGACCGACTGGCTTTGCCCACCCTTGTTTTGTGAGAGCTGGTTAGCACAAATGTAGCAACGTACTTGCCTAACACTGGTGAAATCAAAGTAACCCAGCTGACTAAATGGCACAACTCTAAAACATTTTTGTTTGGGGGGGTAACTGACTTTCTCAGAGATTTGATCTGCGAGTAGTATTGGAATTAGTTTTGTAAAATCTTTTTCAGTGAAACCCCACTAGCCACAATGAACAAAACATTACACGTTGTGATTTGGTGCTAAAATAAAGCGCTATCAAATATCCTGGCAATGGCAACAGATGCAAATGCCGCAGATACAAATCTGTTTATGTGATCTCACCAATCAGTACCACTGACAAATTAAAATACCACTGGTGCAAATCTATTTAAATGATCCGGCCAATGTTACTGACAAGTTGAAATACACCGACATAAAAACCCTGCATGTGATCCTTTACTTTGGAGACTGACTCATCATAAATCATCAGACGTGCCTGTGAAGCAAAAACACACTAACTCTAATCTGACACCATGTGTGATCCTGACCTCATCCCTTCGTTTTTCTGAGAAAAAGTCAGGTAAGCTTAAACTGAAGGATCTTTCTAGTCATTAGTGGGCCATAAAAAATGCATATACATTTGCTCCAACGAAAAGACAGAGGTGCATCTTGTTTTGCGCACAACAAATTCCTATTGTCAATAACAATACATTGAAAATGAGCCAGGTAGTGCTTAATTTGAGCCAGGGGTTGTATGTGGGGTCCACCACCACTCATTGTTGCGGCCCTGTGCTTGCTGTTCCTCAGCCAACTTTGATCCAGAGCAAGACAGAGAAAAAGACAAACAGAGGAAAGGAGGAGGAGGATGGAAAAACAGTAGAGGTGGCGGAGCCAGCAAACTACAGGGTGAGCTGAGCCGGAGCGAAGCCAAGGATCTGACTTGGATCTTTGAGCCCTTGCACGAGCCGAGCCCTGAAGATGTCTGCCATGTGAATCATACAACAAAAATTACGTAAAATATGATGAAGTCGCTTCAAAATTCAAAAAAGAGTATTTAAAATGCACAAGTACTGACATTAATATGTCATATCATAGCACTGCACTGAAAAGTAATCATTAAAAGGGATAGTTTTTAAACATGAACTTAGAACCATTCTACCCTGGCCCGCATCCTGACCACAATGCCATTCGAGAACTACAAGGCAAGACAGCTGTCACATGACACCTGTATATGGCCCAGATTCTCAAACATAAGACATTTTAGTCTATTAAATGAAAACACATAATGTTTCTGTATATCCTGTATTCTGAATTCACTCGAAAGTGCTTTCATGTGCGATAGTGAAGAAAAGGGAGGATTATCAAAATAATATATTTGTCGAAGATAACAATTTGCATTAAGGAGTGAAGTTGTGATTAATGCAGGTTTTTTTTGGCTCCTCTAAGTACAAATCAGCCACAAAATGGGAATCTAGTTGACAATCTTTCTACCTGAGATGCCAGTGTTGTGGTTTTACTTCTGTGTGCATAAGATTAGAGGGAGGGTGGCAGGCCGAAGCCACATCAAAGCTCGGCTCGTTTTGGGCTCGAGGTTCTAACAGGACTTTGAGCTGGGCCAGAGACAGGTTTTTGGCTGGAGCCAGGCTCGAAGTTTTAGAGGCTCGTCCACCTCTAAAAACAGTGACAAAGAGCGAAATCAAGGATGAAAAGGAAACTGAAAGAGTGAGAGAAAGAGGCAGAGAGTGTCAGGCTTCGTGCAAACCTTTGAGCATTAAAAATACACAGGGAAGCAAAAGGCGGTAGGTACCGCACGGCATACTCTGGTGAAGGCATGCTCCTAACTGATGGTTAGAAACAAACACCCTAAACGTGTGACTGAGCTACATTGAAGTTACACTTTCAAAACCCACGAGCGCTTTCCTTTTTGTGCTTGTGAAAATAAAGCAAGTGTCAAGACTTATGTCTCTATTTAGGTTAAGAATAGCAGTAAGAAAACAAGGACTAAAAGCCAGGTGTAATTTGAGTTGTCAGAACCCTGCAAACCGCAGCTTTGAAGGCGGCACATGCCAGGACACAGCATTGTTCCACAAAGGACACGCATCAAAGGCTGGAGCAGGCCTGTCGAAGGCTTTTCTGTCTAACCACGCGATTTGTGAGCTAAAAGTTGCAAGTTGATAAAAGTAAATGACTCTTTTTGACAAGGCAATAGGGACTGAAGCCAGTGACGTAGCCACTGTGTCATGTGCCCTAGTGCAAGGATGGCCCTTGACACCTGGCTGCTGTCCAAGAAGTAAAATACACCAATAATCAGGGTTCAGAGAACCCCTCGGGACTCTGTGTCCTGGTGCCACTGCTTATGCTGCACCAATGGGATAGCTGCCCCTGAGTTAAGCTCTCGTGATTCAATGCTGGTTGTACTGTTATGTCTGAGAACTCGTTGGCTTTAGTCCTAGGAAACAGGTATTGCTGGGAAATCTGAGTTAAGTAATGCGGTGGCATGCCTAGAAACTCGTAGGGTTCTGTCCTGGAGAGGCAACAGGCCTGGGTCAGTATACACGAGCCTTACAGAGAGCTGGTACTGGAAGCTCTGAAAGTTCAGTTCTGAAGAGACACGGGTGCTGGGACCCCTCAAGGTGAAGTCAGGTCTGACTGGTAACTCACAGGTTTGGGTCTTGTGGAGAGAGTAAGGTCGCAGAACTCTTGGGGTTCAGTTATTAAAAGACTGCCATACATAACAACTCTCAAGCTGAGTTCGGGGCTAGACTCATGCCTGGGTAGCCTCAAGATGCGGTTGTTGACTGAGGAGACAATCATACCTGGAAATGTTTGAGTATGGGCCCATTCATCCATTTTGGAAGTTATGCTCCAGACAGAATCTCAGCAACACAGACAATTTTCTCAAAGGTATCCATGTTTCATTCAATCTACCACAAGAAACTGTAATAAATGTATGAAGCGGTTTCCTTTGCAGCACAAGACTAACCCTAAAAACCACAAATAACCAATAACACCTAGATTAGCCTCTTAATATCGGATTTCTGATTAGCTTGATACTTGTTAAAAAGTGCTTCAGCACCTCGTCAGGGTAATAGGCGCTATATAAATGCAAGCACAGTACAATACAATAGAACCACTCCATATGGCCGTTGAAGGTCTATAGACATGAAATAAAATACACCATAGAGCATGCATGTGCTCACCTTGGGCAGAAAGAGAGAGAGCAGCGGTTGCACCAATGGCTCACTCAAAGCCCTCCAACGGCTCACTCCAAGACCTCCAAAGGCTCACTCTCAGCCCCGCACCCAAGGCTCACTCCCAGCCCTGCACCAAAGGCTCACTCCAACTCCTGCATCTGTTGCCCCGCCCAAATCATTCAGAGCCGTTTCCTCACGACTCCATCGCCCAGACAAATCACAGCCCAGGAGCCACAGAAGTGCATTCGTCGGAAGGAGCTTCAGGTGGCGCGCGCTGCTGATCAAGGGCAAACCCAGCTGAAGCGAGAGGGGGCGAGGGCGGGAGAAGGCCGCCTGCTCTCCAGAGGCGCGCTCCTCTGAAGCGGCGCGGGGCTCTGTAACTCACGGCCCGGGCAGCGGGGGAGGGCAGGCCGTGGTGACCGAGGAGCGGCGAGCGCGGGGAGCGGGGACGGGCTCTCTCCTCAGCCGCCACGCGCGGGGTGCGCACTCGGACACAGCGCGCCTCCTCGGCGGTCCAGCAGCACCGTCCTTGCGCAACGAGCGCCCAGGCATGCGTTAGCAGCAACCCCCGCCAGCTCCCGCCGTCCCCGAGGGCGCCGGGGAGAGAGCCTCTCGGATGCAGCAATTTATGACCGGAGCATTAGTGGAGCCTTATTAAGGCACAGCATCAGAAACGCGGCACGGGAAAAGTTTCCATGCGGTGTCACAGCGCCACTGAGTCAGAGGGAAGCATTTATCATGCAAATTGAGGACCTTAATTACATCCCGCTATTGTATTCTCATCAAATGTCTTGTCCCGATTAGCGGCATTACTTTTCCGGCGCTGGGAATTCATGTGACTGGAGATTACATATTTTTTTTATGAGGCACTTTTGAGCAAGGGGACGGCTTTGAAGAGCTTTATGGGCTCTAGAGAGGAACCGGAATTCGTCAGCGGGCTAAAAATAGGGCTGCTCTGTAAATGAAGGCATTTGACTCCGTGGCCTCAATAGCTAGTGCGTAACGTCTCCTGGGCAAGCCGAATTAATCATTGCTGAGTCCGACCTCAGTGCCCTGAACGTTAGTTAGTATTTGAGGAAATTGTTCATCCACTTGTATGAATGATGGAATGAATTATCATCACATCCTTTTCGGTGCAGCTGTCTCCTCCCTTACAATAAAAATACATTTCATGTTACACTTTTTCCATATACATGTATTGGTTTATGCCAACGTATGTTTCATGTGCATAGTGTTTAAAGGGTATTTATCCGAAAACCAGTATGCAACAAGTTCTATTGTGTAGTAAGACAAAAATTACACTGGAGATGTGACTATTAAGAGACATAGGGCCTGATTCTAACTTTGGAGGACGGTGTTAAACCGTCCCAAAAGTGGCGGATATACCACCTACCGTATTACGAGTTACATAGGATATAATGGACTCGTAATACGGTAGGTGGTATATCCGCCACTTTTGGGACGGTTTAACACCGTCCTCCAAAGTTAGAATCAGGCCCATAGTTCCTCTGTGTAGAGTTACAGTACCATGAAACCTTAGAGGCAGTAAATAGTGTTTGTCTCATGTCAGTTTTGTAGTAGTGTCATAATAATCAGGAGTGTAACCCTTGAGCCTTAGTGATAAATACTTGAATGTGCATTTATTTGCATAATTGATCTAAAAAGCATTTGCGAATCAGCCACGTGTATTTTCACTGTCATTACATACATCGTGGTTGGAGGGGCCATGAGTGATGAAGCCTGCAGGGACTCGCACTGCCCCTCTGCTCCCTCAACTATCATAATAAATAGCATATTAAATAAGCAGATACCACTCAATGAGCGGATTTGTGCTTAGCACTACACTTGCTCTAAAAATCTACTTCTAATGGGCTACATTTATTTTTACTGTCTATCTATTTATCTATCTATCAATCTATGTAAACACTATATATGTTATGATAACATACATTTGTAAAGCTCTGTTTTCCCATTAGTACGGATTTGCTGTAATTACAAGTTGTTGTGAAAAAGTACCATATACACATGATTAACATCACCTTTTGCACTGCTTGGGAACATCTGGCATACAGAGTAGCTATACGAGTTGCAAGAAAGTGAGCTATTTCTCGTTTTCCCCAAAACATTTTGCTTTTCAGATCATTGGAGTTAGAGATATGTTGAAGTCTCAGACCTCCAACCAAGGCCCACAACTTCAGTTTGTATCAAGAAATGATGCAGGCCTGATTACATTTTAGCATTCAAATTGGCAAGCCACATGGCTACTAAAACGTTTGTCCTCATCATATTATAGTGGTTAACCTGAAAACTTGCAAAACTCATAAGTATCACATCAATTTATTGAATCTGACTTTATCAATTGAAAAACGTAGGTAATATGGTGGCAAGTGGTAAAACCACGTGAGGTAGTTCTGCTTGAGAAACTGTCTAAAGTTTAAAACATCTATAATTAAAAAAGCAAAAACAAGGCAAATGCCAATGAATTAAGCACACTTTTCGACCCTCTAGGAAAACTCCTTATCCTCCTAGATATCAGGCGCCAAGAACTAGCAGAGCTTAAATAACACATTTCAAGCAGTAGTAGGAGGAGGATGCGGGAGTAAGGATCTACTGCACAAGACTGAAGTGATTAAACATGAATACCCATAAACTCTTGAACAGTTATCTACTATTGTCTCGTGACCACCACATAGCAATCTCTTGGCACTTAAGCAGGATAATGACCAGCCAAATCTCTACAATATGAGAGTGACCAAAAGGGTAATTCCAGCGTGCCAAGACACTGGCCTGTGATAAATAACACATGACATTCTGCCACATCTAGATTAACGTGTTGAATGCTCCCCAAAGGCATGGAGAGTACCGGAGTGCAGTCCTGATAGGCAGGCAGACAGTGCCATTAAATTGTGATATTAACAGTTTTCTCAATGTTGTGTGTGTGTGTTGGGGTGGGGGGGGGAGGGTATACACTGCCCACACATCAAAAGAAATTCACTTACAGGAATATCGGCTTTTCCAATAACATGCAGGTGAATGTAAATGTAATATAAACAGTTACATGTGTGTGCATGGCACCCTTGAAAAACAGACGTCTCCATTATTCTTTGAAATAGTTCCCAACAAGACTTCCTAAATAGACATCATTAGGCAAGAACATGGATGCCTGGTATGTTGCCCATTCTTGATACAAGCACAAGCAGGCATGCACACACATGTGCCCGAAATTTGGTTCAGTTATGTCATGTAAAGATGTGGATCCTACACCAAGGTGCATGCTTTACAGATGCTGCCACACCCCATTATACAGTTGAAGATAAAATCATGCCAGAAAGACAACACTGTGCTACTAATGAAGCAATTATCTTTTACTACAAATGCGTGCATACAGAACACTGACCACAATGAGTTAATGACAATGGATATTAAAATAGATTCTCCTTCCTGCATCAACATGTTTGCGTGCCTATTTACAACACGGCCTCTTGGGACTGCTTTATATGCTTGCATTCTTTCTCTGTTTTACATAGTTCTGGATACCCATACAGCTACCTGCAAAAACAGAATATACAACAACCAGCACACTAGAAATGTAAATGCCATGTAATACACTTTTGGCCTTTTGAAAATAAGATTAAAGTAAAATTCTTGTGCCTCCTTGCCACTAGTGACGTACTGAAGTACAGCTGAGAAGGTGTGCAAGATGGTGGCATGTGCTTAACATTGCACAACCTTCACATCAGTAACTTTGTGTCTTGACCCACAGAGAATGATCTACATCCTGACAGTGGTTGCAATGGTGACCAACACCCTCTACATCAAGTTCATCGGTGTGTAAGCTTAACAGGAAGGGGGCAATTAATCCTTCTTCTTAAGATCTCTTTCATCATGGCATAAACTTGTGTGTCATACCAGACTCTAATTCCCAAAAAATCCTACCTCAACAAAATCATATCCCTATCTCGAAGCATATAACTACAGATCCATAAAATGTGAACAGTGAATCGTGATTTACATCTCCATGAAATCCTATAAACACTTTCTTTTACGGGTAGTAGATGTTTGTGTGGTGGCCACAAGTCCAGCCATGCAGGCTGATCCACAACGCTCCATTATGGTGGACTGCTCGAACGCCTGTGCAGTGGAAGACGAAGGAACTGTCTATGTAGAACTGCTCTCCATTACCAAAGTCATACCCAAGTTTATTGCCCCTACCATTCCAGTAGTCTATCGAGGTCTAAAAATAATCATCAGTGGCATTGTTTCTCATCATCATCTGTGGAAGTCCTGTGAGGGGTGAGGATGCAATGGGACTGATGCATGTCCCTTAGAATGGGGCATTATGACTAGATTTGAGCTGTAACCCCTCTCCTGTTCTCTTTCCTTGTATCTCACCCCATACTGGTAATTTATTTTCTGATTTATAGAAATTAGTACATTTTTCAACTGAATGTAATCTTGCACTTGATCACTTCAATCTGATAACATTGTATTCTGGTTGGCGTCCTTCTCCTACAGTATCCATAAATAGAGCAGATGTACGTGCAGCATAAACTTTATCCTTTGTAGTCGGGTCTCCTTAATGCCTTACATAGCTCTATGGTAAAACACTAACCTTCCTTGTTGGTGTGTTGTAAACAGTGGCAGCAAAATTCGGATGCATTCAAAGAATCCTAAAAAGTGGCAAAGAAAGGGCTAACTTGTAGGCCAAGAATTGCACTCAGCAAACCTTAGCACGCACCACTGCTCTTGAAATGGAGAGTAGCACATATAATAGATTCAGATGAAATCTCAACCTTCACAAAAATTTAGAGAAACTAGATAAACCATTTACACCTTGTTGCAGCAATACCATTCACTTTGCATATTTTCACACGTAATAGCTAGGAGAGCTGGTATGTGTGTTACAGGACTGCCTGTATCAGTTTAATTTCCATCTCCTTGCTACTTTGAGCCCAAAGTAATCATCATGCTAAGCCCAGAAGGCAATGATAAAAGCATAGATTCTACAATGCAGTGAAACTAAATACCAGAACAAGCATTTTCAATTAAATGGGTCTTGCGTTAGCTCATGTTAGAGATTGCAGCTTTGTAAATTCCTAACTGGATTTTTTTTGCCACATAAATTAAAAATGAAAAGTACAACAGTTGACATAAGCAAGCAGATTAAAAGCGCCACAGCTGCCATGAGCATGCACGTGAAAGAGAGACACAAAAGATAAAAGAAGTTCGCTCGCAGTCAAACGTATCGGCAAACTTGCAATTATCCAGGTAACAGGGTCGATGGCCAAGGCAGTAACAGAACTGCCCCAAGGAGGGACAAATGTAAAACATTTACCAATGATAACAAAGGATTTTTGAAAGGCAAGCCCACAAACAAGTGATAGTGATGGGCGTGCGGTGGGCATCGTTAAAAGCCCACAGATATATTACAACATGTCAGAGTGCATGCGTGCTCGACTTAAAAATGGCTTGTTTTTCTCCTAGGGAGTCATCACTTTTGTTTCTTCAATGGCAAGGATTTTCCATTGTTTGTCAAACCTGTGATTGAAGTGGGTGATATATTGCCATTAGTGACTATTTCTTCCTCATAACACTTATCATACAAGGGGTGTAATATATTAAGTCTTTTCTTTCTCAATTCAGGAAATTACCAACTCGCAGTCTGATGTATTTGATACACCTCTCCCTCCACCACAGCTGTGTAATAATTCAGTGGATATTGCCCTTAAGAACAATGTCACTCAAAGCAGTAATGACAACACCCACAGTACCCTTCCATCCCCAAACCAGTATGGCAGGGCTTTTTAAGGAGAGTTGGGGCACCTGTGTGACATGTTTAAGAAGTATATGTGGTCAGTGTAGTAATTTCAAACTTATGGAGGAAAGCTCAAGTGCCCATGAAATCCATGCACAAATAGAAAACATGCTAGTCATACAACATACTTTGTATGAACTGAGGAAAAATCTAGGAACATATGGTAAGATATGCAGGCCTTTCTCAAGCTTATGGCCACAAGTTTATCAGGCCACAAACCTTGTGTTGCAGAGGCAATAATATTAGTTATATTAATATGTACTAGTGGTCCTTTGTAATTGATTTTCATACAAAATTAACTTGGGCCATAACTTATACCTAAAGAGCTGAAGAATTTGGGGGGAGGCTGGGCTCAAAGTGGGGTTTCTATTTAATGAGTTGGAAGTAGGTTTGGATAGAAGCGTAAAGGTGATTGTAACACAGTGAGGAAGAGATTGTAAGTCTCAACAGGATTGTTATCCACAGTCATTACTGTAAAGTATGAACAACAGTTTGTTTTTACAGAGTGCACTTTTGCTGGTTCTTAATGCTGTAAATAATAAGCGTTACAAGTATCTGCCATAACTGTACCCAGTTTATAGAACATGAACTTCTGAAAGTCTGTGTTATCCGTTCTGGGATTTGATTGTATGACCTGAAGACAACACTAGAAATCAGCAGAGAGTACGTACATCTCTGAGCTGTCTGGCAAAAGAAGCTTTTTTCACAGTCACACTCGTATGCATAATTTAGGATCACAAACGTTTATGGCCATATACCAGTCATATTTTAGGAGGCAGTAAAGTTTTAATAATATCAAAGGTGGGATTGCAACTGAATATGGATTTGGTATTTCGAAGATACATGTTTTGGGCATCCCTTACTCAAAAATATATTTTTTTAAACAATCACAGACATAATGGTCTGCTGACCATTGCAGACCACTATCCCAGTGAATGCCACCAATTGGAATGAGTCGCAATTTACACCTCATGAATATAAATGAGATAGGCTGGACTGCATCCCGCTCCAACTCAGATTTTTTTAACCAATCTTTTAGTACACAAGTCAGTTCACAAAATTCATTATTGATTTAAAAAAGACTGGCAACCATGTTTTGTGACCAATAGATTGATATATCTGACCCCCTCTGTGGTGTAGCGGCTTCCTGAATTGTTATGGTTGCACTGCCCTATTCTCCTGCCTTAGCTAAAGCATAAAATCAGGGGCAGAACTTGTTTTTGTTTCTCTCCCTACCGAACACTTGACACCTCTGTTCATGACAAAGTTAAAATAGTCTTTTGTTTATGTTTTTTAAGGTCTGGGCTCTGCCCAGAGGAGAAGTTCTCTCTCATCTCAGGCTATTGACATTTTTGTGTATCATTCTGACCCTAATGAAGTGCTTGCATTGCAATACATAACTGACCAACTTAATTTGCAAAAGTAGATAGAATCATTAAACAGTACATTATTTATGTCGCACATATTGTATATTGACAAAGCTAAACTTTAAATGTTTTTTTTTTATTGGAACTCAATTTTTTAATGTTTTTGTCAGCACGTGATTTTATCTGCTCGTGCATTACATATCCACAGATAAACAAGCACAGGCAAATACTATAAGAATTGCTTTTATGTCAAAACATATTAAAGTATGCTGACAACTAAAGACTGAAGGAGAAAGAATGGTGTAAAAAAAAAACTAAAAATAGAAGTGGTTAAGTGTTTTTAGTTTCTGGTGGAAAGCAAGGAGGGGAAATTTTGCAGAACTTAAGGTTGAGAGTGTTCCAAAGACTAGATTCCAACACAGAGATTATCCTCTATAGCAGTGGTTCCCAACTTTTTGATTTCCGTGGACCCCCTCTTTAACATTAATGGAACCCAGGGACCCCCACTGAATCATCATTGGAATCCGGGGACCCCCGCCTGAGTCATTATTAGAAGCTGGGGATCTAATTTGTCAATTTTTGTTAATATTTTTTAATTTTTTTCTGTCCCCGGACCACAGGTTGGGAACCACTGCTCTATAGTGAGTTTTTGTTAAAGTGAAAGACTTGCAGTAAAGATTTATTAGCAAGGTGAAGTGATCTGTTAGGAGAGTGGCATAGAAGGCGCTGGACATGAAAATATGTGTAGAAAAACTATGGAGAGATAAAGCTGTATCCACGGGAACACCACAAGAGATCTAAGCAGGCAAAGAAGTAAAAGATGTCAGAGCCGCTATGAGATTGATTAGAGAGAAACAAACAAAACCACTTAAGCACTAGACCTCTTCTCTGAGTTCTTTGAGCAGTAGAGTAGGTTCAACAGTGTCAAACACTGATGACTGAGCAAATCAGGGTGTCAACAGTGTTGACATCAGATGCAAGGCATAGATCATTTAGAGTAGGTCTTATGGCAAGCTCCAGAGTTGTTTGGATACATGTGATTCCAGGACCTTTGATATTGCAGAACAAAGGGTGATGGGACAGTTGCTAATTGGAGCAGAAGGGTTGTTCAGATTGTTCAGATTGAAAAATGCATTACCTTGTTTAAAACCGAGCATGTGTTTAAAGACGTATTCTGTTTGTATCAAGTATTGGCTTTGCAAAAGCTTTTTTTATTTGTCACTCCTCGTCACTGTCTTCACTCATAATTGTATTCTCTACATCACTGTCAATAGTGACACGCCTTTATCTTCACTTCAATTATCATCTGCAGATCTTTCCAGTAAAGGTCATCTCTTCTCTCCTGGTGAGGCACTACAAGGGAAAGACTGATCTTATGCCACTGCCTGGTATTCATTGGGACTTGATATGAGAGCCTGTTCTGCAAAGCAACTCTGATTTCAACCTGCCAGCATATTATGGTTTCATAAATCAGCTTCCAAATGCTCTTTTTTTATCCTTCTACCAGTTTGAGTTTTCTGAGCTATAATTGATATCTCTGGCACTCAACTGGTGTTCAAGAATGATAGTAT
The DNA here is from genome assembly GCF_031143425.1 of Pleurodeles waltl. Classification (NCBI taxonomy): domain Eukaryota; kingdom Metazoa; phylum Chordata; class Amphibia; order Caudata; family Salamandridae; genus Pleurodeles; species Pleurodeles waltl. The sequence goes on from NC_090437.1 coordinate 46,105,596, forward strand.
AGTTAATTTCTGGAACATCTTAAACGCATTTCCTGATACTGAAGGCCATTACCTTATATTTCCCCCATGGGTACACTGCAAGAGGGCAGTTGATCAACTCAGTATTTTCCCTGAACCACACAATTATGATACTGTGTGCACCAATATTAGAAGGGTGGTAAAATACTTCAGATTACAAAATAGCAGGCAAAACATTGAAATCAGTGTTTCTGCACTGATTCCTTTATTCATTTCTGAGCAACACAGGGTGCAAAGGGAGAGAAGTACACAATGGAGACAGCTGAAAAACAGATGCGCTTTTGTGGGATGCTTAACAAAAATGAAAAAAAAGTACTACATGAACAACAAGCTGTGGCAACATGGAAGCCAGCCAGTCGAAAATGACAGTAAAGAGGTTATGCTGTATTGAAGGGACAAACACAAGATTGAGAAGCTGGGGCACGAATAAGAAGCAGGCAAATAGGAATAGCAGGAAAGCTATCCAATGCTAAGCAATGGGCAGACTCAACTCCGAGCCCCTGCTTCTTCTTGGTAAGCCCACAATATTTATTTTGCAACCAAAGAGCTGTGCTGTCTGGTAGGTTAGACCTGAAAATGAACAACATGAAGAGAGAAAGAAGCACAAAGAAAGGAAACAAGTAGCAAATAAGGAAGAAATAAGCAAAAATGAGAAAAGGGCACTTCAAGGGAGTAACAGAAGCCTCAATGAGTTACCTAATGAGAAAAAAGGTATTAGTATCATCATAATGCAGAAGCATAGAAGAAAAGGAAGTAGACACAGAGAAGCTGAACAGAAAGCAAATTTTTATTTTGCAAAGTTTTGCTTCGTCACATCCACATAAAAATAATGTTTTTTTTAAACCGTTTATTTTGTTTAGTCTTATTTAATTTTGACAAAATGTTTGCTAATGAATGCTTTGCATAAAATATGAGCTTAAAGAGCTCCCTAGTAATTCCGATGGGGCCTCTAATAGAGGCTACTGTCCCCAGTGGGACAATGAGAGCTACTGTAAAATCGCAGATCAGGTGATGATTTCAACTGCTACAAGGAACCAAAATGTCCAAATAAATCACCCGGAAGTAATCAGATATAACTAAGAGGCTGAGGATCAGAATGCTTGTTTCCCCCAGTAAATCCTCAGTACTAGACCAATCCTAGGGGTCCCACTTCATATCTTCTTTAGCTCCCCCGCTACCCCTGAGTTTTCCAATGACCCAGGGTCAATAAGTCAAGTAGGGTGGACCTAGTGGAACTGGAGCTCTCCTAATGAGGGCCTTGCTGTTAATATCCCACTTAAAATGTTGTGCATGGAAATGTTCCGTAAAAGGTAACTTGCCAAGAAGTAAAATGCAGTACATATTTCAGCTTGTTTGGATTCGATTGGGGTGAAAATGAACTTCCTAGGCAGTGAAAATCGTCTCACTACGTGACTAACGGCTAGACAAAGGCACTCAGAAGGAAGACACTTTTGACAACAAGACAGGGGCGTATCTCTGCCCCCTGAAGCCTCACAGGGGGTCCCTTAAGGTCCCGAACCCTTCAGGGGGCCATAGTCATCTCAGGTTTAATGAGAATCTGTGACAAATGCAAGACTTAGTGGCTCCACATCACAATCTTCGGGGTTGGGGGGGGGTTGATATTTCACATTGTGCCACTGCTACAAGATAAAATATCAAGTACACGTCTTAGAATGTCATAAGGAAGCCTCACTTAAGGAAAAGCCAATTTTGAGGGAGAACACATTGGCTATAACCCCTTTCTACACGAGTGGATGTGCCTTCTGGAAATAAAGGGCTATGGTAGACCTACTGAATAAAAGTAATGTACTTCTGCTAAAAACATCAACTTTGGGAGTTAGACTCGTCCAAGGGTTTTACATCCTTAAATGGGCAAGTTTAGCAGGTGACTTCCGGTCTACTGATTCATGTACTTGTTCCTTGAGCTGCAGGTTCGAGTCCTCGTACATCACAAATGTCGTTGGGTGCTTTCCGGCTGTGAACTGGAAGTTTTTGCAAAGGTTATTTTTCTACATTGTGCGCCTAACAAATTGCCGTAGTTAGAAACAGACAGACTGGCATATTGGAAGGTCGAGGTTATGCTAATAAAAGCGTACAGCATGTATTTATTAAATGCTACATTGTTTCCATCTGCATTTGCACCCATTTGCTTTTCTTAAACTTTATTACAAATGCGCATATCTTTATTCTACTAGTGGAACAAGATAATTACGTAGCAACGCTGTGAATTCTGAAAACCTGCTGTGTGCGAGAAGGCGCAATCATTTACATTTGCGTGATTACTGACGATTTCTCTGACCCGCAAGCAACTTAAAAGCCTCTTTGGCAAATGCCAACAAGCCTGAAAGCACTAATTTTTAAAAATTGAATTAATTAGATTGTGAAACGATTAACTGTTAGTTAGGTGCTCTGTTTTCAGAGCCTTAAATTGGCATCTGGTCCAAGGGTGGCTCCTTCGCAGTGGCCATGGAGCGTCACCCCCCTGGCTGAGCCAGGAACTGTAAGGTAAAACTACTTCTTTATCATTTTATCTTTTATCTGGTGGCTCGGCCAGCAGCATGTGAAGAGAAGGGCCGGGTTGGCCACAGGAGGTGGGAGGAGGAGAGAGTGCACCTAAGTGCGCATGTGTGTTTGGCTGGCCAAACACACATATGCACATAAGTTTCTTCAGACCAGTTGTATTAAACAGCCGGGCTGGACAAACTGCACAGACCCCAGGGTTGTGTCTGAGCGGCAGACCAAGCCGCTCAGATCAATCCTGATACTGCTTTCATGCTAGGTTTAGCATAAAAGCAGTGAGTGCCGAGATTGCTGGGGAGCCTGTGCTGGTGTCCCAGCGATTGCTGGGACGTCAGAAGAGGATTGAGGTGGCAGGTGGCGGTAGCTGCGACGGGAAGAGGTACGTTTTTAAAAAAACAATGTATTCCCCCACCCCTACTCCCCACCCCCTGGCCCAAACCTCCCCTTGAGATTGCGGTGACAGCAGCTAATCTGGTTCGGAACCACAAAACCTGATTTTCCTTTCCGTGCTATCTTTTTAAAACCCCAGCACCTAATGTTTACACCACGGTAAACAAATGTCTTGAAATTCCATTTCATTAATAGTTGTGAGAGGTCACAAAATGACAAGCATTGCCAATGTTAATAGGTCTGATTTATACAAAGTTCTTCTTCCACAACCAGACAAGGCTTTTATTTTCCCAGGTACTTCCCCAGTGGATGGAGCTTTTAGAGGCCGGTTTTAAGAGTCCAGAGCCCTCTTGTTGCCCCTGTCACTTTCCCCAGCTCCCAGAGGCTAATTGCGAAAGTCACGGGAGGCTTCAAACGAGAGAAAGGGAGTGCGGTGGAAGCTAAAGAGTAAACGATCGGAGAGGGAGAAGAGAGAGAGGAGAGAAGGCGAAAGAGAGAATGTATGGAAACAGAGAGAGGAGAGCAAGGAAGCAGGCCTGGTTCAAGAATATTTTTGCTAGACTACCTGCTTTTAATTCCCCAGTCCGATCCCGGCCTCTTCAGTTACTGGCAAGTTTAGGCATGCAACAAGTCATCACACATGTACTTTGCCACTCATACTTGCACTCACATATTCATTCATCCATGCTCCCTGTTTTCATCCACATCCACCTACAATAAAACAGCCAAACCCATCAAGCATAGATTAAATACATTAAAAGAATAACTTTTCCCAATGAATCTGTTGGGTTTGCAGCCTTTATCATTGACTTGTCACCATACATATGTTCCGCATCAGCTTTCCCACACCGCAACCATCAGGCAAACTGCAGAAAACTTCAGTTAGCAAAGAAATATGCTGCGCTCAGAAGAGGGGCTAACAGCGATTATCAAATTGCAAATATTTTACCCTGATGGTTTGTCATAGGGGATGACCAAAACTGAAATCCTTGACTACTGCACTAAACTGTGAGAATCTATGTAATGCAATACCTCTCTGCAGCTGTAACACAGTGTAATTCCAAACCAGCACTAAAGGTCTATTAGCTTTAGCATAAGCTCTTCACAACAAATATGTCAGGCTTACAGCTGTCATAGTTTTATGATACTGAAAAGATCAGACCTCTGGCATCTGACATAGCTTTTCCTAATGAACAAATCAGGGCTATAGCTCATCCACGGGTTGCCACCAGGAACAATTCAGGCCTATTGTATTGAGCGCAGGGTTTTCAACAAAGAAGTCATCAGTATACAGTCACAACGTTACACATCTGTACACAATTGCAGCTAACAAAAGAATATATACAATCATCCTAAAATGGCATAGCAAGAATGAATAAAGGACAGATCTACCAAAGGGTCTGCCACAAGGGATAACCAACAACAAAGTCCTCAACTGCTATTGTGATCTCTGAGATTCCAAGCAACAAAATACCTTATACAGTCGTTAACTCGCAGCAGTGTAATGACAATACAACCTTACAGGCCTATTGGCTTTAAAATATACTTCGCCCAATACATCAATCAGTCCTACTGCCTTTGTTGTAACACTTCATAGTAAACAGATCAGTCCTCAGTCAGGCCTATAACGTCTATCAATGACATATCACCATCATGATTGCCAGGTCACCAAACTGCCAGGGGTAGCGGAGGTGACATCTCACACCATTTCACCTTTACTTTTAATCACAAATGCATGCTCACATTTACCCACACATTTACAAATATGCACACTCCCTCTCACTTAAACACACTCTCCCCCGAAAGCACGCACACAACATATATTTAAAATCTTATTTTGTACTTACCTCAGCTGCCAGGAAGGGTCATATTCCAACAAATTGTAATTAATTGTTTATTAGAATAATAGAGTATTATTCACTATTAGTGTAATATAAAATTGACAGAAAACAAAGTGGACCTGCTGTTGCGTTCCTGACACTGATTTTGCCCTCTGAGTGGACCATAGGTATCCTGGAGCTGAATTAATTTCTTATATCTAATTAATCCTCCACAAATATGTGCACATAGGCTTAAAATGTTTAAAACTATTTTAGAGCAGTGATTGAGCAACCCTATTAATAGATAGTGGGACCATTGTATCCAGATGACTCCTCAGATGCAATTAAATTACAAGACACTGATCCGTACAGTATACCACGGCTTGCCAGCGGGAGACCGTGCCATTAATTCACACATCTCCTTCGCTATTCTAACTCCTGGGGGTTTGACAGAGAGAAGAAGGAAAGGAAAATTAAAGCAAGTGATAGGCCAGTTTCTCTCAAAGTCTCTAGACTAAACCATCCTGCATCAGCCCTCCCTAAGTTTAAGAACACCTAATTGGAGATCCCTCCTTCTACTGTGTCATTCTATTGTTTTTGATGAGAAAAGACACACCCATAGCTTGGTGGACAAAGATGGAGGTCACAGACTCATACAGTTAGTGCAGTCAAGACATTAGTTCACTGGGTTTAAATACCCATCTGCAGGGGCCTGTCTGTAACCTAAAGTCCTCAGATTCGATTCCTGCCAAGACGACGCAGCTTCTCTTCAATATGGGGGTTACCAAAACAAGAAATAAACAAGTTCGATCACTGTAGTTGTGTTACAAACATTTTAAAGTGTCTTTCCGCTCTGGTGGCTGTGTTGAGCTCTGCGTGAGTGCATACGTTTATTCATTTATTTACATATTGAGTACTGAAATGCATCGGTATTTCTGACAGTCAGGGGACTGTTTGCCTTTCAGAGATGAGGCGCATGCAACCAACACACTACCCGCAATGCAGTGCGACCATGGTTTGATTTTGTGGATGCATGCTTCACAATGACAGCAGGTTTTCCACTTAGTTTCTGATTTGGGAAAAACTCTTGACATACATTCTAATGCACGTCTTTCTGAAAATCTGTTTTGAAATGTGTTGTCTTTCTTTCTGTGTGGAAGGAATCGGTGTCTCCAGATGGATTTACTTTTCCAACAGAAGCAGGCGCCAGCTGGTACTTTGCATGCTATAATATGAAAATAAATAAACACCGCCCCACTAATTAAATGGAGGATCGTCCTCCCCTGTGGGCAGCCCTCTCACAGCTGCAGGGCTCATCACTGCAGACAGAGAGACGCAAATATCTTCAAGATGGTGATATCGAACCAAGGTCTTGTCTGTCCGTGGAATTCAGAATTTTCTGACTGTTAGTATTATGGTCAGGAAAAAGGTCTGCCCGCAGTTCTCACATTTTGATCCACAAAACCAGTAATATGTCGATTTTTGGCAATTAGTTCAGCTTACAACAGTGAAAAATCCTCTAAAACACTCGTTATGAGTGGCCTCTTATTTCTGATGACGCCACTAACAGCCGCTAACAGCAACTAAGATCTCCGGGTCTTTAAATGAGGAATTACTATGAGAATCAGACCAGGAATTAACGCCCCCCCTAGTAATTCCTCATTCATTAATGCTCCATCAATGTCCAACTCGTAATGAACTGCAAACACCCCCCCTCTTTGAAAACATCTTGTCTTAATTAAATGTCAGCGCTGTTAATACCATGGCCAGTATTAAATCCACCCTGAACCTTATTCCCACAACTGTAGGTTCCTGCTGTTTGTGACATTTTTGTCATCTTTTTCTTTATCTGTCTTTCCGATCTGTGTGCTTTTCCTCTTTTGCACTCAATAAACATTTGATACGGGAAAAATAAGTTCTAGGCCCCAAAAATAAGTCCTGGTGCACCCCAACAGCGACCACCAGTTTAAATTAAGCACTGGATATCATACTACCTGGGGACACAAGATGCTCTTGGTCAGTGGTTCCTCACTCGGAGGGAGGGGGAGGTGGGAGGCTGAGTAAATTCACGAATAAGGGGGTAGAGCATAATCTGACTTTGGAAAATGGGCCAAGGCCACTTCCATAAAGGTGTACCACAGACCACAGAGTCATCTGTTTATCTAGCTAGTTGTGAAGCCAACTTGCTTCTGGGGCACAGCAACAACAAAAGAGTCAACCTAAGAAGAAAAATAGCAACAAGCATTTGCAATGCAATGAGTCTCGTGTTTGCTCGAGTTAGAGCTATTAACGTAAATTCCTAACTGGACTTTTCTTGCCACTTAAATTGAAAATGAAAAATAAAACAGTTGACATAAGCGAGCAGATTCAAAGCGCCATGGCCGCTATGAGCATGAGCACGAATGAGAGACACACAAAGAAATAGAAGTTTGCTCACCCTCAAGCGTATTGCCAATCGTGCAACTATCCATGTTACAGGGGCAATCTGCAAGGCAGTAACAAAACTGCCCCAAGGAGGGACAAACGTAAATCTTTTACCAATGATGATAAAGTATTTTTGAAAGGGAAGCCCACAAATGAGTGACAGTGATGGGCATGTGGAGGGCGTGGTTAAAAGCCCCCCATAGTTTTAACAGGTAAAAGTGCTTGCACTCGACCTGAAAACGTGGTGCAGTAAGGACGTGCAATCATCAGAGTTTGTGCTCACCTCACCTGCTTTTGTAGCAGCAGTTTTCTTGGAAAGCCATCCTGCCACTTCTGGCGAGGGCAAGTGTGGGCTTCAAGGCACTCTGTTGATTTCTTTGGACTCATTGGGCTTATTGTCTGCCAGGAGCCAACTCGAACATTCCTCCAACTTCATCTAATGTAAAAAAGTCCTTCCCAGATGTAGTTTTAAAACTACACACCCTTAAAATTTCTCAAAAGGTAAACACACACTCCACGTAGTTCTGATGCAGAAAATGTAAATTCCACTCACCACTAATGTTAAGCTTCTAGCTTTTGTGGGAGTTAAAGCTCAATCTCTCGTCACTGAATAATTCATTGTGATATTCGGAAATATATAACATATGTTCCATACATTCTTATTGAAAATGTATAAAAGAGATTCAGACACCCAGTCAAGTGCCATGGTTAACATCCAAACATAATGCTAAATTGAGGCATTCGTCTAAACACCAACAGGCTGAGCATCTGCTGAAGCGATGCCCAAAATTAAATGTTAAGAGGGCTGGTAGTCAATCTGTTCAATGCTGTAGCATGTCTTTGGGGAAACAGCGCCAAATATAATTGTCAGACAAGAACCTAGGGCATATTTACAAGCCCCTAGAGCCTCCTTGTGCTACCCCAGCATCATTTTATTTACGCTAAGACGGCCTTTTCCCCATCCCAGAATTATAAAGTGGAGCAAGGCAAGCAGGTGCAACTTTGTAACCCCTTGTGCCACATTATGCCTGCACCAAGCATAGTGTTTGCAAAGGGGGCGTTCCCCGGTTAGGAGGCCCAGAGAAATGGTGCAGTGAAATTTACACAATTTCACTGGGCCATTTGCCCCATCATTTTTAACACCTGTCCAAGGCAGGCATTAAGGTCATGCCCTCATTGTTTCCAATGGGCCTCTTCAAGCATAGCTGGACTAGCGCCATAACTTTTGGTGCTGGTCGACTAACGCGCCACAATAACGTTAAAAATGTTGACGTTATTGTGCTAACATGCTCCATGGTGTGCCGTATTTTAAATACTGCACTACCATGGTGATATTAGGGAGTGTAGGGGGCGCAAGAAAAATGGCGCATCATAGATATTGCGCCACTTTCTTGTAAATATGCCCCCAAGACTGCTGGGATTGATTGTGCATTCCATTTCTTTTGTACCCATGTTGACCTTACTCATACTTTCTAGTCATTCATAAGTCTTTGCTATGACGTTTCACAACAAACATGCCCACGGAACTGTAGTGCAAATAAACATTGGTAAAGCCAGCAGGTCTGGTCTATGAGAGCTACTAGGTTTGACAAAGTTTTGTAGCCATGATGTATAGCAGCATGGCATCTCTACAGCATGTCTAAAACTAATTGAAAATAAAAAAGTACTTTGGCGCGGGCAGCTCTGATGAGTTTCTTTTAAAGTATGGGCCGCATCACAATGCATTTTACAAATTATTTTAGCCTTGTGCTCCCCGAGGCAAGACAAAGTGGCTGATGGTAAGCACTTGGGAATGGAGGGTGGGCAGGAGGCACTGGAGGCAAGGAGAGAGAGTAGGAGAAGAAGAAGGAGGGTGAGGGAGAATGAGAGGTAGAGAGAAAGGGGGAGGAAGAGGGATTAGAGATAAAGAGAAAGGAGAGGGGGAAGAGAAAGATAAGAGAGAAAGAGAGGGAGCCAGAGAGAGGCACAAAGAGAGTGGCAGAGAAAACCAGAAAGTAAAATACAGTCAGACAGAGAGACAACGTTCCACAAAGAGACAGCTAAAGATACAGATAATGTCAGCGAGGAGATAGTGAATGAAACAGAGTGAAAGAAAGATTGGAAGACATCTACCAAGCCAGAGAGCCATGCAGACACAGGAGACACATCAATAAAGGGTAGACAGAGATAGACAGAGAGATGGACAGATGGGCGGATGGATGGCTACAGGTCCAGAAATGTACAGTTATTTCAAATAAATTCACGGGGAATCCATATTTCAGTGTTGTGCATCATGTGAAACATAAAACGTCAGCTGGATATGCTGCAGATTGGAAAATAGAAGGGCATCAGGAAAAGGCAGCCACATTTACATTACAAATACATTTCTTTGAATAAAATTGGCTTCCACAGCAGAAATCTGCTGATAAATGTGGTAATGCTCTTTTCCTTGATATTTCACCTTCAGCATTTTGCACTGAGAAGTGATATTCTGTTCTCTAGCTGCCAATTAGTGAATGGATAATGACAGAATGAAGACTAAATTATGAGCGAGAATGAGGCTTCGTGCTAAATCAAATACCCATGATAAGTAGGTATCACAGATAGGATGGGTAAACAACTAAAAGTGTGAAGGTTCAGGTGAGAATGATAGTGGATGTTATCTTTTGAAAATAACTTCCAGTTTTAATACACTGGAGAGAGGAGTAGCCCCACGGCTGAAAAAATAGTCTTCTACCATGTCAATGCCAACCTTGTGGTCTGCCCAAATTAATGTTTCCTTTTATATTGATATGTCTTCCCTACTAAAATGAAGGTGAAATATATCCAGGCGGACATTTTCGGAGGACAAGTTGGTACTAACCCATGACACAACAAGAGTCACTCAGATGTAACATAAAGTTTCATGAGTGGAACAGCTGTGTGATATTGAAAACGTGAGATCAATCCTGCTTTGTCATTGGTGTAATCTAGTGATGTAGCAGACATTAATCACCATCTGGTGTCTTACCTCACATGTGCATTATGCCAGTCTGGCTAGGGGTTGAGTCATTTTTAAATGCATTTTTTTTTATACAATGTCAACTTGGCCCAAAGGCGTTAGCGTGCTTTACATAAGCATCCGATTACATGGCACACTTTCAGGAACAGGGAGATTAAGTGATTTGCCCAGTATCTCAGGATGTTGAGATGAGCTGTGACTAGAATCTGGATCCCAGGTTCCAAAGTCGGCAACCCTGGACGCTAGGCCACATCTTATCTGACCTGTGCTGAACCGACTGGAGATCTAGCAGAAGCATGAAAAATAGGCCTTTATGAAGGTGTGGAGGCTAATATCCACCTTTGAAGGTTTACATAGGTTCTCCTAGCGTTACCAACTTCGAATGTTCTTTCATTTGCTGTCTTGCTCATTTAGCATTTTTGTATAACATTAAGCAGTATCCCATCCTTTACAGTTAGGGTTTCCGACTTTAAATGAATACTTTGTGTGATTTCCAATTGATTGTTGTCAGTCTTTTCCCAAATTAAAACAAATCTGTGGTTAACAGTATTTGCACTTTTTTTAGACCAAACATTTTGCCTGCGGGTTTTCCAGTAGAAAATAAAATGGAGATTTTAACTCATAACATTTAATTCCAAGAGGAACCAAAAGTGGGGCCTCTCCCAGATAAGATTCATAGGTGAGCCCTTACCAAAGACAGTGTCTGGATATCAATCTGTAGCACTTAAAGGCAGACTGACGAGGAGTCGTACATTTAACAGCCTTTATCGTTAGGCCTCCTGAAAAGATGACAGAGTAAACATGGTATCAAACACAGAATCAATTACATACCCAGGAACAACTAACTCCTCCAGAGACAGACTTGCCTCTCAGAGCCAACAGTTTGTCTTAAAGTCTCTTGACTTCTCTATAAGGCAAGCTGTGTGTGAAATCACCAGTTAGAAAGACCAGAGTTATAGGCTTTGTTGAACTTAGCTTCATCCATCCTATCTATCTCAGCAACCACTCACCAGAAAACACATAGCCCCAGTAATGATCACACCCTCCTGGTGATAGCATATCACAAAGTAACCAGAGTAAATGTATGCACCTTCGCTTGAGGGGTCAGGACTATTCATAATAGCCAACAATAGTCACATAATCAACCACAAACCTTGGGTTCTGGAGTAGTGTGCTACTCTCCATAAAGTACTTCAACGCCTCGTCAGTGGTAGTAAGTGCTATATATAAATACAATTACAATTGCTGCATGCCACCTGAAATGAAGGTAGACTCATGTACCTTGGGCTGGCTCGGACAAGAGCTAAGCAATTTTTGTTAGGTATAATTTGCTGGATTTAAAGTGAAATGTCTAGTTTGGGAGCCAGCCTTCAATCTGTTAAACAAAAACCATAAGTGCTGGGGCCTAGAGATTATTTTAGGAGTCTGCCTTGGCACTGCTAAATGCCAGTTTGCAGAATTCTAAGTCAGACTAGTCTTATTCCACCTCACACCTCTCTTTTCCACCACCCTACACTTCCAATCTCTTTATGTCACCCTTACGGGTACTTTTTATCCATGGTTTACCCCTTGTCACAGTTATCATATTCTTCTTTGTCCTACCTGGCACAAATTAAACAGAAACAAGGCGTGAATAATTAACCTTGATGATTTGCCTTAAAGGAGGTAAGGGAAGGTAAAAGAAGCGACAGCTTTTCCGGCACCACTCAGCTATGGCTGAGGTCCTTTCCTTCACTGCCAGGCTAGTGCCACAAGGAACTGTATTCTTGAGAAGGCATTTACTTGCTTTGCAAATAAAATAATGTATGGAAAATAAATGTGTAAATTCAAATAGTGTCAGGCATGCTTTAAGAACAATTCTCTTGTTTAAACAAGACATAAGGAAGAAGCTAAAGGAACATCATCACAAACATCACATCACCTGAAGCACGGTGCCCCATTTTCTGTGGGCACGTGAGACATTCTATATCAGAGAGAGGCGATAAAGGTCTGTGATATTGTTCCTCTGCTGAAGGAATATTAACACCTACAGAAAAGCTGAACTAACCAGTGTTGTGCAGGTTCACAATCCAAGGGTTTTATTACAGAGAACACACTAGGCAGGAGCCCAGACCGAAGGAAATGGTCCGATCTACAACGTATCCCTCTTTTTTCAGTGACATGCAGGCCATATAATTCATCCACTTGCCTAAAATATGTTGGACTTCTGAATACTTTCCCTCTTTTCAGTAAGAGCCTGTCTCTTCATCACTCGGAGGCCCTTTTGCTCTGGGATTCTTCCATCTGTGCAGACTATTTTAGAACATATACCGTTTCCTTCTCTAGAGTTTATTTTAAGGAGAAACGTTTTAAAAACAGACACACCACTTAAATTAAAGACCTTTGGAAAATGTACAGTTATGTAAGGAGTAGAAAAGTATTGCAGAAAATGTGGTTAGTTTTCCAGTGGACAGAATTTCTCGAAGTAACTACTGTGCTGAAGTCGTTTTTTTTGTATTTCGCATGCATGTCATCTGGAGGGATACCAGAGAGGTAACCATCTGCTTAAAGCTGCCTCACCTTCGGGTCCCCATAAACCCACCAGTCAGTGCAGCCACCACAATACCTTGGAGCTCAACCAAGCGCACCTCCAACCCTGGTGCTGTGCGCCTGAGTCACTAGTCTGCAAGATTATTGAGGGTACACACTTGGAGCAGCTTGTGTCATCCATTCTACCCAGCTTAAGTCGGCTCAGTTTGTTTTGGGGTGGCTACTCCCTGAAAGGTCTTCTTGGAAGAAATGATGTGGGCTTTTCCCACTGCAGTCTGTTCCCATTCAATAGCATTATCTTGTCAGAACAATGGCACTGTAATATTAATGGGGTCTGTTTACATCTAGCATCTAATGGGAGAAAAGTAGTTCTTGGTTTCCACTGACAAGCTAGATTTCTGTCTGGTGGGTTATAACCGGTGAAAATCAACTGAAACCAAAAACCTGAAACCTATTTACAGTGTTATGTACTTTCTCCATGTGGCACTATTTTGATTACCTGCTTTTGGTGTAAACAGATTCAGTACTCCACTGCCCCTACTACTAGATCTGCTGTTTGTACACACCTGTAAACAAGGGAAAAACCTAAATAATTGCCACCAAACAGAAATATATTCTATTGCACAGTCAGCAAAAAATCACTCTGCAAGGCAATAAACATCTGTACATCTTAGATGGGTGTACAGCACTCTCTCATGCAAACACCATACCAACAAAACAGCAAAGGCCACACCGAGTGCTCCCATCACACCTGACTGTTTTATTCAATGCTCATCAAGACTTAAGAACAGAAATTTCAGCTAAACAAAGAAAGGAAATATTTTGCAACATAGATATGGCAATAGCATTTCCTAAATTCCCAATTCGCATTCAGGAAATGCTTTGTACATCTGAATAGGAATTGCAAATAGGTAATCCGTATTTGCGATTTCCTATTCAGGGGATCGCAAATTGCAACTTCTACAGGGTAGAAATCTCAATTTGTGATTCCTCAAAGGGCTTTGTACACCACAAAAGCCAATTTTGCATTTCTTAACGGCCTGAAATAGCGATTGGAATCGTTAAGAAATGTAAAACCACTTTGTACATCTGACCCAAAGCCACTACAAGGAAGGAAAAGTGAGATTGAAATGGCCAGAGTGTTGCCACTCGAATAATTAGATTAAATGAAATAAATTATTCTGTCTATAGCAACCCATACTTATAAATTAGATTTTTTTTACGCGAGGCGTTGAGGAATCATAGTTGAGGTATGCAGGACAAAAAACACTAGCGACAAGCACTTTATTTTATTCATTTTCGATGGGGGTTTTGGGAAGGAAGGGGCTGGAGTCAGTTCTTAATTTGTAAATGAATAAGTACCATGGCCCTAATGTTTCTAGGAAGCTCTCTGCTGCTGAATTTCTGGGTTGCCAAATACCAAGGCTGTCTAGTGTTTATTTCACCTTACGACTCTTTCATCCTCCAAAACACTCCCCCAGCCCCCATATCACACTCTTGTGGGTTCCTATTTTCTTTCTTTGCAACTGTTTTTCCACCTTTCTCTTCCTCCTTCTTTTTCCGTTTGCAGATTTTTTGTCTTTGTTATTCTGAGTCAAAGTTTGAAGATTATCAATAAGTATTGCCCCATGAAAAAGAGTGTCTGTGGGGGGACTTACCACCAAAATCTTAAATGAAGCACTATTAACGTCAATTCACCAAAATGCCAGGGGTAGCAGAAGTGACATCTCAGGCCCATCACACGCCATTTGTCCTTAAATTTCACTCTCACACAGTACTTACACACACACACACACTCACACCGACACACACTCACGCAAAACACACAGCAACCTGCAAGCAGACACACAACATACATTGAAAAGCATTTTTTCATCTGAGCTGTCACTGTGTTCCAGGCACTGACTTTGCCATCTCTGAGGCCAGGGGTCGCAAAGGCAGTGTTAGGGGTCGCATGGGGCAAGCCAGGAGTCACAGCTGCGACCCCTGGCGACCCCTAAATGACGTCCATGTGAAGCGCTGGATGATGGCAAATGAACTCATGCTCTGGTGGCTTTCATTCGTGAGCTCGAGCTCTGATTACTCCTATCTCTGTCTCTGCTGCCTCCACGGCTCGATCTACTCTCTTTTACAGCGTTAGGTCTCATTTATCTTCTACCTGAAGCTCTCCTTTATCTCCCACAGTGCAACTCACCCTCTCTCCACACGTACTGCAGCTTCCTCATGTCTCTGCAATATTTCCATCTTCCTATTTCCTGCTATGTCTGGTTTCAGTGTTTCCTTCACGGGATGTAGGTATCACAAACGTTTGTTGGAATTCTGTTACTCAGAGCCACTCTATGTAAAATGTGGGTGCAGAAAATGGTACAGGCCATTGAGGGCTACTACAGGCGCCCTATGAATCTGCTGCAAATGGCAAATAGTTTAACTCGCTAGACAACTGGCTATCACTCTGGGTAGCATTCCCACCATGTCTTTTTTCACCCACTGTGTCCCTCTAGACAGAGGCCTGCCGTAAGAAAATCAATACTGAGCTTGCACCTCGTAGGCAGGGTCACTGGAATGATGCAGCAGGAGAGAGCCAAATTATGCAGCAGGGTTGGGTAAATTATGTAGCAAGAAAAGCCAAATTCCGTGGCATAATGTGGCACAGTTGGTCATAGTATTAATTCATCATTTTCTTATTTTTACACTTGATAACAATGTCTGGGCGTATGTTGCACCTCTCTAGTACCAGTTTTATCAGCCAAATAAGCAATAAGCAACAGAAAGATGACTAGTCAAACTTTGCAAAGTCGTTCCACTGCGCAGCAACACTTGTCACTGTGTTTTTCGTAACTTTTGAACCGTTTGAGCTAGAGCATTTTTTTTTATACAATCTGCAGATTATGCAGCAGATGTTGAATTATGTGGCAAATGGGGCAAACCCAAAATTATGCAAAAAATGCTGTGGCCATACAATTACATAATTCCAGTGGCCATGCTCATAGCAACAGCCTATCCACACTGTCAGGCAAGGACGGCTCCAGAAGGCAACAGAAGCAATCCCACACTGATCTCGACATTCTTATACATTCTCAGTGAGGTAAAGCTTGGATCAGTGACCAAGAACCTGCATCTGAGCATATCTATGGCCACTTAGGACATTACATAAAACACACAAAAAGTGGTGGGAGTAATGCTTGCAAATACTCTAAACCACTAGCAATCCCTTTGGGAAGCAAAATGATGGACTGGATTGCAACCCAGTGTAAGTTTTACTTCCTGAGATTAGTTCAAGTAGTCTACACTTCAGTTCCTCTGTTCCACACCGTAAGTGCAACTAGTATGCCCAGACATACCTGTGGGTCCTGTGCTCAGTGTGCCATAGGACTCAAGCTGCACTATACTGATGAGGCCAAAGTTGGCTGAAACGGGTCTGGGGTTGCTTGTTTTCCTGTTCAGAGGGTACCAGGCATGGCAGTTTCAGCTGGGCAGTTCCTATTGGAGCAGAACCAAGACTGATTTGCATGTGGGTAGTTACTGTCGGTGGTCGCACAGAGGGCAAAAAACAACTGATCACCCGTATAGTGGCACAGCGTAATCACCAGTGGGTGAGATTAATTGCAGCACTCTGCCCACCACTGCTTTGTTTCATCAGTAAAGTAAGGAAGAACAAAGAGGAATGTTGGCTGGTGGCATGGGTTTTTCCCCCATGCTCCACTTCCCCATTCTGATGGAGTCACAAAAGTATCTGTAACACTTCTGGTCATCATGACATGAAAATAAAATGTTGCCCTTAGATGTGACTGAAAGTGACTACTGCATAACACAGATAACACTAAGGTCCAAAAAATGATAATCTTCTTCCAGTCCCAGTCTACACTTTCTGCTTTCTTATCAGGAACTGTTTTTTTTTTTAACAAAATCTCCCCAAACAACATTTTATTTTCTGTTAGTCATACAATTTCTAATGTGAATAAAGGTCAGAACCATTGTATTGGCAAATTACAGGAGGTGAAATTCCTGAAAATGAAATTTGAGTTCAATTCTGAAATTGGCAAATGCTTAAAAATCTCACTTGAACTAAAACTTACATTTTTATAGATTTTAAAATGAAAAGAAATAAACAACTCAATCTGATAGAATCTGATACAGTGAGAGTAAGAAAGAAAGTATTCAAATTTCCTAGGCTTGCGAGGCCCCTACTCCCCGCAAAGGGACAGGCATCTAATGGCATGTGGAATGATGTCCACCATGGACGAAGAAAGGCCAGGAAGGTCTGAATTGTTGCATATTGGTGCTTCAAGTAAACAGCTACCAGTGTGGGAAACAATAAGAAACTCTGGATTGAAGCTTGAATTCGAAGAGATAGGGATTAACAAAAGTGCCAATGTAACTTTATAGGGTATTGCATGTGCATAACGAAAACATGCATGTTTTTATTAAGTTATATCATGTGCCATTGTTAGAAATGGGGTCTCTGGTTGACAGTCAGTTTGCACTCTGTCCAAGCAGGGCCATTCTAGTCAGAGTAAAGGAGAAACACACCTGGGGAACCCCCACTTATCTTGGTACAAGCAGAAAGGCTTAACCCCAGAAGCAAGGAGTAAAGTATTGGTACCAACACACACAGTAATGCAGTGAAAACACTACAAAATGGACACCACACCAGTTTAGAAAAATAGATAATATTTATCTAAATTAAACAAGACCAAAACGACGAAAGTCCAACATACACAAGTCGAGATCTGAATTTTCAAAAAAATAAAAGTCTTAATTCTTAGAAAACAAGGAGAAAGTACCTGGTTTTCATAAAAAATAAAGCTGCACAGCCGAGCATGCATCAGAAAAGTCAGCAATACATTAGCTCCTTACTCGCTAGCAAGGCCTTGCGTCGTTTCCTTCTCTGGTTGGGCCGGTGATGCGCTGTTTTTCTCCCTCACAAGAGAGTGATGCGTCGATTTCCAGACAAGGCACCTCAGATCTGGGCAGGCTTTGCGTCAATCTTTCTCACCCAGCGAGGTTGAGTTGAAATCCGGTCGCACAGTGTCAGAAAACTGTGCTGGGTGGGGTTTGCGTTGTTATCAGCCTTATTAACCGGGTGTTGCGCATTGTTTCTCCAGCCATGTTGCGTTGATCTCCCAGCCGCGATGCAGGTGGACCATTGATTTTAGCCGCAAAGCTTAAACCATTCTGTGACTCTCCCTGTTTGTAGATTCCCTGTCTGGGTCAGACTGACAGTTGGCCAGGTGTGAATTCCCACTAGACAGTGAGACAAATGGAGCTGGGGAGTAGCCTGCATATCCTGATGGGCCATCTGAGCTAGAGTGGAGGGAGGAGTGGGCACTTACACCTGTATGGGCTAAGCCTGCTCTCACACAACACAGTCTCCAACCCCCTGGTGTGAGCCTGGAGCCTGGCCTATGCAATGCAGGATCTTACAAACAAGAGAGACTTTCCTTTGAAGTTTGCCTACTTCACAGGCAGAAAGAAATATAAGTAGCGGACCCAAAACCCGTGAAAATCAGATTACTTCAAGGATTCAAGAAGAACCTCTGCCAAGGAGAAGAGCTGAGGAGAAGTGATGTCCCTGCCTGTAACTGTGGTTTGGTAGGCTAGCCTGCAGTTGCTGCTTCTGCCTGTGAAAGGGGACAAAGACTGGATTTTCTTGTGCATTCCTGCTTGAGAAGAATCTCCGAGGGCTTGAGTTGAGCTTGCCTCCTGTTGTTGAAGTCTCAGGGCCATCAAATACTTCTCTCTGCAAGCAGCTGGACACTCTGGTGAGACTCCTGCCAAGTGGTGCCCTATCCAGTCCTTGGGCCTTTGAAAGGTGAAGCAGGTGGAAAAGGACTGAGATCCACGCCAACACCACCATGAGGGGACATTTATGACACACCTTCTGCAACGCAGCTGATAAACAGGCCCTGGGCACCTCTAGTGACTTTTACTAGGGACTTACCAGTAAATCAAATATGCAAATCAGGGACAGCCAATTAAACATACAATTTACACAGGAGCACTTGCACTTTAGCACTGTTCAGAAGTGGTTAAGTGCCCAGAGTACAAAAACAGAGTCCAGCACACAGTCAAAACAGGGAAAGCAGAGGCAAAAAATACAGGGGAGACCGCGCCAAGAATGTCAGGTCTAACAGCCATGTTATATAACGTCAGGTCATTTCATGCCATGCTACTGCCATTTTATAGAACACATTCTGATAGTGGATTCTTAGCGATTTCGTAAGACCTATCTCTTTCCACATGGTTTCTAGATTTGTTTCATTGCCAATCGTACTGTGATTCACCATGTGATGGTGTGCTATTTGTATTGTGTGTTTTGTCAAATCCTCTGTCGGGCCATTCCTATATTATCAAACTGTATTTATGTGAGTGGAGTTTAAGGGTTTAGGCTGTAGGGAAGTTCTGTTTTTACATCTTCTAGGTGTATAGACTATCTAATTGCCTTGGAGATGGAGAGGTGTGTGGCGGGTGTTCTTTGTGATGAGTGGTGCTGAGTACATTGATGGTGCACTTGGGCCATGTATTTATATAGAGAATTGTGTTCAATGTGATTTCTTGGGTGTAGGTCTGTTGTCTGTTATGTTAGAAAGTGTTTCGTGCACAATAATAGCAAGCCATATGGCATATTTGTGTGTATGTTGGATGTATGCCAGGTGTTCTGTCTAACATGTTCTGATGGATGTTTGTCTTTGTTGCTACTTAGTGGGTAGTACACCATGAGGCGTTCAATGGTTACCAACATGCATACATGAGCTGTGTTTGGTGTATGAAATGCATTCTTTTTAACATGTGCTATTGTAAGTTTAAGTTCATCGTTTCATAGTCATCAATACTGTTCAGAGTGGTGTAGGAATCACTGTTAGGAAATCGGTATCTTTCTACATAGCATTTTGCATTTCCTAAATAGCGATATTTATGGGTGCAAGCGAAATTTCCATTGAGTCATAAAATTGTGAACCACTTATTTTTTACACCCTTTTCACTTTTGGACCTTTCATACAGCTGAACAAAATTTGGCCTGGCAAAGTTCAGTATATAATTTGAAAAAAACAACGTTTAAGTTATGACACAATAACCAACGCTTAAAGAAA
Organism: Pleurodeles waltl; assembly: GCF_031143425.1. Taxonomy (NCBI): domain Eukaryota; kingdom Metazoa; phylum Chordata; class Amphibia; order Caudata; family Salamandridae; genus Pleurodeles; species Pleurodeles waltl. The sequence goes on from NC_090437.1 coordinate 46,125,368, forward strand.
ACTCTGAAATTCATAAATGAAAAACATAGTTAAAATTACCACTTAAAACCCGAAAAACTTTTAAATCAAGTTATTGCTAAATCCATGATCCATGATCTATAAACGATACATGATTATTGGGGGTTAGAGTGAGTGAGGTTTGTAAGTGGCAACATGTGTATTTATATATATATATATATATATATATATATATATATATATATATACCTAAATATCTATAATATATATATTTAAACATGTCCACAAATATATATTATGTGTATATATATATATATATATCCTTCCATACAATTGCTCACAAACAAGCTCCAAATGGCCCAAGAGGGGTGGTGCAGCAAAAAAATACCAGCAGAGCACTCCGGTTAATCTCTTCTTAACCATAAAATCAATATATATTAGCAGCACTCTCAGGAGGTCAAAAGAGAAAGAAGTTTATTCAACACAACGCGTTTCGGCTGATTAGCAGCCTTGGTCACGTGCCAAAGGCTGCTAGTCAGCCGAAACGCGTTGTGTTGAATAAACTTCTTTCTCTTTTAACCTCCTGAGAGTGCTGCTAATATATATTGATTTTATGGTTAAGAATATATATATATATATATATATATATATATATATATATATATATATATATATAATAGAAAACGTAGCAAATAAAATGGAAAGTGTAACCCATATATATATATATATATATATATATATATATATATATATATATATGAATCCCACAGATGCCGGAAACCCGAGGCTGCTTTCACAATGACGGTCCGGGCGTGGATCCAGCTCTCCACCCATATGCAAACAGTTCCTCCAAAATAATAGACGAATGCCCGGACAACAAATTGAAGTCATATACACATTTAATACCAAAATGATTCCTCTCAAAACAACGCGTTTCAGCCATAGCCTAGCTCACGTATAGAGTGGGAATTGGCTGCACACATTAAGTAACCTTATCTTCCATAAACATAAATAAAGGACTAACATCAACTTATATTTACAAATAGCAAAACGTGTAGGCGCCATATTTGAATAACCAAATATGCATGAAACAGATCTTCAAACACACAAACAGTTCATATGCCATATAGCTAATTATCATAAATATATCATAAATATGTCTATATTCGTTTTGGTAAATACTTATAATAGTCATATTTCATTAATTAATGTTGATTATTTTTTTATTATGATAAAACCCTTAATAAGATAGAATAAAGCAATATGACGTAAATATTACTGTAAAACTACATTTTTTAAAGTCTATATAAGTTAATAATTCCTTTAGTATTGAGCAATAAATCAAAAATCCATGCTATAACTGATTATAGACCATCCTATAGTTGCGCCATCCAAATCCTATGTGAAAACCCAAAAGATTCTAATGAACTCCACAATAAGTTTTTTTTATAAGATCTTTGGTTATCAATATCAGTGCACAGCCCAATCTACACTACTGTATGAAAAAATATATAAACACATTTAAAAAAAAATATTAAAAAAATAATTTTAATATATATATTTTTGAATTTTTTTACATTTTTTAAATAGTATGAGATGCATAAATATCGTTAAAATTGTTGTTACAAAATTAGTTAGCAGCAAACAAAATCAGCAAACTGATTCAGCCCAATTGTACATTCATTTCCTCACTAGAATTTAAGCCTGTAGGACTCAGGGTATTAAGCCTAATAATCATCTTGGATTCCAGAATCCTCAGTCTTCTCTCTCTGTTACCACCCCTAACAGTGGGTACGATTTGATCCAGAACAGCAAAACTTAATAGCTGTTCATCACTCCTATGTTTCTCATGAAAGTGTCTAGCAACAGGATAGTTCCGATCATGGTTTCGGATGGCTCTGATATGCTCCAACACCCTTTTCTTGGCTCTATGTATAGTACTGGCCACCTATAGTTTCTTGCATGGGCAGGACAGACAATAAATACCTTAGTCTGGGAGCGGACTTGTTATCTGTTTCCCTGCCCGCGCTAATATGGGCAAGTAGGGAAATAGATCAAAAAAAGTGCTCATGCACGAAGCAGCATTAGTAGCTGCTCCCTACAGACAGAAGCAATGCCAGCACCCGCAGCATGCATGGAGCTGGCTGGGGCCGTAGGGGCCTTGATCCTTCCCCTGCTGCCCCAGCAAGAGAACTGTGGGTGCCCTGGTTGGGCACTAGGGCACCCACCTTTTAGCAATGTGGGCCCAAGGGATGGGGTCCCCAGGGGCTAAAGAGGCTTGGGAAAGGGGGCTGCGCAGTTCCCCTCCCCTTTTTCACATATTTGTACAGCCCTGAGGATAGTGTGCCCAGGGCCTAAAGAGGCTTTGGAAGGAGGGCTCCATGACCCACCTCTCCTTTATTTGTAATAATGGCCCTGGGGGATGGGGTCACCAGGGCCTAACAACGCTCCGGGAGTGGGGGCTTTTGGGCCACCCCCACCTTAGTTTTTAGAAACAGTACTTGGGGATGGGGTCCTCAGGGCCTAACAAGGCTCAGGGAGGAAGGACACGCAGCCCTCCTCCTTTTAATGAAAATAAATGACCCTGGGAGATGGAGACGTTTAAGTTATGGTTAGCTTTAGTTATAACACAATAACCAACGCGTAAAGAAAACTCTGAAATTCATAAATTAAAAACATAGTTAAAATGTAGTTAAAATTACCAATTAAAACCCGAAAAACTTTGAAATCAAGTTATTGCTAAATCCATGATCAATACACTGAACAACAGCAATACAAAATGCAGTATGACGCAACAACACACTCTATGCCAAAGGTCTTCAAACTGGGGGATGGGCCCCCATCTAGGGAACTCAGTCTATCTCAGTGTGGGTGCCAGGCACTGGTCAAGAGGAGCATTGTACTGAAAACAACGCTGCATATTTATTGAAGAAAACAGAGTGGCAGTGAGTCACTCTGTAATGCACAATCAGTAACATCTTTTGTCACCAATGCCCTGGCTGAGAGTAGGTGCCAAATGGAAAGGGGTCCAAATAACCTTTAAGGTCTCCCCCTATTTCTGATAAAGGATCACACTGCGGATACCTTTACACGTTAGGGAGACCAGGCTGGCCATGCATGTGTATAACCATGTCTTTGATTACATTTGACACAGACAACTGAACTTAGCTGCAATGTTTGAATTGTAAAATACGTTTTGAGCTACTAATTTTGCAGAATAATTGTGAAAAATATGTTTGTCATTCTGGGGGTCCCGGCGGAGATTTTTTTTTATAAGAGGAAGGCCGCAGTATTTAAACGTTTGAAGAGCACTGCTCTGTACCCAGTGCTAGTATACCACATCGAACGATTCCACAGGAATATGAGTCAATATCTTTTTTTTTAATATCTACTGTTTGACTCACTCGGGAAGGATTAAACTTGAACTGATCACTCCAGTGTGGTTTGGACTGTTCGCTAAACAGGGACCTTGTTTCAACAATAATTGGACTACTGTTGTTATTTCAATTTAATTTTTTTGAAGCATGGGGGTTTTTAGATACACATTAAGGTTTATTTTCTGTATGTGTCCTTTGTGCCAATTATGATAAATGTTGGATCAATTGAAGATATAGCCTAATTATGAGTTGTATATTCATATCTGTATATTTTGTTTTTCTAGGGCTGGTAGTGAATCATACTTATAGGTGAGTCACACGGATACATTTTCTGTGACAGCCTTTAGTGGAGGGTGCTTTGTTGCTTGGCACTTTAGTTTACTTAAGTCTCTAGTACCCTCATTTGACAAAGCCTGTCTTTGGACCTACAGCTCTATAATCCATAAATCGCACGTCGAATGTGATGCTAGTGACCTCACAATATTTGCAACAATATTCACTTCCTCAGCTCATTTTGTTTTCAATTTTACTAGTCTGGAGAACACGATTTAGATTATGGCTCACACCATTAGAAGCTTGTGGCCATAACTTCTATCACGCAGAAGCTCACACGTGAGATACTTTAAAGAGATTAATAGTACAGTGGTCTAAGTGCCTACTCATACGCCTGCAGGTCGGATGAATAACTCATCCTTTTATCCTTAGGGAAGAAAACGATTCATTTGAGTCTGAATAACCCTCTATCAGACATTCACTCCTAGAGGGTCAGTGATTTCAGCACTCCCTGCTGACATCTTGTGACCTTCATCTGCAAGCCAAGCATTCAAAGCCCCAGGGCTAACCATGTCTTCCTTACTTCAGAGGTCGAGTAACCGAGTAAATGTAAACTGATTGATATTAGCAGCGTGTACCTACCGTGCATAGAGACGGAAAGGATGCTGTCATGCGCTACGAAACACGTTATTTTCGCGTGTTACCACTTTAAATGGCGCCGCCCACAAATGCAGCTGCCGCCATGTTGTTGGATGTGTCTGTTGCTATCGAGGTTTGTGGCCCGAGCTCAGTATGCTTTAATGTCCGCCCGCCTCATTGTTTTCTCTAATTATTGCTCCGCTTTCTAAAGAAAGCCTTGGCTTGTTTTGCTAATGCACCAGTGAGCCCGGAGAGGTCCAAAGCTCCGGAAATGTCTGCACAATGATCGCTTTGGTTAATCCATGGACGTTATAATGGGGGGTGGTGGGGGAGGGTTGGGGGTAATTAAGGCCGATGTGAAAAGGGGGAACCATATGTTTCCATGCATACCTCGAATACAGGCAGTTTAAGCCGTCGCGCTACAGTAATTATCCTATTAATTTGGTAATACTTAAAAAAAGTAAACGTGTCATTTACTGTGAAAAGAAGCTGCAATTTTCTAGGTTTCTTGCCAGTGGCAGGCACAGCTGTGTTCCTGTTAACAGCTGATAGCAATACTCTAGTACATCAGCTGCTTAAAAACAGAAACGTGCTTTACAAAATGATTGTCAAAGCCCAACGTGTAGGCTTTTGTACAGTGAAAAGGTTTTCCCAACATTAACACCACAGGTACACCATGGGCAGCAGATGTGCAATCTATGTTTACACAAATAGAATGGGTAGAGTAAACTTCACGCCCCCCCCCCCCCCCCGCATACACACACCACACACACACCAACATTTTACAACACAGTCAAGCAGCAAACATTACTAGTTTCCCTCTTCATAGGAAACAGTTGCAGCACAAACTGGAGCAAAGCCTGCGTCCCTTGCCATTAATTCTCACAGCTATCAAGTCACATGACCTAGCTTTGGCTACAAAATATGATAGGATCACAGGTAAAGCTAGAATAATGTTAGGGTGCATAGAATATATACAGCCAACAGGAAAAAAATAGTTATGCTATCACTGTATATATCCAAAGTATTGTGTCTGTTATTGCGTCCAGTTCAGGACTTCATACCTGGAATGATATATTCCGGTCCAGAAACCACATATAGAGAGGTGAGTAAAGTTCTGGTCTTCCTTTTATTGTGGCCACTTCTAGGGTCCTCTCTGGGAATATTGTGTCAAGATCTGGAAGTTACTACTGCCATATTGTGTTCAGTTCTGGAAGCGTTGCCTTCATATAGACTGATGTTCTCAATTCCCCAAAACACATCTGTAGTATTGGGTCAAGGACTGGATGGCCAACTGACCTTCTGTGTCCAGTTCTGACAACAACTCTCTTGCTGTGAATTAGGTATGGAGGGCTCGTCTGGATCTCGGAGCCACATTCTGGAGGTCTTCTCTAGAGTATTGTTTCCAGTTCTGGAGGCCACCTCAAGCAGGGAAACATTGTTTACAACAATGCATTTACTACAAAATGCTTTTACAACAATGCCATTACTGCGAACATGCCTTTACTATGCATGCCTTTACTATGAATATACCTTTATCACGCATGCCTTTACACTGAATTTCTTTCTAAATGCATGACTGGTAAAGGGGTAGTTGAGGTAAAGGACTTGCAGGTAAGTACAGGTAAGTATTAAGTGGTTTAAGTAATATATATATATATATATATATATATATATATATAAATATATACATATATAGAACTGTAATCACCTAAATCTCTCCTATGCCGCGCAGTACCACTTCACAAACCACACGGAGATCACGGATGAAGGCATCACACTCAGGTTCGTTTACATACTTTACATACTTTATTGTGTATATATATATATATATATATATATATATATATATATATATAAAATAGAAAACGTAGAAAATAAATGGCAAGTTACACTTACCATTTTATTTTATACCATGGATATGTCTTTACCAACCATTCCTCTAAAACAAAATTTTTGTGATAAAGGCATTTTTTTGGTGAAAAATCTTTCATCGTAAGTGCATTTGTTGTAATGACAGATGCATTGTAATTACCATGTTGTATAGGTAGTCGTGGTAATCTGCATTCGTCGTTCCCTCATACAACCCCTTCAGCATATTGGGTTCATATTTGGAGGTCTTATAGAGAAAGTGAGACCAAATTTAGGAAGTCATATGCAAATGTTGTGCCCATTCTCGAGGCTTGCTCTGAACAATTGTATCTTGTTCTGGAGGCCACCCCAGAAGTATTATCTTCCGTTCAGCAGAATGTCTATGGCATATTATATGTGCCTTGAGACCCTCATGAGTGACTTGCAGAGCTTTATAAATCCTGATTGATTGATTGATATCCTGCTCTGGTACATTGTGTTGAGATATAGAGTTCGCAATTAAAGATTCCGTTCAGTTTTTACCAAAGTTTATTTCATACCTCAGATTTTTTTTATTCTTTTCATTCTTTTCCAATGACACAGGTCGTATGTTCCATCAAGTCCTTTCCCTGTGGTGTCTGCTTTATTCAGAGAAAGCTCTGAGTTATAAGAATATGACAAATAATAGATATGTATAATTTTCAGTGATGACACCCCCATTTCAAAAAGGCTGCCATTTTCCACTAAACTTTCCAAAAAGGTGCTAATTTCTGACTAGTTTGTGCATGGGCCAAAAGAATTGTGTATGGGGCGGGGAATGCATGGGCCCTCTCACTGAGCCATCAGAGGCCCCGGGGAACCTAACCCTGGGGCCAAAAAAAGTGTATGGGGAGGGAGATGCGCTGTCCCCCTGCCCAAGCCATCAGAGGCCCTGGGGAGCCCAACCCCAGGGCTGCAATCTTTAAATAAGGGGAGAAAGGGCCACATGACCCCCTCCCCGTGCCATGATAGTCCCCCGGAAGCCAACTCCAGGGGTCTGATTACTTTAAGAGAGGGGGGCCACGCCCACCTCCCTGAGCTCACACGCTATGTACTGGGGAGGCCAACCCTGGGACATAGCAGTTTCCATGCCCACACCAGCAAGGCCAGGGAAATATGTGTTTGCTTTCGCTTGGCAGGAGCATTTTTTTATTTCCTGCCAAGCAGGAGAAAACACCTTGTGTGCTCCCAGAATTTTATAAATGCTCCCGCCTGCTGGGAGCGGACTTGTTATCTGTTTCCCTGCCCGCGCTAATATGGGCAAATAGGGAAATAGATCAAAAAAGTGCTCCTGCACGAAGCAGCATTAGTAGCTGCTCCCTACAGAAAGAAGCAATGCCATCACCCGCAGCATGCGTGGAGCTGGCTGGGGCTGTAGGGGCCTTGATCTTTCCCCTGCTGCCCCAGCAAGAGAAGTGTGTGTGCCCTGGCTGGGCACTAGGGCACCCACCTTTTAGCAATGCGGGCCCAAGGGATGGTCACTTACCTCTTGGTCTTCTTGGACCATTTAGCTCAAACTGAGCCGACCATTAATGTGGCTTCAGCCATCATGCACAATAATAAAAAACCAAGCATAAGCCTTTGGTGTTAAATATCAAAAAAGAGAGAAAGAGGTAGCCATCTAGTGGGTGAATTTCATATTTTAAAACCAGAAAACTTGGGGCCAGTCCTTGCGTCAATGCAGGCTCTCTTGCGCAATTGTGCAAGGGAGTCTGGTTACATGCAGGACCGTTCTTGAGTTGGAAGGGATACCCTCCTTCTCTTTTGTACATTTTGCAGAATTCAGCACATTTGGAAAGAGTCAATAAAGAGGAGAAATACATTTTGGCACCATCTGAAGTTTACTGCATTTACTGCCTTTGGCATATCAGGAATGGCATCAAATGCCATGTGTGGATGTATGGAAATGCCCATGCTCCACACATGGAACTCCTACACATTGCATTACATTTCTTTACAAGGCATCCCCGTGCCAGGCTTTCTAAATCCCATTTAAGCATTTGCATTGCCCTACTACAACTTGAGTCATACAAGGCCAACTCATGTCTTTAGTAAATCTGGCCCTACCTGCTGCTTGCCTACCTTGCTGAAGAAGTTTCCTGAGGAGAATGAAGCCTAAAGGCAAGGAACCTGCAAAGGAGCCTGGACCACTTATTTCCTCTTCCACAGAGATTAGGCATGCTGCCTAATCATAACAACAAACCCCTGTGGAGGAGTGTATACTGTTGTTCAAAAGAGCTGTCATAAGGGTAAAGAGGAACAGTCCACCTATACCATCTCAAGAGAATCTGACCATCCACAGGGGTAATAAACACACACCATCCTTTCCTGAAGGTGGCCATTCTCATTAAACACAGACCATCAACCACCCTGTCCCTGGTCGTCTGTCCCTTCTGGGTGCCACAGCTTCGGAGACATTCTGGTCTTTCTGGGCTGCTGCAGGTTTCTTTGCCTCTGAAGCACTTTGTAGTTCTAGCACAAATGAGATGTAAGCTTATTGCATGACATTTCAAAGGAGCATGAGCAACCTAGAGAATAGGGAATACCATTTGCACATTTCATTTATGGTAGTGTGAAGTTTGACAGCATGGTTAAAATCGATGGAGTCTTTTCTGTACCAAGCAGGCCTCCATCCCAGCAATTCACCTTCTATTAATGTGCAGAAGAAATATATGTACAATGAATTTGAATGCTCATGAAGGGCTGGCAGTGCAGCTTTTGTATTGCATATCTGCCACACACCAACACGCATAGCTCGGGTTTACAAATTCAAACATAATGCATATGTTAATGTGCACAGATGCCAATACTTAATTTGTGCTTGTTGTTTCCGGTGCGCAGCACCGACACTTATTTTTCTGCCTCAAGCATTTACTCTGAACACAAGACACATATAGAAAAGACGAAGAAAGAGAAACACGAAAAAGCGTCACAAAGGGAGAAAGCCAAACGCTTCAAGAGTGAGCTGAATGGGCAGGGAGTGGCTTTAAATGGATTGAAGAGGCCCGAGATGGCTTCATGATTACGCTGACTCAATATTCATTGCTCGCATATTTAAGTGCAGCAGCCGCATGTTTAAGAGGAGGGCTTTGGGCACAGGCACATTTTTGTTTATAAATTAGGCACTGACAGATGCACATGCTAATTATTGATTTTCTTATTTGTGCACTTTTACAAAGCACTGAATGCAAACTTGCAGTAACCTTAAAGCACTAGAATGGAAGATACAGTGGAGACAAGTTAAAGTCCAACCAGCAAAGGGGAACCCAAAATCTGATATTCTTCATCGTAGCCCCCTGTGGGAAACTTTAAATTTGAGGTGACCTAAATCATTTTGGGTTTCAAGTTCTCCCTCTAGTACACCAGGCTTGGATTCAGGACATTCCACAACGTTGGCCACTGGAGTCATGAGACCCACATATTTGCTTGCAGGTGGTTGCAGGTGGTGGCAGCCAGCTATCCTCCATATGCCTGTCAGTAAGCACTACCTGTGCCTGTGAGTTTTGAACACGGGAAAGAGAAAATTAAGTAAGTATTAGATTATTTTGTTAACCAAATGCACAATAGGTGGATGTTGAAAGCACAACGTTTTAATTAACACTTAAGTAATATCATTCTTTGGGGTTGTGAGCATTAGAATTAATTGTAGGTAGGGTCAAAGCACATTGGACTAAGGCAAGGGCCACACTCCATCTCCAGTCAGTAACAAACTGGGATTTCAAGTTATCTATTCTTCAACTAGATACATGGAAATCAGTTGTTCCTCCAATCCAGTTCAAGGAATGTAAGTCAGGTGTCAGCATTTATGAACCACAGCTCACTATGTTTCAACACCAATAAAACGAAATCCTGCTTTTTAGATTTTCGTCCCAATGACAAGGTTGGTGGGCAACCAATCGTGGGCCTCTAATCTGTCTGCCTTTGTGCAATTACCAATCAAATGTGATGTACTTCTGACTTTTTCAGCTAGCTTGACAAACTCACCTCTACTTGCTGCTTTTACTTCATGTCATCAAACACTCCTACTGGATCTCCCGGTGTCCTCGTGTGAACCTCTTGTTTAGGCCCTGAGTCTGTCATGCCTGGCATGCCGTAAATCTCCATCCTTCAACCTCACATCAGGTTCAGTGGCCAAAATCCAGCACATCCGGATCCTGCTGCTCTCGATCTTAGCCATCGGTCCAGGTGATCCTAGAGCTCTCATTGGCTTCTCTTCCAAAAACGATGCAATTTCAAGCAGCTCTGCCGTAAGGTTTTCCATACCACCCCCTCATGGTGCGTCAATTCTGTGTTCAGCTGGTATCATCTCGCCAGGTCGCTGGGATGCAGGCCTGCCAGGGATCTCTTTGTTCCTAAACGTGGTAAAGCTTGGACTATCACACCTGCCAAGACCTGAAATCCCCTGACTCTTTACTTTCTTTCTAACATCTGCTATACAGCTTTTAATAACTGTACGAAAATCCATATATTCAACCTTTCACGCCATGCTTTTCTATTCTCCGCAACCCACCCCCCCATCATCAAAGTAGGGACAACCAGGAAATCTCTACAAAACGTCATGAATTTATTAATTCCGTCAATCAGTCATTCATTCATGCATTCATACACTGTTGAATAATATCGTTAATGTAAATTGGACCATTTTAATCCTTGGTGCTATTAGCAATGTTGTATGTAAGATGTGATATTTCATTATACTAATTATGTGGAATATTATATGAAGCGTAACATTCTGCATTGTGCCGCGTGATTAGAAACCATAGCTATTTCTACTGACAAAACAGCCAGGCTTTAATGGAAATATAGAAGTACAGGTACTCGACGACTCCCTACCTAGAGTGCCTGTGTGCTCCTGGGAAGTGCTGGGACACGCCCATCAAATGCATCGCAGCAGTGCAGAGAAGTGCACCATCAAGGTAAATCGGTGCAGGCACTGAGCGGGCAGCACCTGGCCACTTATGCAAAAGATGGTCTTCCTATTAGCGTGCTTTTCATTGGATGGCCGTTACTAAGGTGCATCTCGAGACAACAGACACAGATACCTTAGCACCTTTTAGGTAAAACGGAACATGTTTATAGGTGGCTCCAGGAATTGCAGAGACGTTTTACATGATCCTGATGTCTCACAAACGTTGATCTCCTCCTTGCATCTGATGCCCGCTTGATCATGAAGGAACAGTTTTCTCTCATGTTATTTTTATGGAAATTATGGAAGGTTATACAAAAAGATCAAATGGGAGCATACTTCCTGGAGATTCACAAATGTCTTCTTCGCAGCTTCCAAAACACTTATAATGTGTTAGGGGAAGAGTACCTGCTAAAACAATTATTAGATCATTCTAAAGCGCTTTAGCATTTAAGCATCATAATTATTATAGAAACTACGGGCCAGCCGTATAAAATGGCTTTGCCGACTCCGTCGCATGTGTTGCCCTAAGTGGGCACCTTTATGAGGGGATAACCCGATCTTACAATATACTAAAGATACGGCGAGTCACAATTGTCATTGACACCCACAAAGCACACATTATGAGTCCCAGCGAATTTCAAGGAAAAGGGGAGCCGGCAAAACAGTGCCCATCCTTGCAGTTCACAAGGAAATGCCTCAATTTATGTGACCTACTCGACAGTCACAAAGCACTGAAAAGGTACCAACTAAGGACAGAGTGTGAGTCGCGACAACTTCCTCTGCGGAAATACTTCTTCGTACACCGAGAGGGGCAGGCAGTGGTCCTAACAGTTGTGCTATTTATTGGGATTGCAACCCGTGCCTTTATTGGACAGGGACGCTAGGCCTGCACGTTTTGATGGTGTACTGCTGTCTTTTGAAAGCCTCTATCTTTTTATTCACAGATGTTCTCAATGATCCGCAAGGAATCTTCCTTGTGAATATTAATCCTTGCAAACATTATCTTTTCTATATGCCAGCTCACTACATCGGGCAAGTCCAAATTACTGGCTCGGTCACATAACCGATGCTTTGCACACGCAGAACTGTGATGAGATCTGCCAATAGTACATCTTTCGCAATAGTACTAGAATTCTAAGATGATCAAAGAATACACGTTAGGCAACCCGGATGTCATGCTGCTGACCTAGGAGCTATGGAATTTTCACGATTTCCTATGGAGCAAGTTGCAGGAAATGAGCAAAATATGTAGTTCAATGGTACTGATTTTTATTAGCACCGACTCGAAATCGTCTGCACTGGCATGGCTGATAGGTATGTGTTTAAAGTGAAAATGCATGCCTTGTAAATAGATAAAAGTTAGATAAAGAAACAAAAGGCGGGCTGTATTGAAGGCTGCTTAGCCAGTTATACAGTTCAGTTTTTTAATATGTAAAATAAAGGTTAGATAGCAACGGGGCCTTCAATGTAATTCTTCTTTAGTTTCTATGGAATAGAAAAAAAGGAAAGATTACAATCAAGGCTCCATTGTCACCCAAATGTATTTAGATATAGAAGATGGTATTGAAGTATTGGAAGCCTTCAGTATAGTCCACCTTTCCAAACCAGCTGCAGTTTAGAAAAGCTGTTGGAAAAGAATACTGGGCTGGGTAAATGAGAGGTGGTGGCAGGCATGGGGGCAGGTAGTGGACATGGAAGGTGGAAGCAGCAGGATGGACGTATGAACGATTGGCAGGCGGGAGGCACACAGAGCTCAGATGTGAAGGAAGAGGGATAGAAGGGAGAACTGAGGGGGCAGCGCAGAAGCAAAAGATGGAGCATCAGCAGAGGGATGATGATCGCAATGAGGAATGGACCGTTTCCCAGGAGGAAGTCATCAGGAGTAGACAAAAAGGCTATAGTTGTACAGTAGTCCTTCGTGCAGTTCATTTGAAGTAGGAAGATATGCTTTGACAGCCAAGAGAATGAGGTGAGAAATAAATGCTCTCTTGAGCTGAGCCAAGGTGTAACCGACACGTTTCAAGCCAAGGGATGGAAGAGGCTGCTAAAAATAGTAAATGGTTGAAGCACACCTTAAGTACATTTTAAGCAAAAGGTCTGTTTGACTGCTATGCAGTCAACCTGGACCTAAAAATGAATGTTGACCTGCATGTTGGTTTTAAGTCAAAACAAAGCACAAAGTTCATGCCTTCAAAATTCTCCCTGCAACCTTATCCTGCCGAATGCAACACTAAAATGTTTTCCTTTTAGGTTAGATGTGCATGGTACCTGTCAGTCATGGCAAACAGAGCGAGTTCATGCAAAAAGTTAATTTGTTTCTTATGTAATTCTGTAGGAACCATCATCTTTTTATCATTCCATTGAGCACGGACAACTCTGACTAAATTAATTGAAATCATTCAACTCCACAACATCATTTACACTCACAATCTTTCCTTGAAGCAATCACTCTACGAGCAACTGTAATGCGCTGTCCTCTAATACCGTCTGTTTCTATTAATCCTCATAAATTGCACCCGACAGGACTGCCTAATGTTCCCTACACCCAGTCATCCTCTTCTTCAAGACTGTTGATGCGAATTGTAGCCTGGAAAACCAGTTTGCCTTCACATTATTCACACTAGGAACATACTTGACGTTGAAGAAGTATTTTTGTAGGCAGTATAATTATTTAGCTATAGAAGATTTGCTTTGCATACACCCTTCATTGAGAACAAATCCACCAAAGGTGTGTGATTTCCATTTAACTCAAACAACATACTTACCTCCTGAAATGCTGCAAACCTAACCAGCATGCCAGCACATCTTTCTTGATGGTAGAATAGGTCCTTTCGGCACACTTTATGATTCAAATGCAACAACCCCTTTATGCTTGTCCCTAATTTGCATTAGCATGGCACGCAGACCATACGTGTTGGAATTTGTGAGAGCTTTGCTTTTGTCCCTTAGTTGAAATGGCTTAAAACATCTGTCTTTGCAATATACTCCTTTACTTCCTCAAATGCTCATTGGCAACCAAACAACTACCCCGCTTTCTTCATCAAAGACCTTAGAACATTACCCCAGTCAGGGAAATGGTTGATAAACTTAGCATAATATTCTGTAAGGCTAAGGAAACAATGTAACAGCTCTTTGGTAACTGGAGAGGCAGCCTTTTCAATAGCTTCCACGTTTTAATTTCAGCTTCATTCCCTCATTTGATAGTGTCTTAAGTATTACACCTCATGCACACCAGGTCATCACTTACCTATGCCCACTGTCAGAGTGTCATGCTCTAACTGGACAAGAACCTGTAGCAGCTCCTTATCATGCTCAAGTTTGCCTGATCCCCAGACCAAGATATCTTTTTAGAGAAACAAGCCATTCATCTTCCCACTTATTATCTGTTGCATGATGGAACACTGCAGATGCAGATGTTAACCTGAAGGGCGTGTACATAAAATGGAACACATCTTCGAGCATAACAAATTATGTGAGATACTTTGACTCCGAATGTAGATGCACCTGTTGATATTCATTTGATAGATGTAGGAATAAAAAACTTTGCCTCCTCTCCAATTTACCATTTCATCAATAAGTGAAAGGGGATGATGATCAACTCAGATAGATTTGTTTAGATCTCTTAGATCTATGCATTCATATTTTTCCATTGGCCTTATTCATCAGAACAACCACTTTGATGCCTCTTTTGGCTCTCTGACTTGGCTCGCATACAACCTGTCCAACTCTTAACAAATTCCAAAGAGCCAACTGAACACTCTTAATATTGTATACCTTAGGCTCAGCATCCTCTTTTAGCATAATGTGATCAAGTTTCTTTAAACACCCAAACTCCTCCGCAAACAGCATAGGAAATGTACACCTCCATCTCTCCACCTCACTTTCACCCATTAGCAGCACCAGAAATAGGTTTTTGGGGTCAAGTATTATCCCAAAGGATCGGTGCTCCTTCCACCCTAGTGCATATTATATCCAGCTGTCTCTCCCACTGCATTTCATATTGCTCTCTTTCATCCATGCCCTTCTCTCTGCCATGTTGTGCTTACCTTTGTGTGATCCCTCACTTCTTTTTTGCCCTTGTGCTTCTCTCTCTCCTTCTCTACATTGCTTTCACACCTGATGCTTCTCCTCCTCACGTCCTTCCTGTTGGTTGCTCCCCACCTGAGCCCTTATCTCTCACCCATTGCTTGTCTTCTCCATCCCTGTAATCCCCCTGTACTTCTTCCCGGCTCAATCCACTTTGTTCTCTTTCCCAATGCTTCTCTTCCTCCTAACCATGTTCTCCATGATGGTTGTACCACACTCTGTGTTGCTTCTGCCCCCAATTCCTTTCCCCTCCATCTTTTTTTTTAAATGTCACTGCATATTTTTTCCCTTCAGTTACCAATCCAACTTAGACTCGTAACTAAATAGAAAGAAACATATGTGTCATTTTGTAGGAGCGGGCATGCGTGGTGTGTACACTAGCAAAATGACATGGGTAGCTGCTTCAAATGCGTTTTGTTTTTTATTCTATAGCCATTCTGCACAGCATCAGGGATGTAGTGCAGCATGGCTAAATATTGGGCAAGCCAATAGATTGAAAAGGTGAGACTTACTGGATTTGGCAATACTTGTTTTTAATTATCAGCCTAAGAGGCTGAATAATCATGTTATAAAAGTAAATAAACTGAAATTTAAAATAAATAAATCAAAGTGCACAGCACTGCAAGTAGATGGATTCAGCATCTGCAGAACCCCTGGACTATTGTTGAAAAAAATGACAAGAAGAAGCAGAAGGATACAGGAAATGAAGAACGAAGCAGGCTGGGGCCCACATCACTTTGCAAGCCATTATAAAAAACATTTAAACGGAAGTAGGGGATAGAGCAAGGAAACGCATGAACTACAGTAGCGTGCTACTACATAAAAAAGGCTTCCCTCAAAACAGTCGTAGAAAAATGCAACTCATCCATTCAAAACTCTGTGGGACTAAAATGTTCGTGGGTGGGGCAAATACAAGAATAGAGAGAAAAGCCAACAAATAAAGAGTAGGCACCAAACACCCACACCCGAGACAGACAACAATTCTGTCCAATCACGAGCAATCACGAGGAAGCGGATGGCCCCAAATCCACTCCAAGTATCTAATTTCTAAGGGAAACAAGAGGTCTGCCAGTAAGAAGCTAAAGCTGTCTGTTGCTGAGTCCTAAGAAGGAAGTTTGTAGCAGCAGACCCAGCAGATAATTGCAGTTACTAGGCATTTGCTGACCCTCTGCCATGGTCCAATGACCTATACGTCCCGGATTACATTTGAAACTGTAAAATAACCGCTCAGGCCCCAAGCTGGAATCTGCCACTGTTGTCAAAGCATTTCAATAGAATCAGCAGTGACTCCAGCTCCTCAAGCAGCAAAACAGATCATACCGGCACGAACACAGGATTGCAGTGCAGTAATTAAAGCTGCTGTTCACAAATCAAAATATTAATGAGAAACGAGAAGGAATACAAAAGATATTTTGTGTCAACAGAATGAGCCACTTCGCGGAACGATAATTCCAAGAAAGCACATTCTTGCCACTGCAGTTCCTTCATTATATCTAGGTCAGACTACTTGCTTCAAATGAGCAGGGTGCAAGGCTCCTGCGTCACGCAGGGTTCTGGGAAGTATGTGTCTGTGACCTGCATGTCTGGAGCAGAGATTACGTGATGACAAGACTTGTGGTCGCCTGCAATTTCTCTGGAGCTTGGCAGCCCTTCCCGGGCTGCCCTCGGACTTCAGTGGGTCACATCAGGCTCGGTGGAGTCGCTTTGAATTTCCAGCCCAGCAGAGCATGGCCATAAAGGCAGCAGATCATCCACGGACACATAGGGCCAGATTTATGAAAAGTGGCACTGCATCTAGTGCTGTGCCACCTTTCTTGCGTCTGTTAGCGTCCCCCTCACGGCGCACCATGGCCATAGTCAGGGGGACAAGAGTCAAACCTTTTTACGCTAGTCCGGCGCTTTGCAGCACTAGCATAAAAAATGTTGATGCTAATCCTGCAAAACACCCAGAGGCCCATTGTAACCACTGGGAGGCTCTTTTTAATGCCTGCACTTAACAGGTGTTACAAAATGCAGATAAAAATGGAGCAAAGGAATCTCACAGATTCCTTTGCACCATTTTTACACCCCCCCTCCCAGCACTGGAACGCCCCGCTTGCATACATTACTACTGGTGCAGGCATAATGTGACACAAGGGTCACAAAGTGGCGCAACGCATGGATTGCACCACTTTATAAATATGGAGCAGCGTTTTTGCCCTTTCAATGCCACATTAGCGAGGAAAAAAATGATGCTAATTTAGCGAGAAAAAAATGATGCTAATGTGGCTTTGGAAAGGTGCAAGGCCACCATAAACCTGGCCCTAATTTTGGCAGTGGAGGTTAGGGAATGGAAAATATGAATCTGTTGTTTTCTTTTTGATAGCATCGATTTCAGTAACATCGACCTGCTCACATATTGCCTCCACAAAATTAACTACCAAGGTATTCATATAAAGGGGAACTGCAAAATTATTATTGTTAACTCCACATCTATTCGATGTATGATTCATTGGTAATCGATATTGTGGAGTTGACAGAAGTGCATTGTAATATTGAAACTTCAATATTCTAGTTAAATACCATTCTAAGAAGCACCGGCAAATTTTACACACCCTGAGACAGATGCATCAAAAGTTTTTCCAGGTCTGTGTCTTCGGGCAAATGCATTGATGTATGATAGGCAAAATATTTTCCCGAAGGTGTCCTGCTAGGCTAAAGTCCAACAGGTTCACGATTCTCTTTGCAAAACTGTCTCTTTAGCATAAAAATCAGATTTTTGAATGTGATACTGTTAAAAGCAGAACATAAACTCTGGGATTTTATCTTTAAGGGGTATATAGAAAGAGGGTTTGGGGCAAAATATTATGATGCCATGTGGAGCATGCCTACTTTGTGCAGTGCCACATAATGTGGCCAGAAAGGGCGGATGGAGCAACAATAACAGCAGTTTGCAAACTTTTGTGCGCAACATGTGCTCTGGTCCCTTGTTTCTCCCTCCTTTATTGTACTGAAAACAGAAAGGACTATTTGAAATGAGAACTATTTTAACATTTAAGACATAGGTAGTGGTCTAGCAAGGATGCTAGAGGCCCTAATGGAAAGAAAAAAATGGCCCCATAATCACTGATTGATGAACGGCCATAGTGGAGTTGAAGTGGACCGCTTACACCATTAGGTCTCTGTGTTCCTCCAAACAGTGCACCACCTCCAAATTGCTGAAACACTGAGGAAGGGATATGATTGAGCAAAGCCAAGAAATGTTATGAAGACCTGCACCACTACAGGGGTAAGGCATGTATTTAAAAAGGATCCACAGAAAATGTAGGAGATTATTGCCACTCTTAGCTAGAACAGACAAGAAACTTCGACAAATAACCCCATCTCTCTCTCTACTGGATCCTTCCAAATACTTTCTAATGTTTTCAAATACTGGGCCACCTCTTTTGAAGAGTACATTATGCATTTCCTTGTTATTTGAATTAAAGGGAATTTTCTAAATGTGAAATTTGTGCAATGTGTTGTGTTATGGCATAGAGATTTGATTGGCACATGTTGTACTTGTGGGTGGCCTTGAGCGTTGTCAGACTGCGGGTACTCTCACACCATGGTGGTCAAATAGAAGTCTATTCGATCCAAAATCCTTTTATTGATTGTTTTGTTGACCCATAGACTATTCTATACACATGGAAACTGTTTAAACATTAAAAATATAGAAATGCCAATTTGATAGCCATAGTCCACTACCAAAAAATGCTATTGTTAGCAGGCAACAGAACATTCTCTTTACTCACTCTAAGGTGAGCCTGTCCTCCCTCTTTAAAACCAGCTGGCCTTGGTACCATAACTCCCATTGGATGGTGAAGCCAGATGTTTCTGATACACAAAAACTCATAATCAGAATGTCTTTGGCTGTCCGTGGCCAACCGGTTCCTGCAGGATGACCCCATCACTTGCACACAGTTTTTGGGGGAATATGAGCCCAAAACATTTGATGAGTCTTGAAAGTGACAAAAGCAGATTATTAGCAATCAAGATGTGGCTCATCTTTCATTCCATTAACTGGAATCAATATATTTAGACAAAATAGTTAAAGGAACCATACACGCTCCTGTTTGTCCTGACCTTATGCGGACGCTTTACCACTGTCCTCAACGGAGCCGTCTTTCCTGGAGCTGCCTCTGGGCAGGAGCCCTGCTTCTTTTGCAGTTTCATCCCAACAGCCACCTGCACTCAGAAAGCATCCCAAAGAGGCATTCCATCTAGACACCTCCCTCTTCATGCTTGGCTCCTTATCCGCCATAACAGTGAAACAGGGCTCACAACTACCTGGGCACAAAAAGGCTTGCAAACATGAGCCTTAAAATTAACAATGGGTGTAATCATGGGAGGATCTTAGTAACTGAATCAAAGGTTTACAATGTCGAACAGGAACTCGGGCAAAGTCGGGAAATTATGTTGTTCACAAAGGTGAGAGACATTTCCAGAATTCAGCTAAGACAATGTTGAGCTTCATCTGACTCCAATTCCCTGCAGCTAAATTTCTCCTCAAATAATGACAGGACTTCAAGCTGCTGGTAAATGACTGCCCAGGAGGGGGAGCTTTCCCCATCGCCACTGACTCCTGCCCTAAGCCATAAGTGGTGGAAGGAAAACACTCCAGTAACCACCACCAACAGCTGCGGGCCGTCCTTTCACTCTCACTGAAAGCCCCAGCTTTTAGAACAGACCTGAAGGCACCTGGAATTGAAATGATGCGTCTGTTGATCAGAAGTTGCACTACGAACAGCCCTTTGCGCGGCTGACAAGTGTTAAAAAACATATGCATATTTGCAAACTACATAGTTTAGTAAAAGCCAAAGTAAATAGTCCTTTGCATTTTTAAATCCACTCACGTCTGAAGCAATGCTTCCGGCCATTATGCATCTATTTACTGAAATCACAGGTCTTGCTAATAGGCGTAAAGCGTATTGGGTATGAAAATCAGTCACTGTGCTGTTGTGTTAGATCTCTTTGAGGTGAATTTAAGGACTAATCACTACTGTGCCATTCTTTGTTGTCACATCGCACAACAGCCAGGGTAGTTATTATGGTGTCAAGGTGGCCTTATTTAGGTCATAGCGACCATTAATTACGATAAAAGCAGTCACTGAGCAAATACAGCCCCAGGCCTTTATCTCTGTATGTGGTGACATTTCAAACCACACGTCATCTCTCGCTTTGACCTGAACTAGTTCAACGGCATTAAATCCACCAGCCTTGTCCTGCGTTGCATTTATTATTGCTTCGTGTCTTTTATTCCATGACTGGGGGCGGCTGCAGTGCTCTACCTTTCCCTTCGCGTGTCCGTCCTCCTACTTGGCAACAGCGCAGACGATATGACGTCATTGATTGCTGATTGGCTGTAGTCTGATCAGAGGGGATGCTGAGCTGTATTTGGACGCTGCTCCAGGTGGAGCAAACGTGTTTCTTACTTTTAACTAAGTTAACATATACGAGAGCTCATTTCCCTAAGCTTTCTGGCTCCCATATTGTGGATTACCTTTCATCGGTACAGTAGGAAAATGCCTTCCTGCATGGGATGCAGATGGAGGCACTGCAACAGTGCATTGTGTCACCTGCGGTATGGGCCGTCCTGCACTCCGATGTGCGGTCTGGAGAGAAATAAACACAAAGGCTTCAAAGAGAAAAGCACTAGAGTGCTTTTGTGTTCATGTTATTCATGTTGTGAATACCACTGCGTCAGTGGACGTTTACATTCGAGGTGTGTTAATGTTATTAATTCAATTGGTGCTTGAGACTTTCGACTCTGGGATAGAAGGTATGGTGAGTGTATTTAATGAAAGGATATACACGTGCCTGTACCATTTCAGTAGGCCGCAAGCTAGTGGTGGTTGTGGCATGAAGTCAGTGGCTCTTCCACTGCAAGGTTGTTTGCGGTGGAGGGTTGGTGCGCCCTTGTACAAGATGTTGCAGGGATTAAGGTCAGTAGGCTCTAGGCTGTGAAGTGTAGGGCGTTGGGTTAGAAGGCCCCAGCCTCGGAGATGTTTTGGTGATAGGTCCGTGAATCATGGGATAAGAGAATTCGCTGGCATGGGGATCTGACTGTGGTGGAGTTTAATGCAGAGTTCGTTTCCCTTTGTTTTCCGTATGTATGTGTTATGCGGGACCTAAGTGCATTTGGGTGGTTGTAAAGTTATTTAGGTGTGGAGTCCTGTCTTGTAAATGAGTTGGGAGAGAGAGAGGGGAAGATTATATATATATATATATATATATATATATATATATATAGATAGAGAGAGAGAGAGAGAGAGAGAGAGAGAGAGAGAGAGAGAGAGAGTGAGTGTGTGTGTGTGTGTCTGTGACGGATAGGACCATTCCGAAGGTCCTGTAGGTCCATAGGTAGGACTGCGTTCTCTGGCTCAGCGGTATTGGTAGAAGGGTATGGAATGTAGGGGGCCATCATGTGATGATTCAACAGTTAAGCAGATAGGAGCTGGAGGCTGATCTGTGAAAACATGCTGCTCCCATTAAGCCATCCAGTCTATTTGTTATTAAGTGTATACAACCAAGAGTCAATTTCTGCATGTCAATTTCCTTCCTAGTTCTTGAGAAGAAGACCAACTTGCAATATTATGGCCACACAGTGCACTATCAAGCCCAGAAACTTTACACCGCTGTAAATGAAATGCTGTTATTACATTTACGAGCTGGTGCTATACTACAATCTTGGATGCAATTAGTAAATAAACAGGCATTGACAAAGCCAATAGGTCTGGCATTGGCTACTAGCCTTCTGGCTCAGTCAATACTTGTTTAGTCATGGCTTTTGTAAAACTTCATTTTTTTGGTGAGCGGGAAGGCCCTTGTCAATATTACAAAGATAATGCCTAAAAGCAAAAATCTTTTTTGATCTCAGGAAGCACACATTGTCATTGTAGTCCCTGGTACTGAAAGGAACTAATTTGTGTGGAGATGTGCTCATTATGAAAGAGCAGAATGCCATCACTTAAAGTGAAATGACCCAATGATTGAAGTTCGTGAACCAACCGCTGCATCCTGTATGCTGTAGCGGATTGGAGAAAAAAATAACTGACACAACAACAGACCAATGGATAAAGAGGGGTGGCTGAAAGGTACTATAAGTATGTATATTATATATATATAATTTTGTACAATTAATAGACCCAAAAATGTCTAAATATCCAGATGTTTCATAGTTTTCAGTATTTGAGATAGTTATTCATGGTTCTAGTACAAACCTATTGAGTGCTCTACGCTCATTTGTACCCTGGCAGCTGCTGAATGGCTAGAAAATATCCTGTGCTAGAATGTCTTCCTGATATTCAAACTGAAAATATAAAAAGATGGAAAAGTTCAAGCAGCTTATATTTCAAATATGTTAACTATCTATGCTAAAACAACTCAAGAAATCCCTTCGAACCCCAAGCCTTCTTGTGCCTTCAGCTCCAAGCATGTTTTGAACCATTGTGCTAGGAAATGTCCTAATGCTAGAAATGTATGACCCCATTGCAAATGGACAAGAATCTGTAAAAGACCTTTACTTTGTGGTACATTGTTGTTCTCAGTTTAATTTCCCTGGGTGCAGGGGTAGCATTATGTTATGTTGTGTCAAACTGCTATGGTTAGTTGTCAAATGTAGTGTCTCCGGCAGTTTGTTCCAGTGCCACATTGCAAGATAAGAGAATGATCTGGTTTCTATTCTATGTTGATGGATGTGTACGGGTTGAGCACAGGCCAGGGAGGAGGATCTAGGGGTTCAAGTTGCAATGTAGAATGTAGTCTTAGCCATCAAGTAATGTGGGCCTAGTCCATGAAGACCCTTGCGCACATGACAAAGGAGCTTGACTACTGGTCTCATGCACAAAGGCAGCCATCAAAGAGTTTTCAAAGGTGATATGGATGCTGATCTGGCTGGAAGTTGGCATACCTGTCTAGCAGCAGTGTTCTGGACTCTTTGGAGTTGCTTTAATGATTGTTTTTCTAAACTCACATATACAGTATTGTTGCAGTCTAAATGACTATTATGACTGCCTGTGTGGTTATTTTTGTCTACAGTTCACTGGCAGGCAGTTATGTGTGTTGAAAAGCATGGGACTTAATGGTGATCCCTGTGAGGGATTAAAATAGGCTCTGATTTGAGAGGTGGCTGATGGACAGATTGTGTTCTCTTCATTGAAAAAAAGAATGAACCCAGGGTTGGAATTTGCAATAAATACCAATCCCATGCAATCTTTCTATCAAGACAGCATGACATACAGTATCAAATGCAGCAGACAGGTCATGTGAAATAAGTGCCACGGGTCAATTCATATACAGACTGAGCCTAATTCTTAAATTGTGCTGGTGGTTTCCAGTGCTGGGCACCAGCGCTTATTTTTGAGGGCCGGCACTTATTTTTCTGCCTCAAGCATTTACTGCAAGCAAAAGACACATATCAGAAAGACAGAGGAAGAGAAAAAAGAAAAAGTGTCACAATAGGAGAAAGCAGAAAGGTGCAAGACTGAGCTGAAGGGGCCGGGAGTGGCATTAAATGAATTAAAGAGACCAGAGATGGCTTCAGGATTACGCTGCCTCAGTACTCTGTGCTCCCACATTCAATTGCAGCAGCCGTGTGTTTCAGAGGAGAGCTTTGGGCACCGGAACGTTTTTATTACAAATCAAGCACTGGCCTAATGTAATCCTTAGCTGCATGCTTTAGCAACGTCTCAGTGCTGTGACCTTGCCTGAACCCTGACTGAGAAAGAACTGGCAAGATGGTCTCTTCTAGGTAATTGACAACTGTTAGTTGACTAATTTCTCAGAAATTTTAGCTGGAAAGGCATAAAGGAAATTAGTCGATAATGAGAAAAATTTGTAGCGTCAGCCGAGGAGCAAACTATAGTGCTTCGATGCCTGTGGAAACTTAGAGGTTGCTGAAGAAAAATTGATAAGGTCCTCCAAAAAAGGACAGCAAAACATTAATTAGGTCTTTATTATGTGAAATGGGATTGGATCCTCCGGGGAGCCTGTGTGACTTGACTGCATAATTTGCTCTGTGTCCTGCTTAGAAATGCTTTCAAAGTTCTCAAACATGCATTTCAAACCTGATTTCAAATGGTTGTAAAAAGGGGTTGAATGTCAATATTGTAAATGTTTGTGATTTTGTCTAAAAAGAAAACAGAGTGTGAGGAACGTAATTCCGGGAAAGCAGGGATTAAGGCCTTACACGGCATGAGGTCTAAAGCTCCTTTACAATGTTAAAAAAATATTTCGCAGTAGCCCCGCTCACTTAAATTCTTTTGGTAAAATGATTTCTCTGGGCCATGCGGATATTTTTGTACTAACTTTTGAGAGACCCTTTAAACTCTGCTTTGATGAACTGGGATCACCTGCAAGTGCGTTCTAGTTTCTTACAGACTGATCTTTGTGCCCCAAATTCATTTGCATATCATCTCCTGTGTACTTGCTGCACTTCTTGGGTGCAATCTTACCATTCAGAAGTGGACTCTTAGTCAGCTGTCAGGAATCTAAAAGTGTAACTCAACGATGACGACAGTGAGACTGAAAGGCATTTGTGCTTGTTAGATGTCTTGTGCAAGGGGAGAATTACCTCACAGCTTGAATGATTTGCTTGCAATTTGCCTCCTTTGTAATGGAACTGGAAGGCTAACAAGCATTTGCAATGCAATGGGTCTCGGGTTTGCTCGAGTTAGAGCTATTAGTGTTGTAAGTTCCTAACTGGACTTTTCTTGCCACATAAATTGAAAATGAAATGTAAAACAGTTGACATAAGCAAGCCAATTCAAAGCGCCACAGCCGCAATGAGCATGAGCACGAAGGAGAGAGACAAAAGGAAAAAGAAGTTCGCTTGCAGTCAAACGTATTGGCAAACGTACAATTATCCACGTAACAGGGTCGATGGCCAAGGAGGTAACAAAACAGCCCCAAGGAGGATCAAACGTAAATCATTTACCAATGATAACAAAGGATTTTTAAAAGGCAAGTCCATGAACGAGTGATAGTGATGGGCATGCGGTGGGTGTGGTTAAAAGCCCACAGAAGGATTACAACATGTCAGAGCGCTTGCACGCTTGACCTAAAAAGGGATGAAATTGTTGCATCTGCACTGCCAGGCACTGAGAAGCATTAGCTCAAGCATGCCCATCATTTCTGGGGCTTGGACTTTTAAATGTACTTATCCTGCAATTGAAAGCATTCCAGGACTCCAGGAGACCTCTTAGAGATTCTTGTCCCCTCTCAGTTTCCCAAAAATGTTATTAAGCATCTTTGGAACACTGCCTGTACAACATTTCAATGTTTAACAGTGTGTGCACCAGGGCTTTGGACACTTAAAAATGTTTGAGTACTGTGTGAAATACAAGTGTGCAACTAACCCATGTGTGTGCCAGCAGTGGCCTCTCCGTACGGGGTGAGGGGCCACGCCACTCTACCCTTTTCCTGACGTGAAGAGTATCTGTCAGGCTGAACAAAAGTCAGCCTGACAGATACTCTTCTGGTTCAGGGAAGGCAGCTAGGAGTAGGACATGCGCTATATGTGCAGACTACTGTCTGCTTGAGCTGAGCTTTGCTGGGTTGAAGAAGTCACAACACTGTGGGCATGACCTCTTCCATCTACCAAAGGTGCCTCAAGGCTGTTCCCCTCATGACGAGGGGGAATGTCACTGACTGCCTCAGACCTGAGTGCTTCAGTTTTAAGCCATGAAGCGCCCAGGGCTGAGTGTCAATCAGTGACACCTCATAAGAGAGTGGGGTGGGGTCAGCAGTTTCACTGACCCCATTCCACTCTGTGATGAGTTGGGACTGTTGCCTTCCCTTATTGGCAGATCTTAGGCCAGCCAATGTGGGAAGGCAGCAGCCCCAACGCCCCTGGGACCTCCGAAGCTTCCTAGTCAGAGCTGCTGAGTTGTTTTATTTTTTTTATATTTGGTGTGTGCGTGCGTGTATGAGTGTATGTGCATTTGTTAGAGAGTGTTGTGAATGGGTGAGTGAGTGCGTGTGTGAATGAATGGGTGTGAGTGAGGTGTATGTGTGTGTGTGTAACGTACCCCCCCTCCCCCTCCCTCTTAAAATTATCGTCCGCCACTACTGTGTGCTTCTTAAGATAACAGAACTGCTACAGTGCTACATGCATAAAATGTCTCTGAAAATATTTAATGGCCACATCTCGAAAGCAGCGTGCAAATATTACAGAATTGAGCTTTGATACAGTAGCAGCCCCATTATGAGGAGTACATCTGCTTGTTAAAAGCAGAGATGAAAATTTAAACTAGGGGCCATTGCACAGAATAAACAGCTCAAAATGCACCAATGTCAAAGAAGCATGCCAAAAAATGTGACTTTTTTTTAAGGAAAAGTGTTTGGTAATGGTTAGGCTACTTTATATATGGTGAACCAACTGTCCTGAAAGAAAAGTACATAATAAACCAACATATTTGGCTACAACAATAAGGAAGCTGGGAGTAAAGACTGTATTAGCAGAGTTAAAATGTAGAGTGAGAAGTTAAATCCTTTGTTGCAATTTGTGAATTATTTTGATCAAAATATTTTATTGGGATTTCTGGAAATACAAAAACTATACCAAGGAGGAAACAAGGAGGGAAAGATAAAAGTAATTAACAAAAGACATACATATTACAAGTCATGTACAACAATATATTATTCGTAGATATCATCAATAATCGCAGAATCTTGTTGATTGATAAAAATAATGCTAAGGTATAGTGGTTGAGTCATTGAAGTTGATATGGGAGAGGGATATGCAACAGGAGATGGTAGAGGGAATGGATAATCTGTTTGTGGAGTAACAGTAACATATGTGTGTCGTACACGTACTTGTAGGAAAGGTTTAGTACAAGAACTAATAGAGGGAAGGGGAGGGGTGGAAAAGAAAGGGACAGCGTCATGTGAGTCGATAAGAAGGATTTTGGGTTATGCATAATGAAACTGGGGACAGGTATTTGTGGTCTTGAAGGAGTGACCTTGATGGATTTCACATTATGAGGATGATTTGCAATTAAATAGATCAATTGTCTCTCATATGCTTTAGGAAGCTGCTGGAGAACCTTTGTTATTGAGATATTTGCGTACTCCTTAAGTAAGTGACCCGAGCTCACCAGGTATGGTATGATACTTTGTCAATAGATTTCCAGTCTATCTATATTACTTTGATGGCAATGATGAGTAAAAGCTCAAGCAGGTAAAGAACTGTGCTAGAGAGATCGAGTGGGAGTTCTGCAAAGTGTCGACCTAGTACGATAAGTGGGAACAATAGTGGAATGGGTGTTTGGAATATTTTTTGTAGTTGAAGGGAGATATATCATCAATAGGGATGCAGGTGAGGACAACAGAAGAGTATGTGTTCTTCATCGCCAGGGGGTGAATCATATGCCCAGCATGTGTTTGCATCTTTGAGCTTGAGATGAAATAATTTTGCCGGTGTCCAGTATAAGATAGTGTGTAGCAAAGAATTTGGTTTGGGTTATCAAGGGATCAATTTGTGTTGGCATAAATGAGAGCCAATTTTTGTCCATGAGGTCTTGCCTGGGAGAGGGAGGTTTCTAGCAGAGAAATCGGAAGCCCACTTCTGTGCCAAGAGTGGATGGTGTGTATTTTTAGCAATGGTAAGTATCTTGTAGAACTTAGATGAGGAGTGACCATTCCTAAACATCAGGAGAAGCTTTTGTATTAAAGATGAATTATGGATGGGACCAAACTTGAATATCTTGGCTTTAATTTGAAGGAAGTCATAGTAATCCATATTGGAGAGTTTGTGTTTGTGTTGTAGAGAAGCAAATGTAAGCAGTTATGAGTTAGTATAAAGATACACAATCGTCAAGATCCCTTTGGATGCCCAAATCGGACTGATTATTGGGGAGTTGGGGATAGGAAATTTCTTATTGTACCACAAAGATGTAAAAGTTGATTTGCGAACATTAGTTATCAGGGCTGTGTCTAGAGAAAGAATAGCAGCTATGGTATCTTTAAAAATTGTACGGGATTGGCAATAAGGAAAGTTCTTCATCAACAGTGTAGAAAGGAGATAAAAAGGGTGTCAAGAGCCAGCAGCTGAGAAATAAAACTGTGTTTTGGTTTTTTTCAGCTGCTGGCTCAGGTGACCCAGGGTGTGAAGGGAGGGGTGGGCGGGGCTGGGCTATGGGGGGGGGGGGGGAGTGCACTAAGTGTGCATGTTAGTTTGGCCAGCTGTCTGCACAGACTCCAACGCAGTGTCTGAGTGGGAGACCAAGCCACTAAGACCAATCCTGGTCCTGCACTCATGCTATGTATAGCATGAGAGAAGCGCCAGGATTGTGGGGGGAGCCAGTGCTGGTGTCCCAGGGACTACTTGGACACAATCAGAAGAGCAGCGTGAGGCAGCCAGCTCCTGATAAGGTTGTTTCTCACTTCCTATGGGAGAATAAAAAGTAATTGGTAAACTTAAATTAACAGACACAAAAGGCAACCCATTGTCCAGTAGATAGTTTAGAGACTGATCTGGAATTTCCTTTGCCTATGTGTGCATGTATCTTGTTTGTGAACACAAATGTGTAAATCTACTAACATGTTATTATGACAGCTTAGTAAAACAAATGAATGTGCAAGGGTGAATAGTGATTAGCATTGTTTGTTTTGGCAGGCTATGCCACACACTTCCTAAACAAAAAAAACATCGATAACAGCAAATAAAATGTAATTTTGTCAGTGAAGTAAATATTCAATGAGCACACATTAACTCTAATCTAACAAAATGACTACCTGGTGCCACGCCACCTAAATCAAATGGGAATAGAAATGGCAACAGGTAACAATCCATGAAATGTCATGGCCTTGATGGCCACCTGTCAACAGTAAATCATAAAAAATGAAAAGTTAATACCTGATTTGACAGCCAGTGCCCAATCTCTTAGTTCTCTTTATTGTACGTTTGGAAATTGATCATGAGGTCTTCTCCAGAATATTAAAGATCTCTGTAGTCAGACCTAAAAAAGACAAACTGCTTCCCGTACAATTCAGCAAGCCTTCATGCATCATCAGGAAAATGCCTGCTGGTCGCTCCCAGATTAATGTTATTTCTGGCAAGAAGCCGAATGCTTTGGACCCTTGGGTATTAGAGAGCATGACACTCTCTGGAAGAGCCTACGAGGCCCAGTCCTTCAGGAAAGCCTTTCCTCCTGTCAGAACACCTGGGCGACCTGCCAATTGAAATTGCACTGCACATGTAAGTGAGTAATAAGCAAACCAACGACTTACAAAACAGTAAATGAAATAAATAAATAGTCAAGCGTCCACAAAATTGGGCTCTTTCTATGAAAAACGACAAAGACAGGTTACCGTTTTCAGCTCACTACCTTTGATCCTGTGCCTTCTCTGCAAAACAAATGCCTGATTGAGAGGTAAACGGGAAGCCTGGATGCCGGTTCAGCTTCCTGGCAGGTTATAATGCCTGCTATTACTGGTGGCTAGAAGAGGTCTGCCAAGTACACAAACCAGAGCCTCGCACATTGTCGCTTCTATGTGTTTGATGTTTTCAAAAAGCATTAATGATGCCTGAGGTTTGCATCCTCTGTGCATTAATGAGTGAGTTAATGGTCCTCGGCTTCCCAGCGCAATCCCCTTTTCCGTTTACAGGTCATTAGCTGGTAGGAGATTACCTCCATGTCAGCCATTGCTGCTTAATTAATATTCTTTTAATTAGAGCAGATTACACTGTGGGGCTCTCAGCAACACCATAAACCTCATGTACACAGATACGTCCAGACGAATAAAAACACAACGACTTGTCCGGGAAAATTCCTTTCAGCAAAATTGCAAACTGTGTGTTTATGCAGACCCTAGTCTCCATTGCATGGAATTTGCAAATTGTACAGATTTTCATGATATGCCGTTTATCTGAGCATGAGATTCGTGCACAGGCTGCGATTTAGCATTGAGTCCTTGTATTCCATTCAGCCATTAACCTAAATCTGCATGTGGGCTTGGGTTCCAATCCTGAATGGGCCAGGAAAGGGTGTGATACTTATTGCAGCCTGTCAATTCTCCCTCTGAATTGTGTGGTATGGACCAGGGGCAGCAAATACTCTTAGTCTTACTTTTTCTGTAGCAATGAGGAATTACACAAGCAGAAACGCATGTTTTCTGCATCAAATTTTGTATGCATTGAAGTATTCCACATGTTTGTCAACTGGTAAATTGTGGCAAGTTTTCCCTGCACAAATTCAGCAGGGGAACAAAGAAAAATGGCAGGGAGTGGTAATTATTGCTATGCTCTGAATTTTGACTCCACATAAACAAGTGTGTACAGACTGGAATTTACCCGCTACCACTGGTCTACATAACCATGGTCTAATTATATGTTAATTTCTACAAAATGTCTCGTGAGCCATGGTAGGACAATCCATATAGCTTTACCAAGTACAACTATGGCAAACGTATAATTCTTTCTTCCACAATCCCCCTTTTTAGGGTCGAGCACACGAAGCGCTCTGTCCCTGATGTAATGTCTCTATCGGCTTTTAACCACGCCCATGTCATGCCCATCAGTTTGGTTGGTTCATGGGCTTGCCTTTTAAAATTCGCTTGACTTCATTAGTGAAAGGCTGCACACGTCATGCCTTTTCTGTTGTTTAGCCCTCCTTGACCGCACTGGCCAACTACTGAAAACATATGAGGCTCGATGTTTTCCGTATGGTTCTGGACTACTTTTTCTTATTTCGTAGGCAGCGCAATCTCGCTAGGCAGTAATCGAGCGCTTTGCATGACATCGACCCTGTTACATGGACAATTGCACTTTTGCTGGTTACCTGGATAATTGCACTTTTGCCAATACGTTTCACTGTGAGCAAACTTCTGTTTCCTTTTGTGTGTCTGCTTTGCGCTCATGGCGGCCGTCGAATTGCTATGTGAAACTGTTTTACTTTTCAGTTTATGTGGCAAGAAAAGTCCAGTTCTGAGTTTAAAAAGTTATTAGCTCTAACTCGAGCAAACACGAGAGCCATTGCATTGCAAATTATTGTTAGGTTTGATGTTAGACAAGGTCTTTATAATTTTACTAATATCATATACACATATAATATACTTACTTGTAGGTACCAGCAAGCCCTCTTCATCCAATGGCTTGTTGCTGTGTCATTCAAATTTTTCTTCCGCCCTTAAAAGCATGTTTTAGTGGATCAGACCACTTTAGATATCGACTAACTTCATTGTGAGTGATGTCATTCTTCTCATTCAAGGGGAGAACACAATCACACACAAAGTATTTCCCTTTAGTGCCATGGACTACTATGGCAATGTGTGCCTTTTCAGATTAAAAATACTATTTTTGTGTTTAACCAATGTTTCATTATAATTATCCTTGCAAAGGGCTGGTTGCTCCAACAACAATAAAGTTTAACAAAAGCCATGACAAAACGAAAGAAGCATGAACAAAGTTAAAAGGTTAGCAGCCAGTGCCTGACCTACTGCCTTTGCTAAGGCTCCTTTTTCTCTTTATTTTAAGCTACACTGTCTTTCACCTGACAAGTAAAAACCACTGCGCTGAAACTACAGGATCCCACAATGGCAATTTTGCTCCCAATTATATTAAAAAAGATAGTCCTTTGCTAACAAGCATCAATATTATTTCTCCGCAACAGCCCACTGACTCGCGCAGAAGGGACCTGGTGCATCAAATTAGAGGAAGACGAGTGATCACCATGGTCTGTTTTGCAAATGATCACCACTGGGCAGGATAATTTCTATGCATTTGCAGTAGCCCTTGGCCAGGAAATTCCAGATATCTTATTTCTAATTGGCGCTGCACACCTTCCTTAGGTAATCAGGTTCCCACACGACACAAATGAGAGTTTGAAGCCCGAGGAAGCTGAACATTTGTACACAGAGAATGCATAGAACATATTTTTGACTAGGGTGTAACCTGCAATGTGGCTACACTGCTAAGACAAGGCTAAACTATCTGTTTAGGAGGCTGGTAATGCCCTGCCTCATGGAAGTCACATAGCAAGTGGGTGTCTGGAAGAGAGAAAGAGAGGGTGATAGGTAGGTAGAGTTCGGATAGGTGCTGTTGATCCTACTAGGCAGTGAGGGATGAACCCCTGCCTCATTTGGATAAGTTAGGCTGCAGCTAATGTGTTTTTTCTGTTTAGATTTAAACTGCTCTGTATCAGCTATCACTTGAATTCTTCTTCGCTAGTAAGCTTCTCATATATAAGTAATCTTACAAATACCTTGTTATAGAGTTACTAACTATGGAACGTGCTTTACCCGGTCTTTCCTAGGACATTTACAAGTCAGCTAAATTTAAAATTCAGTCTATCATACTATGCTTGAACCTAAGGAAGGATGATCATATTAAGCCGCACTGGAAGTACTACATTTCCGTGACTGCGTCCTAAGGGAGTCCAGTATCAAATTCAATACAATATGCATTATACATAATGTCTACTGGCCCCTAATGATTTTTCAATTGAATGACATTGGGAGCCAGTACCTTAGAGTGCTGAGACCTATACTCTGCAATCTTTGCAATCCCATTGGATAGCAGAAGAAATTATTCAATTCAGGAACCTCTTCAGCTATTATTTTACCTGAAGAATGTGCCCTTGGCATGCAATGAAGAATTCTAGATTAGGCCAGCAGATTTCTTAAATTCTACACTTCCATATCTGTTTGTCTTTTCATTCTGTGAATCTAAGCTCTCTTAAGTCACTGCAAGTTTAATTAAAATCAGCACTTTATCAAACAAATGATTAAACGAGGAAAGAGATAACTTTTCATGAGTGACTCATATTTTAAGGAAAATCTCCACAATTGTCATATCATTGATGTCTTGCTTCCAATGATCATGATCTTGCAAGCGGGACCCCAGTTTTAATTATGTCAGGAATCTATTTGATAAATTAGGGCCAGCTGACCAACATATGTTCTCAAATGGATCGGGACCATACCGTGTGCTAGTCCCTAAGAACATACCTTCATGCATAGCAATTCAGCTATCCGCGACTCCTCAAGCCCCTCCTTTTGGGGTGAGATTCTGGCAGGAGAGGAATACTAGCGCACAGCTGTTGAGTGTTGGCAGCTGCCCCGAGCAGCAACAGGAATGTTTCCTCCTGTCACTTCGGGCCTCCTTTATTCCCACAATTTTCATAACTTTGGTTGCTTTGCACTTCTCAAGGTGGGTGACGTTTTTTTTTAAATGTGCAAAGCTAAAACTAGCTCTTCACAATTTTACACACCCCTAGTCTGAATATCTAATAAAAAATGTAATTGACAATACATGCCCCAGCCACAATAGTGAAATCATTCAACTTAAAATGAAATGGCATATCCTTGAAAAAAATCAAAATGTAGTGCCACAGATTTTTAATGAGCTCATGTCATACATTATTGCTGGGACTTCAACTTGTATTCTCTGAAGGTCCATATTAGCACCTTGAGGTTATAACTTGGTTTTATACCAGCTAACCTGCTAGCATCAAATTACTCTGTCCTTCGTCAAATAACGAGTTGAATTAAAGTCAGTTTAAAAGTCAAAATTTCACTCTGCATTCCAAACAACTGTAGATAAATTACCATGAATGGCTTTCCTAATATCAGTATTAGCTATTAAAAGCAGGGTGTTAGCAATCAACACGAACAGTTTACACAAATTCCAGGTAAATGTTATTTTTGGTATATAATGCTCTTTCTTATAGTGCAGAGTATAGTATTCTCTGTAACACATTACACTTCTCAAGGATTAAAGAGGATATTTTGCTGGAGAAGGCACATCGGGCCTGATATAGAGGTTGGCGGACGGGTTACCCGGTCACACACAGACAGATATCCCGACCGCCGTATTACAAACTGCACGGGCTATTATGGGACCGTCATACGTTGGATGGGATATTCGTCATGTTTGTGACGGAGTAACCCCCTCCGCCAAACTCTGAATCAGGCCATCACTGTTTGCCACTTAAATTCTACTTGACAATGCTCATTATCACTGTAATATAACACAAGCAATGGCTATGTGTCTATTGATTATCTGTTACTACGGGAAAAACTGTTGTAAACTCAGTACTGTTCATATGAACTTGCCGTTCCAAAATGGTATATTCAGAGTAACTTATTTTACAAAAATCATGTTTGTCTAAGGTATTCTAGTTTACATGAAAATTAAAATTGCTAACGATGTTCTGCTTGTCTCAAAATTTGATGTGGCTCTTGATATAAATTGTAATATATTAATTCTTACACTGTCACAGACTAGATTCTTTCTGGCTGATTGTCATAGTCACCTAATATGCACACCAGGAGGTCTGTTATGACTGACATTCCTGTCAAAGCAGGTTTCTTGTAGGCCTTATAGAAGTTTGAAGTTTATGGCAAAATTATGTTCATTTTGGAAACCCGTAGACAAACACATCTCTTTTCTACGGACACATTTGAGTCATAAAAGGGCCCAAAGGAAGAAACATTTCCCTGGCTTTTACTGACTAAATATGAATTCGATGTATTTCCCACATACTCAACCAGCTGCTGCATATTTTGCAGATGTTTATTAGAGGAATTAGGAAGTTTTGTGTAAATCACATAAAAGCAACAGAAATATATGTTGCTATGAATCACTTTTATGTTTTTTACAAGTTTGTTGGTAGCAAGAGTAAGAACATAGAGCTCTGTTGGCTACAACCCAGAGGTCGACTTTGCATTAGTTAATTAAAACAACGCCAATTACAAGAGCACTCCCCCCCCCCCCCCCCCAAACACACACGGCCATTCCCCTGCATGCCCTTGTGAACTTAACTGATAAGCAATGGCGTAACAAAAAGTGAGGGCGCCCCTGCAAAGTACTGGACCCAGTCAGGAGATCTCAGGCCAGGGTTCCGCCACCCGTGCATGCTGCCGGCCAGTGCGTGGTGCATGACTGCATGCACAGGTGCTGATTAACTGTCCCAGACCTAGTCAGGGTACTGTTGAGAGGGGTGCCCTGGAGCGTGGTGCCCCCCCCCGTATCGTGGGAGCTGCAGGGGCTAATATTACACCACTACCAATACGGTGGCGCTGTCAGGCTAGGAGTTAAAAGGCTAGCCCCGCTCCGTGTCCTCTATCAACTGTCCTATCCCTTTGTGCTAGGCGGTGTCGTTGTGTCTACTTCGGGAGGTGATATCTAATGGAACAGCTTAAGGTATTTAGGACACGTCAGCTCATTACATTCCGAGGAGAGAAGCTTTATGAAAGGGCCGCACAATTCTTGGTAAGCTTCTAGTCTGTGTTCTGTGGCTAGTGCCAGTCTTTCCATGCCCAGTAAGTGCCATACTTTATAAAGCCATGCTGTGTATTCTGGGATGCTATCTGTGCCTTAGAGAGCGAGGATTGCCTGGCGGGGCGCTCCGAGTGCCAGCCCGTACAGGGAGTGCAGAATTATTAAGCAAATGAGTATTTTGACCACATCATCCTCTTTATGCATGTTGTCTTACTCCAAGCTGTATAGGCTCGAAAGCCAACTACCAATTAAGCATATTAGGTGATGTGCATCTCTGTAATGAGAAGGGGTGTGGTCTAATGACATCAACACCCTATATCAGGTGTGCATAATTATTAGGCAACTTCCTTTCCTTTGGCAAAATGGGTCAAAAGAAGGACTTGACAGGCTCAGAAAAGTAAAAAATAGTGAGATATCTTGCAGAGGGATGCAGCACTCTTAAAATTGCAAA
Organism: Pleurodeles waltl; assembly: GCF_031143425.1. NCBI lineage: Eukaryota > Metazoa > Chordata > Amphibia > Caudata > Salamandridae > Pleurodeles > Pleurodeles waltl. Next base: position 46,161,193 of record NC_090437.1, read on the forward strand.
GCTTCTGAAGCGTGATCATCGAACAATCAAGCGTTTCATTCAAAATAGTCAACAGGGTCGCAAGAAGCGTGTGGAAAAACCAAGGCGCAAAATAACTGCCCATGAACTGAGAAAAGTCAAGCGTGCAGCTGCCACGATGCCACTTGCCACCAGTTTGGCCATATTTCAGAGCTGCAACATCACTGGAGTGCCCAAAAGCACAAGGTGTGCAATACTCCGAGACATGGCCAAGGTAAGAAAGGCTGAAAGACGACCACCACTGAACAAGACACACAAGCTGAAACGTCAAGACTGGGCCAAGAAATATCTCAAGACTGATTTTTCTAAGGTTTTATGGACTGATGAAATGAGAGTGAGTCTTGATGGGCCAGATGGATGGGCCCGTGGCTGGATTGGTAAAGGGCAGAGAGCTCCAGTCCGACTCAGACGCCAGCAAGGTGGAGGTGGAGTACTGGTTTGGGCTGGTATCATCAAAGATGAGCTTGTGGGGCCTTTCCGGGTTGAGGATGGAGTCAAGCTCAACTCCCAGTCCTACTGCCAGTTCCTGGAAGACACCTTCTTCAAGCAGTGGTACAGGAAGAAGTCTGCATCCTTCAAGAAAAACATGATTTTCATGCAGGACAATGCTCCATCACACGCGTCCAAGTACTCCACAGCGTGGCTGGCAAGAAAGGGTATAAAAGAAGGAAATCTAATGACATGGCCTCCTTGTTCACCTGATCTGAACCCCATTGAGAACCTGTGGTCCATCATCAAATGTGAGATTTACAAGGAGGGAAAACAGTACACCTCTCTGAACAGTGTCTGGGAGGCTGTGGTTGCTGCTGCACGCAATGTTGATGGTGAACAGATCAAAACACTGACAGAATCCATGGATGGCAGGCTTTTGAGTGTCCTTGCAAAGAAAGGTGGCTCTATTGGTCACTGATTTGTTTTTGTTTTGTTTTTGAATGTCAGAAATGTATATTTGTGAATGTTGAGATGTTATATTGGTTTCACTGGTAATAATAAATAATTGAAATGGGTATATATTTGTTTTTTGTTAAGATGCCTAATAATTATGCACAGTAATAGTCACCTGCACACACAGATATCCCCCTAACATAGCTAAAACTAAAAACAAACTAAAAACTACTTCCAAAAATATTCAGCTTTGATATTAATGAGTTTTTTGGGTTCATTGAGAACATGGTTGTTGTTCAATAATAAAATTAATCCTCAAAAATACAACTTGCCTAATAATTCTGCACTCCCTGTATGTCCACCTCATAAGGACCGACGAGGGTGGGTCAATTGACTGAGTAAGCCTAGGAGGACATACGCAGGAAGGGTGTATTTGTGTGTTAAAGATCAAGTTATTTCATTGACTATCTTCTCCCAGTAGCCGGCCAGTTTTGACTGAAATATATGCTGTTAAAGGATGATAAAACGTTTACAATCAGAATATTCTTGAGTTGATTTTTTTGTCGAACATTTGTGTTAAATTGGCATCCTAGCAAATGGGCACCGGGAGTCCACATAGCAGTGCGCTGGGAGAACTACAGTCCATATTCTTTAGGGAGTGGCAGGCCGAATTGGTGAATTTCCACAACACAACAATATAAGAGAGCTATAGAAGAGGACTTTGTCTACACATAGAAACATTTTCCATTTAGCTAAAAAGGCTAAAATAAATCGTATTCAAATCCACATTTATGCAATACTTACTCATGTGAGCACTGCATAATTTTGGATTTTCACACATTTTCGTTAATACTTTTGTGGATTTTTTATGCAGATCCTAAAATGCAGACATATAAGAAAACAGTAGCAGAAACGTATGAGAATAACAAGAGGAAACCTTTGATTATTTCGTTTTCAATGTTTCTAATTGTTTTTGAATTAGGTCTTTAGAAATTGGTACAGAGCACAGAGGGAATATCTGTTTAGATCTTTCGACACATTCTGAGTTCATCTTGATTCAGATTTGAATATCATTTAACCTTTGTTGGATAGGTCATCTTCTTTAGCCATAAGTCTTCTCAATAATTAATAAAATAATAATGATTATTGCCAGACTCTTAAGCACCATCAACATAAAATGTAAGGCATAGCAATGACTACACCTTCACAATATTCGATTATTTAAAAAAACAGCAGTATAAACTGAAGTTTCTCTCCCCACCTAAGAATATCCCTGCGAAAGGTCCGTGTGGGGTCAGGAGGTGGGTGTGCTCTGTGGGCGATCAGGCTGTAGTGAAAACAAGACTAACGTTTAGGCCAGCAGGAATCTCGATAACATCTACAATTCAGAGCCAATGGTTCCATGGGATTCATTTACAGATAAGTGCATGAAAAGATTACGCTTCCAAGCTGTAGACATACTGTCAATGTGTGCGCGGATCACCATGCAAAAGATTATACCAGTGCAGTTGAGTCAGAAAAAGTTGAACCTCACTGGTTGTATTTACATTAAGTATTGTGCGGCGAATAAACAATTACTACAGTAGTCCTGACTGTGAAGTTGTATGTGATATTTGAATAAATATACAAAACACACAGATTTTGTCTGCATGACTTACATCCGACTTACACCAGGCTCCCTCCCGGAATTTCAGGTGTAAATCAAGCAAAGAAATTCTTTGTGAATCGGGCCCTTCGTGAGGATTGTGCAGTCACAACAGTGGGCACATTCCGTTATGAAACCAAGGGAAACGTTCAGCTGTAAGCTATAGATACTGGAATGTATTGTTTGTGTTCCCTTTAAAGTCACTTTTTGTTGTGTGAAGAATACAGAGCTATAGGGCACCGAGTGACTGTGATGGAATGATTTCATTGTACCGCTGGGCATGCCTCCGTGCCCAGGGACTGAACCGTGTGCCATTGTAGGACAACCACTGAACTGTCACTGGCAGCGAAAGCTGGGTTAGGGCCCAGGTGACCCGTCTTTTCAGATGCAGGCTTCCATTTTCATAGTCTCCCTGCTGTTGCTTTCTACATCTGCCACCCAGCAGCCCATCCCTGCTGAGCGGGAATCTCTTCCTGAAAAGGAATACAGGTGAAGATGGACAGGGCCTGTTTCCGCAGAACAAAGCTTCCTGACTGCATCTAACCTCTGTGAAGTGGGAAAAGAAAGAGGTGGGTTTTTTATTAACTGCTATAGATTCACGATCGGAGCACTGAAGAGGGAGCACCCTCAATACAAGGCAAACTGCAGACAACAGCCGCAAGCAGCGAAGCACACTTCCTGCCCACAAGACAGAAGTCCTGTAACAAACACTTTCAAGCACTTACTTTGAAGAGCCGCTCGAGCTGTCCAGGAATGTCAGGGCCACTTACAGAGGAGGCGAGGCAAAGCAGCGACCATTATCGATCTCCTTACAGCCAGGATCAGTTTCACCCAAGGTATAACAATGATTGATTTCCTCTCTTAGTCAAGGAGTTGAATGTTGTTGCCAATCACTTACTTGGGTTTTCTTGTTTGAAACCTTGCATGATGCCCCAAAAGCTATCAAGAGCAATGATAAGTGTCTTTATTTCTCTTCAGAACTCTTCCACACATTCCAGTCTGAAAGCTCATGATGGGAGGGCTAGTAACAATAACTTGTTTTCACGCAGTGCTTCATATTGCTCTTCTCCCATTTCTAAGCGCTATAAAAAATTACTATTACCCAAACGATGATACTCATCTTATCAACCTCAGAAGGGCAGAAGGCGGGGAGCGCCCTGCAAGAACTCAATCTTTTACCTTCAGATCAACACACTAGCAATTAGCGAGCATCACCTCGTAACATAAGCCTCGCCGCCTCCCCAGTAGTCCAGGGAAGGCCCCTTACTCTTCAGGAGGCCTCCTCTCAGCCTAAGACCTTTGAATATGGGAATCTCGGGGTTCCTCACCACGTTCTGCCTGGAACACCAGCAACTGGCAAGCATTCAACTCACTGAGCCATTTTGCCAGTTATCCATTCAGTGGACCTTGAAATATCATGGTCTTTGAATGTCACTCTTAGAAAAGTAAACTGCTAGAACAGTCATACAATACCAATCGATTGGACATAATAAATATACACTTAAAATGATTTGTACAGTACCTTAAAAAACAACAAGAAATATTTCATTTATTTCTGAATTTCCCACCACTCATTTGACATACAGTTACATATAATATTAAAAGTTCTCACTGTAATTGCTTCAGTTTCTTTTCTATGTTCCTCGTTTTAATCAGTCCAGAGCAGGATCAAAAATAGGCCCTGTACATATAAATAACTCGGAATAGGAGCATGTTGTTTCACTACAATCTCCTTCCCTCAATATACAGCTATTGCATTGCTCATTTCATAAAATTGCGAACAATAATGAACAACGAGATTTTGAAAGTAGGGAAAAAGGATTCTTGGAGTTTTCTGAATTTACACTGCACATTGCATCAGAGGTTCCTCAAACAATCATGATTTATATGCTGCTCACTAACTGATTATATCCCACAGCACGCACTAATTCAATGTCACTATCTATATCACAGTATGTGTTCTGATAATAGCACATTTGATGTTAGGTGACATTCTGATCTAACAAAAACATCAGTCCTGGCTCATTTTTAAATCATTAAGCATTCTTCAGGATGGATTAATTACTCCAGCATTAAACATTTAAGTGGTACGGTGGTAGGTGGCTTACAGAATGGGGTTGTGGGTACCACTTGTAATAACAAATCCTCTTAGTTAACTGAGGGAAAGAGTGGTCATAATTGTTTATCTGTGCATTGGCTACATTGACACCAGAACCTTGCCCAGCAGACCTTTTAGGCAAATTGAAGACTCCCTAAAGAATCCTTTCCTCATTATTTAGTAGCCTTGTCTGAGTTCAAGTCTTACCCTGAGAGTAGGGTGGCACCGAGGAGCCCCGGACTCAACGACATAAATAATCAGCACAGTAGAACAAGAATGTAAGGTTCAAACCAAGTTTATAAAACAGAAGTATTTTTGTCACGAAAAAGAAGAAGCACGACGAAAATTGTAAAAAAAAGGTTTCAGTGTTCTAATGACTGCAATATCACCATTGATCCTAGGAGATACAATGCAAGTCAGAAGAATAAGGTATAATAGTATCAACAAGTGACTATGAGGGGTCACCCAAAACCAGACCCATTCAAGTGTGCGTGATGTCACAAGCTTGATTATGCTAATATATTGTATCTTCCTAAGCTCAGATTTGCCAGCTAAAAGGTTGCCTCCGAGGCTATTTCCAATTTTTCTCACAATGATCCATGAAGTTACAAGATCTGACTAATTTATCATGGCATGGTGGATAAGGATCCCAACAGCCAAAGCTCGAGGAGGGTCATCAGACGTTCTGGATCACTTCTTCTTTAGCAACGGTAGGAGTTGCATCAGAAAGAAAATATGTTGGGTTTCACAGAAGGGCATATAAGGTGTTTACACCTGTTTAGAAGTAATTTCTATCCACAATCGCAGTGCATTTTACCATGAATGAAGGTCTGACACAAAGAGATCTAAATTAACATCACCACTAATGATGCGCTGGAAAATCACACATAGTGGAAATAATTATGTAAAATATCGAGATCTCATTTTATCTTTTGGGAGTACCATCATTTTATTTATGTTTGTTTCAAAAGACTGAATGCATGGTTGTGGATTACTTTTTTTAAATTAATTTTTAAAAATAAATAAGATATTTTGCATAGTTTTGCATAGTTTATAATGAAAAACATAATCAAGCCTTCACTTAAAGAACGCAAACTATTTGTTGAACAGTGTGTTTCAGCACAGCAGACTGCAATACCAAGAGGCCTGTCATCGAACCACAGACTTTCAATGGTTCAATATTTTGCTTTGTGACTAGAAGGATGATTTTTCAAAGTCTATAGTTGTTGGGTAGAGTTACATGGATTGCATTTAATGGAGAAGTTTAATCCATACCTAGGCTACCCTACACAAGTTTGTAGTTAAGCTTAAGCGATATAGTCCCAATAAAAATACAGATGATGTTTGCTGAAAAAGAAATTTGCGATCTTTATGTGTAATCCAGTGGGAAGGTGTAAACATTAATGAATGTCAACTAGTAAAAAATGTGACAATTCTGTTGGTTGTATAATCAGAGAATATTATAAGAACATGAAACTTGTTCAATTAATGGTTGGTTGCACTAAAATTTCTGATTTCGCAATAAAGTGCAATTGTATATTAGCAGCATTTTTGTATGGTGGAGCCAAGACTGGAATAGCCACACTGCCACTCAGGCACTTCACACTGGGTTGCAGGCGAGGGTGGAAATGTCAGATCCTAGATGGGCTGCCAAAAAATAACCATGCCCTTTTCTAGTCATGGTCTCCTACAGTGAGTGGCTGGTCTGAACATTGTTGTCAGTGCTGCTTTTGGCTTCCAGTTCTACCTTGCAATCAAGTAAAGAAAATCAGAGAAGAGGGAACACACGCTGCTCACATGCATTTCTGTGCCACTCTGTGCGTGACAAACAATTTGCTGCAATCTCGCAAACAGCATAATGTGTTTTTGCCAGTGTGTATGTGTGTGCATGTGTGTGTGCTGGATAAAGGAACAAATATGGCCAAAGAACAAGTTCAATCATGGCAAGACGCCTCAACAGCAGAAACAGAGAAGAAGGACTCCAAACAAACACAGCTATTTCCAAAGAGAGCATAAACTATGCAGGGCCACAGACAGAGGTATAAGTTGCAGAAAAATGCAGTCTTTTTTAACAATAAATATGTTATATGTGATTCCTTATCTAGACTATTGAGTTCAGTTTCAGAAGTTAAATCTGTAAAACAACAGTGGCAGATTAGAATGAAGATTGTCCAAGTTGGGCTATCAAAAGGATGCATTATTAGAATAGAATCATAGATGTGAGAATCTTAGTGTATAGAAGGCCAATTTAAGTAAGGTAAATTGGATAAGAAGGCAGAATTTATATTTTCCAATCAACACATTTAGTACAAGAGACAGGAATAGTTTAGCCAACATTCAGCCTTTGAACCTGTAGCTATGAAGGCGGATTTAGGGCCCTGCGTAATCGTAAACATCAGTAAAAACAAATAGTCATAGAGCCGGTTAAGAAGTCGTGGAAGAAATTAACTGGCAAACTTGAGATTGTGAACATAAAACTGTCATTGCCTGTGCCAAATCTATTCTATTTTATCGACATATCATGCCTATAAATTCAAATCAGCTTACCAAGTAAAACATGAGAGGTGAATGTTGGAATTCCTATTAATAAGTCACATCTTTGTTCTGATGAAGACTCCATTAGCAAAGAGAGGTGCCTGTACAGCCTCAAAGTGTGCTACCTTGAGAATCATGTATGTGCCCAACATGCAATAAACACAACATTTATCGGTGGGAAAGCTTTCTTCTAACATAGTACCAAAGCCAACTTTAACAAATGTTGCAGAGCTGTCATCTTATGCTCCTGTGGTGTAATTACAATTCCTTATCAATGGGGAATGTGGTTATGTTTCTCTTGGATGGCTGGAGGGACAGTTAGGGTATGTGGATCATAGTTTGCTTGTGCGGAAGGGCAAGTGTCTCCGATGATCTATCAAAAAAAGTCAGGAGAGATGCCCATGCAATTTGTATCAATGTATCCACTATGGTGATCTCAGGAGCTTTGCTGAGGTCCTTATTTAAAACAAAAGAGTATTTGCTCATTGAGAGATGCTGTAGCAGGCCTCAATGAAACAGAGTTGTTTCTGTAATTACCGAGTTTAAAATTGACTCAAACATGGAATTTACTTTTTACTAAAGCTATTTAAAGCCACCACTTGATGACTGGGTATGAACTTATGATAAACATATATTTACATAACTCCGCCTTAATAAACGACCTTCAATCTGAGTAATATCTTTGTAACAGTTTTTTTTAAATTTTATTGACAGTTGTAAAAGCAACATGACAAAGCACATACTACATTAACATCCGCAATGCCTCTTAAACTGCGTTACATTGTAGCAATGTCTGAGTCTTCTCTGCTCATCTACCAGGCACCAACAACCAGCGGTGATATACTCAGACCTCATTACCCAAGTTGAGAGACTTGTTGTTCCCCCTCTAACACAGTGGATCAATTTATTACATGCATAATAAACGGGAGCCTGCAATCCCATTCTAAAATATTTTTTCTAATTTCTTATTGTAGGCAACTTGTGACATAGCTTTCTAACTGTAAGAAGTTATTACAGTCAAGTTATGACCTCATAGGGCAGGTTTCATAAAGGCGTAAGAGGGCCCCTGAACATAAAGGTATAGAGCTGCATGCCAGGGGAAAAGACCATGCACAGAAACACAAATCCTGCAAGCTCAGAAATGTCCTTAGACTTAATCAATATATTATTAAATTAGAGCAATATATATCATTACTGCGCACAAAAAATACATCATACATACTTCAAAGGAGCCGGCCAAAGATAGGGTCTCAGCTAAGTACAATGGTTGAACATTAGATTTTGAACTTAAATAATTTATGAATGTTATACCATCTATGAATATAATGGATATTATTATTTGATCCTGTGTATGCAGTCATTGAATATTTTGCAATTTGTAAATCAAGTGTATTAAACGGTTGATGTGTGGGCTATCAACAATATGCTATGAAGGTAATAGCTGGATTACCAATGCTTTTGTGATTTTGTGGGACCTGCTTTTGTTTTATATTTTAGTGGTAGAATGTAATGTATGTATGATGTATAGATGTGGTATGTTTCTGATATACTGGTGGGTATGAATTGATTTTTAACAGGTGGTGTGAGAAACCCAACAAGCTTGGTACAGTTGCGTAAAAACACACAATATGAATATACCTACATTTGAGAAGATAGTGGTGTACATGCCAAATAATAATGAGGTATAATAAATATGTTTCTATATGAACTGCTGATGTGCATAGTAGTGATATATATGGCTCCAATTTAATAATGTATAGAGTAAGTCTAAGGAATTGTATAAGCTTGCAGGATTTGTTTTTCTGTGTATGCTCATAAAGCAGGCTGTCAGAGCCAGAAGCAAATGTGAAAAGAGGGTTCTGGCGCATAATTCCAGCAGCAGTTTAAACAATGCAACACAATTTAAGACTGGATTTTTCATTATTGTGGCCTGTTTTTTCTAAATCAGTGATAGGCAGAAAGGAGATATTTATGGCAACATGTTCATACCTGCAACTACACTGCATCTATTTAAAAAAATAGGAATATACAAATTATTTAAGTATGTATTATATGAGATTTGTTTCATTCTCATTGCCTGTTTTTGTACAACAGTGATGAGACAAAAGGAGATATTTATTGCAACATGTTCATACCTGCAACTGTACTGCATCTGTTTTATTAAATAGGAAGATACAAATGATTTAAATGGTTTGCATGAAGGGTGATGTGTGAGCATGTATCATAACAGATAAATACCCCCTGTAGTAAATAAAAGATATTGCAAGTCGCCTCAGAGTTCCATGACCCTATAAAGGCATTCGGCCTTTGGCCTTGTTCCTCCTTATAGGTACCAAGACCTCCTCAGTGACTTGGATTATCGTTAAAATATATGACAGAAGATAATTTATCTTATATATAATGATGCAGGGGCTTTTCATACACTTTAATAAGGCTACATCCCCCACAAAGGCCCTCGCTATGCGTTATCTGTACTTGATTGTAGGGCTGGTACTGGGAGGTTACAGTGCCATGTTAAATCACATATAATGAAGTATTACTGTACTTAGTAATCCGGGGTGCAGTAATAATGCAATGTAATGATATGGTCCTTCTCGGACAGAGTTTCTCAAACTCAGCCTTTTTTCCTCTTTGAGCTTAAACCACAGTTTAAGTTTAGACCTGTTTGAGCTACAACAGATCTGTGCCCTCTTTGCAAACTGAAACTGAAACACGGCACAAATGTATTAAACAGCAGTTTATTTTAATCTGAGGGCCTGGAAACAAGCACAGATGTAACTTTATGCCATTAATTATTATGCTGGAGGCAGAGCACAAGATGACCTTCTGAAATAGGTGACTGGTGGATCACTTGGTGTGGGAGCGAGTGGGGCATGTGATTAAGAGGGTAAGTGATTGAATGCACAGGTAAGAATGAATAATCAGTACTTTTTTACATGAGTGGGTGCATGTTGAGGACATGAATGACAGCATAAGAGGATCGAGATGAGAGTGATAGGGCTCACCCTCACTGCTTCCCCATCCTTGCTGGCGATGACTCGGGTTAAAGAGTTATGGCATAAGTGTCCCATGCAACATTTGCACTATGTGCTGCATGATATGAGTTGTCGGTGAGGCAAAGAAGCAACATAGCTGCTAAATGGCGCTATGGCTTGTGTGAGGCCTTTTTTTAGCCAGACTTTACCTTTTTTGCACAAAACATGCAGTGTGGTCACAGTCCCACAAATTCACATTCCAATATATCTCTGGTGTATGCCTCACTGAGCATGGCCTTAGCATCCCTACTTCTCTTTTTGTTCACCTATTGTGTTATGGTCATTTTATTAAGGCACTTTGCAACCCATGTTAATCCTTTCTGTGTAGTAACATAGGTGTTCTCCCAAAACGCAGGGATGCGCTGTATTTACTAGAATATGGAGCACCCCTGTGTTTCCCCCTGCATCAGCGCTAAATATACTGCTGTGTGTGAAACGCAGCCATCCTTGCACCATAATGTAAGGATGGCTGCGTTGAGGGGGAGATTGTATTTGCGCGCGAAGGAACACCTTCCTGCACAAAACAATCTTAAATGGCAAAATGCAGCACACATAGAAAGAGCAAAAAATGAGGAGAAATTAAAGCATTTCTCCTTGTTGCGCCATGGTAATGACACCCCTGGGGTGGTGTTAGATTTTGGCGCTGCCTCAAGTTTATGAAAACTTGTAAATATGGGGCAGAGTCAAAATGCAAGGGGTGTTGCTGTGGCACGCCCACAGCAACACCCATTGCACGCCCCTTCCACATAAACTGCTGTGTGTGAAGGGGCCATATTGACAAGGTAGCGTTAAGCCACAAAACGTGGTTGTAAATACGGTGCAGTGCATAGCGCCACTGGAGTGTCAAGAAAAGTGACGCTCCGGTGGCGGTAGAGGCTCTTAAATATGTTCCTAAGTGATTAAATCCTGGGCTACATAACCCATTGAGATGCATTCATCTGATAGATATTGGAATGCGGATTTGTTAGAGTGTGGCCAGAAATATTTGCTTTGTCTACAGTACATTGCATGTTGGCGTTTCAACCTACACTTCCAGAGAAACAAGCAAGCACTAAAGACACAGAAAGAAACATCCTATTGACTACAAGGCCAACAGTAGCTGAAGACGGCACACATTGAGATGGGCCACTTGGCACGTACTGTATATATCACCTCCACTCCTACCCTCTGTGGCACTACTTGAAAGGGATCATTGAACAACTGACAGGGGCAGTCAGTATAATGGCCTCCCAATGTGCTATCATTTGAATAGCGCCCTGAAGATGAAACGGGATTCTCTTAAGGGCCAAAGGCCTCTCTCTTTTAACGCTAGACCCACCAGCTTGCTAAAACTTTGAAAGGAGTGCAAGTGCTGTGTGGAAAACCTCTCAAAATTAGATTGTTGGAATTTGATGGAGGGCCCACATCCATCCGATATCCCTGCACGAAATCCTGGCAATCACATGCTTTCTCTCGGAAATAGGATATAACTGCAATGACCAGTAAATACCAGGTCCTTATAACTGTATTTTCCCACAAGCCAGGGACAAATCTGTTGGTATTTTCTACCTATATAGTGTCAGTGGGATGACCTGCGTTTAGTAGGGTGGTGTTGCAGGGAGTTAGTGTTGGCTTTAGGCTGATCGAGGGATCATTGTCTGCTCCCAGGCTGCTGCAGTGCAGGGTTCGGGTGCGGGTGGGCTGGGCTGTGCTACGTTCTTTGGCCCTGTACAATAGCTAAGGCTGATATGGTGTTTCTAGGCCTGCAATTATTGGGTCCAAATTTGCAGACCTGATAATTCTGCACTCAAACACACTTGTAATTGTGAGTGGCAGAGTTATCACTCCAGATGGAATTCCACCACTTGAAATGGCAGCCATAATGTTTTTACGCAGTGCTTTTTAAGATTCGGAAAAGGGGAGAAGGTCTTGCACATAAACAAAATTGTCAAGGGGGGAATGTGTCAGGGCTGGAAGGTACCAGAGAAACGTATTTGTACTCAAACGCAATGCACTAGAAATACTTTTCAGGGGTGTTGTGAATTACAGGATAGTCGACTTTATTAAATATATGTCCCAGATGCAGAATTGGATTTCTCTTGGCGAGATCCTGAGTGAAGGTGAGTTGTGGTGAACGTTTAGGTGTATGGTGAGTGAGTTACTACATTCATGCATGTACTGGAGTGATTGTGGTGGGGTAATGACTTTCCAAATCTCACACGTGCTGCTCGTAACTGTGGTGGTAAGGCATATGTTCTCCATCAGTACTATTTGCAAGTCATAGTGCTTGATAAACGCACCTGCACGAGAGGGAACAGCTAATTCATCTGCAGCTGTAAAAGCAAGGATCACATGCTCACCCTCGTCAGGCAGGAGTATTTTATCAAGTCTACTTTTATCTTAGCATTCTGGGATTTGAAGCCCTCCATTTGTAAAGGGAACAAGAAACCCGTAAGAGCTAAGTCCAAAGAACAAATGCAGACTTTAAAAAGATACTCTCGCGTGACGTGAAACAACTTCAAAGTACATTTTTTGTTAATATTCAGAAAAAACAGTGTTCTGTTTTATTTTTATGTTAAAATTAGAGGTGGGTGAAGAATTCTGCTCTGCCGGCAGAGTTTGTGGAGTTTTCCCCACTCAGAGTTCAGAAAAGCTCTGTGAAGCGATGCAGAGCAGAGTTTTTTCTCTCGAGCAGCTCACCAACGTTAAGTAGGGGAGCACGCATTGAGAAAGCAGTTGCTCAAGTTGATGAAGCTGCCACTCGAGTAGAAAATCTACTTGAGTGGTAGAAAGAAGTTAGCGCCCTCTGGCTATCTGCGGAATGCCCTTGGCACTGATTTTACTTGTGCTGAAAATCAATGCGAACAGCTTTACTTATCTAAAACCTGCCACTCACTGAACTCAGTTAGCGAGGTGGAGTTTTTTGGGCACTCCAGGAACTCCACCCAGGCCTAGCTAAAATTTGAAAACGTGGACTCAAGTTTCTAACAATCAAATAAAAACTGAAAGAACGCAGCCAGAGTTCTCCAAACATATAAACAGTGAATACAGGATATTTAGGGATAAGTAAAGTAGCCTTGCAACACGATATTCAATCTAATTTGAAATTTCAAAAAATGGTACCACAGAAAATAGCAACATTTAACTCGATTTCTAAAGTTGTTTTATTGTGTGGCAAATTAGATGTTCCTAACACGAATCTCTGAGCCATCAACTGTCAGTAATGTTCTACCGGTAGGAAGATGTTTAAAAATTGAGTACCTGCTTAATTTCCACTGCACATTAGGCCCTCTGAGAAACCCTGAGACTACCAGGACTCTTCCAGCATCGAGGGACCAGGCAATGATAATAATGTTTCAATAGCCTTACTAAGTGTCATAAAATAAAAAGATGTCTATGTTTGACGATCCTTCTGAGCTTCACGCTGAAAACAAGTCACTCCCGTACTTATTTTTATTTAACTATTTAGAAAGTTTTCTAAAGCACGAACATGACCGGAGGGTATACTAGCGCTGTACACGATTCTCATTTTACCATCTCAGAAGTGGAAAAATTGATCTATTTACATGCACTTGGAGTCCATTTCACAGAATCTGCGAGTGGTAAATATTTACTGCCCATGATTCCACAGTTGGTGTAGATTGAGGTGAAACATTTCTTGAAGGAGATCTGTAGTCATTAATGGATGTAGTTGGCACCTGGTCTAGATTGGTGTCTTTCCATTGAGCGTTTTAGTGTTGCATCATTTCTCGTCCCATCAATGTAGGGGCAGGGGTAGGTCTTGCCTCATCCTGTCGTCATGTATTTTCATTTGTGAACTTGGTGTTGGTTGCATGGGGAGCTCTAAATGGGTGGTCTTTTGTTGCTTTCTTCCCTGGTATTGAGACTCTCGAGGCATTAAGGTCATCATGTTGTGGTCGGGAGGGCAGAATTTTGCCAAAGTATTGTTTTCACCTTCTTCATGAAAATAGCAGCTGATGGACTGGGGCGAGTTCCCTAACAGAGGCAGACCTAGATTCTGAGTGCTGTTCATGTTTTAATGTAGATCTTGCTTTTCTTGGATTTCATGCTAACCCACTTGGCTCTGGTGGTCAGTGGCAGGATTATACTTCATTTCATTCTCTCTTCATCACTAAAAAGTCTGGTTCATTTGTGTGACCATGGCCTCATCCTTGATGCACAATAGGGTCCATCCACCCAAGTCAACCCGATCACTGTGATGAACATTCTTAAGTCAATGAGACTGGAAGGTTAAGTTCTCATTGTTTAAAAAAAATAATTGACCACTGCGATAGTCAGAGCTTGTATTTGGCTTCAGTGAAAGGGATACCACATCAACCGGACTTTAGCCATTTTGCTGAAATGTTATTAACTTTGGTATTTTGTAATATTTATTCTGTAGCTTTTATATATATGACCTACGTAATAACAGACCATAAGGAAGTGCTAAAGTAAGGTATTTCAGAACAAAAGTTTTGAAACTTTACTTTAATGTCCTCTAAACAACTTACCCCTAGATCAGGGTTGGACTGGGAAGTCAGGCAGTCGGGCATTGGGCAATGGGTCAGTGCCTCAGGGTCACCTGTAGTCCGTTGTTCGGGGCTCCGTAAACTGGCCCAAGCAACTTACTTTCTTCCCTAGTCCCAGCCAAGCAATTTAAAGTGGCACCAATATCAGGGGTACTCCCCTTCCATGCTGTAAACTGAGGCTGAGGACCATGATGCTTTGGCTTTTGGGTCATGCCCACTTGAGCACCCTGACTTGTGTGGCTTGCCTTACCAGAAGCAGTGTCATACCCACTGGGCCATCACTTTTAGACCATGGTGGCTGTGGCAGGATAAGAGTATGCAGTGGCCTCGCTGGGAGGCCAGGTGATTTTGTGCCATTGGACCATTATCTCCTAAGCCCCCAGGAGCAGAAGTAGCTGTGTGCTTTTCTTAACCTCTCCCCTGCCAGGTCATAGCCATGAGGCTATAGTGCACTGGGGAAGGGATGAGTAAGAGAAGTGGCCTCCATAGGGGCCAGGGATTGTCACCTCAGCCACAGTGGCTTTTAAGCCTTGTTGGCGGTAGGGGCTGGCTTGCATAACATTTGAGGTAGCATTATGGTAAGGGCTGCGGATATTATATCTAGACTTGAATCCCAGCTTCAGCTCAACATCCTGTGATTCTGAGCAAACCAATTAGGGCCTGATTTAGAACTTGGCTGACGGGTTGCTCTGTCACAGCGGTGATGGATATCCCATCTGCCGAAATCTAAATCCCATTCTATCCTATGGGATTTAGATTTCAGCAGACAGGATATCCATCACTGTTGGGATGGAGTGCCCATCCTTTGAGTTCTAAATCAGACCCTTAATCTTCCTACCTAAAAACAGAAATGAGCGTGATCTTGTGTAATGTAACTAGACTTCGTGTAAATCACTCCAATACCTTCAAATCAAGTTCACACTATAAAACTACAAACAAAATAACAAAAAATAACCAGCTAGATTCCAATGAGACTAACCAGATGGCAATCTATTAGAGAGATGATCCAGGAATGTGGGCCAATTTTTTGGTAGTGCCCGGGCCTAATTGTGATCCCAATCCGAGCCTGCCCTATCTCAAAGTATGTGTGGTGTTAAATCAGTAAATAACACTTTATTGCAGTCAATATGTGTGAGTGAACTGGGCTAGCATTGAAAAAATTATCCCTCCTGCCAAATACGTGTCTTGCTGACATCCTAGCTGAACCAGTATGGAATCTAATTTCCGTCTAATGATGAAAGTGGATAATGTCTGAGAATTTTTAGATAGGCAGAAAGACCATCCTCCTCATGTAAACAAGGTGTTGGGTCTCTGTGATGTTAGTTTAAACATTGGGCTTGCATGAAGAGTGAAGACAGGAGGGAAACAGCAGGAAGGATGATTTAATCTTGATCAGTCATGGCACCAATCAATCAAATGCTTTGTTTCTGACCACACATATGCAGAAGGCCAGTGAGGTAAGGGTTAGAGCATTCACATGAACAGGACTCACACGAATGGAGATTCTCTGTCTTTGGAGGGCTTCAATAGCATGAGAGGGGAGTGCACGATGGGGCATGAAGCCCTGCTCCAAATTTAGCCTCAATCTATGATGGAGAAGCAGATGTAACCTAGGACTGCCTAACATCTGGCAGATCTTAGTAGGTAGATCATCAAGAAATAACATTCCTGCACTTAATAGGAAACATCAGAAAAAAGAATCCTATGCAGCTGCAAGCTGCCATGGCTCAGCAGAACCTTCAGTCTTGAAATGAAAGTTTAAAAATATATTGCAAGTGTCAGCGACGATAAAAGTCAGCAGGAAGAGACCATGGGCCACATGTACAAAGATCCGGTATTGTGACTTGCAAACTGCGAGTCTTAGCGACTCACAAATTACGAGTCACAAAACCGGATGTACAACAGTGTACTTTACACTGTTTGTGATTCCCAAAGGGGTCGCAAATGACCTATCTCATGAATATTCATGAGTAGATCGCAATGTGCGACCCCATTGGGAATGGCCACCCTCACAGGGATGGTGGCCTGCTGGAAACAGCAGACCACCATGTCTGTGACTGCTTTAAAATAAAGCAGTTTAAAAAAAAAAAATGCAGCCCATTTTCCTTAAAGGAAAACGAGATGCATTTAAAAAATGAAAAGTTTTCTTTTCATTTTTTCAGAGCAGGCAGTGGTCCATGGGAAAAAATATTTTCGCTGCCATTCACGATGGGGACCCCTTCCCGTTTATGAATGGGTTAGCACCAGATTCAAACTGGTGCTAACTGCGATTGTTTTGTGACCGCATTCACGGTCACAAAACAATCCTAAATAGCACTGCGACTCGCAATTAGGAAGGGAACGCCCCTTCCCAATTGCGACTCGCAAACCTATTTTTGTGATTCGGTAAATAGATTACCGAATCGTAAAATAGGCTCTGTACATACCAAGATGTTTTTTTCCTGTCGCAAATGGTCCGATTCTGTGAATCGGGACGTTTGCGACAGGAAAAATAGTACGTACATGTGCCCTCATGTGTTTCAGATTCAGAGGCGTAGGTAGTTTGATCTTTCCTAAAAGTCTAAGTGAGCCTAAGATCAGAGATTTTTAATGAACAGTTCTCTTAGATGTAGACAGAGACCCCTTTACTGTAATCTTACATGCCCTAAATGCTTATCAGTGCCTCCAGAAGTTCTGTCTCTTGTTTCTGTGCAGACACCAAACCTTTATACCCTGGCTATTTAATAGTGCCCAAAGGGAGTTGGCATCTGTCGCTTCTGGGTACACTACAGATGAGTGGTTCTTAACCTTGTGATGTCTGTGTGACCTGACTTAATCAATACTGGAAGCCAGGGACTCCTACCTAAGAAATGTCTATAGTATGAACCTCAAAATAATAAATAAAACTAGAGAGACAGGTATATTTTAAACAAATACACAATTATAAAAACTTATTTTTATTTCACAAACAAAAAAATGTGAAAATTGAAATGTGAATTTTATTAGGAAGATTGGAGCTTTTTACAATGTTTTTTACAAGATAAAATAACATGCTAGACTTCAGCATATCACTTTCTTTGTTTTTTTACTCTCAATGTAAGCTCTTTTTTGTTGGGTCACACCAGTGCTGCTTCAGCTTTGGCTACCAGTTGTCCTTAGTGGATACTGCTTGCTCTACTCATGAATCACAATAAGGATCCCAACCTAATTTTATCTCCCAATTTCAAATTCCTCCAACTTTACAGAGCATTTTAAAACTTTCAATTTAAAATTTTGTTTTTTTATGTGCATGTACCTTATTAATCTGATAATACTATTCATTTTCTAAACAGCCAGGAAAACCTGGAGTAGGTGTCTGGGATCCCCAGGGCTCCACGAACCACAGGGTAAGAACCACTGACCCAGGTAACACAATCAATGGTTGATTTCACCTATCCACATGCTAGACACTGTATGACTTTCTCTACTTCAGGATAATGACCATTCTAAAAAGGTAGCTAGGCACAAGTATGTCTATTCTTACTCTCTCCACGACACCTCATGCACATGAGCAGCGATAGTGGTGCACAATGTTTGAAGCATGTCCTTGAACCTCACTTTGCTCACCTAGTGCCTCCCAAAAAGGCCAAGCTACATTCACCACCCTATCAATAATGCACTTTCAAACCCCAGATGCTCAGAGTCCAATACCACTCAGAGCACTTTATGGTCTAGTCAGGCTGTAAAGAGCTATATAAATGATACAGTAGAATATATTTTTCGTTTTTATGACTATAAAGAAATTTAAACTAGGCTTAATATATGTCTGTTCAATATGGGTAATAAAAAATGTAGTCTTCAAGGAGCACCACATACTCTAAGAGATGACTCAACCCTTTCCATGCTCTGCCATTATTAGGCTATTTAAAATGTGTGACCTGAAGCAACCCTGGGCTTATGAGAAGCTGCTGTTGTGACATTGACGTGATTCTAGCCAGCTGACCTAGGGCCATGACTTAAGTCGAGATTTCAACCATCTTGGTATATCTCGGGTTGCTGTTGAAGCTCGGTCTTTCACATCACATACTAAGACAATAGCACATATTTACGTACTGTGGGCAGGGTCATTAGAATTATTCGATTTTGCCGCTGTGGCATTTTTCGCATAATTATAAATTGTTGCATTTGCTAAATATTCCATTAGCTGCTTCATAACCTGCTGATTTTTTTTTTTTAAATGTGTTTCTAGCTCAAACAGATCAAAAGTTACTACAAAACACTGTGACGTGTTGCTGCACAGCGGAAGACCCTTTACAAAGGATGGCCCCACTTTTCTGTTGCTTATTGCTGTATTTGGGTGTCAGCTACTGATGCAGTGAAACTTTTGCACAAAAAGTGTTAACCTGTAAAAATGACAAAATATGAGGTAACACTATCATTAAATGTTCTGCATTAAGCGGTATAATTTGCCTGTTCTTGCTGCATAATTTAGTCAGCACCGCCACATAATTTGGTCCTCCCCCGGTTGCATAACCCCAGTGGCCCTGGTTATGTGGCACTGCACTTTGCCTAGAATGCACAGCTGACTACACGCCCAGTAAGATATTCTGGGCTGCAGCTTCTGTTTTGTGAAATTCCCTTCCTCTACTCCCCCGAATACTCGATGTGTTTCGAACTGTGTGGGGTCTACATCTAAGATCCGCCAAACATTGTGATAAAAAGATTTATGCAAGTTAAGTGGTCTGGTTAGAGCACCTGGAGGTGTGCTAATTGCTTGTCCGATGTGTGTTTCATCCATTCATTCATCATTACGGATTATTTGGCCCATACTGGGAAGGTACCCTGGATCTACAGGCGCCCAGGAGGCCTCTTACGGCGAGCGCATTTGACTTTTGATTTTTAATATGCTATAAAGGGGGTAGCATTTCTTTTGGAACAGACTCGCATTCCAGTTTGACAAATGAAATAACCCGCCGGTCGTGATTCTACGCAGTATTTTCTGCGCCTGATAAAGTCCTGATCTAAGAGGGCGCGGGAAACCAAGCAATTTCAGAATGAAAAATGAGGGGTCACTGTGCCACCGGAGCGGCAGCATGATGTAATCCCGCTGGCCCGGAAAGAAACCAATTTGCATTGTATATATCAGGTGTTGCCTTTCAAGGGGGTGGTGGTAGAGGCGATGGGGAATAAGCCTTACTAACAGGGGCACTGCATACTGATTGTAAGACGGCAAGAAACTGGTTCATAGAAATGGGGGTGCGGCACTTCTTTCTGTGGGGGGTATCGGGTGCAGGGGAGCAACCGAAGCCCCTACGACACGGGAGGAGGAGGGGCACAACCCTCCAGGGGGTCCATTCCGTCGAAGGCTAATGAATATCTGTGAAAGATGGGAGACTCAACTTCCTCATCGCTTTCTACAGGGGTGGCCCGCATGGGCGTTGATGCACCAAAATGCCAGGGGTGGTGACTTCAATGATGTCACAGGAAGATATAAAAGGAAGGATGGACGGAGTGTTGAACAATGCAAATACCCCCAGTCACAGATCTGGGTTTAATCCTTCGTTCTTTTGCTCACCATTCATCAGCCAGGCACTCTGTTCATCATCCTTTTGTGTTGCTAAAGTTGCCCTAAGTGGGAAGGGTATGCCCAGACGTGGGTCCCTTGCTCATTTTGCCACTGGATTCAAGTTAGCCTGGCTGATGAAGGGTGATACCCTGAAACTGGTCCCAGGATGCTTGTTTCCGGTCCAGGGTGGACCTAGCTTGGCATTTCGGGCTGGACTGTTCCCATGAGGAATAGGGTCAAGACTGATTTGCATATGGCTGGGTCCAAACTGGGGTGGCATGGTGAGCAAAAGAATGATGGATTAAACCCAGATCTGTGACTGGGGTGAGTGTCTGCATTGTTCAGCATTCCGTCCATTATCCTTTTGTGTCAAAGGAAGATATGTCACAAGACCTTAATCCTGATGACATCACAATAGTCTAACTCACTCATTCTTACTCTTTTACACACTCTTACTCTGAACCTCACTATACATTCTCACTCACTCATCTTCTCCCACACACACACGCACACAGTGGCGGTGGTAATTTTAGGAGGGAGGGGGGTGGGCGGGAAGCACACTCACACTTATTCATTCACACACGCAAATCCATTCACAACACTCATCAACATTCAAACATACACACCAAACATTCATTTAAAAAAAACACACACACACTTACCTTCAGCTCGGAGGTCCCAGGAGGGTTGGGAGTGCTGCCTTCCCTCAGCAGTCCCAACTTCGTCACATAGTGGGATGGGGTCAGTGAGACTTCTGACCCCTCCTCACTGTGTGACAAGGTGTCGCTGATTGTCACTTGCCCTGGGCGCTTGAGGGCTTAAACCTGAAGCGCCCAGGTCGAAGTCAATG
Source organism: Pleurodeles waltl (assembly GCF_031143425.1). Taxonomy (NCBI): domain Eukaryota; kingdom Metazoa; phylum Chordata; class Amphibia; order Caudata; family Salamandridae; genus Pleurodeles; species Pleurodeles waltl. Next base: position 46,182,291 of record NC_090437.1, read on the forward strand.
GGAGATGCTTCCCCTCGTCACCGAGGGGAAGGGCCTCGAGGCACCTTTGCTGAGCTGAGGAGGTCATGCCCATAGGAGCTATGACCTCTTCAGCCCACAAAGTTCAGCTCAGACAGCCAGGAGTTTGCGCAAATTGTGCATGCCTCGCTCCTTGCTGCCTGATCTGAACATGAAGAGTGTATGTCATTCTGACCTTTGCTCAGCCTGAGAGACACTCTTCATGAGAGGTAAAAGGTGGGGGGCGTGGCCCCTCTGCCCTCCAGAATGGGCCGTGGCTGCACGCACGTGCCTACACACTCACACATACACACTATACCGCATTTAAAAACAAGCATTTGCAATGCAAAGGGTCTCGCATTTCTCCGAGTTAGGGCTATTAGCAATAGTAAACTCCCAACTGGACTTTCTTGCCACATTAAATGGAAAAAAAGAGCGCGATCGCACTACTACAGTTCACTCGTAGTGAAACCTATCAACAAAAGTGCAATTACCTATGTAACCGGCAAAAGTGCAATTAACTATGCAACAGGGTCGATGTCATGCAAAGCGCTCGACTTCTGCCAAGCGAGATTGCGCTGCGATAAAAGATAAAAAGTAGTCCACAAACCGGACAGAAAACAGTGAGCCTCGTATGTTTTCAGTACTTGGTCGCTGCGCTCAAGGAGGGCTAACCACCGGAAAAGGCATGACGTATGCGTGCCTTCCACTAATGAAAGCAAGCAGATTTTAAAAGGCAAGCCCACGAACCAATAAAAGACACTGACGTGACATGGACCGGGCTCAGAGCCCTTTTCTAACTACCAAAGCGTCTCGCGAGGGATAGGCAAGCGCATGCTAGTGCAGGCTCGACCCTAAAAAGGAGGCAAATAAGGAGGCTGGAGTTTGAGGCTAATAATGCAAACCTCCTCTGTTTTCTTGGAACTAATTTTGCCAACTCTGAGGCCAGGGGTCGCAAAGGCAGTGTCAGGGCTCACAAAGGGTGAGTCAGGGGTCGCAGCTGCAACTCCTGGCGACCCCTGAATGACGTCCATGCGGCCCCATGAATTTGCGTTACGCCACTGGTTATGTGGTCCCTCTGCTGCTGTGAGTGATGTAAGTTCTCAGGTCCATGAGTGAGCAAGACACCCAGTCCAGGATTATTCTGTGCATTTTGAGACTTTTAATGCTGGTTACTCTCTCAGGGCTGCAAGAACCAAAAAGCAAAGAAGGAACTTGGACTAGGGCAGTCTTCCCAAGAACTACGCATCAGACGTTACACTAATGCATTTCAGTGTGGTGGTCCGCATCATCACAATGAAATGCAAATGCACACATTATAGTGCCTCCTCAGCTGTCAAGACAGCCGGGGCGCTGCACAACTATTGAGCTGCCTGCAGTGCCAGAGCAGAGTGCACGCTGCTCCCATAAGACTAAGGGCGGGGCTGGCTGAAGATCTCTGGTCCCAGCTCTGCAAGTACAAGTACTCTGCTAGAATGTATCTTTTAGTGTACTAGACATATCACCGGCCTGACACACACACAAATATGTCAAAAGTCACTTCCAATGGGTTAAACACAATGTGAGGTCCCCCCTCGTTCTTCTTTCTTATATAACAATTTTAACACAGTTTATCAATTTTAGCGGTCAATCAGGTCAAAATTCAAGTGAGTAAAGTTCAAGTGAACGCAATCATAGATATCACGCCAGTCTTTATAAAGTCCAATTCCATCCAGGATTTATTGGATCACATCTTCTGATAATCAATAAATTTCATGAAGATACATCTTGAGCCATACACATTGAGCCAACACGTGTTTCGTCTTGGGATAATCCTTTTGTCCCCAACGACTTCTTCAGGGCTTATCTCAAATAATCTTGAGTTATTTTAAAGTGTCCTTATTTTGACTATGAAGTACATCAGATCGGTATACCTCGATTCTTAATAGTTCATGAATTTTTTGATGTCCGTATATTTCAAGGCTGGTCTTCCACTGACCCATCTTGCACCCAATGCCAGCAAAAGCCAAGACCACAGCAACATCTTAGAAACACTGATCACTTCCAATGGGTTGACTACTTGTAACTAAAGTCAGAGTGAATTCTGAGACACACAGTTTAATAAGGGGAGAGTCACAGGTCAGACTCGGCGGATGGCATTTCAAGCTTTGGCTGAAATTTGGGCAAGTCTCAGAATTTAATTAAATATGCGCAGCTCCTCCGACTTTGCCGCTAGCACCATGGTGGGCAGTGGGGGTATCCCGCCACCCACCCCGGCCCAGGCAATGCTGGCCATGGCAGACTCTTGATGCCGTGACCATCCAGTGAACCTCAGTGCTGGGCAGGGTAGACAGATGCTCACGGTGGTGGTAATGATGGAATGCCCCGTCCTGCCGAGTGACTCGTCACAACCCCAGGGCAGGCCAACCACACCAACAGCTGACTGTCACGAGGCAGGCCAGTCTGAGTCGCTGTCACGTGAACCACAGTGCACTGTGGCAATAGAGCAGCTCAGCTGGTTGCACGGCACCGCAGGCCAGCAGTATAACATCCCATGGCCTGCCCACGAGTAACCCGACCCCAGCCCACTGGGTTGCAGCACCGGCAGCCTGCCATAAGTCATGATTGATGTTGCCATAACCCAGGGAGTGCAGACCCCGTTCCAGAACAGCCGATCTCCTGAGTGAGAGCACCGTCACCATCCTGGTGGTACCACAGAATGCAGCGGTGGCATTGCCGCAGGTCCGAGTTCATGTCGTTGCAGGCTGGCCTGGCCACCCATGAGGCCTACCTGTTGCTGTGGCGACACCTCTCCAGACAGAAGGCAGGATGAGTCTAGAATCAATGTGGTGTATCCTAAATAATCACTTCTACAGTGTAATTCTTGATCTATATATATATGTTTCCCTCCTCATTGCTTGAGTCTGCTCTGGACAAAATGTAATTCATAGTAATTGAAATGTCACTCATAATTACACTGAAATTATGAAAATGCCACACATAGGAATCTGAAACCTTAGCTGCTATGCTGGGTAAGCTACTTGCACCTGGACATGGTAAACTTCAGCTCTGAACTGTTTGAGGAACAGGACATACATTCTTGCTCTGCGACTTGTGCATTTCAGTCTTTCAATCGCTTTCTTTTCTTCTCCTGGGAGAGGTGTGCAAACCTTTCTTTATGCAAGAAAAGTCGTGGATAGATCCCAATTACTGACCTACCCACAGGTGTCAGAGTGTCCTTCTTTTCCTATGTTTACGCCCTGGCATAATGTTTGCTCACAAGCTGGCAATATTAACTCAAAGGCGCCAGTCAATGGTTCAAAATAAAGAGCAGATTTCCTGCTAGTTAAGTTTCAGATCATCTCCTTTCAACTTTGAACCCAGATGATGCGGGAGGTCTTTTTCCCTTGCAACAACTTAAAATTGAGGCATCACTTCTGATCTAATGTGAAACCCACATGCAGAAAACTTTGTGACACATGGGAGGTAATCATAGCATTCGTGAAAATTACGGGAAGTTTGTGTGGAAAAAAACTTTCCGCACCTCTACAGCTAAATACCCGTCTAAGCTTTGGTAGATGGGGTTGCTCTTCTTTTAATAGGAGCTTTCTTTCAAGTCAACATCTACATATGAATTTAAGTGGGCAGATCTTGTTTTTCTCACAATTATTTTGGTAGTGTGCATCGCCTGCCAACCTAAATCGACCGAAACATTATTTGGCAGGTTTAGATATATAAAGTAGGCCTCGGTGAAATGTAAATTCCCATGATGTCATTGGCATCATTTTGAGAATTTTGGTCCGCTCTTGTTATGCAAAATTCATGAAATGACGCTATTATGCTGTATTGTGTAATTTTGCACTATTCACAGTACAAACTTAGAGGCATATTTAGGAAAAATGGCGCTGCACATTGTGCGGCGCAACCTTTCTTGCGCCCTTTACCGCCCCCTAAAGCCACCATGTGTGCTAAAATATGGAGCACCATGGCGCAGGGTAGGGAGCAATAGCGGCATTTTTCATGTCGCTATTGATGTACTCTGCAGGCGTATCGCCAACATATTGGTGCTATTCCTGCAGCGTACATAGGGGCCCATTATAAATAATGGAAGCCCCCTTTTAACGCCTGCTCTAAGCAGGCGTTAAAAGTGTCGTATAAAATGACGCAAAGAAATCTGTTAGATTTCCTTGTGCCATTTTTTCAAGCCCCCCCCCCATGGGGGAATGCCCCCTTTGCATAAATTATGCCTGGCACAGGCATAATGTAGCACAAAGGGTTACAAAGTGGTGCAATGCATGCATTGCGCTACTTTGTGAATACGGCGTGAGGATTTTGGCCTCGTTGGGCCACATAAGTGTAAAAAAATGACGCTAGTGTGCAGCAGGTGGCTTATAAATATGCCCCTTCCTGTGAATGGCACAATTTGCTCTAAACATTTACAACAGCAGTTGTTTGTGTTGTTCTTGTTCAAATGCATCCTCCTGCCAAAAACTGACATGAAGATGCATTTCACGCTCAAATAAAGCACAAAATGACACGTTTGCATTCCACATGAATTTGAGTAATTCTGCATTGTAATTTCACGCTATTAAACATATTCAAACTACGCAAATTTTGCACACTGCTATTATAGATGCAGTCAAGATGCTAGAGAGGTTATATGCTTTGCGTTGACACCTTGTGCAGCATGCAGATCTGAAATATGAATCCTGGCAATGCCAACTCAGCCTAACAGACCAATAAACTGTGTACCTCGGTTAAGACTAATACCTGTTGTTTACTGAGAAATTACAGAAGTGTGGCATCAAATCCTATATAAAACAGTTATTAACTGTTATACGTCAAGCACTGAATGATAGTAATTATAAACTTCTATACTTCAAGCACTGGATGATAAAATATGACAAAGTGAGTCCCGGGGAAATCATGTTTTTGCAATTTTATATAACACGGATATGGCCCAGAGGCATCAGAGTGCTTCACAATTAAGACAAAACATATCTATCACAAATAGAAACATACATGTACAGTAGCAAATGTTTTTTGATAGTACAGGAGAAATTGGACCCCTTTTTAGGCAGGCTTGGAATGAGCCCTGATCCAGATTTGAGCTAACCAGGGTTGTCCAAATGAGGAAAGGCAGTTCAGCTAGGAATTTGCTTCTGGAGACCAGATGAAGTCGCAAAGATGGTTATAAGGCTTCCCCTTGAAAAGAGTTAGTAGTAGATCTTCCTCTGAGATTGGGGAGAAAGAGGATCATGGCTGCGGTGCCTTATAAGGCAGTCTCACCTTGGTTATCCTGTCCAGTTTGACCAGATGGGAAAAGTTAATCTTGTTGACTTTTTTGTCATACAACACTGCAAAGTTGTTTCATAGGATCTCAGATGCTTTAGATGGGAGTTGGAGGGAGGGTTGTTGGCTGGCTTAGTTATCGCAAATAGTTGTTTCGGTCTGTCCCTGGCCATATACAGGATGATCTAATATGTGACGCCTTCTCTTTAAAAATGTAGCCTTTATAGTATTGCTTACACAGCACAAAGCTTTGTTAGACTTAATGGTGAGGGTTCACACCCCCAGTTTTCTCCAACTTTCTGATATTTTTCCTTTCGTCATAGAGAGCTTTGGAATTACAGGGGCAAAAGAGTTTGCAGCTACTGCATTTGCTTTTGATGGGTGCAAAATTCTTAATCAAGGAGTCCATGCAAGAGTTAAAATTGTCCGTGGCCTCGTGGATGTCAGTTTTTTTCTAAATGATCCTCATTGAGGTTTCAGAGGATATAAGATGAAATCCTAGTAATCAGTTGGCTTACATTTCAGCATTATAATGTAGCCCTCACTATAGTCAGATCAACAAATCCCCCAACCCCGTGCTCTTAAAAAGTATCAAGGGGTACCCTTGTTTGGAAGAGGTGTGAAGCAGTGTCAATGATACCTTGGCCCATACTAGTGTCCCTCAACTCTCCTCTTGCTGTGAGAACAATGAGACTTCTGTGAAAGTCACCCTAATGGTTCCTCCAAGGAGCCACATCCGGGGGAATCCTTTAAATTGGATAGCATGGCCACCCATGCCTTCAGGTCATCTTCCAATTCATCGTCCCAGTGGATGTTTCATACGTATTTCTTCAGCGGTCACATACTCGGAAACATCTCTAAACCAGACCAAGTGCCTCTGGGGTCCGATCCCAGCCATTTTATAGCTATAGAGCATTTTGCCAACAATAGGCTAAGTAAAATAAACTTCCTATTGAGGTCTTTACGTGTAGGAGAGGGGATCAGCCCCAGCAATACCTGTTTCATCTTAAGTTGTATATTCCAACCAGTGGCTCTATTTACGTCTCTCAGCACCGTTTGCCAGTAGCGTGTCAGAGCTGTACAGGACCACACCATCTGGATAGTTGATGTTGGGTTGAGGAACTACTGAGGAAAGTTTTGATAGGGCTAGGTTAGCTATTGTTTCAATATTGATGCTACTGGTGTCTCTAAACCAGATCATTTCTTTCTTCAGTGATCCAAAGATTTTTTTGTTTGAGAAAGACACTGTGAAGGAAATCTGAAGGTGATCAGACCAATCAAATGGGATGGGATCAGTGGTTGATAAGCAAGGTGTTCAAGAGATGCTCAGGTCGAAAGTGATGCCTTTGCAGTGTGTGGGCTTCTGGCAGTGTTGGTGACAGTCATTTTCTTCAAGAAAAGCAACAAAGTTGTCCAGTGTTTTATTTCCTATAAAACACCTGAAGAAGTTGAAGTCACAGAGAAAAACAATGTTGTCAGAGCTAATTAATTGTGTTGTAAATAATTCAAGCCACTCTTCGATGAAGGTGTTGGTTTGATGAGGGGTGTGGGGTGGTTGGTAGATCACTTTCAAACTGAGGTTAGAGGTAGTTGTGAGAGGATTTCCAGTGATTAACATTTGAAGAATTGAAAGTGGGTATTAGGGAGTAGCCAGCGGCTCATACGGTCTCTGTGTATGACCCCAACCTTGTTTACTTTCCCAGTGGCTTCTCAAATTGTAGAAGAGGAGGCAGTAGGAGCAGAAGAACACTGTTTTAAGTATCATTCAGCCAGATTTCCATGAGGACCCTGTTGTTGATGTTGTGGTCGATGATCATAGCTGAGATCTTGAGGCAGTGTTTAAATGCAGAGCTGCAGTTGTGATGCATGCAACAAAGAGAGGAACAAGCAAGTTGGTGCTCAGTTTGACTTTGTGGAAGGATGCTAATATTGATCAAGTTAGATGATAAATTACGATTTTGGGTGGGCTTAGGGAATGGAACTCGTGTACTGTTCAAGATAATGATGGGGATGTGGGGCTGTTGTATGTTTGGCTGAGGATTTGTTCATTGGAGGCATTGATCTTTTTATATCTTTTTACATGGTTGGGTATTTTGTACGTTTTAATTGGGAAGGATGCCCATTTAGGCCTGAGGGAACGATTATCCCTAGGGATTGTGTTTTTTAGAGGTGCTCTTGAACTGCGCTATATGTGGTTAGCATTATTAATGAGAGGTAAGCGAGTTGCTGAAATGTCAGAAGGTCTGGGCAAGGATGTCTATTTTCTTTGTGAGATAAGATATACAGGACAGGAGTCGAGAGAAGGGGGGTAGTGGAGTACAGGGGACGGCTGAGGCTTATGTTGTTCTTTTGCAGTTGGCAAAGGGATGGGCTCCTTGTTCTGAGAAGCTGGATGGGGTGGGGTGAGGTGTGCAGAAGGGAGACATTTTCAGAAAGTGATTGTTCCTGTTGGATGTGATGGTGGGAGGGGACGAGTTACTGGCCTGGGGTGTTGTTGGCAAGCAAATTGAGGGAGGTGTGGAGAGGGAACTGAAGGAAGGAGAGTGTTTGCTTGATAGGTGCCTGGGTCCTGCTGAGATGTTTGGTGGGTGGATGAATGAGACCACTGAGTAGGTGGGTGTATAAGGGCAAGAGGAATTGTGGGAGGTGTTGGAGTTGGATGAAGGTGTGTTGAGAAGAGAAGTCAGAGGTGCAAAGCATTACAATTTGGGGGAGCCCAGAAAGGGGAGTTAGGTAAGAGAGAGCGAGATGCCAGATGTGTTAGAATGTGAGTTAGCTGGGAAGGGTGTGAGAATGGGAAAGATATTGTCAACCAAGGCCAGGATCTTATCTTTTGATTGGAACATGATCTCCTGTAATCAAAGACGGATATAGCAATGTTACAAGGTAGGGCAGAGGGTGAGTTAATTTTAATTTTTCATCCAAATGAGATGTTTGACAGTTTTGTCGGGAGATATACCATAGGTCAGTGTTGAGTGTAAAGAGGAGGAGGCCTGTTTTAAGGGCTCTTTTCAGCGTGCAATGTTATTGGTCTGCAAAAAAAGAGATTCAGGGAAGTCTCTCCATGTTTAGTGTTTCAAATTTGTCTCTGAGTATTAAGAGAGATTAAGAGGGTATGTAATCTTGAATGTGTTAACACCAGATTTAGGAAAAGTGGTTTGAGGGTGATGCTGTGACAAGTAATGTCATTACCATGATCATGTAGGGTGTGGATCGGGATCGAAGAGAAAGGGAATCAATCAAGGAAACACTTCAAAAATGTAATATAAAGCTGAGTTAATGACCTTTGAGAGACAGTTAAAATAAACAAAACCAGAAAGATCATGTTAAAACTGAATATAAACGATTTCATATAAAGTTCTAGTTAAAAATCAGGTCTGACTCTCTCTTTTCTTGGGGAAAAACGGCAACCCTATGTGGGAGGGATGAAGTGGGGTTAGGATTGTGCCGGTGTTTTCAATAAGTAGATGACCAATTCTAATTGCTTCTGTTAATCTTCTTGCTGTGAAAGCTATTGTGGTGACTGTAATGGGGGTGAGAATCATTGTTTAAGTTAAATAACTGTTTCTGGTTTGGGTGTCAACTTCGGGTAGATGAGCTAGAGGTTTTTGTAACCAGCGTTGTTTTTATTTCTCTTCTTCCGACATTACAGCCAGGGCTGTTTCCAATGAAGGTGTAGGTTTTAGGGCGTCAGTGGTTGAAGTGTTGTGTTTTTCTTCTATTGATGCACTGTGTTGGATTTGGTGGGGGGGGGGGATGTTGAGTTGGGCATCTCTAGGTAAAGGATTAAGTTGTTTTTTGTTGGGCTTGTTTTGGGAGAAAGTCAGCTTGATTTGGATACTTTCACAGAATGTTCTTGTTATTGCAGCTGAGAACAGGAGCCCTTTGGAATGAGGTTTGTTTTGAGAAAGTCCTCAGTGCCGGCGAGATGGTTTCTGCCAGGAGCAGGCTACAGGCTGTAAGCAAGGGACAGCAATCTGGAAGCAACTGATAAGCCGACAGACCAACTATCAAACATCTTGCAGGAGAATTGTTGAATTATGCTTTGCATTGTAAAACGTATACTTTATCTGATCACCAACTAGGGTCGTGAGGGCTTTATTGAGTTGCTGTGATTGGGTGCTGTTCCCCACCACTTTTTGTTCCTGTCTCCTTCCCTCATTGTGCTCCATCTGAGGAGTGGCAATAATGCAGCTACCCTCCCCAGCTGTCAGAGAGAATCATATGACGGCAAAGCTTGTGTACTGCCGGTCTATGAGTCTTGATTCAGTCCAATAAGACTACACTCCCCAGCTGTAAGAGACAATCATATCACCGGCAGAGTTCGTATACTGCCGGTCTATGAGTCTCGCTTCACTCCTTAACCTGCCATTATTGTCTCAGCCAGTCAACTGACCACAGGCCCAGCAACAAGCAAACCACACAACAGAAGTCTATACATGGACCTGAGGTACTTGCCCATAACATCGGTGGATATTTCGGACTCCAGTCTGTGATGGAAACACAGGACTGGTATGGATGGCACCACAGATTACTGACAGCACTACGAGGCCAAGTCATACCAACAGATGACTCTGCGATGTAGAAATACCAATAACATGACATGACACTTTATGCCAATATATAGGGTGGTGAAAGAAAATAGTTACATAAAGCATCAATTATTGCACCAAGAAGCCCACAAGGTTGTACGTGAATATGGTGCACAACAAATCTGCTAAAAAATGTTTCTCACTCTCCCAGTTAGTCTGCTGTTTTTTTGTTGTAGTATTCTATACTTTTTTTTTTACTTGTAAAAGCTCTTGTTGGGGGATATTTCCTGAAAAACATTTTTGCCCGCTTTTGACCCCCCATTCCTGTCACTTAGCTTTTCTTTTACATTTTAAGTGGTTGACTGCCAGATGTGTTACAGGAGCTTACATTTTAACAGCACTCAACAGACTCATAATGGTAGCCAAAAGCCTCTTTGAGTTATGGAGGGAAACTTTTGATGAGAGCCATCTCTGAAAATTGATAGACTTCAGGAGCGAGAATACTTCTGCTGTAGCCGACGATCGCTCCGTATGTAGTTTGGAGTGGGTAAGAGGAAACCCTTGTGAACACACATTTTCAAAGAACCACTTCGCTTAATTAGTTTTTCTTGACAATTGGTCTTGTGAAGAAGCAATTTAATAACGGCAGGGATCCGCGGCATCTTATAAAAGGCAGTAAGGCTTCAAACTAGGACACCTATCGCCAAGTCCTTCGGTGGAGAGTCTGCCAGTGGGCATTATATCACACTCTGAATGAACTTGGCATACTCCTGACCCTTAAAAGCTGCACTGAAGAGTAGAAAGTACAAGAACCTACAATTTACAGCATCCTCGATCCCCTGGCTTCTCAGCATCCAGCACACTGCAGAACAAAGAATAATTATGTTTTTTCTGGAAAGACTCTGAGAGGTTTTTCAGTAGTAGACATCGGCCTGGTTTTTACGCAAGTTCCTTAGTACTGTCTGCCCGAATAGATTCAGTTTTTATAATTCATTTATATCACACGAATTACCTATAATATAGCACATGTGGTGCTTGTTCAATTTTCTTGGGCCATTTTTCTATTGTTTATCAGAGTTTTTGTTTTTATTTGTTTTCTGGAGTAGGCCGTTTCTCTCCCTATCACTTCCACGCCTTGCTAGAAGCAGTAAGCACTATAGAAATGCAATCAGTATAATACAATATCACTAAGGGCATGTTTCACTGGGCTCCAGGAACAGTGAAAATATTTGTATTCAAGAACTGCAAAAGGAGTAGTTTTTTACGTCTGCACGCACATCCTTGATGTTATCTTGCATTGATTGTTTGTTTCATGTTTGCCATTAAGAGAGTGTGAAGTCCTCTCAGAAAGTTTATTCCCTCCTGCTCACATTATTCTTTGCTTAAAAGCAATTTGGAAACATATAATTGGCCAAACACGAAACAAACAATTGATACTTACGAATTTGTTTAAGCATTCGTTACCTCCCTCTGCAGCTATGCATGACTTTGTAGCCCTCATCATTTATTAATCTGTTTCATTAAGATAACACCAAAATTCGAAATTCCCACCTTACTTGATTAAGTGCTGAAGCAGTACATCAAAAATACATACACTCCATTCAGTGCTAAGACTATATATTTTTTTTTTAACTGTAGGTTTGTCAAAACCGATCTGTTTACATGTATGAAACATATTAAGCATGTGGACATCGGTTGTCATTCTATATTAGTACAAACCCCACTAAGCCAAATGGGAGTTCAGTCCATTTATGTAGGTTTAGGATTCAAAGTCCAGGAAAGGTCAGCAGAGTGCTATGAAGCCCCGCCTCTTAAATCACACCCTCGCCCGCAGCATCTGTCAGAAACCGAGGGTGGGGGAGCTCAGCTGGTCTGTAGCAGTCCAGGGAGAATCTGTTGAGTAAAACTCTGAGCTCTCTTCATTTCCCATCGATTCATTTTATTTGGCAGCTTAATATAGCGCCGCATGTCACCTAATAGCTACTTCAGAGAGCTGTAGAGTTGAAATGCAAATCTCGGATTTCCATGTAGCTGGAGTTTGAAATGTTCAGGTGGAAGGCACTGTCTCGCCACTATATGGAACCATATAAGAAATGTATTAGTTGCTTGGCTTGTAAAATTGCTGTAATAAACTGTGCAAACCCCACGAATGTGGTTCCAGTAGATCCTAGAAGGTAATAATTCATTTTCAACCAACAACTTCATATTAAGCCAGTGGGATATCTCGGTTGAGAACCCGCTGTAGAGACCTGTGTGACTCTAGCAGGCCACTGGTTTGTATCATGATATGATTATAGGTAGTCAAAGTTTGCATTTATTTATTCAGCTGAGTGAAATGCTGTTGTGTGTCCAGTACTGGACTGGAACCCTCTGACATGCAGATAAAACAGATATCTCTGCAAGAGGCGCTGCTACACAGAGCTAACTTACCAAGTTACAGTTACCAAAAGTAGAAGGAAGACACGCGAGCAACATTGTCTTTGGACATTATAAATAATAGTTCTTATGATTAGCTAATTGTGTGGCACTCATTTTACTAAGCCCAAAATTATAAAAAACCAGTCACCAATGATTGGAGTTCAGCCTGTGACCACCTGGTTACACACATATCTGTGCAGCTGGCCCATCTGCTCACTCAGCCCTGTTACACAAAGACACCAAGAGGAAGAGAAGTGAGAGGTCATGATCTTTTGTAAAGTGCAAAACACAAACCGAGTTATCGGTCTTCTATCTTATCTGGTGTCCTGTTAGCAATCCTCATGGCATTCAACTTGTCCATGATAATTCAATGAGGCCGAGTCAGTCCTGCCCAGGCTTACGCCTTTGTCCTGCTGGCTACAAGCAGAGTTGTCCAGCAGGCACTCTAACCCCATGTGCTGCCTTCCTGAAGAGTTCAATGTTCAGCGTGTGGACATCGGGTCTTGCGTGTAGCATTCCCACACAGAAATGACATCACTCTTATTTCCTGTTAAACCTCTGTCCAGCTTGACAACCCCATACTCTCTTGTGCTCCATGCCTTGTCTCCCACCCTGCATCTCTTATTTTATATGTTAATGTACTTCCTGTCATGTAAATGGCAGCTAAACATTTCTTCTTTGGAAATAAGGGGGCAGCTCGACAAGACTAAAAGGACCCACAAATCACCATAACGTACAAAACTTTTAAATACGTTGTCTGGGGAACAGGGGATCAATAATGAGGACGCAAATGAGGACTGATGATGATGAGGTAGTGAAGTGGTACTCAGGCAATGAAGTGATTTCCTCATGATGATACCCTGTTCGGTCCATTGGAGAAGGTAGGAATAAAAGCTCGGCCTTCTGGTTTCAAAGTGCGCCTCTAACCATAGACGATATCTCCTCACTTAAAGGTTGTAAACCTAGTTCACTTACACCCATGTCCCCATGGACAGACACGGGAACCTTGCACTGCAAACTTGTAAGACATATTCATTCATTCATTCATTAATGTATTATCTTGTATAAATAAAGACGTAATCAATATAGATTGAAGGCAAACTGAACTAAAAAAATCAGGAATGAATGATAGCATAATGCTGTGAAGGATGTCCACAGATGCAGCAGAAATCTTAGAAATTCTGCACTGTTATTTTCTGGTAAATGTCTCCTCGTTCTTATGTCATTGCCTCCCCCTTTTTCCCTCCCGCACCCTTCCAGATGGGCTTTGTTTCCAGCGAGCTTCGCCAAAATACACTCTCTACCCATTACAACAAACTCATTGCAGAAAGTGTCTGTTACTAGAGACCTATTTCATTGTTTTGTAATGCAGAATAAGTGTAAATATTTATATTTTGATAGCTGCATCCTTCTTAACTGATGTATTGGACAAGAGCAAAAAAATGTCCTTCAATCATTTAATTCCTTCTTCAGATCAATGGACAGGTTGTAAAATTAAAGACATATTTGAATACAACACGGAATGAAAGGTGGTTATTTAGCCATCTGGCTGCATCAACTTCTTGCAATATTATGAAAAAGGCATTGTCTGTGATAACCAATGTGAGTATTACAATGATGATATATTGGCAGGCGTATTGGTTTATAGGTGGTGTTCCAGCTTTATTGATTCATGTTGGTGCTTGGCCTGAGAAGTACATTTGTTGCTGGAATCAAAAGATTCACTGATATCCGAAGATGTACCGTAACTGGAATCATTAGAAGTAGATAATTCTGTGGCCGCTGTGCTTTCTGTGTATTTTTGGGTTTGCCACACTTTTAACACAATCTGCTGCATAATTTACAGATTTCAACCAAAAATAATTTCCATCTGGTCACTATAACTAAAAATGCTGCCTATAAAATGGAATGCAAGCCCAGATAAGTTGATTACTTTAACTAGTTACCTTCCAGCTGCTGATTGAAGTTTCAGGTAGTAAAGAGAGGAATATTTTGCACTGATTTAGTGAATCATGTAATGATATACAAGGGAACACAGTAATCCTCAGAACCTGGGCTAGTTAGTGGTATAGTCAACAGTGGTTCTGTCGCAATTGGTTCCATGACAGTAGCAGAGTACAGGTGACATGGAAGAGGAGCGGCATTTCGGTGATTAGTTGAGTGCTTTTGTTCATACAAGACAATGGGGGAACAACATTGTCCCCATTAGGCAATTTTCCTGCCTTTGAAAAAACCTGAATCATATCTGAGCCAAGACAGTACTGAGTTAATTGGGAACACTAGTGGTCTCTTTTAATGGTCTGGCTTGACAGTGCAGCTGTTGCCAGACAATTACGTGAGAATCACAGAGTGAACCTTTGGCTCTTCTCACATGTTGGGAGCCAGGAGTACATGTTTTGTTTAATCTGAGGTTGAGTGCTTCCACAAAAAGCGCTTGCCTTCCACAGAGCTGTAATCACGTTATCCAGCTGCCTGAGCTCAAACCTTCATTGGAACACACATGACACCGTACAGCTAGTAAAGTGTCTTAGATCACTAGATCATTTTTTGCATTTTTCTCTGGCAACAGCATGGATGGGAGGAGGGCAGTCATTAACCATCAATGATATTTGGTCTGACTTGACTGTGTAACTGTCACCTGACCTTTTAACCAACACAAATATTTAGCTACAGTTCTTTGCTTTGAAAAAATACAGATCCATTCCCATGCTATTTACCTTCAATGCTTCACATTACAATACAGTATTGCTTTAAAGCCATTGCAAAAGTATGTGATGAATACGAGGTCATTCTTCATCCCCCTTTTTGAATTGTTCAGGAATACCTACACCCACCACATTTCTGAGGGTGTCTCCATTTCAGTCCTGATGGACTGGACCAGATTCAATTATTTAACACATGTTTTTGGGGTCTAAATGTTGACATGGTATTCACGTGCACTTTATTTTTCTATCTAAGCAAACATTTTGATTTGAGTTGTTTACCTATTATGAAATATTTGGACCTTTGGAACCAGGTTTTACCATGTTTTCCTATGTATATAATTGTATGGACGGCATGGCTTGCATTTAGCATAACCACT
The DNA here is from genome assembly GCF_031143425.1 of Pleurodeles waltl. Taxonomy (NCBI): domain Eukaryota; kingdom Metazoa; phylum Chordata; class Amphibia; order Caudata; family Salamandridae; genus Pleurodeles; species Pleurodeles waltl. Next base: position 46,197,591 of record NC_090437.1, read on the forward strand.
CTGCCTATTTGCATTATTGAAAGAGCATCTTGTATCTTGTTTAGAGTGATGGAATATTCTGTAGACAATATATGATTTACCCAGCATGGAGAATCTCCATTATCAATGAGTGTGCATTCCTATTGAACAATTTTTAAGTGATTTATCTCATATGTGAGGATTGTTCTAACCTCTAGACGATTTATATGAGTCGACTTGTTTGAACCAATTCTGACAGATCCATTGTTGAGCATACAGATTTTGTCAGTTTATATATCTGGAAGGACTTTTCTCTGTATTGGCAAACATAATCCCTATGTTTGAATATAATTTACACTGACTGGAAAATATTTTGCTTCACATGTATACAAATTCATGCATCGTTCTCAAAGCAGCAAGTAGTTTCGAAGAAACCCAGATATACAGTACTGCGCATCTTTTTAAGGTCTGATATTGTGAATCATACAGCGCCTTCTAGTGATTAAAGTGCATTATCAATGTAATGTACTATTTTGATCAGCAGGGTTGTTTCTTCATGGAAAGAGTTGTTGCCAGGTGTCCAGTATTGAGAACATAGAGTAAACTGACAGAGAAGACAATATTGAAATTTAAAGCATAACTGGTATGCAGATCATAATAGATCTGCACTTTCTATTCTAAGAAGACTGCGCTGTTTGTGTTCTGTGAGTACAATGTTACACATACTTTCCACAGCCTTTTAATATTGAAGGTAGAAATGGCAGCTGCACTAAAAGTTGAATCCAGTGCTTATACCAAATCAAAATCGCTACTGGAGAGTAACAACTTCATTAGGATCCGCCAGTTTTCTTTAAGATATCTTCATATTTTCCACAAGATTTTAATCCTGTGGACGAATAGCTAAACATGAACATCACATAATTCGCCTCTAATCACATTATATGCCGCATACTTTGCCTTTTCTTTGTCACATACCAATTTAGTCAACTCTGCCACATAAACCAACCCGTCTTTGCCACATAATTCAAGCAACCCAGGTGGATGTAAACAACCTTTAGCTCTGACTAGTTATCAACCACGGAGCTTTTGCAAGCCCCTTGGGTTCAGGGTGTGAGTGCAGCCAGGGAGACTGGTGTCAGACAGTCACGGGGGAGTCTAGTAGATAGGTCTAAGGCTTCAGAGGAGCTCTCTACTTCGAGTAGAAAAACAGTGGAACTTTCCGGCAGTCCCCGCTCTTCGCTACTGATGCACCAGCTCAGTTCCTAAAGCTTTCCAGTGAGCAGCAAACTGCATTACCTGACGTGCGTCATGTGCCCCTGCTTCATAATTACCTTGCTGCCTTAGTGACTCAGCGCTCTCTGGCTTCAAGCAGCGCCCTGCTCATAACATCCTCGCGGATGATTAAATGTACTCTGAGGCTGCACACCAGTGTCGCCTTCAGCGCGGGGTCCTGTTTTAAATAAATGAGTCCCCTTTCCTATAGTGGCAGAGAATCACTGCAGACTGATCACGTACTCGACGCAGTTTCGCTCCATGCCGGGTCAACGACGTCAAACATGCCATGGCTTCTCAGGAAGCATTCCATACTACGCCTCTCAGTCTCCACACAACATGTGCATGTCCTGTTCTCAGGCCACCCAACGTTCTTTCCCAGAGAGGAAAAAAGAACAGCAGCGCCTCGATTCCCACACGAGGGCCAGTAAGTGAATGAGCGTCGTGCACCGTCTACTCACAGGGATGTGGCATATGTTTCTCCTGGAATATCTATTAATACGTGTGTTGAGCTCTGTATCCATGAACACAAATATGTCTAAACTGTCACCGCTCCCTCCCCCTCCTGTGAATTCGAGAGAACAGCGGCTGTATTCTTCTATGAAAATGTGTGGCTGTGCTTTTCTTCCCGCGATGCAAGACTCCCACAGAGACAAAATAATAAAAATGCGTTTGTTTGTTCATTAAAGAAGCGCTGACAACAAGAAATCCATTTTCAATCACTTATGATTCGCTTAACATAGTATAGTAAGTGCGTGCACAAAAACTATCACTAACAGTTTTTAACCTGTTGGAAACAATTCTATAACTATAAGGTAACCTATTTTAAGATATACACATACCAATTGTTAACGCTGAATTTTGCTAATGAATATTCATGTGTTCTGAGTGTTGAATTAGCCTAGAAATAAATAATGCACGCATTTGAATGAGCACCACCTGAGTGGCCGTCAGTGTTCACAAAGGGTACTTCTTAATAGCTTATTAATATGAAATGTTGAGTTTATGCTTGATTAATGTATTAATATGTCATATTAAGGGTTGTGCAATATGTATTAGCTTTATTAATTGTAGGCCTTAACTTAGCGAGGTCTTGGGCCTAGTTGCACGGCCTCATGCCAAGCTACATTTCTTAATCGACTTATAAAATGGCTGCTTAGAGGATTCAATTGTGATTTTCCACTGTGCTGACAAAGGGCTCGTAGCTGAAAGTCTTTCTCATGAGAACTGCTTGCTAGAAGATGATGTACTAGGTAGGATACAATGTTTGGTGGAGTGTGTGTAAGGCTGACCTTCCCAGGAGAAGTCAATAGATGCACTGACTGTGGTATAAGCTGCAACAATATTGATATCTGACAAGCCAAATGATGGGAACAGGAGAGAGGAGCCAATCATGGGCATGTGAACCATGTATTAGTGACACTTGTAGATTGGGGTTTTTATTTTCATTGGACTAAATGCAAACATGGGATTCTTTGACCAATAAGGAGGCGGGAAGTAGTTTTAGGAAATCTAACTTAGCAGGACTGCACTGAGAGGAGATGCACCATTCTCCCCATTCTTTCTTGAGAGTTTAGCAATTCTTTTCCCAACTGTCAGTAGAGACGTTGCTTTTTTTGAACTTTAATGCTGAATCCTGATGCCTTGCTGACCGAACTGATGTCCTATTGACAAAGTCTGTCACAGCTTGCTGAACCATATTGAGGACAGGTATTTGCTTTTGTTTCTAGATACCAACCACTACTTTTGATAGAGCCATAGTTAGATGTTTTCCAAATTTGTGTTGACTAAATTGTTTTGCATGAAGTCCAAACATGCTATTCTAATCTGATGTTAGTTAGGGTTCTCACTGATGAAGTTCATTACTTGTAATAACCGTTGATGTCTCTTCTTTGCTGAATCTAAATGTATGTTATTCCAATTGCACAGTTATTCTTGCTATTAGTTTGTACTGTAACCTTAGAATGTGTAGTGGCTCAAGCTTTGATTATATTGTGATTCTTTTGTCGCTTTGGTAAGCCAGCATTGTTTCTGTATGTTTATCATTTGATTTTGAGACTTAGGGCCAGATGTAGGTAGGTAAAAATTAGCGACTCGCAAATTGCGATTCTTTGCGACTCGCAATTACCGACTCGCTAACTGCAATGCAGGTAGAAAATGCGAGGACAATTTGCGACTCGCACACGGAGTCGCACCGCAGATAGCGAGTCCGCTGTTTGCGAGGTCGCTTTTTGCGACCACGCAAAAAACGGACACGCAATTTGCGAGTGGGCGTCGCAAATTGCGACTGTGCTGAAAATTGAATGCAGGTGCTGCAAAACACTCTGGAAAACACTTCAGAACACTCTGGAAAACACTTCCTGGCACATGATGATGACATCACAGCCAGGAAGTTTACAAATCACCTGGGAGGAGGGAGGACCACACCCATTTCAACTTCAGCACAGCAAACAAACAGAGCTCCTGCAACCATGGCTGAAAATCCAAGGAAGAGGAAACTGAAGTTTGCTGAAAAGGAGTTGGAGGTGCTGACTGATGAGTGCTGTCAGCACCATGACCAGCTGTTTGGCAGGGTAGCCCTCACCGTGCCAGAGACAGAGAAGAGAAGACTCTGGCAGGAGATCCAGGACAAAGTAAACTCCCTGGGGGTCAGCCAACGGAGTGTGGAAGAATTGAGGAAAAGGTGGTATGACCTGCGCTCCCGGACCAAGGAGAGGGTGGCAGAGTGGCTCCGGGAGATGAGAGGCACAGGAGGGGGACCATCAACAGTACCACCACCCACACCCCTGGAGGAAAGGGTAGAAGAGACCCTTGAGCCTGAGGCTGTAAGCGGGATGGTAGATCTGGACACCTCTGAGCCAGGACCATCAACCGGTGAGTACCATGTGACATGCATGTACCCTCATTAACGCCATACCCCCACCCACCTTGTACACAGGAGCATGCACAAACAAAATAGTTCCATTTCAGAATGATGCATTATGGGCAATGTAGTCAAGTAGGCAGTTCATAGACAATAGTTTATTAGGAAGTTGATAACAGATAGTAGACACTGACAGTGTGTTCCCTATGTCCCACAGGTCTCCCACAAGACACCCCCAGCAGCCCAAGCAGCCATGGGCCACTGGTCAGCCAGCACACACAGGAGAGAACAGGACCAGCCACCACTGCTACATGCACCTCCGACACCATGTCCCCTCAGGAAACACCTGTTGCAGTAGTGGTGTGTGAGCCTGCACCAGGTACGAGCCAGAGTGCCACGGGAGACAACACAGGGCCTCCACCACTTAGCAGGTGACGTGGAACATCAACATCAGAGCGGCAGGCAGAGTCAGGGCATGCCTCCACATCACCAACCGAGGCTGCACTTCTACGGGGTCAGCGCCTGCAAACCCAAGAATTAAGGAGGATTAGTGGGGCATTGCAGCGCTTTGAACGCAATCATGCCAACAGTATGCAGCAGGTACATTTGGAGTTGCAGGTGATCAGTACCAACATGGGTGACCTTGCAACCTCCATGCGCCAACTAGTGGCAGGACTGCTAACGCAGAGTGAGAGTGCACAGCGGAGGGACCGCCAGCTGCTGCACCGCCTGGACAGGATGTCCTCTTCTATAGTAAGGCTGGCTGTGAACACAACAGGGCTGTCTAGGCGCACAGTCAGCCTCCAGGTGGACATGGGCCACTTTGCTGGTGACGTGGCACGGGGCCTGGGCCGGCTTAGCCATGCTATAGATCTCATGGAGGCACGGCAGGTGGCCAGGGGCACAGGTGACACGCCACAGGACAGTGAGGAGGGCTCCACAGTCAGCAGTGTCTCTTTCGGTGACACCAGGGTGCTTCGCAGTGGAAGCACAAGGCAAAGCACTGCTGACCCCCATCGTACCAGCCAGGCTGGCCGAGCCCGCCGTAGTGTTTGAGCTCCTCACAGTCCTTGGGGTTGGGGTACATGATGTCAATGTGTCCCATGCCAGGTGGACTATTGAAGCCCCTGAACTGTTCCTATTGTACATAGTTTTGTTATTTGCACTTATTAAATCACCTAACACATGGACTCTTTGTGTGTTACATTGGTGAGTATGGTAAAAGTTGGCACGTACCTTCCAAAGTATTGGTTTGCAATGTGTTCCCGTCTCAGTCTGCCTTGGTTTGCAATGCTCATATCCCCATGATGGCGATGTGGTTGCTCTTGCTCTTCCTCCTCAGAATCTGGGTCTTCAGGGGTGAGAGGTAGCCCACGTCTGGTGGCAATATTGTGCAGTATAGCGCATGCAACAACTATTTTGAAAGCTGTTATTGGGGTATACTGGAGGGCACCTCCACTTCGGTGGAGGCATCTGAACCTGGCTTTCAGCAGTCCAAAGGTACGTTCTATTATGTTCCTGGTCCTCTTATGTGCACTGTTGTATCGCCTCTCGCAATCATTGCTGGGTGTTAAGTACGGAGTTAGTATCCCTGTTTGGCACAAAAAGTACAATGTTAGCAAGGCATGGGTGGTTTGCACATTGACCTGTGTGCATGTCTTCAAGGTGTATTCAGTTCTACCTAGGAGGTATCCATCTCCAAACTCCCCACGTTCCAGGCGTTGGTGTATCCCACTGTGCCTAAAAATGTAGGAGTCATGAGTACTGCCTGGAAATTTGGCTACCATGTCAGTGATAACATAATGGGCATCACATACCACCTGTATGTTGAGTGAGTGGGTACACTTCCTATTGCGGAACAGATATTCCAGGTTTGCAGGAGGGCATATTTGTATATGTGTCCCGTCTACACACCCTATGACATGGGGGAAGTTGGCAATCCTGTAAAATTCCAACTTGGTGCTGTTGATTTCTGCATCATTCCTGGGCAGGTATATGTATCTGGACATGTGTGTGAGTAAGGCGTCTAGGAATGCCCTAAAGAACCATGAGAGTGCACTTTGGGATACCCCACCTGCCACAGCAATGACCCCCTGATAGCTACCCGAGGCCAAGAGGTGCAGTGAGCATAGCACTTGCACATGCGTAGAGATGACGCAGCCGCGCACAGTCTGGCGTTCTAGCTGTGGTTTGAGTAATTCTATTAAATCTAGTATAGCTGCGCTGCTAAGTCTATATTTATCATATATTTCCTCCTCTGTTTGCTGGAAGAGTGTCTGCCTTGTTCTGTATATCTTCTCCTGTCTCTGGCTCCTCTTCCTCCTCTGCTGGGCGGTGTGGGCTCTCCTCCTCACTGCTATCAGGTATATCTCCGCCATCTTGAGTAACCCAGATGCCTTCTGGGTCCCCTTTTATAGTTTGGTAATGGTTACCACCTGCTCTGAGTTAGTGGTAAATTGGAAGTGCAAAATGGGCTTTTTGCGACTAGTCGCAATTTGCGAGTTGCTATTGCATTTGGTTTGCGACTCGCAAATTGCGACTTGCTATTTGCGGGTTGCAAAATGGGGTCGCAAATTTTGCGAGTCGGTAACGGCTCGCGTCGCAGTTTGTGAGTCGGAAATGGGATTTTTGCATCCCATTTCCGATTTTGCGGGGTCGCAAATTGCGAATCGGGACATTTGCGACTCGCAAAATTTTGCTACATCTGGCCCTAAGTTACATGACATTAGCATTGTTAATATAGGGAAGTAAACATTCTAACTTTTAAATAAAGTTGTGGTTATTCATCACTGTGAGGTCATGGTGTGTGGAAATTACTGACTTTTATTGATTATTGATGTCATTGCTATTGATTTGTATTAGTACGGGGTTACATAGTGGGAACTACTTGAAGCCTAGTCAAAAGGTCCATGGGTCTATTCGCATCTCCTTGTAAGTTTACTTATTAAGGTCTGATGCACTAACGGAGATGGTAGCAGAGATTGATAATTGTCTTCTTAAGATCCCATCATAAAAGCCCCGTATATGGTTTGTCTCCTTAAGAGCCCATCCTACAGTCCAGAGATAGGTGGTAGAGTAGTTGGTCCCAGAGATAGTAAGTGAGAAATAACAGATGTCCCCAGAGATAGTAGTAGGATAAGGGTTAGGCTCCTACAAAGAGCGGAGTAAATTCGTAGATTAGGTAAAAAAAATGGTGAAATTTTGGATTTTTAGATTCAATGATACAAAGTTGAAAGACAATGTGCCCCTAAGTACTTAAAAATGACTTTCCCAGAATCTTGGAGCTTGCCAATGATTGTTTGAGGATGCTCTTGGCATTCTAGTGATGGTGTGAATTAAGTAGGTTTTGCGCTTGCACAGCTTATGCAAATCGCAGGTGAATTGTGATGTTTGTGAGGGTTTAGGGAGTTTGCGTACTCCAAGTGAAGTTGTAGAAGGAGTTTGCATACTCTGAAGTGTGAGAGTAGGGAAGTCGTCGAACTTCACTTGTGTGTGGCGCTTTGTGCCAAAAGATTGTCCACGTGGTAACTAGTATATGGACCCTGCATGGTCTGAAACTCCGGAGTATATTGAAAAAGTGTATGAGACACTTAGTTTTTGTTGTAATTTGTCTGGTTTAATAGATCGACTGGGCGTGGTCGACAAGTCAGGGTGTGAGTCAATGTGAGTGAAATAATTATTTGACTGAGATCTGGCGAGTCCTATATGCACCTGGACAAACTCACTCATCAGTTTAGAGTGAAATTTGCAGGTCAAATTTTGCTTGCGAATCAGGAAAACTCAGAAAGAGTAGCTGCTAGAGCGAAAGGCCGTCAGTGAAAAATCCGTAAGTTTTCTGAAGCAATTGTGTTACCTTACTTGTAGTAAATGGACAAATTGGGTTTTGATTTTGTTTAGTGCTTGCCATAATTTGCATTAGTTTCGTGTGAATCTGAGTTTTGGAGGACAGGCCGCAAGACTTTTTCAGATGCAGTACGTGTGAGTGTGATGTCATTGGAGCCGCGCTGGGATAGGTTGGTTAGTGAGAAGGGTCGCACATGGATTGGCAGACAACCATGAAGCGCAATTGGTTGAGAAGGTGGGTGAAGAGAATTCTGGGATTAAACGTCACTCCCTGATTTGATTTAGAATACCAACAAGGTCACACAAATGAAAGTTTTCAAAGCTTTAAAGAGTGCTTTAAGGGGAGATACATACATTATAATGAGTATAGGGGATATTGCACCGCCAGAAGGTACACCAGTTTACATTTTAAAGTGAAGAAAAGGGTGCTGCGCCTTGTCTTTGACTGAAGCAATGGTGCAAAGTGACAGAGAAAGATAGGAGTTTAGACTTTCCTACCCACAAAACATTTAATTTGAGGAGCTTAGAGAATCTGAGGAGTGCATTGTATGATCTGAAGCCCCCTCCAAGACCAGCACAGTTTAAGGCATTAGCGATCTGAGAGTTAGTAGCCAGACAGCAACAGAAATTTGAGAGGAGGGTGAGAAAGGCAGAAAAGACACTAGTGAAAACTAGATGGAACAGTGATCAGAGATTTTGGAGAACCGAGACTTTACAGGAGATTAAATTGAGTCCAGCGATTACACAGGACAGCTAGAGACAGAAAGAAGGAAAGCCACCAGAAAAACAAATAGATGCCCTTCTGAGAGTAGGGAGCAGAGGTCAAAAGAGTCTAGAGGATCTTTTAGAATTGAGAAACAGTCAGACGATGATGTGTTTATTTTGCAGTTATTGAGAAATCATCCCCCACTGTATGCAGCACAAGAAAATGGTCCAAGCACTAGTGTGAATCTTTCAACTCCGACACAGGTTAATGTGACAACGAGTCCAGTGCAGATTAATCCTAGTATGACACAGAGCCCAATGCAGAGCAGTCTTAATGCACCTACTACTCCAGTAGCACATAATCAGTTGTCACAATCGAATGTCCCGAGAGTTTACCCTGATGTACTTATTATGGAAACTGCCACAAACGTAATAGTGACAACAGGACAGCTTTTCCTGAAACCGATGTTGGTTCAGACAGAGCCAACTCAACTTTTACTGCCCCAAATGCAGTCACAAGCCATGCCAGAGTACACTCCGATAATAGGGACACAGTCAGATTTGCCTGCACTGATGAGCCAGAATACGGGAATTATGCATCCACAGAACTTGAGTGTCAGACCAAGCCCAGATGCTGTATCAGTACCTGTCACCATTGGTCCAATTGTACCTTTGTTTGCATAAGAGAATAACAGTGCAAGTGGGCAGAGAGTCCTGAGTCAGAATGCAATGAGAGGAGGACTTAACAAGAATACTCGAATAGTCTCTCCAGTGGAACAGACCTCTGATGAATCAAGATCATTGCTAGACCTTAGTCCATTCGGAGTTCCACCGGACACTGTCATAGAGTCGAATGTAAGTCAGAGCTCGAAATTACTGACACTGCAGACTCCAGAGGTAGTTATGCAACCGATGCCACATGCCCACAGGGTTTGACAGCCCAGCAATTGACTGAATGGTTAGACAAACTGAATACCCCGCAGAGTGCTCCTAGGTGAGAGGAGTACTTGAACTATACTAGGAGACTAGGAATGGAAGCGGGTGAGCTCATTGAAGGAACTATGGGTGTGAACAGATTAGTGCCTGTACAGAAGCAGAACTGAGATATCTGTGCTCGAAAATTACCAGGGGAGTGAGCAATGTACATCAAAGGCTAGCAGACCTGGCAGAGAAGTACGACATAGCAATAGAGAAAACAAAACATTTGAAAAGGAGTTACAGGTTAGATTTTGACACGAAAGATTTTGAACACATGAGATCTGCTGGAATGAAGGCACACCTTAGGGAGTTACTCCAAAGTGTCCAGACATGAGGAGCATTAGACAAGTGGGAAGGCAGATGGGTAAAGAATAGAGATAAAAGAAAAAATGGATTCTGCTGAGCTTACTGCAAATGTGCAGCAAAGTAAGGATCCAGTGAAAATTGTACCAATGAGAGAAATTCCCAGAGGGAATTTTGTTCATGTCCCTTAGAGCAGAAGTGACATTCTATCCTTCACAAATGACTATCCTAGGTTGAGAGACAAGCCAGTAGAATGGTACCAGCAGACATATAGGTTCGTGAAACGTGCAAAATGCCTGTGGGAAGACTTGAAGACTTTATTAGAGATAGTGGTTCCAGCTGATTTGTGCTAGAATGCAAGAGGAGTATCGATTGGCAGACAAAAAAAACAGAGAGAGATAAAGCTACAGGTGCACAATTTCCTGAGGTAATGAAATACTATTACAAAGTGATTGAATTTTTGAAAAACGAGAATTTGGCCCAAAAACATTGATTGGCAGAGAATAGACAGGACGGCTCAGGAAGCAAAGGAGTCAATACATGCATTTTATGAGAGATTGTTTCAGGCGTTTAAGTATTACAGTGGTACAGATACAATTGAGCCGAAAGACATAATTCATTTTGTGTTCAGATTTTTGGAAGGATTGAGACCTGAAATTAGTCAGATGATTAAGAGCCATTTGATTTGCTGGCAAGCAAAGCCGATTGATGAGGTGTTGCAGTACGTGAGGTACTGTAGTGACGATAACGAACTGAAGCAGAGAAAGCTGAAAGAAAAGGCGATGGTGATGCAGATTAAAGCAGCACAAACAGGGATGCAGGGAAATTTTCCACAACAGCAGCAACAGCAGCAGAAGGGAAATGTGGTATTTCAAAATCAGATGAGAGGCAGAGGCCGCCGAGAAATTGATAATGGAAGGTGTGGTCCCGATTTGGGTACTTTAGTTGTTCAAAATGACGTGCAGGGAATGAAGAGAGTATTGCCTTGTCACTCCTGCGGAGCGGTCGGACATTGGAAACGGGAGTGTCCGATGATGGTGCAGGAAGGTGTTGTTCAGCAAACAGGTGCCATCAATTTGTTCCAAAACATGAGAGGACAGAGAATGAGTGGTCATAATCCAAATTTTCATAACAGTGTGAATCAAATGCAGAACTTTCAACCCATACAGCAGGTGCAAATGCCACGTGTACAGATGGCACAGTTGCAGCCAATGCAACAGCAGATTCAAATGGTACCTAGTCAGCAAATTAAAATACCTCAAACCCAATGGAACCGCAGCAGGTGATGCTTTCTCAACAGGTCACAGGTCAGAAGTAATAGCACAGTACACCAATTCCCTTTACACAGTAAGAATGGAATAAACAATGTTTGGGTAAGCGAGAGTTCGGATGAAGAGGAATGTGTGCTTGCAGCCTCCTAAGAAGTAGAGCAGAAAGGCCCATATGTAAAGGGAAGGGTAATGGATCATAGAGTTTTATTTTTGGTTGACACAGGAGCTACACACTCTACAGTAAGAACTGCAGAAGTTCCAAACTTGCCCCTTTCAGGAAAGACAGTCCAGATTGTATGAGTAGCAAATCAGTATTTGACCAACCCAATTACAGAATCAGTTCAGGTTAAAATTGGCAACTTTTAAGTATTGCACACATTTGTAGTCTGTTATTCAAGCCCAGTATCCCTACTGGGAAGAGACCTGCTGTGTAAAACCAGGTGCTCAATTACTTGTTCAAATGACGGAATCGAGATACAGACGAATAGTGATGAAGAGGATGACCCAGCTCCAGAGACAGAGTGTGAGACCAAAAATGAGGAGTACCTCTGAATAATTTCTTTCAAGTATTCACAGTGAAAAAGCTACCTCCTGACTTACAGGGAATGGTTAGAGAGAGAGGGCGGGATCTCACTGAAGAGATTGGCCTGATAAAGGGAGTTGAACCAGTTAGAGTTCCTGTTAGGCCGAAAGCCATTTTTCCTCAGATTCCCCAGTATCACATGTCCCAGGATATTCTTTAAAAGGTTGCTCAAGTAATGGCTGAATTTGTCAATCAAGGGGTCTTAAAAGAAGTGAGTGCTGAGCAGCCCATGTAATTAACTGATAATGGGATTGAAAAAACCCTGTGGGAAAGTTTGAATTGTCCAGGACTTGAGAAAAATAAATGACATTGCGATCAAATGTTTCCCTGTGGTGCCGAATCCAGTTCTGATTATGTTTCAGATTCCATGTGATGCCGAATGGTGCACTGTCATAGACTTGTCACAAGCCTTGTTTTATGTGACCCTTCATGAGGATAGTCAATTTCTCTTTTGTTTCAAATTTTTGGACCAAGTTTATTGTTGATGTAGAATTCCTCAAGGGTTTTCAGAGTCACTTTCCATATTCAATCAGATCTTGTAAAATAATCTGGAGTTGTTGGAATTGCCTCTCCAATCGACATAGGTACAGTACATAGATGACTTGTTGATTGCATCCAAAATGAAGGAAGAGTGCAAGTATGACACAATTGCCTTACTGTACCATTTGGGATGGAATGGTCATAAAGTGTCACCACTTGAATTACAATACTGTCAGAAAGAAGTGAAATACATGGGTCACCAGATTGAGAAATGGCAAGGAAAATATCAAGAGGAAGGCCCACATGTAAAGGTAATATTGTAGATGAGTTCCCCAGCCACACAGAGAGATGGCAGGATATTTTTAGGGATGGTTGGCTACCGTAGCCAATGGATTCCCAATTTTTCTGTCATTTCCAAGCCTTTGCAGAAGCTGACTCACAAAAAAGTCACTGATCCCCTAGAGTTAGATCAGGCTTGCATGAAAGCGTTTTCTGAAATGAGAGAGAGTCTGTGCAAAGCTCCGGCTTTGGGTATGCCGGAATACACAAAGTCTTTCTCATTGTTTTGTCATGAGCGCAGTGCATGTTCTTTGTCTATCTTGACGCAGGTTGATGGTGGTATAAACCGCCCAGTAGCATATTTTTCAGCTACTTTGGACCCAGTTGCAGCAGCTTTGCCAGGCTATCTGAGTGCAGTTGCAGAGGTTGGACAGAGCCTCACACAGTGTGAAGGCATTGTGATTGGGCATCCTTTGGTTATTATGATCCCTCACTCCATTGAAATGCTACGTATAAAAATGAAAACTCAGCACCTGACAGGTGCCAGATCGACCTGTTATGAGATGAGTATTTTAGGGTCACCAAATGTGTAATTGAAAAGATGTACAGTGCTTAACTCGGCAACCTTACTTCCAAATGAAAATGTTGAAATTGAAAAAGTGGAAGACATTGAGCATGATTGTCTTAAAGTAACTGATCTGTGCACAAAACCGAGACCTGATATGAGAGACACTCATTTGGAAGAAAATGACTAAATTATCTTTGTTGATGGTTCCTGTCTAAGAGACAGTACAGGAGTATTGAGAGGAGGATATGCTGTGTGCACAATTTCTGGTATACTGGAAGCGTCCTGGATTCAAGAAGTATATTCTGCAGAAGTAGCTGAACTGATAGCCCTTACTAGAGCGTGCCATGTCACTGCCCAGCTTAAAGTTACCATCTATACGGATAGCCAGTATGGATTTAGAATAGTCCATGACTTTGGCCAGTTGTGGTTGCAGAGAGGTTTTGTGACCTCTTCTGTTTCACCAGTGAGAAATGGTGAGAGAATTAAAGAATTGTTGCAAGCTATCCAAATGCCTGAAAAGATTGCTGTGATGAAATGCAGTGCACTTCTGAAATCGCAAGACTTTGTGTCAATGGAGAATGGATATGTGAATCAAGTTGCAAGGTTTTGCGCATTGAACTGTATTTAGTTCAACGATAAGTGTGAATTGTTACCTGAAGAAGGTTAAAGATGTCCAAGTTTTGCATTGCATGTAATAGATACATTGGAAGAATTGAGAACATTGCAGAATATTGTTGAAAGGGAGGAAAAACAAACATGGAGCAAAATTAAATGTGTACAGTGACAGGTTGAATTGTGGATTTCAGAAGAAGGTCAGTTGGTTTTGCCAAACAGTTTGTTCCCTCAAAGGGCTAGGTATTACCATGGTCAAGCACATGTTGGGAGGGATGCAATGATTCACCTTTTTAAACACAATTGGTTCAACCCAAGGTTTAGACAAGTCGCAGAAGCAGTTTGCCATTGTTGTGTCATTTGTCAACAAATGAACATGGGAAAAGGGACAGTGGTCAATTTGAGCCACATTGGAAGAGCACGAGGTCCATTCAGCAGAATGCAAATGGATTTTATTGGGATGCCTGTGTGTGGAGGTTTGGGATATGTGTTGGTGATTGTTTGCATCTTTAGTCATTGGATTGAAGCATACCCTACACGAAGAAATGACAGCCTCACAGTAGCGAAACTACTGCTTAGGGAACTGATACAACGTTTTGGGTTTCCGATAACTTTAGAATCAGATAGGGGAAGTCACTTCAACAGTAAAGTAATTAAATTACTGTGTGCAGCCTTAAACGTTGAGCAGAAGTTGCATTGTAGTTACTGTCCTGAAGCATCAGGACTAGTGGAACAGATGAATGGTACCTTGAAATCAAGAATGACAAAAATGTGTGCATCCATGAATCTGAAATGACCTGACACACTGCATTTAGTTCTGATGACAATGAGAAACACACCCAACAGGAAGACAGGATTGTCACTGCACGAAATCCTCATGGGCAGAGCAATGAGGTTGCAAGCGGTTCCTGCAAATGTGCTTGTGAACATAACAGATGATATTGTGTTGGACCACTGGAAAGGTCTGGCTGATGTGGTTCGCTCTTTCTCTCAGCAGGTGGAAGCCACCACACTGCCACCAATCCAAGATCAAGGACACACCCTGAGAGCTGGTGACTGGGTGGTGGTCCGGAAACACGTGAGGAAGACGTGTTTGGAACCTCAGTGGAAAGGCCCTTTCCAGGTAGTTCTGATCACTGCCACAGCTGTGAAGTGCACTGGAGTTCTGAACTGGATACACGCCAGCCACACAAAAAAAGTGGCATGCCCTTTTGACAATGAAGAGGAGTTGTTGAGAGTACCAACAATGACCAGATAAGCCTCAGAGCTGGAAGGAGAAGAAAGAGGATCTGAGACTGGATCTGAGCACGTTGAGAATGGTTCAGTCACTCCTGTGAGAGACGAAGGAGAAGACCTCCAGGAGGGTGATAGTGAGCCAATCTCAATTAAAGCAGCAGAAGAGTCTAGTCAGAGGAGGGCTCTCCCAGAAGTAGATGATATTGAGAGACAAACAGAGCAAATGCCAGCCCCAGGGGTAAGGAGTTGAGGCGGATCAAAGCCAATGTGATCTGGCTGCTCCTGAACCAATTGCAGGTCTGTCAAGAGAAAATCCTGCAGAGCAAGAAGAAGTTTCAAGTTCAAAACTGAAAAGTGCATTGACCAAAGGTCTACTGAAAGGAGATAAGTGGCCAGAGTCACAAGCAAAGAGAAAGGAAGCAGCTGTTGTGACAACAATTGAGGAAGAAGTAGACACAACAAGGAGTGAAGGAGAATTGAAAGGAGATCGAAAGTTGAAAAGAAAGAGAATAGCAAGTCGAAGGTACGAAGGTCCTGAATGGGTGTATGCAACGAAAAGTGAATGGCAAAGAGAACTATTTTCTTTTTGTTTTGATCAAGACATTCCAGGTTAATATTTTGGCACTTGAAGGAAATTAATGAACTGAACTGTTGAGATAAATTGAGAAAAGGTACAAAGAAAAAGAGACTGTTGAAAGTAACCGGAACACACTATTAAAAAGTGATTTTGACAAAGATAACCTGATTTGACAAGCTGCTAAACTGATTTTGACAAATGATCCTGGAAGTGAGACTGAAAACTGTAAATAACTGCTGAAAGAAGATTTTGCTGCATAGTTTCTAATTTTTTCTCTTCTACTTTCTGATTCTTTACAGATCATGAGTAACATTGGCCAGCAGGGTAGGAAGAACAGGTGCTGTAAATACTTGAGTATCGGTTTGGCAATTGTGTGTGTAATATTGTGCGTGATATTGATTGTGGATATTACTATTCTCGACAAGAGTAAAGCCAACCATACCTCAGCTTTAGAGACAACTAATGCATTAACAGCGATAGAGAAGTTTAGTTTAGGTGAGAAGTATCTGCATGTAGGTAATACACAAGGGGAACTTTCTTCTAATGTTTTTTATCGCTTATTGAGTAAATATGTTGAGATGGCGGATGTGAGGAATTGTTATGTGTGTACGCTGATTCCTTCATCAGTCGAAGAAGGAGTTACCTATCATAGTTTGCCCCTTACTCATGGGATACGCTGTAGTCTGTTACTATCAAGATTCTATAACCAGGAGTACATCCAATATTTCTATTCTAACCATGATGTAGTGTTTTCGTTTGCCCCCATAATTAGATACCTGAATAGAGTAAATAAGGACAATGACATAGTATTAGTGAGAGGTTTCTTTGAGCTTACATTAACTCTTGGCACAGCTTATACACACAGAAACAACCTGACATGGTTGCTTACACCATTAGAAAAGAGCTTTTTAGGTCACACAGATGACAGGAGAAAGACATTAAAGGAGAAGTTAGAAAAGGGTTTAGAGAAAAGGACTTTTAGAAATGATTATGCTTCTTGAATTAAAAACACAAGGGAAATTAGATTTCGATGCGAAACATGTAGGAAAGCTTTGTGTATATAGACCTAAATCTAGCACTGACACTTTATTTGTGGGAACGAGTGAATATAGACATGTGTTTTTGTTGCAGAGTAAATGGACATTTATGTTGAATGGACAGGATGCAGCGATTCCTAGTATATGTTACATTTGTGGACCTAATGCTGATTACCGTCTTCCAAGAGGATGGTATGGCAATTGTTATTTGGGGATAGTTTTCCCAAAGATATTCCAACTTGATGACTTGAAAAGATTTCCGAAAATGACTGTGTTACATCACATTAGAGAAAAAAGAGAGTCTCCTTCTGGTATAGTTGGAGATATATTTGGAACAGTAATTCCCTCAGTAGGAGTTGTTCTGAATTCTATAAAGATACAGAAGTTGTCTACTATTGTGGATAACATGACACAATTTTCAGAAGCCATGATTCTAATAGATACAGAATTGCCTGCAAAACAATCTATGACTCTTCAGAACCACCTTGCGTTAGACATTCTTTTGGCAAAAGATGGCAGAGTTTGCAAAATGCTTGATTTGAGGCATTGCTGCTTGTTTATTCCTGATAATAGTAAGAAAATTAGAAGCTTATTTACTAATCTGACTAATAAAATTACTGGTTTGAAGGAATTGAAAGAACCAGGTGTTTGGGAGAAGGTTGGTAAAGGATTTGTTTCAGTGGGAAATTGGCTCAGCAACATTGGGAAAGGGATACTATTGAAAATAATAAAAGGGCTATTGATTATTGTTATGTGCATAAGTGGAGCGTGGAGAATATATACATTGCGTAGGAGGATCAAATTGAAGAAAACAAAAAATTATCAGAGGAGGGAAAAAATGAAAAGGGAAAATTTGTTTAGGAAAAGTCTGAAAAAGGAACAAAGATTTGAGGGGATAGAGATGACAGAATTTAGCTTAAGCATGAAATTTGTGTGGGAAGATTTTGTGTGACAACACATTTAGTCATCACAGGAGGGATTGTTAACACTGAATTTTACTAATGATTATTCATGTATTCTGAGTGTTGAATTTGCATAGAAAATGAATTAACCTAGAGAAAAATAATGCAAGCATTTGAAGGTGCGCCCACCTGAGTGGCCGTCATTGTTCACAAAGTGTACTTATTAATAGCTTATTAATATGAAATGTTGAGCTTATGTTTGATTATTGTAATATGTCATATTAAGGGTTATGCATTATGTATTAGCTTTATTAATTGTAGGCCTTAACTTAGCGAGGTCTTGGGCCTAGTTGCTCGGCCTCATGTCAAGCTGCATTTCTTAATCGACTTATAAAATAGCTGCTTAAAGGATTAAATTGTGATTTTCCACTGTGCTGACCAAGCGCTCATAGCTGAAAGTCTTTTTCATGAGAACTGCATGCTAGAAGATGATGTACTAGCTACAATACAATGTTTGATATCGTGTGTATATATGAATGACCTTCCCAGGAGAAGACAATGGATGCACTGACTGGAGTATAAGCTGCAACAATATTGATCCCTGACAAGTCAAATGATGAGAACAGGAGAAGAGTCAATCATCGACATGTGAACCATGCATTATTGAAACTTGTAGATTGGGGGGTTTATTTTCATTGGACTAAATGCACACATGTAATTCCTTGACCAATAAGGAGGTGGGAAGTAGTTTTAGGAAATCTAACTTAGCCGGACTGCACTGAGAGGAGATGCGCCATTCTCCCCATTCTTTCTTGAGAGTTTAGCAATTCTTTTCCGAACTGCCTGAAGAGACTTTGCTTTTTCTGAACTTTAATGTTGAATCCTGATGCCTTGCTGACCGAACTGATGTCCTATTGACGAAGACTGTCACAGCTTGCTGAACCATATTGAGGACAGGTATAAAGACAGTGGCCCTCATTACGACCCTGGCGGTATAGAACCGCCAGGGCCGCGGCACGCGGGAGCACCGCCGACAGGCCGGCGGTGCCCCGCGGGGCATTCTGACCGCGGTGGCTTAGCCGCGGTCAGAGAAGGGAAACCGGCGGTCTCCCGCCGGTTTCCCGCTGCCCCCAAGGAATCCTCCAAGCCGGCGCAGCTTGCTTCCGACTCCCCCTCCCGCCGGGAACCGGATGGCGGGAGGGGGAGTCGCGGGGCCCCTGGGGGCCCCTGCAGTGCCAATGCCAACGGCATGGGCACTGCAGGGGCCCCCGTAAGAGGGCCCCAAAATGTATTTCACTGTCTGCATAGCAGACAGTGAAATACGCGACGGGTGCAGTAGCACCCGTCGCACCTTCCCACTCCGCCGCCTCGATTACGAGCCGGCTTCATGGTGGGAAGGTCGTTTTCCCCTGGGCTGGCGGGCGGCCTTTCGGCGGCCGCCCGCCAGCCCAGGGGAAAACTCTGAATACCCGCCGCGGTCTTCCGACCGCGGTGCAGTATTCACGACGCGCAACTTTGGCGGGCGGCCTCCGCCGCCCGCCAAAGTTGTAATGAGGGCCAGTGTTACTGATTGTTTTGTCTATTTGCTTTTGTTCCTGGGTACCAATCGCTACTTTTGGTAGAGCCATAGTTAGATGTTTTCCAAATTTGTGTTGACTAAATTGTTTTGCATGAAGTTCAAACATGCTATTCTAATCTTATGTTAGTTAGGGTTCTCAATGATGATGTTTGCTACTTGTAATAACCGTTGAAATATTTTCTTTGCTGAATTATAAATGTATGTTATATCATTTGCGCAGTTATTCTTGCTATTAATTTGTACTGTAACCTTAGAATGTGTAGTGGCTCAAGCTTTGATTAGATTGTGATTATTTTGTCGCTTTGGTCAGCCAGTATTGTTTCTGTATGTTTATCATTTGATTTTGAGACTAAGGGGGTCATTACGACCCTGGCGGACGGCGGAGAAGCGGCGGTAAGACCGCCAACAGGCTGGCTGTCTTTTTTTTTTAATTATGGCCATGGCGGTTACCGCCATGGTCATCCGCCGCTTCTCCGTTCTGCCCGCCAGGGCGGAGACGATTGCTGGGCTGGAGACCTGGGTCTCCAGCCCGGCGGTCGTCACTATACCGCCGGCGGTATTTGGGCCCGGCTGACCGCCATGGATTTCATGCGGTTTGGAACCGCCATGAAATCCATGGCGGTAAGCACTATCAGTGCTAGGGAATTCCTTCCCTGGCACTGATAGGGGTCTCCCCCACCCCTACCCCCACCCCCTCCCCTACACCCCCCACCACCCCTGCCACCCCCCAAAGGTGGCAAGACCCCCTCCCCACCTGACCCCCAACATCACATCACTCATACACACACGACACGCATGCAGGCACCACCAACACACATACACGCACACACACCGACATACATGCCAACATCCACACACACAGTCAGACACGCACACCCACATTCAAACATACACGCACACAACCATATAGACATACCTACAGTCATACATGCACTCATTCCCAACCTCACACCACCACCGCAAGCATACATGCACTCACACACCCCCACTACATACACACACGCACACCCCCATGCACCCACACAACACACAACACCCCCCTCCCCTAACGGACGATCGACTTACCTGGTCCGTCGATCCTCCGGGAGGGGACGGGATCCATGGGGGCTGCTCCGCCGACACCACACCGTCAACAGAACACCGCCACGCCGAATCACAGGACGTGATTCGGTGGGCGGTGTGCTGTTGACGTGGCGGTGGAGGTGGAGCAACCTCCACTTCCCCGCCGCCTGCCAGTATGGCTGTTGGCGGCTCTCCGTCCGAAAAAGGACGGAGAGCTGCCAACGGTCATAATACACCGAGCGGCAAACCGCCACCACTGGCGGTCTTCCGCACGGCGGTCCCTCAGTGGTCTTGGCAAAAGACCGCTGAGGTCAAAATGACCCCCTTAGTTACATGACATTAGCATTGTTAATATAGGGAAATAAACATTCTAACTTTTACATAAAGGTGTGGTTATTCATGGTCGTGAGGTTACAGTGTGTGGAAATTACTGACTTCTATTGATTATTGATGTCATTGATTGTAATTGCTATTGATTTGTATTGGTACGGGGTTACATGGTGAGAACTACTCGAAGCGCAGTCAAAAGGTCCATCGGCCTATTTGCGTCTCCTTATAAGTTTAATTATTAAGGTCTGACTCGCTAACACAATGAAACATGACCAGTCATTACCTCCTCGCCCATCTTCCTGAACCCAGTCCTCATATGTTGAGCATCTACTTCCTGTCCACAGAAGGTTCACAAAAGCTACAACTTCATTATAACCACCCAAAATCTGGCTTCCACTTCGCGCCACACTTCTATAAGCCGTCTAAAGTGGAAATGATCCATCCTCACTTCCTGTGTTTTTTTCTTTTATGGAAGTAAGTATACCAGGGATACAGGGCAGTGTAGAAATCATGCACATGCTATTTATGTGATTCTAAGTGGTCTGAGAGTCTGCTTGAGCAACTTCAAGCCTCGGGGTGTGAGGTGTGGCACATCTCAGTCTCAGGGCTGTTTTAAGTGTACCGTGCACCCTACAAAAGGTTTGAACACAAAGAATTGCTGAGCAGTGTAATGAGGCTGGGGCAATTCCAGACTCAGAATTGGGTTGGTGAGTTCTCCAAATGTTAGAGTGACCACCACCTGATTTCAAGAAGATGACAGATGTGCGACCAGCGCAAATTTAAACAAAACAAGGAAAACCGCTTTGCTGTAAAATCCTGGCTGCCTTGTTGTGAGTAGATGTAGCTGTGTAGCTTCCCATAATGACTGAGAGAACTGAGAAGTCTGGACCCCAGTGTGTTTGGGACTCAAGAGGAAGAAAATTTGGTAGCACATGTGCTTACCATGGTTGACATCCAGAGGATGAGTGAGCAGGCAGTTCAGTTGCCATTAAAGCAGGAGAACTCATTGCCTTTTAAGCGCACAAGAGAAGTGTACAAGACCCAGATCAAAGATTAGGAGGCGAAGGAGGTCAAAAGCAGGTATATGCAGAGCAATGAGTTAAAGGAGGTATTACAACACTTGAGAAAGGATTTGGCCATTCCAGAGAAGTCTGGGGTGGAGGAGCTTTTCCTCTTACACCAAAGTAAGCAGCTTGAGTTTATGTCATATTATGGGACCATCTGAAAAGTCTGTATGAGGGAATAGAAAGAAGTGGGCAAACATATATTTCCATATTTCTTTTTACAAAAAGATATCATTTTCAAGGATTTATGGAGCAATTTACTTGAGTAGTCAAGGTGGATTCCTGGATGACTGGTTTGTCCTCTCAAGGGACAATTATATCAGAGGATGCTTCCCCTTCATACCCGATAGATAAAGTGGTGGACTTGGTAGTAAAAAGGTCTTAATCTGCAGCCAGTTTTGCGTTGCATGCATTCACCTATGCCATTTACACAGTACAATCCTACCTAAATTACTTTCAGAAAATGTCAGAGCAGTCGATCAGTGTGTGACTTTTTCAGCCACATTGTCGGTATTGGAGCAACAGGTTAAATGGGTGTCAGATATCTCATATGAATCCCTTGAAGCAGCAGTGGATGCCAGGAGGCAGATGTGGGATAGGGTATGGACGGTAGAACCTCTGTCCTTTATGGGGTCGAGGGTGTTTGGATCACAATGAGAGAACCTGCTGAATAAGTCAAATGAGGCCAGAACGATGATAGGCTAGGCCAAGACTCATATAGAGAAACGTTATTTGCTGCTCCAAGAGCTTTTGGCTCATCTTCCAGTCAAAGGCAACGAACCAGCTGTTTTGTGGGAAAGGAATGAGGCAAGAGAGTTTCTTCTGCAGGAAAGTCAAAGACCACGTCTACTTTACTGTCTAGTCCTACTCTGCCTCCATCCAAGGCATGACTAGATAACATAGAGTCATCAGTTTCGGGCGGGAGCTAGATTGAGTCTTTTTTCTGGAGAAACAGGCATCTTCTATAACAGATCAGTGGGCATTGAAAATTATATGTCAGAGGCACTGGACAGGAGTCCAAAATGCCTTTGGCAACGTGTTTGTGCTATCTATCTCCCAGGGAATCTTCAGAAATGGCAGGCATTGCTGGACGTGATCCAGTAGGTGCTGGGCAAGAGGGGAGGAATTCTAACCCCACCCTCTCAGAAGAGGAAGGGATTCTATTCAAATTTATTTCTGCTGCAAGAGGTGTTGGGCCATAACAGGATTGTTTTGGACTTGAAAGTGGTTAACAACTACATCCCCCATATGAGGTTCAAGGTGATGTCACTCCAGAAAATCCTGCCGTCCTTAGGAAAAGGAGATTGTTTTGCGTCTTTGGACCTTTAGACAAGTATTTGCAGGTTCCAATTCACAAAGAGTCTCAGTGGTGTCTGTAATTTTGCATCTAGGACCAACACTGCCAATTTTGGGTGCTCCCATTTGTACTAACATGTCACTAAGAGTCATCATCAAAGTCCGGGTGGTGATCATGAATAATGTAAAAGGGATTCAGGTCTTCACATAGTTGGATAATTGTTTGATCTTTTCTCCTTCTCTTAAGGTCTGTCAACAAATGGAGAAGGTCTGTGACCTGCTGAAGGAGAACAGTTTTTTGTTGAACTACAAGAAGTCAAACCTAGCGCTGACACAGGATCTCCTGTTCACAGGCCCTTACCTGATAACAGACCTTATTTGGGTGTTTCTCCCAGAACTGAGAAAGGAGAAATAGGTTTCATCTCTGTACTCTCTTCTAGTCATTGGGGTTCCAGCAGCCCGGCATACATTAAGGGTACAGGGATTGATGGCCTTAATCGTGATCATTCTCCCTTCAGCTAGGTTACAGCTATATCTTTTAGTGAACCACCTGCTAGGGCTATGACATATAGTGACACAAGACTATGATCAGAAGTTACCAGTGACCTCAGAGGTGTCCCAGTTTCTCTGGTGGTGGCTGTATCAAAAGAACTTTGAAAGAGGTTTATCTCTATTTCCTTTAGAACCTCTCCCACCAAAGGTCAATACGACACATGCAAAAGGCGTGGCTGGGCTGGGAGTGACACATAGGGAGTAGGCAACCCAGGGGAAGTTGTCCTGGAACCAGACAACACTATTTCACGAATTAGAGAGAGGTAAGGGTAGTTCAGAATGCCAGGAAGCATTTTGCCCCAACATTGAAAGGTCAGAATGGTCAAGTCAGAATAATCAGGTGGTTCTCGTCTACATAAACCATTGAGGGGGATCACAAGTACAAAGTGTGGGATTCCTAATCCAAAAGGTGAGTATGTGGTCCAATAACAATCTCCCCTTTGTGTGTGGAGTATATCTTCCACAGAGGGAGAATTTACTTTTGCACCATTTCAGCAGGATCTTTTCCTCCTTGGGCACCCTGGCTTTGTTGCAGACAATCCTCCATCAGATAACTCAGATGTTTGGGAAGCTGGAGGTAGATTTCGTCACATCTAAGTCAACGAGAATGTTTTCTACCCTCATTCCACACTCAGATTCCATGTGTGGAAGCTTAGAACTTAGATGCTCTGGCTTTCCAGCAGCTGAGGGTACTAATGTATTCCTTTCCTAGTATTTCTCTGATTCCAAGGGAATTGAGAAATATTCAGAAGGATAAGAGGAAGAAGTTTTAGTGGTCCCAGGGAGGTGGCACTGACCTTGGTTTCCGCTTCTCCTCCAAATGGCAATGTGAGATTGCTACGTTCTTCTCCTGTATCCATACCCACTGCAAGGTACTTTTCTTCTACAAGGGACTTTACTCCTCCTTCAGTTGGGGGTTTGAAGCTTGAGAGAGTGACCCTAAATGAGCAACATTAATTCAGCGGTTGGAATTCTACTCCTGTCACTGGAAAACATTTTGAAATGATCCTTGTTAGTGTTAAAATGTTAAGGGGATGGCTTGGTCCCAACAATGAGGTCTCAATGGGCTGGAATAAGGGCATTTAGGAACCCTCAGTTGGAGTCATTGGTACACTTGGTGACAAGATTACTGATAAACCTCTTTTCAAATAGGCATTGAATTCACTCACCAGACGCTTCATGGAATTTGAGCATAGCACTGAAAGATCTGCAAGTATAGCCTTTTGAGCTGTTGGGCAAGGCGGACCTCTGTTTCCACAGTCTACATGGTATTATTCTTGGTTTCTGCCTCTTTGGGTAGAAGAATAGGAGGGTTGGGGTTCTTTTGAGTTTGGAACCTTTTTTGACCTTCTGCTCAGACAATGTGGTGTTATTCCCCAGTCCACATTTTGTGCCATAATACTATTTTAATCTTTCTTTGACTGTGGAAGAAATGCTTCACATGTTAAATGTTAGGAAAACAATGGAAATGTGTTTACCATGGACAAAGACTTTTCATAAGGTGGATTTTTTGTTTGTGCCCCTTAGTCAACTGCAATGGATGGCAGGTTGCTGAAGCAAGCGATTGTAGTGGTGTTTGAGAAACAAGAGGGTCCCTATCAATGTAACTACAAAGGAGGTCAACAAGGGGTGTGGCAACCTCTTGGCTGGCATTAAAAGGGGCTTCAATCATGGACATATGTAATGTCCACTCTTCATATGCTAATGAAGCATTACAGAGTGCACTGGGGGCGTAATGGTCTGGTTAGTTACTGGTACTCTTCATTACTCTGATTATCTGGTCTTCCTCATCACAGGCTATACAAAAGGATGATGGACGGAGTGCTGAACAATGCAAACACTCACCCCCAGTCACAGATCTGGGTTTCATCCATTGGTCTTTTGCTCACCATGCCACCCCAGTTTGGACCCAGCCATATGCAAATCAGTCTTGACCCTATTCCTCATGGGAACAGTCAGGCCCTAACTACCAAGTAAGGTTCACCCTGGACCAGAAACAAGAATCATGGGACCAGTTTCAGAATATCACCCTTCATCAGCCAGGCTAGCTTGAATCCAGTGGCAGAGTGAGCACGGGACCCACGTCTGGGCATACCCTTCCCACTTAGGGCAACTTTAGCAATACAAAAAGATGATGGACGGAGTGCTGAACAATGCAAACACTCACACCTAGTCACAGATCTGGATTTAATCCATCGTTCTTTTGCTTACCATGCCACCCCAGTTTGGACCCAGCCACATGCAAATCAGTCTTGACCCTATTCCTCATGGGAAAAGTCCAGCCCGAACTGCCAAGCCAGGTTCTTCCTGGACCGGAAACAAGCATCCTGGGACCAGTTTCAGGGTATCACCTTTCATCAGCCAGGCTAGCTTGAATACAGTGGCAGAGTGAGCACGGGTCCCACGTCTGGGCATACCCTTCCCACTTAGGGCAACTTTAGCAATACAAAAGGATGATGGATAAAGTGCTGAACAATGCAAACACTCACCCCCAGTCACAGATCTGGGTTTAATCCATTGTTCCTTTGCACACCATGCCACCCCAGTTTGGACCCAGCCATTTGCAAACTGGAAACAATCATCATGGGACCAGTTTCAGGGTATCACCCTTCATCAGCCAGGCTAGCTTCCTCATCACAGTCCAAGTTTCCCACCCCACCCATCTCTTTGTGTGATGTTTTGGATTCAAGGGGATAGATAGCTCAGGAGTACTGGAAGTGGGGAATGGGCAGTTTCCAATTTTAAAGGCTCATGAGAGGTGTGAGAAGAGGTGGATGCCAGGTTAGGTGTGAAAATTATTAAGTTATACCTTGGGTCAAACATTTATGGACAGTGAGTGGACGTTCAACATCTGAGGACTAGGACAAGGAAGACCAGGACTTGGAGCAATAAAGGTTACCTGTAAATAAATAGGCCATTACAGAGTTCAAGTAGCTTGCATCACATGATGTTGGCAACAGCCACACCTGCTGAGAAGGCAGAGTGAGATGCTGGTAGGAGACATCAAAGCAAAATATGTGGTTGTTAAGGTTATTGTGACTACATAGAAGAAGTAGACAGATCTTAAATTAGTGGAACCCTGTTTCAGTACAAGAAGGCCAAACTGATGAAGGCATTGAATATAATGGCTACAGAGTAAGGTTTCTACATGGCTAGAAGTCACTGGGGACACTGGGTGGAAATTCTGAGATTTCAATTAAAAGCCCATTGCAATTTGGGTCTGTAGCTTTGATTCATATCCAATTGGACTAAAGATTAAGGGTGGTTGAAACTGTGTCATTTTATTATGAAACTTGCAAACATTTTACAATAATTATGCAAATGTAGTCCTCCCTGGCATTTTCCCACTACCAGTTATTATAGAGGACTTGTTGACAGATAGATCTGTGGAAGGACCCTCCCCAAGATTGTTAGTTTGCTCCTCTGAGCCTTCCTGGTTGGAGTCTTCCTCTACATCTTCCCCTGTCTGATCTGGACCAGTGCTGAGTCCCTGGTCATCTTGGAGGAGAAGATTTAAGAGGAACTCCTTATTGGGGTTCTTCCCAATCCCCAAACTTCTTTCAATACATAGACCCCTCAAACTTTTAAAGTTAAGACTTTCATATGTTGTTTTCACAACTCTATGGGTAGCTTCTACAGAAGACATATTGAAAGAGAAGAAAAAGTTTAGGAAAGTGAGTAAAAAGTTAGTAGAATAACAGAGCTAACTTTTTAGAGAAAAGAAGAAAACTTTTCAAGACTTTGTAAAAACTTTAGCAAAGTTTAAAGAACTTTTTAGAAAGTTAGAAAATTTCTAAGTATATATTATATAGGCTCTAAGTATTGAAGCAAGCTTTTCTTGTGAAAAGCACAGGTAACAAAGTGGTAAAGCGATTGCAAGTACTTATCCCATCGCTGCTGCCAATGTAGGAGGCTGGCCTGGTTTGTAGTGGGTACCTTGGGTACTTACACCTTATGCCAGGTCTAGTTATCCCTTATTAGTGAAGTGTACTAGTGTTCTAGCAGCTTAGGGATGATAGAGGTAGCTATAGCAGAGCAGCTTAGGCTGAATAGGAGACATGCAAAGCTCATGCAATACCACTTATAGTTACACAGTACTTATACACAAGTAAAGACAATACCAGCATTTCCAGAGGCCGGGGGAGGCCACCCCTCCCCAGACTGTAACACCTATTTCCAAAGGGAGAGGGTGTAACACCCTGCTCTCAGAGGAAATGCTTTGTTCTGCCTTCCTGGGACTGAGCTGCTCAGACTCCAGGAGGGCAGAACCCTGTCTGTGAGGTGGCAGCAGCTGTAGCTGCAGTGCAAGCCTCAGAGAACTGGTTTGGCAGTACTGGGGGTCCATGGTGAAGCCCCCAGGATGCATGGAATTGGCTCTCCAATACCAGATTTGGAATGGGGGGACAATTCCATGGTCTTAGACATGTTACATGGCCATATTCGGAGTTACCATTGTGAAGCTACATATAGGTATTGACCTATATGTAGTGCACGTGTGTACTGGCGTCCTGGACTCACAAAGTCCCGGGAAATGGCCCTGAACTATGTGGGGGCACCTTTGCTAGTGCAAGGGTGCCCTCACACTTAGTAACTTTGCACCTAACCTTCAGCAAGTGAAGGTTAGCCATATAGGTGACTTATAAGTTACTTAAGTGCAGTGAAAATGGCTGTGAAATAACATGTGCGTTATTTCACGCAGGCTGCAATGGCAGGCCTGTGTAAGGGTTTGTCTGAGCTCCCTATGGGTGGCAAAAGAAATGCTGCAGCCCATATGGATCTCCTCAAACCCCAATGCCCTGGGTACCTAGGTACCATATACTAGGGACTTATAAGGGGGCTCAAGTGTGCCAATTGAAATTGGTAAATGAAGTCACAAGCCTACAGTGACAGATTTAAAAGCAGAGAGAGCATAAGCACTGAGGTTCTGGTTAGCAGAGCCTCAGTGACACAGTCAAGCACTACTGACAACACACACATTAGGTCACAAAATATGAGCACTGAGGTCCTGGCTAGCAGGATCTCAGTGAGACAGGCAAAACACACTGACACACACTCACAAACAGGGAGGACCTGGCTTGGCAGTTCGGGCTGGACTGTTCCCATGTGGAACAGGATCAAGACTGATTTGCATATAGCTGGGTCCAAACTGGAACGGCATAGGTGGGTGGCAAAAAAACTGTGGATTTAGGCCAATATCTCTGTACTGGGGGTGAATGTTTGACATTGTTCAGCATTCTGTCCATCACTTGTTCTTTCTACACACTCATAAACAGGCCAAAAGTGGGGGTAACCATGCTAGAAAGAGGCTACTTTTTCACACCCTCTTACAGTCATATTTAATAAAATAAAAAAATAGAAGTAAACCCTGAATTATAATATGATGCCTCTGATGAGACAGCCTTCTGGTAATCTTTCGCCAGAGGGCCTTAGTGTGGCAAAGAGGTGGTCAGGATGTAGAGTTAAAAGGACCAGTATGAAAGCCAAGAGAGAGGAATTTTAAGAGGGATCACTTTAGAATCAGGATGCATCTAGCCTCGGTTCTGAGCGAGGAGAATACATTTCCAATCACACTATAATTGAGATTTTTGATGGCACTTAATGACACATTCACAGTAGCAGAGGAGACTCAGTGGTCCAGGGAACTGTAAGTCCCAGCACACAGCTTGCCTGGTTCCCACCACCTGTTGAAGCCTATTTAATCAATTGGGCCATGTGTTGTGGTGTGTCAAGTAGAAGAGGAAACTTGATGGGTAGTGAACAACAAGCACCAGATTTTATGTTACCTGGTCCCTACTGCCTTCCACCTGATAGTGGCAGCATAAAGCTAATCACACAGGGCAGTGCAGAGTTCCATAAAATAATTGTCCATTGTCATTAGTGAGCTACAATACCAATAGGCTGACTGCACCACTTTAAATGATATACTTTCTTTCATGCTCCATCACCGGAGAAGGACTTAGGTATATGCTTATGAAAATTTTCCAACCTAGATACAGTCTCTTCGATGCAAACACTCACTGCATTGTACTTCCTGTATCATCACTTTTAATGTCTTTTTGTGTCCAGACTTTTTGTGAGTCACAATAATCCAAGGAATGAGAGAGAGAGAAGGTGGGTAGTTTTAAAGGGAGGGAAGGGTGATTTGGGAGTTCAAGGGTAGGCAGAGGTAAAGGGAGGGAAAGGTATTTTAGTCTTTAGGGTAGATAAAGGTAAAGGGGGAGAGTGATTTTGGCTCTGGGGTGGGTAGAGGTAAAGGGAAGTAAGGGTGATTTCAGGGTTCAGGTGTCGGTAGAGGTGAAGGTAGGTAAGGGTGATGACAGAAAGTTCTCACCAATCCCTAATCAAGTTGTCTTGCAAGCAAAGAAAAAAAAAAATCAAGTTACCATGCAAACAAAATAAACAAAGGACCACAATCTGAGCACAAGCAGCGCAGGAGAACACTAACCAAGGAATAAATCAGTAGTTGGTCCATGCTCCAGGAAAAAAAAACACACACACACACACACACACACACAGAAACCAAAAGCCAATACACCCTCACAGATTCTCACCGATGAAAAGCAGAAAAATAAGAGTGACAATGAAGCAAGCCAGTGATAAGTAATGGGTGGATCCAAAGGCCTTTTTAAGTTTTTAGCTTTGTTTAAGTTAGAAAAGATCTTCACAAGCAACAGAACATGCACTGTCCCAGGTGAGACCTAACTAGCAATGCCCCCTTCCTCCTTGCCATCTCTCCTCTCTTTTTCGTCTCTCCTCTTGAAGTCCCCTGAGCCTGCTGTAATTTCCTAAGGAATTTGGAGAAAATGGCAAGCAAGAGTATCTGGCCCTGGCCCTAAAATCTGGCCACTTAAGAGTGCAGACCACCAAGGAAATGTCCAGTGGAAAAAGGGGGCAGTCCAGGCCTGAGCAGCATGATGCAGCTCAACATGCACACTACACTAAAAGAGCAAGGTGAGTTGTGGTTTGGCTTTTTGGCCTGTCTGACCAAGGTCATCACAAATGGTTCTCTTACTTCAGAAGAAAGTACAAGTGCATACCCTTTCTCTTCATGTACTGCCCAAATTAGTGCCTGGCACCCATGTATCCTCATCTGCTGACCATTTCAGAGAGTGATGACCTACAGCTCCATGTAAGGACTATATGAGTGATTGATGCCCCTCACACCCATATACTGAGCATTTTAGAGATTGGTGGCTCTGCATTTCTGTTTTATGGATCATATCAGTGATTGGCACCACTGACTCCCCCCACGACTACATGAGTGATTTTTGCCTTTCACCTCATGTACTGAACATTTGTATGATGAGTATACTTGCACTCCATGTACCGACCATTTGAGTGAGTGATATCTTATGTCCCTTCATTAGAATGAGTGGTGTCCAGACATCAATACCCAGAAAAACTGCACCTCATCACTACAATTGTTGCCCCTGTTTCCACATGCACTTAATCACATAGACTAAACCACTACTGAACTACCATCTATATGAAATTAGTTATGTGCTTTCCAGTGGTTGGCTGGAAAAAGATATCTCAGGGAACCCAATAAGAATTGGGAAGTATGGGCATTCTACAATTGGACATGTTCTTTTTATATCCTGATTCTCAAACTTCCTATGCTAACAAATCATTATAGCCACCACAATGTAATCATCTTCCACTTTGTTTCTGAGATTCTCCAGACACCAAATTGGAATTTAGCCATGGGTGAAAGAAGTTGTAATACAAATATCCAATCAGCATTTTCATCGGATTCCATAAGAAGAGAATAGTCTGGAGGAACAAATATGGTATATTGTCACCTCTCATATTTTGGAAAAAGTCCATAATATTTCTAAATATGGGTGTACTCAGGGTGGTAGCTTATGCAATAAAACCGGGGGTTGTGAGTCTAGGATTTGCCAATAAGCAACATGGTGTATCTAACTCAAATGGATAGGACAGGATTGGGCTGCTGGACAGGAAAATGGACAGGATTAGGAATATTTGCTTTGTGTTATTTAGAAAAACAAGGTTAATCAATTAAGTGCCTCAGAGAGATGGTCTTTGTAGGAAAGTACCATCTTGCCTGGCATGTTACCCCCATTTTTCACTGTATATATGTTGTTTTAGTTGTATGTGTCACTGGGACCCTGGTAACCCAGGGCCCCAGTGCTCATAAGTGTGCCTGAATGTGTTACCTGTGTAGTGACTAACTGTCTCACTGAGGCTCTGCTAATCAGAACCTCAGTGGTTATGCTCTCTCATTTCTTTCCAAATTGTCACTGACAGGCTAGTGACCATTTTTACCAATTTACATTGGCTTACTGGAACACCCTTATAATTCCCTAGTATATGGTACTGAGGTACCCAGGTTATTGGGGTTCCAGGAGATCCCTATGGGCTGCAGCATTTCTTTTGCCACCCATAGGGAGCTCTGACAATTCTTACACAGGCCTGCCACTGCAGCCTGAGTGAAATAACGTCCACGTTATTTCACAGCCATTTTACACTGCACTTAAGTAACTTATAAGTCACCTATATGTCTAACCTTTACCTGGTAAAGGTTAGGTGCAAAGTTACTTAGTGTGAGGGCACCCTGGCACTAGCCAAGGTGCCCCCACATTGTTCAGAGCCAATTCCCTGAACTTTGTGAGTGCGGGGACACCATTACACGCGTGCACTACATATAGGTCACTACCTATATGTAGCTTCACAATGGTAACTCCGAATATGGCCATGTAACATGTCTAAGATCATGGAATTGCCCCCTCTATGCCATCCTGGCATTGTTGGTACAATTCCATGATCCCAGTGGTCTGTAGCACAGACCCTGGTACTGCCAAACTGCCCTTCCTGGGGTTTCACTGCAGCTGCTGCTGCTGCCAACCCCTCAGACAGGCATCTGCCCTCCTGGGGTCCAGCCAGGCCTGGCCCAGGATGGCAGAACAAAGAACTTCCTCTGAGAGAGGGTGTGACACCCTCTCCCTTTGGAAAATGGTGTGAAGGCAGGGGAGGAGTAGCCTCCCCCAGCCTCTGGAAATGCTTTGTTGGGCACAGATGTGCCCAATTCTGCATAAACCAGTCTACACCGGTTCAGGGACCCCTTAGCCCCTGCTCTGGCGCGAAACTGGACAAAGGAAAGGGGAGTGACCACTCCCCTGACCTGCACCTCCCCTGGGAGGTGTCCAGAGCTCCTCCAGTGTGCTCCAGACCTCTGCCATCTTGGAAACAGAGGTGCTGCTGGCACACTGGACTGCTCTGAGTGGCCAGTGCCACCAGGTGACGTCAGAGACTCCTTGTGATAGGCTCCTTCAGGTGTTGCTAGCCTATCCTCTCTCCTAGGTAGCCAAACCCTCTTTTCTGGCTATTTAGGGTCTCTGTCTCTGGGGAAACTTTAGATAACGAATGCAAGAGCTCATCCGAGTTCCGCTGCATCTCTCTCTCCACCTTCTGCCAAGGAATCGACTGCTGACCGCGCTGGAAGCCTGCAAACCTGCAACATAGTAGCAAAGACGACTACTGCAACTCTGTAACGCTGATCCTGCCGCCTTCTCGACTGTTTTCCTGCTTGTGCATGCTGTGGGGGTAGTCTGCCTCCTCTCTGCACCAGAAGCTCCGAAGAAATCTCCCGTGGGTCGACGGAATCTTCCCCCTGCAACCGCAGGCACCAAAAAGCTGCATTACCGGTCCCTTGGGTCTCCTCTCAGCACGACGAGCGAGGTCCCTCGAATCCAGCGACTCTGTCCAAGTGACCCCCACAGTCCAGTGACTCTTCAGTCCAAGTTTGGTGGAGGTAAGTCCTTGCCTCACCTCGCTGGGCTGCATTACTGGGAACCGCGACTTTTGCAGCTACTCCGGCCCCTGTGCACTTCCGGCGGAAATCCTTTGTGCACAGCCAAGCCTGGGTCCACGGCACTCTAACCTGCATTGCACGACTTTCTAAGTTGGTCTCCGGCGATGTGGGACTCCTTTGTGCAACTTCGGCGAGCACCGTTTCACGCATCCTCGTAGTGCCTGTTTCTGGCACTTCTCCGGGTGCTACCTGCTTCAGAGAGGGCTCCTTGTCTTGCTCGACGTCCCTTCTCTCTGCTGGTCCAATTTGCGACCTCCTGGTCCCTCCTGGGCCTCAGCAGCGTCCAAAAACGCTAACCGCACGATTTGCAGCTAGCAAGGCTTGTTGGCGTTCTTTCGGCGGGAAAACACTTTTGCACGACTCTCCACCGCGAGAGGGATCCGTCCACCAAAGGGGAAGTCTCTAGCCCTTTTCGTTCCTGCAGAAACCTCAGCTTCTTCTGTCCAGTAGAAGCTTCTTTGCACCCGCAGCTGGCATTTCCTGGGCATCTGCCCATCTCCGACTTGCTTGTGACTTTTGGACTTGGTCCTCTTGTTCCACAGGTACCCTAGATTGGAAATCCACAGTTGTTGCATTGCTGGTTTGTGTCTTTCCTGCATTATTCCTCTAACACGACTTCTTTGTCCTTAGGGGAACTTTAGTGCACTTTGCACTCACTTTTCAGGGTCTTGGGGAGGGTTATTTTTCTAACTCTCACTATTTTCTAATAGTCCCAGCGACCCTCTACAAGGTCACATAGGTTTGGGGTCCATTCGTGGTTCGCATTCCACTTTTGGAGTATATGGTTTGTGTTGCCCCTATCCCTATGTTTCTCCATTGCATCCTATTGTAACTATACATTGTTTGCACTGTTTTCTAAGACTATACTGCATATTTTTGCTATTGTGTATATATATCTTGTGTATATTTCCTATCCTCTCACTGAGGGTACACTCTAAGATACTTTGGCATATTGTCATAAAAATAAAGTACCTTTATTTTTAGTATAACTGTGTATTGTGTTTTCTTATGATATTGTGCATATGACACTAAGTGGTACTGTAGTAGCTTCACACGTCTCCTAGTTCAGCCTAAGCTGCTCTGCTAAGCTACCATTATCTATCAGCCTAAGCTGCTAGACACCCTATACACTAATAAGGGATAACTGGGCCTGGTGCAAGGTGCAAGTACCCCTTGGTACTCACTACAAGCCAGTCCAGCCTCCTACAGTCTTGACTAGCTTGTCCATTTCAGTTGACTTCCAGATGCCCTGAGCAGTAATGCAGGCAAGGAGGCCAAGCAGAGAAGGTCCAGCACCAGCCTAACCCGCCAGCAGACCAGGCTTAGGGAAGGCAGCAAGATCAAACCTTATAGCAGCCCAGGCCTAACATGAGACTAGGCTTGAAAGGAGAGAGGTGTCAGAGATGAAGAATACATGAAAGCTGGGAAATGGATGAAAAGGCTGTGGATCATCTAACAACATGTAAACTCCAGGAAGAGACCGTTTTAAATTACCTGAACCATGAATCCCCTCTGCACAGTGGTGATTTACACAGCAAAGAATAAGTGATCCCATTTTCTTTCTCCATTTTATTAGAAAAGGTATTAATGATATATAAAAATGTAAGATATGAAGACTGTGTGTAAAATCATGTGTTGAAGGAGATTGCACTTTGTTTAGTTATACTTAGATGTACAAATGCCCCTTGCTTGGCTTCAAGTGATTGTCAGGTTTTAAAGTATCTTTGCTAATTATGTGGTGTTGATGTTATTCTACTTGTTCGTGGGTGTGGTACGTTTACTCAATCGTCTTTGTGATGGTTATGTAGATTAGTGATAGGATATCACGTGAAAGGATAAACTATTAAGAGTGATAGGGGATGTGTTAATGTGCACTGTTTTTATAGAGTGATGTGTAAGGGTGGCCTGATCTAAATGTGCTGATGAGGTAGTAATCGCTTTGTCAATGGGTCGGAGCCACTTTGTGCACATAATTGCACTAGGAGTGGGATGCAAAGTGTACCAATGTTTAGGGTGATGTGTTAATATAGCTTTCTCATGGCGTGCTTTCAACTAGAACACTAAGCCAGTGCACATAATTGCACTAGGAGTGGGATGCAAAGTGTACCAATGTTTAGGGTGATGTGTTAATATAGCTTTCTCATGGCGTGCTTTCAACTAGAACACTAAGCCAGTTGGATGGCTTACAGTTGAATTATGTTTCAATGGTCATAGGAAATTGGTTTTGTACCTGTTGGCAATGAACCAAGCTTGTTATGGGGCATCCAATGCACTGTTCATAAGAGCATAACTTTAAGGGGGATAATGCTAGGAAGGGTAGATCAGGCAGACGCAAGAAGAAGCTGGTATACATTGAGTCCAAGCCAACTCCCTCTCCTCCCACCACCACCTGCTGACAGCAGACAAGACCCTTAGGTAGATATAAAAGGAAGGGTACTGTGGTATATGGCAAGTAATCAAACCCACTACTCCCACTCC
The DNA here is from genome assembly GCF_031143425.1 of Pleurodeles waltl. Classification (NCBI taxonomy): domain Eukaryota; kingdom Metazoa; phylum Chordata; class Amphibia; order Caudata; family Salamandridae; genus Pleurodeles; species Pleurodeles waltl. Next base: position 46,233,254 of record NC_090437.1, read on the forward strand.
AGATAAAATGTCTGAAAAGAACCTGACCACCTCCCCTTTCTCCCCAACACACAGGTAAACAAGAACAGCTAATGGTGTAGGTTGGTGAATAGCATTTTGAAGTATGTGAGTAGTACTTCTTTAATACTACTAAACATACCAAAAAATGCAGTTTGTGAATATCCCCTTGTGTGTTCAGTTAAAATATACTCATTTACACTACCTTAGACAGATGTTTTTTTTAAATAACATAAGATCAGCTAAGGATGCCGTGAAATAGATCAGACACCCCCCACTTGTGTGTGACTGCTATAAAATGTTTATTTTTTTAAATTTATTTTAAATTTGAACATGTAACTGCTTTATCTTGACGCGTGTGTCTTTTCTCTAATGTTGGATTTTTATTTGTATCCCTGTAGGTGTCATGAACAAAGAAATGTATTTGAAATTTAGAACTATCATCAATTCTCTAGGCAGATTATGCCATTCATGGATACTGTTTTTCAATACTCAATTAATATATTGGCAGGGACTAAAATTTGTAATTGAACTCTGGCCTTATTACTGGATGAAGCACACTGTTCTTTCTTTTGCCTGGACATATTCCAACACGGAAACACACAGATGTTTCACTTGGCCCAAGCTGTCTGAACGAGGCAGAAGACACATGCTCTTCTCTGGAGCGCCTACAATACTTTTTTTCCCACCTATTCACTGCTGTGCTTCCTATGCACTAACGTGTCCATGATGCAACAAGGCTGCGTAACATGCACATGTGGATAGGTAGGACATACAATTAAGGTTCTGTTATGCGAAATAATGTGACTGCATTAAAACAAACTGGGGGTGTCTCACACCATTCAGAGTGCTGACATGTTTTTGTACTCACTGAAGCCGAAATGTTCATACACATTTGGAAGGATTGGCTATCCTGTGTTCTCAAATATTAACCTCATCCACAATTCCATTTTATCATGGCACACTAGAGGCTGTGCACTGTTAACATCCAGTCTGAACATTTGCATGATCTTTTTTGTGTTATGTAATACGTGTGTCTCCCATCAGCTGGTTCAGTTAACTTGTTCGGATCAAGGTGGTATGCAGTGCAGAGAAGAGCATGTTAACGTTTGCCCCTCCTGAATGCACTGCTCTCTGCGCTGTAAACCCCTTTTCATACGGGGGTGTAACGCAGGCACCCGCACCCCCAGTGGCACAGGTGGGCCCCTACTTTCAGGGGCCCACCAGCCCTTCAGGGGGCCTCTATTTAACCCAAAGCAAACCAATACTTGTGAAATATTGCAGACTCGGGCCTCGTCTTCACATTCTTATGGGGGTCACCATTTTGCGTTATGCCACTGCCATAATACACTCTCCTCAGACCCCAAAACGGATCAACCTGCACTATACCAACAACATCAACACTTAGGCCCTCATTCTGACCTTGGCGGGCGGCGGAGGCCGCCCGCCAAAGTCCCGCCGTCAGATTACCGTTCCGCGGTCGAAAGACCGCGGCGGTAATTCTGACTTTCCCGCTGGGCTGGCGGGCGGTCGCCTTCAGACCGCCCGCCAGCCCAGCGGGAAAGAGGCTTCCACGATGAAGCCGGCTCGGAATCGAGCCGGCGGAGTGGAAGCTGTGCGACGGGTGCAGTTGCACCCGTCGCGTATTTCACTGTCTGCGTAGCAGACAGTGAAATACATGTAGGGGCCCTCTTACGGGGGCCCCTGCAATGCCCATGCCAGTGGCATGGGCACTGCAGGGGCCCCCAGGGGCCCCGCGACCCCCCCTACCGCCATCCGGATCCCAGCGGTCCGACCGCCGGGATCTGGATGGCGGTGGGGGGGTCGGAATCCCCGCGGCGGTGCAGCAAGCTGCGCCGCCGCGGAGGATTCAATGGGGCGGCGGTACACTGGCGGGACCCCGCCAGTGGTGCCGGTCCGACCGCGGCTTTACCGCCGCGGTCGGAATCCCCATTGGAGCACCGCCGGCCTGTCGGCGGTGCTCCCGCGGTCCTCCGCACTTTAAGAAAATGGTCCACCAACCACTACAATTAGGCCCTTATTCTGAGTGCCCCTAGGTGTCCTGATAGGATTTGAAATAGGAATTACCATCCTTATCGGGATTACAAAATGGTTCTCTGGTAAGCAGATAAAAAAGGGCCTGATTCTAACTTTGGAGGACGGTGTTAAACCGTCCCAAAAGTGGCGGATATACCACCTACCGTATTACGAGTCCATTATATCCTATGGAACTCGTAATACGGTAGGTGGTATATCCGCCACTTTTGGGACGGTTTAACACCGTCCTCCAAAGTTAGAATCAGGCCCAAAGTCTCTGGGTGAAATACCGGGCAAATACTTCTGGGTATTGGTGTAAAACCACGGATTCCAACAAGTTATTTCCCAAAACAGTCATTCACTGCACCGCACTGCAGGAGGATTTCTGTTCCCTCTTTAAAGTGGAGGCGGGTGCCGCTGATTAACACGTCACTTACAATTTAACTAATGCGCTGACCTCGGGATAGCGCTGGTTTGCGGCTGCCCTGAGAGCAGCTACTTAATTGTAACAGGCGAACTATCTGTGTTTGTGCTCGGCGCATATGTTTGTAGGTGCTCTGTGGTGCACACAGGGACAATGTGTCCGCTACGAAATATGGGCCCTGGTTTACACATAAGTGTAACTCCCACTACCTCATTCCTCCCCAACGGCAGATGTTAATCTAGATAACCCATGAACACATCTTTCCTAGATCGTTCTGGCGTTGGATTACCTGATGACTATGCAATAAAACATCCTTCATCAACTTCAGCTTGAAGTCCAGTCACATTTCCTCTAATTTCTTGACACGGGTCCAGTGATACAGTCAGTCCTTCCGCCATCCATATAAAGTGCTCCATATTCATTCTCGCACTCTGCACCCCCTTCATCGAAGGGTCATCCTACTCATCTACAAATCTATCACAACCCCTGACCTCCCAGTTGAACCTCTTTGTTGACATACTCACCCACAATTCTTGCACTTTTCAAAGTACATATCGAAATGGCATATTGTCTAACTGGTGACTGTCTCATGCCCTAACTGTTTTAAGATGGCATCTGCAATTGCACTGGATTAATAATAACGTTTTATGTAACACTTTGCTGTACATCTATACTATTTCTAAGTGCTGAAAAATCAGATCTTTCTTTTAAGCTTTTTAATTGTACTCAGTTGACCGACCTCAGCAGCATAAGCCTAACTTGGAAGGATCCAAACTTGTGCCCTTCACTTCCATTGTAGAGGTCAGTGGCAAGAGTTAACTAACTGGACCGTCATGCAATTTAAACAATTTAAAGACGTAGGGCGTGATTTAGCATATGACGCATGGTAGTCTGTCAGGGTGGTGGTGGACATTGCTTCCGCCGTCCTGTTGGATTACCATCGTCAAATTTAGAGATGACTGTGGCCTCTAGGAGGACGGATCCTTTCATTGGACAAAAGGTTTGGTGGACAGCCGCTGTTGGTTTTGACAGCCATTCACCAAACCCTTTCTAAAGTTTTATTTAAAAAAACAACAAAAAAAAAACTTGCAAATTGGGGTTTTGTTTCTTAAAAACGAACAATGAATGTCCCCACTCCCTTAGTTTTCTCTCAGGGTGTTAGGGTCATTATTTTTGTTTTTCTATTCCTCACTGCCAGGGGTGACAGACATAAAAACACATAAAAAATAAAACATCCACAGTAATAGCGCAATCAGTGTAATGTCCTTCCTCCAATAGCCTCTACCGTGTCGAGCTGTTGGTGGAACATTTTCCATCAACATAGCCAACAGAGGTTTCACTGACAGAAACCTCAAGGCTTGCCTGTGTCTTAATCAGGTAGGCGGACCAAGGGTTTTTTGATACTACAAAGCATTTGAGATGGAGTACACTGTCTGACAAACTCTAAATCATGCCCTTTGATGCATGTAGTGTATCATTTTTTTATGTTTTTAATAAGGTCTGATTTCGGATTTGGGGACAGGTTATTCTGTCACAAATGTGCCAACTATCCCACCTGCATTTTTGCAAGTGCATTATACCCTAATGGCCTTGTAACGAGATGGGCATGATATAGATCAAGTTTGTGACAAAGTATACGGTCTGCCGAACTGTGAATCAGGTCCTTAGTTTGTAGTTTTAAAAGAAAAAAAAAACATTCTTTAATTCTTTCACAATTATGAAGTTTCACCAAGGTTTTCCTTGTGTTCCCTATGGTATTATCCCAAGAGATCTTGTGCTGCTGCCCAGTTAGGGCCTGATTTATATGTTGGCAGTGTGTATACTCGATCACAGCGGTGACAGAGTATACCAACCGCCAACCTGATGGTCCACCCGCCTGATTTAAATGTGGGCAGACCTTCAGTTTGGTTATAGCCGTGACTACTCCATCATGGTCATAGCCAAACCCTCCGATGGCCGAATGGAATATGGGCCAAAGGAGAAATGGCTACGTGTCCACCTGTCCAGTCAGGATAAGCGGACATGAAGCCATTTTTTTTGTTTTACTGTCCCTCACCGCGAGGCACACCCTGCCAGTGAGGGACAGTAAAAACAAAATAATACTCCTCCCTCACCATGGCAGATGAATCCAACGGGGAGGAGAGCATTTTTTTTTTTTATTTTAAAAAAGAAAAGCAAAATTTTGGATTTTCTTTTTGAAAATAAAAAAGTATACTGTCTGGTGCAGGGTTGTGTCATGCTGAAGGAGCCCTGCACCAAGCAGTGGATTGCATTGACAGGAACCTCAATGATGGTGGTTCATGCTAATGCTTTATAAATGACTGCCTGCTTGGTGGTCATTTATAAATTTGGTTGGTGCTCCCTCCGGTATGGGGATGGACATACTTTACTCTGTTCCCATGGCGGAACAGCAGGCCATCCGCCAAGATATAAATGAAGCCCTTAATTGTTTACACTGGCATTTACTTATTAAAGTCCACCACATGGCAGCACTGTCTTTCTATTTCCATTGGAGAACATCAATTTAGCTATTGAATGTGCATTTAATAAACATCCTAGAGCATCCATGCCATTTTTACTGCTTTTAGGTGGCCTGGAATAGTCCAAATGGTCACATTTATAGAAGTGTGATGTTTCTTAGGGACCTTTTATAGTGGCATGTGGCTATGATATGAGTTCCATTCGGTAGCGCAACCTGGAGTGGCCTCCTGAGCAATATATTGGGCCCTGTCACATGTTTATTTACAAATTAAGCAATGCACATTTGTGTTAAATTCTGATCAATTATGAGAGCTTCGGTCTGAAAATAAATGCGGTGTTCAACATGAATTGTGACTTGCATCTTCTTGACTCAAAAGTATGTGTTTTTTGGAACGCTAAGTGGCTTGGTTGTGTTTATACTCTAAAATTAAACAATACATGTTTAAACGGGTACGGTGAGAACCCTACTTTATTTTTAAGGGCGTGTTACTCGAGTTCCCGATTGTGTACACAGAAGTTCTGTACTTTGTGTAAAGAGGGCAGCCCACCCAGCATGGCCTCTTGAAAGGTTAGTGTGATGCTCTAGCTCATTGTGAATATCCTAGCGTCAGATATCGGGGTGCTTGACCTGTAAACTAGATGTTGCCAAAACAACTTACCCGCCAGCACCACGTATGTATGAGAAACACAGGCTTCGTGGGAAAATGCCATCACTCTACAAACCAGACCAACAGATTTTTCACAATCATTACAAGAGCTCTTTTAACATCGGCAGCTTTCATTTGTTTGCTTTGCTTAGGAAAACTATGAAAATGGCCACTCTTTTTTTGTGTGGCAGTCATTCATGTGCCTTCTATTTAAAGGTAACAGATTTGTGTGAGCACTTCAATGTGTGGACTGTAAACCGAATGTAAAAGCAAACGCAGATAGTTTTATTTGTTGTGCAACATGTCCTCTTTTGAAACACCACTGGCAACAATGCACAATGCATTTTATGGTACAAGTTGCTTCCACCAAGAACAGTAATTTACTGCTGACAGCCTTAAAAATCCCTGAGAGCTCTTCCCACAATCAAATACTAATATGGTCTACACAAACCTATGTATGTGATACAGCTGATACCACTGACAAACACTAGACCTGGGAACATAAAGTTTATAGGTGCTACTGCTGATGGCAGCCAAAGCTCCGCATAGCACTGATGCGGAAGCGGCCTGTCTTGCGTGGTGGGAACTGGGATGCTGAAATGGCTTTCTGACCTCTTGTGTGGATTCTCTGTGATCTGCATTGCCCCTGAGTGAGGTTTTCCTTTCATTGCAAGATGTCTAAGGTAGGTTTCCCGAGACATTTGATGTTTCATTGCAACTTACCATTTTTCCACCCGTCTCTTATAGGGAGTTCAGTGCTTAATTTGTGCTGGTGGTTGTAGGTGTAAGTGCTGGCACTCAGTTTAGGGACCACGATTTTGTCTTTAGCATTATTCTCTCAACCCAGGGCAGGTCAAGGGGAAAACAAAAATAGTGAGAATAAAGAATGTAAAGAAAGACAGAAAAACAGATTTGAAAACCAGCACTGTCTACGCCAAAGGTTCTGGCCTTGACAAGCTGGGGGTGACGCTTATTTTGTTATTTTATAATACAAACATATGCCTCAAAATTAAAAAGAAAAAAAAAGAAAACATGTTGCAATCTCAGAATTGCGGCCATATGTTTCCAACAAAAACAGGTAATAACATATTTAGTGTGTGAAATCTTAAGAGGACAGTATGGATCTATTAGCAGCCTGCGGTCCATAAAACCATGACTGAAATCCTTTTTGATTTTAATGTACATTACAGGAAAGTACAGTTTTTGGTACAAAGAAGCAGTTCATTTAGAACTGCGTTACTGTAACCTAAAGACAGTCTAAATATAGAGGGTGAATAAAAACTATGGGCCTGATTCTGATTCTGGCGGGCGGCAGAGGCCCCCCGCCAGAATTCCGCCCTCCAAAATACCGCGCCGCAGTCAAAAGACCGCGGCGGGTATTTCAAGTTTTCCCCTGGGCTGGCGGGCGGCCGCCAAAAGGCCGCCCGCCAGCCCAGGGGAAAACGACCTTCCCACGAGGATGCCGGCTCGTAATCGAGCCGGCGGAGTGGGAAGGTGCGACGGGTGCATTTGCACCCGTCGCGTATTTCACTGTCTGCCAAGCAGACAGTGAAATACTTGTAGGGGCCCTCTTACGGGGGCCCCTGCAGTGCCCATGCCATTGGCATGGGCACTGCAGGGGCCCCCAGGGGCCCCGCGACTCCCCCTCCCGCCATCCGGTTCCCGGCGGGAGAACCGCCAGGAACTGGATGGCGGGAGGGGGAGTCGGAATCCCCAAGCCGGCGCAGCAAGCTGCGCCGGCTTGGAGGATTCCTGGGGGCAGCGGGAAACCGGCGGGAGACCGCCGGTTTCCCTTTACTGACCGCGGCTAAGCCGCCGCGGTCAGAATGCCCCGCGGGGCACCGCCGGCCTGTCGGCGGTGCCACCGCGTCCCACGGCCCTGGCGGAGGAAATCCGCCAGGGTCGTAATGACCCCCTATATGAAGTAATGCGACACCTCAACCTGCTCTTCTATGTCATGGCCAACAGAAGATGTTCCATATGGACTGGATCCCTTCTTATAACAGAAGTAAGCTGTTCTACTTTCTACTAGCCTCATTAATGGACAAATTAATCTGCTGTCTCTTTCTACTTCACTAGGGTGATTTGGGATTACCATTCATCAACTATTCATGCCAATTCTTCCAAAACTAAAAAAAAAACTCGAATTTCTAGCAGTTATAATCTCTGCACATTAATCCAGACCCCATAGTGTACAATTGACATGCTCATTTGCAGCAAACGTTTTGACATTCAGTACCTAAATACACAGTGGTACAACACGCATGTACTTGTTTCCTAAGTCTTGTAGTTTAGTAGAACTATATACTACAATTTTTACATTGCAGGTACAAGCAAGGCTCAAGGGCGTTTGAGCGCTTCACATAAAACATAATGAATAGCAAGTCAAAGGTGAGCATAGAACAGGGATCGGTTAAAAAAGAAAGATACCACAGGACATTAAAAACGTGAGCATAACCAGCAGAGGATGTGGTGTAACCCCAGAGAAGCTGAAGGTTCGAGCCGCATCAGCTCAACATTCTGTAATTCGGGACAAATGACTTAACCTCACTCTGCCTACCAAAAATGTAACTGGTGCTCATGTAAAGTGCTCCAATACCTTCGGGTCGAGTTTGTGCTATGTAAAACTGAAGAAAGAAATTCAGCAGGGCAATTAAATATGATAAAGTCACTGGAAGAAGGGAAGCAATGACTAGAGTACAAAATAACCTATTGGGCACTGAACCATAGTGCTCTACCACATAGTGCCTTATCTAATTCAGTATTAGTCCATGATTCGAACTGAACTTACTTATAATAACTATATTTAAGTAGCATTAGATGTTCATAAAACAACATTTTGTGCAGCAAACAATGGTTATCTATCGCATAGAGCCATACTCAATTTTAGAATCGTCCCTGGTCCAAGATAAGCTTAGCTAGTGTCCCCTAGGATCAGAGAGGAAAATGCTACGGGAAATCAGACCTTCCAGTAGGAGATGGGGTGATGCAGGAGGTTGATAGTGTGCTGGGTAGCAAGCCAATCAGCTCCAAGAGGAGGAGCCAGTAAGATGTGCAGCACAGGCACCTTAGTGCATTCACAAGCACATGGACAGAGAATAGAAGACAAGGAATGAGGGCTAAGAAGAAAGACTTTTAGTTCCTTGTTGATAGCAGGGAAGGGGAAGTAGTGCAAATGGTGGGAGGAAGTGAAGTCTGGACTTTAGAAGAAAAAGCCAGAGAAAGATTAGATGGAGGTGCCTTTTTGTGAACGCGAGTATTTTCAGCAGTGGGAAGTCGGAGCTCTGGAGCTGTTGAGTGACTGGAGATATTCTATTGCTTGACCAGATAGTGTGAATGGTCAGAATGGATAGGTTTGTGAACTATGCACATGAGTCTATGGGAGGCTAGGAAGCCAATTAGAGAGTGCAGAGTGCACAAATTATGCACGAGTAGCATGCCTTTTTCATAACAGATATTCTCATCAATGATACCCAGTGAATACTCAATCTATGAACCTTAGAACGGTGACCCACAGAGCGGTTGACACTTGTGGTCTGACGGTTACCTGCAGATTACCACATTAGAAACATAAGTCAACTAAGCTATTTTAGCAGTTTATCTGACGGCTAAGCATGTCCGTTAGTAAGATAGCTTCAAGAATTAGCTGCCCTTTTCAGAGATGTTCATGTATGCTGCAGGTGTAATGTCATAATACTGGTAAAGTAGTTCAGACAATTAATGAGCTTTCTAAGATCTGTGTTCCATCTGGTGATCACTGGGCTGAATCAACATACAGTAGTCATCTTATACTGGTGCCTGCTGCAGAGAACTTTGAATAACCTGCATACTAGTAAAATAGCTAAGTGGGTTTATGTGTTTGTTGCAGAGATTACGGGTAGCCTGCATATTTCAAGTTGCATTATTGAACTCAGCTGAAAAAGCACCTCCTACAGGACCAGGATGTAACTATTGAGTCATAAGTTTGAATCACCAAAAAACAAAGAAAAACATTCGTTCTTCAAAAATGGGAAAAAACTATCATCGTTCAAATGAGAAGCATTTTTAGTTGACTTTTTATTTATATTTAACATGGCAATCACACATACGTAATGCTGTTTTCCATGTAACACAGTCAGCAGTACACACGTTTTACAAATCTTATAAGGTTGAAATAGCCACAGTACATTTCAACATCAAATGCCAGTAACTCTCATTAACATAGGTTGGTTAAATTGACATATCTTTGCCAGGCAGAATTCCTCCACATCTCTGATGTCACCACGCGTCAGATCGCGCCTCCATCTCCCTTTCTATTTCTTCTTCCTAATATAGTCAAGGGAAATCAGTAGCATTTAACACCCATTATCAAGTGCCAAGTGTCAGGAAGTACACAAGTTTGTCAGCAACAATGCTCATTGTCCTTGAAGTATGACAAATAACAGAGAGTACTGAATGCCCCCTGCTAATTATGAAAGTGTTATTTTATGCAAAACTCCTATGTCATTATCTGAATTCTCCAGGGACAGATCAAAACTAATATAAAACCTACAAATATGGTTGACTATAGCCAGCAACATGAATAAACATCCCCTGGACAAAATGCTGATGATTGCAAATCCAACGGCAGGTTCTATGCTTCCTCTGTGATGAGATCAGACCACTGATTCCTAATATGGGCCAGTGCTCGGTGGCAGCTCAAAAAGAACAGCTTCTGCTGACTATGGCTGGTGGTTGTCGGTGATATCTTGAAGATGAGCCTCAGTGGGGAAACATCGTGGACAGAGAAGACAAGGAGCATCCGTGATGCACCACTTTCATGTACCCTTAGTACCTGAAACCCAGTGGAGCTACATGTCTCCAGTGTCAGGGTGGAAATGAAAAACAGTTTAAATGTATCGTTTCAGCAACAAAAAACACAACAGCATTAGAATAAACATGGAGTTCATAAGAATGCTAGCCCAATTATAACATACAACCATAAATATTACATTAGTCCATATGCTTTACATTATGACTCACAAACAATTAACTCAAACTTCCGATACTCCATGCGGCCCAGAAATAAGAAACCACAGCCCTGTAAAGTGATTCTACACAGCACCTATAGCACATGGCCAGAGCAGCAGCACATTGATTCACTTCATGTTTCTTAAAAAGCAGCACTAGCAGGGGCGGCTCCTTCGCAATAGCGTAGGAGTGTCGCCACCCTGGCTAAGCCAGGAGATGAAAGATAAAACGATATTTAGTTATCGTTTTATCTTTCATATGCTGGCTCAGCCAGCAGCGTGTTCAAGGTGGGGGCGGGGCTGAGCCATGGGAGGTGGGAGTGGGAGAAGTGGAGTGCACTAAGTGTGCATGTGTGTTTGGCCAGCTGTCTCAGGCCGGACAAACACACATGCACACTTATGTTTCTCCAGAGCTGGGCTGGAGGAACTGCACAGACCCCAGGGTTGTGTCTGAGCGGCAGTCTAAGACGCTCAGATCAATCCTGGTGCTGCTTTCATGCTAGCTTTACCATGAAAGCAGCACCACGATTGCTGTGGCACTTGTGCTCCACATAATGACCAGAGGAGCAACGCGGTTAGAGGTGGTGGTGATGGTGATGGGAAAAGGTACTTTTTCAAATTATTATATTTTTTATTTGCCCCGCCCCTCTCCTTGAGATTTGCTGTGGTCGCCCCTGGGCACTAGGCATCTCTTCCGAATGGGCATTGTTTTAGACCAAGCAATCATGAAATGCTCTATAGTATCTGCACCCCCCAAAGGTGGAATCACACAGGTCATTCAAGTAAGCTGCTGGGTAACATTTGAACATGTATTTAATTATTTAAGATAATAGGTGGCACACTCATACTGCAGCAAACCATATTAACAAACAAAACGGTTATTTATTTGCAGAAACCATACAAGAAAGCTAAGGTCCCTAGTTTCAATGCTCTGACATTCTTTGCTCTGTCGCCAGTTGCCAAAATATGCCTCAAACAGCCCCCATGTCCCATTGATGTACTGCATATCTGCCTCCGAAACCATTCAAACCATCACTCAAGGCAGACTTCTGTGAAAGAAGTTAAAACAAACAGAACAACAAATGGCAAAGTCTATATATTTCTGGCCTTGGCAAGCTAGTCTGATTATTTTTCATTCTCTCACTGAAAGAGAACACAAAAAAGAAAATGTATCACCGCCTAAATATGATATATTTATGCTTGCAATAGAAATGTTACATGTAAAAAAAACATTGCTTACAAATATAATAGACCGGTACTGGTGTTCTTAAAAGACAGGGATCCTTAGACCTGGAACATTTTTATAATTTCAATGGATCACAACAAATACTGTCATTCACAGTACAAAGGAGCCTTTGGCTAAATTGGCCTGATCCAAAGCCCATGCTGTATGCTGTAGTACGTGGAAGCACACTGTGAATGACATTTGAACAGACCCATAGATGAAGAGAACTCTGCAGTGCTTCTTTATGTATGAATATCTGCATGTATCTTCTATGTATGCCTCTTTAATTACATGAAACTGGCAAAACAACTAAAGATATCTCTAGGATAGACCTAAAAGGCAGCATGGTAGGGGCGTGGTCTGGCCATGAGCAGAACGGCCGCTTGCTGAAGAGGCTTCACACGCCGGGGGAAAAAGAAGGAACAGCGGCAGGGCTAGAGGAGCGGGGGGCATTATAACCTCTCTCAGCTGCATCCCCAGGGCACTGGAAGCGCTCTGGGCATGTGCAAGAGAGGGGGGGAGAGGAGCAAAGCAGAACCGCGGTCCGGGCAACGAAGTCCTGAGAGCACAGCCCTCAAGGCCTAACGTAGCCCCGGGTTCGATTTTCAAGCTGCTCGGGCAGACCTGTGGCAGCAGGAGTGTCTGACGGCCATCACAGGTGGGGTGCAAGGCCCATCAATGATCGACGACTCCCCCTCCACAAACATATATTATGGTGGACTGGTGGTAGTAACGGAACTGAATATTGCACTCTGTCTCCTTACAATAAGCAAGGTTCCCGGGTCCCGCTGAACTGGACCAGCCTGCAATCCAACATCGCATTGTCCCCAGACGGTGAGTGGGAAACCAGGGCCTGAATAACCAGCCTGGCATAAGGATAATACATGCTTCCCTAAGGGTAAAGGTTTGCTAGAGACCGCGGGCAGCAGGGAAGACCCCAGAGTGCATTTCTTGGCACCTGTCAATTTTTCAAGGTGGACCAGGACAGTAAGACAAGAGAAGCTGAAAACCCTGGTTTTATTATTCAGCCGCATGATCGCTACTTCCTCACACTATATCCAAACACATACAGGAGAGACTGAAGTAAAGTCACGGTGACCCAAAATACTGCCCTGGTTACTTCATACTCAGTGTAACTTAATAATTATCAATGCCACCAGAGCGCCTGCTGAGGACATTTTACAAGACGCCTTTGGTGGCATTGCCTGTATCTTTCCTACAGAATCCTGGTTCCTAACCCCAGTGCATTGCGCCCCGAGATATTCATCAACTTGAAGGCCAGTCTTGTGGAACTTGACCCTGTGCACTACCCACAGTACACATATCTGGTCTGATGGGAGGGCGGGACGAGTGAGGCCCTCTATGTGTCCCTGCCCGTAGCAACCAACAGAGAGGGTGCAAAGACACGAACGGCACAGAGACACTATATCCTACGGCTGGAAGGACAGACTTGCAGCCCTACATTCCCGCGGCGACCCAAGGCAGGCATGTCTATGGGGAGGTGACATAGAGTGGCAGATTGGTCTGAAGGGAAAAACTGTTGCAACATGCAGACTCACCACCAAGGAAACAGCGGTTTGCGAGCCATTTAATTGCCACAGTGGACTCTAACAGAGCTCTTCCCTGCACTAGCCTCAGTGGTGCTAGTCCACCAGCAGCCGCCACCTGTTGCTGAGGCTCCAGACACCCTCCTAGGCGCACAACCAGACTCCACAATGGAACGTATCCTGCAGGAAATCGTAGCGGTGGGCAAACGCCTAGATAGAAGGTATGGACAACAGGATATCAGAGTTCACCTCGGAATCCTGTCTCCTCCGCACAGATATAGCTGAGTTCCAGGACAGAGTGATGAGACCAGGAATTGCAATACCTAAGAGACAAATTCACGGACCTGGAAGATAGAAGATGCAGGGATAATGTCCGCTTCTTTGGGATCCCGGAACGAGCGGAAGGCACAGATGTCAGAACTTTCCTTAAAGATATTATTCCCACCATTACTGGCCTTTCATTTCAACCTCCACGGAACTCCAAAGGGGGCACATGATAGGCCCTCCATGCAAAGATGCTCATGGGAAGCCTCGCCTGATAATAGCCTGTTTCTTACGACATGAACAGGTGCTCAATCTGGCTCGGACTCATGGCTCCTATGTCTACAAAGATCGCAAGATGCATCTAGCCCCTGATTTCTCTCGGGACACGAACAAGAAACGGAATGCCTTTCTAGTCCTGCAGCCACACATCCGACAACTTGGCATAAAATTTGGTCTCTTCGAACCTGCCCACATGTGGATCACCTGGGAGGCATGCCAGACACTTTTTTGATCCTTCTGCACTGCCTGGCTTCCTCGATGATCTCCTTTTACAACCAGCGGACCATTCCGCATCTGTTGGAGGTCGCTCTCTCTGAACCTCTGAAGACCAATGGACCACTTGAGGCGTCAGAAACAAGGCAGACATATGGGCAGACAATATAGATTGCAAGAGGACAGAGTGGCTGCTGTACAGACGGTAGTGACTTTTACCCAAGACCAGAGCAGGGACAAATCCAGATCACCGTTGAAACCCTCGGCAACGGAAACCTGACTTTAACCCCCTTTTTCCCCAGCTTGCACATGTCTGCCCTGCTGGGTCCATCGGCAACAGGTCATCCAGTGGCTGCTGTCTGTCAACCAGATGAGTACTCTATTACTTAATGTTTAATGTTACTGCATTTTTGCTTACTTTGTTCAGGCCTGTGCTGACTACATTATCATTTTTGGGAGGCTAGGGAAACATGAACATGCCTCCTTTTTGGTATGTCTTTAGGGCCCCCACATAATACTGACAGCTGGGACAGGGACAACACTTGTGGCCCTATGCTCCACTATGAATCATGGAGGCCCTGCCTATAGGGGCATGACCCATTGTTGGGCATATCAATGCTGGGTTGGTTCACTTATTTTGAATGATTGTTGGGGTTCTCCTTGTTACTTCATTAGTGTTTATAATTATGTGACTATGTCCAACAGGCAGATCTCCCATGCACTCTTTCGACCTTTAAGTTAAACAGATGTCCCTCTGCATGGACCTCAGACTGCTTCCTATATCCATCCCCCCAGACCGACCTCTGCAGGTCAAAAATTACTTATCTTTCTTCCTGCACCTCTCCGAGTGCACCCACTGCCCCTCTGCATGGCTCCCAGTTGGGCCACAATGGGACTTTCCCTTCAGGGTTGTCCTCAACCATGGGGCCACTACCTAATGCTGGAGCCCAGGACTGTCTTCTTTGTGTGGCCCCCTGGTCCCTGTCCTTGCAGGGACTGAATACCTTTGCCCCCGTCCCTCCTTCATAATTTCTTCCCAAACCTTGGTGTTATCTGGCCATGCAGTGGCCACCCTGGTTGACCAGGCCTTCCTGCCTTTACTCTTTACTCTCTGCGGTTTCCCCAATCGTACTCACTCCCATTGTGTACTGGAGCTTAGCACATGCATACCCAGGGATAAGTCAGGGAAGTCACAGAGGCTACTGCTCCCTCGACTGCGACAACCTGATGTGCTTTTTCACATTCGAGGGACAGGCATGTCCTCTATCGACTCTTCTCAGGAATAGCTGCCTGCCAATCCTCCCTCTCCCATTATGTACAATAGATGACTCTTTGCTTATCTCATGCTAAATCCTGTGATGGTCCGTTGTCGGCCGCATGAGAGTCTTTCAGATTATCCTAGAGAATAAGATGCATTTGGGAAGGAATTCCTCCCTCACTGCCCACCCATATGAGGTGTGCAAGCTTGGGTTGTGAACTGCAATCCCTAACTGACTTTGTTATTTCCCCCCTCACATTTCACATTTGCAATTTAGTACCCACAATCTTAGTCATAATTCTTCATGACCTTAGCTGCAGCTCCACCTATAAATAGTCCATCCTCTCTCATGTTCAGAAGTCACGAATGGGACGTTACATCCCCCACGCATCTGCCAGGCTTTGACTGGTATATGTGGATTGGTATGCCCACTGGACCGTTAATGCTCCTGTTTGCCCCACCCGTCCTGTTATACAACACACATTGTTCTTCACATGCAGGTTGCAAGTGTGTGCCACCTCTCCCTTGCTCCGATCCCACCATAGCTGATTTTTACCATTAAAAGTCAACTGCCGCCTCCTTCACCCCTCCCATGCTATGGGTGGGGACCTCCAGAATGGAAGCAGAGCAAGTTTAGACCCACAGTTAGAAGATATTGGACTTGTGTTAGGACTTTCCCTCCCTGCCTCATAGTTGTTTTTTGTTCTTTTTGCCCCATATTCCCTCCCCTCCCACTTGCCCTCCTTTGTCCCTTACCTTTCCTTTCCATCTTCTTCCTCTTTCTTCCTCAGCTGCTTGCTGCATCGTACCCCTTTTCTCACACTCAGCCTCAGCAGATTTTGGTACGCCCCCCAACCCTGTGACTGAGGGTTCTCCCACTAGGCCTACCCACCCTTCCTTCCTCCCCCTCTCCCACCACCTTTTCGCTTGGGCATCTTTCATTGTCATTACTGGCTTGAGCTCACCTACCACTAGGGGCATACTCCCAAAGGCTTCCGACCATGTCCACGCTATCTCTGGTATCTTGGGATGTTAATGGACTCACCCACTACATTAAAAGGAAAAAGATACTTAACTATTTGCAATCCCAGAAGGTAGACATAGCTCTACTGCAGTAAACCCACCTTTCATCTTTCGAATCAGAAACGGTTGTGACGTGACTGGGTAGCCGAGTGGTACATAGCAGCTACCCAACAACTTTGACCCCAAACTCAGGTATGTCCCGGAAATGCGGCGTAGAGATCCTTATGCGTAGATCACTACCCCTCACCATCTTCAAAACTTGGATGGACCCGAATGGTCGCTACGCATTTGTTAAACTAAAGATCGGTAATTATGTGCTTAGGTTGGACCTGTTTATGCCCTGGTAGGGACTAAACGGTCCTTCTTCCTACAGTTCAATCGTCTTCTTACAGAAGTTGGGGCTGAGCATTTTCTGCTGGGAGGCGAATGGAATGTGGTGCGTGACCCAATCATGGATAAAACGGGACCCTTAGACCATTGTAATGCAGCTTACAGGGCCCTAATGAATGGTATCATTCTGGATCATGGCCTGACAAACCATTTGTGCCTTGCACATCCGGCGGAGAGGGAATACACCTTTCTGTCTTCGGTACGTGGCACACATTCCAGACTCGACTACTTTCTGATAACCCTAGGTATGTTATTCCCACGTTACAAACTTCTGTATTTTGGCGGCCGCACTATCCAACCACTCGCCTCACCTTTAACCTGAGGCTAGCCAACCAGGGGCACAAGCTATGTCATCTCAATATCTTGCGCTACCACACACCGCAGGGCAAAGAACAACTTAGAACCCATGTTGCCACCTATTTGGAACACAACAGGGGCTCAGTTACCTCAGGGAGGGTTTTGTAGGCTACAGCTAAGGTGACTATTCGAGGTCAGCTGATGAAATGTGTGGTCGTAGCGAATGCTAACAGACACACCCAACAAACAGTTAGAGAAGGCGATATTAACCCTCATGGGACAATATGCTACAACCCCCTCCCCTGCTCTATGCTGTCGACTCGAAAAGGCTGATATGGAACTTAATGCCCTCTTTTCATCCAAGGCAGAGTATGCTCTCAGCAGAATGAAGGGCTGTCACTACGAACAAGGGGAGAAGGAAGTCCGCCTTTTGGTGGCTCTCTGCATCAGCAGGAGGCTGCTCCAGCCATACTGGCTATAGGCTCTGCGACTGGCGATATCCTCATGCACCCCCAGGAAAGTGTTTATGAATTTGCAGCCTTCTACCACTCTCTATATACGCCTGAAACCACAGTAGATCCCGCACGCTTATCTGCCTTTTTAACAGATGTCCTCATACCCGGTCTTAAAGACTATGGTAGGAGGTTGCTGAAGGGAGAAATAAGCATGGAGGAGATTGCCCAGGCGATCTCTAGACTATCCTACCATAAAGCAGAATTTTATAAGTGGACGGTTGAGTATGTGGTCACATCCCTCAATAAGGCCTTCAAGGATACAACACATAATGGTACCTTGGGTCTCATCTCCAACAAGGCCTCCATGACCGTCCTTCTGAAACAGGGGAAGAATCCCCTGCTTTGCGGGAGCTATCGACCCAATTCCCTCTTGAATGGGGACATCAAGATCCTGGAGGGTGTACTGGTGGCTCAATTACGCAAAGTCATCCCCTCTCTTATCCATCACACTTAAGTGTGATTTGTACCCAACAGTTCACCCCGTAACTACCTCTTTGGCGCATAACTTATGGTCAGCCAGCGAGCTTCAGGAAGAATCCCTTGCCCTATACTTGGATGCAGAAAAAGCGTTTGATAGGATCGAATGGTAGTATCTGTTCGAAGTCCTAAAACGCTTCGATCTGGGAGATGATTTCATTGCCAAGGTCCGATGGCTCTACAACTCACCCACTGCGCAGGGGCTTCCTATTGGAGCCATTAACCATGGGAACCATCGGGGCTGCCCGCTGTCGCCCTTATAGTTCCTCCTGGCCATGGAATCTTTAGCAACCACGATTCATCTTAATCTGCAAATATCAGGAATCCTGTTGCCTGGCGGTACCTCTACACTATATTGATACATGAATGACATCCTCCTTACACTTATGATTCTTCCACTTCCAAGGCATTCTCACAGAATTTGCAGCCCTATCAGGCTATAAAGTAAATTGGGACAAAAGTGAGGCATTGCCAATGTCCCAGGTCACCACTGAGTCGGTCATTACTGACCTACCATTCCACTGGACACCCTCTTGTCTTAAGTATGTGGGGATTTATATTAACAGAGGCCTGGAACACATGGTCTTGGATAATCTGAAACCTCTACTAGCATAAACACGATTAGACTTTGCCAAGTGGTCCAATCTCGGTCTTTCCCTGTGGGTGGGGAGGGGTTCAGGCAGTGCACATGGTAACACTACCCCACTTTACCTATATTCTGGGTATGTTGCTCATGATGGCACCCCTACCTCTATAGACAAAATCATACGCTCTTTCGCCTGAGGATCTGCCCGTCCCTGACTAACCAAAGGCAAGTCACTGGCCCACCGCTCTTGTGGTGCATTAGGCTTACCCTCAGTAGAGATGTACGCGATTTCGCTGCACCTTTCCCAACTGGCATAATTGTTTCCTGGGAGGAAAGACCCAACACAATGGGTGCAAATGGAACAGGCCTTGTTACACTGCCCGAGGGAAACAAGCCCACTCTATGGGCTGGTAAATCTGGAACCCTTTCCTGCAATCCTCTGATGCAAGCCATGATATATTCCTGGAAACGTGCCCACAAATTATTTGGGGCTGATGCTTATCTCCATAAACATGCCCCATTATGGGGTAACACAAAGCTGAGAATTGGATGGAAGATGCTGGACTGGAGTGTATGGTTGACGGCTGGCATCACACACATAGGACAGGTCCTGACAGATGGAGGCTTGAAGTCTTTTACTACGCTGCAAGAGGAATTCAAACTCTCCGCCCAGCAAGCTTAGGGATATACACAACTCCGACACTGCCTCACTGGTATCCATGCCCTTGGTCCTTGCCTTCCTTACCGTTGGCTTCTTAGCCTCACACATGGGACACTACTGAGGTTTGATGTCCAGAATACATGCTCTCTTGGTCCCTACCCCTTCTCTACAACTTCAGCACCTCCTGGCAGTAAATGGAATTTGACCAGGAAGATTGGGCATATATGATAGAAGCCCGCGACTGAGGATGAAGTTCTGACTCTTTAAAACTCTCCACAACTAGTATTGGACGCCTGTTAAATTAAAGTTTGCAGGCCTCCTGCATCATGCACAATGCTGGCGCTGTCCCCATGCCCACTGAGATCTCCTCCATATTCTCTGTGATTGCCCGTCGACCACCATCTACTGGAATGTGGTAGGACGCACACTACAAGAAACACTGCCACTGCCAAACCTGCTACCGCATTCGCTATCATTTCTCTGAATTTACCCGTTCTCCAGATCTGATGCGCCTCCAAAAGTGCCTCTTTCACACTGCACTTTCCAGGGCCAAACTCTGCATCCTCCAACACTGGAGATCTACGACCCTCCTCACACATGGAGAATGGCGGCTGTCAATGTATCAAACAGCATCATATGAGCATGTTAATTACAATCTGCAGGACAAGGCAGACCTATTCTCTCACACTTGGGCCCCTTTCTTCAGGCTGAGGTGGACACCCAATAAAACACTAGTTTTTACATCAATAGCTGCTTCTTCCCTGTCTTCACCTGTGGCCTTCTCCCCCCCTTCTCCTGTTACCTCCTACCGGTCCTACCTGCCCCCTCCCTCAGTCACACCCCAAACCAACTCACCTGAGTTCTCTACCGATCCTCCCCTCCTCACGGTTCCAACCGCTACACTTCACTCATTAGACATCTCCATCCCCTTTAACGCTATTCCTGTCCTTGTCTTAACCTGTCTCAAGCCCTTTTTAGGGTCGAGCCTGCGTTGCATGCGCTTGCGCATGCGTATCGCAGCGAGAAGCTTTAGTTATTTGAAAAGGGCTCGGAGCCCTGTCGACATCACGTCAGTATTTTTTATTGGTTCGTGGGCTTGCCTATTAAAATCTGCTTGCTTTCATTAGTCAAAGGCATGCACATGTCATGCCTTTTCCAGTGGCTAGCCCTCCTCGAGCGCAGCGACCAAGTACAGAAAACATGCGATGCTGGCTGTTTTCTGTCTGCCTCGTGGACTACTTTTTTCTCTATTTTACTAGCACGCTTTCGCTTGGCAGAAGTCAAGCGCTTTACACAGTTAATTGCACTTTTTCGGTTACGTACATGAATACACTTTTGCCAATAGGTGAAAAGTCGGGTTAGGAGTTTACAACGCTATCAGCTCTAACATGAGCAAACACGAGACCCGTTGCATTGCAAATGCTTGTTTTCCTTTCCCTCATCTTTGTTACCAAGGCACTGTTTTCTTTCCCCAGTCTCAGTCTTGATGTATCTATGACGCCAAGGCATTGAATTTGTCACAGCAGGATCAAGCTATCTGCGGCCTCCCATACCATCCTCCTATGTCCTCTACAATTACTATCCTTTGGCAACCACAAGGATGTTGACATAACCTCAACAATATTGAATACACTCCAGCATACCCTCAAACAGTGACAGAACTAAGTAACTCCCTCTAGTGCCTCCTTGTGATAACATGACCTACCCCTCCTCTTTTCCCACTATGCATGCCCTTTCCCCAGCATGTCTTATCTGATTTACTGTTGGGTCTCAGACTCCTTTGACCCACATTACACATGACCTGCTTTGAGCTGATAGGGTACACACCCTCTAAAGAGCTTGGGCTTTCCTGCTTAATCTAGGAACCTTCTTACACTTGCCCAGCTCCTCCGAGTTCCTACACTAGGATGGAGTTCGCTGCATTTTTTAGTGCACAGAGGGTTGGGTGCTCTTTTATACACCAAAAAACTATGTATGTATAATGTAGTTGTTGTTCCTTCAATAACTGTAAGGAATGTCATTCTCTTGGCATCAGTGGTATTATGCCATGTGTGAGTTTCTTCAATTAACAATTGTGAAACAAAAAAGGCAGCATGGCAGCTGCAGTGGTTTCACTATTGAAAGACTTGCCGGATCTCACTGTCTGATGCTATCACGTTCTACCCAGCATGTCTCATCCACGTCTTCCTTCCAAGAGCAGGACAACACATAAAAGGGGAATAAACAAAGGTATCTTGGAAGCTGATAAGCAGCAGAATCTCCAATGAACGCCCAGAGAAGCTCAGATCTTTCAGAAAATCAATATCAATTCCGCAGTGAAGATGGTCTTATCAGATGCCTCTTGATGTGCTTAGCGATAACAATTAGGGTCATTTCTGCACAGGAATGTAAAGGTCAAAAACAAATTACCCGGAATCAATCGTGCTATGTTAGTCTAGGAGTGTGAGCAATTGATTGAGTCACTTTTCCACAGTGCTCTGCTGCTGCTAATGCCGTGGAGGCCTCGCTGAAAATCGGCAGACGTCAGCTGCCCCTACATGAGATGAGATGAGATGTGGAACTAATGAATGCAAAAGGACGTTAGAATCAGGCATGAATGGAATTACCAGCCATGTCCTTGGCACAATTTGTGTGGGTGGTACAGGGCTGGACTTTCCATTCATTATTCTATCCAAAACAGTGATTACTCTGTCACGCTTGGCGCGTTATTCCCCCTTTTAGGTTAGATTCCAATTGTACTAATTTCACCTTCCAGTAGAAAAGAATAGGGTGGTAGATTAAACAAAAGAAAACTTGTCTCTCACCACAGCGCTTATGCATGAAAGAATTAAATAAAATATACAAATGTAGTTGCTTAGCCCATAGAAAAATAAATCATATATACAGATATAACAATTACAGTAATTCAAAGGATACTTTGATTGATCCACAATTAATAGTCAAGAAGCCAAAACAGAAGGAGAACTGAATATATCTGGAAGCCATAACTCATGAGTATAGAACCCATGTCCAGTGCTGTAATTATTAAATCACATAATTGCATTAGTTTGCCAGCCCCAGAAAGCCCCAGGGAGAGTGCACACAAAGCTTTTATTTCCAAGAGTAACCAGCAGTGCTTTATTCGAGCCAATAGGTGGAAGTACCCGCAAATAATTGCTGGCACTCATTTTTGGGGACTAGCAATTATTTGTTGTAGGAGGCTGGCCTGGCTTATAGTGGGTACCTTGTGGTACTTACAACCTGTGCCAGGTTCAGTTATCCCTTATAAGGGTAAAAGAGGTGTTTCTAGCAGCTTAGGCTGATAGAAGGTAGCTATGGCAAAGCAGCCTAGGCTGAACTAGGAGACATGCAAAGGTCCTACTATACCACTTATATCATATAGCACAATATCATAAGAAAACACAATACTCAGAGTTACTAAAAATAAAGGTACTTTATTTTTATGACAATATGCCAAAAGTATCTCAGTGAGTACCCTCAGTTAGAAGGTAAGTAATATACACAAGTTATATGTACACAAACCCAAAACAGGAAAGTAACAGTAAGAAAAGTAGTGCAAACAATGTAGAATCTCAATAGGATGCAACAGGTGAACATAGGTCTAGGGGCAACACAAACCATATACTCCAAAAGTGGAATGCGAATCACAAATGGACCCCAGACCTATAGGAGCTTGTAGAGGGTCGCTGGGACTGTAAGAAAACAGTAAGGGTGTCCAAAATACCCCACCCCAAGTCCCTGAAAGTAGGAGTAAAGTTACCCTACTACCCCAGAAAGACACAATAGTCGTGATAGGGGGATTCTGCAAGAACCACAAGCACCAGCAAAACACTGAAGACGGATTCCTGGGTGTGAGGACCTGCAAGGCAAGGGGACCAAGTCCAAGAGTCGCGATAGTGTCCGGAGGGCTGGAGCCCAGGAAACCCCGGATGAAGGTGCAAAGTGACTGCCTCCTGGTGGAAGAAGCCGAAGATTCTGCAACAACAAAAAGGGCTAGGAACCTTTCCTTTGGATGGAAGATGTCCCACGGTATGCTGGATGTTGCAGAAGTGTTTCCACGCAGAAATACCACAAGCAAGCCTTGCTAGCTGCAAGGGTCGTGGTAGAGGTTTTTGGGTGCTGCTGGGGACCAGGAAGGACCAATATGTCGCCCCTTGGAGGAGGAGACAGGGGGGCTGCTCAGCAACTAAGAGAGCCCCCGCAGAAGCAGGCAGCACCCACAGAAGTACTGGAGCGGGCACTTAGAAGATTTGTGAACTGGAGTCGCAAAAGGAGGGTCCCGCGATGTCGGAGTCCAATTCAGAGGGTTGAGCACTGCAGGACGGAGTGCTGGGGACCCAGGCTAGGCTGTGCACAAAGGAATCCTTGGAGAAGTGCACAGAAGCCGGAGCAGCTGCAATTCACGCAGTACACAGGTTTGCAGTCTAGCGTGGGGAGGCAAGGACTTACCTCCACCAAACTTGGACTGAAGGATCACTGGACTGTGGGGTCACTTGGATCTAGCTCCTGTGTTCCAGGGACCAGGCTTGTCAGGATGAGAGGGGACCCAGAGGACCGGTGATGCAGTCTTTTGGTGCCTGCGTTAGCAGGGGGAAGATTCAGTTGACCCACGGGAGATTTCTTCTTGGCTTCCAGTGCAGGGTGAAGGCAGACAGCCCTCAGAGCATGCACCACCAGGAAACAGTCAAGAAAGCCGGCAGGATGAGGCGCTACAATGTTGCTGGTAGTTGTCTGGCTACTCTGTTGCGGTTTTGCAGGCGTCCTGGAGCAGTCAGCGGTCGATCCTTGGCAGAAGTCAAAGAGGGAAGTGCAGAGGAACTCTGGTGAGCTCTGGTATTCGTTATTTGAAGAATACCCCAGCGGTGAGTCCCTAAATAGCCAGAAAAGGAGGTTTGGCTACCAAGAGAGGTAACAGACTATCAGAGGGGGTCTCTGACGTCACCTGCTGGCACTGGCAACTCAGAGCAGTCCAGTGTGCCCCCAACACCTCTGAATCCAAGATGGCAGAGGTCTGGGACACACTGGAGGAGCTCTGGGCACCTCCCCTGGGAGGTACTGGTCAGGGGAGTGGTCACTCCCCTTTCCTTTGTCCAGTTTTGCGCCAGAGCACGGCTGGGGGATCCCTGAACCGGTGTAGACTGGCTTATGCAGCGATGGGCACCATCTGTGCCCATCAAAGCATTTCCAGAGGCTGGGGGAGGCTACTCCTCCCTAGCCCCTCACACCTATTTCCAAAGGGAGAGGGTGTAACACCCTTTCTCAGAGGAAATCCTTTGTTCTGCCTTCCTGGGCCGGGGCTGCCCAGACCCTAGGAGGGCAGAATCCTGTCTGAGGGGTTGGCAGCAGCAAGAGCTGCAGTGCAAACCCCAGAAAGGCAGTTTGGCAGTAGCCGGGTTCTGTGCTAGAGACCCGGGGGATGGCCATGTTCGGAGTTCCCATTGTGACGCTACACATAGGTAGTGACCTATGTGCAGTGCACGCGTGTAATGGTGTCCCTGCACTCACAAAGTTCGGGGAATTTGCCCTGAATTATGTGGGGGCACCTTGGCTAGTGCCAGGGTGCCCACACACTAAGTAACTTGGCACCTAACCTTCACCAAGTGAGGGTTAGACATATAGGTGACTTATAAGTTACTTATGTGCAGTGAAAAATGGCTGTGAAATAACATGGATGTTATTTCACTCAGGCTGCAGTGGCAGGCCTGTGTAAGAATTGTCTGAGCTCCCTATGGGTGGCAAAAGAAATGCTGCATCCCATAGGGATCTCCTGGAACCCCAATACCCTGGGTACCTAAGTACCATATACAAGGGAATTATATGGGTGTACCCTTGTGCCAATGGGAATTGGTAAAATTAGTCACTAGCCTGCAGTGGCAATTTTAGAAAGCAGAGAGAGCATAAACACTGAGGTTCTGGTTGGCAGAGCCTCAGTGACACAGTTAAGCACCACACAGTGAACACATACAGGGCATACACTATGAGCACTGGGGTCCTGCCTAGCAGGATCCCAGTGACATAAGAGCAAAAACAAACATACATACAGTGAAAATGGGGGTAACATGCCAGGCAAGTTGGTACTTTCCTACATTTGTCATCCACAAGAGACAGAGAAAAAGCACAAAAGTGGTAATGAAGAAGGAAGAGAAGGATGGCGAAACAGTGACAAAGGAGGAAGGACGGGAAGAAAGAGAACCTACAAAGTGAGATAAAATGGCTGGAAGTGTCTGCTAGTGGATTAACGAGGCATAAGATGGAATCATGTCAATAGAAGACTTGGTGCCTGATTACGATCTTGGCGGATGGAATACTCCATCACAAATGTGATGGACATTCCATCCACCGTATTAAGATCTCCAACAAAATAATGGAATCATAATACTGTGGTTGGGGTAACCCCGTCCGCCAAGCTCGTAATCCGGCCCTTAGTATTTGGAAACATGGCGTTCGATAGTGCCAGCCACATGGCGGCATCATGTGCAAAATAATGATGGACTGGGATGCGACCCTGAATAATTACCAGTAGCTGAGATTAACTCAAACATTCCATCAAACACTGCTGGGTATATTTCAGTGCAACATTCTAAGTGGGATGGGTATGCCCAGATGTAATGTAGTATAAAGTGGATTTGTAGAGAGCTGCTTGTCACCAGTAAGGGTACCAAGGTGCTGAGATCACCTGTGAGGGTATCCAGGCGCTCAGATTTTGGTCCCATGTACACTGTGGCACTGGAACCAAGTTATTCCCAACTGATGAGCCCCAATCAGGGTGAAACAGGTGGAGTTGCTTGTGTTTTGGCTCAGAGAGGACCTGGCCTGGCACTTGTGGCTGACAGTTCCTATTGGAGCACGTTAAGGACTGATTTCCATGTGGCTGGATTTAAACTCACGTGGTATGCAAAATAATGATGGCACGGGATGGCATCATAAGTAAATACCAGTGGCTGATATTATTTCAAGCATTCCATCCTTCACTTTTTTGTATACTTCAGCTGCAGTCTTCTGAGCAAAACTTTTGGGTCAGGCACTGCCCGTCAGACAGTAACTGCTCAATCAACAAAAAGAAATCCAACAAAGTGTGCACATTTTATAGGGAACCAGATTGGCAAATACATAGTAGTTAACAAAACTTTTTTTCAGCAAATAAGGGAAACCAACAGAACTCCAACTTCCCTAGACCAATAACATTTAAACATGCAATGACAAAGCTTAAAATTTGTTTTAAAAAAAGGCTATGATGTTGCTGGCAACATCATTTTAGAGGCACACATACCATTCGTGCATGTGTCTACAAGATGATGTGCATGCTTTGTTTCCTTTTCATTTACTGCACCAACTGGATCAGTTAAAAAAATGAAACTTTTTTAAAGTGGGGGGGAGAAATCAATTCAAGGGAGAGAGGAAGCAACAAGGGGAATGCAATCACACAATCATCATCGGTGGGTGGAAGCAACACAGAAGGCGCAAGTGGGGATAAGCAACACAGAAGGCCAAGGAGGACTGAGAAACCTGCAAGAGAAAGAGCAACGTGGCGCTCCGGGGGAGTAAAGCAAAATGGTGACAGAGAGAGTAAAGTGGGCTGAGAGGAGAAGCACACGGGCGAGTAAGCAACACATGGGGTTGAAGCACACAAAGGCAAATGCATCAGAGAGAGGTGCAGGGTGAAGAACATGGCAAGAGGTGAAAGCAGCATGAAGAGAGGCGGAAGGAGAAAAGAGAAGTATACAAGTGGGACTGTTTAGAAAATGCATGCTCTCTTATGAAGTGCTTAACCAAAAAGAAAAAGTAGTGCCTGAAAAGTGAGCAGTGGAAGGACATAAGTATTATGACCATGTTCCAGGGGAGGGTCAAACACAAGAAGAGAAAGTACAACCTGCACACATTAATGAATAGGAAGCCAGCAAATGGAAGTGACATTACATCCAACCAATGGTAGGGAATGGCATCCACTAAGGCCACAGTAAGCTTATAATCAATTTTCTTGCAAACCAGACATAGGAGTGACCTAAAAATATGCTTCTCTGACAGAGGGAAATAAGCACATTCTAGAATTTGTATACTGCCCATTTCCACCATGGGAGATTAATTTTCAGATTCAACATGCTGCCTGGCTTATATCAAGCTCTCAATGGGCATGCTTTTTGAAACCCAATCAGCCGCTTAGCTGTCGTTTTTTATTTAACAGATGAGAAGTGCAGGGAAATTGTTTTATATCAACCACATTGACTTATGACTACATTGGAAATAAAGTGTATTATTACATTCCTTAATACTATTTACACCTACCGTCCAAAGTAAATATGGGTGAAGTTAGAAACAGTATGTATATACTTACCTTACTTTAGAAGCAATGTTATTGTTGGCCCATAATAAAGACCTCGAAATAGTTCACACAACCATTTAAACAGGAGTTCAGATCTTTGGAGCGCTGATTTCTGGAAATATTGCAGGTGTGCCTATGGTGTTTACTTCCAAGAAGATCTCTACTTTATTCTGTAACACTGCCAATATCTGTAACACGAGATACTGTTCAGTGGAGACTTTTATTGAGGCACCAAGATGTTACAATTTACTTAGAAAATTCAATTCCGTTGGTTATTTATTGTGTCTCTAAAATACGTGGCCATATACCATACCGGTGAATCAGCTTATCGGAAATGAAGCAACGACGAGATCGCGTTGTTATGGAAAGCGGGGCATAAAAGTACAGCAAGCAGTACCAACTATCCTACACTGAGCATTTCTGCTCGCAAACAGCCTTGGTGACAACTAGGAGGAAAAGTCCTATAGAGAGATAAGATTCCAGCCTATAAATGCACTTGTGTGCACAGCCCTGAGGAAGGTGGCTAAAAATATCTGTTGGTGTTACTACCCACCGAAACGCGCGTCAGCATGACATGGCTGGCTGGCAGAAGACCTATACTCCTGCTTATTGGTTAATACAGCTGAGGATCTTGGAAAATATAAATTGGTGGATATATCTTGGATCCATGGACACGAACTGCCTCTAGAATCATAGGTTTCTTTGAAATATAAGGACTTTTTTAAAAGGCAATCAAAGAATAAAACATATGGATGAGGAAAAAAAAAAATGTGTTACAGTTGACGTTAAATTTGAACATTTACATTCTTATTTCATGTATTGTTGATATGGTGTATTAGTGTTTCACATTTCTATTTTTTTGTTTTTTTGTTCTCTGAAACGTGAAAGGTTTATATTGAGACCGTTGTGATTTGTGTTATTTGTTGTGTATGTGTCAGAAGTCCTGAGTCTGAAACACGAGATACTGTTCAGTGGAGACTTTTATTGAGGCACCAAGATATTACAATTTACTTTGAAAATTCAATTCCGTTGGTTATTTGTGTCTCTAAAATATGTGGCCATATACCATACCATTTACATTTCAAACGGAATGGTAAGAGCAATATTACACATCAATTGGCTGACATAACCACAGGAGTATGTTGTGCAGCACTGCGGCTCCTCGTGCGTACACCGCGGTCACCCCAGAAACCTGCTTTCCAATCACTGGCCTCCTCTGCTCATTTCTTGATTTGTGTTCTCGCCTGCTGAGTCAATCACTTTGTCCAGATTAATACCTTCAGTGGGATCGCTCGTAATGACACAGGGAAAGATGCTCAAGAAAGTTCCACACTGTGCAAGCATGCATGTGGAACTATTTTACTCTGCCCCCTGCCTACTGCGGCCAAACAATCCTTTGCCTTTTTCCACTCTTTGAGTCAGTGTGTTAGTTAATGGATCTTTTTCACAGTTAATTATGCATCTAGATTCATGGAATAATTTGTTCATCTTTGCTGGGTCAGTGCTTTTTGGAGTAGATGAGCTGTGTTTGTAAAGGACCGCGGTGAGGCCTCTGCAGATAGGGTAACTGCAAGTCTACTCATGCCTCCATCAACATGTAGAAGAACGGAGTCAAGAGAGTTCTTTTAATCAATCTACAAGAGGCGCTCCAACCACAACCACATGATTTGACAACTCAAGCATAAGCGACTGAAGATGGTGTCATTCTACACTTTTTAATGTCACCTTTTTAGGTTATTTACACTTTTTGGATTTATAGTGAGCCATTGTGGCGCTAAAGTTCCCCGCGGTGTGAAAATAAGAACGTGGATATGGGATTGATCATTGTTTTATTAAGATATGCAAAACCTAGTAGGAAAAAGTTGGAGAGTGGGTTAGTGTTGGTTAAAGCCAAGGACTGGGCATGTTAAATTTTTCACTTCAAGAACTGGAGGAATAATTATTTTTTGCTGGGGGCCCAAAGGGAGAGGCCGCCAACAAAAAGTGTACCTTCAACTTTTGGAAGTTATATTAATAATTGTCTTTTGAACAGACACTCCTTAATATGTGGAAAAAAAATGTAAGTCCAGGACCCAAGAGGTTTTATTGCCGATGCTACAGAATGCCAGGATTATCCAATAACAAGGATCCCTAGTATTGAATTCCCCTCAGGCCTCATTCTTCAACATCCCCACACTGGCTGTTTCATTATCTCTCTCTCTCTCTATCAGGTTTTTTTTAATTCTTATTTCACCGTTTGCTACTATTTTCCACTTCCTCCTCCACCTCTTTTCTCCCTTTTCTGTCTTTCCCTCTCTTGCTTTGGTAAAAGTTTAATGATAAAAAAATAAATCCTGCTCTTTGAAACTGAGTGCTGGTGCCCTCTGTCTGCAAAGACAGGCACAAATTAAGCATTGTCTATAGCTCACATTTTGCCTTTATTATGTAATTTTGCATTGCCTCTTCTCCGTGATGCCACCCATGCGATTCCAAGGTCTTGAGAATTCATGTGATGATATGTTCAGGGTGTTCTAGTCAGGTTGCAGAGAATGCTTTAACCAACTGCTTTACATTTACACTAATAACGCTCGCCCATGACGTCCGTCACGAAAAGGCATGCTAATGTAGCTTCATGGAACATTCTCGAATTTGTTTCACTTAGTAATCTAAAGAAGAGTGCTGGTATATACATGATCGGTGTGATCTGCCCCAGCCCTGTGCTGCAGGCTATGTCTCCTGAGGTGAACCAAATGTTCAGTTTAAGGAATGGATAATTTTTTTTCAGAAGAAATATTAGAAATTAGCATTCTGAAGTAATGGAAAGGTGCCACTTAGCACTGTATAAAATTAATAAATTAATAAATATTGTAGTTGAATAATAACCACAGATTGTAAGGCAGTCGTAGTTGGCATAATGTTGGGAAAGTTGGGTGCTCACAAGAATATATTTCTTCTGGTGTTGAAAGTGAGGAACAAAAAATCACTGGCAGGCCTTATTTAAGGAATCTACAATTTTTACAACTACCTCAGCAGCTGGGGAATCCGCTCTTTGGCGTGTGACTATGAGAGATGCTTGGACCCCAGCAGCAAAAGTAAAATCTATCAGGTCTTGATGGATCAGGATCTCCCCCTCAAAACTCAGATCAATGGGCTTTCATCATCATGCTTCCACTCGCTGACACTTTGGGAAGAAACCTCCCAAACCTGCAACATCATCTTCACGCTCAGCCTGGGAGGGCTTTAGGGCGGTACGACGGGTGCTGCTGCCCTGGGTACTGACGTGGGGAGGGGGACACTGACCTCGGGGTGGGAGGGTGCTGTGTTTAGGAATAACTTATGATGTATAAGCACCTTCTGAAGAGTTCCTTATACATCCAGCTTTCAGGTAGCAATAAAAATGTAGAGATAACTCTTATGATTATTGTGTCTGCAAGAGAGAGAGAGCAGAGTTTAGTGGCATAAAGAAGCGCAGAGGTTTAATATACCTGCTGCAAAGAACGCATACCATGCAGAAAACAGATCTGTATTTTGTGTAGATAGCTGAGTGGTTACTGCTTTTGTGACAGAGATCCTTTTGTTGCCACAGTTCATAAGATACAACCCTAATATAGGACAGTGACTGTTACCAGCTGTTATCAAAGAACTGCATGTGAACTGCATAAAATAGTTAGGAGTTTATGGTTTTTCCTCTTTTCCGTCAGTCTTTCATTATCTATTCCTAATGTTGCTAAAAAGGGTTTGGTTGGGTAGCTATACAATCTTGTTAGTAAAGCTAGCCGTTACCAGTGCTTTAGAAACAAATTAAATGTATTTGAGAGAGGGGCTCTGGAGAGATGAGGGGCACGTTTGTGCGGAGGTAGTGAGAGCAGGGCCGGCTTTAGGGAGTGCGTCTGGTGCAGTCGCACTGGGAGCTGACCTGGAAGGGGGGAACTGACCTCAGAGGGGGGTGGTGTGTTGTTGAGCAATAACTTTCGATTTTAAACCACCTGCTGCAGAGTTTCTTGTGCATCCAGCTTTCTGGCAGCAATAAAAATGTCAAGGTGACTCTTGTGATTAATGTTCCTGCTAGAGAGACAAATCGTTGTTTTGTCTAGTAGCAGTTTTGACAAGCCATAAAGTAGCGGAAGGTTAACATGCCTGCTGCAAAGGACAAATCTGTATTTTTTGTGGATAGATGAGTGGATTAGTAAAGCCAGCCCTTACCTGCGTTTTAGAACAAGTGAATTGTATATGAAAGAAGTGTCATGGAGAGATGAGGGGCACTTTTGCTAGGTGGTAGTGAGGGATTCCAAGGAGGAGGTTATATAGTACGCCAAAAAAAGATTGCCGCATCAGGCACCACCAGAGCTAAAGCCAGCCCTGAGTGAGGGAATCCAAGGACGAAGTCATGGGGGGGGAGGGGGGCAAAAAATGATTGTTGCGCCCAGATCTAGATCCGGTACTGGCTAAGGTGGTATCCGCATATTTTCTGTCAGGGATTCACTATCGGAGGATTCTCTATCTGGACCTGCCTGATTCCTCACTAACTAAGATGCAAAGGATTTAGAGCTTGGCAGTACAGAAAGACAACTATCCGCGAAAATCTGAAACCACCATCCCATCGCAACCCCTAGTCTCAATTCCCCGATTCAAAGTCTCTCGGGTGTGTGACTGCGCTCTAAGTTTGCCTGGTCCTTAACACTGGAATAACTTTCCTTTGCTCACCAAGAGCATTTGCATGAACTAATTTCCGGAAAAGCTTTTTTTTCGCTTATTCGTTTTCATTTGTTTCACAGTTCCACATGTTGGTAAATGAGTGCTTATAAACAATATATAAACAAATACATAAATAAATAAACGGACATTAAATACATCAATACATTCTTTTGGTTTGTTACTTACTAATAATGCTTCTCAACAGCACTCAGACCAGGCGCCTTGTAGTGCTTGACCAAGTGTCTTGCAGAAGTGATTCCAGAAAATGGAGGGGCCCGCGGAGAGAAAGACCCGGTCTAGTCTCTCCGCGGGCTTTTTCGGGACGCAGGAAGTGGCGCGGAGGCGCCCTATTGGTAGCCAGGTAAGTGGGGGAGGGTTTAGGACAGGCTTTTAAAAGGGGGGTGGAGGGGTGGGGTCGGCCTCTGTCCGCGCCGACTGTGGGGCTTAGACGTAGGCAGTTCTTGAGCTCTGCAGGTTTCCGGGCATTTTGAAGGAGGCGCGCGAGTGCATTTTTAAGAACAGAAGGCAGGCCAGGCACCAGGTAGGCGCAGCAGCAACCGCGCGGCTCCAGTGTCGGCTGGCGGGCCCCCGCGGCCATTGTCAGAGGCGGGAGCTGCGTGCAGCGCGTGTGGCAGGAAACAAACAGGGATACGAGCTGCCACGTGGTGGCACGCTCGCGAAACCGTGGAAGCGCGGTTTCAATTCAGCAGGGAATCGGGCTCCCGTTTGGCAGGCCGGCGAAGGGGCCGTGGGGCCCAGGACCACGCGCAGCCGGCAGCAGGCCAGGGAGGCCTTGAGACTAAAAAAAAAAAAAAAAGGGAAAACGAATATTAATAGAATGTATCCCTGACCAAATAATTTTGGGATACGGACGCTAATTACTTATTACTGGACACAGCACCAACCTACTCAGGGTGAGCAAAGGGGCAGGCCCAAAAAAAATATATATATTTTCTTCCTCTTCCCTTTCGTTTGTATTACGCATAATAAATCCAGGGGGCCCACAAAAAAAAATACAAAAAAAAAAAATAGAATAAGAGAATTCCTGCGATAAGGCTGCCATGGCAACCAGTCACGATGCTGAGGCGGTCAGGGCGGCGCTACGCGTTCTTGGGGAGGCTGGCCGGGCGGACCTGCTTAGACCAGGGGTCTTGATCAGGCATGGGTGGGGATGTCACGCCCGACGAGGGTTGCGGCGGCAATTGCGGCATGTGAGTCGCAGGACTCGGACGGGGACAGGGACGGGGATCCAGGGGACCCCGGCAACGTGGGAGGTACACACCAAAAGCTCCGCAGCGCGCATAGCCCATTGATGTTTAGTGGGGAGGCTCAAGGCACACAAGATCCACTGCCAGGGAACGCAGAGGCAGGCGGCGCACCACTAGGGGCGGCCCCTCAGGGAGAGGCAGGACAAACGGCCGACAAGGGGGAACGGCGGCCCCAGGGAGTAGAGTCTGAGCAGCCCCGGCCCGGCCCTAGCGGAGAGGCTGCACCATTAGATTTGTCATACCACAAGGATGAGGGCCACAGCTTCGGGGCCTCAGGGGCCCCAGTAAAGAAAAAAGGTAAATACGCGGGAAAGATTAAGGGGGGGGCAGCTAGAGCCAAGGCAACCACCCGCCAGGCCAAAGGGGCACAAAACACAGTAACAGGTGTGGCGGGGCCCATAGGGGCCCCTGACCCACCCCCACAAGGAAAATGGGACCAGGCAGAGGCCTGGGACCTGGAGGCCAGGATCCGAGAACAGCGCAGGGCCGTTTTGGAGACAGAGGCCAGGTGGGCCCAACTGTGCAGGGAAAGAGAAGAGGAGAGCGCGCGCAGTGAAGCGGCCGTAAGGGCCAAAACAGCCAGGGATGACAAACGGGCACAACCGCCAGGGGTAGGGGGGGTGCCTGGGTTTGGGTTCCGCAGGTAGAAGGGAATCAGAGACAAGAGGCTGGAGCGGCCAAGGGGCAAGTTGGCGAGGGGAACCCTGGTGACGCACACCGTCACGGGGACAGTGGAAACACAATGCCAGCGACGGAGGTTGGCAGGAAAAGGGCCATGCCAACTGGGCGCAGCACGACCCAATCACGTTGGAACGAAGCACTGGGAGGGTCAGCGGCGGCCTTTTCCACACCGGGGGAGCGCGGGGGACGCAGAATTGGTGGGCGCCATGTGGGCACGGAGGAGTCGGAAACGGCTCCAACCAAAACTAAAGGCTACGCCCAACACTCGGGCTACTGGGGAGGAGATGATTGTTTGGAACTCGACTACGAGGATGAAGGGGATGAATGGGAGGATAGTGAGATTCGGGATACGGTGGTGAGCGCCATCCCGAGAGGGGGGGGGCAAGGGCGCAAAAGCGGCGCAACCTCTTCTTCGTTTTATGCATTACAGGATACGATCATAACTGATGGGCCCACGGGAGGTCGACAAGCCGCACCGCGAGGTAGGAACCCAAGGAGAGTTCCGAGGAGCATTGGAGAGAATGCAGGAGGTAAGAAATGGTGGTCAGTGTGGGGGGAGGCAGGGGGGACGCCGAAGGAGACAAGTACGAGTAGATCTATTGGCGTAGGGGAAGGTTCAGTTTTAGACACACCACCTTCTATACCAGGTCAAGGAACGGTGGAGAACACAGGAAAAGAAGGCGCTGCGCCAGTTGACACGACATCTAACGGTAAGACGGCGGGGCGGATGCAGCAGCAGAAAAGGAAGAGGGAGGGCCCAAGAAACGCCTTCCATATATGGGTTTAGCCATGCCACTTGGGTCACACATATCCGAAAAAACAAAAACTAAGATATGGAAACACGAATACGTAGACGTGTTCAAACTACTACATAGGGATATACAGGCCAAGGAGGGCTCCAAGGAGGAGGAATGGGAATTGGCGCGCAGGCCCAGGGTCCCCATCACGATGGACAATTGGACGTCCGCCTTTTTGATATTCGCCAGTATATACTACGAAAAATACCCAGATAGGGCAATCGCACTTTTTAAGTACATGGACATTATCAGAAAGGCTCAAATGCATTTTGGAGGTTTTGCATGGCTCAGTTATGATGAGGAGTTTAGAGCCCGGGTGAGCGTCAATCCCGAAAAGCCCTGGGGGGATGTAGACTCAGAGCTGTGGATGCAATGGATGGCATCAGCTCAGACAGCGGCTTCCAAGCATACGGCGAGCGGTTTACCAGTTCTATATAAACCCTTTCAGGCGCGCCCCGTCCCGGGGGTGGCGGGTGCAAACACAAAAAATACAGTTTCAACCTCTGGGGCATGCTGGAATTTTAACAAAGGTTTTTGCTCCAGAGCGCAGTGTAGGTTTAAGCATGACTGCTCCAAGTGCGGGGGCCGTCACCCAGTTATCCAATGTTTCAGCCTCTCCAGCACCGCAGAGCAGTGGAGAGCGTCAAGAGGCAGGGGATCGCATGGCGCTCCTGCGCCAAAAGGGTCCTACACCAGTTAAACTGGAATTTTTGCTGCCTTGGTTGCGCATATATCCAGACACGGACAAAGCGCGAATATTAGAGTGGGGTTTTAGGGAAGGTTTTAGAGTAGGTTATCAGGGTCCTAGAGAGAGAACCTGGGCAGACAACTTGCGGTCTGCCAGAGAACAGCCTCAGATAGTGCGCGACAAATTGGCGAAAGAGGTAGACCTGGGTAGAATAGCCAGCCCATTTTTCGAATGGCCAAGCGACTCACTGATGATATCTCCTTTAGGAGTGGTGCCCAAGAAAGCGCAGGGGGAGTTTCGTCTGATTCACCACCTGTCATGGCCTGAAGGCACGTCAGTTAACAATTTCATTGCACAAGAGGATTCAAAGGTAGTATATGCGTCAGTAGACGATGCAGTGAAGTTAGTACTGAAGTGCGGACGGAACGCAGAAATGGCAAAATGCGACATTCAATCAGCATTCAGACTGCTTCCTATCCATCCAGTAGATTTTGATCTGCTGGGCATGCAGCTCGATGGTGCCATATATGTGGATAGGGTTTTACCCATGGGTTGTGCGATATCCTGTGCGCTTTTTGAGACTTTCAGTATGTTTTTACAATGGGTTTTCGTACGATCAAGTGGGCATCGTTTGGTGACTCACTATTTGGACGATTTTCTATTTGTGGGAACAGCCTCATCAGGGCAGTGTGAGCGGGCTTTAGGCAGTTTTCAGAAATAAACCCATTAGGCAGGAGTACCTCTGGCCCCAGAGAAGACTGAAGGTCCGCTGCAGACCTTGACATTTTTGGGCATTGAGTTGGATACAAGGGATTTGGTGGCCAGGCTACCTGTATCAAAAGTGAAGGAAATGCTGGCTTTCCTAGCTGAGGTGCGGACATCACGTAAGATAGATTTACGGTCGGCACAAAGGCTGCTAGGTTATCTCAATTTTGCGTGTAGGGTAGTGAGGGGCGGTAGGACTTTTTGTAGGCGCTTGGGGCTGGCCATGTCCGGGGCAGTGCTTCCACACCATAGAATACGGGTATCGCTGGCCTTGCGGGAGGACATCAGAATTTGGGAGACATTTTTGAAGGATTTCAATGGGGTACCAATGGCTTTCGGCGAGCAGGTCACGGTGTGGCAGGTGCAAATTTTTTCAAATGCAGCGGGAGCTACAGGTTTTGGACTATACTGGGATGGGAGGTGGTGTGCGGAGACATGGCCGGTAAGTTGGCTGCAACAAGGGAGAAGTGTCGCCTTTCTGGAATTCTTTCCTCTTCTAGTGGCACTGGCGGTGTGGGGACAGGAACTAGCCAACAGGACGGTGATATTTCAAATTGACAACATGGCTGTGGTAGAGTTAGTCAACAGACAGAGAGCGAGGGATCTTAGAGTTTTGCGCTTGTTGCGTCAGTTTATGCTGAAATGTTTATCTTTGAATGTTATATTTAAAGCTGCGCATATACCCGGGGTTCACAACGAGATTGCAGACTCCCTATCTCGTTCACAGTGGTGGCGTTTTCGCGAATTGGCACCTGGAGCGGAACAGAGCAAGACCATGGTCCCGGCAGACATTTGGGAGTGGGGGGCATGATGATCACAGGGCTGGTGGAGATGTCATTAGCGGTATCCACGCGGAGAAATTACAGGCTGGCATGGTTGGATTTTCAATCTTTTGAGCCGTGTGGAGTGAATTTCTGGGCGCAGGGTTTGCAGGTCTTAGAAGCAAGGGCATTACGTTTTGTGCTTTTTCTGATCAAGGAGAGTTTATCTCCGGCTACAATAGGGGGAAAACTAGCAGGCGTTTCTTTTTATGGTAAACTATTTTTTGGCTTTGATCCTGCGAGAAATGATTTGTTGGGGAAAATGTTGAAAGGTTGGGGCAGGTGTAGGTCCGGCGGGGATAGACCAGCGAGAGCACCCATCACATTCTAAATATTGCTGGAACAGTTACAGGTACTACCGGTGTGTTGCACGGACGAGTACGAAGGGGGTTTGTTTCGGCTGTGCATGGTGTGGATCTTTTTCGGCGCATTTCGAGTGTCGGAATTGTTGGGGGTGGGGAAAGAGATTGTAGTGAGAAGGAAGGAGGTGTGCTTGCATAAGGACAGGCTGGGGATATGGCTCAGAAGGTCAAAGACGGATCAGCTTGGCAAGGGCAAGTGGGTATGGCTTGAAAAAGGGGGCGTGGAAGTGGCATGCCCGGTAGCGGAGTGGATCAGTTTCAAGTCAAGATGCCCCGGGGTAGGCGAGTCAGGGGTTTTCAGTCATGCATCAGGGAGGAAGATGGCCAGCTATCAGCTGCTGCAAGTGATGAGAACGGCCCTTGGACGGATATGGCGGTGTTCAGGGGACTATGGAACGCATTTATTTAGGATTGGCGCTGCGACGGCGGCAGCTCATTTAGGATGGGATTGGGCCAAGATTAAGGCAATAGGGAGATGGAAATCTAGGTGCTGTGAGAGGTATGTCAGGCCCTGAAGAAAACAGGGCAGAGGGGGGGAGAGGTTTTTAGCACAACAATACAGTTTTTACAGTGTTTTTTTCTTGCAGGATGTGTGGCTGGGCCGCAAGCAGACAAGATGACGACGTGGTTGGTCGGCCATTAGTTCGTTCATTGGGCGGCAAAATTTGCGGAGAAGCAAGTTTACAGCAGATCATTGGGACTGCCCAGCAGACAGCATGAAGTGCTTTGGTGGGGCAAGAGTGGTATGAGATGGGGCAGTTTGCTACCATTTATCACAGGTAACTTGCCTCAGTGGGGATGCCCGGACCTTTTGTTGATCCATCTGGGGGAGAATGACTTAGTGAAGCTATCGGGGCTCACTCTGATACAGATGATGCAGAGAGATTTGGAACTCTTGAAGCAGAAACTATGTGGAACATGCTTGGTATGGACTGAATTTGTGCCAAGAAGGGCATGGAGAGGGGCTAATAACCACGGAGCCATTGAGCGGGCTCGGAAGAAGTTAAATAGAGCCATGAGAGTTTTCTGTTGGGCACAGGGGATAAAGGTTTTAAGGCACGAGGACATAAAAGAACAAGAGAAGGCCTTGTTTCGTGACGATGGGGTTCATTTATCCCAGATAGGGAATGCATTCTACATAACAGAACTGAGGATGATCTTAGAAAGTGTGTGGGGGGTGAATTTGTGTATTAGAAAATAAAATAAAGAAATAATGGAAAGAAGGAGTTTAAAGGGGGAAGGTAGACATGTATATGGTAGGGATAAAGGTTTTCTTTGGGGTGGGGGCAGCAAAACGCCTCATGGGTTTTGCTGGGTGGCAGGAGATGGGGGAGGGTGGAGAGCCAGATGCGGGCTTGTCCACCCTTCCAGGGGGAAAAACAAGGAGTTGAAGGATCAGAACGGGGGGTAGGTTTACAAGCTAGGAAGGCTTGGGAGGAATAGGGGAGCGTATACGGTAGGAGAATTGAAGGGAACTATTTGAGGAAAGAATGAAGGGAAAGGAAGAGTACAAGTTAAGGTCTGGTTAAAAGTTTTGATGTGCAGTTAAAAATGTTAATTGATGTTGTGTTTAAATCATGTCCTAAATAAATGACCTTTTACACTAAAAAGGAGTGTCACTGTATGTTTGTCCCGATGGAGGGGCCCGCGGAGAGAAAGACCCGGTCTAGTCTCTCCGCTGGCTTTTTCGGGACGCAGGAAGTGGCGCGGAGGCGCCCTATTGGTAGCCAGGTAAGTGGGGGAGGGTTTAGGACAGGCTTTTAAAAGGGGGGTGGAGGGGTGGGGTCGGCCTCTGTCCGCGCCGACTGTGGGGCTTAGACATAGGCAGTTCTTGACCACCCACCCACCCAGCTGAGAAGAAAAGGGGATTGGGGATGGCATATATAGTTTCAGGGTAGAATAGGGGGGCAGGTTTTTGGGGTTTAGTTGTCATTTAGGGCAGGTGAGGTAGGTTGTGTGGTAGCAGGAGATGGGGGAGGGTGGAGAGCCAGATGCAGGTTTGTCCACCCTTCCAGGGGGCAAAACAAGGAGTTGAAGGATCAGAACTGGGGGGGGTAGGTTTACAAGCTAGGAAGGCTTGGAAGGAATAGGGGAGCGTATACGGTAGGAGAATTGAAGGGAACTATTTGAGGAAAGAATGAAGGGAAAGGAAGAGTACAAGTTAAGGTCTGGTTAAAAGTTTTGATGTGCAGTTAAAAATTTTAATTGATGTGTTTAAATCCTGTCCTAAATAAATGACCTTTTACACTAAAAAGGAGTGTCACTGTATGTTTTTCCCGAAGGACACCACAGCCAGATTCTTTCTTAGCATATTGGGGCAGCTGAAATTGACTTTTAAATTAAAAGAATACGCGTGAAACCATGATTTTGAGAGACACTTTTTAAAGAAGTATCCCAAGACACACCAGGGTTGTTTTCTATAACGTGCCTCAGTCTGTCGCCGTTTGTTCTGTTTTTGAATTGAATGCTGGGAAGGCAGTTACAGTTAGTAGCCTGGTTTAAAATTTTAAATGCATAAACTTTTCTGCGTGTTGAGTGAAGATTGAAAGTGCTGTTTGGGTTGATTGACATCTCTCAAAAAGCTGCATTAGTCTGATTTTTATTTCTACTTGCCCAGAGCGGTAGAGAAATGTGGGCGGAGGTGGGATGGAGATTAAAAGAGGACAATGGCATATGGCTGTGTGGGCAAATAGGCGGGTGAAAGTGACGGGATGAGCGGGAGGGCAGATAGTAAATGAAGGAGAGAGCAGTTGGGAAACCAAAGAGAAGAAGTAGGGAAAAAAAATACATATGAGGGTTAGGTAGTTGGAGGTGGAAGCCTGAGGGCAGGTGTAAGGTGGGTTTTTTCGAAAGATGAAGCTGATGCACTGTTGTGGTGTCAATAGGGGTTCTTGATTTAGAATTAAACTGTTTAGCTTTACCTGGGGGCACCTTTAAATCTTGCAAAAAGTTTGAATCGTGTTTACTGGTCATACATGACTAACTACCTCGGAGAGCCGATCTGTGCGATTTTATGGCCTCACTACAAATAAGATGGTAATTTGAGATGAAGATTCCAACTAGGCTAATATCGCCACTCCAGTTTCTAAGTATTTCTTGTAATAAGACTCACCAGGGATAGTGCTACTGTCTCGTAATAGGTAGGCTTGTGAGTAATTTTAATTACTCTTTGACACAGAGTTACTGAGAATAATGTGATTAGTCCATCTCATGTAATTAGAAGTAATTTGGGGAA
This sequence comes from Pleurodeles waltl, assembly GCF_031143425.1. Lineage (NCBI taxonomy): Eukaryota > Metazoa > Chordata > Amphibia > Caudata > Salamandridae > Pleurodeles > Pleurodeles waltl. The sequence continues at coordinate 46,274,174 of NC_090437.1, forward strand.
AAATCCTACTGCAAGAGCACATTTAGGGGCAGATTTATGAAAAGTGGCGCTGCATGTGGTGCAGCCCCACTTGTCTTGCGCCCTTTAGCGCCCTCCTAATGCCACCATGTGTACGCCGTATTTAATATACGGCGCACCACAGCGGTAGTTAGGGAACTAGCATCACAATTTTTTATGGATGTTCGGCGCTTTGCAGGATTAACGTCAAAAATGTTGACGCTAATCCTGCCAAGCACCCAAAGGCTCATTAAAACAAATGGGAGCTTATTTTTAACACATGCTCTGAGCAGGCGCTAAAAGTGTCGAGAAAAATGATGCAAAGAAATCTCTTCGATTTCTTTGTGCCATTTTTTCGGACCTCCCTGATGGGGGAACGCCCTCTTTGCATACATTATGCCTGGTGCAGGCATTATGTAGCACAAAGGGTTACAAAGTGGTGCAATGCATGCATTGCACCACTCTGTAAATAAGGAAACGGCCACCTTAGCACTGCCTTAGCATAAAAAAAATTACGCCTGGGCAGCGCCAAAGTGGCGCTAGGTCCTCTTAAATCTGGCCCTAAGTGTGAAGTGGCTTGTGCTGCTGTTTATGTTCTGTTGCATTTAGCACTGTTTTCATAGCGCAAAATGCATCCTCCCGTCCATTTTGTACTTGAGGGTGCATTATGTGCCCAGAAAGTATTGCTAAATGTCGGCAGTAAATTGCAAGAAAGTCTTACTTTTACTGCACATTTAGCAAATGCGAGCAGCTGCTTGCGCTCGCTATTCAGGTTCTGTTGCAATTAGTGAGATATTTTAGCACAAAATGTATTCTCATATCCATTTTTGATGTAAGAACTTTTGCAGTAGGAACATAGCGCTGAATATAGACTTATTCTTCTTACATCTTTAGGTAATTCTGTGTGATTATGCTTCACGGAATTAAGTGAGCAATGCCCACCCTTAGTAAAAGGGCCCTCATTACACAAGAACAAGAACCCCATTGCCACCGTGCACCACAGCATGTCACGTTTATGAAAACCTGTGATTGCCAGTGACCCCGGGCTGTTTTCCAAAGCAAATACTGCTTTACCCCAAAAACATTCAATACACTTTCAATCAAGGGGCATTTGTAATTCACGGCGTGTCCATCTTCTATGTTCTTCAGCACAGAAAATTCACCTTTCCTCTAGGGTGAGGTGCACACTTAGCTAAGTAATCAAGATGGCTGGAGGGGTCAGATCAGCAGTTTCCATGTTTGTTAACAGTGCTATTGATCCCCAAGGGCTCGACTCATGTCAGTCTTGATTGATCCAATGTCCGGTGTGAGTTAATCTGTCCATTTGTAAATGTATCAAGTTCCTCCAGAAGCATTGATTCACTTGTTCATTTGTGTCACTGAAAGGCACCCTGGCCTATTGTGTAATTTAATGTTCTATTTTGGCATTGAAAGCAAATGCATTACTCTGATTATTTGCCTCCTTCACTCTTAAACCTGAAGGTTAGTCGTAGGGAGTCGCCTCAGTCTAGTGCTTGATTTGAGCCGGTGGTTACAGGTGTGTCACACCGGCACTTGTTTTTGGGGACCATCAGTTATTTTTTCTCATCAGACTGTGGCCCAGAGCAAGAGAGAGGTCACAAAATAAAGATGTAGAGAAGCATGTAAAAACACGGGCAAGGAAAGAAAGTAGGCATGAAAAGAGCCATAAAGAGTGATACAGTGAGGCAGAAAGTGTCCGGTGGATAAAAAAAGGCGCGAGGGGGAACCAAGACTACCTAGCATTGATATTCAGTACCCTATCCTCTGACAGTGCCGACTTTCAGCTTCTGAGTAACACTATGGGCCCCAGCACTTATTCTTTTACAAATTAAGCACTGTCCCTGTATGCCCTACACAGAGACATATGCCATGTATGGGCAACATCTCAAGGATCGCCTTTAAGACTCGTCTCTTGTCTGTGCAGGTCAAACGATCAAACTTCATTGGCATTCATTACACAGGGTACCACAGATGAAAGGACGGCTCTGGGCAACTTTACCCGCTAGAGGCATTTTTCTGCCAGAAGCTGATCCAGATGACTGTGTGGAATTTTTATTTGATGTATAATGACCTCGAAAATTTGCAAAACCGAAACATAATATGCTCATAACCTTAAGCAAAAGAAGTTTCACCTTTAAGATTGGATTTTGCCGAACGTTATGTGCTGTTTGCTCCCTAATGCTGGTTGTAGGCAGAGTGCTGCTGTTGTTGGGGGTCAGAGGGGATGGCATGGGCCAAGATAGGGCCATTTTCACCATACTTCCATCCTAGATGGTGCTTTAGGTATCAGTGCAACAACACAAGGCATCAGTGTGCTGAGGTTATACTTGCAGCTCATGCCATAAGGCACAATACACGTGCACTGGGATGCTGAGGGCCTGGTCTATCAGACAAGCAAACTGTGTCAGGAACATTGTGGTGCTCATGGTTCAGGTTATAGGTGGATACACTGGCAACTTGAGGGAGACAATTTTCAGGCCATGCAGATCCCCTGGGGTGTCATGCCAGTAGTTTTACTTTTAGGGGCATGTGTAACTCTTGTGGTCGTGATATTTTAGCTGTAGGATAGGGAACTGCTTGGAGACTGGAAGTGAGCACACGGCTCACATGAGGCTGCATGAGACATTCTGACCCAGTAGTCTGTAAACATCTAACAGTATAAGTGTGACCAGAAACAGTGCTTTTCAGTACCGTGTTTAGGGCAAGTAGTCAGAAACCTGAAACTAGCAGGTCTTTCAAATGACAGGAGCAAATCTTAGTGAGATGGGGAAGTGGATCTGAGTTTTCCCTTTGAAGACCACTGTGTATCCACTCAAAAAATGGTTCAATGGGGCATGTGTAGAGGGGTAATGGGAACATTGTGGGTTATTAGGAATGAGCTTGAGTATAGCTTGCAATTAATTGACTGGTACATTGACAACATGTTGTGGAAAGGACACTTGTACAGCACAGCCTTTAGTTCAGTGACAATGCTCAGCAGCTTAGTGTCCAGTCCCTGTGGTATGTGCGGAACCTGCAGGACACAGGTTCCCATGACATACGGTAGCGTGGTAGAGTAATAGACAACTGTGCAACTGGGTGACATCAGGGTCATTCTTTATTTTATGTCAGATATTTGCTAACTTCAAAGAGCAATGTAGAAACTCGGAGGAAAACTTTTTGTATGTCAGAAGGAACATCTCAACCTTGAGGCGTGTTACATCGAACATTTTGGGTGCATGGGATCTGATGGAATCCATATTACATAAACAATATATGACGAGGATAAAGATAGCACCAAGCTAGTTAGATATTTCTAGACAGTAGTCAGTACATGTTTATAACTGAAGAACTTGGAGAAATTTGGCACAAAGAGTCATTTTGAATTATAGCACATTTTAATACAGTAATAAAACTATCAAATTGGGAGGTGGGATACAAGATCTTTAATGTAATTAATATTTTACCTGTTACTAAATCGGCACTTCAAAGGTTGCTAGGAACACACAAGTGATGATAATATCAGGTGAAACCAACACAGAACATGGGCGTAATGCAAGTCCTGCAGCCTCTGTGAGGATGGGGCCGGGAGGCATTGGGGGAACCAGACCTTCAAGGTAGACCCATTCAGCCTAAGGCCAATGAATATTTGTGGCATGTGGGAGATTCGGGGGCCCCTCATGACATTCTGGGGAACCCCATCATTTTGTGGTATGCCACTGACACAGATGTTGTCACAGCCCCACAAGTGCCTCGATCTGACAACCCACTTGACTACTGATTACCAACTCAACAAAGCCCACTTAAAGCTGCAATTTCCAACACATACCACCTGAAGACACATCACTGATGGCAAATGGTATGCTCAAGCTAAGAGGAATGGCCTCTAAACCTAGGCAAAACGTAGAAGAAAACCTCCAGGTTCCTGGTAAATAGAAAATAGTAATTTTTCAAACCATAGGCGGATGCATCTATCTTTACAAAGTTACTCTTATTTGAGATTTCAAACATCCTAAAGCCTACATTATTTAATCTATGAAAATTGAAGATTTATGCAAATCTGACTAATGTTAATCCAGCATATTTGTAATTGAATTTACATAGTGCTTACTACCACTGGTGTGCGTTGAAGCACTTCATGACATATAGCACTTTGCTTCGGGCCCAAGATTAGTGCTATATACAGTGGTTATTGTTTGGGTTAGTGTTGGACTCTGAAGGAGACCATTCATGCATTTACTCCAGTGTGTTTGCGGTGCACTAAATTTGTATGAGTTAGGTGTGCAGAGGTGTTTGGGGGATTAGCAGAAAAGCTAGAGGACCTTTGTCACTGCAATGTTGCAGTGAATAAGCTTCAAAAAAGGACAGGTTATGATCTTTGAGATGAGGTGTGGGCAATTTGCTGAAATACAGTAATAGGGATTAATGTAAATCTGCACATGACATAGTAGGCTATACTCAGAGACAGGAGGCTAGCTAAGAATGGAAAGTAAGGGAGAGGAGCATTTACAGAAAAAGAAGAGGCAACAATGAGACGTTTTAAGTCAAGGTCAAACATTTTCATGCAAGGTTTTAGGAGCATAGAGTAGACTTTTTAAGGTATCATGCAGTCTGAGAACTCAGAGCTGTAGAAACAAACATCATTTGCTTGTGAGATAATGCTGTACTAGGTACTTTTCGATAGGCCTGAGAAGCAGGTGACACTCTTTTCACTGACAGGCTACTGCTATGAGAGCCCCTCTGAGGTGTGTGTGCTCGGCTGTCCATACGGCGATGGGACTTGGGCAACAAACAAAAGTGAGAATTCCAGAGACTTGTGCATTCAATCCAAAACCAGAAATAATTTGTGACGGGGGCTTAGGGGAAGGGAGAGAACGAAACGGAGCAGTAAGAAACATGCACACCAGAACCAGGTGCAAGGCGGATAGACTCGAAGGAGGGAGAAAAAGGGACGGGGGGAAAGATGTGCGTCGGAAGTGAAAGTAAAAGGAAGACAAATCTGAGAAATTCAACTGTACAAGATAAGCGAGAGAAGAACAGGGCGAAGATGGTGTCAGAAGGGACAAGGGCAAGATACAGAAAGAAAGAAATTCAATACCACAATAACATATTTATATGGTGCTCTTTGCCCCATATTTTGTTGTGTCTATGTGCTGTTAAAACAGGTGGTGCTATTGCCTAATTTAATTGTCATCAAAGTGTCAACCTAGGTAGCATAAAGGTCTAAATTGGCCCTATCGGGATTGGAAAGCTTGACCTGCAGTTCGCAGACAGGTATCAGTACAGAATGCTTAAAACACTGAGACATCTGGAAGAAATACAAAATAATGGCCCTGAGAAGAGGGTACAAACAGGAGAGGTGGTGAGACAGAGTGGGTATAAAAACTAAAATGAAACAAAGGGAGTGATATGGAAATGAGACAAGGTGGTGACTCAGGTAGACAAAAGTAGACAAAAAAACAAGAAACATAGGAAAACAGAGGTGTAAAGTATGATGCGTGGCTCGCTCTAGAAAAGGTAAGTAAGGTAACTAGAAACATCCAGGGGAAGCGAGTACATGGTATGCAGGACAGTGTTTAATGGAGAGAGTTGTAAGGAAAGACTAGGTCGGTGAGTGTAGCCATGGATCACACGTGATGTGGGAAGACAAAAGAGAGGGTTAAGATAATGCCTGGAGAGAGAATGTTGGAAGTAGCGAGGGGAGAAATATAGGAAGGAAGGAGCTACCGAGGAAACCAAAAGAGGAAGGTAAAGCATTGCTAAGGGTAATGGACACAAAGAAAAGAGAAGAGAAGGTTCAGTGAGAGGAGGAGAAAGGAAGACCTTAAAAGAAGGGAGATGGAAGGAGAAAAACGAGGAAGATTAAAGGTGCGAGATGAGGAAGGGAAACACAGAAGAAGGAAGAGGAGATCTGGGAAGAAGGTTGATATATAACAATGAAAGAAAGAGGAAACAAATGTCGAGAAAAGGGTGACGCAGAGGGAAGAGACAAGAGGAGGTAGGGAGAAGGACTAGAGAACGAAGAGACTTATAGGAGAAAAGGGAGGAGAAATGTGTAGGGGAGGAATGACGTAGTGAGAAATGAGGAAAGAGAATGTGAGGGAAAGAACACAAAGTGTAATAAATTCAGAGACTGGAGAGTTTGGAGAAGCTTACCATGACACCTTGTTATCTCCAGACTACGCAGATCGAGGTGACAGAGCTCCTTAACCCCATCCCTATGCTAAGGGACCCTCACATGAGTCCACTGCTCCTACTTCCGGTGAACTACTCTTCTGCCCCTGGCCTCCACAGCCCTCTCCTTACACCTCTGGCTACCTCATACGTCTGTTTTAACCTGCCGAGATGCCCTCCTCCATGGGAAGGTGATGGACACAGGGTCATCTGCATAATTCACACCCACAAAAGCCCAGGGAGGCGTCAAGGAATGACATAACCTGCACCGCTGCGGCTGCAAAAGACGGGATTAAAGCACAAATGCGTTTTAAGATTTTTAGGTCTTGGTTTTGACTGCACATCTGTTACTGACTTCTGGCTAACAATACAGATAGGTTGAATTTTGGGTCTGCCCGTTTCCATGATTGTTTTTCTAAACCCAGACTTTTTTCAGCCATTGGCTGGAGTCTCGGTCAATGACATCCTGTTGCTTTCCGTAAATAATTTATCTTTCATCTAGTGCTATTGGCTTTTTGGATGCTGACTGATATCTCAAGTAGCTGGAGCAGCTTTAAGTTACCACTTGAGAATGTGGTAATAGTTGTTTGTCGGTAGAACTTTCAAGGGATGTGCTGCTTTCGGAAATGTAGCAGTATTTGTTGACATATCTAAAGTATACAACAGAAAATAACACAGCACAATAACATACACATAGTAACATAAACAATAAAGTGCACTAAGGCACATCAGAAAAAAAAAATCAAAATAGAACACAACCCAACAACCACAGAACAACAAAAAAATACATTGCAATAATACAGCACAAAAACACATCAGCGCCAACAACGACAGAACACTTAATCACAACAAAATACCTCAAGATCAACAGAGCAGCATATGCGGAAAGCCCTGTGTGGTGGTTGTTCTGCCATCTTGTGGTACCTGCATGTAATGGTAACTGTCGATCTGTGGAATATCCTTCTCTTTCTATTCAAATAGAAGTGGTAGGTCTCCCCTGGAAGCTGATTGTTCATATTCTCCCCATAATGTGAGAAAGAGGCCACACAGCATTCCGCAGGTATTAGAAAGTATCTCACACGCGCCATTGTGACTTCATGGGGGCCGCAAAGAAAATATACTTTGAGGTCATCCTCATAACAGGTGAGGAAGGCAAAGTATCCCTGTAAGTAGCCCTTCTTAGGAGTAAAGACGTGAGGTTGTTTCACATCATAGAAGTCTCTCTTTCAACCCGAGAAAAAGTTAGGTGCTCATGCTATAGTAATGTGTGTGTGTGTCTATTTTAGAGTAAAAGAGAGAGAAAAATCACGACAGAGAAAGAGAGAGAGAGGGAGAGAGACTAGCCATGTTTCACTGCACAGGCTACCTCTGTACAAGGACACGCGACCAGGACGCAAATGCCTCTAATCTGGGTGATGGCATTCTGGCCACCATGAAAGAGGCTTCCTCCAAGTGGTCAGTTAGTCCCAACAGTGTTCTGCATATCTTTTCAATAAATCAAGCGTGACTGATTGATTTCCAGTTGATTATCCTTTATCAAACGTCAGAACACTCCCAAAGCACAGATGTCCGCCTGAGGGATACATAAACTGTGCAGAGTACTGTTATCTCTGCGCACCCCTCAGCATGAGTAATCTTGCACAAAGTATACAACTTGCAATAAGTTATCCCACCTTCTCCTTAAACTGCGATATAAAAATGATTTCTGCCCTTCAGGGAGTGGAGAGCCCAGAGAGATCACTTAGCCTGCCTGGCTGAAGGAAGTGTGGTGAAAGTTGTAACTTTCTAGCACAAGAATATTTGTATGTCTGAGGCAGAGTCCAACTTAGAGACTGCTCATGTTAAACAATTTTAATATACATTTTCAGTCTATTGAACTGTCTTTTGTTGTGCTACAGAACATGCTATCACATTGTGTCTCATTCTTGCAACACTCTATGACTTCTAATGTCTTGCTTTCTTTATTTTTTGTAATATTATATAGGGTGAACTCGGCCCGACGGTATTGGAATGCTTAACACGAGAGAGAGGTTACATTACCGAAGGGCAGATTAATTTTTTTAGGCACAAGAAGATTAAAGGACTTGCCCAGAATGACAGGATGTTGAGCCGAGGGCGGGACTCGAATCTGATTCTCCAGTGCCGAAATCAGCAGCTCTGGACATTAGACCATAACTGGCATAACAAAGGTCTGTGCAGCACCCACAGTGTGAGGGTGGGGGAGGTCCTCAGCACAGTACACTGTGCATTGGTGGCAGGCCCCTCACTGGTTCCAGAGGGGATAGGACCCCCCCCCCCCCACGTGCTTTGCAGGCCCTTCCCCCCCCCAAGTTTTGTTACGCTGCTGTGGGCTACACGTGCCCCCATTCTATCATAACCTCTGGCATTCTATCATTTATCACGTACCTCTGTGTACACCTTTGAATGTTCCTCTTCTCATGTCCATGACTCCCAGGTGAAGCCACTCTTCGACCAGCGTCTCTGCAAGTTGACTTCTGAGAACCATACATCACAGCACCTAAACTCTCAGGTTTAGCTACATATTAAGGTTACTTCGAGAATAAATACCCTACAGAAGCCAAGGAACTGTGGTTTACAAGCTGTAAATTATGTTTTTTTTTATGGGGGGGTTGAGATACTTTAAGGCATTTTGGGGGTCATTCCAACCCTGGGGTCAGTGTTAAAGCAGCGGCCAACCCGCCAACAGGCAGGCGGTAAAAAAAATGGAATTCTGACACTGGCGGGAACCACTTTAACACTCCGGCCGCCACGGCGGGACAAACAAACAGTGTGGTGGTCACCGCCAACAGACAGGCGGCAGACAATGTACCGCCCACCCTATCACAACTCACCAATCCGCCACCTTTCCGGGGCGGGAGCCCCGCCGATAAAAACACGGCGGAAACAGACTACGAACGGGAAAATGCTCAGCTCTACACACTCCACGAGGAATCTGGACATCATGGAACCCGAACTACACATCCTACCAGCAATTGTCTACCTGCTCCTCTACCAGGAGCACAAACGCCGGCGCAGAAGACAACGGTGAGTACTGCACCTACGACACAGGGGACGGGGGAGGAGAAAATATTACGGGCACACACATACGCGACACACCCACCCCCCCCAACTACCTACACACCAATGCAGAGCAACAACTCAGAGTGACACCCCCCAAACCTCCGAAGAATGCAAAGACTAAATAATATGATATTGAAATTCAAATATATTGTAAGGCTAAGTAAATAAGTAATTCGAACATCCTATAACTATATACACATATGTAAATTGTCCCGTCAAAATTGGCTTTCAGTCATTGTACGCGGGCCAATGGTCCTCAACGCATGGGCAAAGCCCACACAGGAGACCCGAATCCATTGGAGAGAACACTGCAGGGGCATCAGATAGGAAAACTACAAGCACCTCAGGGGGAAGGGAAGGGGGGGGCACCTCAGCCAGATGAGTCCACGACGCCAGATCCACGAGGGGTCTCCATGGCCACTGTTCAATCCTGGGGAGTGCAAAGCCACAGTCTCTCAAGTCTCTGCAGTGGGTGGCCTGCCCACTGTGCCATCCTGGGGAGTGGAAAGCCACAGTCTCACAAGTCTCTACAGTGGGTGGCCTGCCCACTGTGCCATCCTGGGGAGTGCAAAGCCACAGTCTCACAATTCTCTACAGTGGGTGGCCTGCCCACTGTGCCATCCTGGGGAGTGCAAAGCCACAGTCTCACAAGTCTCTACAGTTTGTGGCCTGCCCACTGTGCCATCCTGGGGAGTGCAAAGCCACAGTCTCACAAGTCTCTACAGTGGGTGGCCTGCCCACTGTGACATTCTGGGGAGTGCAAAGCCACAGTCTCTCAAGTGGATGACAGACTCCACTGGTACTGGAGGAGTCTTGGTGCCCAGAGTGTATCGTGCAGCCCTGCCCGACACTGATCCGGGCCTGCCCCTTCTGCCAATGGGCCAGCGGTGCTTGAGATGAAGGGCCCAGCGGTACAGTGCAGAGACGGGGTGCCCAGCGGAACGGTGCTTGAGAGGAAGGGCCCAGCGGAGCGGTGCTTGAGAGGAAGGGCCCAGCGGAGCGGTGCTTGAGAGGAAGGGCCCAGCGGAGCGGTGCTTGAGAGGAAGGGCCCAGCAGAACGGTGCTTGAGAGGAAGGGCCCAGCGGAGCGGTGCTTGAGAGGAAGGGCCCAGCGGAACGGTGCTTGAGAGGAAGGGCCCAGCGGAGCGGTGCTTGAGAGGAAGGGCCCAGCGGAGCTGTGCTTGAGATGAAAGGCCCAGCGGTACAGTGCAGAGAAGGCGGTGCCCAGCGGAGCTATGCTTGAGAGGAAGGGCCCAGCGGAGCGGTGCTTGAGAGGAAGGGCCCAGCAGAGCGGTGCTTGAGAGGAAGGGCCCAGCGGAGCGGTGCTTGAGATGAAGGGCCCAGCGGAGCGGTGCTTGAGAGGAAGGGCCCAGCGGAGCGGTGCTTGAGAGGAAGGGCCCAGCGGAACGGTGCTTGAGAGGAAGGGCCCAGCGGAACGGTGCTTGAGAGGAAGGGCCCAGCGGAGCGGTGCTTGAGATGAAGGGCCCAGCGGTACGGTGCAGAGACGGCAGTGCCCAGCGGAGCGGTGCTTGAGAGGAAGGGCCCAGCGGAGCGGTGCTTGAGAGGAAGGGCCCAGCGGAGCGGTGCTTGAGATGAAGGGCCCAGCGGAGCGGTGCTTGAGATGAAGAGCCCAGCGGAGCGGTGCTTGAGATGAAGGGCCCAGCGGTACGGTGCAGAGACGGCGGTGCCCAGCGGAGCGATGCTGGTCTTGAAGGGCCCTGTTCAGCGGTGCTTGAGACGGCGGTGCCCTGTTCAGCGGTTCTTGTCTTGAAGGGCCCTGTTCAGCGGTTCTTGAGACGGCGGTGCCCAGCGGAGCGGTTCTTGTCTTGAAGGGCCCTGTTCAGCGGTTCTTGTCTTGAAGGGCCCTGTTCAGCGGTGCTTGAGACGGCGGTGCCCTGTTCAGCGGTTCTTGTCTTGAAGGGCCCTGTTCAGCAGTGCTTGAGATGGCGGTGCCCAGCATGGCGGTTCTTGTCTTGAAGGGCCCTGTTCAGCGGTTCTTGTCTTGAAGGGCCCTGTTCAGCGGTGCTTGAGACGGCGGTGCCCTGTTCAGCGGTTCTTGTCTTGAAGGGCCCTGTTCAGCGGTGCTTGAGACGGCGGTGCCCTGTTCAGTGGTGCTAGTCTTGAAGGGCCCTGTTCAGCGGTGCTGGTCTTGAAGGGCCCTGTTCAGCAGTGCTGGTCTTGAAGGGCCCTGTTCAGCGGTTCTTGTCTTGAAGGCCCTGTTCAGCGGTGCTTGAGACGGCGGTGCCCTGTTCAGCGGTTCTTGTCTTGAAGGGCCCTGTTCAGCGGTGCTTGAGACGGCGGTGCCCTGTTCAGCGGTTCTTGTCTTGAAGGGCCCTTTTCAGCGGTGCTTGAGACGGCGGTGCCCTGTTCAGCGGTGCTGGTCTTGAAGGGCCCTGTTCAGCGGTGCTGGTCTTGAAGGGCCCTGTTCAGCGGTGCTGGTCTTGAAGGGCCCTGTTCAGCGGTTCTTCACATGTGTCTCCAGGGCACCAGATCCGGCCAATATTTGGTGTTCACTCGCCATCCGTCTTCTCGCTTGCGGGGCCCTCCTGTGCTGGTGTCCAGTGCCCGTGGGTGTCCTCCTTCACCCCTGGAATGGGGCTGGTTGGGCCCTCCTGGGTAGCTGGCCTGCTGCTGGACTTGTCGGCCGTGCTGCCCTTGCCATCCTTACGTGAGTCTCTGTGGCCCTTGCCTCCCTTTATAGATGTGCCAGGTGGCACCCCACTTCCTGACGGTGCTAGGGTGGTGGCTGTGGAGGCTGCCGTCTCTGTCCTCTCGCGCCTGGCCTTGCCTTTTTTGGATTTTTTCCCAGGGAGTGGACTGGCTGTCCCTTTGCTGCTGGCCGATGTAGCTGCTGCCCTCGAAGGTGGTGGACTCCAATATCCCTGGACTATGGTCCTTGTAGGTCCAGGGGTTGTGGTGGCTGAGGTGCTGATTGGACTTTTACGAGATTGGAGGGGGTGGGTCAGGTGATGGAAAGAGGTTAATTTTTTAGAGGAAAAACTTTTTAGGAGCAATGGGAAGGGTAGGTGCAGTGGGTATGGGAGTGGAGGAAGAGGATGTGGTTGTAGGAGAGTCAAGTGTGCTGTCTTTGGGTGCAGGTGCTTGTGACGGAGGCTGTCGTGAGGTGGATGGCTGTTGGGTGGGTGGCTGCCTGCGTTTGTGTGGTTTGGATGAGGGGGTGACAGACACAGTGGGAGAGGACACAGGGGACGTGTTAATGGCAGTGGGGGTGGTGACTGCACATGTGCGGAGTGTTCTGGTGGGTGTGCTGGTGATGGACGTAGTGGCTGATGATGTTGTGCATGCAAGTGTGAGTGGAGACGTCACAGGGAGGGAGGAGGGAGACGAGGAGGAGGGGGACACAGAGGAGGCAGTGGCTGTTGGCATGTCTGCATGTGGATGTTGCTTGTGTGAATGCTTGTGGGATGTGTGGTGCTTATGTCTGAATGAGCTGCCCTTGGGTGTTGAGGTGTGTGCAGGCTGGTCTGTAGGTGTGTCTGGGATAGGCAGAGGAACAGGGGAGTGGGACTGGGTGGAGGGAGTTGGAGGAGGGAGGCTAGAGACAGGGACAATGGCTGCCGTCAGTGCTGAGGCCAGAGCGTTGAACGATCGCTGATGGGCAGCCTGACCCGAATGAATGCCCTCCAGGTATGCATTGCTCCGATGCACCTCCCTTTCTACCCCCTGGATGGCATTCAAAAGGGTAGACTGCCCAACAATGAGCGTCCGGAGGAGGTCAATGACCTCCTCACTGAGGGCAGCAGGGGTAACTGGGGCAGGGCCTGAGGTGCCTGGGGTGAAGGAGATGCCCGCCTTGGTGTGCGAGCGGGCACGGGGCGAACGCTGAGGGGCTGCTTGGAGGGCGGAGCTGGTGTGCTGGGTGGTGGCTGTACCTGTTGTTGCGGTGGGCACGGATGTTGCCGCCACCACAAGGGAGCTCCCTTCCGAGGACGTTTCGGTGTCGCTGATGTCTCCACGTGTCCCCGTTGTGGAGCCCCCCTCACCCTCCGTCTCACTGGTGAAATCAGAGTCCGTTGCATGGCCCTCCGGGGCCATGTGAGATGCAGCTCCCTCGTGCTCCAATGCCACTTCTCCTCCGCCAGATGATGCTAATGCACACATGAACAGGAAGAGCAGACAAAAAAAGGTGGGGGGGAACATAAAGACATGTTGAGTGCATGCATTGGCAACACAGTTGGCGGAGAGGACAGACACAGAAGCCCCCTGCACTACGCCGCGCACTTGGGGTACACTACTCAATCAGTGAAACTTGGCCTACAAGCCAATGGACGACAACTGCACACATAGGTGACACAGGGCCATGGATAGCTGTACTTGGCACCCTACAGAGGTGGAGGGAGGGGGCACAGGGCCATGCCTTACGGAGGGGACTAGCCTACAGAAAGCGCCCTGGCCTACGGATACCCACATCCCTCCTCCCCCACCCAGACACCTCCACTGCGCGCTAAGATAGCAGAATGTGCTTGTACTCACCCCCTTGTGTCTGCTGTGATGTCCTCACGCGCCCATCCAAATCTGGGTAGGCCACCGCCAGGATCCGAGACATCAGGGGGGTCAATTGACGAGTGGCACCCCTCCTACGTTGGGAGGCCATCCCCAGCAGAGCCTCCGCGGTCTTTCTGCTCCCGCGGCGGATATCCTCCCACCTCTTACGGCAGTGGGTACCCCGTCTGTTGTGGACCCCCAGGGTCCGGATGTCTTTGGCGATGGCACGCCAAATGTCGATTTTCTTGCCATGTGGCACATGCTCTCATCTGTTGTTTGATGCATGCCTCATTCGCTCCCCTCCGCACCATCGTTCATTCACCCCACTCAACCCAGGCATTGCCCACAAAGCATGGTCCCAGTGTACAAACTTGTTGGTCTGGAGGACCGTAGAGTAGCGCATACTGGGGGAGGACCCCATCCACGAGTTTCTCCAATTCTTCAGAAGTGAAGGCAGGGGCCCTTTCCCCAGTCGCAGCAGCCATTGTCTCTTCCAGACTGAGGTCACAGCAGCACTTGCAGTATAGGTCCTCTCCTGTGGATGATCAGGTCTCAAGTGATTAAGCAGATAGAAAATGGCGGTCACGCCCGCGGCGGTGCATACCGCGGCGGTGCGTACCGCGGCCGCCGGCGCACTTCGTCATTGGCTCCTGAAACCCATAGGGTTCAATGTTAACCAATGCGGCTTTGCACCGCGGTCTTCGACCGCCTACCGCCACGGTGTGCCACGCCAGCGCATTGACCTCACATCCCATTGTCACACTTCACAGGTCAGGCAGCCGCCATTTCAAGGGCCCACATGGCTTAATTTCTACTGCGTCACACAGGCCTAGGCCTTGCATTGCCACTCATACAAGCCATTCAATGCATAGAGAATCGTGTACTGTGCAAGCTGTGGGAACGTACCTGTGGGTTGCTTGACTCTGTGCTCCATGTTGTCCTTCCTAGGCACCGTCCGCTGGGACTTGCGAGGAGATGGAGGAATGTTCCCGTGTACAGACCGCTGGTGGACCTGTCGACAATGGAAGAAAGACATGTCATACTAACATACAGACTTGACCGAGCCACTATACAGGAACTGTGTGCCCAGCTGGAGCCAGACCTGATGGCACCCATCCGCCAACCCACAGGGATTCCCCCTCTAGTGCAGGTTCTGTCAGTACTCAATTTTTTGGCAAGTGGGTCATTTCAATCAACAGTGGCCATTTCATCAGGGATGTCTCAGCCGATGTTTTCAAAGGTGTTGTCCAGAGTGTTGTCTGCCCTGATGAAATACATGCAGAGCTACATTGTTTTCCCTGAGGTGGGCGATTTGGCTACAGTGAAGGGTGATTTCTATGCCCTTGGACATATTCCCAACATCATTGGTGCCATTGATGGGACCCATGTGGCTTTGGTTCCCCCCAGAGAAGGTGAACAGGTGTACAGGAACAGAAAAAGTTATCATTCGATGAATGTCCAGGTGGTCTGTTTGGCTGACCAGTATATCTCCCATGTAAATGCCAAGTTCCCTGGGTCAGTGCATGACGCGTACATCATGCGAAATAGCAGCATCCCTTATGTGATGTAACAGCTACAGAGACACCGTGTGTGGCCAATTGGTGACTCTGGTTACCCCAACCTGTCCTGGCTACTGTCCCCAGTGAGGAAAACCCGGACCAGGGCAGAGGAACGGTACAATGAGGCCCATGGGCGTACTAGGAGGGTGATCGAGCGGACCTTCGGCCTCCTGAAGGCCAGGTTTAGGTGCCTGCATATGACAGGTGGATCCCTAATGTACTCACCGAAGAAGGTGTGTCATATCATCGTGGCCTGCTGTATGCTTCACAACCTGGCTTTGCGACGCCAGGTGCCTTTTCTGCAGGAGGATGGTCCAGATGGTGGTGTTGTGGCAGCTGTGGAGCCTGTGGAGAGTGAAGAGGAGGAAGACGACGGGGACGACACAGACAACAGGGACACAGTGATACTACAGTATTTTCAATAACACACAGGTAAGAATCAACACCAGCATTTTACAATTACTTACAGTCTCCTGCCTCTCTACTGTCTGTCCTATTCCCCCAGTGTATGTTAACTGAGTTGTGACTTTCCCTTCCAATTTCAGAGATGTGGGCCCCACTGCGTGACCTCTGCTTTGTTTCCCCATGGACTACATCTGTGTGACAGTGGTATGTTATCATCACAATGTAACTGGACATTTTGGCACCGTTATGTCTAATACATTTGTTCACAATACAGGCAGACTCCTGATTATTTTTGTGCAATAAGGGATTTTATTAAAGTGCTGAATTTAGGGACATGGTTGAAAATCGGTGATGGGTGATGGTGGAGGAATGTCCATGGCAGAGTCCAGATTTTCAGTCTCACAGGTGCATTGTCCATATGCCTGTGGAAGGATGGAGCAGGGGCAGTTTAAGGTTGGACAGGGTGACAATGTAGGACAGTGGGATGACATCAGGGGGTATCCTTTGCTGGCGGGGGTCTTGGCATCCTACTCTGTCTTCATCCGAGATCTCAGGCCCCGCTTGTGGGGTGGTTCTTCTTCTGCAGGGGGTGGGGTTCTGGTGGCCTGTTGTTGTGTGGGGGCCTCCTGTCCACTAGCGCCGGCGGAGGTGGTAGCCTGTTCTTGGTCCATGCTAGAGACAGGGGCCCTTTGTGGTGCCACATGGTCTCGCAATGTGGTGACAATCTGGTTGAGTGCCCCGACGATGGTGCCCATTGCGGAACTGATGCTTAGGAGTTCTTCCCTGAACCCCATGTACTGTTGCTCCTGCAGTACCTGGATCTCCTGGAACCTGGCCAGGACCGTCGCCATCGTCTCCTGGGAGTGGTGATATGCTCCCATGATGGAGGAGAGGGCCTCGTGTAGAGTGGGTTCCCTGGGCCTGTCCCCCCCCTGTCGCACAGCAGCCCTCCCAGTTCCCCTGTTTCCCTGGGCCTCTGTCCCCTGGACCGTGTGCCCACTACCACTGCCCCCAGGTCCCTGTTGTTGTTGGGGTGGTGGGTTAACCTGGGTTCCCTGTAGTGGTGGACACACCGCTGATTGACGTGTCCTGGAGACAGAGGCATGGGCCCGCTGGGTGGGAGCTGTTCTGGTGTTCCCAGAGGGGGTTAGGTCTGCTGTGGCCTGTGGCTGTGTGAGGGGAACCGACTGTCCCGAGGTCCCCGATGGGCCGGGCTGGTCATCTAGGTCCAGGGAGACAGAGCTGCTGTCATCACTGGTGGCCTCTTCTGGGGGTGGGATGGACATTTCTGGACCCTCCTGGGCAGTGTGGTGGCGTTCGGGTCCTGCAGGGGTATAGGAGTATGGTTATAGCTTCTGTGTGTGCCATATCGTGCAATGGGTGGGTGCCCGTGTACCCCAGTGCTTGCATTCCTGTGTGGGGGCTTTTGTGACGGTGGCTTGTGGGGGAGATGTGTATGTGCAGTGGGCATGCTTTGGTGATGGGTGTCCATGCTTTGTGGACGCATGCAGGGCTAGGTGTTGGGATGGGTGGTTTGTGATGGTGAGCCATTTGCAAGGAGTTGGGGTGATGGGGGTGGGGGATGAGGGTGGGGGTATGAGTTGGCATGCTGGATGGGGTGGGGGGGATGAAGTAGTGAAGATTTGACTTACCAGAGTCCATTCCTCCAGATACTCCTGCGAGGCCCTCAGAATGCAGGATGTTCAAGACTTGCTCCTCCCATGCTGTAAATTCTGGTGGAGTAGGTGGGGGTCCGCCGCCAGTCTTCTGCACCGTGATGTTGTGCCTTGATACCATGGAACGCACCTTCCCCCGTAGGTCGTTCCACCGCTTCCTGATGTCGTCCCGATTTCGTGGATGCTGTCCCACAGCGTTGACCCTGTCGACTATTCTTTGCCATAGCTCCATCTTCCTGGCAATGGTGGTGTGCTGCACCTGTGTCCCGAAGAGCTGGGGCTCTACCCAAACTATTTCCTCCACCATGACCCGGAGTTCAGCGTCTGAAAAGCGGGGGTGTCTTTGGGGTGCCATGGGGTGGTGTGGATGAGGTGTGGGGTGGTGTATGTGTTGTAGAGTGTGGTGAGTGTGGTGGTGTGTGGTGTTTTGTGCGTGGATATTATGTGGGTGATGGTGTGGTTTGCGTCTGTGTGATGGTGTTCTCTATTCTGTGCTGTCTCTCTCTGGCCGTCTGTCGAAATTTCTGGTAGTAAGGGTTTGTGGGTGATGTGGGTGTGTGTTTTATATTGTATTGGGTGTGTGGGAGTGTTGTGTGTATGTGTATCAGATGTGTGTATTTTAAATTGTCCAATGTGGTAGTGTTTTGTAAATGCGTGTGTATTTTGACCGCGGCGGTGTGTACCGCCAATGGAATACCGCGGTTGAAAGACCGCTGCGTGGATTCGTGGGTCGGAATGGTATGTGCGTATTTCTGTTGGTGTGACGGTGGAGGTTTGGTCATCGCCAGTTTTACGCTGGCCGTTGGTGTGGCGGACTTTTGTGGATGTCGGGTTTTTGGCGGTTTGCCAGTTGCGGGTCAGAATGACCGTGGCGGTTTACCGCGCCCGCGGCGGTGTTATGGCGGTCTTCTGACCGGCGGTAAGCGCCTTTTACCGCCGAGGTCAGAATGACCCCATTTATCTTTGTTGTGCTGTACATTTCATTGAGTTAACCCACCAGACGTTTTACGATTTTTGGGTAACCTTAACATTGTCACTATACTTAACTTCGTGGTATTGCAAGCCTCCTCATATGGTCTCAAATGGTTCGGTTCAATAAATGTCCATGTCTTGTTATTGATTTCTCAGCAGGGCACTTCTATGTGATCATTATCATACCTGCCCCTTACTGGGCACACCTTTAAAGAAACACTCTTCAGCCCTCAGGTGGGACACAAAGGGGGTGATTCTAACTTTGGCGGACGGCGGAGGCCGCCCGCCAAAATTCCGCCGGCAGAATACCGCTACGCGGTCAGAAGACCGCCGCGGTAATTCTGAGTTTCCCGCTGGGCTGGCGGGCGACCGCCGGAAGGCCGCCCGCCAGCCCAGCGGGAAACCCCTTCCCACGAGGATGCCGGCTCCGAATGGAGCCGGCGGAGTGGGAAGGGTGTGACGGGTGCAGTTGCACCCGTTGCGATTTTCAGTGTCTGCTATGCAGCCACTGAAAATCTTAGTGGGGCCCTGTTAGGGGGCCCCTGCAGTGCCCATGCCATTGGCATGGGCACTGCAGGGGCCCCCAGGGGCCCCACGACACCCGTTACCGCCAGCCAGGTTCTGGCGGTCAAAACCGCCAGAACCAGGCTGGCGGTAAGGGGGTCGGAATCCCCATGGCGGCGCTGCCTGCAGCGCCGCCATGGAGGATTCCTCAGGGCAGCGGGAAACCGGCGGGACACCGCCGGTTTTCCGTTTCTGACCGTGGCTGTACCACCGCGGTCAGAATGCCCTGGGATGCACCGCCAGCCTGTTGGCGGTGCATCCGCAGTCGTTGGCCCTGGCGGTAGTCTACCGCCAGGGTCAGAATGACCCCCAAAGTGAAGATAACCTCATAAAGAAATCCATGGAGCCTCTTATTCTACTGTGTACAGACCGAGAAAACAAAGTACTCACCTACCATCAGGCTACCCCACCCTAAGCAGCAGGGCAGAGGTATTTGGCCCAACAGACAACTCATTAAAATCCCGGCTACAGAAGGTTAATAAAGGGCTGTCAATGGGGAATGTATCTGATAAATGCATATTACTTTAAATTTGTCTCACCTTTCTTCCATTCTCTGAGTAATTGAGAGGCACATGATTAACCCAACATTTGTTTCATTCTGCTCAACGCATAGCATCTATATTAAGGCGATGATTCCAAAGAAAGCAAAGCACAATGATTGGGACTCTGAAATATGATATTATTCTGATCAACTGCATTAAACCTTCCATGTCAAAATAAGGGTTTAACAGGGTTAAAATGTTCTACTCTAAGCTTCTAAATGAGCTTTTATTCTGAGGGGAAGTAATTTGATAAAGGGCTACCCGTGGGTGACGTAGTGCTCATTTCCATGGGTAGTATATAGTTTCTACCATACATGGCTGTGGCTGGTTTTCTAGTCGGTATTTTATCTCAACTATACCTTATAATTAAAATGTATAGTATAAGCTTGAAGCTAGACAAAGGGGGATCATATGATGCTCTATGCCAGAATTTGATAGTCAGGGACAGTGGCGTAGCGTGGGGGGCGTCGGAGGGGCCGGCCGCACCGGGCGCAACATCTTGGAAGAGACTCGAGTGCTAAAATCCACGGGTTAGGGGGTGCAAATTACTTGCCTTGCCCCAGGTTAGGGGGCGCAAATTACTTGCCTTGCCCCGGGTGCTGACAACCCACGCTACGCCACTGGTCAGGGAAGAGGGAAATAAACAACAAAGGCCCTTTACAGTTTTGTTGCTAGAGAATGACAGGAGTCACCATCTTGAAGTGCTATATGGAGAGTGGGAGGTACGCTGCCGCACAAACTGAATACAACAGTAATGGGAGCAGCAGAGTGTTGGAAAGAAGAAGTAAAAGACACAATTGCCTCCTTGCTGCCCTCAATTACTAAGATTTAGTGTAAACCAGGTGGGATGAGTAGCATTACGTCCACAGAAAGGGTCAAACCCAGATCTATTGAGTTTTAAAAACACTCCCATTCGGAATTAAATCTCGCCCTCTGAGCAACATCTAGGTAATGATGTAGAACATACAGGTTTTGATTTCTTCTTAAGTGTTCAAGTCACAGAGCCTATGACAGTTGGAAGCGAGAAGGGAGATTTAGTTAAGAGGATAGAAGTTGTGATCAAGGCAGCATCCTGAACTGTACCATTGAGGCGGTGAAGCTGCTCATTTAATTGACTCCAGTCTGTTTGACCAAGTGAGCTTTAAGCCAGTCTCAAGAATTGTTAAGCAACCTGGCTGGAGTCCTCAGTATAACCCATCAGTCACACATGTTGGGTGTTCAACCACAGTATCGACGTTTTAATATCTGCCTGCATTTACATCAGCAAATTAGGTACATGTGAACTTCAGGACAATTAATAATACTTCCCTATAATTCTTGCCTTGACAATATGTTAGCAAATAAGTAAGTGCATTTCGTTACAAGTAAGGTTTAAAGTGCTGTTACGCAAATCATGCAGTCGGAGTCAAACTGCAGTCAACATTGTTTTACAGCTGTCAGCTGGCCCTGAAAAATAAAATCTGTACATCAATAATTAGTCACTGAAGCAGTTGGTTCAGGTACAGATATACTACAAATCATCCATGGGGTTTACACTTATGGGTAGTATATACTAATAAACCAATTTAAGGAAGGTACATATTTACTGGTAATAAACTCATATGGGCAGAATGATATACCACTTATAGATAACAAAACATATATTCATTTTGGTGTTAGTATTAGTTTATTAGGCGACATTTCCACAGAAATCCACCCATAATGAAAACAAACACTCACATACATGTTTTTAAAATAAGACAACAAACAGATCATGTACTTTAAAGAGATGTGGCTGATGTACTTAATTTGTTAAAATCTTTACCCAGGACAACAAAATACTGAACATGATTTACGTCCTATGTTTTACCATTACAAATAAACAGGTCACATGCCTAATGTCTTATTCGGCATTGACTCAAACATTAACCCTAAAATGTAGACCTCCTAATTTGAAATTCATATATACCCATGTGACTTTCGGTTCAAGGGCAGCTTTGAAGTAAAATTTAATTTGATCAGTTTAAAAAAATGACAATTTCATTGAAATCTCTTTTTTCTTTAACAAATCGGCGAGATCAAGAACATAACGGCTGCTTTTTAACTAAACTTGATGATGGATTTATTCGTCTGCCAAGAACGTTATGTTTGATTAAGCCTAACATCACTAGAGATAAGCTAAAGAAATTCAAAGATGAATACTCCAAGTATACATTAATCAACAATTCAAGCCAAAACAAGGATTTTCCAGATAGTTTATGGTGCTGTATATAAATAATAAAAACAGTGTACCACCTGTGCAAACCTGCATGTAAATGCATAGCCTTCAGGCCTAATTCTAAGGGTATACCTATTCTATGGGAAGCCCTCTCCTTATGCCAAAATATGATTTCCAAAGGAGAGATTCCACCTTTCCATTGGATTAATGGTAGACAGGGTCTGGCCTTCAATTGAGACAGTGCTAAAGCTGCTAACTTTGCTAAATACTTCTTTGACAGGGAGACCACACAGCTTTTCTCTAAGGGCCTGATTATGAATACAGCAGTCCATAGCACCACTGTACCCGTGTGGTGGCAGTCCGACTGCTGCATCCTTGGAGTTCCGACCACCAGATTTGAATGCTGGTGGTCGGACCGCCGCAAGACTACTGCAACCAACAGGATCTGAAAGATCCTGTTGTTTCAGCTGTGCGGAAAGCCATGATTCAGCATCGCGGGGCTGATGTTGGTACCACCATGCTGATCACGACTTGCCTTTCCACCAGCCTTTTCATGGTGGGGACCTCGCCATGAAAAGGCCAGTGGAAATGCAGAGACGGTGCTACAGGGGACCTCTGCACCTCCCATGCCCATGTCTTGGGCAGTGCAGAGGCCTCGATGTAAGCCCACTCAAAATGTGCACTGTCTGCCATGGTGATAGTGTGCATTCCAAGTGTGCTGACAGCACCAATAGTGCTGTAGTATTGCCTCATCTCTCCCTGAGGGCCAAGGCCAATACCAGTGTGCTGTTTTCACTGTCTGGCCCAGCGGGGACTTCATAATACAGCAATGGGGGAGGATGTTGGCTTGGCGGCTTCTTCTGCACTGCCGTATTGGCGATCCGGCAGTCAGAAAACCAAAGATCATGCTAGGTCCTATGACTGCCCGGCATGGGCAGTGCATGGGCCCCCCATGGCCCCCAGCACGGAAAAGTTGGAAGAAACAGGAGTCGTGATCAGCATGGCGGCACTGAGTTCAGCGCCGTTGTGGCTGGCCACGAGTCCACCCACCGTCAGCCCATCGGAAACCTTATTCGTAGCTGTGCCAGCGGTCCCCTCACGGTCCGACCACCAGGATGGTAATGTGGTGGTCTGGCAGCCTGGTTTGCGGCAGTCTAACTGTCACCGCAGAGCTGGCATCATAAAGAGGGCCTAAATCATCTATATACATCATCGCCTATCATCTATTAAGAAGTAGCTACTAGCTTAGGGTGAAAGGGTGTGGAATTCTATAAAAAGTTTGAAAATCATCATAATACAATGAAAAAAGGTATACTGCCAAAATATAACTTTGCTTGAGCCCGTGAATAAACTGAATTTTCATCGTTAGTTCTTTACACATGACAATCATTCTCTCACCAAATTGGCAGAGTTATGATTTATACTTCTCTTCAGCAAATGCGCTGGTATTTTCATAGACTTGATCTCTTTCCATTATATTGGTCTTTCTACATGATCAACCATGTCTGAGAAGTCAACATGCATGATATATAACTAGCATCCTTTTCACTTTTGCATTTGGAAACAGAGAACATCATCAATGGTAGAACATGAGGGTTGAAACCCTTCTTACTCCTCAGGCAATACATTTTTTTCTTACACCTAAGTTTTAAAATGTGCTAGCACAGCTTTTGTAAATTATTTGTTTGCAACATCAAACAAGGCAATAGGAAATAACCCTTTACACATAGGTGTAGGATATGATAGTCAGGGGTCTAGAATTTAATTAGCGGTAATTAAAGGTTAATCAACTTAGAATACAACAAGGTGAAATAGGAAAGCCAGTAACTCTTCCCAATGGAAATCACTTTTTACTTATGTCTTTTCCCAAAGATTTGACCCCTAGAATCCAAAAATCTTGTAGGCTTCTTTTCCCCAGTAAGGCTTGCAAGGAATATCCCAATCTTACTTTTAGATTCACCTTTCTATATTTCAGGTCACATTCATAACATCGGTGGGAGGAACTTGCGGAGCTTCACTCCGCAGATTTCTGCAGAGTTACAGAAAACTCTGCAAGTTTCTGTGGAGTTCCGCCACCAGGCAGAAGATTTGCAGCTAGTGTTTCTCGTGCTACAATTTAGTGCCAGTAGTTCGAGCAGCTCTGAAAATCAGCATGAAGGACAGCATGCATTGCATATGAGCGTGAAACCAGTTGAATTGATTTTTCTGTCGCTTGAGTAGGAAACCTTTTTGAGCGGAGGCAAATCTACTTGATTGGCAGCCCTCTGACTGCTTGTGACCGCTTACGTTTGAAATCCACACAAGAGGACGCCACATCTCGCTCACCAGCTCACATTTTTTGGAGCTGCCTGGGAGAAAACATCCACCACACAGCGATTGGCAGAATTCGGCTAGAACTCTGCATTAAAGAGTGAAACAGAGTGATCTAAATTCTACCAATTCCAGCAGCATAACTAAACTTTCTGCCCACCCCCTAATTCTGAAATAATTTTTTCACCTCTTTATGTATCAGACAGCTGGAAGCAGTACCTGTGTTTTAATTTCTGATTATCTGAGGAACCAGATAGCCAAATAGGAATACAAAAGAAGAGTATCAATGCCCTTAATGCAAAATTGCTGTACATGCTTAAAAAGAAAGATTTTATTTGATAATATATTCAAGCTCTAAAATAGTGCACATTACCAATTTTCTTTCACAAAAATCAGACCAGACGCATATCTCTAAAAGTAAAGAAATGCAACTGACAGCCAGAATGGTTGTGCAATTGTCAGGGATATTTTGCCATCATTTATATTTGCGGCGTTATGAACAACACAACATTTTAAAATAAAATGTCAAAGATTTTAGGTGAGTCAGCCCCGCAACTGATCAACGTCAAAGCACATCACAATTTCTATTAGGATGTTCTTTTAGACAGTTCCTTAAATTGTTTTGATATTTTGTAAAGCGCAGGTATTAAACAATGACTTTTTTCTAGGCCCTTACACTTCCTCATACAGAAATAAAATGTTAGTAATACATTTTGCTCCGTGTCCATACAAATGCCCAGGATTTTACTCAGTTAAATAGCTCCAATCTCCAAATATTCACCTTTCTGTGTAATATGATCTAAATCAGAGCAATTGATCTCCGGTGTCTGGACCAACAGGTGTTAGAAGAGTCTACAGTTGCACATTCAAATATTATTTGTTTGATAAAATGTCGAACAAAAAATCATTATGGCACAAAAGTATTAAAATTACAGACATTTAAATAAAAAAGCTAAATTATTTTTTTAGAAAACTGATACATTCACAAAATGCATCGCAAGAAATTAGTGATCAAAAATACTTGTGACTTTTAAATAAATGCAGCAATATTTAAAAATCTAATAATATTAAATGATAAATGAAAAAACATAAATTATACAAATAATAATAATTTGTAAATATTTTATATTTATCAAGCCATTAACATAAATGTAATGAATGTGTAACAAAAACTAATGTTTGTAAATACTAAATCAAATATCAAAAATAGGAAACAATTAAAAAAACATAATAAATAATAATTAATAGGAACCTGTAGGCTTCTAAATTAAATGAATGCTCAAAAGAGCTTATACAAAACCAAATTGAAGTATAAATACTAATAATAACTCCAATTTTAAACATTAAAAAGTAAATAAAAACAAAATACACTACTCTCACTACAAGCTTACATATATTTTGGGGGGCGGCCACATTTACTATGTTAACTACAATCTAAGAAATGTTGGGGAAAATAAATACCTGGAGGGGGCTGATTACTGTTGTAACTCTATTTTAACAAACAATAGGAAACATTTTCTGTGGGTGTTGGTGACATTTACTATTCTAACTGTAGTCCAACAAATATTAGGGAAAGTGCTTATAATTGGGAGGGGTCAGATTTTCTATTCTAATTCCAGTCTAAGAAATACGAGAGAAAGTGCATACAGGTTGGTTTCAGATTTACTTTCCCAACACTAGTATCACAAACATTTGGAAAAGTGCACACATGGTGTGGGCAGATTAACTATTCTAACTCCAGTTGAACAAACACTGAGAAAAGTGCATAATTTGGAGAAGGTGGGTCCAATTAACTATTCTAACTCTAGTCTAACAAACATCGGGGAAAGTGCCTATATTTGAGAACGAGTGTCACATTCGATAGTCTTATCCCATGCCAACCAACAATCCCTGTGGAAAGTGAATATATTGGGGCGTCAGATTACTATCTAACTCAAGTGTGATAAACATTAGGGGACATGCATACATTGGTGGTGATCACATTTATCATTCTAACTCCAGTTTAAGAAACAATGGAGCAGGTGTACAAATGAGGGGTCAAATTTACTATTCTAACTCCAGTCCAACATACGTTGTTGTGGAAAGTTCAAACATTGGGAAATGTCTGTCCAATTGAATCTAGTGTAAAAAAACGTACATATATATTCACTGCACCCAAATACTATGGGTGTCCATTAAAAATGATGTAAGAAAGTAAATTAAAAAGTCCAAAAAACTTAAAAATAACTAAAATAGCTTGAAATTGGAGAAATTATAATGTTATAATTATAACTATTAAAAAAAGTTTCAAATTACAAAAGATCACTCAAATTACTATTGTCTATATTGTGATATATAACTGTGTGTTGGAATGAAGAATAGATTCATTTTTGGTACAAACAGGGAGCAAGATGATGGGGATTGCATACTCCTTCTTCTGAAATAGTGGATATTGGTAGTAATACTTGATCCTGCGCCATGCATGCTGCCTTTTGCCCATTGCCTAAATGTCTTACGATTGCAGTTTGGCAAGGATCACTGTGGCACCACAGACACTTGGTGTGACTCAAGAAGAAGTCATCCAATGTGCCTAAGATGTGTGACATTGATTGGTTAGCCCTTTTACAGGCAGATCTCCACTTCAAATGATAATAAACGTCTCTTTGCTCCTTTCACTGGACTTTTGCTTATATTATTTTTCTTGAGCTGTTTGATACACCAACATTGCCCTCCTTCACTGACTGCCATGTCTCACCTTTTGATGGCTTAGAACCTCGCCCTTCTCCAGTAGCATGCATGGCATTGCCCTCTCCAGTTCTCTGGGTCCTGCATCTCCAGATGACAAATTGCTTGAGTTCCATCTCAGTCTAAAACACAAGTTGAAGAACTCCAGGTTTTGGGGCTCATGTGAGCAATGTTAAACTATAGTGGGACTTCCCTCTCAGCATCCTAGGTTCCTGAGTCCTCCTTGTTGCCATGACTTCCTACTGAAATCTCAATTACCACTAGGGAACTGTTTCTGGAGCTAGTACCAGTGGCATCAGTGACAGTGAAACTGATCATCAAGCCCTTTCTTGCATGTCTTTGATCATGGTCGACCTGGTAGGGACCTTGAAGATGACTTTCTCCAGTGGGCCCTACCTGCAACCAACACTTTTTCCCATTCCCTGGTTCAGTGCTATTGGCATACTCAGACATCTTTTTCTCATTAATAGCGTTAACCAAAAATCACCAAGAGACAGAGGAAGAAAATGAGAAGTATTTAGTAGATTTGATTAGCTTTGGGTCTTCTCTTCTCAGACCTCATCAAAATTGGCTCTTCAATCATGGGTTGCCAGTTTTGCTCAAATGCTCAGGACTTTCTACTGTAAATGGTTTGTTTTAATGTTCTATATGGAGGGGTTAAAAGTTCATATTCTATAATCCTAATGTGGTATCTGATCATCCCCTAATCCAAAAATACCTAAAATTGAAAAGCATTTACCATTACATCTCCACAGAGCATAGAATAGTGAGACAGGAATCACCGAATCTTACATTTTGCATTTCAGTCACTGGGCTAATGGAAAGCTGGTACAACAAAAATGCTCTTTGCTTAACATTGTCATAGAGTCTTTTAAAAGCACGGAATGCCCTCACCACAAGATGGGAAACAATAACCGAGATCAGATATTTCGTGTTTAAAACAGGGGCATATTGCAGCACAATGATATTAACACCAAAGAAAGACATCAGTTGGAGCTGTCGTTGGAGGCACAGATCAGTGGTTCTCGATTTAAAAAAGCAGCTTCTTTGTAATTTAAATGCAAATGTTATGGACATTTTTTCTGTTTCTTCTATAATGGTTGTAAAGACGGATTTCAGTATTCGGGAGCTAACTAAGGACGACAGATATGCAGCAAATGAACTCTGTTTGAAGTCACTCCTCTTCACCCTGCTGAAGATAAGATGTATAAAAGAAAACAGAATAACCCATGGAAAAGCCTGGTGCCGCCCAATCACTCGTTAGAATTTTAAAGAAAGGAATTTGTTAATTAACCTACACGTTTACTTTGCTTTATACAGGCTTTAGCATTTTCAAAATGGATGACCAGTGTACCATAGGTCATAAGTAACAGTCGTCTTCAGTCAGCCCTAAATATTCAAGCACACACGCCCACAGAAGGAAACATAAAGTGAAAAGGTATTCATCCCACTGATTCATTGCCTTACATTTTATGTTCTCTATGTACTTGACGATGCATTCAACTTTGTTAAAAAATATTTGACTGAATTCAGCACACCTGGGCATAACTGGTCGTGCAGTTTAAGGGTCCTCTTCTGAGAAAAGCTCAGAAAAAAAGTATTTTCCTTCCCTCTGTATTTATATGGCATAGGAAAATGCAATAACAGTCCTCTGCATCATAGAAGAGTTCTAAAAAATATAGCAGTAAATAAATGAATGTTATCCTTTTCAAAGTTCTTTATTTTTAAATCCTTAAAAAAATGAAAGTGCTCACAAAGTGAAATGTCACTCGATGTAGTGGGAATCAACGCAGTCATTTTATGACTCTCAGAAAGACGTTTTGCTAATCTTTTGCCTTTGGCAAGCATTCACAAAACTGCATAAATCCAGGTGAGCAGAGATACGTCTAGGATTGTCCAAAATAAAGTTTGGGAAGTCACAAACTTCCAGTCACCTACGTCCAAAGGGTTACACTCATAAATCTCTCAAATTTGTTGCTTTCTATGTCTAGATTCCTAATCTCCTAGGCCTCTGAACCCCAAACGGGTTTTGGGCATGGGGTTTCAATATGTTTTACACTTTTTTGCAAAACCATTTTTTCATTATCGGCCCTCATTTTCCTCAAAAAGGGATTACCAGGGTGCAACAATGTTCACTAAGTAACTGGCATTTTGAGTTCATGGAATTGCAGTTTGTAAAAAAAGCCATAACTTTGACTCTGTATATCAACGTTTGAAACATATGAATAGAAATTCAACATTTGGCACTTCCAAGCAACGCTCAGAACAAAATGAATTATAAATGTGCCTCAGAGTCTCTATAACTGTTCCTCTCACCCATTTCATTTTGAAATGTTACTGATATTGTAAGGAGCTCATTCTTGACATAGGTAATACCTTGTCAATGAGGGCACATGCAGGCAGCCATTTTCTAAAGATATTTCATCGTGAATTGCAGATATGCAACTTTGGGCTACAGAAAATTCGCCCAAGCAATAAAATATATTTTTAGAAAAGCAGAATACAGTTCAGAGATTCTCAGAATCCCAAAACTCCTACATTGCTTATTGACATTGGTTCTAACTACACAGGGTCGGATAAATTAAGAAAACCTAAATGTTGTATCTTGAAATAGAGAATGCATTTCCTTTAATGACCAACCCAACACTCCAATTCTTCCATCTTTTCTCAAGGGGTTTGGGGTCAATTCTGAGTCAAAAGCGCTCAGCTATGTGCTTTTTGTCTAGGAAGAGCTTTGTTTCTATGATTCCAAGTAAATGCGTAGAATAACATTTCTCATCACAGATTCAACAGAGCATAAATGTGGACATCATCTACTCTGCATTGCGAGCTGGGGCTAAGAGTCATACCACAGAAAGCTGACTGTATTTATCACTTACAACAGTGTGTGACAAATGGTGAAGCTACATGCTTTGGTTTCAGCCATGTTGGGGGAATCATTTCTTATTAAGATGGACTTGTTCTGCGTGTAGTGGCCCCTCTCCGTTCCAAATCGAGACCAAGTGGTTATGAAAGTCAACTCCATTGCTGCTTTATTCAAACACAGTGCTCATGTAATATCTCCAAAAAGGGCGGCTCTGTGGATCAGAGACACAGGTATCCTCATTAGCAATAGAAAGACTGGAACATTTTCAGTGGATAGAGCATCTCGTATGCTTGAGCAGCAGTGATGCACTGCATTGATAGTACAAGCCAGAATGGAATTTGTGGTAGTCAAATCATTATCATTCCATCAAAAACAGTTCTACCTGCCCCTAGACAGTCCACCCTTGCAAACACCACAAGTCACCTATCCTGGAAACCTGGTTCACACCTTTAGCACAATGCCCATCAAAGAAAGCACAAGAGCAGGCGAAGGAGCCTCCAGAATTGTGCTTAGACAGATCCACAAGACAGAAAATACTGGCAGTGTGGTTGTGAGTAAATATGTGCTAAGAAGGACAAGAACTAGATGGTATTGGCCAGGAAGCACTCTAGAAGCACGCAACAAGAACCAGCATAAGGTGTGCGGTTCAGGAGTCAGTGAAGGGATATAAGCTCTCTAACCTGTATTGCATGAGTATAACATGAATCGACAACACAAAGAGTATGGGGAACTTAGTGAACAGACCGGTCTAGCCTTTCAGCTGGCCATCAGATCATGGACGGAAATTCCCCCCCCCCAACACCCACACAGTACATGGCTACCACTACCACACCTCACGCCTAAAATTAGATCACCACGTCCGTGATGTGATAACCAGCTGAACAGACCAGACCGGTCTGTTCACTAAGTTCCCCATACTCTTTTTTTGTTGATTCTTGTTTCATGGAGGTAGTGTGGGGACCAGATCCTCCCCTATCTCTCTTTGTGTGTAAAAGTAGTGTAATATGAGCATTTGTAGTGTGTTGAGGGAGCATCAGGGAACAGCATTGTGGGTGTGTGGCAAAAACTGTTGTGGTTCATGAAGAAGGGTGAGGAAGCTATAGACAGTGCAAGAAGGAGCCAGTATCATGGAGGCAGGATTCAATATAGTGAGACTCAGGAAACATTGTAGTGTGGGCAGGAAACCATATGCTGGGGGCAAGAACTAGTATGATGAATGATATAGGAACCATTTGGGCAATCAGGACTTGGGCCCTCATTATGAGGCTGGCGGTGTTATGACCCCCAGCCTCGCAATGGCAGTTGGACTGCCGCAGACAGGGCGATCCGACCGCACCATTATGACCCTGGCTGATGGTCATACCACCGACACTGCCAGCCTGCAGTCAGCCTGCAGCCTGGCGGTCCCGGCGGTTGTAACCTGCCAGGGCAGCGCTGCAAGCAGTGCTGCCCTCGGGATTCCAAGATCCCATCCGCCAGCCTTTCCATGGTGGTAAAGAAGCTTCTGGCTTCGAAACGTATTGTCTGTGTTGGATATTTAAATCATGCACTTTGGGCATATTCAGATCCACAGGAATTATGCAGCACGAGTGGACCAAGTTAGGTGGCAGGGTTGAGTAAAATATGCTGCAGGAAAAGTCAAATTATGCAGCATAATGTGGCACATTTCCGAAAATTATTACTTCATATTTTTGACAGCTTTACATTTTGTAACCCTCTCCAGGCTTTGGTTGCACCTCATTGGTACCATTTTTGTTTTAAATATCTCTTTATTGGTCTTGTAACTTAGATAGCAACTACAATTTGCTCATCTGTGCAATACAATGTTTGAGCTTTACAGTAGTATCATGAACATATACATGTCATAATGTGTCCAGCTATTACAGTATATAGACCTTTCATACCCTTTAGTTATGTGCGCCTGTATATAGTACATCCATCTTTGCTACATGCTGTGTGTATGATTAGCTTGTGGATAATATGTTTGCGCTAAACATGAGTGGGGTATAGATCTAAAAACTTGTAGAGGCTATAAATAACAAACATCGTAACAAGTAACAATAACCGATGCTCTCAAGGAGTGCGCGCATGGGAAGGGCTAATGCACTAATCTATTGATATTGCATTTCTCTGTTTGCAGGGTAAAGGGGGGTGGGGCGGTAGCTCCCACGTGGGGGAGGTTCTACAACCTCTATCTGTCTGTACCTACTGATTATTCAAAATTTGTTCAGTTCCTTCCATGACTGAGGTCCAATAGGGGGGTTGGGTGGGGGCCCGCTATGGGCGCGTGCCACTTGTATTAGTTGTTGTTCTGCCAGTATTCCCATATGCATGTCTGCCAGCCAGACAGTGACCGGCGGCACTACGCTTTCCAACACATCGCTATACGGCATTTGGAGAGAATCAAAGCTCGATCTATGACCTTATTGGTGGATCTGCGTTGTGAGGATCCCTTTGTTACCTCTAGTATGTAATGTGACCCATCCAGGTGTTTTTCCTAGCCTGTAATATCATTCAGTATCTTGGTTATGGAATCCCAAAAATTAGCTATGTGGGTGCATGTCCACACCAGGTGTAAGAAGTCAGCATCCCGGGTTTGCATCTCGGGCATGTATCCTCCACTCCTGGATACATCTTCGCTAGTCTTGCGGGATAAACGTAAGTATGATGCAGGAAACTGAATTGTGTATATTTGTAGCGGGCGTTTGTGGAAATGATCTTTGGTATTAGAAGGGCTTGTTCCCATTGTGTATCTGTGTATGATGTTTTGAATGCTGCTTCCCAAAAGGCCCTCAGCGTCCTTAGTGGTAATTTTCTGTCTAAGCTTATCGCATTGTATATATTTGTGACCGCCTTTCTCTCTCCCACCCTGAGCTAGTAGTATCTGCAACAATGCTGACGTTTTTGGC
Source organism: Pleurodeles waltl (assembly GCF_031143425.1). Classification (NCBI taxonomy): domain Eukaryota; kingdom Metazoa; phylum Chordata; class Amphibia; order Caudata; family Salamandridae; genus Pleurodeles; species Pleurodeles waltl. The sequence goes on from NC_090437.1 coordinate 46,306,655, forward strand.
TCCTCAAGTCTAGTATCCCAGTAATGCGACATGCAGCAAGTTAGTGAAGCATATGTGAGAAAGGTGCCCGGATGGATATCATAACTGGTGACCAGGCTGTCAAATGATATAAGCATGCTGTCTTCAAATATATCTCCCCACTCCGTTATACCTGAGTCTTCCCAGTCGGACGCTGTCAGCTCATCCGTGCACCCCGGCAAAACCCAGAGCGACAAGCGGGGGGCATATGTATATTTAGGCAGTGCAATGTGTGTGTATTTAGTCCAGCATATTTTGGCAGTTGACATTAATATATTACCCTCTTCTACTGGGGCATCTGAACCAGGCTTCATGAGCCATCTCAGTAAGTTAATCGGAGTCCCCTGACCCCAAGTGGTCCTCAACTGGTGCTAGTTGTGCGCAGCTAGCCAGTGCATTGGCCAGTGGAGTTGGGCAGCTGCATAATAATGCTTGTAATTTGGCACCCCTAGTCTGCCACTTGATATGGGTGCGTATAATGTATCCACAAACATCCTACTGCTTCCCTTGCCCCATATCAGTGGTACGAGTAGGGACCGCATATCTTCGAACCATTTACGTGGGAGAACTACTGGGATGGCTGCAAAGTAGTATAATAATATGGGAAGCACCAGCATTTTGGATATGGCCAGCCTGCCCATTGGGGACAGGGGAAGGGATGTCCAGAACTGTAGGGAGGATATTGCGTCCGTCAACACCCTTCCTATAAGATCTTTATCCTCGTGATATATCCTAACCCCCAAGTACTTGATAGTGATGCAAGACCATGTCAGTGGGGCAGAGGGCAGTTGTCCCAGCTGAGCTGAAGACAAGGGTGTAAGAGGGAATAAACAGGATTTTTCCTAGTTTACCCTGATGCCCTACCGAATTGTTGCAGCAGCGCCATTAATTGGGGCAGAACTCCAGCATCGTTGCGTAGGTATACCAGGGCATCGTCCACGTATAATGAAATGATATGCCAAGCGCCACCCATATATAGTCCCTAGTCAGGCGCACGCTCCCGAAGGGCATGCGCCAGGGGTTCCATCGCTAGAGCAAAGAAAAGCGGCGACAGAGGGCATCCCTGCCGAGTCCAACGCTCTATAGCAAAGGGGTCAGAAATTAGGTTACCTGTCCTCACTCGTGCCCATGGTGCTTGATGGATAAGGGCGATCCATCTAAGGAATCCAGGGCCCAGGCCCATTTTTTTTAACACCCTCATCAGATAGTCCCATCCCAATGTGTCAAAAGCTTTTTCTATGTCAAGTGATGTCACCCACGCTTCTACCCCCCAGTGTGCGCCCAGTACGGTATTGAGAATAAACACCTGAGGTTCTCAAACGTACTCCTGCCCAGAATAAATCCTTTCTGGCCTGGGTGTATTAGCCCTGTCATTATAGGTGAGAGCCTTCTCCCCAATATACAGCTGAGTTTTTTGGAGTCCGAATTAAGTAGTAATAGTGGTCTGTAGGACCCCTGGCCGGTTTGGGTAGCACCACCAATGTTGCTTCGTGCATGGAAGTGGGCAGAATCCCCCTACCATATGCCGCATTGTAAGTCGTCAATAGTCTAGGGTCTGGGGCTGTGTGGTATGTGGCATAGAATTTGATCGGCAACCATCTGTGCTCGGGGTTTTTGCCCACACCGTTTGTTTAATTGCTTCTTCTATTTCTGATACTTGTAGGGGAGCCTCCATCACCTCGCTATCTTCCAGCCTATCCACTGCTATTTTATGAGTAAAGCATATTCTCGCCAGTAACGCAGCTGCAGTGTCATCTGTGGGCAGGAGTTGCTCGTAAGATCGCATTTTGGATTCAAGCTCCTGGATCTCCCTGCGCAAGACCAGCCCAATGCCAAAATTAGTCTTTGTCGCATGACCCCTGAGTCCCACCTTAAAGGCGTCCCATTCAATCCCCACATCTGGTGCTGTGCCCTCATTTTCCTCAAAATAAGTGCTAATATATCCTTTGAGAGTATCCCTGTACACTGCATCCTGCAAGGCTACTACTGGCATTCTCCATGTGGGAATACTCGGAGGGATGCAGCTCCACCGTAACCAAAGCCACATGGGGGAGTGGTCTGAAAATGTGCGACCAAGATATTCGGTGTCAGTAATTTTTAGTAAAGCCTCTGAATTGCAGTATATGAGGTCAATCATAGTGTGTAAATCATGCACCCCTGAGTAATAGGAGTAACCGCGTTCAGCGGGGTGGAGGCACCGCCATGCATCATGTAATTGGTTGTGTGTTGCCCATTGTCGTAGATCTTGCGCTAACTTTATAGATTGGGCACCCGGGACAGGTGGGCAGGATCAATCAAGCTCAATGTCCGGTATGCTATTATAGTTTCCCTCAGTAGCATGGAGCCGTTGGATTGTGAAGTAAAGATGTAGTGAGTGATTGTAGGAATGTGGCTTGATTAGCATTAGGGATGTAGAGGGAAATTATGTATATTGGTGCCCCATCTAGTTTACCTTCCAGGGTCACATAACGACCTTTAGGGTCTATTTTGGTATGTAATACCTCCAAAGGGACCCCTGGAGCCACCCAGATAAGTGTCCCCATGGCGTACCTAGAATATGTGGTTCCTACCAATGTGCCCCGCCCAAGTTTGTGTACCCTTTGCAGGTCCAGTGCGGTAAAGTGCATTTCCTGCAACAACGCCACCTATATTTTGCACCGTCGTAAAAACTGGTATGCCTTAAATCATTTGATGCAGTCCTCCAGCCCTCTAACATTCCATGTCATAAAAGAGTACTGCAGCATGTGTCCATCTAGGTAACAATCCACCCCCCACCAAGCCACCACCCTCCCCTTGCACACCCCGACATACACATCCACTTAAAAGTATTTATAACCAATAAAACCAAACCCCTATCGTAACATAGGTATAACAGTAAACTCTCCATACCAGGCTGTTATGCCAACTGGTGATCAGCCAATAGCACTGCAATGCTTACACTTAAAAAAATTAACTACTTTTCAACAAAGAATACACCTTGGTGTTTGTGGGGAATTGATGTGGCTAGTCAAATAGCACCAAGTATCGTAGTAACGTATACAGTAATAGCGCTCAGCTGTTAGGATGCAGATATCAACCCTGCATGTCCACTTAGTTTTAATACCACTTATGGGTGAGCCCTCTCATCGGCTCTCAAGATATAACCATACCCGCTGCTTAGTTTATATCAAGTCTTCAGCAGATTGCGATGGCACAGGTGGGCCACCTCCTATTAGTGCATGTATCTGTTCGCCGTCCAGAACAGGAACATCTACGTCCAACTGTTCGTCACTCAGCGGAGGGGGGGGAGGGCGTCCCAGCCCGAATATCCACCTCTGCCACCCCGCACTCTTTCTGTAGCTGCCTCCTCTTTTGATGGGTCAGATCTGGCTGAGGCTTGTTTGGGCCCTGATTCTCCCTCCTCGCAGTCCTTGTCTTTCGCACAGGAGGTTTTTGCGGTGCATGGGTTATCCCTCTTCCTTCTAATCACGCCCAGGCTTCTTCTGGTGTAGCGCAAAAGGAGGTGACGCCGTCCATAGCAACCCGGAGAGTCCCCGGGAACTGCAGCGCATATTTAATGTTGTGCTCTCACAGTGTACGTTTGACAAGGTGAAACGAGGCTTGTTTGCGCTGCACCTCCAGGGTATAGTCTGGATAAATATGTACCATGGCATCCGCTATTCTCCAAGAGCCACGCGTATGGGCCACCTGCAGTATATGGTCTCTATCTCAGTAGTTGAAGAGGTGGACCACCACTAGTTGCGGGGGGCGCGCCCGGGCACAAAGGTCTGCCCGGAACCCTGTAGGCTCTTGCAACCGAAAAGAAGGCCAAGTGTTTGCCTTGCAGGGTTGTTGAGATAGCCATTCTTCCATATAGAGATCCATGCTAGAACCTTCTTCTCGTTCAGGAAACCCCACCACGAGTATGTTGTTGCAATAGGATCAACCTTCCTGGTCCTTTAGCCGCTGTCGCAGGTGCAGCACCTCCTTTGCAAAGCAACAGCATTTGAGGTAGCGTCTGACACCGATGGTTGCATGTCGGATACTGCGTTTTCCGTGGCTTCCATGCGTTCCTTCAACTTCTTATGGTCTTCCCTCAGGTGACCCATCTCTATCCGTAGTGAGTCGATCTTGGGTTCCAAGGTAGCCTTAATGTCAATCACTGAATTCAGTATGCCATTGAATTTCTGAGAGTGCTCTGCCAGGGTATCCGCTAGCGAGATATCCGGAGAGTTCCTGCACTCTCCTAGCTCGACAAGCTCACACGCCACTGAGCCATTCGCCCTGGTCTTGTCTGTTCTGTTCCGACCCATCATTGTTTTTGCAAGCGTATCCATTTGTGGTGTGGGGAGTTTATTGGCTAGTTAACGTAGGTAGCGCAGGGCCCAGCACCCCGTTACTATTTCGAGTAGCGCCGTCCATACCATACGATTTCCGCACTTTATTTATCGCCCAGGGATCCCCCACAGTACCATTGAACAGGGGGAGCCAGTAGTGCAGTCGGTCAGTCAAAATCACATTTGCTCCCCTCGATTTTCAATCTCTCCATTGCCTGTCAAGGGCTGTTATGAGCTGCCCCTGAAGCTAGATCCAAGGTGCAGTGAGCCTCTTGGTTGTACCCCCCGGCTCGGGTGCTCCAGCCCAGCCCAACTGGCTCCTCTGCTTTCTCCGGGGGATGGACTCTTCTTCCTTATGTATGCCCCATCTTGGCTGAGATCTCGCCCCATGCACGGCACCCCAGTGTTCCTCGTGCCTGTCGGCCCAGCTGCCATTTCCCAGGCGTGGCCTGCCATCTCCCTCTGGTCTATTCAGGCATTCTCCCACGTTCCGGAGACACTTGGGGTGCCCTCCCGGGGCGAGGGTCAAAGGCTGCAAGTCTCCGCACAGCTTGGCTGCGATGTTAGGCCCAGTTCTTGTGGCGCCGCTCCCCCTCTGGCCTCACACCCTCTGGCCCGCTGCGTGCACTTGTCCGATGATAGGGGCCACACATTACTCGGTCATGCAGCAGCCCCCCTCCCTGACCTTCAATCTCCTTACTTTTGTTCTGGGGCCATACAAGCTGTCCCTGTAGCCGGTCCCAGGGCACAGGGCGGTAGGAGCATGGAGAGCAGCGACCCAGGAGGTCTCCCTGCCGCACACCCACCCAGATACTCAGGCCCAGCCCAACAGGCCTCCCCATCACTCAAGGAGGTGCGCCTGGTCTCAACCGGAGCAGCCTCCTCGCCCGATCAGAATTCCGCGACCCAGGCACAGCGTCCCTGCCCCCCTGTGTGCTTATGTGCCCGGCTGTCGTCTCCTCATCCCTCCGCTTGGGCACTCTCCCGTGTGTCGGAGGAGCTCAGGCTCCTCCCCCAGGGCGACGGCCAGGCAACTCGGTTCTCTGTGGCCCGATTGCAAAGTCAGGAAGGCCTCTCTGAGGCCCCACACGCAGAGGTGAGTGCTGCTCCGATTTCTCGGCCGTGGTGATCCACCTTGGGCTTCTCTCCCTCCTGTTTGCTATACGTGCGGAGCCGGTAATGGGGGGGGTCACGCATCATTCTATACGTGGCAGGGTTGAGGCGCTATTTCAGGATCATGAGAGGGCATGAAGCGGAGCCAAAATAGACGTCCGCTCTGGTCGCCATCGTGGCCACACTTCCAATGGTACCAGTTTAACACATAAATATAGCAATAAGCAACAGAAAGGTGACCAGTCAAGCTTTGCAAAGGACCTTCCACTGCACGACAATGTGTTATTGCATTTTTAGTAACTTTTGAACCGTTTGAGCAGAAACTTTTTTTGTTAAAATCTGCAAAATATGCTGCAGATGACGGATGATGTAGCAAATGCGGAAATATGTAATTATGTGAAAATCGGTGTGGCCGCACAATCAAATAATTCTAGTAGCCCTGGATATATTTCAATACATAACTATTACACATTGAATGCATGAAGAAAAATAAAAGCATGAACTTTTCAAACTACTGTAATGTTAAAATGATTTAACTGCTGTTGGTGGTACCTCCAAGTGTATTTTGATATATTTTGAAGGCCATCCGGCCAGTTTGGCAAACCTACTTGTGGTAACGTCTGGTGCATTCTTCACAATGGTGATCACAAGTTGGATTCTACGTCCTGTATATTTACAACCATCAGTGGGTTCACCACCACTGATAGCTTTATTCTTTCTACAACAACTCACCTAAATGTACGATATCTCATTGTCTGAATCATAGCTGCAAAAGGCCTAGCAGCACCACTGACACTTGAGGAAAACATGGGAACTGCTGTTCCTGATGCTTGATTACTTACCTAGACATCTAACAACAGGAGATGGCAAGCTTTCAGAGAAAACAGGGGCACTATCCTAGCATGAAAGTACCTTCCTGTCAAAGACAACTATTGCCTCCTTCCTTTATCCCTTGGTAACTGCATTGCGTCAGAGTACTGCCAACATCGTCCACCTCCAGCATATTTGTGCTTCTGTTGCATCCAGTCAATGAGCCAAATTGAACTGCTCTGTTACAAGTGCTCAGTCTTATAACTTTTTTAATCGTCCTGCTGCAGTTGCTACACTGTGTTATTTATGTTAACCCTCTCCACCCTGAGGTATTTTACCAGACTATCAAATTCTAAATGTCAACATGTAGAAATATTGTGACCTGAATATTAAATAAAATAATATTGTGATGATAAGTATAAATCGGTAAGCATATGTTTAACTAAACTTAACTCCAAGAGATTTTTGCATCTCAATATTTTTGTACTCAACATTTTGACATAAAATCATACCGAGGCCATAGTATGACAGGTGCTCACTTTACATTTGTCCTCAAAGTCTTGGGTATGCACGTGTATGCCACCATTTTTGGGATATGCTCTTAAAACCCCTGAGTTGATCCTACCCGTTTAAATCCCTATGCTATAGCATATAAAGAGGTTACTTGAACATTGCTGCATCGAATGGAATGCAAACAACAATGTTCTCACTGTCCATAGCTCATATTTCACTGAATCGTACACCAAGACACTCTACGATCCACAAAACAACTTCCTGATGTTTCTTTTCAAAGGTTATCATCCATTTATTTAAAAAAAAACAGAAATACTAAAGCAACTCGTAAAAATATACCACATAGTACAAACCATAACAATCTCCATAAATCTTCATCACATATCAAATTAGAAAAACAGTAAAAAAACAAGGAAATGAGCCATGGTACACGGATAAATGAACAATATTTAAACCTCAACACATCCCTTTCACAAAGTGTGAGTGCTTTGTTTAACGAAACAGTTGATTGTACAAAATATTTCTTATTCTCAAGTTTGCAAATAGATTGCAAACTGCTTACTCATTACCACCAACCACGACTCCCAGAAGATCACATAATGGATAAATATATCTATAGTGCTTCTGATGCAGTTTATAAAAGCAATGTTTTTATGTTGAGCAAAATCATGCACTGCTTGTTATTAATCATGGCAGCATGCCTACCAGAACAACATACATGTCTTTCTTAGGTAGATGATTAGGGCACATCTCTGTATGGATGTGTAAATCCATTCTAAAATATTTAATGTATGGTATATAGGAGGTTTTGTCTTCATATATAGTGCTAACAGGAAGTCGTTAATGTGCCACAAATTTAAACTGAAGCATACAAAAAATGGATGGATTTGAATGCTTGAGTTAATCTCAGCCACTGATAATGACTTGGGCCGCATCGAGATCCATTATTATTTTGTGCACGGTGTCACCTCAGTTTGGACCCAGCTATAAGCAAATCGGTCTTGACCCCGCTCCAATCGGAACAATCCAGTCCGAAATGTCAAGCCAGGTCCTCCCTGAACCACGAGCAACCCAGGACTGGTTCACCCTAGTAATGAGCTTATCAGCTGGGTGCAGCTTAGTTCCAGTGACACAGTGGTCACAGGACAGTCGACTGGGAATACCCCTCCCATTTAGGGTGACAAACTAAAGCAGTGGTTCTTAACATTTGGACTTCTATGAACCCCTATTGATTCATTACTGGACTCTGGGGACCCCCACTGAATCATTACTGCAATCCAGGGACCCCACTAAACCATTACTGGAATCCTCTATGAACCCCTATTGATTCATTACTGGAATCTAAGGACCACACTAAATCATTATTGGAATACGGGGACCCCACTGAATCATTACTGGAATCCAGGGACACCCACTGGGTCTTGGATGCTGGGCACCCCCAGCCTAACCAATTTTTATGATGTGAACATCAAACATATACACACACAAATAAGTACACTCCATAGCAATGCTCAAATATTGAAATATATTGTTTGTTTCACAACCAAACATAGAAAAGATTTTCACAGTTTCAATTCTGTTTCTTTATTTGTGTATACATTAGTAACTTTAATGTATACATTTTAATATTATTACATTTTCTAACAAAGTAATGGACCCCATGAGTGGGCCGCGCAGGCAGCCAGGGTCCTGGGACAACAGTTTAAGACCCACTGCACTAAATTATACAAAAAAGTGACGGATGGAATGCCTGAATTAATCTCAGCCACTGATGGCCACCCTAAGTGTCATGGGTATCCCCATACGTGAGTCCCATGCTCACTATATCACTGGAACCAAGCAGTAACCCATAACTAGGGCGCAAGCGGTCCTGGGTTGCTTGTGTTGTGGTACAGGAAGGGCCCGGTTTGGTGGTTAGGGCTGGACAGATCGCATGGTGAGCGGGGTCAAGACTGATTTGTATGTGGCTGGGTCCCAACTGAGGTGACATGATGAGCAAAAGAATGATGGCTTGGAATGCTACCTGAGTTATTACTAGTGTTCAGACTTAATGCAAGCAGCCTCCTGTCACCTTTTGTGTGTTTCACAGCTTTAAACTGGGCATGAGATAGGATCCAATCGTTTTTTCTTTTAGATCCAAAATATCAACAGCTTAATGTAATTTTCAGCAGCCCACTACCCTACATCCCATTACCTATGGTTTCCTCTTCTCCAAATGATGCCAAATGAGATCCTGAATTTTCCTTGGTTATCAGATGTTGCTAAGTAAGAAAGGCACCCATGGCAGCATTCCATCCTGAGACACATTCCACGTCCTGGCAATAAGGAAGCCCCAACTATTGTGAAGTATCCTCATGGAGGCATGCAACATAAGAAATATTATTTTTGCAGATTTTCATTTTGAGAGGAGTTTATATTTTCTGTCTTTGTGTTTGAAATGGCAACACAGAACTTAAACGATTACACCTAGCTTAAAATCAGTGCTTAATTTGTAAGAAAAAAAATGAAACACATGGCCCCAAATATTTCTAAGAACCCCATCGTCAGTACCTGTCATATACTTAGGCCCATATTTAGGCCAGTTGCATCATACTTGCACCATACAATGTAGTGCATGCACGACAATCCTCAAAAAAGCGATTTATGACACCACGCAAGTCCACCTTGTGTTGCCCTACGTGGCTTTATAAATCTGGAGTAACAATGCAGTGCAGATCGCCACATTGCGTTATTCTGCCCCAGGGAGGCATCCCATGGGTGCTGCTTGGGTGTTATCACACACAACCCATTGATTTTGACGGATTCCTACATTTACCAGAAGAGGTGGATCTAGGAATGTGCCAAAATGCTACTTCTTCCCAGGTGAGGCATAACGAGAATGCTCGTTTTTTCCTCTTTCTGTGTGTGCTTCATTATTAGGAAAATGCCTCAGAGAGAAAGACGTAAACACCTCAGGGGATTGTTTATGTACAGGAAAGTACCCCTTTCTGCACAAAACAATCCTCCTTACAACACAGGCACTCCTGCACAATGGTGCAAGGGTGCCTACTTTGGCGCTAGGCTGCGAAAATGGCACCAGCGCAGGGACAAAGGTTGAGGCCCATATTTATACTTTTTGACGCTAAACTGCGCTAACGCAGTTTAGCGTCAAAAAGTTTTGCGCCGGCTAACGCCATTCTGAAGCGCCATGCGGGCGCCGTATTTATTGAATGGCGTTAGCCGGCGCAAGCAGACCGGCGCTGCCTGGTGTGCGCGAGAAAAACCACGTACACCAGGCAGCGCCGGCGTAGGGGGAAAATGGCGCATGGGCGTCTTAAAATGGGGCAAGTCAGGTTACGTCGAAAAAATCGTCGTAACCCGACTTGCGCCATTTATTTTCGACGCCCATCCCCCATCAACATGACTCCTATCATTGTAAAGATAGGAGTCATGCCCCCTTGCCCAATGGCCATGCCCAGGGGACTTCTGTCCCCTGGGCATGGTCATTGGGCATAGTGGCATGTAGGGGGGCACAAATCAGGCCCCCCTATGCCAAAAAAAAATATTAAAAAAAAATATAAAAATACTTACCTGAATGTCCCTGGGGTGGGTCCCTCCGTCCTTGGGTGTCCTCCTGGGGTGGGCAAGGGCGGCAGGGGGGGTCCCTGGGGGTAGGGGAGGGCACTGTGGGCTCATTTTGAGCCCACTTGTCCCTTAACGCCATGCCTGACCCAGGCGTTAAAAAGCGGCGCAAATGCGCCGTTTTTAGCCACGCCCACTCCCGGGCGTCTCTTTTGCCCGGGAGTATAAATACCACGTAAAGGCCTGGGAGTCATTTTTTAGACGGGAACGCCTCCCTTGCATATCATTAACGCAAGGAAGGGGTTCACGCTAAAAAATGACGCACATTCCGGGAACTTTGGCGCTATTCGCCTCTAACGCCATAGTATAAATATGGCGTTAGTTGGCGTTAGTTTAGCGTCGAATTTGCGTCGAAAAAAACGACGCAAATTCGGCGCAAACGGAGTATAAATACGGCCCTGAATGCGCTGTATTCCGTTTAACAAGACTGCCCTTTCCCTGTGACAGTGCAGCGCAGCAAGGAGACTTGCTTTGCTGCGCCACATTCTCATAAATATGCCCCTTAGCTGCATACGCCTTATGCCTCTTTCTTTCACCATATTGCACTCTTGCAGGTTGTTTTTCAGCCCTGCGTTCTCTGTGTTTCAGTGCTTTCCTATTTTACTCCCTGTTTCTCTCTATTCTTTCCTACTCTGGGTCAGACAGGCTAAAACATAAGTCCTAGTCCCCAAAAATAAGTTCTGCTGCCCAATGTCTGCACCTCCCTGCACTAATTAAGTAATGTATAAAGTAAACCCTTCCGAAAAATGTGCATGAAACTTGTCGTGTTACTGATTTTGACGTTGCCACAGTGCCATTAAAACCAGAACTGGTCGGCGGGAAGACGTGGATTATCGCAGGTTAATCCTCACGTAGACTAAACGCGAGCGCCCACGTCACGAGCATCACAGGCTGTCATCACGTACGTCGAACGAAGATGAGATCTGTAACAGCTTGTAGGAGCCCTGAATCAAAAGCTTAATATACGAGGCGGCAAAACCTCCGCAGCTGTGGCTTGCTGGGATTTATCAATAGGAATTGAAGTTCTGCTGTATTTAAAAAAACCGCTCCATCAGTGCGATGAGAGGAGAAAATGTATGCTGTAAAGATTACCTGACAGCAGCGGCGGATGTTCACGATACTCAGGTAGTGTTTAATTTCAGGATATATATACAAAAACATTATATTGGGGCTCTCAAGCGCCTAAACGAAAGTGCAGGGGGCAGTTTTTAAATGTATTTGCCAGAACTCAACGCTAGGCACGAGCCTACGAATGTGTTTTTAACACAAACTTGACACAACAATGCAATCACTTACATACAGAATATGGCATTGAGATGCCAATTAGGTGTAGCTATCAGTGTAGCGGGTACAGCAGCACCGAGTCCTAGAGGTGATGGACCCAATGCTTCCCATTTATGTTTTTTTTTTTTTTGGTACAACCCAAACCCAGAATGTCTTTTCCCTTGCATTAGGGCCAAGTGCTTATGTAAAGATTTCAAGAGCACAGTCCTCTCTGTGCCTTTCTACCCCCCGGGAGTCCTGCACTGGCAAGATTTAGTTTTCATTTTTTACAATTTAATACATTCGACTGCCTTGCTTCTCCCTAGAAGTACAGTTAATTGGTGCATTCTCGCGCGAGCTACAAAGTCACGGTCAATAGATCCTAATAATGTCCATCAACTAGCGCGAAAAGCCCACTTGTCTTTTATTATTCTCACGAATCATCAATTCACAGGCAGCCTTCATTAATTTTAATGTACTGTTCATAAGCACGTAGTCATGGGGGGACCGTAAAAGTGAAACTAGCCTGAGTGATGACTTGTACGTTATAAAAGTAGCTGAAATATGTCATGTACATAGACCAAGAAATAGTTACAAAATAGCGTGATGTTGAATTTACCACTTGTACCAGGCAGCCTGCCAATGCAGACGAATGTGACTAGGTCTGTGCACTAGATTCATGAGAAAAACCCTGGAATATACATTGGACTTGGGACAGGCTTATTTTCAGTGACGTGCATGGGAAAATGTCATAAGCATGCCATGGCCTGACCTCTCCCAGAAGGAAAATCCTAACACTGAAATAGTTGGCAAAAGTCTTACAATGGGATTAAGAAATAAAACGCGAGTCTTTTTTCTTGATTTCTTTGCATTTCGTCCAAATGGATGAACACTATCGCCAACAGCAGATGCAAGCAGTGTCCACATTCCAAAAACCATGTGCGACCAAGGAACTGGGGGCGTCAAACAAATGACCTTCTAAACCGCAATGAACTGAAAATGCTCTTTGATTTGTGGGAAAATATCAGGATCTTAGTTTCCCTTAGAATTCTTTTTCTGTATGACCTTTAGCTTCCTTATCTTTGAACAAAAAGAAAAAAGGGAGCACACTGCCTCACACTCCAACAAAAAGTTAGCCCCAATGCATCATGGTAAATGCAGTCACTTCGTTTTGTGTTGAAAAAGTAATCAAAAGTCTTTCACCTAAGTAGGTGCAGCAAGTGCTGTATATCTCTGGACACATGTTTCTAGGTTTAGCCCGTCATCAGCAGAGAGCAGCCAAGTCTGTGGGGTTGCTTGAAATGCCGCCAAAAGTCTTCTCAGGTTTATGTACCACTCACTGGCGCACAGGTGCCTCACCAGAGCTCGTCAGCTCGTTAACTCAAGTGAGCAGTCATTGGACAAAAAGAAAAAAGGGAGCACACTGCCTCACACTCCAGCAAAAAGTTAGCCCCAATGCATCATGGTAAATGCAGTCACTTCGTTTTGTGTTGAAAAAGTAATCAAAAGTCTTTCACCTAAGTAGGTGCAGCAAGTGCTGTGTATCTCTGGACACGTGTTTCTAGGTTTAGCCCGTCATCAGCAGAGAGCAGCCAAGTCTGTGGGGTTGCTTGAAATACTGCCAAAAGTCTTCTCAGGTGTATGTACCACTCACTGGTGCACAGGTGCCTCACCAGAGCTCGTCAGCTCGTTAGCTCAAGGGAGCAGTCATTGGACAAAAGGAAAAAAGGGAGCACACTGCCTCACACTCAAGCAAAAAGTTAGCCCCAATGCATCATGGTAAATGCAGTCACTTCGTTTTGTGCTGAAAAAGTAATCAAAAGTCTTTCACCTAAGTAGGTGCAGCAAGTGCTGTGTATCTCTGGACATGTGTTTCTAACTTTTTGCTTGAGTGTGAGGCAGTGTGCTCCCTTTTTTCTTTTTGTCCAATGACTTCTCCCTTGAGCTAACGAGCTGACGAGCTCTGGAGAGGCACCTGTGCGCCAGTGAGTGGTACATAAACCTGAGAAGACGTTTGGCGGCATTTCAAGCAACCCCACAGACTTGGCTGCTCTCTGCTGATGACGGGCTAACCCTAGAAACACGTGTCCAGAGATACACAGCACTTGCTGCACCTACTTAGGTGAAAGACTTTCGATTACTTTTTCAGCACAAAACGAAGTGACTGCATTTACCATGATGCATTGGGGCTAACTTTTTGCTTGAGTGTGAGGCAGTGTGCTCCCTTTTTTCTTTTTGTCCAATGACTGCTCCCTTGAGCTAACGAGCTGACGAGCTCTGGAGAGGCACCTGTGCGCCAGTGAGTGGTACATAAACCTGAGAAGACTTTTGGCGGCATTTCAAGCAACCCCACAGACTTGGCTGCTCTCTGCTGATGACGGGCTAAACCTAGAAACACGTGTCCAGAGATACACAGCACTTGCTGCACCTGCTTAGGTGAAAGACTTTTGATTACTTTTTCAGCACAAAACGAAGTGACTGCATTTACCATGATGCATTGGGGCTAACTTTTTGCTTGAGTGTGAGGCAGTGTGCTCCCTTTTTTCTTTTTGTCCAATGACTGCTCCCTTGAGCTAACGAGCTGACGAGCTCTGGAGAGGCACCTGTGCGCCAGTGAGTGGTACATAAACCTGAGAAGACTTTTGGTGGCATTTCAAGCAACCCCACAGACTTTGCTGCTCTCTGCTGATGACGGGCTAAACCTAGAAACACGTGTCCAGAGATACACAGCACTTGCTGCACCTACTTAGGTGAAAGACTTTTGATTACTTTTTCAGCACAAAACGAAGTGACTGCATTTACCATGATGCATTGGGGCTAACTTTTGCTTGAGTGTGAGGCAGTGTGCTCCCTTTTTTCTTTTTGTCCAATGACTGCTCCCTTTAGCTAACGAGCTGACGAGCTCTGGAGAGGCACCTGTGCGCCAGTGAGAGGTACATAAACCTGAGAAGACTTATCGCGGCATTTCAAGCAACCCCACAGACTTGGATGCTCTCTGCTGATGACGGGCTAAACCTAGAAACACGTGTCCAGAGATACACAGCACTTGCTGCACCTACTTAGGTGAAAGACTTTTGATTACTTTTTCAGCACAAAACGAAGTGACTGCATTTACCATGATGCATTGGGGCTAACTTTTTGCTTGAGTGTGAGGCAGTGTGCTCCCTTTTTTCTTTTTGTCCAATGACTGCTCCCTTGAGCTAACGAGCTGACGAGCTCTGGAGAGGCACCTGTGCGCCAGTGAGTGGTACATAAACCTGAGAAGACTTTTGGCGGCATTTCAAGCAACCCCACAGACTTGGCTGCTCTCTGCTGATGACGGGCTAAACCTAGAAACACGTGTCCAGAGATACACAGCACTTGCTGCACCTACTTAGGTGAAAGACTTTTGATTACTTTTTCAGCACAAAACGAAGTGACTGCATTTACCATGATGCATTGGGGCTAACTTTTTGCTTGAGTGTGAGGCAGTGTGCTCCCTTTTTTCTTTTTGTCCAATGACTGCTCCCTTGAGCTAACGAGCTGACGAGCTCTGGAGAGGCACCTGTGCGCCAGTGAGTGGTACATAAACCTGAGAAGGCTTTTTACGGCATTTCAAGCAACCCCACAGACTTGGCTGCTCTCTGCTGATGACGGGCTAAACCTAGAAACACGTGTCCAGAGATACACAGCACTTGCTGCACCTACTTAGGTGAAAGACTTTTGATTACTTTTTCAGCACAAAACGAAGTGACTGCATTTACCATGATGCATTGGGGCTAACTTTTTGCTTGAGTGTGAGGCAGTGTGCTCCCTTTTTTCTTTTTGTCCAATGACTGCTCCCTTGAGCTAACGAGCTGACGAGCTCTGGAGAGGCACCTGTGCGCCAGTGAGTGGTACATAAACCTGAGAAGACTTTTGGCGGCATTTCAAGAAACCCCACAGACTTGGCTGCTCTCTGCTGATGACGGGCTAAACCTAGAAACACGTGTCCAGAGATACACAGCACTTGCTGCACCTACTTAGGTGAAAGACTTTTGAGTACTTTTTCAGCACAAAACGAAGTGACTGCATTTACCATGATGCATTGGGGCTAACTTTTTGCTTGAGTGTGAGGCAGTGTGCTCCCTTTTTTCTTTTTGTCCAATGACTGCTCCCTTGAGCTAACGAGCTCTGGAGAGGCACCTGTGCGCCAGTGAGTGGTACATAAACCTGAGAAGACTTTTGGGGGCATTTCAAGCAACCCCACAGACTTGGCTGCTCTCTGCTGATGACGGGCTAAACCTAGACACACGTGTCCAGAGATACACAGGACTTGCTGCACCTACTTAGGTGAAAGACTTTTGATTACTTTTTCAGCACAAAACGAAGTGACTGCATTTACCATGATGCATTGGGGCTAACTTTTTGCTTGAGTGTGAGGCAGTGTGCTCCCTTTTTTCTTTTTGTCCAATGACTGCTCCCTTGAGCTAACGAGCTGACGAGCTCTGGAGAGGCACCTGTGCGCCAGTGAGTGGTACATAAACCTGAGAAGACGTTTGGCGGCATTTCAAGCAACCCCACAGACTTGGCTGCTCTCTGCTGATGACGGGCTAAACCTAGAAACACGTGTCCTGAGATACACAGCACTTGCTGCACCTGCTTAGGTGAAAGACTTTTGATTACTTTTTCAGCACAAAACGAAGTGACTGCATTTACCATGATGCATTGGGGCTAACTTTTTGCTTGAGTGTGAGGCAGTGTGCTCCCTTTTTTCTTTTTGTCCAATGACTGCTCCCTTGAGCTAACGAGCTGACGAGCTCTGGAGAGGCACCTGTGCGCCAGTGAGTGGTACATAAACCTGAGAAGACTTTTGGCGGCATTTCAAGCAACCCCACAGACTTGGCTGCTCTCTGCTGATGACGGGCTAAACCTAGAAACACGTGTCCAGAGATACACAGCACTTGCTGCACCTACTTAGGTGAAAGACTTTTGATTACTTTTTCAGCACAAAACGAAGTGACTGCATTTACCATGATGCATTGGGGCTAACTTTTTGCTTGAGTGTGAGGCAGTGTGCTCCCTTTTTTCTTTTTGTCCAATGACTGCTCCCTTGAGCTAACGAGCTGACGTGCTCTGGAGAGGCACCTGTGCGCCAGTGAGAGGTACATAAACCTGAGAAGACTTATCGCGGCATTTCAAGCAACCCCACAGACTTGGCTGCTCTCTGCTGATGACGGGCTAAACCTAAAAACACGTGTCCAGAGATACACAGCACTTGCTGCACCTACTTAGGTGAAAGACTTTTGATTACTTTTTCAGCACAAAACGAAGTGACTGCATTTACCATGATGCATTGGGGCTAACTTTTTGCTTGAGTGTGAGGCAGTGTGCTCCCTTTTTTCTTTCTGTCCAATGACTGCTCCCTTGAGCTAACGAGCTGACGAGCTCTGGAGAGGCACCTGTGCGCCAGTGAGTGGTACATAAACCTGAGAAGACTTTTGGCGGCATTTCAAGCAACCCCACAGACTTGGCTGCTCTCTGCTGATGACGGGCTAAACCTAGAAACACGTGTCCAGAGATACACAGCACTTGCTGCACCTACTTAGGTGAAAGACTTTTGATTACTTTTTCAGCACAAAACGAAGTGACTGCATTTACCATGATGCATTGGGGCTAACTTTTTGCTTGAGTGTGAGGCAGTGTGCTCCCTTTTTTCTTTTTGTCCAATGACTGCTCCCTTGAGCTGACGAGCTCTGGAGAGGCACCTGTGCGCCAGTGAGTGGTACATAAACCTGAGAAGAATTTTGGCGGCATTTCAAGCAACCCCACAGACTTGGCTGCTCTCTGCTGATGACGGGCTAAACCTAGAAACACGTGTCCAGAGATACACAGCACTTGCTGCACCTACTTAGGAGAAAGACTTTTGATTACTTTTTCAGCACAAAACGAAGTGACTGCATTTACCATGATGCATTGGGGCTAACTTTTTGCTTGAGTGTGAGGCAGTGTGCTCCCTTTTTTCTTTTTGTCCAATGACTGCTCCCTTGAGCTGACGAGCTCTGGAGAGGCACCTGTGCGCCAGTGAGTGGTACATCAACCTGAGAAGACTTTTGGCGGCATTTCAAGCAACCCCACAGACTTGGCTGCTCTCTGCTGATGACGGGCTAAACCTAGAAACACGTGTCCAGAGATACACAGCACTTGCTGCACCTACTTAGGTGAAAGACTTTTGATTACTTTTTCAGCACAAAACGAAGTGACTGCATTTACCATGATGCATTGGGGCTAACTTTTTGCTTGAGTGTGAGGCAGTGTGCTCCCTTTTTTCTTTTTGTCCAATGACTGCTCCCTTGAGCTAACGAGCTGACGAGCTCTGGAGAGGCACCTGTGCGCCAGTGAGTGGTACATAAACCTGAGAAGACTTTTGGCGGCATTTCAAGCAACCCCACAGACTTGGCTGCTCTCTGCTGATGACGGGCCTAAACCTAGAAACACGTGTCCAGAGATACACAGCACTTGCTGCACCTACTTAGGTGAAAGACTTTTGATTACTTTTTCAGCACAAAACAAAGTGACTGCATTTACCATGATGCATTGGGGCTAACTTTTTGCTTGAGTGTGAGGCAGTGTGCTCCCTTTTTTCTTTTTGTCCAATGACTGCTCCCTTGAGCTAACGAGCTGACGAGCTCTGGAGAGGCACCTGTGCGCCAGTGAGTGGTACATAAACCTGAGAAGACTTTTGGCGGCATTTCAAGCAACCCCACAGACTTGGCTGCTCTCTGCTGATGACGGGCTAAACCTAGAAACACGTGTCCAGAGATACACAGCACTTGCTGCACCTACTTAGGTGAAAGACTTTTGATTACTTTTTCAGCACAAAACGAAGTGACTGCATTTACCATGATGCATTGGGGCTAACTTTTTGCTTGAGTGTGAGGCAGTGTGCTCCCTTTTTTCTTTTTGTCCAATGACTGCTCCCTTGAGCTAACGAGCTGACGAGCTCTGGAAAGGCACCTGTGCGCCAGTGAGTGGTACATAAACCTGAGAAGACTTTTGGCGGCATTTCAAGCAACCCCACAGAGTTGGCTGCTCTCTGCTGATGATGGGCTAAACCTAGAAACACGTGTCGAGAGATACACAGCACTTGCTGCACCTACTTAGGTGAAAGACTTTTGATTACTTTTTCAGCACAAAACGAAGTGACTGCATTTACCATGATGCATTGGGGCTAACTTTTTGCTTGAGTGTAAGGCAGTGTGCTCCCTTTTTTCTTTTTGTCCAATGACTGCTCCCTTGAGCTAACGAGCTGACGAGCTCTGGAAAGGCACCTGTGCGCCAGTGAGTGGTACATAAACCTGAGAAGACTTTTGGCTGCATTTCAAGCAACCCCACAGACTTGGCTGCTCTCTGCTGATGACGGGCTAAACCTAGAAACACGTGTCCAGAGATACACAGCACTTGCTGCACCTACTTAGGTGAAAGACTTTTGATTACTTTTTCAGCACAAAACGAAGTGACTGCATTTACCATGATGCATTGGGGCTAACTTTTTGCTTGAGTGTGAGGCAGTGTGCTCCCTTTTTTCTTTTTGTCCAATGACTGCTCCCTTGAGCTAACGAGCTGACGAGCTCTGGAGAGGCACCTGTGCGCCAGTGAGTGGTACATAAACCTGAGAAGACTTTTGGCGGCATTTCAAGCAACCCCACAGACTTGGCTGCTCTCTGCTGATGACGGGCCTAAACCTAGAAACACGTGTCCAGAGATACACAGCACTTGCTGCACCTACTTAGGTGAAAGACTTTTGATTACTTTTTCAGCACAAAACAAAGTGACTGCATTTACCATGATGCATTGGGGCTAACTTTTTGCTTGAGTGTGAGGCAGTGTGCTCCCTTTTTTCTTTTTGTCCAATGACTGCTCCCTTGAGCTAACGAGCTGACGAGCTCTGGAGAGGCACCTGTGCGCCAGTGAGTGGTACATAAACCTGAGAAGACTTTTGGTGGCATTTCAAGCAACCCCACAGACTTGGCTGCTCTCTGCTGATGACGGGCTAAACCTAGAAACACGTGTCCAGAGATACACAGCACTTGCTGCACCTTCTTAGGTTAAAGACTTTTGATTACTTTTTCAGCACGAAACGAAGTGACTGCATTTACCATGATGCATTGGGGCTAACTTTTTGCTTGAGTGTGAGGCAGTGTGCTCCCTTTTTTCTTTTTGTCCAATGACTGCTCCCTTGAGCTAACGAGCTGACGAGCCCTGGAGAGGCACCTGTGCGCCAGTGAGTGGTACATAAACCTGAGAAGACTTTTGGCGGCATTTCAAGCAACCCCACAGAGTTGGCTGCTCTCTGCTGATGATGGGCTAAACCTAGAAACACGTGTCCAGAGATACACAGCACTTGCTGCACCTACATAGGTGAAAGACTTTTGATTACTTTTTCAGCACAAAACGAAGTGACTGCATTTACCATGATGCATTGGGGCTAACTGTTTGCTTGAGTGTGAGGCAGTGTGCTCCCTTTTTTCTTTTTGTCCAATGACTGCTCCCTTGAGCTAACGAGCTGACGAGCTCTGGAAAGGCACCTGTGCGCCAGTGAGTGGTACATAAACCTGAGAAGACTTTTGGCTGCATTTCAAGCAACCCCACAGACTTGGCTGCTCTCTGCTGATGACGGGCTAAACCTAGAAACATGTGTCCAGAGATACACAGCACTTGCTGCACCTACTTAGGTGAAAGACTTTTGATTACTTTTTCAGCACAAAACGAAGTGACTGCGTTTACCATTATGCATTGGGGCTAACTTTTTGCTTGAGTGTGAGGCAGTGTGCTCCCTTTTTTCTTTTTGTCCAGCTTCCTTATCCTTAACCGGAAGGCCCGATACTCTGGCTGAGTAAATGTATCGAGCCTCAGTGGAGGGCCCTGGATCTACAGGGGAAGTGTAGATGTCCCAGCCGAGCTAGAACTTCCAGGCTAAAAGATTGGTCCCTTCCACCTTCACGCCAGAGGCCGTCCCAAGAACGTCAACTCACACACTGACATTGGAACAGGCCCTCAGAACCCTTAATTTGGGGTAGAGCTGGCATGGTTAGCTGTACAAGAACTTTCTTACAGATTTTTGGATCATCGACCTGAATCCTTACAAACCTAGGTGCTCTAAAGTCATCTTTCTTAGGTTTGGTGTGACACTGGTATACACTGAACTGTGGTTGTTCCTCGGCGTTTATGGAACATAGGGGCATACTTGCAAGAAAGTGGCACATCGGTCCTGATGGGCCACTTTTCTTATGTCACCCCCTACCCCACCTAACGACACCATGGTTGCGCAGTATTGGCAATAAGGTGCAACACGGACGTCATTAGGACAATAACTTCAACATTTTTTAAGCTATTGTGGCGCTTTGCTGCACTAGCGTGAAACATTTTGATGCTAGTGCAGCAAAGAACAGAGAGGCCCATTGATTAAAATTGGTGCGTCATTTTAATGCCTGCTCTGAGCAGGCATTAAAAGTGATGGGAAAATGGCACAGTAAAATGCTGTAAATTTCTCTGCGACATTTTTGCAGGCCTCAATGTGTTGGAATGCCCCCCTCTCGCATACATTATGCCTGGAGCAGGCATAATGTGGTGCAAGGTTTTACAAAGTGGCGCACTGCAAGCATTGCGCCACTTAGTAAATACGGCACACGAGAAAGGCCTCTTTAACGCCACCTTACCATTAAAAAGATTATGCTAGGACAGAGCAAGGTGGTGCTAGGGGCTTGTAAATATGCCCCAAATATGCCCTGGTGTCACTATATTGTCTCAACTACCATTCCACAATCCATGTAGGGCAGTGGTCAATCCATAATGTGTGAGAACTATTCCAAATCCTGCTGCCTTCTGAGGGAGCCAGAGTGCTCTAAATAGCAAACCACCCAGAAGGGTGGCAGAAATACAGATGGACCGTTTTTTAAGCAAGAAATTTTCTCTTTCATTAATGTGAAGTGGGATTATGCTTTTTAAAAAAAACTCTTTATACTGCAATCACTGATCAGTTACCAGTAGGAGCTTACTGACAGCACGTTTGGTATAGCATTGCGAAATCAGCTATCCAAACGTATAAACAGACATAGTTTATCCAAAAATTGGGATGGTAATACTCACATAGAATTCTACAGTTTTGGGTGTTTAGTCAACCCTTCAGTCTTCAGTGGCATTGAATGGAAATACTCGGGTCTAGACAAAGAACATATTGATGAACGCAACTAGGTCGCAAGTCAAGAGTACAACCGGGTAGTCAGCATCTACCCACTATTTCCACCGGGTAGACGCAGTCTACCACGGATGGATTAGGAACTCAAAGCAGCCCTGGCATATTTTGTCACACCAGCCTCATGGGGTGCATATTGAGCCTGACCACTACAAAGGGGCCTTGGGGGTTTTCCAACACCAAGGACTTTTGGGAAAAATTGCAAAAACTGTATGTTATACAACATATTTTTAATTATATACTCAATTGAATTAGTTTTTAAAGCATAGTAAATGATGACCATCGCCCTCTAACAGTGCCTGTTATTTCTCCATTGCCCCTCTCTCAGATGTATTTCATTTGTTTATAGTGCCTGTCTTACCAGCATAGGGTGTTGGAGCACTTTGCATCACACACATACAGAGACAACGAATCATACATGTGTAAATCAATGTATAGAAAACGTTGATAAAGAAGACTGCAAGGTGTAGGATTCACATATCATCCATTCTGGTAGGTATTTTGTACGAGTGCTGGGTCTGGGGAAGCATAAACTCAGGATTCAGAATAAAACACAGTGGTTTTAGCAAAATTAGGATAAGCAAAGACTGGGAAAAATATAACTTTCTAAACTGTACCACGCAGTTTGCATGCAGCTCTTTGATGGCGGTTCACACCTCACTATGCTAGATTATGATTGTAACTTGTGAACTGCACAGTAACAAAAGGAGCTCTGTGACAAAAGCAGTATCCCACTGAGCTATGCACATAAATACTGTTCTGTGAGCTGCATAGTATATATTTGTTGCGGCAGGAATATAACCCTCTGTTTTACCTTAGATTATTTAAAATTGCCACTAGACAAAACCTGATCTCTCTCCAGCAGGTACTTTAATCACCAGAGTTTTATTGTTGCCTATAAACTGCTGGATATGCAAGAAACTCTGAAATGTTTTTACAACTGCTGGACTGCTACAAAACCGGCACCCAGTAACAAAAGTGCCCCCCACCCTTCTATCATCCTGGGGAAAAACCCAATGCCCAGTATGTCCAGTACAGCCTTGCAGTCTACCCGGTCAAGAGTTTGGGCCCCATGGAAATATGCTTAACCAGTCCACGTGTAACACACATTCATCAGCACCTGCATGTTGTCTGCTTTGTTCCGAGCAGCAATGTGCCAACGGAAATGGGGCTTATCAAATTCCAGCTGGGTCCACAACAAAGGCCGAAGTTAAGGGGCCATCAGGCCTCCTTTTGTTGAAGTATCCTAGCTTGGAGCTATTGGGTGCCTCACACCTAAATGCAGTGGATGGGAAGCAAAGGCACACAGCTTATCTCCACACAGGTACTTAAGAAAAACATGATTTTTACTTTGTTATAAAAGATATTCATGAACTGTAAGAATGTCAGATGTGTTGGTCTCTACCGGTATAGTCACAAATAACAAATTTAATACCAATATTTTGTTTATTTCTTTTATAGCATTGTAGCGCTACTCATCCCAATGTATGGTGTCAGAGTCCTTTACATCAGACATACATATTATATATTGGCAATAAATCATATGTGGGTCAATCAATGTACAGGGTGTGTTACATAAGACAGTAAGGGCTACAGGGTATAGGAGAAGGTGAAGGACAATGCCATTCATTGCTCACTGTGCTATATTAGAAGGATTACAATTTATGAACTGCAAGTAAGAAAAGGATCTTTGTGCTAAAAGCAGTAACCCACTTACCCAGTTACATAAAATACAAATCTGTTATCTGTGTCTTACAGAATGTGCTTTGCAGGAGACACATTAACCCTCTATGTTACTTTGATTAAAAACTGAGACTAGATAACACACAGATCTCTCCAGCAAATACATTAACCTCCAGAGTTATTTTACTATTATTATTATTACTCCCTGAGACTTAGATGAAACACAAATTTCTCTGCAGCAGGTACCTTAACCCATAATATATTTTAATTTTTAAAATGCACACTTTGCTATCAAATAAGCAGAACAAATTTACTGTCACATTTCTCCTTGTTGCCAGTTTCTTTTCCACAGAGTTTAAATAAATTAATGTAAAAGTTGAGGCCCAGATTTTGTGTCAGGGTTGTGTCACTTTCTTGGCACAACCCTGAAGCAAAATCTAATTTGTTAAATATTGTAATGCTCAAGTGTACTCATGATAGACCTTCTAAACATATATCTGAGGTCTTAAGATCTGTTGTCACTTCTTGTGATGTCAGTTCTTGAGAGGTCAAGGGCTGTGATGCTACTCCCTGTGAATCCACGTGTGAGGTTGTGCGCTGTGATGTCACATGTATAATGTGGTTAATCCTCCATTGCTTTTTTAGGACTTTTGCCTTACACAAAACTGTGCATTTTGTGACACTGATAACTTAGGGGTACATTGTGATTTATCTTACATCCCTGCAAGCCTGGTGTCCTCCTCATGCCCAGATAATGAAGAAAATAATTTTATTTGGAATCAGTTGCATTATACAAATCCTTAGTGTCTCATAGGGACTTTGACATTCTTGACATCAGTGCTCGGATGCTTCTTGGGAAGCAGCTGTGCAATTTACAAATGACATTCTTTCATTAATTCCTCAGATATCTAAAATTGAGGGTGATTTGTTAACTAGAGAAACTAAGGTCAACCTATAAGTGATGTAACACAGACACAAAAAATTGGAATGGAATGCTACCCAGTAGAATTCTCATTAATCAAGAAGCAATGGCTCAGGCAGGTCAATTCTTTGTTTTTTGGATGTATAAATAAAATAGGTGCCTGTTAGATAAAATATCTTGAGCAAAGTTTGTGTATAAATGGTTAGGCAATGTTTTGTTAATTTATCAATCTTTAAAGCTTTCTGAAATTGCTAACATTTTGCCTTCACAACATGTTGGTGGGCAAATTATAATTTCCCACAACTCTATTTAGTGTGTTTATTTGGACGAATACCCATAACAGATGCAACATAATACAATGCACCACTTGCAAAATATAATATTATAAATACTGTTGGAGGAGGCATCACAACCTCACAAAAAGACCGGAAAATGTTTTGCTACATCCCTCTTGACATGAAGTCAGAGTCTATTCACTGAATTCAAAGTGGTTGCAAAATTAAAGGAGTTACTTATGCATATAGGGGAAGCTCTACCAAACACATATATATGATATTGAATTGCCATTACCACAAATTCCTGAATCATCTAACCATTTTATTTCTTCAAATGTAACTTCAGTCATTTTTTCCAGCTTTAACAGCTCAAAGCTAACACTTGACAGCTTCTGTCTTCTTCTTTCTATTAGGTTACACATTTCAAGTGGAAGGGGCATCACCTTAGTGTGCTTAAAGGGATGCAAATAGTACTTTGTTAATTCATTGGCAGTCTCCAGAGGATTAAAACTCTTTCTCTCTCTCTCTCTCTCCCGCTCTCTCTCTCACACACACACACCTTTAAAGGTTATTTTCTGTGCCATCTGACCTTACTATGAAGATTGGTGGTGTTCTGCCACTCCCTGAGGAGGCTTTACATTACACAAACAATCCATAGTATTTTTATATGCTACACCCTTTGGTTGGAAAGTAAAACAAAGGAAACTATGGCAAAGTCAAAAAGTCGCACCGGTGGCACTTGGCCACAAGCCTTTTGACTCAGCCAAAGATTGATTTGTTTTGCCAGTCGTTATAAAAAAAGATTGTACAAGATGGCCACAGTTTCAACATGCATGGTGGCCATTTTTTAATAGGTTTTCTTAGTGTATAATAAAAAGAATTATAAGACATCTTGTAATAATTTAAAAGCCAATACGTATGCCCACATTGTATGCATGGGGGATGGCAGTATGGGAGGGCAAGAGGAGGCACAGGGAGATTGGGAAAGTTGAACAAAAGAGCAGCAGGCAGGAAAGGTGGGGAAAACAGCAACATGAAAAAAGTAGTAGCAACTGAAGGGGGAGTAGAGAAAATGGTCTCTCTTGTCCTACAATACAAGGCCTTGACCTTAGCAGTGGAAAGATGCATCATTTCAGCAAAACCAAAATATTATGAAACAGTAGTGCTCCTCTTGGTGAATCAATACACAGGTGGAGACAAGCCATCAAAAGAGAAGTAGAGAGTTGAGATAGACAAGAAAAGCATTGAATCATGAGCAAGGTGAAGGCCTAAAGTCCAATCTCTGTCTTTTGGACACAATATGTCTGCCAACAGACAATAAAGGTTGTCTGTAGGGCAATACCTAAAACCATGGCACGCCACTAGTGCTGGGGCTGGGGCAGAGCCAGCCACATGTCAGGTTTGCATAGCAGTGGAAGAGCCATATCATATACCAGGCCAGGGCGACCGGAGCATAGCCATTCATGCCAGGCTACTTGTGCTGGGAAAGTGCTGGTGAAATTTTAATTTGAAAAAGCTGTGGTGGCGCCATGTGCATGGGAGGTATGCAATGGTGGGGCAGACCCAGTAGCATGGAGGCCAATGGGGCTTGGAAGAGTCAGGGTGGGAGGGACGGCCATTTTACATGCGGAGCCAAACACATGGCAGGCTAAAGGGACAAGGCTCAGCCAGAGAAATGCCAGGTCCCTTGTACTAGGAACCTTCTAGGCAAATGAGACTAGAGTTGAGCCAGCAAAATTACTAACTAGCGAAGATGATAGGCCTCAAGATGGAACCGTATAAGAAAATCATACAATCCCATAATTTTGTCCTCTTTCAACCAATGAGTCAGTCAAATGGCATTTTTTCCTGCAGAGATCAACTGTAATTGTTGACTGTTGGTAATAGGAAGTGGCCTAGTGTAAACTAATTAAGCCCACTCCAATCTTTGGTGAGGGCCCCTTAGTACTTCAATTAGCTTAGTACTCTCAAAAATATTCTGAACCCTTGTGCTAATCTGGCCATAGGGGTGAATGTCCTGTACGGCTGGAATGCAGCCGCCTACTTTTAAGCCTCTGGTGTTAGGAATTCTCGGTGCGTGAGTTGCTCTTTGATTGCACGAAGGAGACATCATTACACTCGGGATTAACCTGGCATTTAGGTTTTGAACAAACTATATTAGTATGAAAACCTGAAACACTCTTAATCAAGCGAAAGAAAAAAAAACATCACTCTTGAGAATAATCTGCCATTTATTTTTGGACCTGTCTATATTACTCTAAAAACCTGAAATAACCCTCCCCCCCCCTTCTGAGTCAAAAAACGTTGTTTAACTGAATATTTACGATCGGAAGGTGCTGCATAAAAGCTGCTGCACACATTTCAAATGGGCTTTATGTGAAATAGGTCTGTAGGTGACAGACCTGCCAGCTTTGAGTGAAATGAACCTATGTGACAGAGGATGAGGATCTGTGGTGGGACAGGGCGTGAAGAAAGGGAGGGGTCCTTGGCCCATTACTGTCTAAGCAACCATGGAGCGGGTGAGGCCGGGAATAGGCGCCATTAATAACCTTAGCGCCCATGGCGAATCATACCCCAAAACACAGGCAAAGGATTTTGAAGCCGCCTCGTATGTCCGTGGAAGGTGAGAGGCCGCTTCTGCATCCCTAATGGGTCGTATGTGCACTGCAGAGCCTCGACACAAGGCCTGGAAACCCACTCTGGGCAGAGGTTTTCCAGCTCACCCTGTGCTCACCTTGTGATATTGGCTCAACCACGTGGAGCGCCCCAATATCGCGCGACACACGGTTCCACCGTGTGATTTGTCAGCTCTGCAAGCAGACAGTGACTCGTGTTCCTCTGCGTGTAGACACAAAGCCGTTATCACCACACGACACACGCAATCCAAGCAGAGAGAGCGAGCTAACACTTGACATTCACGACCGCCTGATTGAACAGATGAATATGGATTTCAATATATATCAAACTTCATAGCGGGAAACAAGCTGGTGAAAAATGAGAAAATTTTAAATGTGTGCATAGCAACGAGAAAACGGCTAGGTTAAAAGCAGCAGTGAAGACCGAAATAATGAAGATATCTTCACTAAGAAATCTCTTCCTTTCTCTTCCTCAGTGTAGAATAAGACTAGTAGAAAACGATCAATAAGGATTTCGAAAATAATTTTCAGTTGTGAAAAACAAATGCATGATTGCACGTTTTGTGAATTAAATCACTATACTGTTTATGTTTTTCAGGTCATTAACTCCTGGGCACAGTGTCGTGGCGAAACTTGAGGCCCTCCCCTGCATAGTACATTGAGGGGCCCCTCCCCGAACTCACTCCGGAGCTCTCAAGCCGGGGTGCTATGATGAGGGGGTTCCTGGAGCTCAGCCCCACCCCCCGCCCCTCTTCCCTCAGCACCACTGGGGCTGTGGGGGGCTTTGTTACGCCGCTGCCTGCGTCAACATGGTTGCAAATATGCAGAAAAGCGCATCAGAACACAAACGGAAGGGATCTTTTGACAAAGACCGAGTAGCAGCACCAGGACAGAGATGCGCCTGACACATAAAAGGGACAAGAACCGCCGCTCAGAGATCATGGCTGGCTCAAAGGGCAGCAGTGTTTGCTGTCCTCGTTCAGAGTTGTGACCACACATGTTCCTCAGGCTCCTGGTCTCCAAGGGGTCATGGGAAGCCTCCTTTAATAGCAAGTGTTTCTGCAACGCTCTCTCCGCTGCTGTCCTAGCTGAAACAATGGGAGCACGTTAAGCCTCCTTTCGCCATGTTGTCGCTTCTCTCTGACATGTAATTCCCTACCAGTAATGCAAGCTAAAGTTGCTTGGGAGGACATTCGAGAAGGGCAGGAGAACACTCCTTGATGAAGAACTAGAGAGACCACGGGTCTGGGCCTCTGGGATATAAGGACATCTATTGGCTCTCCTGGATGGGAGAAGGCAGAGGGATAACATGGGCAGGGTGATTTGTCTCGCTTGGGGCAGACAGAAACAAATCAATCACTCGTCTCGCTCCCACGCATGTGCAGGGTGCCTCTCTGGCTAGGGGTCTCAGCCATGACATGACCAGGGTTTTCCGAACTGATGTTTATTCACCTTTCGAAGCCACTGAGAGCATGCAAGTGCTTGGGCCTCCAACCTGGTTCAAAATATTTGGTCTCCATTAGGCCTACAGCAATAGGGAGGTACCTCCCTTTAAAAATTTGCATGGCTACTGCTTATGCTGCCATCTCCCATTTTTTGCCTGGTTGGCACCATTTTACTCATTTGACAGCATCTCTGCCTCTGACATGTTATATACATTGCTGGGCTTTCTCTGATTAGCCCTCTTTTTAATGCACAGGCACTCAACATCCTGCTTCCTCTTTAGGCTATTCTGTTGTTGTGTGGTTGCCCATATGTCTTAGTCTGAAAAATAATGATAATTTGTGTGCCTATCTCTCACACCTCTTTCTCCATCACCCTGCTAGGCACTATTCCCTAAACAAGGGCATATCTATTGTCACTCATGCACAACATCAGAATGCTTTCCACAGTGGATCATAAATAAAATAAAAATCTGCCAAACACTCACTTCCCCATGTGCTTTGCTGCCCCTTATAGGGTTAGCAAACATAATATAAATGCTACATTACAACACAATGAGAAAATAACTGCAGGGCTCATAGTCAGTCTTGTGCGCCCCCTGCCAGTTGCACTGCACATCTTAGGGCCTGACTCACAGTTCAGCAGATGAGTTACTCTATCACAAACATGAGGAATATACTGTTCGCTGTGTTACAAGTGCATTCTATCCAATGGAACTTGTAATATAGTGGACAGGATATCACTCACACTTATGATGGAGTATACCTTCTGCCAAACTCTAAATCAGGTCCTTAGCGTGGCCTTCAACCCCAACCCAACAAGTTTTCTGTGGAGCATAACATAGTGCAGGTGTGAGCTCAAGCTATTTTTGGTAAACTCTCCACTAATGCATTTTTTCCACTATTGCATAACCTCTGCCAATGTATTATTTCTACTAATGCATTTTCTCAATTGGTGTAGGACAGTGGTTCCCAACCTGTGGTCTGGGGACCCTTGGCGTCTGTGATGCCTCCTCAGGGTGTAAGTGTGATTGCTTAGAAAATTAACTAATATTAACAGATTACCAACGAGTATATAAGTTAAATGTCCAAATGTACAATTGACATTTTTAAAATGCACTGTAAATGTCAAGGAATTTGAAATTGAAGGCTAAAAATTAAATTAGTATCCTCAGATTTATTTGTGGAAGCAGTGCAGGTGCATCAAACAGAGTATAGTACGGACAATGTGTGGCTTCAATTGAATTTAGAAAAGCTCAAAACTTCCTTTTAAAATGAACATTTCTATATTTTTTTATTTGTTTGAAAAATAACATGTGCTTTCATTTGTGTATGTGCTTGATGGAATGCTTGTTTCTGTATTTTTGTGTATTGCTTTATGGTTCAAATCTTCAACAATGTTTAGGCCTGGGGCCACGGCTTCCTGTAATGACTCAGTTGGGGGGGGCATGATAATGAATAATGATTCAGTGAGAGTCCCCGGTTTCCAGTAATGATAAACTGGGGATCCACAGAAGTCAAAAGGTTGGGAACCACTGGTGAAGGATAGTCTCTACTTCCACTTTGGAGTGTGCCACGATATGGGGCTTAACAATTTGGAGAATGTGGAGCTGAAAGAATTTGAGAGTGTATGAGTGTATAAATATGTGATTATAGAGTAAGGTATTTAAGTAAAGACTTCTGATTTTGGATTAAAGACTGACATGAGTTACATTTGTTTGTACCAGCGTTGTTATTTAAGACTGTGTAAGGGTTGTTAAACTCCATTGTGGTTTGGTTCTATTTAATACAGATTGGTGCCAGTGGGTCCTGTAGTACTTTGCCTACTTTTCTGCAGAAAAAAATCCCTTTGCCTCTTCCTCGCTTATGCAAAACAGTGTTAACACAATTGTGGTTAGAAACTTCTCCCACTTTCAGAACAGACCGCCATAACTCCACAGAGATTTTGAATATCGCAGGGAATAGTTTAGGACTGGGAAATACCCCATTCTAAAGGGATACCAGAGAATGTTGAAGATTCAGTCCGGAAATATGTTGTTCTGTATTCTAGAAATTACGTAATCAAATGATTTCTATAGTCTTAAAGCTGGATCTCTCTTTCTAAAGATGTGCCTACGGCAGGTCCATGAAGATGAAAAAGAACTACTCCTTTTGGCTGCCGCTATATTAATTTCTATTTCCCCTAGACTTTAATGTAGCCATATGTAAAATCTGTGCCTGATCCAACATGTGCAATGCATAGCAAAACAGACACTGCACAAGGCTCCCCAATGCGTTGTGAATCTCAACATGTTGTAATCTACATTTGTGGGCTTGCAACACGCCCATCTCACGCCCATCACTTTCATTCGTTTCTTAGCCTGTCTTTCAAAATTCCCTTGGTTTCGTAGGTAAATGCTTTGAGCTTGTCCCGCCTGAAGCTGCTTTGTTACCGCCTTAGAGACTGACCCTGGTATATGGATTATTGCACTATCGACCATATACCTTAATGTGGGTGCATTATTTTTTTCTTGTGCCTTGCCGCTTTGCGCTGCATGGTTGTATGTTGTTTCTTCCTCTTCCTTGTTTTGGGCATGCTGCTGTTTCTTTGTGGTGTCTGCGCACAAAGGCTGCAACCTGGAGGGGGTTCTTTTTAATTTATTTGATTTTTTTAAAAAAAGGTTCATATAGCGCAAACTCTATCAGAGGAGCGCTTTATATGAGGACATGAAGCTTCATATGAGGAGCACTTTACATGGGTAGCACTTAACAAGTTTAGCAGTTGAAAAATATCCAAACTGTAGTATTCAACATAGGAATAACACAGAAATACTCAAAGCGGCTTGTTTGTAATATTTTTCTAGTAGGCCTGAAAATGTATAATGCACTCTGCCCTCTAGGGGCAAAATGTATGGTTACACTGCATTATGTTCTGCCATTCTGTTTTGTGGTTATGCTCTCTAGGGACTGGCTAAATGGTCACATGACCATGTTTCTAACAAATTACATTTTAATAGCAGTGCTCTCTAGGGGCTGTTCTGAGAAGCTGGCCTGGTTTGTAGTGGGTACCAGAGGTATTTACCCCTTATACCAGGTCCAGTGATCCAACTTAGTGAAATGTAGGCAGTGTTTCTAGCAGCTTAGGCTGTCTAGAGGTAGCTGTAGCAGAGCAGCTTAGGCTGAACTAGGAGACATGCAAAGCTCCTGCAATACCACTATAGTTACACAGTACTTATACACAATAAAAGACAATAATCAGTGTTACCAAAAATAAAGGTACATTATTTTAGTGACACAAGGCCAAACATATCTTAGAGGCAATACTCCTACTGGAAGTAAGTATTATACACAATGTATACACCAGTAACCAAAATCAGGTAAGTAAACAGTCATAGAATAGTGCAAACAGTAGAAAATACAATAGATTGCAGTGGGCCTAGGGGCAACACAAACCATATACTAAGAAAGTGGAATGCGAAAGTCGGATTCCCCCCTAGGCAAATGTAATGTGTAGAGGGGCACTGGGAGTGCAAGAAAACACCAAAGGTAAGTAAAATACCTCACCCCAGAGCCCAGGAACACAAGTTTCCTCAGAACACACTACAAGTCGTGATAAAGATTTTTGCAAGAATAAAAGCAAGACTGCAAGCATGGATGGATTCCTGGACCTGAAGACCTGTGGAGAGAGGAGACCAAGTCCAGAAGTCAAAGAAGAGTCCAGGAAGAACAGGAGCCCCTGCCAACCTGGAAGAAGATGCAAAAGTGGATTCTCCGGTTGGAAGAAAAGTACAGAAGAGCACCAAAGAAGATGGCTGTGGGTTCCTGCTTGGTGCAGGAGATGTCCCACGTCATGTAGTTGGATGCAGGCTGTTTGCGTCACTGGATTCTGCCAACAAGCCTTGGTTCAAGCAAGTTTGCGGTTTGCGTCAAAAAGGAGCTACCTGGACCCAGGAGGGACCTGGGGTCTCAGCTCATACCAAGGAGACAAAGGGAGGCTCTCAGCACTTCAGAGAGACCTCCGAAGACCAGGCAGCACCTACGGGAGTCCCAGGACACGGGGACAAAGGAGTTGCAAAGTGCAGTCATTGCAGCACTACAAAGAAATGTCCCACGCCGCCCGAGAACAACTCAGCAAGTTGAGCGTCACAAGAGGGAGTGCTGGGGACCTGGTTTATGCTGTGCGCAAAGGATTCTTGAAAGAAGTGCACAGAAGCCCAAGGAGCTGCAGAAGACGCTATGCACAGGGGTACTGTCACAGCACGGGGAGACAAGTTCTTACCTCCACCAAATTTGGACAGCTGGACCTTTGGACAGTCTGGGTCACTTCAGTCCACCACCTGTATTCCAGGGAGCAAACTCGTCATCAGGAGAGGAGTCCCACAGTACCGATCGTCGTCGCAGAAGGGTGCCTGCAGGAGCAGGGAAGTGACTCTGTCACTCCACGGGAGATTCCTTTGGCTCTTCTGGTGCAGGGTGAAGACTGGCAGTCCTCAGAGCGTACACACCTTGGACACTGTTGCAAATGCTGGCTGGAGCTGAAGCTGCAGGTCACAGGAGTCATCCTGGATACTTTGTTGGAGTTACAGCGGTTCCTGAAGCAGTCTGCGGTTTATCCAATGGTCAGAAGCTGAAGCAGAGGATGCAGAGGAGTCCTGGAGGAGTCTTGCAAACCAAATCTGAGGAAACACCCAGAGGAGAGACCCTAAATAGCCCTGAGTGGGGGATTGGCTACCTACCCAGGAATGCACTCAGAAGGGGTCTCTGACGTCACCTGCTGGCACTGGACACTCAGAGGTCTCCGGAGTGTCCCAACACCTTGGAATCCAAGATGGCTAATGCCAGGGTCACACTGGAGGAGCTCTGGGCAACACCCCTGGGGTGGTGATGGAGAGGGGAGTTGTAACTCCCCTTTCCTTTGTTCAGTTTCGTGCCAGAGCAGGGACTAGGTGTTCCTGAACCGGTGTAGACTGGCTTATGCAAGGAGGGCACCATACACTAGGGACTAATAAGGGGGTTCCAGTGTGCCAATCAGAATTGGAATCTAGAGTCACTAAACTCTAGTGACAAATTTGGTAAGTAGAGAGAGCATAATCACTGGAGTTCTGGTTAGCAGAACTTCAGTGACACAGTTAAGCATACTGACAACACACATAGGCCACAACCTATGAGCACTGGGGTCCTGGCTAGCAGGATCTCAGTGAGACAGGCAAAACACACTGACAAATTGGGTTTTATACTGGGGTCCTGGCTAGCAAGATCCCAATGAGACAGTAAAAACCCACTGACAAACACTCACAAGCAGGCCAAAAATAGGGGTAACCATGCTAGAAAGAGGCTACTTTCTCACACTTGAGTACCACTTAACAAGTGTAGCAGTTGAAAAATATACAAACTGGAGCATTTAACACAGGAACAACACAGAAATACTCCAAGCGGCTCTCCCGGCACAGCTGGGAAAGGGGGACAGCAAAAAAATTGGCTGTCTCGCCAGTCAGTGTCTGTTTAAGTTCTCTCATAGCTGTAACTTTTGTTTTACAGCTGGGAGTAGTTTGTGTTTTAAGGGCCTTGTTTGTAATGTTATTCTAATAGGCCTGAAAATGTATAACACACTATGCCCTCTAGAGGCTAAATGTATGGTTACAATGCATTATGTTCTGCCATTCTGTTTTCATGTGGTTATGTTCTCTAGGGACTGGCTAAATGGTCACATGACCATGTTTCTAACAAATTGAATTTTTATAGTGGTGCTCTCTAGGGGCTGTTCTGAGCATCACAGTCAAGATACTACAATATTCGCTGCACTCGGAAACTTGCCCCATAATACTTTGCGGGTCATTCCTTTTACACAACATTCTTGCCTATAACTCACAGCACAATGTGCTCTTTCTGTCTAGGTCATCTCTCGGTCCCCACAGTAGGGGGGGGCGGCAAAATAATAATATAAAAAATATAATAGATAATGGCAATAATTTAATTTTGTCCTGCAAATAGAGGAAGAAGGTAAATGGAGATGCTTTAGTTGTATGCAGAGCCACTGGACTTATATGGTAGAGAGGACCAAATTATGCATCAGGGTTGACAAATTTATGTGGCAAGATAAGTCCAGTTATGCTTTTACAATGCCAATAGCTATAACTGAAGCAAATGCGAGACCTAGTGCATTGCAAATGCTTGTTTTACATGATGAATGAACTTTTCAGAAATATTTCATAAAGGTTTAAGAAATAGAATCTTTTTAAACATACAATTATTCTAATAGCAGGGGCTGTGGAACGTAAATGGCCACTACGGGGCAGTAACATAAATTGAGAATACATGTATGGATCATAAAAATAAAAAAAAATGTAGTAATGTTTTTTCTAAACTGTGAGAGTATATTGCATGTTGCTCATATCGCCACTGGCGGAGAACACATACGCTTCAAAGTAAATTATAGCTCACTGCAATTACTTGGTACAATTCTAGGGGTTGATTTTTGTCACGCATTCTGTCAGTTAAACAGATGTGCAAAATTGCATATATTTTAATGACATTTTGTGAGGTTGCATAAAAATGTTGTGAATCTTTGTGAAATTACGATACCACTGCAAAATTTGATTTGTTAGTATCTTACATTATTTTCGTTTTTTTACGTGAGTGCCCACTTCGTGTCAAAAGATTCGGGCAAGAGACTAGTTAAAGCAGAAAATGTATCTGTAAGACATTTTCTCCGAAATTAGTCTCTCACATGAAACAATATGTGAAATAGAGAAATGTAAAATTTCTAGCAGTTTCACGAATTTTGCATAAAGTCACATTCAGGAATGTTAATTTTTGCAGGAGCAATTACAATTTTGCCCTGAAATAGACAGATTGACATGAAACAGCATACAAACGAGTTTGGCAGTGGAACAGAATGGCCACCCTTTTCTAGAGATAACTTAATTTGAATTCTCTGGATTAAACGTCAATACTTGCTCCCCCAGGGATAAAAACACAGCTTTTCTCACCAGCTGGTACTTACAGAAGCTACGACTGGTGTTCAGTCTAGTCCAGTCTGCCTTCACATCAATATTTGATGTTCCCTAAATACACTTTTAGGGGCCTTTATAGCAATCAAGAGAGGCAGGTAAGTGCAGGATCACAGAATGGATGAGTTAATGCACAACAGGCCATATGTGTTCGCTGCACAGGCTCCAAGGGACCCAGTTACAGACAGGTACCAAATCCTAGTCCAGCGGTCATTTTGGCAGCTGGAGCCCAGGGTCGTCGGAAGGTGAAGCCTTATACTGAATGCCAAACAACGTTTTAGCTGCTCCTGACTTCCAATGGGTAAAGTAATCTGGATGTCAAGGCCGTTCTTTGAGGGAGATGTGGATGTGTCGCATCACAGCAGGTCAACACAAGATTGAACTTAAAATGAAGCGTAAACGTCTAGTCAGTGTTGTTATATTCTAAAAAGAATATGATTTTTTTCACAATGGTGAGTGCAGTAAGGGTAATTAGGCTAAGTGTAATAACCAGGACCCTTTTGAAGCTTTAACCCTTGACCTCAGATTCTGGTGACGTTTGGAAACTTTCCCTTTATGTTTGTGTTTATTTTTTATACCACTCATCAGTGCTAGAAATAAATCAACCCTTAAAGGTGCACAACACCACATGAAGCAGAATAATATAGGCTGCACTGCTCCAGGTCCCGCGTTTTGATTTCCTGTAGGTATATGGGCCATGTGGCTATAGGAAGCTATCAGGTGCATGCCTATAGTTTTTCACCGATGGCTAAACTTGGCTCCTGAACGGGAGCAATTTACCAGCTGCCACTCAGGGATAAAAGGGATAAAGTACTGCAGGTAACAGCTGCACACCGATGACTGCCTGCGGCGGGGGAGGACTTCTACTACGTGCATTCCCATTGGTCACCTAATGCTGCTCAGAACTCTGAACCACAAAGGGATAATTTCCCCCTAGTATGGCGGACCCCTAAAGTTACCCTTTCTTCTGTTTCTAATCTTCTCAAGCTTCACTTGAAGACAGTGAATGAGTTCCAGTAGGGTTGTTAATACTTTTTTTATTATTGTTTCATAAAGCATAAACTCCACCCAGTTGGGTTTAGAGTGCTGTACAGAAGAGGATGTGAGAACGCCAGGCATGAGTCAACCTTGCATTGTCTGGTGATGTAACTGCAAAATTACTTACAGCGCTGTGTCAATCAGACAGTAACAGAGGATTACAGTACGAAGAATGTAAAGATAATAGGGGATGCATAAAAGCGTAAAGGAATAACTATGTAATCAACAAACAACATAAAATAGGAGCATTGCCCAAGGTAAAAATGTACAAATCAGTTAGCATATACGATCTTTGTTATACAAGTACTAGGCTTATGGGTCCCAGGATCACATTCTCTGGTACCTCACAATAAGGATGCTAAATCTCAGACAGGCTTAGGCCCTGATTTATACTTTTTTTGTGCCACATTACTGGCATTTTTTGATGCAAAAGCTGCACAATTTTATTTTGTAAGCTTGCGCCGATTTTGCGTCAATAAATGACGATAATGAGGTGCAAAACAAGTAGAAATCAGCGCCTAAGAATACTCAAAGAAAGTAGACTCCAACATTTGTACATACCCCTGAACGAAGGTATTTGGCTCACCACAGGCTGGTTGTGTCTTTGTCCTTGACATCTCACGAGTGTAGGGCGGCAACCAGTCTTGTCACTGACGCATGAACATAGCTTCCTGGTTCTTACTGCGTCAAGGGCCCTCTGAGGTTTATGAAGGTTCTTCTATTGCCAGAGCTTCAGTTAGAAGGACTGGATCTTGGCAGTGATGATAGGCTCTTCAGAGCAGTATTCTTGAGAGAGGCAGTCAGTCTCTCCACCTTTCATTGGAGAGCATACAGACATGGTGGGTTCCTATCTTGGTTTGGACTCTTTACAGTGGCACAAGGTCTCAGGTGGGAAGAAGGTCGGTTTCTATCCTCAGCTTTGGGTCCAGTATACAGCACAAAAGAAGACAGTGCAGCTAAGAAGAACGTCCAATACAAAAGGCAATATTGTTCAAATATTTTTTGGGACTAGTTAGAACACAGTGGATCCCTTTCAGCATACTGTTTTTTAGATATTGAAGATTTGTTGCTGTTAACAAATCAAAAGCTGGTTGCTTCATGGATCAAAGCCTGGGAGGACGAGGTATGTTGCATTATCATTTGTCAGGCAGGGCTAGAAGTGTCTGGAGAAGGTTCTGAATTCTTCAATGACAACATGTTAATCAGCACAGTGGTGATCTAGTTCACTCAAAGTGGCACACTTCTTAAAACAGGTATATGCTAAGGTCTATGTGAGGAATGTGAATTGGATCCCAGGTAAATTATCCTATTCATAATACTGGGAACGTGTGAACAGGGCCTGAGTGGCAAGGAATGGAGGTGCTGCATATAAGACGTGAATTGGGGATAAAGGATCTAAGACTGTGAGATTGTTTAGTCTTCTGAATCTCTGAATCACTAGTTCGTCTTTAACACTTGGGGATCACAGATATACACAGAACACCTCTTTAGTTGTCCTGACCCCTCACTAATACACACTTATATACCACACACTCCATGCATTGCCCAACATAATGGACGTCAGATGGCAAAAGAGTCAAGCACTTACTAGTATTTGGTTGCTCAGGTAGAAAGACCTCTGCATCACAATATCACTTCCAGGACCACCAGGCTTTTGTTAACACATTTCCACTCTGGCGGGACAGTGGCCACCCTACTGCAGGAGAAGATACACTTTTGGTGTGGCTCTTCTCTTAACTCTGTAAACAAGGGGAGCTGCTAGTGAGTGCCAGTCATAAAAACACAGTGTGGCACCAGAACACCGATGTCAAAATATCAAAATTTGGATATTGACTATAGAAAATATCGCCTCATTGGAAGTAGTATTAAAAAATCTACACCCAATGAGACAATATTTTTAAATGATATTTAGAGCACAATATTTATCTCAGAAGCTATTTTGTATGAGATAATATTCATACCCAGAAACACACAGCACTACACTGCTGACTGCGATATGTCTGATAATAGCGAAAAACGCAGTGCTGGTCAGAATGTTGTTTCCAGATGATCACAAATGCCAACATAAAAACCGATGATTGTGTTCATTACAGAACACAGGAAACACTAACCGAAGGAGAGCACAGGATATGTGCCATTGACTTATTTGTACATGGGCAGCTTTATATGACATATTGCAAGCCATTCAAATGTACTGACAGCTAAAGTTATACTTTAAGGACTCAGGATTCCATTCTTCCACGACGTGGTCCTGGCACTTACTGTCTCTCCTCCAGGTGCACTTCAGGGGCACAGTGTCGGTCAAACAGTGTTCTCAGTGACCGATATTGAGATTACATTTACAGGGTTAACAGAACATTCCAGCCACACATTGCACCCGTACCTTTCTGCTGTAAGGTGAAAATGTGCCACACCCTGGTTTTCCTACTGGAACCTGCGCAGTCCATTTTCCTGCTATGATATTTATGGGCTAGACCATACACTTAGGGTCTGCTGCAGGCCATGCACACTGGAATCGCCAATTACTTCCGTATTTAGGGATGCCATGTTGGGTGCAGTGACGACAATACAACACAACTTAGCAAATTATTTTGAACTATTGTACAACTCTGATAACAGAACTTGGAGTTCTACTCTTTCTGGCTTCACATGCTGTCATAGCTTTCTGTACAGTGCTCAACCTCTTGGGTGCATTTTTCCTAAGTCTAAAGAGGTCTGTACCATAACTACTGATAAAAAACGAAATAGTGAACCAGTTTGATTAATATTGTCCACATGCAGGGTACTGATCTTTGATCTTAATGGAAGAAGGACTTCTATAATTTAGCCCCTTGTCTTTTCCTTTTTACTGTCAAGCAACAGTACAGTACTTGTAACCAATAAGTCACAATCTAACTTGTGTATTAGATCAAAGACACAGGTACTACCCGTGAGAGTTAGTGTATCATGTCCTGTACCTCTTCACCATCTGCGGTGCAAAGGGACAACTGCTCAACAATTTCATCTTAACAGTTTCCCCCAGGGCACTAGACACTGGAAGCAGTCCAGAACCTTACAGGCAGTAAAACCGATGACCCAAGACACTGGTAAAAAACAAGGTCTCCATTTTCATTGACACTGTGGGTTTAGGTTGTACCACATTCATGGCTGCACAGTTGGGCCGCGGTTCAGAGGAGTTTTAGAGTACCTATAGCAAAACCTACCTAGAAGCTCCATCTTTTTGTGCCGCACCACCATGCCTTAAACAGTGTTAAGTTGCTGTTATCTTCCATTGGTTAGTTTCCCCGATTCCAAGGCAGAGCTAAAATGCTCAAGCCGTAGCCGGTCATCCTTATCTATCACAGATTTTCACAATCACTAGCCAGTCAACACTCTTCACTCTTCATCCTTACATCACACAACTCTAGAGCCCTTCAAAGTCTACAAACTGCACATCTTTAACTTTGTACCATGCACACCAATGATGAGTTCCTATAGTCACTGGCACTACTCATTCTGTCTTTTTTTCTGTAATTGAACCTGGCATTCCACATTCCTACCTTCATGCTGTCATTGCGGTGGTCCATTTGTGCCTTGCATTTTGCTCACCGCCACCACCTCACTCTTAAAGTCATTTTTATGTTCAAGAGCTCCACTATCCCCACTGCCCCCACTCTTTTAACCTTTTCTGTCCACAGGGAGGTAGGAGGTTCTAGAGTCATTGGCAGCCAGTATTACACCTTTTAATGTTTATTAACTCTTCCGTCTCCATATTTTGCCTTTGTCGCTCACCATACAGAAATATAGCTTCTAGAACAAGTGCTTTTTTGATTGGTATTGAAATTCTTCTTCTTTTCCATTTTGTTCAGTGGACAGATCTGTTTTCGTATTCTTGGTATTTGATCTTAATTATTATCTTTTCTCATTACTTCTTGCCTTCTTCAATGGCCATTTAAAAAAATAAAATACAATCATTAACTCACTTCCAGTAAACCTACTCATAACATCTGATTTTTGAGAGATGTATAAAAGCCCAAACCGTTGCAGTGCCATCTTAAAAATGTTGGGGGTATTGGGACAAGAAATATTGTGGTGGCTCCTGTTTGACACAACTTTGAATTGTATTATTCTGTCTTGCTAATTCAAGCCGTACGTTGCCTAACAATATTGAATGATATGTTAAATGTTAAAATACACAAACACATAGAAGTGAGATAGGGAGAAATGTCACCTTCTCCCGGGGCTCCTTGGAAGGTGGGGACCCTGGGCAGCTGTCTACTGTGCCAGTTCCTTAAAACATCTCTGAGCCCAGAAGACCTGTCTGGTCTGGCAGGTTTTTGGATTACATCAAAGCCTAGTGCTCTCTAACGTTGTGCAGTGTCCTTAACTGGAGACAAAATAAGTGGAGGGGTCAAAGTTTTTTAAGAGCTGAGACCTCTGCCAGTGCTACTGAGTAACAAGGCTGCTTGGCCTTGATTCCACCTCAGACCTCTTTCTTTGAATTCTTGACACTGTATCGCACTGTTGGAGGCTCTTTTTCATCCCCACCATTTCTCTTTGGCACTGCTTTCCTGTCTTTCCCTTTACTGCTCCCTTTTGTTCTTTGTCTGGCTCTAGTTCAATATCTGATGAAGCCAAGTTAGCCCTCGTCCACAGAAATCAGTGCGGGTTCCAGGGGCGGCTCCTCCATTAGGGGGAGGAGTTTTGCCCCCCGCCAGCAGCTGCAAACCTTTTACCAAAAAAAAACAAAAAAACTATGAGGTGTATTTATAGGCCCCTAGCGCCACATCAGCGTCATTTTTCGTGACGCTCCTGTGGTTCTAAGCACTATGTCATATTTACAAGGTGGCATTAAGCCACTTTTTGTGTCTTAACGTCTTCTTGTAAACACGGCCCCTTCCCACGCAGCACTGTGCGTGGAAGGGGCATGCAATGGGTGTTGCTTTGGGCGTGCTACAGCAACATCCATTGCATTTTGACGCTGCCTCAGATTAATGAAATTTCATAAACCTGAGGCAGCGCCAAAATCTAACACCACCCCCAGGGGTGGCGTCAGCAGGGCGCAACGAGGAGGAATACTTTTATTCTTCCTCATTTTTTGCTTTTTCTATGCATGCTGCATTGTACAGCATGCATAGAAAGAGTAAAATGCCAGGAATGTTTGTTTATGTGCTGGAAGGTGTCCCTGCCTGCACATAAACAATCATTTGAAAATTACACTTTGGCACTTTGGTGTGTGCTGCATTGTGCAGCACACACAGAAGTGCCAAAATGCCACTGGTGATTGTTTATGTGCAGGGAGGGACAACCTTCCAGCACATAAACAATCACATCCCTTAATGCAGACATCCTTGCACGATGATGCAAGGATGCCTGAGTTGGCTCTGGCAGCTAAATTTAGCGCCAGCGCAGGGGACAACTTAGGGGTGTGCTGTATTCACTTAAATATGGCGCAACCCTGCGTTTCTAAAGTGATGCATCGTGGCGCTGCCAATTTTGGCGCAGCAATGCGCTGCGCCACTTTTCCATAAATCTGGCCCTATGTTTACTATCATTTTGTTTTGTAAAAGGGGCGAGCCACATGCTGTGATGTGCACTGAGGGGGACTGCTCACTCTCGGGCCAGCCAAACACACATGCGCAGTAGGGTCTCTCCAGCCCGGCAACCATAGGCTCCCAGTGCCCACCTCCTGCAATCTCTGGCACAAGTTAAAAAGTGTTTAGGCATCTCCTAGGATGCTGTGTTCCCTGCCTTGTGCTTCTCAACCTCCTTCAAGCACTTGACCAAGCCTTAGGTCAGCGCTTAGTGCTACTCACCATATTATTATTAAATATATAAATAAATACCTTATGGAATGAGCAGTAGTATAATTCTATTTGTATGTGCTCCTATCAGTGATATGTCTCTATAGCTTTCCCAGGCTTCCTAGCATTCTGCTGTCTGACACGTCATAGGATGCTCCGCTTAGGGAACGACACTTTCTATTTGGTGTGTGATGGTAATGGACAATAACATAAATGGTCATGTTACATTGCGGCGTGACAATGTTTTATTATGAAGGGTGATAGAATATGCTTCTAGTATAGGCGTGTAGACGAGGCGTGGCCAGGGGGATTTTCTTAGGAATCTCGTGTGTTGGTTGAATGTCTTTGGCCCAGCCAGAAGGGTAGCAAGGTGTTGCTAACTAGATGCAGGGTATGAGCGGTCATGCAAATGTGTGTGCTGCTTTATCTAGAGTGTTCTGTTGCATTTGCAATGTGGATATTTCCTCAGTGTCCACGATCTTTCCATTCTGATTACAATTTATAGTATTCTATATTATTATACTTTATAGCCCCCAGCAATTTTGATATATTACACCTGCAGTGCCTCATTTCTTTTAATATCTAGCTCTAGATGATTACTTCTTTTAATGCTGCAGAATATTCTGTTATTCTTTCGACGATTCCATTAATACATATTCTATTGATTCATCTCTCTCTCTCATTTAAGGCAGCTCCAGCCTTTTTATCTTTTGATTTCCTCCTTTTTCCCTTTGCTGGGCTGTATATTTTCTGCTGACCACCACCGCGCACCGGTGGGCTTTACAGCAGTTTTTTAATCGGAGAGACAACTGGCAATGCAGTCGCCTTTTCTTTTGATGCTGCCAGAGCACGAATCAACAAGCCTAGAATCCTTGAAAAGCGCCGGACTTTCCACTGCAGCACAGCTTTTATTCTGAAAGCAAAACAATCACATTAATGAACAATACC
The DNA here is from genome assembly GCF_031143425.1 of Pleurodeles waltl. NCBI lineage: Eukaryota > Metazoa > Chordata > Amphibia > Caudata > Salamandridae > Pleurodeles > Pleurodeles waltl. Next base: position 46,350,238 of record NC_090437.1, read on the forward strand.
TTCTAGCAGAAAATTCCCTTTTGTAATAACCAGATGAATGTAACACTTTTGTTGTCGAATATCTGCAGAGAAATGGAAACAGTTGGCTGTGTCAATTAGTGGGAAGTCTGAGGAAATAATGCTCTGGCTAATGCTTCATTGCTCACCACCGAACTGGACAAACGTGCCGAATTCAAAGCTGTAGATTTGTATTTCTTGCACTGATTGAATCCATTGGAACTGACTGCCCCACATCACAGTTCCATTGGCACAGTCATTTTCCTCTGTGCACATTTACTTCATTTACTCTCCTCAGACTAGATGCTGCGGAATCTGCACATGGTCACTTAAACCACAGGTAGGAAATCTGCAAGTATTGCAGATTTTTCACATTCATAGAGGGAGTGTTAGGGTGGGAAGCATGAGTATCCTCAAAGTGGGGGCAGTAACATCATACCTTACATGGTTAACAGCTGAAGTATTGAAGGCGGCCATAGCCGGGTTAGAAAATCACAGTGGCAGGCAGGCATGAGGTTATTAATTGAACTGATATGTATTGAAATCTTTGCAACATTCGATAACCTGCTTCCTCTGCAGGAATATCAATGGCAAAGTATTCTTATTCGGGCTTATCGTCATTATTCTCCATGTATATTTTCCTAACTCAACACGTATCTTAATCTGTAGATGCAGTCTAACTGTATACCATTATGCATATAATGTGTCTATATTTACTTTATGAAAACACTCAATCAGGCAGACAGTGAGACCGGGCAAAAACCTGAATCAACTTAATATTTACGGAAAATGGTTTGCTCCTGTAAATTCTGCAGGATGCACTTACAATGATCGAGAACACGGTCACCGTTTCGGAGGCTGACAATGATCTACCTATCGTGGGATACTTGATATTTTATTCAGTTTTAACTTTAATTTTGATGGAGAATCACATATACAGTAAGAAATCAAGTTTATAATTTAGTCCATATAAACATTACATTTAAATACATCATTTAGAGCCAGTCCGAGCATCAACAACTTCATAGCTAAAAATACCTTTAACAAAATTCTTAAGAAACATACTAGTGACAACAATACTAAATGATTACTTAGGGTAAAAAGAATAACCGAGCAGCTTCAAACGACATACAAATGGAACACAACAATAGACGTAAAAACAATCTTCTTAGTTTCAGTTTTTTGGGACATATAAGAACTTGAGACAGCAGTTATTCTCACATTCAAATCCTGATAATTGTATAGAACAGGAAGGCCTAAGATAGTATATGCTTATGTTGAGGATTTGAGACAAATGTAAATAACTACTAACACCCGACATAGTTTTCAATCTCCCCAGCAGCATTAATGATTTCTGCCCTCCCTATGTCAAGTCTTCTTCAGCCAAGTTCAGGAGTATGCTTCCTTTTAGGCAGAAGTTGTTAATCCCCCAAACAAAGAGAAAGAAATCTGATTCACAGAAAATGTCATACTTTGGGGCCAAAATAAGTAGCTCTAGCCTATATTTTTTGGCCAAAACCGAGTTGCTATCCACCAGTTCCCAAAAAAGAACCTCCAACTGATACATAATCCTTCTTATACATGTTTCAAAATTAGGGGAAACCATATGTCTCGGCAGTAGCATGTAATGATGAAAGCCCAAACTCCAACTTCAGAGCCTGGATCACCATACACTTGGGCAACCCAAATACTTTCTTAAAGAGCCTCCCCTCACATCTGTCGTAATATCAGAAGAATCCAAAGGAGTTATAGGACATCTGTGCAGAACAATGGGAACCGTTTAGTCATGTACACCCATTTTAGTGGTGCTACACAAGTCCCACCATACTGACTGTGAAATCTATTTAAATGTCCCACCAACATCAAGACATTACTGGCAATGGCTTCCTTATGGATTTTTTCTGCAAAACATCAGTTGAATGCAACTCCTAACTACCTATATTCGTTGATAGTGGTCAAATGATTACCACCTAGGAAGCATGTAGACTTTCCCTACGTTTTCGAAAGATAAGGGCCTGATTTTTTGCTGGGTCAATTGTCAATCTATTAATACTGCAATGATCAATCAATAAATACACTTGGCGTTGTAAGCCTGACGTGGTTCTATCCTGGACCAGAGGTTCATCAGCATATAGGAGAATGTTAATACATTTTGAGCCCACCATCAGAGGACAACTCTGAGGGTATAAAGATCTCCAGGAGGTCATGCAGAAGTCAGGAGAAAAGCAAGGGGGCATATCGACATCCCTGAGTTAATCCAATTCCAATTTAAACTCTCAATGATAATGCACATTTTCTGGTTTTATCATGGTTCAAATGGAGTGAAACTGGCTAACAGACCCTCTGGGATTCTCAGGGTTCCAATTTATACTACAACAGACCACTGTCAACAGAATCAAAAGCCGCTCAGAAGTCAAAGCCTACAAAGTTCTTCCATCTGCTATCACTGATTTTCTGGTCTAACACCAAAAAGCAAAAAATATGGCGATTCTTTGTTCAAACATGTCCCGCTCCAAGTGATTTATTAATTTCCTTGCACAAGATGAAATAAAAGGACACAATCAAAGGTCTTACTCTTAGTGTGAAAAAGGAAACGGGCAATATGAATTTGGGTCGTTTCTGGAGCCTAAATGAAACATCTGTTGTGTATGGGAGCCTAACAAAGAAGGGGGGTAATACACTGTTAAAGGAGCTTTTTTAACAAACGTATATGGCAACCCCTTCCTCCCCCACTCGCCCCCGATCAGGGGTTCTGCTTTCTTTAATGTCATTACTACGTTAACTATTTGGCCCACCGAAATCCTTTTTAACAAATCGTCCTGTCACCACTAATTAGCTACTCGTAGGGTCTTTGAATAATTGCACCAGACGGTGTCCCACACATAAACGACATAGATGAACGTTGATAAGACAGCTCAGTGGTATATTTCATCCACTGCAGATATCTTGGTGTAACCTGAAGCTCCAAGGTTCTAAACCGGTTGGTCCACTTAGACGTTCATCCTTGCAAATTGAATAAAATTAGAACCCTTAACATGGGTAGTATTTAACATCAATATTAGTGCCTAGAGTCCAGGCATATGGTAGAGTCTGGTTGTAAAGGAAGCAATTATTATTTAATATTATTTACAATCTTTCCTGTGCCTACTGCTATTCCCCTAGACCACATGTTCCCGTTTTGTATTTTTTATTGCAAATAACGGTTCCTATTAGCAATTATGCATTGTTTAAGCCAAGGCTGAAAACTTCAACCATCCATTGATTAGCTTTTTTAATCACTATGAACCTATTTATTATTATTAGTTGAGGTAGGTACAACACGGCATTTGGATGGAAATACGTGAACACTTGATGAAGCAGAAATGAAGGTTTTACATTTATTAACGCATAAATGTAGTGCTGACATAATCATGTGTGACATTAACCGAACTAATAAAGATTGTACGGGGACAAAATGTGCCCTCAGAGTAGTTTGCCAACATTTATATGCGTGCTTTATATAACGTGGTGTATTAGAATTGCACTAATCCGACATAATCATAAACGTATGCTACGATTTGCTTGTTTGAAATGTTTTTTAGCTTAGCATTACTTTAGCGGAGGCTTTGGCTTAGTTGCCTGGTCTCACGGTTTAGATGTTCGTATTTTTCCAATGTGCTATTACACGTGTATTTCTGCTTGAAGCTGTACTTTTCCACAGAAGCTGTTCACATGCTTATCTTAAAGTTAGTGCCAGCATGGCATATTTTCTCTTTAATTCAAGGTCGACTTGCAGGTGCGGACAATGGAGGCTCTGAGAGTAAGCTAATCGAGAGACAATGTTGCAATTTGCGTACCCATCTCCAAGGATAATGTATGCTTAAGTAAAAGCTTGAGAACTGTCGTTTTTGATTGGTCAATTTGAAGCTAACCTATGAACCCTCCAATGGAGACCCTACTGGACTTGAACTGTTGTCTATAAAACCCAGGTGCACGAGAAGAAGGTAGCCATTACCAGCTCGATACCCGACATTTTGCAGACTTCGTAGCTATTATGGCCCACTTTGCTGCGACGCCATTTTGAGAGACTTTGATGCTTTCTCTAGTCGAGAGAAAGAGACTTTAATGATTCTTGCCCTAGAGACTTTAACTTTGATTTGTCCCTTTGCATGAAGTAGTAGTTTTACCTTGCCGCCGTGAGGCAATTGCCCCGTTCGCCCTTGCCCTTTTGCCCCGTCCCATGCTGATCGAGAAACGGTACCTGTGAGACGAAGACTTCATTGATTGCTGATCGGAATTGGTAATTATGAAAGGAAATTGTAAAATTGCATTGTGTTTCTTTTAGGTAACCAACTGCTGATTTTGATAAGGACCCTAGCTAGGAGTTTTCTAAATTAATGTTGCTAAATTGTTTTGCATGAAGTCCCACATGCCGATGCTAATTTGAGGTTAGATGAGGATTCCATATGTCGCACGATGCAATTTGAGGTCTTGTTATGCTGACTAAATGTACGCCATTAGCCCATTACAGATTATCGTATTAGTGCTTTGCATTGCCACTATCGAATGCCTTGTGATTCAAATGCTACATAGATTACACTTGTTTCGACGATATGGACAGCTATTAATGTTCATTTATGTTTATCATTTGGTGTTGAGACACATTTATATTGTGCTAGCTTTGTTAATATAGGGAAATAAATTCACTAACTTTGCAATAAACTGGTGTGGTTATTCCTGGCTGAAAGGTCAGGGTTCGCCAAAATGTATTCTGGATTAATTGTTAAGTGTTATGTTGTTCAAGGTGTTGCTTATGTTCGTTATTGATTATCGATTTGAGGTGATTGATCGATTAAGAGTACAGAGAGTTCCCACTAAGTCAAAAGATTCATCGACCTAAAGAGCGTCCGAACGCAGGTAAATTGTTACCACGTTCCGCTCTATCAGTAGATGGTAGCAGAGGACGGTTACGTCTTTTGGGACCCTGTACTAGTAGAGTACATGGTGTCGAATTAACGGTTACGCATTTTTTGAGACCCCACTCGAGAAGTTGAATTAGATTTTTCTTGGGTAAAACAGATTGACAGAATGATGATGGGCTAGGTTCACCACGACTTTCCCAGGATCTCGAAGCTTGCGAATGGAGAGAAAGGAGATGTGGAAACAGCGTTGGCAGTACTAGTGATGGTATGAGTGAAGTTAGGGTTTTGCGCTTGCACAGCTTATTGCCGCAGGGTGTGTAAAAAGGTTGCGAGGATTTTCTTTTTAAGGATAGCGGAGGTGCGACTCCGAGTGTAGAAGTAGAGAAGTCGTCGAACTTCATAGAGATATCGGAGGTGCGGCTCCGAGTGTGAGAGTAGGGAAGTCGTCGAACTTCATGTGCGTCTGGCGCTTTGTGCATAAAAAGGTCCACGTGGTTGTTGTTGTTGAGACGGGCCCTGCGAGGTCAAGAGACTCCGGAGTATGTTGATCCATGTTGTGGTCTGGGCGGTTTAGTAGGTTGATCGGGCGTGGTCAACGAGTCGGGTACGTGTGTTAGGGAGTGATAGAAACTTCGACTTCGGGCTTTGACAAGATTCTAAGTGCACTAGAACAGATCATTGACAAGTTGAGAGTAGGTCTGCGGGTCAGATTTGCTTGCGAATGTGGGGACTGAGAAAGACGGAATAGCGGCCAGAGGCTAGTGAAAAGTCCCGAGGCTAGTGAAAAGTCCCTAAGGTCCTGAAGCGATTATGTTACCCTTCCTGTAGTAAACCGACAGATCTGTTTTAGTTTTGGTAGCTCGCGATATATGCAAGAAGTTGTTACGGGAGGAACTGAGTGAAGGAGGATTAGCCGCGAGGCTTTGTCAGCCGCAGTGTGTGTGAGTGTGACGTCACTAGGAGCCGCGCTGGGATAGGTTGGTTGGAGAGAAGGGTCGCGCACGGATTGGACGCAGTCCGTGGGACTCGATTGGAAGGGGAAAGGCAAGTGAAGAGTATTCCGGGAATTAAAGTCACCTATTGATTACAAATTTTGTGGAATAAAAGTGAGCTATTGAGTATAAACTTTGGAAAATAAAAGACGAGAAGATGAAATTCCTTAAAGCATTCAGAAGCGCGATGAAGGGGGAGTCTTACATTAAAGCGAGTGTAGGAGAGGAGACGCCGCCCGAGGGTACACCAGCTTACATTGTAATGGAGGAAAAAGGGGTAGCTCCGTGTCTTTGGCTAAAGCAATGGCACAAACTGACAGAGAAACATGGGAGCGTAGCATTCCCGATACATGGGACATTCAATATAAGGATCCTAGAGAATTTGAGATTCACGATGTATGACATGAAGGTGCCTCCAAGGCCAGCACAGTTTGAGGCTCTAGCAATTTGGGAATTAATGGCTAGACAGCAACAGAAGAACAAGTTTGAAACAAGGATGAGGAAGGTAGAAAAGACACTAGCGGATGCTAGGTGGGATAATGCGCAGAAGGTGTGGAGGTCAGATATATTGCAGGGAATAAAATTGTTTCCCGCAATTACTAAGGAGGAAGAGGAGACAGGTAAGAAAGCTACCTGTAAGACAGACAGGAAGTGTTCCAAGGATAGAGAGGACGAGGAAAAGTTGAGAAGAGAAGAGGAGTTAGAGGATGAGGAGCTGATAATGCAATTGCTGAACGACCGTCCACCACCTTATGCAGAGAATGGACAAGGTCCAAGTACCAGTTCTGCCCCTCCGGCATCGGTACAGAACAGTGAAACGCAGAGTTCAGGAGCACCATCGGGATCTAAGGATCCGAGTCTACTGCTCACCCCGCAGATACCGCAGGTTAGGAGAATATATCCAGATGTGCCCGTGTTGAAACCAGCAGAAAATTATCAGCCGCAGATGCCAGGGTACTACAGCAGTGACAACAGTGGAGGGATGATTATAGACCCAACCGTAAGGGGCGTACAGAATGGTTACAACCCAACAATGGCACAAGCTGAATCAACTCAGTTTATGATGCCTCAAAAGCAGATGCAGGGAGGAAACGCGTATGCTCAAATGACGGGGAGTCAGATGGGCATGCCGGCAATGATGACCCATGGTGTGGGAATGAACATGCCACAGAACATGGGGAATGGACAGAATCCAGATGCAATATCACTGCCCATTACCGTAGGTCCAGCGGTACCTCTGTATAGTCAGCCCAACTTAGGTATGAGCAGTCAGGGACCAATGCTGAAGAATGGGACAGAAAGAAGGTGCATAGAAAACACTCCAGGGATAACTCCGATAGCGGCTCAGCCAACTGGGTCTGGGTCCCTGATGGAGTTTAGTCCCATATGTGCTCAGTCAACACTGGTGAGGTCGAGCCCCCCACTGATAATACCATTAACATCGAACACTGAAAAGTTGCCGCAACCATCGATGGCAGTCGATGTGAATGCTACACTGATGGGGGTAAATGCGCAACAGCTGACACAGTGGTTCAACAGTCTAAATTCCACACAAAGTTCAGACAATGGGAAAGGAGAAGATTACTTGAATAGGATGAGGCTGAACATGGAAGCACAAGAATTGGTGGAAGGGAATATGGGTGTGAACAGGTTAGAGTCCTACACGGAAGAGGAGTTGAGATATCTATGTCCAAAGATCACGAAAGAAGTAAACAAGGTACACAAAAGTTTGCAGGAAGTAGCAGACAGGAACGGGATTGACATAGGCAAAACGAAACACTTGAGCAGGAGCTATAGGTTAGATTTTGGGACCACAGATTTTGAACACATGAGATCAGCAGGCATGAAGGCACACCTTAGAGAATTGTTGCAGAGTGCCCAAGTGTGGAGGTGCTTAGACAAGTGGGAAAGCAAATGGGTAAAGAGGAAGGATAAGAGGAGGGACAGTGCTACAGAGCACAATGAGAAAAGACCGCAGAGCAGTGAGACAGTAACTATGTTACCAATGAGGGAGACAGCAGGGGGAAAATTAGTACATGTACCATGGCACAGAAGCGACATTCAGTCTTTTACGAATGATTTTCCCAAACTGAGAGAGAAGCTGATCGAATGGTATCAGCAGACTGATAGGTTTGTGAAGCTTGCGAAATGTCTCTGGGAAGACCTGAACACTCTATTCGAGATTGTGGTTCCGGCAGATTTGTGGGAGGATTGCAAAAGAGCTGTAGGTTGGCCGACAAGTGAACCAGAGAGAGACAGAGAGACGGGTGCACCATCACCTATGGTGATGAGCTTGTACTATAAGGTGATTGAGCATTTGAAGACGAAGGTTGCCGCGAAAAATGTGGATTGGCAGAAAATTGATCGAACTGCCCAAGAGACTAAAGAATCGATTCATAGTTACTATGAGAGGTTGTTGAAGGCGTTCAAGAATTACAGTGGCACGGAAGCAATCGAGGCGAAAGATATGCTTCATTTTGTGTTCAGATTTGTGGAAGGGCTGAGAGCAGAGATAAGTCAGATGATAAAATCGCATTTGATTTGCTGGCAGTCGAAACCAATTGATGAAGTCTTGACTTATGCGAAATACTGTAGCGACGAAATTGAGGTGAAACAGAAAAGGCTGAAAGAGAAGGTGATGATGATGCAGCTTAAGGCGGCTCAGACAGGCTTGCAAGGTCTGCAAGGACTGCAAGGGTTGCCAGGGATGCAAGTGTTCCAACAGCAGGTGCCGCAACCGCAGCCGCAGTTGCAGGGAAACATGGCATTTCAACCACAGGCCAGAGGCAGAGGAGGTTTTGTGAATAATGGTCCGGATTTGAACACTGTTGTGACGGGTGTGCAGGCAATGAAGAAAGTGATGCCGTGTCACGCGTGCGGAAACGTAGGTCATTGGAAACGCGAGTGCCCGATGGTGGTGCAGGAAGGTGCAGGTGCAGGTGTAGGTGTTGGTCAGCAAAACAATGATGTCAATGCATTTCAGACCATGAGAAGACCAAAAATGAGAGGTCCAAACCCAAATTTTCAGACCATAAATCAATTGCAGGGATTACAACCTATGCAGCCGCAGCCGCAGCAGATGCAGATGCCCCGTATGCAGATGACGCAGATGCAGCCGATGCAACAGCAGTTACCTATGGTACCTAATCAGCAAATGCAAATACCTTTGGCACCAATGAGTCAGCAGCAAGTGATGGTTCCTCCACAGGTAACGGGTCAGGTAATGAGTACAAACGGCGCAGTACAACAGTTCCCATTACACAGTGAGAGTGGAATAAACAATGTATGGGAGAGTGAAAGCTCAGAAGAGGAAGGAGATTGTGTGCTTGCGGCATCCCTAGAAGTTGATCAAAGGGGTCCGTACGTAGAGGGAAGAGTAATGGGTCATCGTGTCTCATTCTTGGTTGACACGGGAGCCACACGTTCAACTGTTAAGAGCAGTGAAGTACCAAATTTGCCACTCTCAGGGAGGACAGTTCAAGTGGTGGGAGTAGCAAACAGACATCTGACGAACCCAATAACAGATCCGGTACCAGTCAGCATTGGAAATTATCAAGGGGTACATCAGTTTGTGGTATGTGACTCAAGTCCGATAGCACTGTTAGGAAGAGACCTATTGTGCAAATTGGGTTGTTCGATAATGTGTTCGAACGAGGGAATAACAATACAGACGAGCAGTGATGGGGAAGAAGAGGACAGTATAGAGGGTGATGAGATGGAAACAGTTGACGAAGAGTATCCTCCGATTTGTCTTTTCCCGATGATAACTGAAGAAGATATCCCAGCAGAATTACGGGAAACAGTCGGAAAGGAAGTGTGGGAAATGACAGGGAAAGAGGTGGGATTGATGAAAGGAGTGGAACCAGTAAAAGTGATGGTGAAGCCCAATGCGATCTTTCCCCAGACCCCACAATACCACATGCCACAAGATACCCTCATGAAAGTTGCCCAACTTATTGACGAATTCGTAAAGCAGGGAGTACTGAAAGAAGTATTAAGCAGCCCATGTAATTCACCGATAATGGGACTAATAAAGCCAAGTGGGAAAGTCCGACTCGTGCAGGATTTGAGGAAAATAAATGACATCATAATAAAGTGTTGTCCTGTGGTACCGAATCCAGCTGTGATAATGTTTCAGATCCCTTGCGATGCTGAGTGGTTCTCAGTCATCGATTTGTCACAAGCATTCTTTTCTGTGCCTCTTCATGAGGACAGCCAATTCCTCTTTTGTTTCAAATTCCTAGACAGGGTATACAGTTGGTGTCGAATTCCTCAGGGGTTTTCTGAGTCACCGTCGATATTCAATCAAGTTCTAAAGAAAGATTTGGAAGAGTTAGAATTGCCATTCGAGTCAACCCTAGTACAGTACATTGATGACTTACTGGTTGCATCAAAGACAGAAAGTGGCTGCACAGCCGATACCATTGCTCTGTTGAACCATTTGGGAGGGAATGGACACAAGGTGTCTCCTTCCAAACTGCAGTTCTGTCAGAAGAAAGTGAAATACTTGGGTCACCAGATAGAGAAAGGATCACGGAGAATAATGAAGGAAAGAATTACAAGTCTACTTCAAATGAGTCCACCAAAGACAAGGAAGGAGGTGAGGAAGTTTTTGGGAATGGTGGGATACTGTCGCCGGTGGATTCCCAACTTCTCGACTCTAGCGAAGCCTTTACTGAAATTGACCCAGAAGGATGCTTTGGATCAAATTGAGCTGAAAGGAGATGAGATGGATGCTTTTGTTGAATTGAAAGAGTGCATGTGCAGGGCTCCAGCTTTAGGTATGCCTGATTACACAAAGCCTTTCACATTGTTTTGCCATGAACGTGATGCATGTTCTTTGTCTGTCTTGACTCAAGCCCATGGTGGCGTAAACAGACCAGTAGCGTATTTTTCAGCTACTTTGGATCCGGTTGCAGCAGCACTCCCAGGGTGTTTGCGCGCCGTAGCAGCAGTTGGTATCAGCCTCACTCAGAGTGAAGGAATAGTGATGGGACACCCAGTAACAGTCATGGTCCCTCACTCAGTTGAGATACTTTTGACCCGCTCCCGAACGCAGCACATGACTGGAGCAAGACTCACAAGGTATGAAACGATTATTCTGGGCTCACCGAATGTGCAGCTGAAAAGGTGCACTACGTTGAATCCAGCTACCTTGCTTCCTGGAGAAAATGCTGAAATTGAGAACGCTGAAGACGTCGAGCATGACTGCCTTCAGGTGACTGAATTTTGCACAAAACCCCGACCGGACATCAAGGATACGAAACTTGATGAAAATGACCAAATTCTTTTTGTTGATGGTTCGTGTCTAAGAGATGGGATGGGAATTTTGAAAGCAGGATATGCTGTATGTACTGTAACCGGGGTCTTGGAAGCGGGATGGCTCCAAGGAGTCTATTCTGCACAAGTAGCAGAACTTGTAGCCCTTACTAGAGCATGTCAATTGTCTGCATTGATGAAAGTCACCATTTACACTGATAGCCAATACGGGTTTGGGATTGTGCATGACTTTGGACAACTATGGTCACAGAGAGGTTTCCTGACTTCTTCAGGATCCCCAGTGAAAAATGGGGAGAGAATAAGGGAATTGTTACATGCTATTCAAGTACCAGCTGAGGTTGCAGTAGTAAAGTGCAGTGCTCACACGAAAGGTCAGGACTATGTGTCTCTGGGAAATGCATATGCAGATCAAGTCGCAAGATTTTGTGCTTTGAACTGTATATTGCTAAGGGATGATTGGAATACAATAAGTGAACCACAACTCGAACCAGCTGAAGCATTTGCCTTGAAGGTCATAGATACAATAGAGGAACTAAAAGCACTACAGAATAATGTCAGGGAGGATGAAAGAGATTCCTGGATTAAATCACAATGTATAAAGAGACAAGACGAGCTATGGGTTTCACATGAGGGAAAATTTGTTTTGCCAAATAGTCTCTTATCACAGCTTGCGCGGTTCTATCATGGGCAAGCTCACCTAGGTAGAGATGCCATGATAAGATTGTTCAAAACTGATTGGTTTAACCCCAGATTTCGTCAAGCTGCAGAAGCAGTTTGCCATCGATGTGTCACTTGCCAGCAGATGAACCCAGGAAAGGGAACAGTTGTGAACGCGAGTCACATTGGTAGGGCAAGCGGTCCTTTTAGTCGTATGCAGATGGACTTCATCGAGATGCCTGTGCATGGAGGTCTAAGATATGTGTTGGTGATTGTGTGCATTTTTAGTCATTGGATTGAGGCATACCCCAACGTAGAAACGACAGCCTTACAGTTGCCAAGCTATTATTGAGGGAGTTAATACCACGTTTCGGATTCCCGATCTCTTTAGAATCAGATAGGGGAAGTCACTTCAACAACGAGGTGATAAAGTTACTCTGCGAAGCACTGAACATTGAGCAAAAGCTGCACTGTAGCTATCGCCCTGAAGCATCAGGACTGGTGGAGCAGATGAATGGTACGCTGAAATCGAGAATGGCAAAAATATGTGCATCGACAAATTTGAAATGGCCTGACGCATTGCCCTTAGTGCTAATGTCAATGAGAAACACTCCTGATAGAAAAACTGGACTGTCTCCGCACGAAATTCTCATGGGCAGGGCTATGAGACTTCCTGCAGTTCCCGCAAACATGCTTTTGAATATTACAGATGATATGGTGTTAGACTACTGCAAAGGACTGGCTGACGTGGTTCGCTCTTTCTCTCACCAGGTGGAAGCGACCACCTTGCCACCGATCCAAGGTCCAGGACACGCACTGAAAGCAGGTGACTGGGTCGTGATAAAGAAGCACGTGAGGAAGTCGTGTCTGGAACCCCGTTGGAAAGGCCCTTTCCAAGTGATCCTGACGACAACTACCGCTGTGAAGTGCGCGGGGGTTCCCAACTGGATTCACGCCAGTCACACAAAGAAGGTGCTGTGTCCAACAGATGAGGAAGTTGAAGCGCTGAAATTGCCAGTGCCTGATAAAACAGTGCCGAGTGCTGAGAAAGAACAGAAGCGAACTGAAAGCGAACAAGCAGAAGCAGGAGAGAAAGAGATATTATTGGAGGGCGAAGAGTCCGACTCACTTGGGGAAGACCAAGGAGAAAGTTCAGACAGCGACGAAGAAGCTGCAGGTGACAAAGAACCTGAAGCAGCTGAGGGTAGCAAAAAGCCTGAAGCAGCTGAAGGTGACAAAGAACCTGAAGCAGCTGAAAGTGATACAGAGCCAGAAGAAAGTAACGGTGACGAAGGGCTCGAAAAAGGTGAAAAGGCAGGAGAGCCTGAGCAGAAGGGGGCTTTCCCAGAAACAGACGATACAGAAAAAGAAAAAGAAAACGTGACTGATTCCCCTGAAGGTGGGGACAAAGAAGAGCAGAACGAAAGAGCTCAAACCTCTACAGAAAAGATCGCAGGTCCATCAAACGGACACGGTGCAAAAAGGAGACTAAGTATCTCGCCGATAAAAGAAAAGGGTAAAGAAGGTTTGAACGAAGGAGGAAGGCCAAAAGTGAAAGAGAAAAGAAAGTCAAGTGAAGAAAAAGACTTGGCGAAGGAGGAGAGTGCCAGCGAAGCAGAATCGAAAAGAGAAGCAAAATTGAAAAGGAAAAGGATACCAAACAGGAAGTATTCTGGTCCTGAATGGGCATATGCAGTCAATGACGATTGGACTGATGAGTTTGTATCTCTAAGCATCGAGAACGAGGAAGAAGAAGAGATACCAATAGAAAAGAAAAGTTTCATAGACTCTGTTGATTGAAACGGTAGTAAATGGTATTGCTTGCTGCAATATAACGTGAGACAAACAACCAGTTGAGACATTGCTAAACCGAATTGAGACAAATGCTGCTAACCGATAAGTGACTGGCCTTTTGAAGAAGACGGTGTGAACATTGTGCTCGTTCAGCTTTGTAACTAAATTGCTAAATAGTTTCATTTATAAGTGCTTCTAGCTCTCTGATTCTATACAGATCATGACGCAAAACAATAGAAAGAAATATTGTAAATACGTGTGTATAGGCTTGGTAGTAACATGTGTACTAATAATAATGGCAATTGTGTTTGGAATGCATGGAAAAGGTGAGAATGAGACTATTGCTGCTTCTACTATTGCTCCTGTTACTGTCACTGAACTAACACCATTGAAAAGACTAGCACTGGATGAGAGGCTCTTGCACGATAAGAAAGAGCTTTCGTATAACGTTTTCTATCGCTTATTAACAGAGTATGTTGAAACTATGGATGCGAAAGATTGTTATGTGTGTACCCAAATACCGACATCAGTAAAGGAAGGAGTGACTTATCATCACATGCCTCTTACATACGGGATTACATGTAGTATAGTAATGTCTAGGTTTTATGGTCAAACTAACATACAGTATTTTTACTCGAATTATGATGTTACATTTGCTTATGTTCCTATAATAGCACAGCTAAGCCAAACTGCAAAATATTGGGATTATAAAATTATGGGGGAATTTTTCGAGCCAATGCAACCTTTTGAGACGGCTCATGCTCATAGGGAGAACCTTACTTGCTCAGTCTCTGCTGTAGAAATAAGCTTTTTAGATCGCACAGATGATAGAAGGGCTCAAATGAAAGCGAAATTAGAAAAAGATCTACATAAGAGGACTTCAGTAGATAATTATGACTTTGCTGCTATAAAGACACAAGGGAAAATTGCTTTAGATGCTTGGCATGTAGGGAAGTTTTGTATTTATCGAGGAGAATCTTATTATGACAATATTTTTGTAGGAGCGAGTGAGTGTAAACATACGTTTATCTTTAAGGCCAAATGGACATTCATGATGGACGGACTTGACCCTGTCATTCCAGGGGTGTATTACATTTGTGGGCATAATGCCTATTATCGTCTTCCAAAGGGATGGTGGGGAAGATGTTATTTGGGTATAGTGTTTCCAAAGGTTTATCAACTGGATGACATATCGATGATTCAAAAGACACCTGGATCCCATCGTATCCAGAAAAGAGAGACCGCAGCTGCTGTGGTAGGTGATATATTTGGTGCCATGATTCCTTCATTAGGAGTTGTGCTAAATTCCATCAAGATAAGAAAATTGTCTACTATAGTGGATAACATGTTGACAAAGTTTTCAGGTGCTATAATCCTGATAGATGCTGAACTTGCAGCGGAAAGAGCTATGACTCTTCAAAATAGGCTTGCTTTAGACATTCTTTTAGCAAAGGATGGAGGCGTTTGCAAAATGATTGGTGCACGTCACTGCTGCACCTATATACCTGATAATAGTGTGAAGATTAAAACTATGCTTGCTAATCTAACAAAAGAAAGTGCAGATTTGAAAGAACTGAAAGAACCAGGAGTGTGGGAGAAGGTTGGAAAGGGACTTGCTTCAGTGGGACATTGGATTGGAGGAATTTGGAATGGAATATTATTGAAAATAATAGAAGGAATATTAATAGTGATAATTTGTGTATTTGGAATTTGGGGAATAAAAAGGGGAATAATAATGATTATGGAAAGAATTAAGAGAAGAAAAGAAGAGAAAATTATGAAAAGAATGGCAGAAGAATACAAGGCGCAAACTAGGGGAACTAAAAGGAAAAGGGAGCTGACAGAATTTTAATGGGATAAAATTTGTGGGCTAAATTTGTGTGATGACAAGTAGTCATCAGAGGAGGGATTGATGAAGCAGAAATGAAGGTTTTACATTTATTAACGCATAAACGTAGTGCTGACATAATCATGTGTGACATTAACCGAACTAATAAAGATTGTACGGGGACAAAATGTGCCCTCAGAGTAGTTTGCCAACATTTATATGCGTGCTTTATATAACGTGGTGTATTAGAATTGCACTAATCCGACATAATCATAAACGTATGCTACGATTTGCTTGTTTGAAATGTTTTTTAGCTTAGCATTACTTTAGCGGAGGCTTTGGCCTAGTTGCCTGGTCTCACGGTTTAGATGTTCGTATTTTTCCAATGTGCTATTACACGTGTATTTCTGCTTGAAGCTGTACTTTTCCACAGAAGCTGTTCACATGCTTATCTTAAAGTTAGTGCCAGCATGGCATATTTTCTCTTTAATTCAAGGTCGACTTGCAGGTGCGGACAATGGAGGCTCTGAGAGTAAGCTAATCGAGAGACAATGTTGCAATTTGCGTACCCATCTCCAAGGATAATGTATGCTTAAGTAAAAGCTTGAGAACTGTCGTTTTTGATTGGTCAATTTGAAGCTAACCTATGAACCCTCCAATGGAGACCCTACTGGACTTGAACTGTTGTCTATAAAACCCAGGTGCACGAGAAGAAGGTAGCCATTACCAGCTCGATACCCGAC
The DNA here is from genome assembly GCF_031143425.1 of Pleurodeles waltl. Classification (NCBI taxonomy): domain Eukaryota; kingdom Metazoa; phylum Chordata; class Amphibia; order Caudata; family Salamandridae; genus Pleurodeles; species Pleurodeles waltl. Next base: position 46,366,430 of record NC_090437.1, read on the forward strand.
ATTTTGCAGACTTCGTAGCTATTATGGCCCACTTTGCTGCGACGCCATTTTGAGAGACTTTGATGCTTTCTCTAGTCGAGAGAAAGAGACTTTAATGATTCTTGCCCTAGAGACTTTAACTTTGATTTGTCCCTTTGCATGAAGTAGTAGTTTTACCTTGCCGCCGTGAGGCAATTGCCCCGTTCGCCCTTGCCCTTTTGCCCCGTCCCATGCTGATCGAGAAACGGTACCTGTAAGACGAAGACTTCATTGATTGCTGATCGGAATTGGTAATTATGAAAGGAAATTGTAAAATTGCATTGTGTTTCTTTTAGGTAACCAACTGCTGATTTTGATAAGGACCCTAGCTAGGAGTTTTCTAAATTAATGTTGCTAAATTGTTTTGCATGAAGTCCCACATGCCGATGCTAATTTGAGGTTAGATGAGGATTCCATATGTCGCACGATGCAATTTGAGGTCTTGTTATGCTGACTAAATGTACGCCATTAGCCCATTACAGATTATCGTATTAGTGCTTTGCATTGCCACTATCGAATGCCTTGTGATTCAAATGCTACATAGATTACACTTGTTTCGACGATATGGACAGCTATTAATGTTCATTTATGTTTATCATTTGGTGTTGAGACACATTTATATTGTGCTAGCTTTGTTAATATAGGGAAATAAATTCACTAACTTTGCAATAAACTGGTGTGGTTATTCCTGGCTGAAAGGTCAGGGTTCGCCGAAATGTATTCTGGATTAATTGTTAAGTGTTATGTTGTTCAAGGTGTTGCTTATGTTCGTTATTGATTATCGATTTGAGGTGATTGATCGATTAAGAGTACAGAGAGTTCCCACTAAGTCAAAAGATTCATCGACCTAAAGAGCGTCCGAACGCAGGTAAATTGTTACCACGTTCCGCTCTATCACACTCTTTCCTCCTTCAAGACAATGATGCAGAACGAGGGCAGAGAAGAAACTTTTTTTATTGGTATAAAAATAGTTCTAATAAAGGCAGGGTGTGTTCATCAATATGGCGGCTGTGCCTCTTCAACGCTGCAGAAGCGTTGAGGTAAATGTAGACGAACAGGTGCAGCCGCGTTTAATTAGGCTGCCCTTGGACGTGTGATTATTCAATCGATAGGGCGAGACAGGCCTAATCTGCATCCAGGAGGCACATACTATTTTACTGTCACTCATAGGCACTGCAGTGAAAATGCTTTGGTGCTAAGCTTTCACCACGTTTATTTTCGGAATAAGCAGGCCTAGTAAATGGGAAACGTCAATGGTTGAAGAGATTCAGTCAGGCTGAAAAGAAATGTGCCTGTTTTTCATTCTTCTAAATTCCAGGTGCAGAGAATGTCATATTTTAGTATTCCAAGCAGATATAGAATAGTCAAGCATTCAGCCAAAGACAGCGCTGAATAGAAGTGTTTTTACAGTCAGTAAAGAAACCCATACATTTATTTTACATGCCTCTTTTGTTGCACTTATGCTATGAGGGGTGGTTATTGAAGAAGTGATAATAAATTGGAGCCTGGAGCATTATTATACGTTGCCGAACAGCACGTCGGTGCTTGACTTTCTCTTTGTACAGGAATGGATGGATATCAGTACCGGAGAGGCCCTTGCAGGTCCAGTACATGCCCAAAATCCTTCTACAGAAAAGGCATTCTTCCTACCATGCCTAGCAGGCTAGCTCTCTAAGGGGGACTCTATGAGTGCTGACGTAAAGCAGCTCATAGTCCCTTCTCCTGGAGGTATCCATAAAAGTTTTATGGATAATTTGGGTGTAGGGGAGACTACCAGCCAATTATAAGTGGGGGCTGAGCTTCCCCTTCGAAATGAAGAATTACCAGTAGAATCTGTAATTCTGGTCCTAAAACCCTTGCTAATTCTCATTTTCTCCTTTTTCAGAAGCAATCTGCTGTTTCATAATCACTGACAGGCCACAGCCTGAAGCCACCACAGCAGAAGTGCAGACTGCATCTAGAAACTCTTGTCAACAAGCCTTACCGACCTTCTAACATCATGGATCAGTTTTGATAGCACCCGATTGACTACCACTAAGCCTTGCAAAAACCCTAGACCAACTGGCAGTCACGGGATGAAACACGTGTTGGTTGCACCACTTCAAGAACCAAAAGCTGTGTGACTATAAAAACTGGATGATTAAATACTTGCATTACTGTTTGGATTTGCTTTGTTCTAAGGAGGCCACTAATGCTGTAATTTAGTGAATATAAGTTTTCATTTCCTTGGTGTCAATACTCAAACTCATAGCTGTATAAAGATTCTGCATGACCCTTTGGGACCTTTATATCTGTCTTTTTCTCTCCTCACTGTTATGTTGAAACCATGACAACTCTTGCCCATGCCTCCTATTAGGTTAACCGCCTCACTCTGTTTCATTATGGGCCATCTTCAGTCCTGAAATTTTCACCTACTAAATAAAGTTGGTATGTGAGTTTGTCTAATTGAAGCAAAGAAAATCTACAGTACCAAAATGTATTTGTTAACCACCTGACGGCTCAGGGACTGAAACAGTGTCTCTAATGACCTGGAAAGAGGTTGTCTCCTTAATCCACGTAGCTTTCCTACTTGTGTTATGCCCCACCTTGCCAGATGAAGTAAAAAAACTGGGAGTTCATTTGGGATCATAACTAGACATATTTGCTTTGTTCTATCGTTTCACAAGTGTGAATATCCATCCAGACAAAGCAACAGATGGCTGCAGACCATGACGCAGCACCCAAAGAATACTCATCGCTGAGTACTCTTAGATCTCTTGCCAGCTATCAACAGCCATCCATTACACTGTCACAGATTATACACCTTATGTACAGTGGTGTTTCAAGGGTTCCAAGTGCCTAATGCAAGCTAAGAAAAAGCCTTGTCGCCCACTGCTGTTTGAATGTGAACTACAGCAATATTCAAGGTTCAGTGAGACCCTAAGGCTTTTGGGACCCAGTGTCTTTGCACCTTCTGTATCACTGATAGCTAAGTCTCATCTCTGCTCCTTTGATAGTTACGCCTCACCTGCAGCACCATTGAAAGTTACTCCACTGCAGATGTGTCATCGTTGCAACACTCTCTTTCTATCAAATAGTTTCACTCTCAGTATCACGGGTTTCCACCCAGCAGTGTATTCTTTAATGCATATCTGATGCTACTATCCTCCCAGATCCATCATTCGGGTCACCCCGGGCATCCTCAAAAAGAGCTCCCATGAAAGAGATCAGTCAAAGAGCGTAAACCAACCCTAATTAAAACAGCATTTCTGTTATAAGGAAACCCAGACAACACTTGTCTAGCATTTAGGGGCTTTTCCTTGTGTCAGCTTCTACACCATTAAAAATGTTGATAAAAAACCAAGAGTTCCAAAGAATCAGAACTAACCTTATTATCCAAGATCCAGTCACTGTTGAAGACACCTGTCTTCGAACTGGAGAGACTGAGGCACATCTTCCCTTGTCTAGCTTACACAGAAGGAGTAATACACTGAATAATAATATCCCACAAAGATCATGCAAATTGCCTATGGTCTGGGATTCTTTTGCATATAATACACAGATTCCAAAAGGTCCAAAGTGTGACACAAAGAGTGCTCATATACCTCAGGTAAACGTTTCACATCGCCTCACATACTTCAGTGGATAGTAGCAGGAAGAGTAGTCTCCTTTATGGCGCTATGCTGTCACACTCAAAGGATACTAACTATACTGACTGGAATACCTAAAGAACAAGCTAATGAAATACCTCCCAATTCGAGCTGTAGGATCCTTACAAGTTTAATTCCTCGAAATACTCAACTTCTTGCAGTTTAAAACACTCTCAGTGACAAATGCTGCCTTTTGAAATACCATGTCAAGCAATTTTAGAGCAATATTGGATCTCCTCACCTAGAAACACTGCTGTCCACAGAACTAATGACCCCTAAGCAACACGTACTGACCAATTCACTGATACTGCTTACATGTAAAAATCTCACATAACTACCTAACTATAATAATTTAGGGAATTCTTTTCCCTCTACTACACAAGTTGAATATGCAGCCTCTTCCATTGTGCCCTTTATTTTCTTACCTTTAAAGTGAGTTACTTTCTTTCCTCTCCTGAGTTAAGTCTCTATCTTTTTCACCAGCCCCTTCTCCTCACCCTCTGTCCCTGCTTTTCCCCCCTATTTCCCCCTCTTATCTGAAGGATGTTGGTTTCGTTTTTTAGTGTTCTCTGTTGGTAGTAGCGACATAGCAGGAGGGTTCTTTGGCTGCCCTGCTGCATAGTTCTGTCTGGTCCCGAAGATGCTTGGGGCTTTGTGCTGATCAGGGCACATAATCTGGCAAAGGGTTTATGGTGAATTGAAGCCAGTATCTCATGTGCAGTAATTGTAGGAGGCTAGGCTCAGGGCTACAGGTTGAAGCAAGGGGATACTGATGGCTTGCATCTCTGACATGGCAGACAACGGGAGAAATGTGTCATGGATTTTGCAGGGAGTCCAGGCTTGGGTTTTAGACCCTACACCACAAGTCCATTCACAGGCATGGCAGCTAGGTGTTCATTTTAGCTGGAAGGATTCTGAAGGCCTGTGAGCTTTGCCGTCCTTATTGGTTCACTTGCCACAGATATCATCTGAAAGTGCAGAAGCACTAGCTATGCCTTGGCTTTCAAAACTGTAGTATAATGTTCTTGGACGGGCTCACAGGGAATGCCGCTCACCAGACACTTCACTCTTGTTCCAGACTTTGCACTGGCTCTTGAAGGCCCGAGGACTTCCAGTGCCTCCAGGATCTTACACAGGAGAATCAAAGCTGTTGTAAAGTGAAGGGTATGTATTGGAGAGGGTGATCCATGTTATCATTTTTCCAGGATACTATGTCTGATGCAGTAGCCTACTTGGCAGAATGGCAGGGAGTTAAGATAAAGGGGGGGTCAAGCCTTGATGACTAAGTGCAATTAGAGGGGAGCAGTAAGTGAGTGAAAAAGTCAATCTGAAGAAGGAAAAAAGCTGGGGATGATGAAATTGGTGGGACCGTTTTAGACTGCTGCCACTGTCACGTAGGCTCTCATTATCCTAATGAGACTACTGGATTTGGGCGGCAGGATCACTTGCACTGTGGGGTACTGAGTATGAACCCACTACAGGAGACACCTGTCAGCCTAATCCGGATTTGGTTTCGGCTAACTAGCAGTGTCTCATCTTCACCCAAGAGTAAGGATGATTGAGCACCCGAACGCATGACACAATCGACTCCTCAGGGAAATCTTGGTCACTTAGATCTCATCCGTTTCTATCAGTTACATTAGTCTCACATATACAAGGACAATTAGAGGCAGAATAAAGTTCAATAAGGTTTTATTGAAGTAACTGCACCTTAGATAATAAAGCATGTAATGCAATAACTAGGACGATGAAACATGACAGGATTAAAATTGTGACAAGGGGAGTGAAATATAAAAATAACGCTACCATATTGTCACAAGAGTCGTTAAAATAGCTCCTACCTACGCTATGTTACAGCACAGCATGTTAAACTCTAATCCTGCCCTTCAGGTTCCCCTGGGATGACATCATCCCTCATACCTGAGCAAGAAGTCTGTATTCTACATAAGCAGCTGCAGCGAAGCACTCAGCAAACTGCATACAGTCGTGGTCATATGCCTGGAATCTCCCACTAAAGTACATGGGTCAAAGTAGTGTTTTTATAATAAAACAACAGATGTTTCAAGAAAGGATACCCACATAAGAGTGTGTATGTTTCTATGAACACTAGAGATGAAGCGTTACCACGCTTGCCGGCAACCTGTCTTACTGCAGTCTTGAGAAAAGCACAGAGTGAAAGAAATGTCTTGTATAATAACGCAGTGCTGGCCTCTGCCAATAACAGCTAGACAGAGAAAATAAAACAAGACCCCTAATGTAGCTATTGTTAAAATAATAAAAACAAAGTTGAATAAAATATATTTAGGTTAAAGTGCACAGGGGCAGGCTTAGTTCTCTAAAATTATGTGTATGAAGCTATAACTAAAATAGCTACACACCACCACCTCGATGGGAATATGGAGGCCACATAGATAATGGTACAATTGCTAACACTGGAAGCCCAGTCTTTCAGCAATGGACATGGATTTTATGTCAAAATGTTGTTACTAAAAATATCATCTGAACAAAGTATGTTCCCTAATTGTTGTTTACAAATAGATTGTACGATTTGGAGTAGATTGTCTAGTACTATCTACAATGGAGTGATAGTTTTGTAAACAATATTTAGGACACAATATTTCTGTCAGATGATATTTCAGTAATGATATTCTGATGCCATTGTGTGGATATAGTCCTGTAATCAGTCTGCTGAGTAATGGTTGAGGCATTCATTAAAAATTGCCATTATGCTCCAGGCTAAAGTATTGTAAAGGCTTACATAGTTGAGAAAAGATGCCTCCCTCCTTACTGCGTCTAATGATAATTGCAAATACCCCTGTTGTGAGTGGACCAGGAAATATGTATTGTTCGCAGGTTGAAGCCAAGACCGAGGAAGACAAAGAATCTCGACAACGCCTAGCTAACCCCTTAAACATCCACTTGGCAACTTTTTCTTAATGATCTACAGAATCTGAATTCCACAAGTTGTGCAGACTAAGGGGGTTATTCTAACTTTGGAGGAGTGTTAATCCATCCCAAAAGTGACGGTAAAGTGACGGATATACCACCAGCCGTATTACGAGTTCCATAGGATATAATGGACTCGTAATACGGCTGGTGGTAAATCCGTCACTTTTCCGTCACTTTTGGGACGGATTAACACCTCCTCCAAAGTTAGAATAACCCCCATAATAACCTCACAACCTGAAGGTGTGCTGCCTTTATACAAATGCACTTGCAGCTGAAGTTTCTTGCAAAACACAAACTACTACAATAGGCTTATGCCTAGACAGTTCACATTTTCTTAAAGAAGCGCCAGATTGGGTGTTCCCCTGACACTGTTCATTTCTGAAGGCCCCGACACAAGGATAAGGTTCATTAAAATCAAGTTGTATTCACTTGTCACTTGAATGATATATCCATGTGGCAGGCCAGCAGCTGCAGTCTAAAACAAGCATTTGCAATGCAACGGGTCTCCGTTTGCTGGTGTTAGAGCTAATAGCATTGGAAACTCCTAACCAGACTATTCTTGCCACTTAAACCATGTACGTAACCGGTAAACAGAGAAAAAGTAGTCCACGAACCGGACAGAAATCAGCGAGCCTCGTATGTTTACTGTACTTGGTCGATGCGCTCGAGGAGGGCTAACCACCGGAAAAGGCATGACATATGCATGCCTTCCACTAATGAAATCAAGCAGATTCTAACAGGCAAGCCCACAAACCAATGAAAGACACTGACGTAACGTGGACTGGGCTCCTAGCCCTTATTAATTCCTAAAGCGTCTCGCTAGCGAAACGCATGTGCAAGCGCATGCATCCCTGGCTTGACCCTAAAAACGTGTGAACACTGCAGTAAGCTCCAGTTCACGAGGGATCATCAGTAGTCAATGTTGCATCATGCTATAGCTCAATAGGCAGTAATCGTTCAGTAGTTTGGTAGCTATCTTGCTGTGGGTAGCAACTTGACAGTAAGTTGCCCTTTTGGATTTAAGGGATTTATTTTTGACATATCCATATTTATTTTCTCCTCGTGTTATATGTATTTATCTGAATTTATTTTGTGTTTAGTAATAAAATTAAGCTGCAATGGATCCATGTTCTTAGCTAATAGAAGTATACTTATGTTTGAATGTCCTGCGGGTTTCTAGAAATTTCCATTACAATGCAATCATCTGTAAACATGTATATTATAGAACATCTCAAAGCTCTGCATATCTACAATTATTTAGATTCCATTCGGAAATCTATTTTTAAACTCCCCTACCTGCCAATCTGCACAGCTACTGTCATGACACCCATAAGTGGCAGTATTGAGAATTGTCCAAAAATATACTTATTTTCTGTAATTTTTCATACTTAAAAAATATAGACAGGAAAAGCAGATGGTTTTCTGTCTTTATTTATCTTAAGTAAAATGGAAAACTGTGAGCCTTACTAATAAGTGAAAAATATTTGTATTACCAATGATTCTGTTGTACTGCTTTTGCAGGACAGACGGTCACTGTGTTCCCTGATATGATCAAGGTGTGAGCTAAAACAGTTTGTGGTGTCTTACGTTCAAATTTTCCTCTTCCAAAACTGTTTTTCCCCTTCTCACTCATAGGAATAACATCGATGCTGCATTCTACTATTGACATTTGGAACTCTCCCAGTGGCCTGCAGCTCATTAACTCAGCGCTTTCTTTGATGGCGCGGTGCCTGCACGTGGTCAGTGGTGAACTACTGTACTGTAGTGTCCACTACTGAGGAACAGACAATACAATAAACCAGACATGTGGGAGCTAGAAGCGCACGAGTTAACGTCTCGCAGACGTCATGCTGCCCGGAAGGACACTGCTCGAGACTGTACCAAAGTGACACGTTGCGACGTCAACGCAAATTTCGTCGCTGAACATAACAGAGGAGGCACGCGCCGAATTAGGCAGATTCTTCATTTTTCACGCTATCACAGACACAATTAGCTCGGCTGGTACAATCACCAATGCCCTTGAGGTTTCACGCTCCCTGGCACTAATGAAGAGGTACTGCTAGCTGTCACCGTTCGCATGGCCAGCATCCATCTCAGCAGCTGGCGCAATTAGTGCTACCCGGGGGGGGGGGAGGTTCAGGTGCAACCCTAAATGACAGCATCGGTGCAAGCCTCTTTAACGCCTACCCTGACCTTTGACCCACGTGGCTAGCCTGCTTCGGCCATGCACTGCCTGTGAGCAGCTTTTGAGGTAGTGCATGACTGTAACATTCAGACACGGCGCTGCTCCTCACACGTGCGTTTAAGCAAATCTTCACCCCTTTCTTGCGTCTTTGTATCCAACAGTAACAACAACGACAATAATAAAAAGACTACAAATGAAAAAGTAATAATAATGACAAAAATAATATTTTTATTACACACTCCACAAACTAAATTTGCTATGGGCCCTAGAATTATGGGTCTTATTTATTTAGGGATTTTGTAAAATATTGTTAACCCCTCCACCCGTGCCCACATAGTGCTTTGAGTATGGGTACATTTACGATAAACTGGTGAGGGGATATTATTTTGCGCAGCTTGGCCCTAAAAGACCAGGCAGTTTCCCAATAAGGGAGAAGAACGAAGATGAAAAATGAAGATGAAAAGTCGAAAAAAATCAAAGGTCCTTTTTTAGAATTCGGAAAACAGTATTCTCCATCAAAAGGCAACAAATACCCCATCTCCCGTTCAAAAAGAGCAATAATCTATAATGCACTCGCTGGAGCAGTGGGGGGGAGGTAGTTGCTCTCTCTCATACTCTTAATACTGCAGGTGGGTCATCCGCCACATTGTGAAGGAGTATCCTGTCCGCCAACTGTAAACAGAGCCCAAAGTACTGAATACCAATGGTGAATAAGGCATGCTGGTCTCAGAACCCACCCCAAAGGTACCTATCTAACCAAACTCCTAGTAACAAAACACTCATTTGAATGTGATGTCTCTCAAACTCTTATAAGCTCTCGTAGCTGTTGAGTAAACTCATTTTACGCTTTGGATTTTCACTGTGATGGGGAATGGAGTCTCAGTGAACCTACTGGGATTAAGATTATATTTTACATTTTACCCAGCATTACCAGCACCTTGCCACAAGGAGAAGCTCTACTCCTGCCACATTACCTGAACTCTACTTCTCACCTTAAAATCCAATGCCTACAAAGGCAGTTGAATACACATGCACCTGCTTATAGCTGCAAGCAGAGAGACAGACAATTGGTGGGCTGTTCCTATTGGGCAGATTACATGAAGTGCCTGGTCCGTGTTACTCATCCTGAGGTGCTACTTAGGAAAAAGCACATATTTACCCACCGACTGACCTACCTCAGTTCTCAGGTTGTTCTCTCCCAAATATGTTCAAGGTAACCTCACATCTTTCTGAATTTTAATACATGCAATGTTAGTCTTTCCTTTTTAAAAGCAGTACCATATATTCAGCAGAATTTCGGAAATGTATCCAAACAAATATGAGCTAATATTACAAGATTAGCTAAGGTTAATGGATCTGAGTGGGATAAACATGTGGCATCTGCTTTCTGACAAAGTACTGATTTTTATGCATTTTGCCACAATAGCATTGCAAAGCTGCCTTTGCTCTGTGAGATCAGTTTTAACAAGTTCTGACACATTTATCAGATGTGTCTTTCAGAACTGGGTGCAATAACCAGGAAATGGCTTCTGAAGCTTTACAAACACACTAGACATTATTTCTATTCACAACTGAACATAATATGCCCGACAGGGAGACCAGCTATATATATGTGTGTGTGCGTGTGTTTATATTCTGATGCCCGTGCTTTACTAATTTCATTTCCGCAAGATAAACTTCCACTGCTGCTGCCTGTACTTTGAATGAGGGTGTTCCCACGACACCTAACTATGATCTAACTCTGCTGTGTGTGTCCGTGAAGCCTGGTAAATCTCTTTACTATACCTAAGCCAACAACATTTACTTGGCCCCAGCTTTTTGTATTTGATGCAGTGTTGATAATGCATTACATAAAAAGGTATTTAAATTTAAAAGTGACTTTCACTGCAAATCAAACATCACCCATGGAAGAAAACACATCATTACACAACCTAGGCATCCTTCGCCATACATGGTTGAGTTTTAATGCCAGTTTACATTTTAACTGTAAATTACCGCAATATATTCTTAAAAACAGCAGGTGCAAGCAACCACAATTGTAAATGGGACTCTTAATGAAAGATTTTAATCACTACTCATCACAACTTGATAGAACCAAACCTATGACTTTCTGCATTATTAACAACTTTACCTTCACACCCACATCTTAATGAAGGCAATACAGTTTCTGGCAACAACTCTTCCTTGTCCACAAAGAGCAGCCAATTAATTACTCTAAAAGTTTAGGGCTACCATCTAACCCTAGACGCTCGGTCTGCTGATCAAGACAATGTTCTAGAGTCTCAACCCTCTGCAGTACACCCTGTGTGATGATGCCAGTCTGATTATATGTGTACAGTAATATGACAGAATCACTATCAATGTTGGATTATCCTGGTAATTCGGCTCTAATAGGAGCGACTCTAATATCCATACTTCCCAGATCCCATTAACAGACATGCGTGGGAAATGGAACAAGATAGAAATTGAGATACAGGATGTCTTCATTGTGCCTGTTCTTAATGTTGGGCTCAGCCTGAACTGCAGAAGGATTCATATCTCCAACAAGAAATAAGCCTCATATTATTCTGTCATTTGCATTATAATTCATTGTTTCCAATGTGGTATCTGATACTTTGTGATAATTTCTGTAAAACTGCCCTTCTATGGTTGGTGAAACTCTGTGACTTCCTAGAGCTGAAAGGCAAATGCAACCTGTATAGTGGATGTATGAAATAACCTGAACTATATTACACGTTTCTATATAGGTAACTGCCTTCAGAGAATTACAAATCAAGGCTGTAGCCTGAATGATTCTCAAACTGAGACGTTACTCAGGCAAAACATAATGAATAAACATTAGTTTGTGGTTTCACTCCTGGCAAGACATTAACTTCCTCCACCATTGGCTATACTAATAAAGATTACATGATTCAAAAACATGTGTTTGTGTGTGTGTGTATGTGTATTGTGTATATATATATATATATATATATATATATATATATATATATAAATTACTGGCAATAGGCAGTTATAGTTAAGACAATTTTTTCCATAGATGGAGCGTTTATTTGTCTTGCCAACAACTTTGGTGCTGTTTGACTCATCTTCACACATTTTTCTAAACTAAAACAACACTCACTTTAGCTGGTGTCTTAAAGGTTTCAGGGTGATCTGTCAAGCACTGGCTGAGATAAAGGGTGGACCCTAAACACTTTTTCCGCATTCTATGCCTATGGTATTTTTTGCAAATGTTGAACATGACTACAGCCCAAACCACTTTTTGGAATTACACCAAATTTGGCAGAAAGCTAGATCTTGGTCCAAAAAGTGTGTTTTTTGTAATTCGTGTAAATCAATTCAGTAGTTTTGGAGTTATTTAAGGTGAAGAATTATAGCTATATAGGGACGTGGATCTGGAGGAAAAGCAAGACCCTGATTGGCTGGCCACAAGTGACAAAAAAGTTGCAGCTGCTATTTTGTTTGTTACATTGGCTGGGGGGTGGAAAAACAAACAATGCAAAAACACATAAGGGGTCAGGATACAGGTTTCCTGATCCCATAGGACACATAGAGCGATCCTTTAGGGACTCCTCATGGGCAAAATATTGGCCATTTTTTTTTGTTCAATCTGCGGATTCTCCCCGGAGCTCAGCATGGCTCCTTGTGCAAATCCGCAGTGGATCCACAGATCCAGGAAAAAAATGGAGAAAAAAAACCATCCACTACATCGATCCCCATGCTGCTCACTGCCAAAGTCTGTCTGCAGCCTGCGTTTGGGTGCATGCTAGAGGGTTAGGCCGCCAGGCCTGGCCGTAGGTAAGGTCAGGCCCTGCGGCCAACAACCACAGCACATGGGCAAAGGTTGTGCGTGGTGCTGGTTAAATTAATGTGTGTGTTAAAAAAAACATTTAAATTCACTGAAAAAATCAAAGGGTACAGGAACGTTATAGCTAAGTTGACATTTTACCAGTACCAAACCATAGAAATTCAGCTGTTATAGTTATACTTATAATTATACTTATCTGAAGAAACTATAACTTGTGCCGGAAAGTAAATTTAGGCAACAAGTGATAGTTTCTTAACATAAGTATAAGTATAGCTATAACTTCTGAATTTCTATGGTTTGGTTGTGTATGGGTAAAATGCCAACACAATATAACGTTCCAGTAAACCCCAGTAAACTTTGTTTTTTTTAGTGAATATACATATATGTGTATAGATGATGACTCCTGTATTAAAGTGCAAATCAAAGTCTGTATCATTGATTTCTAGTACCATCCAGAGTACTGCTCTAAATCCCAGAAGTCTTTGATAACTCCAGATAGAATTATTAAACTCCAGAAAGTGGAATTAGTTTTTCCTGCTGGCAGTAATGTTTGAGCTGCAGCAACTAAGTATCTTTATTACTTAGTAAGGAATGCTCTGAAACACAACAAATTTATACTCTATTCATCCAAGTTGGATGCTGCCATTATAAGTCTTGTGAGAATCTTGTGGTACTCTGGGACATGTAGTTTGCTTGACTCTACTTGTGTGATTCATGTAGTTTAACTGTCACAGTCATAATGCCCTACACCAAGCGAAACCCCAGTCTGCTGAGGCAGAAGTTTTGAGCACCTATGAAGGACAGCATCTCCATGCCTGCAGAGACTGACAATCACCCCTACACACAGAAACCTCATTTGTGTCAATCTGTCCATGAACATCCTCTCAAAGCCTGAAGCACCACCTGCAAAGCTGTGCACTTCGGCACTCTGCCTAGATGGATAGCAAGATTACCATCTCTGTTAGGGGAATCCATCACCCATAGTAGAAATATCGTAAGGCTTGAAACCTAAAAGGGTGGGAAAGGGAAGACCAGCTGACAGGCTTTCTTCTGCTGTGCAATCGGAGTTTGAAAGTTCACTTCCACCCAAATTAGTCAGGCAAGAAACATCTCTTGAAGCAAAAAACCCCTATTGAGGTACAACTTTCATGTTACCAGGTTCCCCCAATGACTCACTCCCACCTATATTTATCTCCACCTGTATCAATAAGCCTCCTTCCCCATCTTCCTTTCTCCTAATTGTCTTATCCTTGCCTTGCCCTTGTGCCTCTTTTTGTACCCCATTCTGTCTGTAGCAAAGTTTGCACTACCTGAATCCTGTAACTACATGCTTACATTAGATATTAGACTTTGGACTTTTACTCTTTATAATCCAACTCTTCCACATCCCATGCACTACTTTATCCACCTTAAAGCTCGTTGCTGATCCTCCTCTATTTCTAGTACACCAATCAAACGATGCCCGAGACCCGTAATGCTCAAAGACTATCATTCTGCTATCAACAGTATTGTGGTCATTCCTAAAATGTAAGATATTGGCTCTAATGGTGACCAGCACAGCAGACCCTTCACTAACTGATCTCACCTGATTTGCTGTTAGGGTTAGGCTCCTTGGATCATCACCAGAAACAAGCAATAAAACAAACAAAGACAAACAATGGAACCTCTAAGATGCATGGCTGTAATACTAAGAAAAATACCCTTCACTTTCAAATCACAACAAAAACACAAGGCCGTAATACTATGCTATTATGTATCCTAGATGTTGCAAAGGTTTCAGTAAGATAGCCGAAGGAGCTTTATTGATTTAAGAAAAAAACATTTTTATCAGTAGTAAATCTGAGCTCGCTGTGTCAGTCAAAGTTACACAAGACTAAAATTCATAATTATATGGAAATGGGATAACAGGTTTCTTTTATCTTCACCCTGCTGTTTGGCCAGACGCCCTTATCTTGAGTCGGTGAGTCGTTGATCCACGTTGGGCCCTTGGCAGTTGAAGGCAAACGGCAGATGTGCGAGCCTGGCTCGTGACGAGATCTGCATAATTCAAAGTCCACTTTGACTGCCTTCTCTGTCTCCTCTAGCCCCGTGCAATCTTTCAGAGGCGGCGAGGAGCGGGGCATAAAGACAGCTCAGTTGGCAGCAGCAGGCTGAAGCCGCGAAAGACGGATATACTTTTTGGCTCGCGCGTGGGGTTTCCTGTCTTCCTCAATAGCAACGACCTTGCCTTCCAGACACGCTCCCGCCGCCTGGCGGAGCGGCGCACCCCCCGCGTGATTAAAAACATGTACGTTTGTGTAGAAAGTGAGAGATGTGTCTATTTTGTAATTTAAACACTGACCGATTATATAAAGTGCGTGGGTGGTGCTACTTTGCCCCCAGAGCCCATGAAACCATATTATATGTTATTAGGACGTCTTGTTTTGCTGCATTTCTTTTTGTGGAGGTCGGTGTATTTGTGCGGCTGTGTTGTCTATGTAGGTTACCTGCAAAAGTTAATTTCTAGGGCTTGTGTCAATACCACTGCAAAAAATAGCACACTAACACATTCTTGCTATACGTACTGCGTAGTATACGGTAAGTAGCAGCTCAAGGTAAAGAAAGTTGAGCTACCACTATATGTAAGCCGCCCAGCAGAGCAAATCCTTCAGTTGTACCGCTTACTAGCTGCCTCTGCGTTGGAAAGCATTGTTTAGATTTAGATAAGGTGGCAGCAACAGAGCGCCACCTCGTGGCTCAGTAATGGTATTGCTGGTGCATGATCCAGAAATAATCAAAACAAAAGTGGGAGCAACGTAGGAAAACGCAGCTTTAATTTCTCATTTTTTGTCTTTTGTTAACCCTCCTGTCATAATTAATGTTCTTTTGTTTTTAAGAGTTTTTTTGTACAAAATTAGTCTGGCTGTGAACTATTTCAGAGTTTTAGTTAACGTAAGATGCATTAATTTCATTTTAATTATATATACTTCTTTTATAAAGCATATCAGGGAGAGGAGGGTGTGTTGCCCTTGGTGTAGGGCCAATAAAGGCAACCAATAGTTTAAATATAGGATACGTGCAGAATTGAGGCAGTTTATAAATACACTGTAACACGGACATCTATTTAAAACATTTCCAATACATTTTTTACAAGAGTTATTCGTATGATGTAACTACGCAGACATGATCCTCAAAACATACATACGTTACTTTAAGAGTGAGGTTTCATATGCGGTCATTATACACAATTACACGTAGCCATTATTTCAATGTATTTCAATAAACTATTGCGATGTTATGTGGGTTAAAAATATATAAAGGCTTTCCAATTTCCTGTGGCTTATACCGGGGACATCCCCTCGATCATTGTCAACTCATGCCCGTGTAGATCTATATCAATTGTTTTTGCTCATTTTATTAAAATATACTCAAGATAAGGTAGGCAACTCCAAAACAGTCTTTTCTTTTTTCTATTCACAACTGTTATTATGAGAATGAGAGGACAATTCAATCCAAACATTGATAACTTCATTCATTTTAACATGTATATAAGTAATTATATAACGCAATAAACATCAACTATTAAGGCTAAATTAGAACAAATAATCAAGGTTCCAGTTTTTCAAGATTGATGTCACATAATCGTAACAATATATTCATATGAAGACAACAAGCAAAACACAAACATACATAGAGGATAGAACAGTCATACATCCAAGTATTATATCAGTGTGTGTATATACACATACACATACACGCACACATACACACATACAAAATAAAAAAATAAAAAAAAACACCAGACAAGGACGTTATAGTTAGGTTGATGTTTTACCCATAAAAAACACAGAAATTCAGCACTTATAGTTATATGGCGAGGGCACGAGTTATAGTTACCTTAGGGCACAAGTTATAGGTAGTTACGGTAACTCTAACTATAACTGGTGAATTTCTACGGTTTTTGTATGTTTAAAATGTGAGCCTAACTATAACATCCCTGTAACCTTTGTTTTTTTAAAGTGACTTTCTGTGGTTTTTTAACGTATAGTAATTTTCATTACTATACCTGAATCTAAGCACCACGGTACACAGCCTTCAGCGGTGCGCAGCAGCGGTTGGCCACAGGGCCTGGCAGGACAACTCCCTATAAGCACTCAACTTTGCACCATGCACAGCCTTCACCAATGTGCAGCAAAAGTTGCCCGCAAGACCTGGCCTGCAGCCAGACCCTGCGGCCAGCCCCGTAACCACCCAACATCATGCAGTGCACAGTCCTTTGCGCAGTGGTAGTTGGCCGCAGCCTCTCTGGGTGTGAGAATAGTTGTGAGAGGGTGTATCTGGGGGTAAGAGTGGCTGTGAGAGAGTCTGTCTGGGTGTGAGTGTGCGCATATCAGTGTTTCAATGGATGCATTAGTGTGTGTGCAGGCCTTTGAGTGGGTGCATGAGGCTGTCAATGGGTCTGTGAGTGGGTGTGTGAGAGTCTGAGTGTGTCTGTGAGTGGGATCATAACTTTCTGAGTTGGTCTGTGAGTGGGTTCATGAAGGTCTGATTGGGCTGTGAGTGGCTGCACGAGAGTCTGAGTGGGTCTGTGAGTGGGTGCATGAGTGTCTGAATGGGTCTGTTAGTGGGTGCATAAGTGTCTGAGTGGGAGAAATTTATTGAAAGAGAGAGAGAGAGAGAGAAAGTGAGAGGGAGAGAGATAGCGAAATTTTTAGGCTTTGATGTATGATATACTTAGAATGAGATAGTTCTACACAATTTAAAATAAAAGAATGTATCTGTCATTTTTTAAAATTTTAAATAATTTGTACTTGAAAAAAAAATAATATTTTGAGTCTTAAGAACTCAAACCCTGAACGCTCAGTGTGAAGGTCTGCAACCTTCACACTGAGCTATTGGTTTCTTTTGTTTTCTTTTTTTTTTAGCCCTTTATGGGCTATCTGGTACCACAAGGGAGCCCTCTAGGGCTTTCTCTACACACACACACACATATATATTTTTTAAATATATTTTAACAAAATGCCCTTTATGGCTTTATGGGCTATTGCTTCAGCAAGCAGGGAGCTGCTTTAACTGCTGAAGCATTTCTTCCCTGTCCCCTGCATGCATACAACGAACAGAAATGAAAGCTCCACTGTTTGACAGAGAGACCTGCTTGACAGATCCAGCTATCAAACAGTGGACTGTTTGCTGTGGCTTGGCTGCAACTTCAACGCAGAAGTGTTTTAAATGACGGGGTGTAATGATGAGGGAATGGTAGGCGCTCTGGATTCAAATCAGCCCAATCAACGAAAACCTAGGAGGTGCCCTCACAAGGGAAAACACCCATCCCTTACAGGTTTACTATAAACCCCAATGGACAATAGAAACAATATGAGGCACCTCACGTAATAATATGATTACAGCAATCAAAATCTCAATATTAACTCAATTGAGTAAAAATCAAAACAAAAACTAATTTTTTCTTCAAGATTCCGCAATGTCCAGTACTATCCAATGATTTATTTTGAATCAAATCTTAATTTCATTCAGCCGTTTTATTAGAATCAAATCTTCACTTCATTCAGCAAAATGATCCATAAGAATACATTTCAAGCCAACACGTGTTTCGTCGTGGGAAATTCCTTCATCCCAAACTACTTCTTCAGGGCAAAATCCAAAATGCAAAATGAATGGATACTCCTATCCATATATAGTTGTTGTCAATATATGCAACACTGTTTGACAGAGAGACCTGCTTGACAGATCCCGCTATCAAACAGTGGACTGTTTGCTGTGGCTTGGCTGCAACTTCAAAGCAGAAGTGGTTGCAAATCCTTTGTATACCTATGTATACAAATTTGGATTTCCTTAAATTTCTCAAAAACTACTCAATAGATTTACACTACATAACAAAAGGGTCTCTTTCTGGATCAAGCGCTACCTTTCTGCCAAATTTGGTGTAATTCCGTTCAGTGTTTTTTGTGCTATCGCTGTTCAATTTTTCCTATGGGAATTAACATTGGAAACACTGTAAATTTCACCTCCCCTTTTATCTTGGCCCCCACTTGATGGATCACCCAAAAATTGTCCAGACAGCAACTCACATGACTCTTGAATTTATTGGGACTATTTTGTGAAGATTTGTCAAGCGGCGCCAAAGACATAGGCAATCAAAAAACAGCTTTTTCCATAGAAACTAGGTCCTAATATAACTACCTAGAGGCAACCACACCTAGGTAATATAACCCTTGACAAAACCAAAGGTTATACCTAAACAAAACAATAGAAATTAAGCAGTTATAGCTATACTTATAGCTGTACTTATGTCAAGAAACTATAACTTGTTGCCTAAACTTAGTAAGTATAATGCCCCTATAACCTTTGGTGTTTTCTGTGAATTTCTGTTGTTTTTATTAACGTTAAGTAATTTCATATTACTGCATGTAAATACAACTAATACTGTGCACGGCCTTCGGCAGTGTGCAGCGAGGGTTGGTCTGCAGCTTGGGTGGGCCTGAGGCTTGGCATACATCCAACACAACACCATGCACGCCCTTCGGTAGTGCACAGTGGGTTTTGGTGTGTTAGTGGGTGTATTTTTTTAATTCATTTTTAGGTCGAGCGTGCAAGTGCTTCTGACCTTTTGTCAGTACTGTGGGCTTTTAACTGCGCCCACCGCACGTCCATCACTATCACTCGTTCGTAGGCTTGCCTCTCAAAAACCATTTGTTACCATTGGTAAACAATTTACATTTGTCCCTCTTTGTTTGATGATACGTTTGACTGCAAGCGAACTTCTTCCTTTTGTGTCTCTCATTCGCGCTCACGCTCATGGTGGCTGAGGTGCTTCGAATCGGATTGCTTAGGTCAACTGTTTTATTTTTCATTTTCAATTTATGTAGCAAGAAGAGTCCAGTTAGGAATTTACAACGTTAACACCTCTAACTCGAGCAAATGCAAGACCCGCTGCATTACAAATGCTAGTTTTTTTTGGATCCACGGATCCTTCACAAAGTTACAAAGGGGTCTGCACTGAGCCCCATGGAGGATCAGCAATTCAGCTGAAACAAAAAATGAATTGGGGACCCCCAGGGACCCCTCCACTTTCTCCTATGGGCTCAGGATACCTCTATCCTGACCCTTTATGTCTGTTTTGCAATGTTTTTTCTTCCCCCTTGTCCGATGTGAGAAAGACAATGGCAGCCACAACTTTCCTTTGAGATGGCGGCCGACCAATTAGGGCCTTGCTTTTCCCCTGGATCTTTCATGAGTGGATCCACGAAGGTTCAGCATCCCTAGATATGTATATTTCTGTTTCCTTTAATAAGTCCAAAACTAGTAAAGTGATTCACACCACATCACAAAAAGAGATCTTTATAGAACAAGATCTAGCTTTTTCCAAATTTTGTTTAATTCCGTTCAGTGGTTCAGGCTGTAGACATGTTCAAAATCCCTATGGGAAACTGCATGGGGAAAACAGATTGTGGGACTCTCCCTTGTAGTGTACAATGCTCTTTTGCCAAATATAAAATAACTTATGGAAATGCGCTTGTAGAAAATCACAAATGGGTATAATACCAAATCATACAAGAAGATAATCACTCTCCTGTTCTGAGATCACTTTCTAAGAGCCACTAAGGCAGTATCTGCATGCCTTATGGAGGCCTACGCAAGGAAGAACAAGATGTACAAAGCCTTTTTGCAGTCACAATGTCAGTGATTTGCAAAAGTGCAGGTATTTTCGAATGGAAAAGGCTTTTTACAAAAAGTCAATGTACAAGTTGGAAAAATCTTTCTAACTTGTAAAAGGGCTTTTGCTACCCTTTTCTAATCACAAATAGGAGGAGGCGTACAAGGTGCAGTCACCTTCTATTTACAAGTCGCAAAGATTTGTAGCAATGGTTTCTGATTGAAACTGTAGTAGCAAACCATTGCTCAGCTAATGACCTTAAAGCTGGGATGGGAACTAAATTGCAATGTCTTCGCGTCAGGTACACATTTTTTAAGCAGTATCTCTTCCTTCAATGATCATGGGCTCCTTTGAAAAGCAAATGTTTCTAT
The DNA here is from genome assembly GCF_031143425.1 of Pleurodeles waltl. NCBI lineage: Eukaryota > Metazoa > Chordata > Amphibia > Caudata > Salamandridae > Pleurodeles > Pleurodeles waltl. The sequence goes on from NC_090437.1 coordinate 46,387,044, forward strand.
TTTCGAATGGAAATGTAAGCACAGAAGTCTGCTGTGCTGTGCAGGCCTTCACCCCAGCACTCATTGCCAGTCACAGGGGGTCTCTCCTTACGACCTGCTTAATTGGTGTGAAAATCGCACATCATAGTTTGCAAAGGGATCTTTGTTCTCTGAGCTTTTAATTCTTCTAGCAAATTGATCAGCAGAATTAGCACTATGCGAACTAACTGGAGATACAGAAAAAAATGCTTCAGCAAAAAGAAGTCACAGACACCAGTATCTAGCGACAAAAAACACATTCAAAATAGAAAATTAAACAGAAAAGGTGCTTTTGCCCACAGTAAGTACCCTCTATGTAAGGGACAGGCATATATGAAAATTCACATTTCGGAGACATTTTTAGGACAAGGGCAAACATCATGCGATCAGTTGAATAGAAAGTCTAAGCTCTTCAGATCAGACCCAATAAATGATGAGTGGCAAAGGCATGGCAATAGATCCGCCTTCAGGGCCAAACCTTTCACAACTCTACAGATCTCTGCTATGAAATATGTTAAATCCAGTCGCATTCTTCACTTCTTTACTCACACTTTTCATCACCTCTACTTTGTAGATTGAGCCATACGCAATTAGTTCTTTTGTCAGGCGATCTGTTGCTGACTCCAATTTATTGTTTTTCCTTTTTTAATTAATAATACTAATAAAACTCCTCCTGCTCTTCATAATACTACTACTACTATTTAGATTACTACTAATATTAATAACAATAACAATCATAATAAAATGTTATTTACAACCAACAAACCTATGGCACAAACATTCACTGAGTAAGTAATACTTTTAATTCCATTCTGGACACCCAGGATAGACAACTAAAAATAATAAATAAAAAATTAATTCAACATTAATAATGCAAAACTCCTTACACAAAACCAGGCCTCAAAAGATATGCTAAAGCAATAATTATTCAGGGCTGCATGTGCACTATAAAATGCATGTATGTTCAAACTGTCTACACATTAGACATATACAAGCACATCAGACCCTTCCAATAGCCCCTTTTAACCATAATAATCGAATGAGAACAAACTGCAGAATCCAGATGCAATGATTCACCGAATACCACGTTCTTCAGTTAAATTAAAACCTCATCCTACAAGACATTTGCCTCAAGCTTCACAGAATCCTGATTAGACACTGATATTACTCCATTGTTGACACATATCTAATCAACATTCATAAAATTAACAAATGCTGACACAAGCTGCTCCTCTTTGAAGTAACACATTTATCTGTAGACTCATTACCTGTTCTCACTGCCAGTCTACTTAAAGGATGGGTTTAGGAATCAGACAGAGACACAGAAAAGAAAACAATTTGTAAGATCCCGCATTGCAAAAAAATGCATTTCTAAAAAGTTGCCTTACTTTTGCAACTCTGGTTAACTTCACTTAAGCTAAATAACTGAAACCTGATTGGCAGAACATCTGTTTTAATAGACTATGTTATGGCATAAGCGGAATTGGATTCGGTGACTGGGATATAATAACAGCCCCCTACTCAACTGAACTCCTTCCTGCCACTGAGGGCACAGTTATCCCCAAAAAATGATTTATACATCACTTGATTTTTTAGAACACTTTCGAGGAAACTGTAAGGCAGTCTTTAAAGCCATATTTAAGACGAAGAACCATCTAATGTACTTACCTCGTTTTCTGTTTAAATGTATTCATGAATCCCATTTAGGCCTGGGGTACTCAATATGGAAGACTTCAAAATTGCCTTGATATAGTATATTGTGCCAAATTTATCCAGGGTCATAGCTTGCTCGAAAACGCTTAATTGCAATAACTAATGGCTGGTAGGAATTTGGCACAAACTAATTTAAAATGCATTCCAGGCAAGAGCCTGTCAAATCACTAGCCAAATGTGATAACAGAAAAAGTGACCATTCTTTTGGTTTTGAGTTGGCTAGGTGAAGTCGATGCCCACATCTCTTATGAAGCCAAACACCCAGATATGTATAGACTGTGGCCCCTATAATAGACTCCCCTTCAAATGCCCAATTACCCGGTTGCTTTAGATTTTTGCTGAATATCACTACTTTCGTTTTAAGAACACTCCGATTTTTTTTTCACAATGGATCTCAAGGCCATTAGCAAACGCTGCAAATCGACACCAGTCTTGTCTAATGTTGTCTTGTCTGCGTGTTGAAAACGAGCACTGCATGTACCCCCTAAGCTTGGAGGGCACCATTTTCCTTCCACAAGAGCAGCCCCAAACCTGCTACATACACACTGAAAAGCGTGAGTGCCAGCACAAATTACTGTTTCAGGCAATGTTGGAGGATATTGCTATAACAGGATAACTGTGCAGTTAAAAAAACATCGTTGTGGTATAATAGCCAATAGGATACCAAAGCACAAGTGGAAGTTAAAGCACAAGGCCATGTTAAATTGATTAGGCTTCTCGAGATGCCTTTACCAAGAAAGGATTGTAACAGCAGGAAAACAACCGCGAATCGTCAGATAAATACCCAGAGTGAGTTTGGACTCCAACCAGTGGAGCATTTCTCTTTCACATCATGCTATTCACTGTTTGTTGTATCATTCTGCTTCCCATTGAATACTTGTTTCACATTGCATGAAGGACTATTTTACATATCAAAAGTACACTGACTCATCACACGTTAAACTCTTTCTTTCATAGATGAACTACACAAAGAAAACAATCTTTTCATTTTATTTTGCACTGCATCAACCATTTTTTTGTTTTTATCAAGACTTACAGCCCAATTGACCTTGTTAATGCTTGTTTCTTGATATGTTCATTGAAGGGCAGAAAGTGATCAGGTGTAATTTGAGGGATTTTATGGCATCTGGAAGGTGGGAAAGGAAGCCATGTTGTTGAGCTACTCTTGTATGGGGGCGTTGACGGTTCTTCTATTTTTGAATAATGCGTGCCTTAGGTTCAGATCAATAAAGTGGCAGCAATGACCATATGGGGCATTTATGCACAATTACTGACAGTAATGTCATTGCATTTTGCCGATCTGCTGTATTTCTTAGGATTAACAACATTTTAATTATGCTGAAAAATGTTGTGAAATTCACAATTTTGTTATGTCAAATTTCTCCAAATTTTACATTATGCAATTTAATGTAATTTTTTATACCGGCACGCACCTCGCATACAAAGGTCTTGTGACATACCAGAGGGTGATTGATTTCTACAGACAATGTCTCACTGTGAGACATTTTTTTTCAAACCATTCTTCTGCCTTGATCTTGCAAGAAATATATTTTTATGTGAGAGGCGTGTTAAACTTTTTAAAAAAAGCTATAAGAGATCGCAAATCATATTTCACTATGAGAATATAATTCACACATTTTTCATAACAGTTCATGAAACTACAAAATAAAATTAAATGACATAACTCCGCACAACTGTGATTTCTACTTGCATTATCAATTTTAGCCTGGTAGTTCAGCGTTGACTTGTAAAGGTGTATTACAAACAAGTGCAGATTACATTACGACAGTACACCTAACAAGTGGGTCAAAGTCTACATTTATTTCATTGCCCATTTAAAAAAACACCTTTTTTCTTTGCTCTACCTAAAATACGTTTGGCAAATGTATCATCAAGCAAATAAAGCGATCTGAGTTTCCACATGGAAGAATGATCTGCTATATGCAGTCAAAGAGGTGTTCACAGAGTTATTCATTCATTCTCTGCACATGGCCGAATGCAGCATAATGCATTCATACATGTCTGTGACTCCTTTTTTCCAATCTCAGCATCCTTCTGAGTGTCATGATCATATTCCACTCCATACCATAGTGTCATATTCAGGAAAATTGACAAAAAAACAACACTTTGCCTTCACTAATCCCACACAGTTTATGAATGAAAGGAGTGTATTTGATGCTCAAAAGGATGAAAGACAAGAAATAAAATAGTGATACCCAAAAAGCTCATATAACAATTGGCTTACTGTGAGCTATTGCAAAGAGATCAATAAAACAGGGCTATCCAACTGCAGTAAAGCATGATTTTGATCAACTACAGATTTACAGGAAAACCACTCACTACGAAAATGAGCTTCACTTAGGTTCAATGTATGCAATGTATTTTATACGAGTAATATAAAATTATGGAATAAATCTCTCCCACTTGGACCTAATTTGGACACCCATGGACCAATGGATTATGTAAGAGCCATGAAATAACGAGAGTACAATGCAGAACCTCAAGAATAAAAATGAAGTATTTAACCTGGCTCTCAATAATTTGATATTGACATATCAGGGGGGTATCACAAGAGATATCACAGTTAACATCATGGACCCACCACACATGATAAACATCAATGATCATTTGGTGACACTGTCAGTCAACCATTCCTTTTGGTGACACAGTCAGTCAACTCATATAGCCACGAGGTGCATGCTTTGATCTTGTTATCTAAAAATGGGTTATAGCCACAATGTTCCTTAGTGGGAGCAGTACATGTTTGCCGAGGTTATCCATCATCTGCCAGAATCTTTGGTACCACTGAGCTATCTCCTGACTTACCTTTGGCTTAAAAATGTTAACAGTACTTAGAATCTGTAAAAGAACTGCCCTAATTGCTCTGCCCAGGCCCTTTTTCATCACATTTTTAGCACTGGGAGCTAAGGGAAAATCCTATGTAGACGTGGTGGATCAGGTACCACTGATACATGTTTTAAAAGCCTACTCCCTATGGAATGCTCCTAAATGTGAAAGGGATGGCATCTCACAGATTTCTTCCAGGGAGTTCGAGCTGGAGATAACCCCCATGAAACTTGACATGCCCATGTATGCACCTGCTTACTGTCTTGACAGGAGCATTCATATCTTCTAGTGTCCATCTAGTTCCATGAGCACAAAGTAACTTTTTCATTTTCCAGAGGTTTTGAATTTGCCCTCTGGTGAAAGAGGCTCGAAAGCATTGTACATGCCCCTCCCTTTTCCAGTCTTTATAGCAGTCCTCCAATATTGCTGGTGAGAAAAAGGGATTATCATGGATCACCGTATTGGGCGATGGTAGGGATATCAACCTCCCCTTGACCACTACACCATCCCATATCTCCAAAACAGATTTCACTTTACTGACATTACCAGGTAAGCATTATATGGACTATGGTCCTCATTATGACCCTGGCGGGCGGCGGAGGCCGCCGGCCAGGATTCCGCCCTCCATTATACCGCTCCGCGGTCAGAAGACCGCGGAGGGTATTATGAGTTTTTCCCTGGCCTGGCGGGCGGTCTCCAAAAGACCGCCCGCCATCCCAGGGAAAAACTCCCTTCCCATGAGGATGCCGGCTCGTAATCGAGCCGGCGGAGTGGGAAGGTGCGACGGGTGCTACTGCACCGGTCGCGTATTTCACTGTCTGCTACGCAGACAGTGAAATACTAGCGGGGCCCTCTTACGGGAGCCCCACGACAATCCCTACCGCCATCCTGTTCCTGGCGGGCGAGCCGCCAGGAACAGGATGGCGGTAGGGATTGTCAGAATCCCCTCGGCGGCGCAGCGAGCTGCGCCGCCTTGGAGGATTCTTACGGGCAGTGGAAAACCGGCGGGAGACCGCCGGTTTTCCCGTTCTGACCGCGGCCAAAGCACCGCGGTCAGAATGCCCAAGGGGGCACCGCCGGCCTGTCGGCGGTGCTCCCGCCCCCGTTGGCCCTGGCGGTAGAGAACCGCCAGGGTCAGAATGAGGGCCTATGTGTTTTTTTCTTGCCATGCTAGCTCACACAGTGATCTACCTACTGCTGCATATTCCATCATCATCCATTTTTATCTGTTTCTCAAGCTGCTCATTCCACTGTTACCTAAGGGTGGCCTGCCTGATAATATTTAAGTATGTCTATGCATGTTGGACTACCCTGCTCCGTAGGAGTGGTCAAGCCCTTCCTTAACATTTCCTGTCTCTCACCCATACAAAATCAAGCCATTTACCTGTGATGAACACCAATTCTGATCTCAGGACAGCCACAGATAATGTCTAGAATGAGTATAACAATCAGGGGAAAATATTAATTTTAAGAAAGTAAATATGGCTTGATCATGAAAAGTACAGTGGGCACCATCATCTCAGATCTTCTAGATTTATGTTGCTAATGTGGGCTCAATTAACTGCACACCAGCCTTCAAGTTAGTCTGTAACATTTAGCCCCAGGTATCGTATCTTTTGAGTTTGAGTTTTTGTTCGTTAACTGAAAATCCAGAAATCGTCTCAAAGTGGTCCATTATTTATAACAATGTGGATCTCAACAGTTCTGGTTCACTTAGCTGGAGAGGTAACTCATCAGCAGGGATAGTTACTTAGTTTTGCATGTATCCCTCAGAAGGCGATCCCTTTGATGTGTTGGTGCATGATAATTGATCTAGCCAGGGGTTCCATCACTAGCAATAGCAGGGGAGAAAGACAGCAGACCTGTCCCACATGCTAAGGGAAGGTTCCCTGACTGGCCTCTATTATATCGGATTTTAGAACTTGGGGACTTGCAGCTAGACAATGCCCACCCTAACATCTTGGGCCCCAAGCCTAGCTCTCAGAGGGTGGCTCCAGGAAAGGTCCATCTCACGTGATCAAATGCTTTCTCTGTGTCAGGAGATATCAAGTGCACCAGGTGTGCTTTATTGTTGCCTAGTCTACTAAATGTTCTCTCCTCCAGATGCTACCCTTCCCCTGCCTACATCTTTTAAAAACCTGCTTAGTCTAATTCAATTAGAAAAGGCATTAGGCTGTCCACGTCATTGGTCAGAGTCTGTGGAGCTTTTAACAACTGAGGTAAGATGGAAGATAGGCCTGAATGATAAACAGTCCACTGGGTCTTAATCTGGCTTAAGGATTAAAGCTATCTCTACTTCTTGCATCAACTCTCTCACTTTATAGCCCTTTGCAAATGTATTGAAAAGATCTGATATTTGCATAACCGTTTTTGCAAATAACAATTTGTAAAAGCCCACTAGGAACCCACTCAGATCCAGCTTCTTTCAGAAATTCATTATATTGAGTGCTGTGAGTTTCTCTAACTTGGTGATGAGTTCCTCTGGAGATTCTACTCAATACCTAAGAAAGAACGGGATCCCTAAAGACCACATAAAATGTCAACCTTCTCTGGATCCTCCTGCCCACTGGAGCAGAGTGAATGGAAAAGAGTTTTAAAGAGGCTTTGGTCTTTTAGCACTACCTAAGTGCTGATCCCCCTGTCCAATCCTGGAGCTGGTCAATAAGTGTTCTAGCCCTTTGTATCCATAGCCACTTAGCCAGCCAGAAGCCTTGTTGTCGCCCCTCTTGAGTACCATTTGTTTTAATTTCAGTAATGCCATTTCTGATTTATTTTTCCTGATTACAGAGTGTGGGACATGTAGCATTTTCAGTTGCCTGAGACTGGTTTGGGAAGGATGTCATTTGTCTAAATTCTCTAAAATCACTATCCTTTCCATGAGGTTGCTCTCCGTATGTTGTTTGCAAATATTGCTTGATCCTGAAACCCAGCTGGCTGCTGGGTTGATATTGTGTTCTCCCTTTGCCTGAAATATTTCTCAGTCTCGTTGGCCAGCTTTACCTTATCAGCTGGATTGCGGAGCTTATTCATGTTGAATCTCTGTGTTCTCTCTAACTGTTTTCCTTTCCCCAGCCATCAGCTCTATTTGCATGTTAACTTGTTTGCCCTCCAGAATTATCATCGTATTGTATCTAAACATTTGATTTTCCTTTTGGATAATCCACCAAAAAAAAACTCCGTTTATTGTGTCATTACTTCTGATATTTATAGTTTTAACTTCCAAAGGATTGAAAACTTCTAGATGGCTTCCCTTCCCTTTACTTTTATCAGGAAATCTTAAGAAACCTTTGAGTGGACAGAACACCTTTCAAGGAAGTACTATGAAATTGGCTCTTGGGAATGTGCAAAATCTATAACAACATTAAAAGTGGTTTTAAGTCAGAAATATTACACATGTAATGCCCATTTCTGATTTGACAAAAAAGATAGTGCACTCACTGGTAGGACTGTCATTGAACTTAGGAACTTCAATGTTGCTAATTCTTCTTTTTTGAGGATACAAAATCCCAAATATCAATGTTGTACAGTGCTGTGCTGGCCGCAATAGCATTATTAGGTTCTAGTGCTTCCTAAACTATTTAAACAAACACATTTCCAGTTTGTCATATAATGGACTTAATAGTCTGGGGTGTTTCTAGCTTTTTCAATGAAAGCGATCTGTGGTAGATTATTGGACAGATAAATTCCAACATAATCAAAATATGTATACAAGCTATTGATCTACCCACAATACAAATAGGAGATTTAAGTAAACATGATTTTCCAAAAACCACTGGATTATAATTTAATTATCACGTATTTCCTCAATACACAATATTCAGTACAAAGTTGGTGAGTTTTTATGATGGCGTTCTTCTCCAGGTAACACAGCATCACCTATAAAAAGTAGCAACAACGTTGCGTTTCCAATGACCAAGAGAACATTTATGTATACTGTTTTTAATGTTTCATTGACTTAATTAAAAAAATAAAATAAACAGAGTGGGCTCATCACACCTCCTTGTCGTACCACCATCGTACATAGAAATGGATTGCTTGGTTTCTCTTCTTTCCCAAAGCAGACCTTCTCAGTGTTATTATGGTGCCATAATTCCATCATTTTAATCAGGCCGGAGTCTGTATTCAATTTTACCATAAAAGGAGGCAGTTAGATTCTAAAGCTACTTTGAGGTCAATAAAGACGAGTATGTTTTTCCCTTTCAGATTTCATTTTTGAGTTTCAAATAAAGTCCCAAGCTTTGGTCAACAGTACTCCGACCTCTACAAAAACCAGTGACAGTACCTCACATTCTTCCATTTATTGTGACGTCATATTTACAAGGATGCTGTCATAAACCTTTGACACTGCATTTAACAGTGATGCAGGTTGTGGAATCTCAAGTTCCAGCTTAGCTTCTTTTTTATACATAGGAGTAATAATCACAGGTTGCTAACAGAACGGTATGATTGAAGATACAATAATTTCTTTAAAAGTATTGGTAAGAAATTGATTTTTTAAGTTGGATAGGATTCTGTGATTGGCAAATTGTCCAGGCCCAGTGCTTTATTTTGATTAAGACCTTTAAGGGTAACACTGAGCCCATTATTTGGCACTTGATTTAACCCCATGGTCATCCGTGCAAGATGACTGTGGTGCAAGAGCGCCTATCCTTCAAGACACGGGTGGTGCACTTAAGCCTTCTTCACTAAACAGTGGTGAATACTGATTCACTCACGAAGACATAAACACAAGCAAATGGAATTTTGCACTTTAACAATTCCCCATTTTAAAGGGCTTTACTAGAGAATAAATTATGACTGCTTGATGAATTTCTTGAAAGTTTGTTTGATCGCCATTTCGGAGCCCTCAAAAACTGCCATATGAACCTGTGAGTGAGGCACTGTAATTTTTAGATTCCTCCAAACTACTAGTTTGCCATAACGGAATGTCAGATTTTAACAAATTATGATCAGCCTGATTTCAATACATGAAGTTTCGTTAAGGGGAAGAGAGTTGTAGAGCTCTCAGATAGCTTATAATTAAAATGAGCTTGGTCCCTATCGGTAATGAATCGATAGATCACGCGGGGTGACGTAGGGGGCAACGTGCATTATGATGTAAAGGCATCTCACTCCCACATACATTCTCGAAATATTTTGCAAGCGCGGCATTAAACGAAAGAATGAGCTCGCAGGACGGCTTACAGCTGCCCACGGATGCGAGCCACAAGTCGCAGACTGCCAGCTGTTCCCTCTCGGCTTCTTAATAGGCAGAAACAAGCGATTTTCTTTGCATTTAGCAAAGGGGCTTACACGGGTCTTACATCAAACAGAGCCGAGGGCAGGTTTATCTTCGATGCAATGTGCTCTTTCGTTTTAATATACTTACACCTTTATCCAGAAATGTGCAAAAGTGCTCGAATACGAAAGGCTGAATCAAATCCGCAATGTATTACGTGTGCATGGGAAGGACTGGGGCGGAGTACAATCGCCCGTCAAACGAAGCCCCCGGGCAACTTAACCAGAGAGCTCAGCAGAGCACGCGGTGCACAAAAGGCAGGTAAATAAAGGGGGAGCCGTGGAAACCCAAGAGGTTATTTCTTGACGTTTATTCTAGAATAACGATGATAGGGAACACTTCGGTACCATAGCACTATAAATACAGATTTCAGAACTATAAATGATATTAAAGTGCTATGGCTGCCTACAGCAAAGCACGGGCTGGCTATGCTCTGTTGCTGCAAAGAGGTATGCTTGGCGGAGTTAAAATGTAAAAGTTTGATGACCACTCTCTACAAAAGAAAAGGGACTTGGAATATGACCCGGAGGGGTTGACTGAGTCACGCAGGAGTGAAGCAAATCAGGGGCGGCACCTTCCCTACGGCGAAGGAGCATCTCCCCCTGGGCAGGAGCCAGGAGATTACATTTTTCATCTGCTGGATCAGCCAGCATTACAGGGAAGGGCGGGGCTGGGCCACGGGATGTGGTGGGGGAGGAGAGAGTGCACCTAAGTGCGCATGTGTGTTTGGCCGGCTGTCTAAGGCCAGCTAAAGATACATGCCCACATAGGTTTCTCCAGTTCAGCTGTGTAGAACAGCTGGGCTGGAGAATCTGCACAGACTCCCATGCTGTGTCTGAGTGGCAGTTACTGCCGCTCAGACCAATCCAGACACTGCTTTCATGCTATGTTTAGCATAAAAGCAGCACCAGGATTGCTGGGGAGTCTTTGCTGGTGTGCAGTGAATGCTAGGACAAAAAGCCTCCTCCCAAAATCCCACTGCTGACCTCACATGAGGGATGGATCAGATGTAAACCACCTTTCTGATAAAATAACAGCTGTGGATAGCTTGGACCATGGGCTTGTATTCGAGAGAACACAAAACCAACACTGACACAAACTTTGTTGCTGAAATCTTTGAGAGAAGCATGGTTCCTGACAATATCTAATTAATGGTCACAGATTCAGTACACAGCTGCCATTTTGAAAGCTTTAAATATGCTCTGATTCCTATCATTAAAGCATAGAAATAGCAGAGGCTCTTCTTGGTAAGACATCCTGATCCGTGAAACGTACACTTGGTTGTCTTAAGGGAAACTCACTCAAATTTAGAAAGCAGATTAGGACCTGACTGCTTCTCCGTGGTTGCTCCATGTGCACTCAGGCGTTGTCTCTGTTTGACAGACGGGCATAGTGTGGTTTGAGTGCCCTGAAACAGAAGTTCATAGATCGTTGTAACTCTCCCTACTCTAAAACTATTCAAAAGCCCACAAATGTTACTCCAGTGATGCCAAGACTGTCATTGTGATTAAGTCATCATCATCATCATCATTTGCTTTATTTCAGTAAAAATATACCATAAAAGCACAATACAAAACATTTAAAAAGATAAGAATAAGACATTAAAACATTAGAATTTGAACTAATACTCTAAAATCCTAGAAGCTAAAGAGCAGAATGAAATGTCTAAAAATTTACCTGAATGCGCAAATGTGGTGGAGGCATACAATAATATTTATGCGTAATCTAAGATATAGTGCTAACCATACATTGTATTACACAACTATAAAACTGCATTGCCTCCTACTAATATCTATGCCTGAATTTTTGCTTTTAAGATTCCAAGTCTGAAGTGCCAAACAGATTCAAGGAATTTTGCCACGGAGCACACCAGTAACACAGATGGGTCCGATTTGAGTATCCTCAAAGCAGGTATACAATTCCTGAGGCCCATGCAATTACATAAGGGAATGATCCAAAGGGCCCTCTGCTTAGCATATGCAGGGCATTGAAAAAGAACATGGGTCAAGGGTTCTTCAATCTCACAATCCATTGGGCATGTCTTGGACTTGTTGGTTATATTAAACCATTTATAAGTTAGGGTGCACAAGGGAAGGGACCTTATTGTAAATCTAATATACAGAGTCTATTAATATTTAGGTCATTGGATGAGACACTGTTAAAAAATGCATTAAGCCATTTAATATTTAAGCAGAATAGCACAATCTTCTACCTGCCACTGAAAATTCAGGACACATAAACCCAGCGTGGTCTGAACAGCAGCAAATTCATTTCTGGTCCCAAAAATATAGCCAGGGTCATGGCATTATGCAGCAGGGGAAGGCCAAGTTATGTGTCAGGGTTAAGTAAATTATGCTGCCAGAAAAAGCAAACTATGTGCCATGATGCAGCACATTTTGTGATAGTATTACTTCATTAATTTGTAATTTTGAAACTTGTTAACACTGCCAAGGCACTAGTTCCACTTCAATAGTACCAGTTTAGCCCCTAGGTCTGGCAATAAGCTACAGAAAGGTGGCCAGTCAACCTTTGCAAAGGACCTTCCACTGTGCTAAACATGTGTTGCTGTGTTCTTTGTAACTTTAGAATCGATTAAGCTAGATTTGTTTTTTGTTAAAATCTGCAGATTATGCAGCAATTGGCAAATGTGGCAAATATTTAATTATGCAAAAACCACCACAGCCGCACAATTACATAATTCCAGTGGCACTGAATATAGCTCAAACTACAGAGCATGGTATGGGCTAATATAACATATACCAGAGCAATACATGAAATTGTAACATTTGTGTTTAGTTTGTCGCAAATTTCACACTTCTCTCACTCCCCGTGATCTCCCACCCTGCCACCTTACCCCTCTGTCCTGCAATGACCGCCAGTACAAATGGAGCTGCTCCCAAATGATTGAAACGAACACACGTAAGCCACAGTGAAGTGACACTTTGGTCAAAATAAAGGATTTCCAAAAAAGCAAATCGCAAATAGGTTCTGTCACTATCACTTCAGAAACTACAGGAGATCCAAAATGTGGCCACGGTACAGCTTCTCAACCCTCTGTTGTGGACCCATGCTAAGCAAGCATTTCATTTTCCCTCATGGGTTCCTAACAGCTAGACAAACCACCTTTAAAACTGGGTGGATGCAATCCACAGCAATAGACCACTCTTGCACCAGCAAAAAAGTGTCATGTGTAATAAAGTGAGACTCACTCCCAGGGGAGGCACCTCCATTAGGGCAGAGGAGCGTCGCCACCCCGCCAGCAGCGGCAGTTGCAAACCTTTACAAGGAAACGATAATAAGCAGTGCTTATTATCATTTCCTTATAAAGGGTTGGGCCAAGGGGGTGACGAGGAGTGAGGGGGAGTGCACAGCATTCCCCCTCAGAGTGCATGTGTGTTTGGCCAGCCGTCTAGGGCCGGCCAAACACACAAGCGCAGTAGAATCTCTCCAGCCCTGGAGAGAGCCTGCACAGGCTCCCAGTCTGCCTGGGAGGGCCCTTCCATGTGGCGTGAGCGTGAGCCATGACTGCTCACGCCACTACAGACAGCCTACCTTAAAAAAGACATCTTCTGATGGAACCTTCTTCTACTTCCAGTCAGTCAAACTTTGGAACTCAATGCCTGCTCAGAGAAGGAGCTGCTGATCACTCACAGTTCTGGAAACTAATAAAACATGGCTTTTCCATACAAATGTTTCAGTATAACTAAATACCACTTACATCAAAGGTATCTGCTATTCAGGAAGCTCTGACATTATAGGAAGAAAGCATTCCTCACCACTAATGCCTAACACAAGGTGAAGCAGATATAACTTATTCAGTTATGGAACACTTGGGCCTTCTTTTCTATTCCATTCTGTTCTATTCTATAAAGTACTTATAGAGCGCATGGCTACCCATAGGCGTCCCAGTGCTGTAGGTATGGCACATAATACATCAGGAGGATTAGAGGGAGCTGTTGTCGAAGAGCCAAGCCTTTAATTGTTTTTGGAAAGGGAGTTCCTTTTGGATGGGTCTTAGGACATGAGGTAGACTGTTAAATAGTTTGGCCACTTTAAAAGCAAAGGAGCTCCCTCCACACTTTACCCTCCTAACTATTGGTACTGTAGCCAAGTGTGACATAGATGAACGCAGAGTTCTCTGGGAGTAATAAGGAGACCGTAAGGTGGGAGAGATCAGAGTCCCTTTATCAAGGATTGCCTAGTGGCAATGCAGAGTGATTTAAATTTGACCCTCTCAGTCACCAGGAGCCAAGGAAGGGAACTCAAGGCTTGTCGGGCACAGTAATGTCTAGGCAAATTGTGCAGGATTTGAACCGTAGAATTTGCACAAATTGCAGTTTCCTAATAGGTGCTGGGGGGTTCCCAGATGAAGAGATTTGCCATATTTCAGGCGGGAGAGAATAAGGGCCTGGACCACCAGCCTTTTTAAGGTAGAAGGGAGGAGCGGGAGGAGTGTGTCATAGCAGGTAGCTGCAAGCTTGACTGCTTGAGCATCGAAATTCAGTGAATTACCCAGCATAGTCCTAGGCTCTTTATAACTATTTTAGGGGGGGGGCAGGCAGGATGGCCAGATAAGGCTCAGGGTGGAATTGAAACTGTTGCCTAAAGTCATGAGCTCTGTTTTATCATCATTTAATTTGAAGCAAGAGCTATTCATTCATCTTGGCACTGTCTTCAGACAGGCACCTACTGAAAAAGGGGAGAAGTTTTGTCTCTAATTAAGGGAAAAGACCAACTGGGTATTGTCTGCATTGGAAATTATTGGGATTCCAAAAGGCTGGATGATATCTGTGAGTGGTCTCATGTAAACATTAAAAAGAGTAGAAATCAAAGAAGAGCCCTGGGGAACTCCACATTAAAGAAGAAAGGCTTCTGACATACAGCCTCAATCGAAGACCTGAAAGGATCTATCTTCAAGAAAGGACTTGAACCAGGAAAGTGCAAATCCTGAGATCCCCAAATTCTGTAGTTTCTTAGTGTAGTTTACCATGTCTAATGCTAAGTTGAGATCTAGGAGGATGCTTGCGGCAGAATCTTCATTATCCAGGACCGTTTTGGCTTTTTCTACCACCGCCAGGAGAGCAGTCTCTGTACCATGGTAGGGTCAAAATCCAGTTTGTGTAGGGTGCAAGATGTAATGTGTTTCTAGGAAATCCGATAGAATCAGATTGACATGTTTTTCAAATATTTTACTTATGTCTGGGAGGAGAGAGATTTGTCAATAGTTTCCTAGATCATGAGGATTCAAGTTCATTTTTTTAATAATGATTTAATCATGGCATGCTTCCAATCCACTGGGACTGATCCTGCAAGTAGGGAGGGGTTTGCATTTCGAGGATGGTATGCTGGTCAGCTACTTTAGCTAAGATGCCTAATGGTGCTGGATCATTGGGAGAGTCAGATTTAATTTTACTCATGATGTCTGAGAAATTATCTGGCATGATGGAAGCAAACTCAGTGAGCATTGGCTGGATCCCGACCAATGCGTCTTCCTTGTGACTAATGGTGCCCATTTCTGAAGACTCTTGAAAACTAATATAGATTTTCTAAATTTTGTTCAGGAAGAATCTTGCCAGATCATTACACTGTGAGGGTGACGATTAGGGTGAAGGACGTTGGAGGGGGTCTCTGATAGGGTTTTCACCACACAACACATTTCACATATGGAATGTGCTGATTGTGATTTTTTAAATTTCGACTTGATAACTCTAATAGTGTCACAGTATTTCTGTTTTCTTGTCTCCTTATAGTTCTTTCTCCAAAACCTTTCAACTTTTTGTTTCAACATTCAGATATTAGGAATATACCAAGGTGCAGATTTATCTTATGCTCTTCTAGTGTGAGTTTTGGGGGGAATAATATGGCCCAAAGTAAACATAATCCACTAGAAGATCTTATCATATGCTGCGGTTGGGTCTGGCCTAAGATAGGTCTAGAATCGTCAAGGGTCGGTTTCCAGGAATCAAGAGGCAGTTCTGACAAAGGGCGTTCTTTCCAGGTGGTTTGTTGGGTTTAAAAGATAGGTAAGGGTAGTCCAAAGTAAACTTTATCATCAAATGAACTGACCAAGTTATCGGAAAAGGGTCATGAACTTGTAACAAAATATTGTTAGAAACAATAGAGTCTAATAGATGGCCTTTTTCATGAGTCGGTCTGGGAACCCATTGGCCCAGAATTTACAGAACTTCTGAGTTATCACTAACATTATCTAAAAAGCACAAGCTTCAGAACGTATTATTATACATCATGGTCCCACTTGAAGCCTCCCATTAACTCTCCCCTAGCCCCTTGCTTTAGGGCTGGTGCTGCTCTGTGCAACAATCTTTGTTGGAGCCCCCTTCGCCCATGACCTCCTTTTCCACAAATTCCATTGCTACCATCCTCCAACAGCACCCCTTACCTCTCCACAGCCCCATCTCACATGTATTATATTTGTTTTATAGTGATGACATTGTAGGGTGTCAGATTACTTTACATCACATACACATTATGCAGAGACAATGAATCATACTTGTGTAAATCAGTGTCTAGGAAATGTTACATAAGAAAATGAGGACTACAAGCTCTAGGAGTCACATGACATCCAAAACTGATAAACAGTACATTTTAAGCGTGCTTTGTCAGGAGAAGCACAGACTCAGGATTTGAAACATGCCACAGTAGTTGTGGTTGGCTTTACTAATGAGATCTTAATAAGAATGTATTTCGACCCAAAAGAACCATTTTTTGCAATTTTAGGATAAGTGGGGGAAAACATAACATTGAAACCTATACTTTGTAGTTTGCATGCCACTGTTTGAAGACAGGTCATAACTCAATGTGTTATAGTGGGATTGTAACTTATAAACTGCAAGTAGCAAAACGATCTCTCTGACAAAAGCAGTAACCCACTGAGCTATCCACATAAAATACTACTCTGTGATCTACATGATACATCTTTACAGTAGGCATATTACCCCCTACACTACTTTATGATTACTTAAACTCGCCACTAGACAAAACTCTGATGTCTCTCCAGCAGTTACACCAACAGTTGTATGGACATTTTTATAGTTGCCTAAAACTTGCAGAACGCACAAGGAACTCTGTGGTAGGTACTTTTAAAAGTGAAATATTTCAAAACCTCGCTTTCAGTACTCAACCGCTCTAAAGCCTGGCCTTCCTATCCCCACAGTTCCTAACGGTAACGCCTGAGGAGTGGCGCTAACATACGGGTTACTGGAGCCTTCAGAACGAAACCTAAAGGGCATGGTGTGTATAATGAAATTTACACAGTAACTCCAGAATGTGGCAGACCCAGATAAAGGGATTACTGGAAAAACCGAGTGAGAAAGAGGGAAATAGAGAGTCGGAAAGAGGGAAATCGCTTCTGAGAACGAAAGAGACTTGTACTGAGCAAATGAACAGGGCAATACAGACACGTCTTAGCTCTCTCCCATATAAACATGGCCTTATTTACACCATTATTTTGCCAACATTCGAAATATACCGCCTACGCAGGTGGCATGTCCAGTATGAACAGCAAACGAAGCCACCAGATGGGATAATTGCAGCAGTAATAACTCCACCCTTGTCCGTAAACAAGATGGGAGCAATGCGGCGTTGGCCATAAACCGAAATTGCCTCAGTGCTTCGTGAGGGTGACGTCACGGTCGTCTTATGAGTGCGCACATTGAGTTTAAAACCGCTTAGTGTTTAATAATTAAAACACGGCATGCTGGGGAAAGGGACCCGCGACGTGCATTTGATTAACCTTTCTGGTCCTCGGCTGCATCAATTAACATTTAGCCTCGGATTCCGTGGCAGGCCAGCTGAGCACTGCACTGCAGCTGCACACACGGCGCCCCCCCCCCTCCGGTCCCCCACTCTCCGCCATGGGAACGCGCTCCGGCCGAGCGCTGCGTGCCAATGCTGTGCCCGTCTCTGGCGCTGCTGCCAACATTGTTCTGCACTGCCGGCTCAGCGTGTTTTGCTTCTCACTGTGTGAAACTCTAGTACTGCGTGGTGCGTTCGAATACCTGATTTTGATTGGATTTTTAAAGGAATTTGGATGTATGTTTCACACGAGTCCTGGTTGCTAGCAGCCATTTGCATCAGTAGTGTAGAATGGCACGAGGCCTAGTGCACGGGAGGAAAGGAGCCCCTCGCTGCTGTTTGGATAGTAACATAGAACAAAATAAGCAAAGTTCGGTGGGCGCCTCTGGTCCCCGTCGCCACTGCCCCTTCTGAACCGATGAAAGCTACACTCCTTTGTCGAATACACCCTGCTACACTGAGTACATCGTTTCTTTGAGTAAAACAATATATATGTAAAGTTTATGACCCTATATTAGACATGTTTTTAGCGCTAATGGTGAACCAGATGCAGGCTTTATTACAAACCCCTTAGAAATGAGGAATGGCACTGGCAGTGCACAAGTCCTATAAAAAGAAGTGGGGGCATTAGCAAGTTAGGCAGTATCCAAGTGACACCACCGCAAGTGACATGGCATGTGGCTTTCCAGGAAGTGACATTTCAGGAAGTGGCATCACAACCTATGTCTTTACAGGAAATGACAGCAGATCTAAAGACCTTACACATATGTTTAGCAGGTCTATCATGAATACATTTGAGCGCATTACGAGTGTGCATACAAACACTCCTGATTTAGACAGAAGATTTGTATTATTGTAAGCTACACATAAAACAATGCTCCAGTTTGTTTGTGTAAAGCTCCCTATACCCAAGGTTTGAACAAACAAACTCTGCCAGGCATTATAGTCCATATGCAGCACACCTCATGTAGATGAAGTTGCTTTAGCTGCCTGCTCCTGTAACACCTACCTGATGCAAGGTAAAGCAAAGCAGGGCAATGTACTGCCTTGCGATCCTCCTTTTTTTTTTTTTTTTAAACACATCAACACAACCAGTATTTGTGTGGCACTTTAAAACCCCAAATAGTTTTTGAATCAGTGTTGAGCTAGAAAAATGATGCAACCCTAATGCAAAACCTCAAAATCTGCGCCTCAACTTATACATTTGTTTTTAAAAATTCTGCCACAAAGATATTGGCAACAAGGAGAATTGGGACAGGAAATCTGTTCTGCTTAATTGGTTCCGAAGTCTGAATTTTAAAATATCTTATATAGTTAAGACACCTGCTGCAGAGATCTTTGGGTTCCAGTAAATCTGGATAATAATGGTAAAATAACTGGTGGTTAATGCATTTTCTGGAAGATCTGAGTTTTGCCTAGTGCCTCCTTTGTCTAAAAGTAGCATAGAGGGTTAATGTGCCTCCTGCAAAGCACATCATGTACCATGCAGAGGACAGATGTTTATGTTATGTAGATAGATAAGTGAGTGGCTTGCTGCTTTTAACACAGAGATACTTTTGTTACTTGCAGTTCATAAATTGTAATCCTTTTACTACAGCACAGTGAGCTCTGAAGGACACTTGGCTCCTACACCGGTAACCCTCACTGTCTTATGTAACATATCCTGAACACTGATGTACAAACTTGTATGGTTGCCAATGTAATGAATATGTTTGATTTAAAGTGCTCTGACACCCTGCATTTTGATTAGTAACGCTATAACAGAAATACAAAAATAGTAGTATTTAAATTGATATTTTGTGTAAACAACGGGCCAGACCAACACATCCAACATTCTTACAGTACATGCATATCTCTCATATACAGGGACTGAACAAAGTCATAAGTGTAAATACTTTTGAAGTGCTAACAAGCTGTGAGCCTTTGCTTCCCCTCCACTGCATTTACATCTAGATGTTAGGTTAGAGACAGGTGAGAGGCAGGATACTTCAACAAGTGGGGCCCTGACAGAACCTTAAATTTGACCTTTGTTATGGGCTCAGCTGGAGTTTGAATTATGAAAGCCCCATCGCCCCTGCATGTTGTTGCTTGGATTAAAGGCGTAATGAAACTTGAGGGGAGCCCCCGCAAAGTACCTGGAGGGGCCCCCCTCCCCCTGGACCCGGTTAAGGGCTTGCCACCCATGCACAATACTGTGCTGATGGGGGCCCCCTGGCGCTGAGCCCCCTGCACCGCGGGAGCTACGGGGGCCTTTGTCACACCACTGGCTCGGGTAGAATGCAGACAGCATGCAGACACTGCTGAATGTGTCCTATTGTCTGAAAATTGCACCAGGACACGTTCAGCACTTCATAGTAAGACCCAACTTCTTCTTGACAGGGTGGACAGCGTCTACCCGGTGACAATAGTAGGTGGACCCCGTCCACCCACGTGTACCCCAATTTTGTGCCCTGGGCACTCGGTTGCACCTCTTCCAAAGGCTGAGAGAGGATCTACAAAGCCTTCAAAGAAACCTTGAAACACTGCATTGTAATCTGAATGCATGGGTTTATCAACTATGAAATTGTGTGCAGTTGTGGCATACAATTACACAGCAGAAAAACGTTTACATCTACTCATTATTCTTTTGTGGGTACTTGTCAGATGTAAATGAAGCAGATACATGTACATTTATGGGTAAAATTAGCTTTGCGATTCAGGACAACATCCTTTTCAGAATGTGTAAACATATGCGCCCAAAAATTTTCATGCTGTGATTCCATTGCAGCCCTAGAGAAGTTTACTGGTTCAAATATATTTTCTGCAGTTAGGGACAAATGTGCGACAAAACAACACAGCTTCTGCTTCCTGTTTCATATGATTGTTGCACTGAGAGTATGATGAGAAAACCCTAAAGTCAGTTCACTTACATTCAAATTCCAAGGTGCCATGGAATCCCTGATCACTTTTTTTTAAACGGACCACAGAACTTGGCCCTTCTACTGCCCCCTCTAGTTACATTTACTCCACAAAAAGAACTCTGTGTTTCTCTCCCATGGTAAATTAGCAACAAAATCTGACCCTTCTCCTTTTTTTTAAGCTAAACCTAGATTTTTGTGGTATGCCCTTTGCTGCTCATTTTGTTGATAGCAGTTCACAGGAATCATTCCAAAGGTCTACCTGCTTTGTAACAATGATGCGTGCCGTGAAGAAACACCTTAAAAGTCTGCAGAACTCATAAGATGGACATGGTTGCTTTGCTGGGAGGAGAAACCAATAGCCAGACTCCAACTCTGTACTGTAAGAAGCAGTGGAGGGATTACTGTTGCTACTACACCATTCCACAGAGCCATGTAAATCACACGCTCTCTACCTTATGTAGAATCGAAATAAATGGGAGGCATTCGAGTGTTGCCACTCCGTACTCCAAAAAGACACATGGAGCCTCTCAAAAGTAATAAATTTGACCTTGAGGTGTGAGTGTTGGAGACCAGTCTTGAAACTGGGTTGCATGGTGACCGGTGTTGCAGGTTTATCTTGACCTCAAATTGACTATTAGCTTTCTCTGATTTTATTTTGCTGGAAAGATGATGAAGAAGAAGCTAGGTCACGATTACCAGGAAAATAACATTTTCCCCAGGAAGTATTAAGGTGATATGAAGCAATCCAAAATCATTGATGCTCGACCAAAAGTTGCCTCTGTGCTTTGGCGTGAAGAGAAGACACTATTCAGATTTTAAGTTGAGAATATGATCTACGTAGAAGAACTCTTGCTACTTTATGGGAGATGCTATGGTGTCCACTGCACAAAACAAACTACTGGCTGGTGCATCAGCATCTAAAAGATGGAATCAGATGTTAGTCTAAATGAGATATGTCTCCTGCTCCACTGATAGTAAATTGAAGTGTTCATTGTAGTGCTTATAAATGGGACTTTAGGATGCTGGTGGTTGGTGTGGGCAGGTTTAGTGAGATGACTTCCAGGATTATTATTTTTTATTATACCACCGGGGTCATCTGAAGGAATGTAAGCACTATTTTAGTTAGAGGTTTGGGAAGTAATAGCTATGATTTTACAAACAGTGGGGAAGTGTCCACCTGTCATTCAACAAGTTTTTATGTTTACTTTGTCCTTGGGACAAGTAGGCCCAACCCTCTGCAGCACAAACCCTTTGGATGCTTTTTTACAGAGAGTGGAACTCTCTGCAGTTGAGGTAATGTGTTTCCAAATGATAAAGCTGTTCGAACTTGTATTTATGGTTCATTATTTGAAAGCCTTCATTATTAGGGTGAGTGCTGTAAATAAATGTTTTAAGGTCACACTTCACTACTGACGTTGGTTCCAGTACAAAAAAAAAAAATGTGTATACACATGTCTGAAAAGTTTAGGCTATGAGGCTAAGTATAATGCTCCCAGAATGCTCTCTGATTAGATGTAAATGAAGTGTCATTTAGTAAAATGTGTTGATGCGTGCTAGTATTTCCCAAAAATATTTCTAATGGAAAATCAGTGTAACCATTTTCAACACGAATATGGGAAGCATGAAAATAAACAAACACTGACAAAGCCAACTGATCTGACATATTTTTATAAGTCTTTTAGTTTCATCAATGCGTGTCTTGTTTTGACATGGCTTTTGTAACATTTTATTGTTGTGGGAGCTACCAGGCCCTTAACATTGTAACAAACACTGGCAAAAAACAAACAAAACGTTTTTGAACTCTAAAAGCACACGTTGCCACCAGTGGCATAACAAAGGCCCCGCAGCCGCCCTCCAGGGGGCCCCTTCAGCACAGCACCTGCCCTGAGTGAGTCTGGAGAGGGGGCTCCTCCATGTTCTTTGCAAAGGGGCACCCTCCAGTTTCGTTACGTCACTGATTGCCACTGTAGTTCCTGACACTGAACAAAACTACTTTGTGTGCCAATATGCTTCTTGTGGAAGAGCAGAATGCGATCACTCACAGTAAAGCCAGCCGAAAGAGAAAGAAATAGAAGTTTAATAAAAACAAAATGTCTTTGTTAACACCAGACCTAATTAGGGACCAAGACCCACATGTAGGTAGCTTTTTGCATGTCACAAACAGCGACTTTCGCTGTTTGCGACGTGCAAAAAGCACATTGCGATGCACAAACCCAGTTTTGCGATTCAGTTACCGAATCGCAAAACGGGTTGTCGCAATTAGGAAGGGGTGTTCCCTTCCTAATTGCGACTAGCAGTGCAATGTAGGATTGTTTTCTGACCGCGAACGCGGGCGCAAACCATTTGCAGTTTGCACCCATTTCAAATGGGTGCTAACACTTTCGCAAAAGGGAAGGGGTCCCCATGGGACCCCTTCCCCATTGTGAATGTCACTGTAAACATTTTTTCAGAGCAGGCAGTTTCATTTTTCGTTTTTGTAATGCATCTCGTTTTCCTTTAAGGAAAATGGGCTGCATTACAAAAAAAAAAAGAAACTGCTTTATTGAAAAGCAGTCACAGACATGGTGGTCTGCTGTCTCCAGCAGGCCACCATCCCTGTGAGGGACGCTATTCGCAAGGGGGTTGAAAATTGCGACCAACCTCATGATTATTCATTAGGTGGGCATTTGCGAAGCCCTTGCGAATCACAGATGGTGTCAGGGACATCATCCTACATTCGGATTTGCGACTCGCAAATTGCGAGTCGCAAATATGAACCTACCTACATGTGGCCCCAAATCCTTAAAGAAAGTCACAAAAGTGCACCCATGGTATATGTCGTACCCCTATAAAATATTTGTGAAATATATTTTAGCATGGGTAAATACGCATGTGTAGATTTGCTCATGTGAAAATCTATTGAGCATTTGCAAGTACATTGCACTGCTAGTCGCAATTAGGAAGGGAACACCCCTTCCTAATTGCGGCAACCCGTTTTGCGATTCGGTAACCAGGTTACCGAATCGCAAAACTGGGTTTGTGCATCGCAATGTGCTTTTTGCACGTCACAAACAGCGAAAGTCGCTGTTTGCGACATGCAAAAAGCTACCTACATGTGGGTCTTGGTTCCTAATTAGGTCTGGTGTTAACAAAGACATTTTGTTTTTATTAAACTTCTATTTCTTTCTCTTTCGGCTGGCTTTACTGTGAGTGATCGCATTCTGCTCTTCCACAAGGAGCATATTGGCACACAAAGTAGTTTTGTTCAGTGTCAGGAACTACAGTGGCAATCAGTGACGTAACAAAACTGGAGGGTGGCCCTTTGGAAAGAACATGGAGGAGCCCCCTCTCCAGACTCACTCAGGGCAGGTGCTGTGCTGAAGGGGCCCCCTGGAGGGCGGCTGCGGGGCCTTTATTATGCCACTGGTGGCAACGTGTGCTTTTAGAGTTCAAAAACATTTTGGTTTTTTTTGGCCAGTGTTTGTTACAATGTTGAGGGCCTGATAGCTCCCACAACAATAAAATGTTACAAAAGCCATGTCAAAACAAGACACACATTGATGAAACTAAAAGACTTATAAAAATATGTCAGATCAGTTGGCTTTGTCAGTGTTTGTTTATTTTCATTCTTCCCATATTCGTGTTGAAAATGGTTACACTGATTTTCCATTAGAAATATTTTTGGGAAATACTAGCACGCATCAACACATTTTACTAAATGACACTTCATTTACATCTAATCAGAGAGCATTCTGGGAGCATTATACTTAGCCTCATAGCCTAAACTTTTCAGACATGTGTATACACATTTTTTTTTTTTGTACTGGAACCAACGTCAGTAGTGAAGTGTGACCTTAAAACATTTATTTACAGCACTCATCCTAATAATGAAGGCTTTCAAATAATGAACCATAAATACAAGTTCGAACAGCATTGTCTTTTGGAAACACATTACCTCAACTGCAGAGAGTTCCACTCTCTGTGAAAACACAGCCAAAGGGTTTGTGCTGCAGAGGGTTGGGCCTACTTGTTCCAAGGACAAAGTAAACATAAAAACTTGTTGTCCTTGACCCCAGACAAGATGTCCCAGGCGATAGGAATTCCACATCCCTGTATTTATTTGGAGACGAGTATATAGGGTAGCAGAGGTTGTTTTTTCATTCTTAGTCGTAGCTGTGTAACAAAAGTACGGACAGTGCACCATTACAAGTGGGAGACTAGAAATGAGACACACTGTAAAAATACAATAACACTAGATTGAAGAGGTTAATAAGTTCTGTGGTAAAGGAAGCCAGAGGCAGACTCAGGGGTCAGCAGAGAGATGGGACAATGCTAGCTACTGATCGTGCTTTACGGACAATGCACCATTCCAAGTGGGAGACTAGAAATGAGACACACTGTAAAAATACAATAACAGTAGATTGAAGAGGTTAATAAGTTCTGTGGTAAAGGAAGCCAGAGGTAGACTCAAGGGTCAGCAGAGAGATGGGACAATGCTAGCTACTGATCGTGCTTCCTACAGGAGATCAGGAGATGAAGTAATTTAGTAAGTAGTACACAAGCTGCAAAATGACAAATACTGATAGAAGCGATATTAGGGCTGCAACATAAACATTATTTAAAATGTAAAAGTCACTTTTTGTATCCATATTGTTTGCATTCTTTAAGCATTAGGAAACATATATGAAAAGTAAGGGACATGGGGCCGGATGTACTACCATCTTGTATTGTGACTCACAATTTGCAAATTCTTGCGAATAGCAAATTGTGAGCCGTATTACAAAATGTACAACAGTGTCCTCTATATTGTTAGCGATTTGCAGTGGATCGCAAAGGGACCTGCCTCATCAATATTGATAGGGCAGGTTGTAATTTGCAACCGATTGTGAATGGCTACAATCACAAGGATGGGGCCTGCAAGGGTCAGCAGACCACCATGTCTGTGATTGCTTTTTTTAAATAAAGAATGTTTTTGTAATGTAGCCATTTTCCTTAAAGGAAAAGGGGCTGCATTTGAAAAAGAAACCTGAAAAGTTTTCTTTTCATTTTTGAAGAGTAGGCATTGGTTCCTGGGACCACTGCCTGCTCTTTAAAATGTTTGCCCCCCAATTTGCAAAGGGGAAGGGATCCCTTGGAGACCCCTTCCCGTTTGTGAATGGGTTACCACCAACTAAAAGTTGGCGGTAATTGCAATTGTTTTCCAACTGCATTCCCCGTCACAAAACAATCGTACATATGCCTGTGAAGGGACACCTTTGGCACGTCCTTTCCTGATAGCGAGTCGCAAACCTGTTTTCGGTAATACCTTCTCTTCTCACAAAATGGGCTGTTTTCGAACACCTGACCTCAGATCCGGGATGCAAGCATTCTGGAGTGAGACAAAAGGAATGTTTAATTAAGGAAATCTGATGTTTTGAAAGACCCTAACCTTGCTATTAATAAAATGGTGGATTCTAATACTTTGAATATTGGTACTGATGAACAGCATTTGCAAGATGAATCTTTATATAATAGATTCCGGTAACAACTTAAACCGTGAGGCCTTGTAATAATATACAAACTATACTTTCTAAACAAAAAACACAACAGTTCACCCATTATAGCTTACTAAAATAACTATAACTTGCACCCTAACAATGCATTGCTCATGGCCTCACATATTGCATCACTCCTGTAATGTGAAATGACATAATTTATGACTTCTCAAATGACATAATTGATGATGTCACTGATGTTAGAAATGGGGGCTCTAGTTGGCAGTGGTTTGCACCCTGTCCAAGGAGGGACCCTCACTCTAGTCAGGGTAAGGGAGTCACACAGATAAGATAACCCCTGCTACCCACTTGGTAGCTTGGTACGAGCAGTCAGGCTTATCTCAGAGGCAATATTTAAAGTATCTGTACACACACACAGAGTAACACAGTGAAAACACCACAAAAGTACTCCACACCAGTTTTAGAAAAATAGCCAATATTTATCTGAGTTAAACAAGACCAAAATGACAACAATCCAACATACACAAGCAAAGATAACATTTTTAAAGATTAAGGGTAGAATTTAGAAAACTAACACTGCATCCAATGCAGTGCCACTTTCTTGTGCCCCCTGCGCCTACCTAACACCGCCATGAGTGCACTATATTTAAGATATAGCGCACCATAGTGGTAGTTAGAACAATAGCATCAAAATTTGTGACACTATTAAGTCGTTTTGCTGAAATAGCGTCATAAATTATGATTCTAGTGTTGCCCATTGATTTAGATCGGTGCTTCATTTTAATGCCTGCTCCGAGCAGGCGTTAAAAATGACAGAAAAAATGGCACAGGGAAATATTTTAAATTTCACTGTGCCATTTATTTGGCCTCATAAGGGGGGCCGCCCCCCTTGCATACATTATGCCTGGCGCAGGCGTAATGTGTCACAAGGGGTTACAAAGTGGTGCAATGCATGCATTGAGCCACTGTTAGACCTGACATCCTTAGGGTGCTCATCCCTCAACTTTTTGCCTGCCTCTCTCCATTTTTCTAACCCTGTTTTTGCTGGTTTTAGACTCTGCACACTTTACCACTGCTGTCCAGTGCTAAAGTGCATATGCTCTCTCCCCTAATCATGGTAACATTGGTTCCTACCCAATTGGCATGTTTAGTTTAACTGTAAGTCCCTAGTAAAGTGCACTAGATGTGCCCAGGGCCTGTAACTTAAATGTTACTAGTGGGTCTGCAGCACTGATTGTGCCACCCACATTAGTAGCCCACTAACCATGTCTCAGGCCTGGCATTGCAAGGCCTGTGTGTGCAGTTTCACTGCCACTTCGACTTGGCATTTAAAACTACTCGCCAAACCTTAAACTCCCCTTTTCCTACATATACACCATCCCTAAGGCAGGCCCTAGGTTACCCATATGGCAGGGTATGTAAGTAAAAGGCAGAACATGAACCTATGTGTTTTACATGTCCTGGTAGTAACAAACTCATACATTTGTGTTCCACTACTGTGAGGCCTCCTCCTCTCATAGACTAGCATTAGAAATGCCCTCATATAATTTTAAGTGGTCGATTCTGATCTGGAAGGAGTAGCCTTGTCATGCTTGGTATTGCAAGAATGATAATAGAAAATCCTACTTACTGATGAAGTTGGATTTAATATTTCTATTTTAGAAATGTCACCTTTAGAAAGTAGTACTTACTGCCTTCTGTGCCTTACAGCCTTCTCTCCAAACCACGTCTGATCTGTGCTAGTTGACAGCTCCCTTTGTGCATTCCACCCAGACAACCATAAACACAGGACACGCAGTCACTTCTGCATTTATCTGCATAATGAATGAGTCTTCCTGGGCAGGAAGGATGGAGGTGCTTACTCTTACTTCAAAGGCCAGTGTCCTGTCCTCACACAAAGGACTGATAAGACTGATAACCCCCACAGGGATCCTAGCAGACAGGACTGGGCTAAAGGGGGAACTTGTGCACTTAAATTTTTTTTGGGGAAGATTCCCCCTCTTCAAAGGCATTTTTGGGGTATATGAACTGGGTCTCTACCCCCATCAAATCAGACACTTCTGGACCTACACCAGTACTCTGTGAGAGAGAATACCTGGCTGCCCAAAGGACTCATCTGGACTGCTTTGCTGAAGGACTGCTTTCCTGCTTGTTGCCCTGTTATCTGATATTAATGACAGCTGGAAGGAATCTGCCTTCCTCCTAAAGTGCTCTCCAAGGGCTTGGATTGAGCTTGCCTCCTGTTTCTGAAGTTTCAGTGCTAAGAAAGACTTTACTTCTTCAAGAAATCACCTTGCGGTGAAAAATCGATGTAACGCCTGCAGAAATTGACGTAGCAGCTGCATCACAGCTGGGAAATTGCTGCATCGCCGACTATAACGATGCAGCACCAGCTTTGCAACCGGAAATCTGATGCAGCACCGGCCTCGCGGCTGAAATTTCACTGCATTGCCACCTGGGTCAATGCAGTGCCTGCTCCTTCTCCCAGCGTGTTAAGGATTTTCAATGCATCATCCCTGGGCGTCAAAATATCCCTGCATCGCAGTAAGGAACCAAGGCTGTGCTCCTGGAAATCAACACATCACCTTGTAGTGTGGAAAGAAATGATGCATAATCTGTGCCGTGCCGAAAAATGTGATGCAACACCTTATTTTTCCATGCATCTCATCCTCTGTGGTCCCCGTGCGTCATTATTTTTGACGCATCGCATGTACTGTGTGTTACAATGGAACAACAATTGATCGTTAAAGACTGAGGCTCTTTTAAACCTTTTAAAAGTAATATTTCAACTTGTGCTTATTGGATTATTATAGTTTTTACCTTATTTTGTTCAGATATATATTATCTATTTTCCTAAACCTGTGTGGTGTATTGTAGGAGGCTGGGCTGGCTTGTAGTGGGTACCAAGAGGTACTTACACCTTGCACCAGGCCCAGGTATCCCTTATTAGTGTAGAGGGGTGTCTAGCAGCTTAGGCTGATAGAAAAGGTAGCTTAGCAGAGCAGCTTAGGCTGAACTAGGAGACGAGTGAAGCTTCTACAGTACCACTAGTGTCATATGCACAATATCATAAGAAAACACAATACACAGATATACTAAAAATAAAGGTACTTTAGTTTTATGACAATATGCCAAAGTATCTCAGTGAGTATCCTCAGTATAAGGATAGCAAATATACACAAGATATATGTACACAATACCAAAATATGCAGTAATAGCAATAGAAAACAGTGCAAACAATGTATAGTCACAATAGAATGCAATGGGAGACATAGGGATAGGGGCAACACAAACCATATACTCTAGAAGTGGAATGCGAACCACGAATGGACCCCAAACCTATGTGACCTTGTAGAGGGTTGCTGGGACTGTAAGAAAACAGTAAGGGTTAGAAAAATAGCCCACCCCAAGACCCTGAAAAGTGGGTACAAAGTGCACCTAAGTTCCCCAAAGAGCACAGAAGTCGTGATAGGGGAATTCTGCAAGGAAGACCAACACCAGCAATGCAACAACGATGGATTTCCTGACGAGAGTACCTGTGGAACAAGGGGATCAAGTCCAAGAGTCACGATCAAGTCGGGAGTGGGCAGATGCCCAGGAAATGCCAGCTGTGGGTGCAAAGAAGCTGCCACCGGATGGTAGAAGCTGTGGATTCTGCAAGAACGACAAGGGCTAGAAACTTCCCCTTTGGAGGATGGATGTCCCACGTTGTGAAGAGTCATGCAGAGGTGTTTCCATGCAGAAAGACTACAAACAAGCCTTGCTAGCTGCAAGGGTCGCGGTTAGGGTTTTTCGATGCTGCTGTGGCCCAGGAGGGACCAGGATGTCGCCAATTGTGTGAGGGGACAGAGGGGGCACCCAGCAAGACAAGGAGCCCTCTCAGAAGCAAGCAACACCAGAAGAAGTGCCAGAACAGGCACTACGAAGTGGAGTGAACCAGGGCTCAACCGAAGTCACAAAGTAAGGTCCCACGACGCCAGAGGACAACTCAGGAGGTCGTGCACTGCAGGTTAGAGTGCCGGGGACCCAGGCTTGGCTCTGCACAAAGGAAATCCTGGAAGAGTGCACAGGAGCCGGAGTAGCTGCAAAACACGCGGTTCCCAGCAATGCAGTCTAGCGTGGGGAGGCAAGGACTTACCTCCACCAAACTTGGACTGAAGAGTCACTGGACTGTGGGAGTCACTTGGACAGAGTTACTGAGTTCAAGGGACCTCGCTCGTCGTGCTGAGAGGAGACACAGAGGACCGGTGATGCAGTTCTTTGGTGCCTGCGGTTGCAGGGGGAAGATTCCGTCGACCCACGGGAGATTTCTTCTGAACTTCTAGTGCAGAGAGGAGGAAGACTACCCACACAGCATGCACCACCAGGAAAACAGTCGAAAAGGCGGCAGGATCAGCGTTACAAGGTCGCAGTAGTCGTCTTTGCTACTTTGTTGCAGTTTTGCAGGCTTCCAGCGCGGTCAGCAGTCGATTCCTTGGCAGAAGGTGAAGAGAGAGATGCAGAGGAACTCTGATGAGCTCTTCCATTCGTTATCTAAGGCATTCCTCAAAGCAGAGACCCTAAATAGCCAGAAAAGGAGGTTTGGCTACTTAGGAGAGAGGATAGGCTAGCAACACCTGAAGGAGCCTATCAGAAGGAGTCTCTGACGTCACCTGCTGGCACTGGCCACTCAGAGCAGTCCAGTGTGCCAGCAGCACCTCTGTTTCCAAGATGGCAGAGGTCTGGGGCACACTGGAGGAGCTCTGGGCACCTCCCAGGGGAGGTGCAGGTCAGGGGAGTGGTCACTCCCCTTTCCTTTGTCCAGTTTCGCACCAGAGCAGGGCTGAGGGATCCCTGAACCGGTGCAGACTGGCTTATGCTTTGATGGGCACCATCTGTGCCCATCAAAGCATTTCCAGAGGCTGGGGGAGGCTACTCCTCCCAAGCCCTAACACCTTTTTCCAAAGTGAGAGGGTGTAACACCCTCTCTCTGAGGAAGTCCTTTGTTCTGCCTTCCTGGGCCAAGCCTGGCTGGACCCCAGGAGGGCAGAAACCTGTCTGAGGGGTTGGCAGCAGCAGCAGCTGCAGTGAAACCCTGGGAAAGGCAGTTTGGCAGTACCCGGGTCTGAGCTAGAGACTCGGTAGATCATGGAATTGTCTCCCCAATGCACAATTCCATGATCTTAGACATGTTACATGGCCATGTTCGGAGTTACCATTGTGACGCTATACATATGTCGTGACATATGTATAGTGCACGCGTGTAATGGTGTCCGGGGAATTTGCCCTGAACAATGTGGGAGCACCTTGGCTAGTGCCAGGGTGCCCACACACTAAGTAACTTATCACCCAACCTTTACCAGGTAAAGGTTAGACATATAGGTGACTTATAAGTTACTTAAGTGCAGTGGTAAATGGCTGTGAAATAACGTGGACATTATTTCACTCAGGCTGCACTGGCAGGCCTGTGTAAGAATTGTCAGATCTCCCTATGGGTGGCACAAGAAATGCTGCAGCCCATAGGGATCTCCTGGAACCCCAATACCCTGGGTACCTCAGTACCATACACTAGAGAATTATAAGGGTGTTCCAGTATGCCAATGTAAATTGGTGAAATTGGTCACTAGACAATTTGGAAAGAAAATGAGAGAGCATAATCACTGAGGTTCTGAATAGCAGAGCCTTAGTGAGACAGTTAGTCATAACACATGTCATAACACATGTAACACATACAGGGCACACTTATGAGCACTGGGGCCCTGGCTGGCAGGGTCCCAGTGACACATACAACTAAAACAACATATATACAGTGAAATATGGGGGTAACATGCCAGGCAAGATGGTACTTTCCTACATGTATTTTTGTGGTGTTTTCATTGTGTTACTGTATGAGTCATTGCACACATACTCTATACATTGCCTTTTAAGTTAGGTCTGCCTGCTCTGTACCAAGCAACCAGAGGGTGAGCTCCGGATAATTTAGGTTGTGTTGTGATTTACCCTGACTAGGATTGTGGTCCTTACTTGGACAAGGGTGTATACCTCTGCCAACAAGGGACCCCATTTCTAACATCGGTCATCAGCGGTGAGGATAGGACTTGCGTTTGTGTCGTGCCATACAGTAGCTATGTGTACACTACATACCCACTACATACCCACAGTTAAAGTTCAATTTGATTTGGTTTCTTTTTGCCACAATTTCCCTACTTAATTTTTTTTTAAACCAATCCTACACATCATGTCTCTGGCTGGGTCCACAAGTGGAGCTGGAGATTTTGACCTGGCTAAGCTGGAGGGATACACAGATAACCAGCTGAACAGCTTTTGCAAGGGGATGGGGGTACCCACCCGTGGAGCATCCAAGAAAGAGTAGTACCAAAAGGAGCTGAGGACGTGTACAGAAGCCTGCTTACAAGAGCATGATGAGTTGGCGGAGCAAGTGGATGACTCTCCTGAGGAGCTGCCAACAACAGTGGGGGATGACACCCTGGATTTGTGCCCCCCTGCAAAGCCACAGAGCAGTGTCTCAAGTCCGAACCTGACCATAGAGGAAAGGAGAGAGAATTCAGGCTGCAGTTGGCAAAATTATAAATGGAGGCAGGAGAGAGGAAGGCTGAGAGAGCTTTGGCAGAAAAGAAATTGCTTCTGGCTCATGAACTGAGTCTAAAATAGCTGGGCCACAAGGCTAGGCAGTCTGAGTCCAGCAGTGATGGTGGCAGCGTACGTGCAGTTCCTGATAGAGACAAGAAGGTTCATATACCCAAGGATTTGGAGCCCAGTTATGTGGTGGGAGATGACATTGACAAGTGGTTTTTTGCATATGCACTGAGGGCACATGGGGTTCCGGAAGAGCACTGGGGGGTGGGTCTGTGGAAACAAATGCCTACACTTTGGAGGGACACACTTCTGACATTAGAGGTTGGGGACCAGAACAAGTGCACTCCCATGAAAACCTTTTTGATTGCCAAATTTAGACTGACCCCTGAGAAGTAGCGCCAAAGATTCAGGGGCGCCAAGCTTCCCAGCCAAACCTGGGTAGATTTTATTGATTACTCCAGTAACGCACTGAATGGCTTGGTGCATGGCAGCTAAATCAGTGATTATGTTGGGTCGTACAATGTAATCCTGAGAGAGCACATGCTTAGTATTTGTTTACAGAGTTGAGCAAGCACCTAGTTGACAATAAGATGACTGATCCTTGGAAGCTTGCTGAGGAGGTGGATTTATGGGATAGCACTAGAGTGTCCAGAAAGGTATCGGGGGGACACCCACAAAGGTGGCAGGGTTCCCAACAGAAGAAAGAGGGGGTGTGTGGGGAACTTAAAAATAAGGAGTTCTCTAAAGGCCCCCAATACAGTTCCCAAAGTAATAGTGGTAACCAATCCCAGCCTGATCCTAAGAAGAAATGGTTCTTTGATCACAAGATAGGGAGGTGGGTTCCCCAATGTGCAAAGTGCTCCAAGTATGGACACTCTAAGGGTGACTCCAAATGTCCAAAGATGGCACAACCCAACACTGGTGGGCAGACACCTGGGTTGGCTAGTGTGGCGCTCGGGGAGGAGGCAGTTCCAGATTGCTTTGGGGAACAGACAGAGGTAATCCTAGTGTCCTTGGGGGATGCAGATATCGTGCCAAAAGCCCACATACCTGCCAATACCTCTAGGTATAGACAGTGGGTCACCATTAATGAGACCATGTGGAGGTGACTACTGTCAAGGGTCAGCTGGTGTCAGCAGAGCAGGTCATACCAAACACATTTGGTCGTTGACAATCATTGCTGACAATCATGAGAGCCATCTACAGGTGGCTCTAGTTACCGTGGAGTGTGGGGGGAAGCAGATGTAAGTCCTGCCATGCATGTAGATTGTGTATTAGGCAATGACCTAAGCACACTACCTGGAGGGAGGTAGAGCTCAGGCCTCACTTGGAGATGATGGGATTGCTGTAGTGGATCTGTATGACCACACGATCCATGGTTGCCCGGGAGGGAATTCCAGGGTGTCTGGAGCCTGGACAAATGGCCCAGACAGCTGCCAAGAAGAGGGGCAGGGGGCACGGGAAACCAGCCCCTGAAGTTTCCACAGTGGAGGTTGACGGGGTCCCTGAGGAGGAGGCGCCTGAGCCAACCAGGGAAGACATTGTCTCCCTAGGTGACCTGCCTGAGCTTGCTGGTTGGCAAGTTGAGGGTGAGCCCACCAGGGAGCAATTTTGCAAAGCACAGAAAGAGTGTCCCACACTTGAGGCGACAGGCCTCAGCTCATGCAGCAGATGAAGCCTTTCAGGATCACCAGATCTTCTGGGAGAATGATCTCCTATATAGTGAGCATAAGGCTCCAGGTAATGTGGCAGCAAATGTGCTGGTGGTCCCCCAGGACTCTCCAGGATCGCTGGACTGGTCCATACAAAATAAAGGAGCATAATGTTGAGGCCACTTAATTAGTGGACCTCCAGACCCTAGAAACCCCCTAATGGTGCTCCATGTAAACAGACTAAAGCCTCACTTTGAGAGGTCTAAAGTGAGCAGGCTCCCAGTGACAGATGAGGGTGTGGAGGAGGAGAGTGACTCTCTCCCTGACCTCCTCTCTGCACAAGAAAGTGATTGGTCAGAGGTGGGTGTCAATCTCTCTGACTCCCTGACCCTAGACCAGCGAGGTGACTGTTACCAGTTACTGGGACAGTTCTACTCCCTGTTTTCTCTCTCATGTGTGGGTCCATGATATTGACATGGGAGACAGTCCTCTGGTAAAGAACAAAATGTACAGTTTGTCAGACAGGGTGAAGGCCAGCATCAAGGAGGAAGTTGCCAAAATGCTAGCTTAGGGGTGTTTAAAACCTCTAACATCCCATGGTCCAGCCCAGTGGTGTTGGCTCCTAAGGCTGTCCCACCAGGCACCAAACCAGAACTTTGGCACTGTGTGGACTACCCTGGTCTCAACCCGGTAACTAAGACTCACGCACACCCAATCTGTAGAGCCGAGGAGCTCATTGACAGTCCACGTGCTGCCAAATTCCTCAGTACCTTTGATTTGATATCAGGGTACTGGCGGATGGCCTTGACTGAGGGGGCAAAAGAGAGGTCAGTATTCTCAACCCCTGAGGGCCACTAACATTTCCAGGTGGAGCACTTTGGATTAAAGAATGCCCCTGCTACCTTCCTACAGTTGGTTAACAGGGTCCTGGCTGGTAAAGAGGTGTTCTGTGCCTCCTTCTTAGACAATATTGCTGTCTACTGTGCCAGCTGGGAAGAACACCAGCTTCACCTCCAGGAGGTGCTCCAGGCCCTGCAACAGGCAGGACTGACAACCAAGGCCAGTAAGTGCCATATTGGGCAGAGTTCCGTTGTGTACTTGGGTCACCTAGTAGTTGGTGGCAAGGTGCAGCCCCTCCAGGCCAAGATCGAAACAATCATGGCTTGGCAACCACCTAAAACCCAAACTGAAGTGAGGGCCTTCCTAGGCATCACTGGTTACTACTGCAGATTTGTTAAGGGATATGGCACCATAAAAAGCAGCCCAGGTTGGTGATCTGGACAGCGGATTGTCGGAAAGACTTTGATTACCTCAAGCAAGCCATGTGCACAGCACCTGTGCTAAGGGCCCCTGATTACTCCAGGGAATTCATAGTGCTCTCCAAGTGCTTGAATTGAGCTGGCCTCCTGTTTCTGAAGTCTCAGGGCCAACAGGGCCTTCACTTCTTCAAGAAATCTTCGTGCATCGGAAAATCAACGCAACACCTGCAGAAATCGATGCAGCACCTGCATCGTGGCTGGAAAATCTCTGTACACCTCCGATCCGAATAACGCAACTTTGGCTTTGCAACCAGAAATCTGATGAAGCACCTGCCTCGTGGCTGAAATTTCACTGCATCGCCGACCGGATCGACGCAGTGCCTTCTCCTTCTCCCAGCACGTCAAGGATTTTCAACACATCATCTCTGTGAGTCAAAATATCCCGCATCCCAGTAAGGAACCAAGAGTACGCTCCTTGAAATTGATGCATCACCTTGCAACATGGAAAGAAACTACGCATCATCTGTCGCACACCGGAAAATTTGACACAACACCTTATTCTTCCTTGCATCTCTCCTCTGCGGGCCAAGTGCATTGTTATTTTTGATGCATCCCAGGTACTGTGTGTCACAAAGAAACAACAACTGATTCTTAAGGTTTGAGACTCTTTTAAACCTTTTAAAAGTAATATTTCAACTTGTGCTTATTTGATTGTTGTTGCTTTAACCTTATTTTATTCAGATAAATATTATCTATTTTTCTAAACATGTGCAGTGTATTTCTGTGGTGTTTTCACTGTGTTACTGTGTGAATTATTGCACAAATACATTACACATTGCCTTCTACGTGAAGCCTGCCTGCTCTGTGCCAAGTTACCAGAGGGTGAGCACAGGATAATTTAGGTTGTGTTGTGACTTACCCTGACTAAGACTGTGGTCCCTTCTTGGACAAGGGTGTATACCTCTGCCAACTAGAGACCCCATTTCTAGCAGCCACTTTATAAATATGGCATGGGGAAAGAAACACTTTAGTGCCACCTTGCATAAAAAAAACAATGACACTAAGGCGGAGCTAAAGTGGCCCAAGGGGCTCCTAAATCTGCCCCTAAATCTCAGTAAAGTGCTTAGAAACACAGTAGCTCCAACTGGGACTATCATAGCATCTTGACAGAGTTGTTCCCAACAGTCCGACGCCACTCACGAGGGAGTGCAAGCCAGTCACGGAGTCACCCAAACCCCAGGTACAGTACCTATGAAAACGAGGAGGAAAGAAAAATGTTGCACCGAGTCGGGGAGGTGAGGTGTTGCTAGAGCCGTCATGGCATCGGTTCCTTATTGCTACAAGTGAGGTGAGGCATCGGTTCCTTACTGCTAGGCAGGGGAGATGAGGTGTCAGTTCCTTATGGTTGCAGGGGAGGTGCTGCGTCATCGGCGGCAAGGTGTCGGTTCCTTACAATCCGGCGGTGTCAATGAATCCAGCAGGTCAAGATGTGAGGCGTCGACTTCACAGTACTGTGGCAGAGTCGGGGGTCACGGACTTCGGTGACATGGCACTCTGGACTCATTCTGTGGCAGCACTTCGGAGGCACTGCGGTGGTATCGGGCCTGTGGTGTCGGTCACAGTTGTTGCACTCAGTGGGGACCATGGCTCTGGTGCAAGCAGCGGAACAGAGTCAGACAACAGTGCCGGTTTCAATGTGACTCTGGAGCCGATGTATTTTGTTTCTTCTTGGTTGCAACAGACTTCACTCCCAAGCCCCAGGGACTATATTTGGAACTACTTGGCAAGTCAGGACTCTCAGCAAGAGAGCCCAGGTGCTGGAAGATTAAGTCTTTGATGTCCGTGAGACTTCCAACAGGAGGCAAGCTCAGTCCAAGCCCTTGGAGAACTTTTGGAAGCAGTGTGCAGAAAGCAAAGTCCAGCCCTTTTACTACTAGGACAGAAGTCACAAGCTGCAGGCTAGCACAACAAAGCAACAGGCAGAGTGGCAATCCTCCTACATCATCTAGCTCTTCTTCCTGGCAGAATGTCCTCAGTCCAGAAGGATTCTAAAGTTATGGTCTTAGAGGTTCAATATTTACATTAATTTCTGCCTTTGAAGTTGGCAAACTACAAAGGAAGGTTTTTGTAGTGCACAAGACCCTGCCTTTCCTGCCCTGGCCCCAGACACACTCCAGGGGGTTGGACCCTATTCAGGTCCATGTGTCAGCTCCTCCCATCACTCTAGCCTAGGAAGACCCATCAAGATATGTAGGGCACATCTCAGCCCCCTTTGTGTGACTGTCTACAGTGAATTCACAAACAGCTCAAATGTCATCATGACCAAGATGTGTATTTCACAGCCAGGCAGACGCACAGAATGGTTAAGTAAGAAAATGCCCAATTTCTAAAAAATAAATTTTCGAACTTACAATTTAAAAAACAAATTCACCAAAAGATGAATTTTAAATTGTTAGTTCAGAGAGCCCAAACTCCATATCTCTATTTGCAACCAATGGTAAATTACACTTGAAAGATATTTCAAGGCAAACCCCATGTTAACCTATAGGACAGATAGGCCATGCAGTGGTGAAAAACAAATTTAGCAGTATTTCACTATCAGGACATGTAAAACCCACCAGCATATGTCCTACCGTTTAAATACACTGCATCCTGAACATGGGGCTGCCTTGGCCCTACCTTAGGGGTGACTTACATGTAGTAAAAGGGAAGGTTTGGGCCTTGCAAGTGGTTGCACTTGCCAGGTCGAAATGGCAGTTCATATCTGCACACATAGACAATGCAGTGGCAGGTCTGAGACATGTTTACAGGGCTACTCTTGTGGCACTGTAGCACTCATTCTGCCACCCAGTTGATTTATCTCAAGTAACTATAACTCACGCCCTAAGGTAACTATAACTCGTGCCCCCCCAGCACAGTTCTTTTGTCAAAAATGTTACTGCAAATATTACATTGGTATCATCATGTTATCAAAGCAGTCATGAGTGTTGTAATTTGTGGGGTTATTAGCAGTGCACAGCAAGGGAGCGAGTTATAGTTACCTTAGGGCACACGTTATAGTTACTTAAGATAACTCTAAGTATAACTGGTGAATTTCTATTGTTTGGTACTTTAAAATGTGAGCTTATTTTTTTCTGTGAATTTCTATGTTTTTTAAAATTCTATTTCCTAACTATAACGCCCCTATAACCTTTAACTTTTTTCTGTGAATTTATTTGGTTTATTTAACATAAACTAATTTTATGGCAAGACCTGGAGGCTAACATTATGCATATTTCTTTATTGCTACTACTCACAGCAGCACCTTAAAATAATATCAGAAAATAGAATATTAGAATCTTCAACACTATAAACCCAGAGAACCCACATCCTCAGCCTTCTTTTTTGCTGCTGCTCTTGCAGTTAGGCACTTTGGGAGAGGTGTGAATGTTGTTGAATGTTTTGTGGAATTCTTAAGTGTGTTATGTTTAAACTATGTTATTTTATAGAACACCATGATTTATATACTTTAAAATAGTTTATGGTCTAAGAATGTGTCTTCAGCTGTTTTAACATTGTTAGCATTAAGATTTGTCTTTAAAATAGTTTCTTTTCATCATCTTTTAAATTGAACTTGGTTTTAAATACACTCATGTGTGTAAGTTGACAGCTTAATAGGCTCTTTTATTACCATCCAGTTTAGCTGTGGGATGGATATTAAGCATGCAATGTTTGTGATCGTTCAGATCTAAAGAGCTCGCACAACGTCAGGCACGGAGAGCTTTTAGGCAGTTTGAGGCATCTTGGGTGGTGTGTGAGCCTCGTGCTGGGTATTTTATGGCGCGCAAGGCTCATAAGAGACGATTAGGGCACGTCCTGCGATGTGGGCCGTACACATATTTGAAAAATAAAAACTCAATGTGAGTCGCTAGATGTGAGGCTAACAAGGTTACAGTCAATCTGGAATTGTTCAGCGTAATGTTTAAAGTTTACAATATAATCTTACTTGTGACACAAGGTTCTTCCTCACTAGGGTTTTGTGGGTAATCACAAGAGAGAAGGGACTAGGTTTATTCTAATTGGTTGAAGTTCAATAGTGGCGGCCATTTTGATGTTTTGGGAAGTTTTATGTTCAGTTAAATGAGCAATATGTTTTTCAATACAGAGGTCGACTGATTTATTGTCAGTTATTTGTGAGGGGGAATAGAGGTTAGCTTCCTTTTGATGAAACTGGCAGTTTTTGGTAGGAAGAGCAGAGGTTTGTTCTGACAGGTTAATTAATTGTTTTAATTTAAGTTTAGTATTATAAAATGAGTTAAATATTTTGTTTTTTTTATATTTATTTGTGAAATGATGAGTGAGAATATGTCTCAATCTGAGGAGTACATTTTAATGGATGATCAATTTAAGATTGCATTGGAGAAAATTTCTTCAGATTTGAACAAACAAATTGAGAAAAATTGTGAAGCAATGATGTTAGGTTACACAATTTCCTCTGAGGAAGAGAAATGTTGATCAGCAGGGAAGTCTGGTCAATGCACAATACATGGAAAGGTGTCTAGAAAGAGGAAGCACCTATCTGAAGAAGTGTTAGTTAAAAACAATTGAAATCTGCTATGGTAGAACAGGGTAGTCATGTTTCCACGACACAGGACAGTGTCAAGGACACACATGGTGGGCAATATAAAGGCCAAGATAAAGGAACAAAGATAAAAAAGAAGGGCCGTAAACGTGAGTCTGTCCATTTTGATGACTCCTCGGGTAGTGCCGATGTTGAATTAAGCTATTCTTCTGAGTTTGAGTCTGGGGGACTCAGGGTGAGATGATGTAGTTCTTGTTAAGGAGTCTAAAGATAAAGGAAAATATACCTCTGAGAATATGTTATTTGATCCAAAGGGGAATTTTATGTTTGACCCTTTTCATAAAAGACATCCACTTTCACCAGAGTGGTCACCTTTAGAGCATGTTGGTAATTATGTGCATGCTTGGATGAGATTGCAAATTCCAAAAGAGGTGAGAGTAAGATTAGGATCAGAGTGTCCTAGACTCTGTGTGGAGAATAGAGTGTTGATGACACGTGAGATGAATCCTAAGATTTTAGCTTTTATCAGTAAAGAGGGTCGAGACCCATCGAAAGGCTTAGATAAGGGATTGAAAATGTGCCAGGATCGTCTTTTGGATGTGGTAGGACCTCTGACCAAGATTTTTTATTTAATTGAAGAAGCACATTTGAAAGATCAAATGGTGGATGTCGATGATCTTTGTCAATGGGTCCAAAGGGCAGTATGTTTGTTAGGGCATGCCAACACTACTCTTTCGGTGGAACGAAGGAAAAACATTTAACTTATAATTGATCCTAAGCTATTTGATTTGGATAATAAT
This sequence comes from Pleurodeles waltl, assembly GCF_031143425.1. Lineage (NCBI taxonomy): Eukaryota > Metazoa > Chordata > Amphibia > Caudata > Salamandridae > Pleurodeles > Pleurodeles waltl. The sequence continues at coordinate 46,427,937 of NC_090437.1, forward strand.
AAAGCAGGACCTTCTACAAATGGATTGATTTTTGGAGATTAATTTATTAACTGCATGTCAAAGTTTGTAAGGGCCTATTTTTTTATCCAGAATTCCCAGAGAGATATTAAAAGAGTGTTTCAGGATCGTGTTTTTGGTGGGGCTGGAAGACCAAGGGGTCATTTTTCCAGCCGAGGATTGGGAATTACAAGAGCTTCATTTTTCCCAGGATAAGGCCCCTCAAACTATAGTTGGAAGTCATCCTTCTACCCTCAACGTCAGAGGGGACGTGGAGGACGCAGTGATTGTCGGAGTCGAGGATCAGGTAAGGTTAGACCTTACTGTCATCCCAATAAATTGGGCGGCAGACTTCCCAGTTTTTTCAAAATTGGGTTAGTAGAACCAAATATCCTGTGGTATTACAGACGGTTCAAGGTTATCAAATAGAATTTTTAGGAGTGCCAACTCAGAGTTGGATCACAAGTGGGGTACAGTTCAGTAAAGAACAAGGAGAATTGGTGGACAAGGAAGTTCAGAATCTAAAATAACTGAATGCCATTGTAGAATCAGGTCAGGAACTAGGAGGTTTTGTGAGCAATATTTTCCTTGTAGAAAAGAAGGACAAGGGTATGAGACCAGTTATAAATCTAAGGAATTTGAATGATTGGGTAGTTTATCACCATTTCAAAATGGAAGGGATGCATATGCTGAGAGACATTCTGCAAACAGGAGATTGGATGACTCAATTAGATTTGACAGACGAGTATTTGACAGTTTCAATATGGGAGCCACATCAGAAGTACCTAATGTTCAGGTGGTTCAGAAAAACGTGGAAGTTTGTTTGTCTTCCATTCAAAAAATGTTGAAACTAGATCGAATCTCCTTGAGAATGTTGGCTTGTGTGATAGGCTTTTATCTTGTACAATTCAGGCTATTTTTCCTGGACCTTTGAATTACAGTGCTTTACAAAGGTTGAAAGTGGTTCATTTAAGAAATGGTATGAAACACTCGGAGGAACTTGTCCTATCCTCAGAAGCGAGAGAGGAACTCAAGTGGTGGTTGAAAAATATGGAAGCTTGGAACGGGGGAGCAATTTTTGGCGAAAGACCAGAACTGGTAATAGAATCAGATGTGAGTTTAGATGGATAGTGTGCTCAATGTGGTTCACTGTTAGCTGGAGGTCAGTGGACGGAAGAAGAAAAGATTCTTCACATAAATTGTTTGGCGTTGTTAGCAGGATCATTTGCAGTAAAATGTTTCACAAAGGACAGAGTGAAATGCTCAGTCCATCTGAGGATGAACAATATGTCAGCAGTTCGGTATGTGAACAAATTGGGCGTACCAAGATCAAAGGATGAGGTAGAAAATATATTTTGAGGATATTTTCTCAAGAGAGGTCTTTTAGTTCAGGCAGAACATATACTGAGGTTAAAGAATGTGAAGGCAGACTGGTGTTCTTGGAATTTTAGGGATTGCAGCGACTGGATACTATGCAAGTAGTTTTTTTTACTGTTGCAAGAAGTTTGGGGACCTTTTGAGGGGGATCTCTGCGCCAACAGAATAAATGCTCAGGTGAGCACGTTCTTCAGTTGATGTCCGGATCCAGAATCAACAGGGATAAAGTCTCAAAACATATGCGTTTCCACCATCTTCAATGATAGCCCGTGTGACATTATTAGTCCGGAGGTGGAAGGAGACAATTGTGTTAGTAACTCCACTTTGGAGAGCTCAGGTGTGGTATCCT